>NW_018744367.1:6941548-9341548 GCF_001683475.1 Chenopodium quinoa
TGCTACTACTGCTCCTACTACTGCTACTACTGCTCCTACTACTGCTACTACTGCCCTACTGCTACTACTGCCCTGCTCCTACTACTGCTACTACTGCTCCTACTACTGCTACTACTGCCCCTGCCCTACTACTGCTACTACTGCTCCTACTACTACTGCTACTACTGCTCCTACTACTACTGCTGCTCCTACTACTGCTCCTACTACTACTGCTCCTACTACTACTGCTCTTACTACTACTACTTCTCTTACTACTATTGCTCCTACTACTACTGCTCCTGCTCCTACTATTACCGCTCCTACTACTACTATTGCTCCTACTACTACTTCTCCTACTACTGCTCCTGCTACTACTACTCCTACTACTACTACTACTGCTCCTACTACTACTGCTCCTCCTCCTAATGCTCCTGCTCCTACTATTACCGCTCCTACTACTACTATTGCTCCTAATACTAGTGCTCCTACTACTGCTCCTACTAATACTGCTCCTCCTCTTACTGCTCTTGCTCCTACCGCTCCTACTACTATTTCTCCTCCTCCTACTACACATAGGGCACGTAGGCACAATGATGCAAATAAGAGTTTGCAACCTAAGGTCAAGTTCTATGTTCCACTACGGTCAAGTTTATTTGGTGTCAAAAGGGTACTATGGTTAAGAGTTTGGACGTGGTAGCAAGGCAGCCTCCCTTGAGGGTGTATGCCAACGGGCGGCTTCGCAAGTTTATGATTTAAATCGAACTCGACTCCATGGTTTGGGTGGATTTAATAACTCGGATGAACCCTTATTGCCATGAGCGTTTTTGGGTTGATAGAGCTTAAATCCTCCAAGGCTAAGATGTTTGTAAAATACACGTTTTTTAGAAAAATCGAAAGAAGCTAAAAACGAGAAAAATACAGAGCCACTCGGAGAATTTTACAGGTACCGCGCCACTGCAGATTTGGTTGTGTCACGGTGCAATACGCTGCGTGATGGTATACTGTGCCGTGACACGACAATTCTGCCGTTGCGCGGTGCTTGTAAAATTCAAGCAATGCCTTATTTTCTTCGATCGCAATCAAGTTATTCAATTCTTCCAACGGGATGAGCCTAAATACAACGTTAAACGTCAATGCATATGCAAAAATGTCAATTTAATCACACGAATACGATTCAAGAATCTTTCGAGTCTCATCCACTCATCTCAATTAAATACCAATCACTCAAGTCGATAAATAACCAAGAATCCTTCCCAGTGGAGTTGCCAAATTGTAGGCGTCATTCAAAGCGCGCCTACTTTAAGCATGTGGTGAATATGCTTGACACTCATAGGAAGTGGGAATTGACATAATACGATTAGGGACACGATTAGGGACAAAGCAAAGTAGGGAGTCGCCAACAAGTTTGTAAGGATCTTGTAAACCAATCACGGATCATTATAAGGCAACCACGAATAAGGGACAACGATAGGCAACAACGATTGACCCGTGAAGGTTACACCTCATTCATAATCCATGAGATTACTAACTCCATATGGTTTGGAACCACGAAAGGAGGATCGAGGATGATGGTACAAAGTGAGTCATGGAGTCACATTTGCCCGTATTGGCTTCTACTCGATTCTTATTGTGAAAAGTGATTCCTGCGATCTCAAAGGCATGAAAACAAAGATTCAATTTGATCCAAACTGATATTAAGCTAAATTGGTTTAATGTTAATGCAACATATAATTCTAAAATATTGTGTTCACTTAATTACACAACAAGATTAAAAGGAACCTAAACCGGTCGTCCAAATTATCTTATTAGTCGTGATATTTAATTACATATTCCCTTTAAACATGCAATATGGTGATCAACAATAAACAACAAAATAAACATCAACATTGAAAGCAATTTAACAATAATAATGTTAGTCAAATCAAATTACAATAAACTTAATCATGATACTAGAAATATAAAATAAAATAAGTAATTAAATTAATTAATTACTAACATTTCGCGCGTTCCTTTAAATTGCTACATCATGAATAAATTGTTAGTAACTTCAATAAAAATAAATTAAATTGAAACAATTAAATTAAATTAAAAGTAGAGTGGATTTGGTCCAAACCCTTAGTCGGTTCTACCTTTCACGCCTTGGTTTAAGTATGGAACTTCGGGTAAAGTATGGACTCGTTGGAGTGCATAGAGGAAGTATTATGAGAGAATAGGGTGGCTAGTGTTTAGGCTAAAGAGAGAAGAGAATGATTGTTGGTGTAGGGAGAAAGAGAATGATTGTTGGTGTAGGGAGAAAGAGAATGATTGTTGGTGCCCCAAAATTGGAGAAATCAGGTTTGTATTTATAGAGAAAATAAGAGGGGCGAGATACAGAACCCTAGAAACGAAAAGGCGCCGCGGAGAAACCCTAGAAAAATGCCGCTTCACGGCATGTGTGCCGCAACACGGCGCAAAATACCGCGATACGGCGTGAAATAGTGTGACGCGGTGTGTCTGCCGTGACACGGTGCACACGTTTTCCTGAAAACAGTCCAGATTCATTTATTCTTTGCTTAATAATTAAGTACGTGAGATATTATGCGCCGTTTCAGCTATTCAAGATTAATTTCAGGCTTAGGGTTTTTATTATTTTTTAATTGGGCTTAATTAATAACTAACACGAAATGAATTAAAAGGGTTTGGGCTAGGACATGAGTTGGACTAAGTTTGAATAAATGGCTTGACTGATTTGTAAGTTGAATATGTTTCACTGAACATGGGTTTTAAGCACTCTCGAGATTAAATATTCGACCCGACCAATAATGGCGGTGAAAGGTTGTTCATCATCGGGTTTGGTTTTGGGAAGACATTTTTAGGTGTCTACACAAGATAAATGATTATCATGTCAAGATTAAGCTTAGGTTATGGTAGCTTAAGCCCAAGGAGGTGTCACTTTGGTTTACTTGTGTCAAGGACAAGGGCTTGGACGAAGGACAACCCTTGAAGAAGATTTCTTGTTTGTCCCGATTATGATGTAGTGACTAACGAAGGGGATGTAAGTTTTTCAAGTGTACAAATGTTGAAGCACCAACAGATTGGCAGACTGAAGTTATTTTGGGTTTGATTCACGAAAAGGAAAGTTTAAAAAATGAGTTGATGACCATGAGGAAATAACATCGTGAAGCTAACCAATATGCAAGGAAGTTGAAGGCAGATAATACCTTGATGAAGTTCTAAAGGGTTGGAAGAGTTATTACTTGCAATTGGCAATTTGTGGTGCATTATTGTAGTTGCATTTGTTGTTTTTTATTTTTATGCTATGGAAAGGGAAATGTAACTAGTAGTTAAGTAGTATGGTACCTTAAGGCTTTTTGTTTCTTCTCTGCTTTGCTAGGTCCTGTAATTCAATTAAAATGTACTCAGATGTTGCTATTTGGCAAAAAATTAAATAAAGTTAGTTTAATTAAGTTACCTGCAGTACCTGTGCTGATATAGTTGTTGTTTGTTGCTGGCTTTGTTGGCTAGATAAGGGCTATTCTTGACTAAAAGAATACACATTCAGTTCCCCCTCATAGTCAGAGTAAAAAGCCCTTTGAACAGGTTGTGGCTGAGGTGTAGAACCACTGTGTTGTTTCGTTAAAACAACCCTGCTGCAGTAACAAAGCTTATTAAATTAAGGCATTTGTTCTGAAACTAAAAAATAATAAAAACAAGAATTATTTTCTTACTGTTGCTACTCGCTAAAACCTATTTAGGTAAGTGTAAATGCCCACCCCTCCTCATATGAATTGGTATTTGACCTTCAGCTGATGTTGGTGTAGAAGTGGAGTTCAAATTTTGTGAAATGTTGCTTCTATTTGCAGCAACATTTTTATAGAAGTGGAGTTCAAATTTTCGAGGTTTTCAGTGTCCCTCGAGAGAGTTATAACACCAAGACTGGATTCTAGACGCAAAACAATGGAGACTCCGGTTAGGTGGGGTTCCGCCTTTGACGATCAAGTTAGATCTTGTATGGAGTTTGTAAAAAGTGCGAAAAGTAAAGTATCTTCTCGGATTCCGAGAGAATTTCTACAATCAATGATTGCTTTGTTTTTTATGAATATTTCTGAATGTGTCCCATAATGGGAACATCTCCCTAATTATAGGGTCTCGAAATACGAGCTGCCATCCTAGGTTACGGAAACCTAGGAATGGTGGGCTATCTCGGAAATTGGGCCATGAAGGCCACCTTTTTCCCAATGATTGGAGATGCCGCGTGTCAGCAGGGGGTTGGTTCTCTGTGAACCTCTCTTGAGGTGACACGTGTCGCCATCTCATTAGGCTACGTGGCCCTGGGTATTTTTACCCTAAACATTTGGCCCTCACGGGTGTGACGTGGCATGCCACGTGGCACCGATGACACTTGTCAGGCGGCCATTGGAAAATGGAATTTAACTATTTATCTTCTAGAGAAATTACGGGGATGCCCCCTGAATTACCCTTCTATAAATAGATTTTTACCCCTCCCTTTTTTGGACATTTCCAAAACTAAGAGAGAGAGACATCCGTTTTTGGAGAGATAAACTCTCACAACCGCGTGTATATCTTTAAGACAATTGCCTTATTTTTCCATTAGGTACAGACGATATAATGCCTGTGTTTGATAGACAGGGAAATTCTTGAGAACCGTCTGAGAGGTTTGCAAGCAATCCTTCTTTTTCTAGAGGGTACATCCGGGTAACCGTCTGTACACCCAACAAACAAAACTTCCCGGAACCGTCTGGGTATCCTTACAGAAAATTCACTTGCTTTCAAGACGAGTACCTCCGGTCTTCCGTTTGAGCACCTTGCAAGCAACTGTTCAATTGTTGCCTACTAGTAACAACTGGACACCGCTTGACTACCTTTCAGCTCATCTTTGAGGTACTGTCTCCCCCTTCTCAGCTCTTTCATATATTTCAGTTTGTGTACATATTTCCCAATAAATGAATTCACCAACAGCACACACGACACACCACAATTTAGAGGGCAGCCGGTCCCCTGGTACGGTTGAGTCTAGGACTTGGGGTACCGCCTTTGGATACAGGGATCACTCTTGTTCATCTCCCAATCCGACCGTCTCCGTGTCTGTGCAGGAAACTATGTCTCGAACTAGATGGACGACTGTAGATCCGGAGTATAGAGAGGAGAACTCGGAAGAAGTACCGCATGAGGAGGAACAGACATAGATGGCAAGGGGATCTCCTAGGGGTACCCCCAGCACTCCCAGTGATGGAATCCTAGGATCTGATAACGGAGATGGTGAAGAAACCGTCTCTAAAGCTAGTTTTAAGGCGGCGGGTGAAACTCCCCCAGTTGAGAGAGACAGTAGTGAGACCGCCTCTACTTCTGAAGAAAGAAACAACTCACTATCCTCGGCTGTGGATAGCAAAGAAGAGGAGAAGCCAACTTGGAGTAATAAAGGAGATCCGTTTGAGATCCATGTCTCTGCCTGAGATAGGGCGAATATGGAGAGGCACCTTGAAACCTTCTTCCTTCAACGTTCCCTTGGGGAGGGATATACCGTCTGGGTATGATGACCAACCCAACGCCAACAAATATTTAGGCTGCTATGAAGCGGCCTTTTTAGCTAGACTTCGCTTCCCTCTCCATAATACAATAAAGGCAATCCTGTGAGGATATGGCCTAGGCGTGTGGCAGTTAACCCCTAATTCTTGGGTTAACATCTTGGGCTACATTGTCGCCTGTGAGATGCAGGGTCTCCATCCCGGCTGGGAGGCCTTTGCAAACATGCATTACCTAAGCCGTAGCCCAGGCAGGTGGAGGGCTTGGTATACCCTGACCACCTACCCGAAGACCTGATGACCTTAGACAAACCGTCTAGGTGGTCAGATTGGAAGAGACGGTTCTATTTGGTTTATGCCCCCAAGAAACGAGAGAACCTAGAACTAAGCGCATACAACTGGAAACCAGACCTGCTGGGTTAGAAATGCAAGCTTCCCCAAGTCCCGGATGAGGACTTTAAGAAAATAATTGAGGCGGGGTTTTTTGAACTCACCACCACCACTTTCTTAACCGGGGAGTTGATAAGTGTACCCCAGAACCGGGTACCCAAACATGAGTTCTTGAAAGATGAGGCATTTTTGTCCGCCCGCGGGCTAAGGAACAAATTTGACAGATGTACGAAATACATGCATCCGAAATTATTAAGCCGTCTTAGTTGTCTTTTACTTGTGATTTTTGCATGATAATCTAACAGACGGTGACTTTTGCAGAAACCGCCTTAAGGATGCTCCTAGCAGACAAGACGCCTGCTCGCTCCGCAGCTAACATCCGCAAAGAGAATGCGGAGAAGAAAAGAGCTGCTCTGGCGGCTAAAGGCCAGGCATAAACGCCTGTCCTTGCCCCTTTACTCATTGAATTTTGAAGTATACAGACGATTATAACCGTTTGAATTATTTTTATCTTGCACCGACTGTGTACTAATTATCTGGTACTTTTCAGGACAGAAGCAACGCTCCCTGATCTCTTTCCAAGATGATCAGGCCAAGACCGGGGGGTGAGGATACCGGCTCCAACAAGTCTCAAAAGACCGCCTCCGCTCAGACGTCATCTGGGCTTCCACTTGGAAAGGGCCATTTGACTGTTGGGGGAAAGAGCATAAGAAATGCAGGTATTGGGTTTGACCTTGTGTCTAAACGGCCGGGTGTCTTTAAGGCACCGAAGGGTGGCCAACCACCCAAAGCTGCAAGCGGTTCTGCAGCAGCTGTAGACGACCTGAGCCTTCAGCTAAAATCCCAAGGTACAATTGACCCCTTCAACTCTCTTGAGCCTGGCTGGCCCATGCGGGTCAAGTCACACTTTCATCTCTAGTAAGAAGGTTCCTCTAGCAGCTTACAATTCATTGGAGGAGCATATGTAGCTTTCTCACCATCTCTTTCTGGTGCAGATCTATCCCCCCGGTGGCCGGATGTGCAGCAGTACTCCAAGGCCATGCTGAAGGCCGTCTCTAAGGAGGATAATTAAGGAGGCCATCCCGGGAATACATGCATTCAATGTTGACCGCATCTTGGCTAACCTGGTTGAGGGATTGTAGTTATACTTAATTTTTTTTTCCAAGTATATTTCCGGCTGCTCTTCTAACTCCGTTTGTATACATGTAGACAATGTTACGAGTGGAGGGGCTGAAAAAGCTATATGCCAGGAAGCAGGAAGAGGTAAGGCGGGCCACAAGGGAGGCGTCTGAGTCCCATAATGTAGCTGAGTATCACATGGTAATTAATGATCTTGAAACTAAAGCTCAGCTCTTGTCACAGGCGTACTCCATCAAACAGTTCTAGGCTACCTTCAAGGGTCAAATCTTAAAGTCTCCAATCTGCAGGACCAACTTGATAATGCTGAGTTGGAGCTGAAAAATACCCAGGTGGATCTAAAGCTCTTAGAAGATACCAAAAAGGATAACGCCACGCTCAAGGCAGACGTCAATCGTCTGCAGAAAGAGATGGCCGCTTCCCGCGACAACTTCAAGGCCACTCTAGCGGCCCAGCAGAACCGGCTCATTGAGGAGAATGAGTAGGACTACGAGGAACGGATGAAATGGCTTGGTCACTTGTGTATCCAGAGGTGGATTATACCATCTGGGAGCTGGCCTACAGGTACGTTGATCTTGCCATCCTGACAAAGGAAGAGGGTTAGCCGGAGCTTAAGCCATTCGGGGAATGGGTCCAAAAGGAGATGGCAGCCGGTGAGGGGGATGAGGAGGCTGATGGAGATGAAGAAGAGGAGGAGGTAGTGTTGATTGAGATGGCTCAGCAAGCACAACCTGAAGATGTGCCTCCATCCGGCCAGGACCAGCCTGAAGATATGCCTCCGCCTCAGCCTTAAGCGTTTGTCTTTGTTTCCGGCCTCTGTGCCGTGTATTTCCTGTAGTTCTATAAAAAATATTCTTACTTCCCTAGATGTGTATCCGTTTAACAATTGCTCCCAGCCTTTTGGCCGGTTTTGTATTAATATGATTAGCCGATTGTGTCGGTTTTGCCAAATTAGCTTCAAATTCTTCAATTTTTCAATATGCATATTTTGCTAAGTAGGCTGATACATGCGGTTTACCGGTTGCAACAGGTGTATTTTTCCCCTGGACAGGTGTTTCTTTGGTAATTGTTCTAACCCAAGTGAGCAGTCGTCCAATAAGCATTCGCCTCTGAATCAGTTCTCAGTATTTAATTCTAAGTTGGAATAATAGCCGGTTTTCTCTATGGCGCATGGGTTACGTCCCAACTTTGATTTTTTGAGTCAACCGTCTGTGAAATTACCCCTTGGGATAATCAGCCTTTGCCAATTGTCTAATAGCAAGCGGCCATTGGCCGTGTGTAGTTGTCATAACCAAGAAATGTTTTAGTTTCTAAGGTTATGACTAAGTTTAAATCTTCAATTGTAACTGTTTGTATTACTTTTGAGTAAAGACCGGTTATATCCAACCAAGATACTAGTTACCGTTTGCTATAGAACATGCGGTAATTGTAGTTATCCAAGTTTCCATTTGATCATTCAAATAACTGTGAGTTGTCTTAATCCAGACAATCGGTAGGGCTGTTTGTTTTCAAGTTTATAGAACAATGTGCCACCCAAATGGGATATGCTCTCTGCTACGAATTCACCCGGATGGGCGTTGCCGGTTGCTTACTTATACTAGAGCAAGCGATTGTTTTAAGGTTATCTGGCATTTTGCCTCATAGGAAGCTGCTAAGTATTGGACTTAGCTTGCATCTACTCATGTTTGGAGCACACGTAAAATTTTTACAGGTCCGTTTGTACATTGCACAAATACAGAAAATAAAGCAACTTTTCATTGATAAACCCTATTTACAAAAGTTTACAAGTCTTAGAAGTAGTACTTTTTAAAGTTGTCTACATTCCAAGTTCTAGCTAGCTATCTGCCGCCTCTCACTTCTTCATAGATCCGATAGGGACCTTCCCAATTGGGAGTCAACTTTCCTTGATCGTTGGCCTTACCGGGTTCTTCCGTTTGTGTACTCTTTTGTTGTAGGCTTTGTCATTCTCAAACGGTAAATATCATGACGCAAGGCGGCATTGTCCCTGCGCTCTGGGAGTAAGTCCAATGCTAGACGCATGGCCTCCCAATTAGCCTCTTCGTCGTAGAGCATTATTCGAAGGGTTGACTCATAATGCTCAATAGGCAGGATGACTTCAGTACCGTATGTCATGAGAAACCGGGTTTCACCGGTTGCCCCTTTTTCACTTGTTCTGATGGCCCATAGGACATGAGGCAACTCATCTGCCCATAGACCGTCAGCCCTTTCAATTTTCTTCTTGATGCCGTCTGAGATGAGCTTGTTGAAAGCTTCAACATGGTCGTTTGCTTGGGGACGACCGACTGATGCAAAACAATGTGAGATGCCTTGATCTTCCAACCAATTCTTTAGGTTAGGCGTTTCAAACTGAGGGCCATTGTTAAAGACCATAGGCATAAGTACCCCAAACCGGGTGATAATATTCTTCCAAATGAAGGAGATGACATCCTTTGTCTTTATGCCCTTGACCGCCTCTGCTTCTACCCATTTGGTGAAGTAATCAACAAAAACCAGAATGTACCTTCGACCGCTTGTTGCAGGCGTATATGGATCAAGAATGTCCATGCCCCATTTGGCGCATTGCACTGGACTCTCGTCAGATAAGTAGTCGGTCGGTGTATAAGTTTGCCAAATTTTTGACACTTGTCACACTTCTTCACCATTTCCATGACATCTGCCTCTAGGGTGGGCCAAAAGTAGCCTTGCCGCCTAGACCTTTTTGCTAGAGTCATGCCGCCTATATGTGATGCACAAAATCCCGAGAGTAGGTCCTCTAGAACCTCTTTCCCCTTTTCTAGGGTGACGCATTTCAATAACGGCTGTAGGTAGCCCCTCTTGAAAAGTTCTCCCTTATGAATCTCAAAGCTTGCGGTACGTTTTTTCAAGGCAGCCGCTTCTAAGTATGCATTCGGCAGATTGCCGTCTGCTAGATAAGCCTGGATGCCATCCATTAAGGTTGAGCTTCGGTCCAGAACTCCAATGGGATCTTGTTCAATACTTCTTTTTTCCATGACTTCCCAAAAGACTGACCTAGGCGTATCACAGGAGGCGGATGATGCCAGCTTTGAGAGTGCATTCGCTTGATTGTTCAATGGGATGAAGATATTGAGACTGACCTGGGCACTTGACTTAATTAGATGAAATTCATCAAGTGTCGCGGCCTCATCTCTGACCACCTGAAGGTATTTGATCATAACAGGATGGGTGGCCTCACAATCACCATGGTATTGGCTAACGATCAACTGTGGATCAGAGCAGGCGTTAACCTTTCTTGTCCCTGCTGCCTTACACATGCGAATACCGGCTAGCAAGGCTTCATATTCCACCTCATTATTTGAGGCCTGAAACTTAAACCATAGTGCATATTCATACTTGTCCCCTTCCGGAGACTGGCATATTATCCCTGCACCACAGCATTTCATAGTAGAACTCCCGTCTACATACACTCTCCAATCCTGGTCTAGGTTTTCCGGCTCAGTCAATTACCGCCTGTACCTTCTCTATGTTGGCCTCTATCCCCCTTTAATCAATCAGGAATCCGAGAAACTTCCCAGACTCAACACCAAAGACACACTTTTTTGGATTAAGCATGACCTTGTGCCGCTTGAGGGTGGTGAATGGTTCTCGGAGGTCAGCAAGAACATCAGTCTGAAGCTTGGATTTAACTATCATGTCATCAATATACGCCACTACATTCCTCCCAGTTTGATTAATGAAGACTGTATTAATCGTTTGTTGGAAAGTAGCAGGCACATTCTTCAAGCCAAACGACATCACAGTATAATAGAATAACCCATGATTAGTGACGAATGCCGTCTTTTCTTGATCTTTATGCCATAAGGGTATCTGATGAAAACCTAAGTAGGCGTCCATGAAGCTCATCGAGGCATAACCGGCTCTAGAGTCGACCAGACTGTTGATCTTTGGAAGTGGATAACCATCCTTCGGACAAGCCTTGTTCATATTTGTGTAGCCTACACACATGTGACAGGTACCATTCGACTTTTTTACAAGAACAACATTTTCTACCCAATCCGAGTAGTAACATTGCCGAATGAACCCAGCGTCAAATAGCTTCTTGACCTCGGTGGCTGCCGCTTGAGATTTCTCCTCGCCGTGATTTCTTTTCTGTTGCCTAACGGGCTTCTTTTTCGGATCCACGGCGAGTTTGTGGACTGCGAGACCCGGGCTGATGCCTGGCATCCCTTCCACTTCAAAGACAAAAATGTCTTTGAATTCTTTCAGCAATTGGTGCAAGTCTACACCTAATTTTGCAAATGTAACCATCCCAACCTTAACAGTTCGCTCCGGACGTGTATTGTCTAGAGTGATGTCAATATGTTCACCAGCCGGCTGGGGATGGAGATCATTTCACCGTTCCCCGGTCAGTGATTGCTATGGCTTCTCTTTTTTGACAGCCACTGACTGGTTCGCCTTCCTCTTTTTGCCGGCTGCCTTTGGAGCAGGCGTGGCTTCCTTGATTTCAGTAAGGTCAATGGGCTCTTCACCTTGATCGGATGCGACCACAATAGGCTTGAAGTTTGAGAGATAACATTCCTATGCCGTCTTCCGATCCCCATTCAATGAACCCACTGACCCGTCATCCCTCTCGAATTTCAGCAGCATGAGGGATGGGCTAATGATAGCCTTTGATTCATTGAGGGTTGGACGTCCCAATATCAGGTTATAGGCAGTCAATTCTTTAATAACCAAGAACTTGACAACCAGATGGCTTCCTTCCCCCGTCTCTCGTAACCGGATGGGTAGATCCACCGGACGCACTACTCCACCCCTAAAACCAACCAAGGGGTGAGAGACTTTGTGCATGCTGCTGGGCTTGTACTTGAGCTTTGCTAAGCACTTGTGGCTGATATGGTCAAACGTGCTCCCGGTGTCAATAAGGATCCAACCCACTCTTTGGTTGGCGACCTTACATTCAATGACTATGGGTTCATCATGTGGCCGCCTGACCTTGCCCCTGTCCTTCTCAGTGATCATGACCTCAGGAAAGGTGTCTTTTGACGCCTGACCCTCATCAACTAAGTTGACATCTAGTCGCCTGATACAATCTTTGGTGCCCCGGATGGTTGGACCCCCTCTAGCAAAACCGCCTGCTATAGTATAGATCTGTTCTTCGTTAGTGTCCGAACTAATAGCAAGTTGGTCTGCTTTTTTGGACGGCTGTCCACCGTTTGTTTTCAGGGTCACTTTGGACTTCAGGATGTAGGACTTCAGCACCCCTTTATCAGCCAGACGGTCCAACAACCGTTTGAGGCTATAATAGTCGTTCGTGTCGTGGCCTATATCCTCATGGTGATGGCACAGAGTTCAGTCGCCTGTATATAGGCTTCCGCCTCCATCAGCGCCTCTTGGTAGGTAGCAACCCTCTTTCTAACAAGGTCGAACTTAAAGGTCGACCCGTCTTTCAGACCTTTGAAGAAGTCTGTGTAAGCCACTTCGTCAAACAACCTTTGAATCTGAATTCTCATTAGATTGAACCGCCTGACGTAAGACCAAAGCCCTTCTCTATCTCCCTATTGTATAGCACCCAAGTCTAGACTTGTTTTCTTTGTAGGGATGTTCATAGAGAAGTTGGAAGCAAACAAGTACGCAAGCATCTTGAAGCTGTTTATGCATCCGGCTGGCAGGTTACCAAACCAACGTTGGGCAATGCCCTGCAATGTAGCTTGGAAGCATCGGCACCAAGTGGCATCGTCAAACCCCTGTAGGTACATGAGGTTGGTGTAGGCCATCAGGTGGTCTTCAGGGTTAGTGGTACCATCATAAGTACCTACCAACACATTTTTAACCTTGGCCAGCTGGGTCGCCTCGGTTATCTCCTTAGAGAACGCAGAGGGCTATTCCCCAAGTTTGAGCAGATGAAGCTGCCAATCCAAAGGTTGGACATTCTGTGCCGCCTGACCCCCAAAGAGAGCATGCTGCATATATTGTTGCCCATACGACATGTATGGCTTCTGAGGCACATATGGAGCCGAATGGATTATCTAAGGGCCAGAGTGGACGGAAAGGCCGCCTGACTGACCCTTTCGGTTTGATAGCGAATACCTCATCGAGGTATTCTGAAAGCTGTCTGGGTAAGTCAATGTGAAGGCCGACTTAGGCAGTTGTTGACTTTTCTTTTGCTGGATTAACATCCGGGCATTCGAATAAATCTTCTTTGATCCATCCGGTTGAACTTACCGGATGACCTTCCTTTTCCCTATTTCAGGAAATCGAATTTTGGACAAATTAACTATTAGCTAGTCCCTCTCCTTTGGTTTAGGATGAGGAGTAGGCACACGATCTTTGACAAGCTTCGTCGACCCTGAAAGAGAAGGTTTCTTGGCTGACTGACCCCTGCTGGTGCCAGCCGTCTTTTGGTCGATTAGGTCCTTGATTTCCCTTTAGAAACTTGTCATGAATTTCATGAGTTCGTCTCTATTAATGGGAGCTACGCCTTCTGCTGCCTGGGTTTGTCCAGACGGCTTTCTGATTGGCTCGCTTGGACCATCTTGATCCTTGCCCCGTTCCCTTGTTTCCATGGGATAGGTGCATCTGGTTCTGAATGACCCGTTTGGGGCTACATAGGTTTCGACATCGATGTCATCACCACTGTCTTGGTCTGTATAGACCTCAAAGTCGGCCGTAGGCCATTTCTCATTAGGAGGTGGTACAGACTCATGTGAAACCATCTTAGAAGTACTCTCCCCACAGACGACGCTAAATATTTCGGGGTTTTCTGTGTCCCTCGCGAGAGTTACAACACCAAGACTGGATTTTGGACGCCTATACCTGCAAAACAACGGAGACTCCGGTTGGGTGGAGTTCCGCCTCCGACGATCAAGTTAGATGTTGTATGGAGTCTGTAAAAAGTGCGGAAAGTAAAGTATCTTCTCGGATTCTGAGAGAATTTCTGCAATTAATGATTGCTCTTTTTTTGTGAATATTTCTAAAAGTGTCCCATGATGGGAACATCTCCCTATTCGTAGGGTCTCAAAATACGTGATGCCATCCTAGGTTACGGAAACCTAAGAATGGTGGGCTATCTGGGGAATTGGGCCATGAAGGCCACCTTTTTCCTAATGATTGGAGATGTCGTGTGTTAACAGGGGATTGGTTTTATGTGAACCTCTCCTGAGGTGACACGTGTCACAATCTCATTGGGCCACGTGGTCCTGGGTATTTTTACCCTAAACAAGTAGTGAAAATAAAAAATCATATACAAAAAATAAGTTGGTACTTCTTTAAAGAGAAGTTATTACCTGACTCACCCATTTTAAGTTTAAATGAGAAATAATTATGATGATCAAATATTATTATATAGACTAAACAATGTTAAGTAAGGTAGGACAATTGAAACAATGTAGTAAGAAGAGGAGAAAGAAAGATTTGTGAGAAAGAAATAACATAAAGTAGTTTTGTTGTGCAAAAAGATTTGCACAAGTCCCACATTGAAAATAAATGGGAACTATGAACATGGAGACGTTAAAACAAGACTCGAGTTGTCTAGACTCGAGCTGAGCAACCTATAACTTGGCTCGATAAGCTCGTGAGTAGCTCGATAATTATTTGTATTAATTATGAAAAGGAAATATCAAAGTCAAAAAATAATTTGGCACCTATTTACAGAGAAGTTAAGGAAAATTAATTAAATGCTGATGAAATGTTATTGTATAAACTAGGCAAGATTGATCAAGATTGAATAAATGAAACAATGTAATAGGGAGAGTAGAGAGAAAGATGTGTGAGAAAAGCTAATATAGAGTAATTTTGATGTGCAAAGAGATTTTCTCAAATCACATTTAAAAAAATAAATACGCAGTATCAATTAAAAGTGGTTATAAATAGAAAAAAATTATGACCAACTTTTACTAAAGTCCCACATTGAAAAATAAATGAGGACTATGAACATACAAAAGTTATAAAAAAAGAACCTCATGTCTCTTTTGAAAAAATAAAAGTAACTTGGACCTTTGTTGGGCCTTGTGTTATTTAAATATGGGTTGTAATTATTAATTTTGGGCCCAAGTCAATTTTGGGCTTAAAGTCAAGTTTAGTTTTCTGATCTGCACTTAATGTCATATTACGAAAAGGCCCAATTTTGATGGTAATTACCAAGATTATTAACAGTAGTTACCAAGTTATAAAGAAGTCTAGTTTGGATGGTAATTATCAAGATTGTGGTTGGACAACACCAATGGCTAAAGCGGCATACTATACACCAAACGCTTGAAAGTTTAGAATTTACCTCGGGATATTCTAAAATTTCAAGCGTTTCATGGTATGAACGCCTAAAATTTTAGAATGTCCCGAGGTAGATTCTAAAATTCTAGGCGTTTATTATTATTATTGTTATTATTATTATTATTATTATTATTTTCTTTTATTATTATTATTATGATTATTATTATTAATATTATTATTATGCCACAAAAAAACAAATTAATAAAAGTGTCCAACTATTCATAAAAGTGTCTAACTAATAATATAGGTGTCCAACTAAACATAAATCATAACACTCGCATAGCGTCCCGATCACCAAGGGCCTGCACAGCCATGGCCTTAGTCTCACGAGACATGGGCCCATGCGACTTGACAAGTGCACGTTGTTTAACCTCAACAAAGCGACCAACCCACTACAAACATTATAGCAATTAGAAAAATTCAATAAATATCCACAAAAGAAATACAAAACTGAAGTACTTAAAGGAATGGTGTCCTTCCAACAAGTGTATTATTCCGATAGAGGGTTCAGAAATATTAGAAAGCTAATTATTCAGTGAGGTCAAGTGATCGGAATGCCTAGGTTGAGGCCACTTTTGATCAGTAATATTAATGTATAATTAATATTACAGCTTAATCTTGACTGAACCCTTTGGGTCACACCCAATCGAATAACCGATCCGAGGCGACGAATCAATCCAAAGGATTAGATGAGTGGTTAGAGTATTACAAACAAAGATGTCGGATGTCGAGCTTGGAGCATGAAACCGAGCGTCATAAGTCGAGTCGAATTTAGAATTCGACGAGACGAGAAATCAAACAAGCGACAAGTTCGAGCTAAGCCGTAGCCTCGCATTGGCCTAACCATACGAGTACTAGGCTAGCCTAGAAAACGCACCATGCCGAGCTTGCTAGCAGCGCTGGCTAGCTAGCTGGTGTGGCATGGCCAGCATCGCTGGCGCGCTAGGCGTGCTAGCATGCTAGTGCCTCGCACATATCAGCGCTACCGCAAGCATCACAAGGCCAGCAGCACGCAAGTGCTTGCTGGGCCTTGCTACCGGAAGCATGCAACACGTAGCACCAACATAGCAGCTCGCTATGCGTGCTTGTGCTATGGGATGTGCATGCGTGCTTGCTAGCGAGAAACACCAAGCAGTAGCATGCAACCTGGCTGGGCTGTGGGTGCTAGCGTAGCAGCACCTAGCACCACGCCACTCGCACAACAGCACACACCAAGCAGTAGCAACTGCTTCGCATGCGTGTGCGCTGGCTGGCTGCGCATGTGCTGTGTGCTGGCTGGCTGGGCTGCCCAGCCTTGGTGCTAGGCGCCAAATGGCAGCCTTGGCAGCCAAGGCAGGCTGCCAGCCAGCCAAGTGGCGAGGTGTGTGCGGTTTTGTGTAGGGACCGCATTTAGGGGGTTGCTTGGTGAACAAGGGTTTGGTCCCCCTCCCCTCCCCCTAAATGGTCCTCACCTACTCTTGCCTTCCATGTGACACTTGGAGGTTGTTGATTGCCTTGCATTTTTATTTTGTTTTTGATTAAAATAAAATTGAGGAATGCAAATCTCCCACATTGATGGGAGAAGGGAGATCAAGTCTCTATTCCCTATAAATACCCAACTTTTGGGTTTGGGAAAAATCACTTGAGTTGAACTAAAGTTCGTAATACTCTATTCTTTTCTTGGTCTAGCCCTGACTAACCTTCGGGGTAGAGGCCGTTCGGGTCAGGTCTCGAGGGTGGACTTCGTCGGAGGCTCTCGCGCTTGGATAGAGCTAAGGCTTTGAAGTCCGAGCTCTATAGGAGTGAAGCACGCGTCGAGGGAAAGAATGTCAATTTCCTTTCACTTTATTTTGTTGTTTAATTATGTGATTGCACGCTTAGTTACTTTAATTAGTGGGCGGGTTTCTCCTCCGCGTAGTGTTGGACGCTACGAAACCCAACAAGTACAATATACATACATAATCATTGTTAGTCCTCTCGGGGAGACCGCGGACCTGGGGTACGTCTGAGGGTGATACACGAGGGTGAGAGTATCTCACTAACCATGGAATGTAATCATCTGAATATGTAGGACCGCCACGACTGAGTCTAGTGTAATGAGCTACTAGTAGACAATTCGCTAAAAATGGAATAAAGCTTTCCCACATGTGTACGGACATCTCAACCGGGAACTCAATACTATACATCTTGACCTTCTTCGATCTCTTGGCCTTCTTAGGCCTAATGGGGTACTTAGGTATACCTTATACAAACCCAAGCTGTCTGACAACTCGGTCGGGCATGTACGGCTCGATGATGCTGCGGTACCGTATATATCCTGAGAATAAAGTTGAAGGAACAACACTGGTAGGGTCAGGTCCATAAGGCATCCAATTAACCTGCATAATCAAATGAAACATTAGTCACATATGAATAAGGCGATATGAAACAAAATAAATTAATGAAGTTCTTATTTACCTCGATATCGGTCAACACGTCAAGTCGAGCATGGAAAGCCAAACGTCAATCTGAGTCCTTCAACGGCGAACCAACATCCCAGAGCAATGCACGCGCACGTCCAGGTTCCCTGGTTAGGGTGTCTTGCTGAGGGCGAAAGCATGGAAAATACTCGTAAATCCACGCTTGAAGAAGCATGAGACACCAAAAGATGGAATCACAATCTGCCCGCGAAGCCTGCCCTAACTAACGGTACAAGAACACTAATGTAGTAGAGCCCCATGAGTAGGAACTAGTGATAAATGTACCCTTGACAGGCTGAAGCTCATGAATGAGAGAGGGATGAAGTCTGTTACCACTCTTGTCCACAAAGAGCAATGAACCTAGTAAAATCCACATAAACGCTACCACATAAATTTCATGGGGCCTCTCGACATTGAAGGTCGTCTCAAGGACCCTCGAAGAAAGTGCACCATTAAGCGCGTAAGTGGGTTTTTGTAGCTCCTCAATAGGCAAATCCATCATGAACGAGCAATATTGCCGTAACTGTATGGGGTCCATAAAAGTAGAAACCATAGTACCATCAACAGATATACCAAGAATATGATACACGTCATGTAACATGATCGTCATCTCACCGAACGACAAATGAAAGTTGTCAGTATCTGGCTGCCATCTCTCCACAAACGCTTAAATCAAAGGCCAGTCAAGGTGCCGATACATAATACCAGGAAGATGTGATAACCCACTCTGATCTATCAGGGCTAATGTATCCGGTAATAATGATAACCGCAATTCCTCTAGTGTAGTGCACATCTGACTCCTACTCATACATCTCAAAACACCTCGCTCCACACCATCCCAAATTTCAGTTGTGACATGGCCACCATAGCTAAGAATGACGTTGTCAACCTCTGGACCGCCACCCATCGACTTAGCCACTAACCAACTGGTCCCCTAAGTACTAACAAATCTCCCACCAACACCCCTATACGTATGAACAATGTCACCAGGCTCCTCCTCGTCGTCATCGTCTGATAAACCCTGTCCTCCTCTGTACGAGTACTCGGGGCCCAGTGACTCATGTAGTTGCTGCTGCTCAGACCCCCGTCCAGGAATGTCATGGAAACACGAACTAACCCCCTAAGACCCCGAATGATGAATTTGTGACTCAGAGGTCGAACTCGTCATGCCATCGTCGGGGACTGGTCCACTCTCGGTACGAGGTTGAAGACGATAACGGTCTCTATCCCTCCTAACCGATGCGTTTAAGTGTCTTGATAAAGCGTGTCGTGTCCTCGAACCCTCAATCTTAATTATTTTTTCAAAAAGGAAATTAAAACAAGTCTAACTTTAGTTCAAAATAATAATAATAATAATAATAATAATAATAATAATAATAATAATAATAATAATAATAATAATAATAATAAGGTTCAAGCGGTTTTCTCTTTTTTTTTCAGGCAGTTTCCTGCTCGGATTTGGGTGCAGTTTGGTGGTCATTTGGGTGTGATTTTGGTGCAGTTCCTAGTGCAGTTTTGGTGTGGTTTCGGAGTAGTTTCGTGTGCAATTTTTGGTGCAGTTTTGGTGTATATAAGGTGCAGTTTTTGGTGCTTTTTGGGTGTGGTATTAGTGTGTCGTTGGTGTGCTATTTTGGTGCCATTTTTGGTGTGTTGTTTTGTGTTCTTCTCGTGGCAAGTTGTGGTGGGTGTTATGCCTCCAATGGTTCGATTTCATTGTCCGTTTGTGGGTCTTAATGGGTGTCAGGATGGTGGGGGTAATGGGCTCACTAAAGCTTATTTGCTCACTCATCTCTGTGATAGTCATTGTTGTGGGGATGCGCGAGATATGACTCGACACTCTCTTTCTTCTGATTTGGCTATTTTCATAGAGGCGGAGTCAACATTTCGTCGTACGGGCATTTGGTTTTGTGGGGAGTGTTTCAAGACACATAATACGAAGTGTCGACATGGTCCTTGTTCTGATGATATTGTGGCCCCACCTAATTCTGGGGATGGTATTGCTCGGTTTGTTCTTTATGGTTTTCCTAAACCGCAGGGTCCATCGTCGGGGGTATCTGATCTTGTTCCTAATGTGTCTCATGAGCCTCTTTTTGCGTTTGATGTTACTCTCTTGGATAGTTTGCTATCTAAGCGGTTCCGTATGGTGAAATATATTCCTTTTAAGTGTCGCTTGGGTTTTTCTCGGGTTCTCAAAGGAGCGCCTGATAAGGTGATTTGCAAGCCTGATGACGTCTCTTGTTGGGTTCAACTGCTTGTGTTGCCTCTCTGTGTTCTAAAAACCTTTTCTCCGAGGAGTAGTCGTGAGTGTTCTTCGGGTGTCAGGCGGCAGCTGCAGGAAAAGAGTATCATCGCTGCTATTCGATCTTGGTGTGAGCCTGGTGGTCCAGTGCATCTTGTACGTGATACGTTGGCTGATGTGTCTCCACCTTTGTTGGATGCTGATGATGAACATGATTTCTCCGAGCGTAATATTAAGCAGTGTAAGAGAAAGATTAGTGACGGACATTACACTGCTGCGGTTAGGGTTCTTTCATCTTCTGGTCTTGCCCCTTACAATGATGCTACTCTTGTTGATTTGCAAGCTAAGCACCCTTCCTTTCTGGCTCCTATCTTACCATATATCCCCGTTGATTAGCCCCTTATTGCTACACCTGCTGTTGCTTTGGATCAGATTAGGGGTTTTCCGCGTGGTACGTCATGCGGTAGAGACGACTTGCGTGCGCAACACCTTATGGATTGCTTGGGTGGTGCTGCAGTTGCTATTTCGGATGAGTTGGTAGACTCTATTACGCATGTGGTTAATCTCTTTTTCGTTGGGAAATGTCCTGCTGTGTTAGGAGAATACATCGTTAGTGCTCCTCTCACGCCACTTGTTAAGCCTGGTGGTGGTATTCGGCCTATTGTTGTGGGTACCGTTTGGAGGCGTCTGGTTTCAAAGATTGGGGCTCCTTTAATTGGTACGCGTCTGGGAAAATATTTAGGAGGTCTTCAGTTTGGTATTGGTGTGCTGGCGGGTGGTATGGCTATTCTTCTTGCTGTTAATCGTTTGGTTGAGGCTCGTGGTAGTGATGTTGGCCTCTCTATGTTGCTAGTGGATTTCTTGAATGCCTTTAATTTGGTTGATCGTACGGCTTTACTACGTGAAGTCTATCTCCGTTGTCTCCTGCTCTCTCGTGTTGGGTTGAATTCTGTTACTCTTCTCTAGCCAGACTGTTTTATGGGGAAAATACCTTAAGGTCTTGACAAGGAGTGCAACAGGGTGATCCTCTTGGCCCTTTGCTTTTTGCTTTGGTGCTCCATCCATTGGTGTGCCGAATCAGGGATTCGTTCGACTTATGTTTGCAGGCTTGGTATTTGGATGACGACACTATTATTGGTGACACCTAGGTGGTAGGAAAGGTTATGGAGTTGATTTTGGTGGAGAGACCTCGTCTCGGTCTCCATGTGAACGTTGAGAAAACGAAAGTTTTCTGGCCCACGGAGGACCCTCGTAGCCGTCTGGTCGGTGTCTTTCCTCCAGATATTGCTTGTCCTATACATGGTGTTAAGTTGCTTGGTGGTCCTGTCAGTACGGATTCCTCTTTCTGTGGTGAGCTTGTTTCGTAGAGAGTGTCGAAGACCATTGTGCTAATAGATGCTGTTGCTAAGCTTGATGATCCTCAATGTGAGTTGTTACTACTTCGTGCGTGTACTAGGGTTTCAAAACTCTACTTTTTTATGCGCACTTGTCCTCCTCGTCTTTTTGAAGCGGCCCAGATTTCTTTTGATATGGCCCTTCGAGCTATGGTCGATTGGGTGTCTATTTAGCGGGTGTCTTCTGGTCTTCAGGCTACGCTTTTTCACAATTCTGGTATTGTTGGTCCAGGACTGACATTCGATGGTGCTCTTAGTTTTTTTAATAGGACTGTGGAGACTGACCTTATGCGTAACCCTAGTGAGATCGCTGCCCCCAAACCCATGAAAAAATTGGCAGATATATATTTCACGAAAGTCACTGCATCTGTAGAATCCACTTTCTCCTTATCTCCGCGTCAGGTTGCCTTATGGAAGTCCCAGCAGGGGGATCACACTTCTGCCTGGTTGCAAGCGGTCCCAATATCAGGATTGGGTCTGACTATGAATGGTAAGACTTACCGTTGTGTTCTTTGCTATCGGTTCGGTGTTCCCTTGTTCTCCGTTTTGACACTGTGTTCTACTTGCTCAAGGGTTTTTGATGGGGATATATATGGGGATCATGCACTGTTTTGTGCTAGGATGGTGGGTATTAAACATCGGCACAACGTTGTTCGTGATACCCTTGTTGATATTTGTTTGCGCTCTGAGAATTCTGCAAGAAAGGAGGTTAACATTGGGTTAACTAGAGGGAACGACGGGACTCTTCGACCAGCAGATGTGTTGCTTTATTCCTGGAATAGAGGCCTTGATGTATGTGTTGACTTGACGGGGTCTTCTCCTTTGACACAATCTAGGATGTCTGACTTCGTTCCTGGTCGTGTTGTGTCGGCTGCTGCTCAGCGGAAGCGAGACAAGTATGGGGCGCGTTGCAGGGCTATTGGCTATGGTTATCTTCCTTTCTCCTTTTCTTCAGTGGGGGAATTAGAGAAGGATGTTGTTGCATTGCTAAAGCGGGTTCAGGCATACGCTAAGACTCGACATACTGGTGCTCGTGCAGCTGCTCACATCTTCAACAGGATCGGGTTCGCTATAGCTAGAGGGGTGGGGGCCCAAATTGTATCTCGGCTCCCCACTAATCTCTTGTAAATTGTTTAACTATATAGGTTTTTGTTATAATAATAATAATAATAATAATAATAATAATAATAATAATAATAATAATAATAATCGTAGTAATAATAATAATAATAATAATAATAATAATAATAATAATAATAATAATAATAATAATAATAATAATCGTAGTAGTAGTAATAATAACAATAATAATAATAATAATAATAATAATAATAATAATAATAATAATAATATTTTAATTTTTCTCTCGGCTTGGGGCGATTAGGGTTGGGTAGGTTTAGGATATTCCGATCTTCCACGTCTTTTTTCCGGCATGATCACCGGCGAGGTGTCAGGGTTTGTGCTCGTCATTTTCTAGGCGTTTAGCAAGCATTTTCCGGCCAAGTTTCTGTGAGTTTCGTTGGTTGTTTCTGGGCGGCTTTTGAGTGCGATTCTAAGGTGGTTTTCAAGGGGGCTTTCCGGCAGAATTAAAGTGGCTTTAAGGTGTTTTCCGCCGACGATTTTTAAGGTAGTATTAGGGGTTGTTTCGGTGCAGTTGGCTGGCGGTTTTACAGGCTGTTTTTGGTTGAGTTTCTGGTTGGTTTATGACAGTTTTTGGGCGTGTTTCTGGCAGTTTCTTGGCGGCGTTTTCGGGGTTGTTTCCGGGCATTATTGAGGCTGGTTTTTGGGGCTTTTTGTGGGCTGTTTTCAGGCTAAATTCTGGTCGATTCTGAGGCGAAATTCAGGCTGTTTCTGCGTGTGTTTTTGGTTGAGTTTTGTGGAAGTTTCTGGTGCAGTTTTGGCTGCTCTAGGGTGCAGTTTTCTGTCTGTTTCTACTGCATTTTCTGGCGTGTTTAAGGTTAGTTTTCAAGCGTGTTTCGGTCTATATTTGCTGTAGTTTCTGGTTCATTTTTGGTGTGCTTTTCTGGTCAGTTTGGGTGCTGTTTTGGGTGCTTTTTGGGTGCAAGTTTCTGGTCTCTTTTGGTGCTGCTTTGCTGCGTTTTTGGGGCATTTTTTGTGCAGTTTGCGTGTGGTGTATTGCGGTTCTCTTGTGGCAAGTTGTGGTGGGGGTTACGCCTCCTAGTGTTCTCTTTCATTGCCCGTTCGTGGGACTTAATGGGTGTCAAGATGGTAGGGGTAATGGGCTCACTAAAACTTCTTTGATCACTCATCTCCGTGACCGCCATTGTTGTTCGAATGCGCGGGATTTGACCCGAAATACACTTACTTCTATTTTGGCAATTTTCTTAGAGGCGGAGTCAACTTTTCGTCGTATGGGAATTTGGCTTTGTGGGGAGTGTTTCAAGACACATTCTCTTCGTACGAAGTGTCGGCATGGTACGGGTTCTAATGACTTCGTGGCCCCTCCTGATTCTGGGGATGGTGTTGTTCGGTTTGTTCTTTATGGTTTTCCTAAACCGCAGGGTCCTACTGTATCTGGTACTGTTCCTAGGGTGCCTAGTGAGCCTCATTTAGCTTTTGATGTTGGTTTAATAGATAATTTGCTATCTAAGCGGTTTCGTTCGGTAAAATCTATCCCTCCTAAGTGTCGCTTGGGTTTTTCTCGGGTTCTCAAAGGGGCCCTAGATAAGGTGATTGGCAAGCCTGATGACATCTCTTTTTGGGTTCAATTGCTTGTGTTGCCTCTATGTGTCCTTAAAACCTTTTCTCCGAGGAGTAGTCAAGAGTGTTCTTCGGGTGTCACGCGATTGCGGCAGGAAGAGAGTATCACCGGTGCTATTCGTTCTTGGTGTGAGCCTGGTGGTTCTGTGCAACTTGTACGAGACACGTTGGCTAATGTGTCTCCACCTTTGTTGGACGCTGATGAGGACCATGATTTGTCCGAGCGTAATATTAAGCAGTGTAAGAGAAAGATTTCAGACAGCATTACACTGCTGCGGTTAGGGTTCTTTCGTCTTCTGGTCTTACCCCTTACAATGATGCTACTCTTGCAGATTTGCAAGCTAAGCACCCTTCCTTTCCGGCTCCTATCTTACTGGATATTCCAGTTGATCAGCACCTTATTGCTACTCCTGCTGTTGTTTTGGATCAGATTAGGGGTTTTCCCCGAGGTACGTCATGCGGTAGAGACGGCCTGCGTGCTCAACACCTTATGGATTGTTTGAGTGGTGTTGCACTTGCTATTTCAGATGAGTTGGTGGACTCTATTACGCAGGTGGTTAATCTTTTTCTCGCCGGGAAATGTCCTGCTGAGTTGGGAGAGTATATTGCTAGTGCTCCTCTCACACCACTTGTTAAGCTTGGAGGTGGTATTCGACCTATTGCTGTAGGTACAGTTTGGAGGCGTCTAGTTTCAAAGGTTGGGGCTGCTTTAATTGGTCCGCGTCTGGGAAGCTATCTAGGAGGTCTTCAGTTTGGTGTTGGGGTGCCGGCGGGTGGTGAGGCTATTCTTCATGCTGTTAATCGTTTGGTTGAGGCGCGTGGTGTGATGTTGGTCTCTCTATGTTGTTGGTGGATTTTAAGAATGCTTTTAATTTGGTAGACCGTTCGGCTATGCTGCGTGAGGTTCGTCTCCGTTGTCCAGCTCTCTCGTGTTGGGTTGAATTCTGTTACTCTACTCCAGCCAGGCTTTTTTATGGGGAGCATACCTTATGGTCATGTCAGGGAGTGCAACAGGGTGATCCTCTAGGCCCTTTGCTTTTTGCTTTGGTTCTTCATCGTTTAGTGTGCCAAATCAGGGATTCTTTTGACTTATGTTTGCAAGCTTGGTATTTAGATGATGGCACTATTATTGGTGACACCTTAGTGGTAGGAAAGGTTTTGGAGTTGATTTTGGCGGAAGGACCTCGTCTCGGACTCCATGTCAACGTTGAGAAAACAGAAGTATTCTGGCCCTCGGAAGACCCTCGTAGTCGTCTCGTCGGTGTCTTTCCTCCGGATATTGGTCGTCTTGTGCATGGTGTTAAGTTACTGGGTGGCCCTGTCAGTGCTGATTCCTCTTTCTGTGGTGAGCTTGTTTCACAGAGAGTGTCGAAGACCGTTGTGCTACTGGATGTTGTTGGTAAGCTCGATGATCCCCAATGCGAGTTGTTGCTTCTTCGTGCGTGTACTGGGGTTTCAAAACTGTACTTTGCTATGCGCACTTGTCCTCCTCGTCTTTTTGAAACAACACAAGTTTCTTTTGACTTGGCCCTCCGGGCTTCTTTGGAGCGCATTGTAACAGCTTCGGGGCCTGGGTTTGGTGATTGGCAATGGCGACTTGCCACCTTACCTTTTTCTTATGGTGGTTTGGGTGTCTATTCAGCGGGTGATGTTCGGCTTTATGCTTTCCTTGCATCGCGTCTGCAGTCTTCTGGTCTTCAGGCTACGCTTCTTCGCCATTCTAGTATTGTTGGTCCAGGACCGGCCTTCGATGGTGCTCTTAGTCTTTTTAACAGCGCTGCGGAGACCGACCTTTTGAGTAACCCTAGTGAGATCGCTGCCCCCAAACTCATGAAAAAGTTGGCAGATATATATTTCACGAAGGTCACTGCATCTGCGGATTCCACTTTCTCCTTAACTCCGCGTCAGGTAGCCTTATGGAAGTCCCAACAGGGGGATCACTCTTCGGCCTGGTTGCGGACGGTCCCGATATCGGGTTTGGGTCAGACTATGAATGGTAAGACTTACCGTAGTGTTCTTTGCTACCGGTTAGGTGTTTCTTTGTTCTTCGTTTCAACACCGTATCTGCTTGCTATAGGGTTTTTGACGGGGATATTTATGGGGATCATGTAGTGTCTTGTGCTGGGATGGTGGGTATTAAACATCGGCACAATGTTGTTCGTGACACCCTTGTTGATATTTGTATTCGGTCTGGAATCTCTGCTCGAAAGGAGGTTAACATTGGGTTGATTGGAGGAAACGACGGGGCTCTACGACCTGCAGATGTGCTGCTTTATTCCTGGGATAGAGGCCTTGATGTATGTGTTGATTTGACGGGGTCTTCACCTTTGACACAATCGGGGTTGTCTGACTTCGTTCTTGGTCGTGTTGTGTCGGCGGCGGCTCAGCGGAAGCGGCACAAGTATGGGGCGCGTTGTAGGGCTATTGGCTATGGTTTTCTTCCTTTCTCCTTTTCTTCGTTGGGGGAATTAGAGAAGGATGCTATTGCGTTGCTGAAGCGGGTTCAGGCGTTCGCTAAGACTCAGGATATTGGTGCTCGTGCAGCTGCTCACATCTTCAGCAGGATCGGGTTCGCTATAGCTAGAGGGGTGGGGGCCCAGATTGTATCTCGGCTCCCTACTAATTTCTTGTAAATTGATTGACTCTGTACGTTTTGTTTTTTATAATAATAATAATAATATATAATATATAATAATAATAATAATATTATATAATAATAATAATATATAATATATAATAATAATAATAATAATAATAATAATAATAATAATAATATATAATATATAATATATAATAATAATAATAATAATAAAAATAATAATAATAATAATAATAATAATAAAAATAAAAATAAAAATAAAAATTCTTATTAATGATATGAACTATTATTATTTATGATACGAACATCAATCACTAACAATAGCAACAACAATACTAAAAACATGAATGTTAATACTAATGTTAACTACAATAACAATATCTAAAATAAATAAAGATAACACTTTAATTCCATGACCCATAATGATATTAACAACAATAACTAATAAAATCAAATCAAGACCAAACAAACAACATATTGCATTAATAATTATCATAACAACAACAACAACAACAACAGCAACAGCAACAACAACAGCAACAACAACAACAACAATATCAACATCAACATAACCAACAACAACAACAACAACCATAATAACAATAATAATATCAACAAAATCGAAAATACTAAAAAAAAAAAAAAAAACCAGGTAAGGAACGCTTGGAGATCACAAATCTACAAACGCTTGGGATTTTTAGATCTCTGAGCGTTTATTCGAAAATTCCATGCGTTCGTCATGGTTCACCTGGGATATTGGAACAGACACCCGGAGATCTTAAAATTCTAGGTGTTCTTACCCAGGTTATTCGAGATCTCTAGGCGTTCCTTACGAACGACCGAAAATAAAAAAAAATATCGAATTACCAGCTCGCCGGTATCGATTCCCTTTCCTTTGCGAATTCCTGACATCTTCTCCTCCAATGTAGCCTCGATGCGAAAATAAAAAAATTAAAAAATAAAAAAAAAAATGATTTTGTTGGAGGTTGAATTTGATGGTTGCTTGGTGGTGGTTGAATTTGGGCGCCTTGATTGCTGGTGGTTAAATTGTGGTGGTTGAAATTAAGGGTGAAAAGGGTGAAGAGAGAGAAAGGTAAAAGTGAAAATAAAGTTTCAAGGGTTATTATTGCAATCACCGTCAAAATTGGGCACTTTCGTAATTTGACATTAAGTTAAAATAAAAAAAAGGCTAGACTTAAAGTTTCAGCCTAAACAAACCTAGGCCCAAACAAAATTAATCTTCTCTTGTAAGTTAACTTAGTGCTTGTTGATGCTTGGGTTATTTAAAAATGGGTTCTAATTAATAATTTTGGGCCCATGTTTGCTTTGGGCTTAAACTCAACTTTAGTACGACTTTTTAATTTTTTTTGAATAAACACAGGGTTTTGACGGCGATTACCAATGATTAGGGGATTTTTACCCCGCCACATGGACCAATCCGATTCTGCCACGTGTCCTCCATATGGACCAGTCAAGACCCTCCATGTGTCATCTGCGTGGCCCAACCAGAGTCCTCCACGTGTCACTTAGTGAAGAGTCCAAAGTGGATCAATCAGGGCATGACACGTGGCAGACAGATTGCCAACTTGGACAAGCAGCCTTCCAAGGCCCATATTTCAAGGAAGCCCAGTCAAACCTAGGTTTTCCGTAAACCTAGGACTGACATACACGAGACTCTATAAAAGAAAGATGTTCCCCTCTAGGGAACGGGACGGAAATAATTATTAAACACGTGTGTACATTAATTGGAGAGCATTAACTCCAGCTTTAATTTCACTTCTTGAGAGCTAAGGCTCGGATTTCGAGGCTATTTGAGATAGCCGGATGATCAGTCCTCTTCTAAGAGGAGCCTGATCCCTTGTACTTTCCACATCTTTTACATCCGAACACGTTATAACTTGATTGTCGGAAGTGGAACTCCCACCAATCGGAGTCTCAGTTGTTTTGCAGGTACAAGCACTCGTGAACCAGTCTTAGAATTGTAACTGTCCCGCAGGACACAGAAAAGACCCCGAAACATTTGACACCGTCTATGGGGAGAGTACTTCTAAGATGGCTTCACAAGAACATGTACCGCCTCTTAATGCGAAGCGGCCTATGGCTGATGCTCAGGTCTATACCGACCAAGACACTAATGACGGCTTTGAGGTCGAAACATATATGGCTGCCGACGGTTCACTAAGAACAAGACACACTCGTCAAATAGAAAGAAGGGAACGAGACAATGATCAAGCAGGTCCTAGTCAATCATCTAGAAAGCCGACTAGACAAAACTAGGCAGCCAAAGGCGCAACCCCAATTACTAGAAGTGAGCTCACGGAATTCATGACTACCTTCAAAGGGGAAATCAAAGACTTGACCAGCAAGCAGACGGCTGTCTCTGACAGGGGACAGTTGGCTAAGAAACCTTATTCTTCAAAAAAGAAGAAGCCAATCAAGGATAGGGTACCGACTCTCATCTTAAATAAAAGGAGGAAAACCAGCCCCTGTTTGACTTTTCCATAATCCACTTCCTTGAAATGGAAAAGCTGAAACCCATCCGGCATGCACAGCCGGATGGCTAAAAAAAGATGTATTCTGAGGCCCGGTTTCTAATCGAGCATAAGAAAAATCAACAGTCTGAGTCGGCTTCAACGTCGACTTACCCTAATAGATTTCAGAATACCACAATGAGGTATTGACAATCAAATCGAGAGGGTCAGACAGGCGGCCTGTCGGTCCATGCTGGTCCTCAGATGATCCATTCGGCCCCGTATGTGCCTCACCAGCCATACATGCCGTATGGACAACAATACATGCAGCCGACCCTCTTCGAGGGGCATGCGGCACATAATTTCCAACCTTTGGACTGCCAACTCCGATTGCTAAGACTTGGGGAACAACCATCTACATTCTCCAAGGAAATAACCTAGGCTGCACAGTCGGCCAAGGTCAAAAATATTTTGGTAGGTACCTATGATGGTACCACCAACCCAAAAGATAACCTTATGGCATACACCCAACTTATGTATTTACAAGGGTTGGATGATGCCTCACGGTGTCGGTGCTTCCCGGCCACATTGAAGGGCGTCGCCCAACAATGGTTTGGAACTTGCCAGCCGAATGCATCAACAGTTTTAAGACGCTTGCATATTTGTTTGCGTCCAACTTCTCAATGAACATACCTGCTAAGAAAACAAGTCTTGACTTAGGTGCAATTCAGCAGGGGGAGAGAGAAGGGCTTCGGTCATATATTAGGCGGTTTAATCTAATGAGAATTAAGATTCAAGGGTTGTCTGATGAAGTGGCATATACAAACTTTTTCAAAGGTCTGATAGACGGGTCGCCTTTTAAGTTCGACCATGTCAGAAAGAGGGTTGCAACCGTCCAAGAATCGCTGATGGAAGCAGACGCCTATATACAGGCAACAAAACGCTGCAACGTCGGTAAACAGTCGGACTCAAAGCGGTCTAACAAAAAAGAAATTCGACCTTCATAGCCGGCTAAGAAAGAGAAAAGAAAAGAACTCTAGGCCGGGTGACCATCCTCATGGAGATCAAAAGAAAAGAACCATACACCCCCAAGTATGAATTTAACAAGGATTGTTACTCCATCCTCATGGAGATCAAAGGCCGGGTGACCATTGAGAAGCTGGCTGCTATGAAAGGTTTCGCCAAAAATCAGAACAAAAATAGGTATTGTCATTTTCATGAGGATATTGGCCATTACACCAACGACTGCTATAGTGTCAGGCGGCTGTTGGACCGTCAGGCTGATAAAGGAGTGCTCAAGTCCTACATTCTGAGGTCCAAGGTTACCCTGCAAACTAACCCTGGGCATTCGTCCAAGAAAAATTCTCAACCTGCTAATAGTTCTGATACTGATGAAGAACATATCTATACAATAGCAGGCGGCTATGCTGGAGGTGGCCCTACCATTCAGGGAACCAAAGACTACATCAGGCGGCTAGATGTCAGCTCAGTTGATGAGGGGCAGGCGTCTTAGGACACTTTCCCCAAAGTTTTCCTCTCTGAGAGAGATAGGGGTAATGTCAGGAGGCTGCATGATGACCCCATTGTCATCGAATGCAAAAGGCCAACCAAAAGGTGGGCCTAATCCTCATAGACACTGGCAATTCCTCTGATCTCATCAGCCGCAGGTGCTTGACAAAGCTCAAGTACAAGCCTGAGAACATGCACAAGGTTTCTCACCCCTTAGTTGGTTTTGGGAGTGGAGTTGTGCATCCGGTAGGCCACATAGATTTACCAATTCGGCTAGGAGAAAAGGGAGAAGGACGACACATGGTGGTCTTGTTCTTTGTCAATGAAGAACTGACAACCTACAACATGATATTGGGTCGTCCTACCCTTAATGAATCAAAAGCTGTTATCATTCCGTCCCTGATGCTTTTGAAGTTCGAGAGAGATGATGGTTCAGTCGGCTCCCTCAGAGGAGACCAGAAGACGGCTAGAGAATGCTATCTCTCGGACGTTAAGCCCACTATGGCAGCATCCGGCGAGGGTGACGAGCCAAGAGACCTTGAAGAGGTCAAAGATGCCGCGCTTGCTCCAACAGCAGGAAGCAAGAAGAGAAAGGTCGACCAATTAGTGGCTATTAAAAACAAAAAACAATAGAAATCACTGACCGAGGAACGGTTAGATGAATTCTGTCCCCAGCCGGCAGGTTAACATAATGACATCATTCTATACGACTCTCGCCAAGAACGAACTGTTAAGGTTGGGACGGTTGCTTTTGCAAGCTTGGGTGCAGACTTGCACAATCTGTTAAAAGAGTTCAAAGACATTTTTGCCTTTGAAGTTGAAGAGATGCCAGGTGTTAGTCCGGATCTTGCTGTTCATAAACTTGCCGTGGATCCCAAAAAGAAGTTAGTTATGCAAAAGAAGAGGAACCATGGTGAATAAAGAAGTCAGGCGATAGCCGCCGAGGTTAAAAAGCTGCTTTATGCTGGGTTCATTCGGCAATGATACTTCCCAGACTAAGTCGCCAATGTTATTTTGGTCAAGAAGTCGAATGGTACCTGGCGCATGTGTGTTGACTACACAGATTTGAACAAGGCAAGTCCCAAGGACAGTTATCCTCATCCAAAGATTGATAGTTTGGTGGATTCTACAGCCGACCATGCCTTGATGAGCTTCATGGACGCCTATTCAGGTTTCCATTAGATACCCTTGTGGAAAAAAGAACAAGAAAAGACGACATTCGTTACTGATCAGGGGTTATTCTGCTATACTGTGATGTCGTTTGGTTTGAAGAATGCGCCTGCTACTTTCTAGGGAATGATTAATACAGTCTTCATTAATCAAATTGGGAGGAATGTAGAGGCATACATTGATGACATGATAGTCAAATCCAAACTACAGGCGGACCACCTTTCTGACCTCCGAGAAACATTCGCCACACTTAGGCGGTACCAAGTCATGCTCATCCCAAGAAGTGTGTCTTTGGTGTGGAGTCTGGGAAGTTTCTCGGATTTTTGATTGATCAAAGGGGGATAGAGGCCAACCCAGAAAAAATACAGGCGGTCATAGACATGTAGTTGCCCCGCATTGTAAAAGAAGTTCAGAAGTTGATAAGTTGTCTGGCGGAATTGGGGAGATTCCTCAATCGGTCAGGCGACAAGAGCCTCTATTTCTTCCAAGCCATAAAAATGAAGACAATATTTGAATGGGGGGGGGGATGCAGAGGCGGCCTTTCAAAAGTTGAAACAACACTTGCACTCTTTGCCAAGGCTGGTTAGTCCTTTGCCAAAGAAAATGTTGTACATGTACCTAGTCGTCTCTATCCATGCACTCAGTGTTGTTCTCCTTGCTGAAAGAGACGGTGCCCAGCTTTCGATCTATTTCATCAGTCATGTTCTATGGAACGCAGAGCTGAGGTACCCTATGGTTGAAAATTTTGGACTTGCCCTCTTTATGGCAGTCAAGAAGTTAAAACCTTTCTTCTTGGCACATCCGATAGTGGTTTACACAGACCAACCAATCAAGCGACCAATGAGAACCACGGAATCATCCGGCCGAATGATCAAATGGGCGATTGAAATTCAAAGCCTTGAAATTTCCTTTGAACCAAGAAAGGGAGTGAAGGGACAGACGTTTGTCGACTTCATTGTCGAAATGACAAGGTCGGCTGATCTTGAAAACCTTTATCAGGTTTGGAAGGTATATGTGGACGGGAGCTCCACCCTGAACGGTTGTGGTGCAAGCGTATGTCCGTCTCCTGAAGGAGACAAGTATGAATATGCACTACGATTCAAGTTCCAAGCCTCTAATAATGAGGCAGAATATGAAACCCTACTAGCCGGCATCTACATGTGTAAGGCAGATGGGGCAAGAAAAGTGGACGCCTGCTCTGATTCGCAGTTGAGTGTTAGCCAATACCATGGTGACTATGAGGCCACCCATCTGGCTATGATCAAATAGTTGTAGGCGGTCAAAGAAGAGGCTGGGAAACTTAATGTATTTCATCTAAGTTAGGTGCCCACGTCCAAGAACAATCAGGCTTTTGGGAAGTTATGGAAAGAAGAAGCATTGAAGAAGATCCCATTGGAGTATTAGACCGAAGCTGAACCTGGATGGATGGCATCCGAGCTTACTTAACAGACGGCACCCTGCCAGATACTTACTTAGAGATCATTGCAATGAAAAAACGTGCGGCCAGTTTTGAAATTCATAATGGAGAACTCTTTAAAAAGGGCTATCTCCAACCTTTACTGAAATATTCCCAGAGAGGGGACAAGAGGTTTTGGAAGACTTACATTCGAGCTTTTGCGCCTCCTACATAGGCGGCAGGACCCTAGCAAAGAGAGTCAGGCGGCAGGGCTACTTTTGGCCCACACTTGAAGTAGACACCATGGAAATGGTGAAAAAATATGACAAGTGTCAAAGGTTTGGTAAACTCATCCGCCGTCCTGCCACTAATCTGACGGCCATCCATAGCCCAATACCATTTGCCAAGTGGGGCTTGGATATTTTGGGACCTTATACGCCTGCTACAGGCGGACGGAGGTATATCCTGGTTGCTGTCGACTATTTCACAAAATGGGTTGAAGCAGAGGCGGTTTAAGGCATAAAAACAAAAGATGTTATCTCCTTCATCTGGAGAAATGTCATCACTCAGTATGGGGTACCCATATCTATGGTTTTTAACAATGGCCCTCAATTTGAGACGCCTACTCTTAAAAATTGGTTGGGAGACCAAGGTATCTCTCACTGTTTTGCATCAATCGGCCATCCTCAAGCAAACGGCCAGGTTGAAGCTTTCCACAAGTTAATCTCAGATGGCATAAAAAGAAAGTTGAAAGAGCTGGCGGACTATGGGCTGATGAATTGCCATATGTTTTATGGGCCATCAGGACAACTGAAAAGAGGCGATTGGTGAAACCCCATTTCTCATGGTTTATGGGGCATAAGTTGTTTTGCCTATTGAGCACTATGAGCCGACTCTTCGAGTCATGTTATATGATGAGGAGGCTAAATGGGAGGCCATGCGGCTAGCACTGGACTCACTCCCAGAACGCAAGGGCAATGCTGCCTTGCGCCATGAGATCTACCGTCTGAGAATGACGAGAGCCTACAACAAAAGAGTGCACAAGCGCCCCTTGAAAGTAGGGGACTTTGTGTTACGAAAAATGGAGGCGACTGGTAGGGCCAATGAGTAGGGTAAGCTGACTCCAAATTGGGAAGGCCCCTACCGGATCTATGAAGAAGTAAGAGGCGACACCTACCGCCTGGAAACACCAGACGGGAGGAAGCTAGCCAGAACTTGGAACGTAGACAACTTGAAAAAGTACTATTTCTAAGACTTGTAATCTTATTTTGTACTTAAGAATCAATGAAAGTTATGTTATTTACTTTTTATGTGTTTCTCTCATGGTACCGTCTATATAATGTACAAGCGGCCTTATTTAATATAATGTACAGCCGGATGATCTGACTAAGGCCTATGGCCGAATGATCCTTAATATATAAAAAATAAGTCTACTCCAACATGAGTAGATATAAGCTAAGTCTAACAAACTTAGCGGCTATGAGTTATTCTTTTTAACAACCGATTGAGGCCAATGGTCGGATGATATAAAATTAAAATAATGCTTCTGTCCCAACATGATCAAGCGTCCGGTGACATCCATCTGGGTGAATTCGTCGCAGAGAGCATCTCCTATTTGGGTAACAAAGACAAGGATAACAAAGACTACCGACTGCTCTAAAAACATGCGGTAGTCTATAATATCTGAGTCGAATATTGACAATTGTGGCTCAGGGACAACACAGTCGGCTAAATTTGAGGATATAAGCTAAGTCCAATACTTAGCAGCTAATTTGCAAAAATAAGCTAAGTCTAACACTTAGCAGCAAAACATGCGAAGCAATCACATGCGGCCTTTTGCCGTCTATACATTTAAAATCAAGCGACAAAGACTGACTTAACCCAAAGGGTTAACTCACAGTCGTCTGACCAGAAAAACCTAAAATGGAACCTAAAAGGGACGAGCGAAACCGCCTGTCTTATTGATACCAGTCGGTATTCGGCCACTTTTCCTACTTAGGTTTACAAAGCTAAGATAATTAAAGCGACCACCTGTATTGAACAAGCGGCTGCTATCTTGGTTAGATGTCCCGTTTGATGCTTGTTGCTGCCAAGGTATCATTCAAACGGTCTATTCTAAATCAACTATTTAATCTAAGTATAAAACTTAGCAGCTATACTTAGTTCTTTTCAGAACTACAATATTCTATGGCTGGATAATACTTACCCGCCTGCCTGATGGCCGACTGTCCGCCTGGTTTGGGGCAATCACCATAGTGATTGATTGACCTGGAAACCATTCATACCCTTTACAGTACCAAAAATTTCCAAGTCAATCAATTCACCTTTGAAAACCAGGCGCACAGCCGCCTAGGGGCAAAAACAGTCGGTGTAATGAAAAAGCATTCATAGGCAAGCTATACTTAGCAAAATTTATGAAATGCAAAAAAAAAATTAAAATAAATATAAAGCAGGTATCAATTGAAGAAACCGGCCATATGGTCGGATGATTCATAAATACAGTCGGTCTTATGACCGACAAAAGAGAGTTAACTAGTATAACCGGCAATTATTGATAAACCCGACCCATCGGTCGGTTAAGATACAAAGTAAGCGGCACGCAGGCCGAGAATAGAAATACATGGCCATCCGGCCGTAGAAAGATACCCTAAAGCTTAAGCATCAGGAGGGGGCTTCTCAGCATCAACAGCCACATCCTTTTCGGCAGTCAGCTGTTCCTTTTCAGCATCTTGTTCCTCCTCTTGACAAGACCCATCAGCCGAATCAGATGACTCACCCTCCTCCTCTTCTCCATCTTGAGCTTGGCCCATGATTTTGTCATTGTACTCTTGAGTAGAGGCGGCAAACTGATTCTTCCAGCCCTCATAGCTGGCGTCCGGGAAAAGAGTAGCCCAAGTCATCTCTATGATGACGTTGCAGTCGTCCATCATGTCTTTGACCAAGGCCTGCTTTTCCTCCTTAGCTCTAGAAGTGTATTTTTTGGCAAGCTGGACTTCCTGGGTAGCCAACCGCTATTTTAGTTTTCCACACGAGTACGAAGGCCATCTTTTTCCTTCTCCGCCTTTTTGAGAGGCTCGAGCTTGGCCTTGAGGTCCTTGACCTGCTGCTCCAACTCAGAGACCCGCCTCTTCATTAATCAAATTGGGAGGAATGTAGAGGCGTACATTGATGACATGATAGTCAAATCCAAACTACAGGCGGACCACCTTTCTGACCTCCGAGAAACATTCGCCACACTTAGGCGGTACCAAGTCATGCTCATCCCAAGAAGTGTGTCTTTGGTGTGGAGTCTGGGAAGTTTCTCGGATTTTTGATTGATCAAAGGGGGATAGAGGCCAACCCAGAAAAAATACAGGAGGTCATAGACATGTAGTTGCCCCGCACTGTAAAAGAAGTTCAGAAGTTGATAAGTTGTCTGGCGGAATTGGGGAGATTCCTCAATCGGTCAGGCGACAAGAGCCTCTATTTCTTCCAAGCCATATAAATGAAGACAATATTTGAATGGGGGGGGATGCAGAGGCGGCCTTTCAAAAGTTGAAACAACACTTGCACTCTTTACCAAGGCTGGTTAGTCCTTTGCCAAAGAAAATGTTGTACATGTACCTAGTCGTCTCTATCCATGCACTCAGTGTTGTTCTCCTTGCTGAAAGAGACGGTGCCCAGCTTTCGGTCTATTTCATCAGTCATGTTCTATGGAACGCAGAGCTGAGGTACCCTATGGTTGAAAATTTTGGACTTGCCCTCTTTATGGCAGTCAAGAAGTTAAAACCTTTCTTCTTGGCACATCCGATAGTGGTTTACACAGACCAACCAATCAAGCGACCAATGAGAACCACGGAATCATCCGGCCGAATGATCAAATGGGCGATTGAAATTCAAAGCCTTGAAATTTCCTTTGAACCAAGAAAGGGAGTGAAGGGACAGACGTTTGTCGACTTCATTGTCGAAATGACAAGGCCGGCTGATCTTGAAAACCTTTATCAGGTTTGGAAGGTATATGTGGACGGGAGCTCCACCCTGAACGGTTGTGGTGCAAGCGTATGTCCGTCTCCTGAAGGAGACAAGTATGAATATGCACTACGATTCAAGTTCCAAGCCTCAAATAATGAGGCAGAATATGAAACCCTACTAGCCGGCATCTACATGTGTAAGGCGGCTGGGGCAAGAAAAGTGGACGCTTGCTCTGATTCGCAGTTGAGTGTTAGCCAATACCATGGTGACTATGAGGCCACCCATCTGGCTATGATCAAATAGTTGTAGGCGGTCAAAGAAGAGGCTGGGAAACTTAATGTATTTCATCTAAGTCAGGTGCCCACGTCCAAGAACAATCAGGCTTTTGGGAAGTTATGGAAAGAAGAAGCATTGAAGAAGATCCCATTGGAGTATTAGACCGAAGCTGAACCTGGATGGATGGCATCCGAGCTTACTTAACAGACGACACCCTGCCGGATACTTACTTAGAGATCGTTGCAATGAAAAAACGTGCGGCCAGTTTTGAAATTCATAATGGAGAACTCTATAAAAAGGGCTATCTCCAACCTTTACTGAAATATTCCCAGAGAGGGGACAAGAGGTTTTGGAAGACTTACATTCGGGCTTCTGCGCCTCCTACATAGGCGGAAGGACCCTAGCAAAGAGAGCCAGGCGGCAGGGCTACTTTTAGCCCACTCTTGATGTAGACGCCATGGAAATGGTGAAAAAATATGACAAGTGCCAAAGGTTTGGTAAACTCATCCACCGTCCTGCCACTGATCTGACGGCCATCCATAGCCCAATACCATTCGCCAAGTGGGGCTTGGATATTTTGGGACCTTATACGCCTGCTACAGGCGGACGGAGGTATATCCTGGTTGCTGTTGACTATTTCACTAAATGGGTTGAAGCAGAGGCGGTTTAAGGCATAAAAACAAAAGATGTTATCTCCTTCATCTGGAGAAATGTCATCACTCAGTATGGGGTACCCATATCTATGGTTTTTAACAATGGCCCTCAATTTGAGACGCCTACTCTTAAAAATTTGTTGGGAGACCAAGGTATCTCTCACTGTTTTGCATCAGTCGGCCATCCTCAAGCAAACGGCCAGGTTGAAGCTTTCCACAAGTTAATCTCAGATGGCATAAAAAGAAAGTTGAAAGAGCTGGCGGACTATGGGCTGATGAATTGCCGTATGTTTTATGGGCCATCAGGACAACTGAAAAGAGGCGATTGGTGAAACCCCATTTCTCATGGTTTATGGGGCAGAAGTCATTTTGCCTATTGAGCACTATGAGCCGACTCTTCGAGTCATGTTATATGATGAGGAGGCTAAATGGGAGGCCATGCGGCTAGCACTGGACTCACTCCCAGAACGCAAGGGAAATGCTGCCTTGCGCCATGAGATCTACCGTCTGAGAATGACGAGAGCCTACAACAAAAGAGTGCACAAGCGCCCCTTGAAAGTAGGGGACTTTGTGTTACGAAAAATGGAGGCGACTGGTAGGGCCAATGAGTAGGGTAAGCTGACTCCACATTGGGAAGGCCCCTACCGAATATATGAAGAAGTAAGAGGCGACACCTACCGCCTGGAAACACCAGACGGGAGGAAGCTAGCCAGAACTTGGAACGTAGACAACTTGAAAAAGTACTATTTCTAAGACTTGTAATCTTATTTTGTAATTAAGTATCAATGAAAGTTATGTTATTTACTTTTTATGTGTTTCTCTCATGGTACCGTCTATATAATGTACAAGCGGCCTTATTTAATATAATGTACAGCCGGATGATCTGACTAAGGCCTATGGCCGAATGATCCTTAATATATAAAAAATAAGTCTACTCCAACATGAGTAGATATAAGCTAAGTCTAACAAACTTAGCGGCTATGAGTTATTCTTTTTAACAACCGATTGAGGCCAATGGTCGGATGATATAAAATTAAAATAATGCTTCTGTCCCAACATGATCAAGCGTCCGGTGACATCCATCTGGGTGAATTCGTCGCAGAGAGCATCTCCTATTTGGGTAACAAAGACAAGGATAACAAAGACTACCGACTGCTCTAAAAACATGCGGTAGTCTATAATATCTGAGTCGAATATTGACAATTGTGGCTCAGGGACAACACAGTCGGCTAAATTTGAGGATATAAGCTAAGTCCAATACTTAGCAGCTAATTTGCAAAAATAAGCTAAGTCTAACACCTAGCAGCAAAACATGCGAAGCAATCACATGCGGCCTTTTGCCGTCTATACATTTAAAATCAAGCGACAAAGACTGATTTAACCCAAAGGGTTAACTCACAGTCGTCTGACCAGAAAAACCCAAAATGGAACCTAAAAGGGACGAGCGAAACCGCCTGTCTTATTGATACCAGTCGGTATTCGGCCACTTTTCCTACTTAGGTTTACAAAGCTAAGATAATTAAAGCGACCGCCTGTATTGAACAAGCGGCTGCTATCTTGGTTAGATGTCCCGTTTGATGCATGTTGTTGCCAAGGTATCATTCAAACGGTCTATTCTAAATCAACTATTTAATCTAAGTAATAAACTTAGCAGCTATACTTAGTTCTTTTCAGAACTACAATATTCTATGGCTGGATAATACTTACCCGCCTGCCTGATGGCCGACTGTCCGCCTGGTTTGGGGCAATCACCATAGTGATTGATTGACCTGGAAACCATTCATACCCTTTACAGTACCAAAAATTTCCAAGTCAATCAATTCACCTTTGAAAACCAGGCGCACAGCCGCCTAGGGGCAAAAACAGTCGGTGTAATGAAAAAGCATTCATAGGCAAGCTATACTTAGCAAAATTTATGAAATGCAAAAAAAAAATTAAAATAAATATAAAGCAGGTATCAATTGAAGAAACCGGCCAAATGGTCGGATGATTCATAAATACAGTCGGTCTTATGACCGACAAAAGAGAGTTAACTAGTATAACCGGCAATTATTGATAAACCCGACCCATCGGTCGGTAAAGATACAAAGTAAGCGGCACGCAGGCCGAGAATAGAAATACATGGCCATCCGGCCGTAGAAAGATACCCTAAAGCTTAAGCATCAAGAGGGGGCTTCTCAGCATCAACAGCCACATCCTTTTCGCCAGTCAGATGTTCCTTTTCAGCATCTTGTTCCTCCTCTTGACAAGACCCATCAGCCGAATCAGATGACTCACCCTCCTCCTCTTCTCCATCTTGAGCTTGGCCCATGATTTTGTCATTGTACTCTTGAGTAGAGGCGGCAAACTGATTCTTCCAACCCTCATAGCTGGCGTCCGGGAAAAGAGTAGCCCAAGTCATCTCTATGATGACGTTGCAGTCGTCCATCATGTCTTTGACCAAGGCCTGCTTTTCCTCCTTAGCTCTAGAAGTGTATTTTTTGGCAAGCTGGACTTCCTGGTTAGCCAACCGCTATTTCAGTTTTCCACACGAGTACGAAGGCCATCTTTTTCCTTCTCCGCCTATTTGAGAGGCTCGAGCTTGGCCTTGAGGTCCTTGACCTGCTGCTCCAACTCAAAGACCCGCCTCTTCGCAGCGTCTTAATCAGCCTTGACCTGTAGGTTGGCGGTCGCCTGTGAATATAGTATGTCAGTCGTCAATATTTCATTTTGAGCAATCTGAAACATGGCCGTATCTAGAGAAGAGGCGGCCTGAGCCTTCACACCTTTTACCTCTTTCGTCTTCTCTTTCAGGGGCTTGCGGAGGCCATACACTCGCAGCATAGACTGCATTCGGCAGGAAAGCAAACGTCACTAACAAGCAGCTCTATGAGTTGTAAAAGAGGGGGGTAAAAAATCACAAGTATAACTCATTTAGAAGAGCGAGGATGACATCCAAATTGAGGGTGTCGACTCCCCTGACCGACTCCCTGTCTTCAAGGGAGACGACTCTCAGCGTGGTCATGGCCAGCTGTTAAAGATCTGGCCTCTAAGGGGCATCTGCACAATCAACGTTTTTTAAGTACTTGGTGTATATTCGACCAATAGACCGACTGCTTTCAGAGGTACTGGTCAACTGCTATTGGAACTTGACCCTACCAGGGTAAGGCAAAGGATTAAAATTTTTGATACCTTCAACCGCCACCTCCTTCTCCTTTTGGGGCCGGGTATATTAAAAATATAATACATAATATGTTGTTGGATTTGTCATAATGTCTACTTTTATTATTATTATTATTATTATTATTATTAATACTATTATTATTATTACTAGTGTTATTATTTTTGTTATTATTATTATTATTATTATTATTATTGTTATTATTCTTATTCTTATTATTATTATTATTATTATTATTATTATAACTATTACTATTACTATTACTATTACTATTATTATTATTATTATTATTATTATTATTGTTGTTGTTGTTGTTATTATTATTACTATTATTACTATTACTATTACTATTACTATTACTATTACTATTACTATTACTATTACTATTACTATTACTATTACTATTACTATTACTATTACTATTATTATTATTATTATTTTTGTTTTTGTTGTTATTATTATTACTATTATTACTATTATTATTATTACTATTATTATTATTATTATTATTGTTATTATTTCATAAATTTTAATTTGAAAGGTCAAAAAAAAGTTTTCGTTTAGTTTAATACAAAAAAGGTAGATATGCCTAGACTTTTCGAATGTCTAAGGTTAAAACATTTGAGGTTTTTGTTTCTTTGCAAAATAAACGAAAAATATTCGGCGTTTGCAAAGTAAACGAAAAATATTCGGCGTTTCTACGAAAAAAAATAAGGATATTTCCCAAGAACGTTCACGGATATTACCAACTCGTGCAATTGCAAAAAAATAAAAAGGTGGGGATACGTTTGGAATATTTTAGCGTTTTGTGCTTGCGGAGTATTCAACGCTAGATTGATTGCGCATTGTAGAGTTTTTAGTAAGAGTTGAATTATCATTAGGACGGTACTTCGACTGTGACATATTACAAGTAAAAAAAATATTTTTGAAAATTTGTGGCTATGTAGACATCTACTTTTGGTCCCCTGTCCCAACCGGAAGTGCTATGACGATAAATAATTCCATCTTTGTGTTGGATTGGAGTGAAGAATCCTTATGAATTACAAACTAAAGACCTAAACATATATACCAACTAGCTTAACCCAAAATGAAATGAACTAAATCTTGTTAATACTAAGCTCGATCAGTAATTAGGCCTAATCCCGAAATTAAACCTAATTTTGATGGATTTAGAAGCACCTAGGTTAAAATTTAAGGCTGTCGCAGGAAAAACTGCACGCAACTCACAAAGTTGCGCGTGACACCCAGTGCAGCCTCCAGTGATGCGCTTGCGAAAGATTCGGAATTTCATGAAAATACTGAATCGAATCTTACCATAAAGCCACGCGCAAGATCATAGGTTGCCCCGCCCAGTGCAGTGCGGCTAATCACTTGCGCGCAGCATCCGCACGTAACCTGTTAAGTTGTGCACGCCACCTAATGTGGTAAAATGTTCAAAACCCTAAACTCACCCATTTCCTATAAATAGGGGTTCAATATGAGCTTTAAAGCACACAGATATTAACCTTAAAAGTCAGCAGAAACTTGTAAACTAACGCTCTAATCATCCCCTTGTCCTAAACACTCACCCCTTTATTATTTATTCTTACGGTGGAGGTTCCTGAACAAGGAGTCCATAAGTGTTCTAAACTAAGATTTAGCAAGGAAAAGTGGTAAAATTCCCGAGCACTTAGATAAATCACCTTTCTTTTTTTGCTTAAACAACTTTTAATCAACTAATTAGTGTTGCTTGATCACCTAAAACAAACTTTAATTAATTAATTTCACATAGTATCTTGCGTTAATTCAAGACTAGAATTTGAATAATTAATTGTTGTTTTATCACTTAAGTCAAGGCGAATATTGTTTATTTCTTGTTCTTTTCACGAATTTGAATAACAAAGAATAACAACATTCGTTGCAATGTAATCTTTATGTGATTGATGCGTGTAAATAAAACAAACTAACTTTGTTTTAGTTATCACGTTGCATATATTGTTTGGTAATGAAATTGTGAAAAAGGAAGAGCTAGTAGAGGTCGCACTTGGGCTAGAATAACGATTCCTCTCTAAAAGGAACGTTATCTTAGTACCCTCGCTCCCGAGCTCATTTCTGGTACAAGTAGAGGTAAACTTATTATTCATGTTAAATATCCCTTGAACCCTATTTGGGAGAAAGGCATGAACGAGGTTTATGAGTTTTCCTAAAACTCATTGGCGACTCCTTTATTAGTTTCTTACAAAAAAGCGTAATGATAGGATCAACTCTAATTCAAGGTCCCCCAAACAGTCAGGAATTCAAATCCTAACACACCCTAAAAAGTGTAACGTCCTTGGCTTTTAAAGGGTCATGGGCATAGTGGAGAAGGATCCCCTACGATGGGCAAACCCTCCTCACAGTGGCAACTCTACTGGGGACTTAGAGGTTACAAGATTAGTTCTTAGTTACGGTTTAAGGTTTCCAACTTAGGTCACCTATGAGTTGTAACGAGGGCTAACTTGGATAATATCTAGTTAGAGATCGAGACTTGAATGCATATTATCTTCCTTTTTCACGAAAGTAAAAGCCAAACAAGAAACATTGCATCATGCATAATCATAATAAGCACCTTCTAACCATTGGGGATTGAGTCATTGACTAGGGGTCGCCAACACTAGGCTTCTATCCCAAAATCGATAACAATCATCCCACCCATATCGCCAACAAAATGTTGGGAGAGCTATGTCATGGTTTAACACATTGAGTGATTGATTCGTGCATCGTTTCTTAAGATATGGTACTCTTGGACACCCAAAACCTTGACCTTAAAATAGCATTATGTGATTTAATGGTTTTCTTGTATGCTTATGTGATTACATGACTATTTGCGACGTGTATAAGATAGTTTTTTCCTCCTTTATAGTCTTAATTTAGGTTTTCAACTACGAAGTTATCTCTTCATAGTTTTGAGTCACGTTCAAGGGATATCATATAAAAAAACGTTAAAAATAAAAGAAAAACATAATAAAGAAAATACCATCGTTCGAAAAAAAATCCTGCTCGAAAAGGTGGCGCGCGCAACTCATTGGGTTGCGCGACCACGCCCAGCATAAGTTCCAGGGCTGCGCGCGCGACCTAGTAGCTTGCGCGCGCCTTTTGCCGTGAGACCATTTTGATTCTTCGTGAACTATTGGCTTGTCCAAACAATACCGTTATTTATGAATTGTTGAAAGGCGATGATATCTCTTCACTAGTAGAAAAAATGACAAAGGCACCCCACCTTTGGCACCGGTTTTTGAAAACCGGTGGTTAAAAAAACGTGCGGGATTTCAAAACAAGATTTTGGCACCAGTTCCAGCCAAACTGATGGCAAATTATCTTTTTGGCACCAGTTCAAACCGGTGCCAAATAAAAAAAAAATAAAAAAAAAGGGAGAAAGGGATTTGGCCACCAGTTCGATTGTAAAATAAAAAAAACTCGGAATTACTCATCTTTCTTTCTCTTGCTTTCATTTCCTCGATCTTTCCTCCTCTCTCATCTGATCTGCCTCTCTCTCTCCTCCATTGAAGCATACTCGAATTTCTCCATTGAAGGGGCTTCTTGAACCCTCGATCGAAAGGGGTTTCAAAAGTGCTCTCTAAAACTTGCAGTGGCTTCTGACCTTTGTCTCCTCCAATGGTGGTACCATTTTTTTTAGATCATCTTCATTGTCTAAGGTTTAGTCTTACAATTTTGTTAATTTGGTATGCTACTCTGTATTCCATTTTCATTAATTCAATGGCGATTCTTCAATTTTGCCTCAATTTGTGGGTGTCTTTTGTGAATCCTTGACGAAGACGACGATGCCTTCATTCTCCTGGTAATTTCCCCTTTTGTACTCATTTGTTAATTTTTAGGTTTTTGAATATTTTTCGATTTTTATTAATTGCTTATTTTTTTAAGGTTTTTTTGGGTTTAATTTCTATGTTTTCTGAATATTTTTTGACTTTAATTAATTTTTTTATTTTTTATTTTTTTTTGGGTAGAATTTCTAGGTTTTCTGAATATTTTTCGATTTTCATTGATTGTTATTTTTTTGGTTTTTTTTCGGTTGAATTCCTAGGTTTTATGAGGATTATGTTAACATTATTATATATATATATATGTATATATATATATATGTATATATATATATGTATATATATATATATGTATGTATACATATATGTATATATATGTATACATATGTGTGTGTGTATATATATATATATATATATATATATGTATATGTATACATATATGTATATACATACATACATGTATATATACATATATGTATGTATATACATATACATACATATATATATATATATATATATATATACATACATATATATATATATATATATATATATATATATATATATATATATATATATATATGTATATATATATATATATATATATATATATACATATATATATGTATATATAGTTTTGGTAATGGAGCATAGACCAATTTGAGTAATGAGATGCATGCGTTTTGAAATGAGGGTAAGACTGATTATAGGGCCAGAAATCTCATGATCAATCAGGACAAAAACTAAATTTTCAATTACTACTGTAAATTTTCAGTCATATGTAAGTAGTATGGGTTGAAAGGAGTGTTTGCACAGAAAAAATACAGTATAATGGTTTGTCAGTCTAAGCTTGATTGCGAATTTTTTTTACTAATACCAATAACGTAAGCCTAATTGATGATAGAAATCCTTGTTTGAATTTCCTTGAAGTCATAAATTTTGCTTCTTTCACAAAATTTTGACTTTGTTATGTACTTTGGCTTAAATTATTAAGCTACATTTCATTGAAATTATACAGCAAGGAAAGAAAGAATGTAGCTTTTCTAGCTTATAGTTTTATCTACTTATCTTGGATCTGATGATGTTGAAGTAAGCCTCTTATATTTTCATTTGTTCTTATTGTGTATTCTTTTTTTTTCTAAATGGGTGTCACTCATGCCTTGTTAACAAGGGGGTGCTGGTTTTATTGGATCACATGCAGCACTAACACTTTTTTAGTGGTAATTCGATGAAATTAGGATGAAATCAGTTTTGGGAGTTGGTGTTCGGATGTTGTTTACTTATTGTTTGAATTGGTGTACGGGTGGGGATGTTGTTTACTTGTTGTTATTCGAATTGGTGTTGGGCTGTTGTTTTCTTGTTTGAATTGGTTTTGAGGTGTTGTTGGATTGTTGTTGTTCGAATTGTTGTTTGAATTGGTCTTGGTATTGTTGTTGTACTTGGATTGAATTGAAGTGGTTGATGCATTAAACTATTGATGCATATTTGGCCAGCACAGTCTGAATTATTTTTGGAAAGAGAACACACAAATGTTGAGATATGTGAGTTGTGTGTAGGTAAAGACACTTATGAAGGATCATTTAAATGGAAAAGCAGAAGGATCAAGTGAAAAGTCGTCTCAGCCCTAGTGCATCAGTTGAACCAAACTCACGTAACTTTGATGATTTAGTGTTGAAATTCCTGAACAGCAAAGATGTTTGGGCTGTAGAGTTCTTTGCACCTTGGTATGTTTTTGTACGTCTTTTTTTGTTTGAATTGTTAGTTTGAATTCTGATCCTCAAGTTTTTATACTATAATGCATCGATTGTCAGAGGGGGGGATCATCATAGTGAACTGCTTCATATCTATTGATTAGGGGATTTTTCCCACCAATCACCATCTGACAAGTGGACCAATCAGGTTCCGCCGTGTGTGCGTCACATGGGCCAATAGGAGCCTGCCACGTGTCAAGCAATGATCCGTCCACTATGGACCAATTACGACACGACACGTGTCCTTCCCATGACACCTGGGATAACTGGTCACCAAGGCCCAACTTTCGAGGGAAGCCCAATCAGCCCAAGGTTAACATAAACCTAGATTGGCACGTTTCCCGAGGTTATAAATACCTCCCTTAATCCTCATTAAGAGAAAAAAACGCAGATTACACACATTAAACTCTCTCACCTAGAGAGACCCAATCACTTTAATTTCCGCATTAATTATTCCTTAATCAAGTACTAACTTGACCGTCGGAGGCGGATCTCCAATCATCCGGAGCATCCGTTTGTTTTGCAGGTACAGGCGTCCGGTTCCAGTCTCGGAATTGTAACTCTCCCGCAGGACATCAGAAAACCCCGAAACATTTTGGCGCCGTCTGTGGGGAGAGTACTTCTGAGATGGCATCCACGTTTGTACCGACTCCTGAAGAGAGACGTCCCGTGGACGACCCTCTATTTCAGTCGGACCACGATACTGAGAATGAATTTGAAGTTGAAGCTCACACAGCTTCAGACAGGACCCTAAGGGCCCGACGTACCTGTCATACCGAAAGGAGGGAACGGGAACATCTTCATACAGGAAGCGAGCCAGCAGGCGCACCGCCTGTTCGGCAACAGCCGAATGATGGGTCTGCTCCCATCACAAGGAGTGAACTCATGACCTTCATGAGGGACTTCAAGGGAGAAATTCAAGAGTTGATCAACAAGAAGCCGCCTGCTCTGGGCAAGGAGCAGTCGGCTAAGAAACCCTCCACTTCACAGAAGAGGAAGCCAGTTCAAGGGCGAGAGGCGACTCCTCATCCTAAATCTAGGAAGCGGGAGCCACCTGCCCTTGATTTCACAAAATACCGTTTTCCTACTCTAGGAAATAGGAAACCTGTTCGTCATATTCAGGCGGACGGGTCGAGGAAAACATACACAGACGCTCGGCTACTGCTAGAGCAGAAGAAGAGTGACTGATTGTCAGAGTCGGCCTCTACTTCAAACCTCAAAGACAGTCTGCGAAATACCTCGATGAGGCATACTCAGTCATATCATGAGAGTCAGTCAGGCGGCACCTCCCGTCAGTCCGGCTATCATAGCGACCAGGCGGTACCAAACTTACTGTTTGTACCGCAACAACAATATTTTTTACAGCCACCTCCGTTTTGTGGACATGTAGCAAAAAACGTCCAACCTATGGACTGACAGCTACGGTTGCTTAGACTTGGCGAACAACCGTTGGCCTTCTCCAAGGAAATTACTGAAGCCGCTCAACCGGCCAAAGTGAAAAATGTATTAGTAGGCGCCTATGACGGCACTACTAACCCAGAAGACCATCTGATGGCATTCACCAACCTATGTACCTTCAAGGGTTGGATGATCCCACTTGGTGCAAGTGTTTCCCAGCGACTCTCAAAGGAATCGCACAACAATGGTTCGACAACCTGCCGACTGGTTGTGTAAATAGCTTCAAGACGCTTGCTTACTTATTCACCTCCAACTTCGCCATGAACATCCCTGAGAAGAAGACGACCCTTGATTTTGGAACAATTCAACAGGGCAAGAAGGAGGGGCTTCGTTCTTACATCAGGCGGTTTAACCTGATGAAAATACAGATTCAAGGGTTACCGGATGAAGTAGCCTATACTGACTTTTTCAGAGGTCTCAAAGACGGGTCGACCTTCAAATTTGATTTGGTCCGAAAGAGGGTGGCGACTCTTCAAGAGGCCTTGATTGAAGCGGAAGCTTATATACTGGCGACTGATCTTTGTAGTACGGTAAAACAGTCAGACGGGAGAAGGTCCGACAAAAGAGAAGGACGACAGAAACAGTCGTCAAACAAAGACGAGAAGAGAAAAGAGGTCTGGGCGGCTGATTCCTCTAAACAGCCGGCCCAGAAAAAGAAAAAAGAATTCAAACCATACTCCCCAAAGTATGCGTTTAACAAGGATAGCCAATTTATCCTAAAGGAAATCAAGGGACAGATCTCAATTGAGAAGCCGGTCCCCATGAAGGGTTCTGCAAACAACCGGAACCAAGAAAAATTCTGTGATTATCATGAAGATGTTGGTCATCACACCAATGAATGCATCAGTCTCATGCGGTATCTGGACCGCCTGGCTGAGCAAGGTGATCTTGACACTTATGTCAAGAAATCTACGGGGAACACTTCCTTGAAAAAGCAGTCGGCTAAAAAGAATCAACAGGCCGACAGTTCCGATATAGATGATGTAGTCGTCTACACCTTTGCAGGCGGCTTCTCAGGAGGCGGCCCCACTATTAGGGGCAACAAAGATAATATCAGACGGTTAGATGTAAATTCCGTTCACCAAGAACGGCCCTCCAAATATTCATTTCCCGAGATTGTCATCACTGAAGAAGATCTAGGAGGTGTAAGAGGGCTGCATGACGACCCTATCGTTATTGAATGTAAAGTGGCCAACCAGAGAGTAGGCCGAATCCTCATAGATACCGGAAGCTCCTCAGATCTCATCAGTAGCAAATGTCTGTCGAAACTAAAATATCAGACTGATTGCATACACCCGGCATCCCACTCTTTGGTAGGGTTTAGAGGAGGAGTCGTCCACCCAGTGGGACGAGTGGATTTACCCATCCGCCTGGGCGAAAAAGGGGAAGGACGACACATGGTAGTCCGGTTCCTGGTAGTAGAAGAACTCTCGGCCTACATGATTCTGGGACGACCAACCCTGAATAATTCCAAGGCTGTTATAATCCCATCTCTTATGTTGCTCAAGTTTGAGAGGGATAATGGAACAGTCGGGTCCCTAAGGGGAGATCAGAGGATGGCCCGAGAGTGCTATCTCTCGGATGTCAAGCCCACTGTTATGGCCACTATGTCGAGCGATGGAAAAATAGACCTTGACAATGTCAAGGAAAGTGCGCCTGTTCAAGAAGCAGGCGGCAAGAAGAGAAAGGCGTCCCAGACAGGGGCCGCAAGAAAAGACAGAAAATAGCAATCATTGGCAGAGGAGCGATCGGATGAATTCCGCCCTCAGCCAGCTGGTGAGCATACGGACCTGATGTTAGATGACTCGCGTCCTGACAGAATAATCAAGGTTGACTGCTCTAAGGGACCTGGGTGACGACTTTCACAAACTATTGAAAGAATACAAGGACATCTTTGCATTCGAAGTCCATGAAATGCCAGGCATTAGTCCTGATCTGGCGGTACATAAACTGGCCGTGGATCCAAAAAAGAAGCCGGTACGGCAGAAGAAGCGGAACCATGGCGAAGAAAGAAGTCAGGCGGCAGCCGCCGAAGTTAAAAAATTACTTGATGTAGGGTTCATTCGGCAATTTTACTTCCCAGACTGGGTTGCAAATGTGGTGCTTGTTAAAAAGCCGAATGGCACCTGGCGAATGTGTGTAGACTACACAGACTTAAACAAGGCGTGCCCCAAAGACAGTTACCCTCTGCCTAAAATTGATAACCTGGTCGACTCAACAGCCGGCCATGCTTTGATGAGCTTTATGGACGCCTACTCTGGTTTCCATCAAATTCCTTTATGGGAGAAAGATCAGGGGAAGACGACCTTCGTCACTGATCAGGGGTTATACTGTTACACGGTCATGCTGTTTGGTCTTAAGAATGCCCCGGCCACTTTCCAGCGAATGATAAACACTGTGTTCTTTGATCAGATTGGGAGAAATGTCGAGGCATATATTGATGATATGATTGTCAAGTCTAAACTTCAGAAAGATCATCTGTCGGACCTCCGAGAAACTTTCGCCACACTCAGGCGGCACCATGTCATGCTCAATCCCAAGAAATGTGTCTTTGGAGTTGAGTCTGGGAAATTTCTCGGATTCCTTATCAATCAGAGAGGAATAGAGGCGAACCCTGAGAAGGTGCAGACAGTCATCGACATGCAGTCGTCTCGTACCATCCGAGAGGTTCAGAAGTTAACAGGTTATCTGGCGGCCTTGAGAAGATTTGTAAGCCAATCAGGCGACAAATGCCTATACTTTTTCCAGGCAATTAAGAAAAAGGCAAGGTTTGAATGGGGGCCGGATGCTGAGGCGGCCTTCCAGAAATTGAAAGTTCACTTGCATTCCTTGCCGAGGCTGGTCAGCCCTTTGCCCAAAGAAGTACTCTACATGTACCTGGCCGTCTCTGATCATGCGTTAAGCGCTGTTCTCCTTGCTGAAAGAGACGGCTGTCAGCTCCCGGTCTACTTTGTCAGTCATGTACTGAAAAATGCCGAGTTGAGGTATCCCTTAGTGGAGAAATTTGGTCTTGCACTCTTCATGGCTGTTAAAAAATTGAAGCCCTACTTTTTGGCATATGCAGTCGTCGTGTATACATACCAACCTATCAAGCGGCCACTGACCATCATGGAGTCGTCAGGCCGAATGATAAAATGGGCCATAGAAATACAGAGCCTCGAAGTTACTTTCGAGCCTAGAAAAGCAGTGAAGGGGCAAGCCTTTGCTGACTTTATTGTTGAGATGACTCGTCCTCCTGACTCTCAAGTTACAGACCAGGTCTGGAAGGTATATGTGGACAGAAGCTCTACTTCAAATGGTTGTGGAGCAGGCGTCATATGTTAGTCGCTAGAGGGCGACAGGTACGAGTATGCTCTACGCTTCAGTTTTCAGGCCTCAAACAATGAGGCAGAATATGAAGCTTTACTAGACGGAATCCGCATGTGCAAGGCGGCAGGGGCAAGAAAAATAGACGCCTGTTCCGATTCACAATTGATAGTGAGTCAGTACAATGGCGAATACGAAGCAACCCATCCGGCCATGATCAAGTATTTACAAGCGGTCCGACAAGCAGTCGACTCCCTTGAGGATTTCCATCTGACCCAAGTGCCGAGATCAGAAAACAACCAGGCGGATGCACTGTCAAAATTAGCATTATCCGCCTCTTGTGATACTCCTCGAACTGTTTTTTTGGGAAGTAATGGAGAAGAGAAGCATCGAGGAAGACCCTATTGGAATCCTAGACAGAAGCTCAACCTGGATGGATCAAATCAGGGCATATCTGACAAACGGTACCCTGCCGGATGATCATCAACAGGCGGCAGCACTGAAAAAACGAGCAATCAGTTTTGAAATAATAAAGGGAGAACTTCACAAAAGGGGGTACCTTCAACCCTTCTTAAAGTGTGTTACTCCAGAAAAGGGACGAGAGATACTAGACGATCTTCACTCTGGTTACTGTGCTTCCCATATAGGCGGTAGGACGCTTGCTCAACGGGCAAGGCGGCAGGGCTACTTTTGGCCTACTTTAGAAGCAGATGCAATGGAGGTGGTGAAAAAATGTGACAAGTGCCAAAGGTTTGGCAAGCTAATTCACCGTCCGGCTACTGACCTCACTACCATTCATAGCCCACTACCGTTTGCTAAGTGGGGCATGGATATTCTGGGTCCATATACGCCTGCTACAGGCGGAAGGAGGTACATACTTGTTGCCGTCGACTACTTCACTAAATGGGTAGAGGCGGAGGCTGTAAAGGGAATCAAGACGAAGGATGTAATTTCATTCATTTGGAAAAATGTCATCACTCGGTTCGGGGTTCCCATGTCTATGGTTTTTGATAATGGTCCCCAATTTGAGACGCCTGTTCTCAAAAGCTGGTTGGTGACCAAGGAATTGCATACTACTTTGCATCTGTCGGCCGTCCACAAGCAAACGGCCAGGTAGAAGCCTTTAATAAAATCATCACAGACGGTCTCAAGAAAAAGATTGAACGAGCAGGCGGCCTATGGGCGGATGAATTACCACATGTTCTCTGGGCCATTAGGACGACTGAAAAAGGGGCGACTGGAGAAACTCCATTCCTCCTAACTTATGGTGCGGAAGCTGTTCTTCCAATAGAACACTACGAGCCGACTCTTCGAGTAATGTTATATGACGAAGAGGCAAGCTGGGAAGCCATGCGCCTGGCATTAGACTCACTTCCTGAAAGAAGGGGCAATGCTGTCTTGCGCCATGAAATTTACCGCCTGAGAATGACTAGATCATACAACAAAAAAGTACACAGGCGTCCACTCAAAGTGGGTGTCTTTGTACTTAGAAAAATGGAAGCAGTTGGAAGGGCTAATGAGTCTGGCAAACTAACTCCCAACTGGGAAGGACCCTACAGAATCTGTGAAGAGGTCAGGGACGGTACCTACCGTCTGGGAACACCAGACGGACAACCGTTGCCTCGAACTTGGAATGTAGATAATCTTAAGAAATATTTCTTTTGAATGATGTAAATAGTCAAGGGCTACTTAATAAAAGTTTGCATACTTAATATTCAATTTTGTACTAAGAGGGGCACGCCTACTAACAAACAGTCGGCTACTCTTACTTAAGAGGAGCAGGCCGCCTATACATTTACAGTCGCCTACTCATTGAGTATTTCACTTTATCATCAGAGGGGCATGCCGTATGTACCTTTACAGTCGGCTACTCTCCATTGAATATTTTACTCTATCTTCAGAGGGGCATGCCGCCTGTACCTTTACAGTCGGCTACTCTCCATTGAATATTTTACTCTCACCATAGGGGCATGCCGTCTGGACATATAGTCGGCTACTCTCCATAGAAGAGGGCCGACTGGTTCCAAAGCACACAGCCACCCTCCTCTTACTTAGCACCTACGTTCACCAAGAACTAACCAAGGCCACAAGCCGAATGATCAGTCCAGGCGCCAAGCCAACTGATCCAATCTTCAAAACTAATACGACCTGTACCAACATCATAGCAGGCGTCCGGAGGCATCCCTCCGGATGAAATTCGTCGCAGAGAGCAGCTCCCTTTTGGGTGGAACATTGTTCTATAAACTAATTACACGACACCTATACGACTGTCCCCAAGGGAAACCACGTAGCCGTTTTTGAGACAAGGATAACTCTATCACTAACCAAACCAGTGGTAGCAGTTGGCATCTGAGTCAGATGACCGCCTGTATTACTTGGGATAAATGCAAGGGGTACCTCTTGAGTTAATAGCCAACAAACATTGGCGAATGAAAAGGTTCAGCCGGCCTCCGCCGCCTGGTACCTTTACTACTCAAGCAGGAGTGACGGCGACTGAGTAACACCAAAGTTAACTCATAGTCACTCTCTCAAACTTAGAATGGAGCCTAAAAGGTATGAGTCGTCCGCCTGTTTTTAGCAAACAGGGGCTCTCAACCACTACTCCTGCTAAGTTAACAACCTATGAGTTAAAAGCCAAAAAACATTGGCGAATAAAAGGGAACAACCGGTACCCACCGCTTGATACCTCTACTACTCAGTTACTTGGCGATTAGGTAACAATCATGTTTACTTGGTCACTCCCTAAAAATTTTAGTTTGAAACTAAAGACGGCCTAAAGTCTCTAGCCTAAAAACATGACAAGTAGGAAACCACTTTCCTACTTGGTTAATTTTACAAAGGACAGAACCGCCTGCTTAAAGGGGATCCAGTCTTTGAGATGGTTCGAATACCGATTGGATAAATGGCCGACTGATCGTCTAGCCTGGAAACAGACAACCAGTCGTCCAGGGGCATAGGCGGCATGACTAACTATCCGTACCTGTCTGCAACTATCGGCCATGTAAAACAGTCGGTATAGTGTACAATTGGATTTCAGAATAATTCAATACTTGAACAAATTTGAAGCAAAACAAAAAAATTCATTAAAAAGAAGCCGGTCATTAAAGACCGGCAAAATATTCAGAGCCCCGGCCCCCTGGCCAGGTAAATACAAACAAACGGCACGCAGGCCGTGGAAAGAAGACATAAAGCTTAAGAAGGGGGCAAATCTTCAATATTAGCAACTGTCGCCTGGTCAGCACTCTTCCTGCTGGACTCGGCTTCAGCTGCATCCTTCTTTGATGCATTACCCCCAAGCGGCACAAGCGCCACTACCGGTTGCTCCTCCTCCTCCAACGCCTCTTCCTCAGCAGCCGCCAGGATCTCTTGATTATATCTATCAGAACACTGGCGGTACGTTTTTTCCCATGAGGCAAAGTCGGCATTGGGGAAGAGGCGGCCCCAAGTCATGCGCTGGATTTGAGCAGAGTCTTCCATCATCTCCCGGACCAGCTCTTTCTTTTCTTGCTCGGCCTTTTCCGAGAGCTCCTGAGTAAGACTTTTCTCCAGGGTCACCAGGCGTACCTTTACGCTCGCCAAGGATTTCTCCAAGGTTTCGTATGAGGACATCTTTTGGCGAAGAGGTCTCAGCTCGGCCTTGAGGTTGTTGATGGTTGCCTCCAGCTCGCTATTCCTCTTCTGGGCCGCCTCTAACTGAGCCCGGATAGCGGCGGTAGCCTGCGCCTGATAATAAAGAATATCAATGGTCAGAACTTCATTTTGGGCAATTTGAAACATTGCCTTATCACAGTCAGAGGCGGCCATAGCTTTTGTAGCCTTTACCTCTTTGTTCTTCCGGTCAAGCGGCTTGCGAAGGCCGTTCACTCGGAGCAGGGCCTAAGTAAAAAGGGGAACATGCGTCAGTTTCCAAACAAAAAAGAAAACAGGCGTCCTGGAATTCAAATACTCAAAAATATTCTAAGTATACCTCAGCAAGGACCCCTGCAATCCCGTCTAGGTCAAGGGTGCCGACACCCCTGACCGCCTCCCTTTCAGCTGGAGGAACGACCTTGATCATAAACTTGGCCACCTCGACCAAGTCAGGCTCCTGAGGGCCGGCTGCATCAAGCATAAACAAACGGATTAGACCTAGTAAAGAAGGGAGCAAGTCTAAATATTTACAAGGATAATTTCATACTTCTAGGTGGCCCAGCTGGAGTTTTAGAAGAAGTGGCCGGCTGCTTCTCAGCCGCCACATGTTTCCTGGCAGAACCAGGAGAGCTCGCAACAGTCGTCCTCCGGGCCTTGGGGTCCGGCTGTTGGGAAGAAGAAGCTCTTGGAGCATCCGTCTAAAAAAAGAAGAAAAGAGTCAGTATATGCATAAACACAACTCCAAAAAGAGGGTGAAAGGTTCGAAGCCCACCAGGGGTGCCCCCTTGTTGGGGGAGTCGGTTGAAGACTGTTGCATGATGGAGGCCCGCAACATGGCCGCCGCAGTCTTGGAGGCGGTAATTTTGCTCATGGCGTCCGCTGCAAAAACAAATAGCAAAGTTAATAAAAGTCATAACACGAAATGCATGGAACAACAGAGTATTCGACAGGCCGGCTACCTCTTGAGCACCGACTGCTGAGGCCACAGGCGGCCAAAAGGTACTCGTCGTAGAGCCATTTGAAGCTCGGGACGCAGTGCAGGGGTACTTGCTCGTACCCCTGAAGTAGAGTTCACCTTCGACTCTACTTTAAAGAGTCCTTTATCTAGGATCTCTTTTTTAGCCTTAGGGGGAACAGGCGGCATGCTGCGGGCGCCTGCAAGAAGGGGCAGATTCCTGTTCCACCTGTTGAAGCGCTTGTTCAGCTCTGTGTCTGAACTCTCAATAATAAGGAAGGTGCTCCGCCAGTCCTTCCATTTATTTGCTTTACCTCTCGTCATGAGGTAGCCCATGTGGCTCGTCAATTGATACCAGCCGGTACCGCCTGCCTTAAGGGTCCGACTGAGGTAGTTCATGTGGGCGAAAGCCTCGAAGTTCGGCTCCACCCCGTGCAGTTCGCACCCGGCCACATAGCCGAGTACGTTGACCCAACCGGGGCTAACTGCCATAACCCCAACTCATACCCATCCAAGATCCGCTGAACAGCCGGATGTAGTGGGAAGCGCAGCCTAGCCTTGATGGCCGCCTCGTAGCAGCCAAAGCAGCCGCCATCATAACTGGTACCAGCCGGCCATACGACTGTATCTTCTGGATCCGGCACGAACACTAAAAAGCCGGGGCCCATTGTATGGTTTGCGATAAAGCTCTCCACTTTCTCTTGCATGGCTGTGATCTGGCCCCGAGGTACCGTGCAGTAGTAGGGGGTATTTTGCTCTCGGTGAGAGGTGGATGGCTCCGCACAATTGTCCCCCTTCTCAACTGCGTGAGAAAGCCTCGCCTCTTGTAGGCGACTGTTTTTCTCTTCTGTTTCCAGAGAAGCATGGCTAGAAGAGCTAGACTCGGAATCGTCCTCTGACGAGTCCGAAGAGGACGACTCCTCCCCTCTCCCGGAGGGGCCCGCCTCCTCTTTTTTAAAAGGAGCAGGAGAGAATGTAGAATTGTCAACTGTAAAGTGGGAAGGGGTCACTTTGACTCCTCCCTCAGAACTGCCGGCTTTCAAGCCGCTTTGTTTCACTTCCACATTTGGCGCCTGGTCAGATGTTTCACTAATCGGCACCCTGTGGGAGGAGCCGTCTGAGTTTGAGATCCTGGCAGTCTTTTTTTGTTCTGGCCATCATGCTCTGGATAGACACAGATACAGTCGGACTTTGTATAAAGGGCAAAGATGGGTCCAGAAAAGGGCAGGCGACACTCCTAGTCCTAGATTCAGCCGTCCCCGGTGACCGGCTGATCACTAACCTAGGTCGTGTCGTGTGCTTCCGTGGTGCCATTTCAAAAAAAGAATAAAGTAAAGAGAAAATTAAGAGTAAGAGAACCGACGGTTACCTGAACGAGTGACGATTGATGAAGTTCTGAAAATCCTTTGCAGTCGGCTTGTCAGAGCAGGCGGTAGGTAGAAAGGGTCCAAAATGTCAGAGCAAGTTCAGGGGTCCGAATGTTCCCTCACAAAGTTTTCAAGTGTGAAAATGACCGAAGTCAACACTCCTTTATATAGGCGAAGTGAGAAGGCGAAGGGTCACTTCCAGAATTCAAAATTTTGGCGGGAGAATCTCTCGGCCTCTCGCCGAGTGACACCTGTAGCAGGCCGTCGCCTGTTACAGGGTGATACCTGTCACAGGTAACACGCGACCAGTCACGTGCCACCTGTGAGGGGCAAATGATTAGGGGATTTTTCCCACCAATCACCATCTGACAAGTGGACCAATCAGGTTCCGCCATGTGTCCGTCACATGGGCCAATAGGAGCCTGCCACGTGTCAAGCAATGATCCGTCCACTATGGACCAATTACGACACGACACGTGTCCTTCCCATGACACCTGGGATAACTGGTCACCAAGGCCCAACTTTCGAGGGAAGCCCAATCAGCCCAAGGTTAACATAAACCTAGATTGACACGTTTCCCGAGGTTATAAATACCTCCCTTAATCCTCATTAAGAGAAAAAAACGCAGATTACACACATTAAACTCTCTCACCTAGAGAGACCCAATCACTTTAATTTCCGCATTAATTACTCCTTAATCAAGTACTAACTTGACCGTCGGAGGCGGATCTCCAATCATCCGGAGCATCCGTTTGTTTTGCAGGTACAGGCGTCCGGTTCCAGTCTCGGAATTGTAACTCTCCCGCAGGACATCAGAAAACCCTGAAACATCTATTATACTATCTTTGTCTTAATAAATACTGTGCATGAAAATGTTTGTAGAATAGATTTCACTATTCTTGTCCACCATATGTCTATTATTAGTGGCTGTAGGACATGATAGCTTCACTTAAGGATGAAAATTCTTAAAATATAATGTTGTTATTTCTGATTTAAATCATTGTTGTTGTTAATATCCTCGAGCAATTGAATTATTTTAGCATGGGCGTTAATCCTTATCTCTTGCCTAATATGTGACTAAAGAGAAATTAGAGCAGTTTCTGCTTCATTAAATTGATATGGCCATACTGGCATTACTTTTGCCTATTATTAGCCTCATTTTTTACTAAGGCATTACTGATTTAGCTAGATCCTCACCTTTAGGCTCTGGTGCCGCCTAAGAACTTTTTGTCAGCTCATGGAACTCAGTGGATTTTAAATCCTACACCTTGGTTTTATATTTTATTGTTTGTGAGGAAGGCTCAGAATAATTCGTTGGTTCTGTGCTTGTCTCGGTCTTTGCTGTAGAGTAGTAGCCTTTAACTCCACTGACAAGTCTTTAGGCTCTCTCATTGTTGAATCACCAGTGGTCTGGACTATTTCTACTAGTTCTTGCTTTGACAGTGAGTCATCGATAGGTTCATCTTTCAAATTTAGGACTTTAAGCTCCTTTTGTTATTTTCTGGAACACATATCTCTTTCACTTGTTTTTCTGGCATACAAGCACTTCTGGAAGATTTTGCTGCTTAAAGCCTAAATAACTCAATTTTTTTATGGGAAACCCTTTACTGTGACCTGCTTTTTCTCAACCTAAATGGACCACAGTGAATCCTTTTTCAAATTAGAAAAGGCTGTTATTGCACTCTCTTTTGTTAGTTGTGATTTGTGTGGATTTTTTATACTTGCTTCTTATGTATTTGCTTCTTTTTTGATTTCGTGATAGTATTATATCATATATTGATGGCTAATGTGAAACATTGAATACTACAGGCTTTGTTTGTAGCACTATTTACTTTCATGCTGTGATAGTGCCCTGACTAGCTATCTACTTCTTTTGCAGTCCCACCGTAGAATGAGTCATCCCAACATCATAAAGCTGAAAGAAGTACGAGAAAATAATGAGTTGTTTTTTATATTTGAATATATGGTAAGTTTCTAAGAATCATGTTATTTGCAATCTTGGTAACATATGTAATATTCAAATACTGACTTAACTTTAGTTTTTAACCTAAAATCTCCATAAATTAGCTATGCTTACTGTGTGTGCCTCTTAAATTAGCTGAGAACTGGATTGAAGTTGAAACTTGGATTGGTGTGTAGATCTAGATTGTCATCGTGGTGGGTTACAAATGTGTTGATCGGAAAACTAATTTGTGTATCTTGTTTTATATATGCATTAAATGAATTTGTATTTAATGAAGTTTGTTTTTTTAATCTAAAATTAGTTTGGTCGGTGATAATTCACATTCAAGAAGGTATTTGTGGGAGAATATTTAGGGAACCGGAAAGCTTTAAACATTCTTTTAAAAATGTTTTTTGTATCAATGGAGGCATGGATACATGCTAGGTGTCATCGTTTCTATGCAGTTTTAAGTTAGATGGAGGTATGATTAAGTTGATAGGAAGTTTCATGGTTTCTTTATCCATCAGTAATGAGGAAGCATAGATAACTTTAGCATTCTGTGTGATAAAGGTATTCTGGACTATTATAACATCTCCTTTGAGTAGGTTGATGGGAAGTTTCACAGTTTCATTATCTATCAGCAACGGGGAAACAAAAATAAATCAAGCATCCTGTGTGAATGAGTTATTCAGGACTATAAAGCCACCAAACCTCTAATTTTCTATGAATTAACTCTTAATTTATGATTCAACCTTTTGTGAATATTTGAGGCCTCAATCTTCAAGCATTGTCTAGTACTTAAACCTTAATATTTATTACTTTAACTCTATATGAAAAGTTATCCAACTTATAAGTTTCTAATGATTTATGACTGTATAGAAGAGAGAGACTTACAAATGTACACTTTGACATTTATTTATATTTTTACTTCCTTTTTTATGTTTGAATTAGTGGATTTTTTTTTGCTAGTTGCTCCATATGTAAAGAAGCATTGTCTGCCGGGCTAAAGTTTAACATTTTGCTTTTCATGAATAGTGTTGATCTTTAATCCCTTCTTATATAATTGCATGTCAGGTTTGGTTTGCTTGGACTACTGAAATAATAATAAGTGCATCCTTGTTTTTGGCTTCAGGGTGCTGCTGTGCTTGTGCCCTGCGTGGGGTTTAGTGCTGGGCTTTTGAAGCTGCAGCTGCTGTTGTTGGGCTGCCTGTTGCTGGGGTGTTGCTGTTTTTCTTTTGGTGTAGCTACTGCTGGTGCCTAATGTTTTCTGCAGGTTGGTCTGTTGCCACCTGTTGACCTGTTTTGCTGGGGGCTGCTGCCACCTGCTGCAGTGCTGATGTGTTGCCGAGTTGCCGTATGTGTTCAGCATTCAACTGAAATCTCAAGTGTTTTTTTTTTTAGTTTTTTAAAGTGTAATATTACAAGTTATTGAAGAAAATATGTGTTTATGTATATTATGATTATATATAAGTATTTGGTACAATTTAAGTGAAAAAATGCAAAATTTTTTTTTTTATTTTTTTTGGGCATTTTTGGCGCCGGTTTTGGAAAAGAACCAGTGCTAAAAGTTTTTTCTTAATTTTTTTTGGGGACTTTTGGCACCGGTTCTAAGCCAAAACCGGTGCCTATTGTATTGAAATAAAAAAATAAAAAAAAAAAGCGCGCCATGGGTAATTGGCACCGGTTAACCGGTGCCAAAGAGGGTATTTGGCACCGGTTAACCGGTGCCAAATCTTTAAATAGCTACCGGTTTTGAAACGGTGCCAAATCTTCAAATATTTGGCATCCCTCAAATACTCAACGGTTCAAAACCGGTGCCCATTGGGTGGTTTGAACCGGTTATTTAAGTTTTTCACCTAGTGCTTTGAACGTAATTTGCGTCTTTTTTCTTCCTTTCACTTTAGTTTCTTTTCTTTATTTCAAAGCAAGCGTGTCAATTTTCTTAACTTCTCGTACTTCCTTTAGGGCTAGTTTCCAAGCTTGGGAACGAAGACACCCGGGCACTCGCATTCTACGTTTACCATCAAACAATCCACCCCTTTCGAACCATCTCCTTTTGTCAACTCATCCTAGTCCAATAATGTCAACCATCGAACAACTCCAAGAAGAGATTATTCGCATGAGAAAGGAAAAGGCTCAAGAAGACAAGGCTAGAAGAATTAAGAAAATTGAAAAGGCCGAAAGGAAAAAGGCCGAGGCTTTAGCTATAAAACAAAAAATGGATGCTTTAGCCAAACGAGAGAAGACGTTGGAGAAACTTGTTCTTCGCTCTACTATAGGGAACAAGTACTTTGACGCATAAAAGTTTGCTCCTCCTGTGGGACTTACTTTACCTGAAAAGTTTGTATCTACAGACTTACCAATATTTAAAGTGACCAATAACCCAAAAAATCATCTAATGAGTTTTACTGGCACCATGGCTCTAAAGGGAGTTGATCCTAAGCTCTATGCTTTGACATTCCCTTTATCTCTAGACCCAGCCGCAAGAGAATGGTACTATGGTCTAGATGCCAAATTCAAAAACACATGGGAAGATGTAGTTTTGGCTTTTATCACCCAATACGAGAGTAAGTTAGAGTTCAAATCAACTTTGCGTGAACTGGAAATGCTTAAGCAAGGCAACGATGAAGGTTTCCTTACTTTCTATGGTAGATGGCGTGAAAAGGCAGCTCACCTTGCCCAAAGGCCGCCCGAACTCGATTTAGTACAAAAATTCATTGACAATTGTCATGAAAAGTACAACAAACATCTACGCTACCTTGGTCTAGACACTTTTCAAAAGATCTATTCCGTGCCCACTAGGATTGAAGATGATCTTGCCAAAGAAAAGGGAAACAAGCCTTATCATCATCAACCTAAGAACAACTACAAGAAGGGGAATGATAACACTTCATCCTCTATTGATGTTTTTACTACGTTCACACAGTATAATAATAACGATCCTCGAAAAAGGTGGACAAGAGAAAGAAAATTCACGCAATTCCCTTTAGCTTATAAAGAATTATTGGAAAATTTGAATGAAAAAGGATTACTCTCACCAACTAGGCAAATGCCTCCTCCTCCCATAGAAAGAAGAAATCCTTAATGGGATGACAGTGCTTATTGTACTTATCATAGGGGTGTTGGGCATGATACATAACGTTGCTTTGTTGTAAAACACAAGACTCAAGATCTAGTAGACGATGGGAAAATTCCCACTCCTAAGCCTAATAATAATGTTTCCTCATTGGGAATATTTCATATTGATGAAGACCACGTGAGGAGTGATGAGTTCAATCCTTTTGATTACATCACTCCCATGGGGAAACCTCTAACCATAACACTCATAGGGGAAACTAATAAAGTGTGTGGATTATGGGATGACGACTTTAAAGACCTATATGCCTCAAAATATGTCGTTATCCCACCTCCACCTTGTCTCCAAGTTGAAACAAGTGGAGCGCTTGATTGGGATCATTTTTTGGGAAAATGACAAGATTTGTCAAACTTTTTCGTAGATAAACATTGGCATCAAGCACAACTCATGCAACATTTAGAAATGGAGGCACATTCAACGCCTCTAGAAGAAAACTGTTTCACGAGTACTAAGACTAATCCAAACGAGATTCATCACCTAACTCGTTCTGGGCGAGTCTATCAAACACAACCAAATGGATCTTCAACCAATCAAGGTTAAACTCAAAATCCAATTCCACCTCCACCTGAGGTAGAAGATCCATTGATCAAACAACTTCGTCAATCTAAGGCGAATGTTAGCATTTGGGAACTCTTAAGTACCTCTAAGGAACATAGGAATTCTCTAATGAATGCTCTAACTGCTTTGTCTGTAAGTACGGACACAACTCTGTAGGATCTTGTTAGCTTACTTACTAGAGAAAAATCTGACAAATCAATCATCTTTACTAGTGATGATTTGCCATCAAAAGACACCACTCACAATAATGCATTATATTTAATTGTGGGGTACAAGGGATAAAACATCCCTCTTACTTTAGTTGACCATGGGTCCGCCGTCAATGTGTGCCCATTACGAACCGCAAAATATCTAGGCCTAGACCCAGAAAAAGATTTTCATGCAACAACACAAAGCATTAGGGCCTACAATAATTCAAGGAGATCGGTGTGTGGAACTGTTAAGCTACCAATTACCACAAGCCCAATACAAAAGATGGTTGAACTCCATGTCATGGACATAAAACCTACATTCAACCTTCCTCTTGGACGTCCTTGGATACATGAACTTGGAGCAATACCATCTTCGATCCATCAAATGATTAGGTTGAACTATCAAGGTCTTCCTATGACTATACATGCTTCTCCTCTAAAAGTCGCAATAAACGATCAATCTCTTTTAGAGATAAATCATGACAATGATGAAGAAGATATGCGGGGATTCGCCGCAGAGGCTATCTGCACACTAGAAATGGATGAAGATATTGAAGTACCTTTTAAACATGATCCATATTCCACCCCAATAGTTAATATCATCTTATTTAAGAGTAGTTACTTTCCTGGGATACCTTTGGGTATAGGAATGAAGAAACCTATCTTACTTCCTATCCCAAACAAAAGCTTCTCCTTTGGTTTGAGATATAAACCAACTAAGGAAAAACTCGAAGCTCACGATTCCAAGTAAGGGCACGTTGGAGCAACAATAAGAAAGGGATAATTTCCTTACTCCCATCTTACAATCAAACCCTTAATGGGCAATTCATTAAGGAAGGGGAGAATTACCCATGCTATAACTTTCCAGAACCACTAGTTTTTGAAGGTATTAAGAAGCCTGGATTTGAGATTTTTCACAATTTCTACTACTTGAATGATAACTTAAACATCACTCAATCAAAACACCCAACTTCAGGGTGCTATGATAGGAAAGCCTTTAACTTGCTATTTGGACTAGAGCAAAACCATGTTGCTATCATAACCGATCAAAATGCCATCCAAGACAAAGCTTTCGACCCTACTTCATTGATCACCCCTTCCAATAATACATTCTAGCATGGATGGAGAAAGACCTTCAAGTGGACTAACCACAAGGGTGACAAGCTGGAAATCACCACAGGCAAAGGACAAATGTTTAAAGAATCCGACGACGAGTCTAGTTTAGATTTTAAGGAAGCTGAGAATTTAGGCCTTGTAGCCATTACTGAGTCTTTACTTTCTGGTTCTAAGGACGAGGATCCCAAAAAGGATTCCTCTCTTGATTTACTTCTTTTGATTTCAATAATATGAGCTCTATTTTCTAGTATATGCCTTCTCTTGAATCTTTTGAATGTTACAATAATCAATTTAACAAGAATGTTGACATTAATAAATTGAATAAATTAATGAATGAACGAGAACAAAAGAATCTTGTGATCGAAGAAATCGAAACAATCAATATTGGAACAAATGAAAACAAGAAAGACTTCAAAATTGGCTTAACCTTAAAATCGGAAGAGCAATCGAATCTCATATCGATGCTTAAAGAATTCGAAGACATGTTTGCTTATTCATACAAGGACATACCTAGAATATATAAGGAAATTGCGGAACATACCATTCCTTTGAACCCTATGTCTAAACCAGTAAAACAAAAACTTGAACGAATGAAACCCGACATTGCTTTAAAAATAAAATAAGTACAAAAACAGTTGGACGCAGGTTTCATTCGCGTAAGTAATTGCCCCGAATGGGTAGCGAACATCGTCGCAGACCCTAAAAAGGATGGACGAGTTCGCATGTGTGTCGAATTTAGGGACCTCAACAAAGCTAGTCCCAAAGACGATTTCCCTCTACCACATATTGATATATTGGTGGATAATACGACTGAACATGCGATGTTATCCTTCATGGATGGATACGCAACTTACAACCAAATTCTAAAGGCAAAAGAAGATGAAGAAAAGACATGCTTTATTACCTCTTGGGGTACTTATTGCTACACAGTCATGCCATTTGGTCTTAAAAATGCAGGAGCTATGTACCAAAGAACGGTTACGACTCTCTTGCATGATACGATGCACAAAGAAATAGAGGTATATGTGGATTATATAATCGTAAAATTCAAAGATAGAATGGGTCATGTAAAAGCTTTACGCAAATTCTTTACTCGAATAAAAGAGTACAAGATGAGATTGAACCCACAAAAATGCGCTTTCAGAGTAACTTCCGGCAAGTTACTCGGATACGTAGTAAGCACATGTGGCATTGAGATCGATCCCTCAAAAATAAAGACAATTATTGACATGCCTCCCCTAAAAACAGAAAAACAAATTAGGGGGTTTATTGGCAAATTACAGTACATTAGTCGATTCATTAGTAAGTTGACAATGACTTGAGAGCCAATATTCAAAAAATTGAAAACAGAAGAAAAATATGAATGGGACGACCAATGCCAAGAGGCCTTTGAGAAAGTAAAAAGTTATCTCAAAAGTCCTCCAGTTTTAGCACCACCAGTACTCAAACTACCTCTTAGAATTTATATCACTGTCATGGAAAGGACCACAGGAGCCATGCTCGCGCAAGAGGTAGATAAAATAGAACAAGCAATATACTATATAAGCAAAAAAATTATTCAATATAAAATAAGATATAGCATCTAGAAAAAACGTAGCATTAGTGTAGGCATCTAAAAAACTACTTTATTATATGCTTCCCCACACCACTCATGTGATTTCTCAGCACAATCTAATAAAGTATTTGTTTGAACAACCACCCGTACAAGGAAGAATATCCAAGTGGTTGGTGATGTTGGCCAAATTCGACCTCAAATATATTCCTGAAAAATCAATAAAAGGAAAGGTAATATCCGATTTTCTAGCCCAACATCCCATTTAAACAAGTCGTGAAGAAACCACTCATCTTCCGGATGAAGAAATTCTCATGACACAAGACAACAAGTAGGTAATGTACTTTGATGGCGCATCCAACCAAAAAGGGTGTGGCTTAGGAGTGTTACTCATAAGTCCAGAGGGAGCACATACTCTAATCTCTGTAAACTAGACTATGGGGCTACTAACAATGCCGCGGAATGTGAAGCGTCCATTGTTGGTAAAGGAATGGTGTCCTTCGAACAAGTGTATTATTCCGATAGAGGGTTTAGAATTAATAAGAAAGCTAATTATTCAGTGAGGTCAAGTGATCGGAATGCCTAGCTGGAGGCCGCTTCCGATTAGTAATATTAATGAATAATTAATATTAAAGCTAAATCTTCAATGAACCCTTCGAGTCACACCCAATCGTGAAACCGAACCAAAGCGACGAATTAATCCGAAGGATTATATGAGTCAATAGAGATTTTACAAACAAAGACGTTGGATTCCGAGCTTAGAGCGTTGAATTCGAGCGTCGTAAGTCGAGTCGAATTAAGGAGACAACAAGATGGAGAAAATCATCCAAATACCAAGTCATCGCTAAGCCTTAGCCTCACATTTGCCTAGCCATGCGACGGCTAGGCTAGCATAGGCCACCAGCCGCAAGGTATGGCTGTGCGGCAAGCCCAGCATGCATGCGCGTACTAGGCTTGTTGGCCGAGCATGCTTGCGGGGCTGGTGCGCCTGGCCGCTTGCACGCTAGCACCAGCACGCATCAATGCGTGGTTGGGCTACCAGGCCTTGCCTATAGGGTTTCACAGAGACCCACTCTATGCGGAAGGAAACCCACCAAGACCTGCCCAGATAACTAAAGCAATTAAAGCATGCAAAACATAATTAATACATAATTAAGAGAAAGAGGGATAAAGGATTATACCCTAGATGCGTGCTTCGCTCACTAAAAGATCTCTTACTTGAACCCCGCAAACGCATGGTTTCCGACGGCTCGTATACTCAAACCCGACCCGATCGACCCAAGCCCCGAAGGTTAGTCGGGGCTCGACCTAAAAAGATTGGAGTTTTACGAACTTTAGGTATTCTCAACAATGAAGATGCCTATATAGTTCTAATCAAGTGTGTGTTCTCAAAATCCCAACCAAGTGGGTATTTATAGAGAATGGGGACTTGAATCCCATTTCATGATCAATGTGGGATCATGTGCAAATGCACTAATTTATTTAATTCTAAAATAAATTATAAAGCAAATGCAATCACAAGGCAACAAGTGGAAAGAGGAGAGAATGGGTTAGGTGAGGACCATATCCCATGGGGGGACCATTGCCTTGCTCCCCAAGGGAAGCCTTGAGGCCTTGGTCCCCACCTCTCCTAAACCGGCCTCAAGCAATGGCTGGGCTGGCAGCCATCTAGCACGCCAGCACGCACCAGCTGGCATAGCGAGCACGCACATCATGCATTAGCCAGCACAGCTAGCACATGTGTGCTGCTAGCGAGCCACGCATGCTGCTGGATGCTTGGCGCTAGGCGAGGGCCCCTTCGCTGCTTGCTGGCCAGCACGCACTGCCCGCACACACAACATCACACCCCAACATGCATTAGCCAGCACGCACTGGCCAGCACACCCAGCATATGTGTGTTGCATGCTACTGGGCGCTGGGTGCTGCCTGGCGTAGTGCTAGTGCCTGGGCGATGCCTGGCAAAGTGCTAGTACTTGGACGATGCATGGACGCACAACCCAGCATGCATGCTGGCTTCTTCATGGCGATAGCCCTTGCGCATACACACAGCCCGGCAAGCTTGCAGGCTGTTGCTTGTTGATTTTGCGACGCTCGGTCTCGACGCCCTAGGCTCGATATCCGACATCTATGTTCGTAAAACTCCGACGACTCATCAAATCCTTCGGATTGATTCGTTGTCTCGGATTGGTTGTTCGATTGGGTTCAACCTGAAGGGTTCAGTTAAGATTAAGCTGTAATATTAATTTTACCTTAATATTACTGATTGGAAGCGGCCTCCACCTAGGCATTCTGATCACTTGACCTTACTGAAGAATTAGCTCTGTAATAATTCTGAACCCTCTATCAGAATAATACACTTGTTGGAAGGACACCATTCCTTTCACTGCCACAAGCTAGCATTTGGCTGATATCGTGCAAAGGACAACACCTCGCTTGAGAGCAGCGCACAGCAGCCCGCATAAGCGAGGCATGCTATTTCGGGCTTGTGCGAGGTCACATGCGCACGGGCCAGCTAGCAGGCCCAGCCAAGGGGCCAGGCCACCAGCGAGGCAGCCTTGGCGCCTAAGGCAGGCCACGCCAGCCGGTGTGCTGTGATAGGCCGAGTGTGTGGGGAGCCGATTGTGTGGGTTTGCTTGGGGAGCAAGGGGAAGGTGGTCCTCCCCTTGTTGTCCTCACCTAACTCCTTGTCTCCATGGGACACTTGTTGCTTGGTGATTGTTTTGGCCTTTTAATTTAATTAAGAATTAAATTAAATCTTATTTTTACCTTCATACCAACTATCCCAAATTGAAAGATGATGGGAATTCATGGGATCATTTCTCTGTAAATACCCATCGTGGGGTATTGGGATTTTCACTTGAGTTAGTGAACTTTAAGGGATCTCCAAAAGCGAGAAAACCTTTGTTCGGTAGCGAGGGTGCGAGTTGTTGGAGGTTCTCGCACTTGCGGCACTTGAACTTTTCAAGTCCGAGCTCAACGGTTGATCGAAGCACGCTACAAGGGTGAGCATTCTTTCTCTCTCTTCTCATATGTTTATGTTTATTTGCATGCTTTTATTTATATTGTAATTATTATGCATGCGATCCGGTTATCGGGTTTTGTTTTCGCGCGGTGTCGGACATCACAAAATCCAATAGTGGTATAACTGCCTCTTGCATTTAATTTTTACAACTAAAAATTAATTAAGGTGATTTAAAATGGATTTAAATTTCTAGTTTAGCATCCTAATTAGATTAGGAGCTCGTTTTAATTGGATTAAAATCGTATTTATGCTAATTTTGGATTACGAACTCTGGTTTTGACTCAAAAATAGTGAATTTTTGGTGGAATCGATGTTCTAAACCAGACATTACCCACGTTGTATTTAAAAATGGCTTTCCAAAAGCCAAAATCTACCCAGAAAGTGGTTTTTCGAGGGGTTTTTCTTTTTTGACGAAAATTTTTAAATCTTTAAACCTTGGTTAATTATGGCATGCAATTGTTGGATTATGTGTTTGGTTATACCATTAATCTTCTGCAATTTTAACCCTCATTAAGCATGTTTATGAAGTCAAATTTGGTGCTTAATTTGGTTAGCTCTTATTTTCACATAAACTTGCAATTTCACATTTTTGCAAATTAATTTCTTGGAGTGTGAATTTTTATGGTGAAATTGTATTTTAGAAGCCCCTAATGTTAAAGATTTAATCTTTAATTTTTTATTTGGTTGGATCTAAACTTTCTAAAATCCATAATGAACAAATTTTTTGGTTTTAATCATTTTTTAGTTGATTAAAATCTTAAAATGTTCATACTTGTGCTTAAATATTATTGTTCTTCATATTGGAAGATTACAATATTCAAATGTGCACAAGTGAGTGTAGGATAAAAAATTTCCATTAGATGAATGATTATTTATTCAACTATATTTTGTCAAATCTCATTATTAATTAATGTTGGTTAAATTAATTGTGAGAATAGCCCTCAATTTTGTAGCATCAAGTTGAGCCAAAGAAAAGTTAAAGAATGGTTCTTGAATTAATTTTAGTTTGTGCATTAAAAATTGAATTTATTTAAGTTGGACTTATTTTATTTTCATTTTGCTCAGTGTTGGTTCTAAAAATAATTTAGAATTAATTTTATATTGTCACACACAAAATCGAAATAAAATTCCGAGGCACAAGCATGTAAATCGAGGCATCAAGCCCCGAGCACAACCCTTGGCTAGCTGGGCTGCTTGCGCAACCCAAATGTGGTTGCCGAGGAAGTGCACTGTGCTTGGTGTGCAAGTGTGTGTGAGCAACACCACTTGGTGCGGAGATGGCATGCGTGTGGTGCGGAAGTGCCGCTGCTTAGCAGCGTGCAGCTCACACAACAGCAAGGCCCACGTGGCCAGCACGAGTGTGCGTGCAAGCACGCTGCTAAGGCCAGCGTAATGCATGAATGGGACGCTGTCAGCCACTAGCACGTGGCTTGACACTGATGTGCCTGTGCGGGGCAGCACCCATGCATGGCAGCCAAGGCTTGGTTCCTAGCAAGCCGAGCCTTGTGGCTTGGATGCTAGGCACTTGGCCGTTTTAGGGGCTATTAATTTTGCGTTTTTGCGGTTTTTTTGTTTTAATTAAAGCGAGGCTAGGCCTCTGTTAATTAATTTTAATTTGGCAAAATTTTGGGTTAACCAGCTTAATTAATTTTAATTGGATTAATTTTAATTAAGTTGAATGTGAAATTTAGTGGGAGCTTCATCAATCGTTTTGAGCTATTATTTTTGCGTTAATTCACATAATCGGATAACAGCTTTGACTAGTTTTAATTAGGCGCGTTGATTGGATAAACCACCTAAGTTAGTAACTAGTTTTGCGCTCGTTTTGGATTGTTGCTTGAATTATTTGTAGAATGCATGGGCCATTCACGTTAGTTAATGGATGAATGGAATATATATTCTAATGTAGGTTTTACAAAATGGCAACTAGTGGGGCCCGACTAGGATAGTTAATACGGACTGCGTTCCGTTTTGTATTTTTGTAAATCTAAATACGGATTGCGTGCCGTTAAGTATTTTTGTACTTAAATTATTTAGATTAGTTCTAGCTTTTCTATTTGTTGCATAATTGATGGTGATGTCTCGAAGAAGGCGTTTATAAGAAGACGAAGCCAAGAAGATGCAACAAAGGCCCTTGAAGATTTGAAGACTCAAGTTTCAGGGGGTCATGCTAGTTGCCAAATGCATCTTTATTTATGCTTTATATATTTATGCTTATGCTTATATATAATTGCGATGTTAGATACATGTTTAGGAGTTCGAATGTTGAATGATTAGTTTAGTTCACTTAAATCAACCAACATAGAAACCCTAAGTCCCAAAGAATATTAAGTTAAATCTACCATTCCAAAATGACACTTACGGAACTAATGACAATAGTAATGGGCTATGCCAAAGAAAGGCATTACTACTTTCCTAGGGAAGTAAGGTATGTTGGTGCGCTGGCCTAAGCAAGGCATTATATACACGTTAGTTTTGGTTAAACTCAACGATATCAGTAAGGAGTCCTTAGATGTCGTAGAAATGGAGATAAGCGTCAAGAAACATTAGATGCGACGTTTTATTGAACCATGAATAACTTAGAGTTATTAGCAATTGGATAGATTACCTTAAAATATTAAGTGTTAAGACAAGACAAAGCATGCTTAATCACTTTTTGATTTTTGGGGTCTTGGAATCATTTTATTCTCGCCTAAAAGGGACAATTTAAAATGTATGGATAAAACTCTTAATAAGATTGAAAATTTGCATGTATGCTTTAAATTTCAAACTTATTGGTTTTATGAATGGTTTTTTATTGAAAAATTCTTTCAATTGTAGAAAAATGTTCACAGTTAACAACAGCAACATGTGTCCGGAACTCTTCGACAAGTTGGCTTTTAGCCTAAACTTGGTTAATTTCAAGGAATGGGAAGACGAACTCCAGAGAGCTTTATGGAACAGTTCCATGGAGTACATATTGAACACTCCCATTCCAAGCTTCTTCTCTAAGGGACTCATGAGTGATGAAACTCATGAAACTTGGTCCTTGGTTTTTGACAAGGTCACAAATTTGACGAGGAACTTCCTTCCGGAGGATTGGAAGAGGAAGTTCACCTCATACCTTCTGGACATGCTTCTTAATAGTCTTAAGGAGCTAGTCAATATGTCTTCCGAGACCCAGGACTTGAATGTTCATAATTTGACTAGGTCATTTGTGAACATGAAATTCAAGGCCTCGGAGGAAGGTTGCCTGGCCAAGGAAAGGTACCGAGTTTGGTCTAGGGTCTACAATACGAAATTAAGACCCGGTATGCCCCTCCAACCTCATATGCTTAGAATTACTAGGCTCTTCAAACACATGGAGCTTCTTGGAATCTCATTAGAGGATGAGATGGCGGGTCATATCTTGTTTGGCTCACTCCACCCAGACTTTGATGCACTTAAGATGCATATGGCAGCCAAGAAGGAGTCATACTTATTTAATGAGGTGGTGCAAATGCTTCGCAAGTCCGACTCCTATGGAGCTACCAAGATGCCTTTGAGAGTGAAGAAGAAGGATTTCAAGAACAAAGTGAATATGCGATGCTTCTATTGTGATGGGAAAGGTCACTACAAGAGGGAAACAAAATCTTCCGAGAAGATGAGGAAAAGAGGAATGTTCCATCTTCCTCAGGTATCTTCATTACAACTTGTGTATAAGCTACTCATAGGTATTGGATACCATGTATGACTCACTTTATGCTTCTACTTTCAGGGACCAAGTGTGAGGCTTCACAAGTTAATTTGTGACTACGGCCGGACAATGAAGATGGTCCTTTTGCCATGTTTGTAGGCACAATATTTGTCTTTTGGCTTGTAATAGAACTAATTCTCATTTTATTATGTTTTGCTTACCATCGAACATATTTTGATCTATGACGTTGGATGCCAGGTTGTTTTGATCACAAGACTATAACAATGGTTGTTTTGAATGTCTTGCTTATATGTTTTATGGGATTACACATTTTAAATGTGACTAAGACCAACAGATTTATAATGTTAATGATACCACCAAAAGAGCTAAGACCGTTAAGTCGAATCAAACCTACTTGTGGCATTGTCGTCTTGGCCATATTAACATTAAACGCATCAAGAAATTTCTTCATGAAGGGATTCTTAATTCATTCGACTTAGAGTCGTTTGAAAACTGCGAAGGATGTCTACTTGGAAAGATGATAAAACAACCATTCTCCAAGTTGGGAGAAAGGGTCAATGACTTATTGGGTCTTATACACATGGATGTATGTGGACCAATGAGCACAACCGCAAGAAATGGTTATTACTATTTTATCACATTCACGGCCAACTTTAGTAGATATGGCTATGTCTACCTAATGTCGCACAAATCTGAATCTTTTGAGAAATTCAAAGAATTTCAGAGTGAAGTGGAAAATCATCTTGGCAAGAAAATCAAAACACTTCGATCAGATCGAGGTGGCATGTATTTGAGCTACAAATTCGACGATCATATGAAAGAATATGGAATTCTCTTAGAATTGACATCTCCTGGAACTCGACAATGGAATGGAGTGCCCGAGAGGAGAAATCGAACTCTGTAAGACATGGTTCAATTAATGATGGGTCATAGAGATCTTCCTATTTCTTTCTAGGGACACGCACTTATAACCGCGCCACCTAAACTGGACCGAGCTCCGTCAAAAGCTGTCGAAAAGACTCCATATAAATTATGTGAAAGGAATGGTGTCCTTCCAACAAGTGTATTCTTCCGATAGAGGGTTCAGAATTATTACGGAGCTAATTCTTCAGTAAGGTCAAGTGATCGGAATGCCTAGGTGGAGGCCGCTTCCGATCAGTAATATCGAGGTACAAATGATATTACAGCTTAATCTTAACTGAACCCTTCGGGTCGAACCCAATCGAATCACCGATCCGAGACGACGAATTAATCCGAAAGGATTTAATGAGTCAGCAGAGTTTCACGAATACAGACGTCGGATATCGAGCCTAGGGCGTCGAGACCGAGCGTCGCAAAATCACAAGCAACAAGTATGAGCGTAGCCATAGCTAGGATAAGCGAGCTCATCGCAGTCCTAGGCGCACCATGTATGTGCTAGGTGCACCATGGTGTGCTAGGCGAGGCACAAGTGCTAGGCGCCATCGCAGCCCTAGCATCATGCCTAGGCGTGCATGGCTAGCCTATCGCACCAAGCACAGCCATCGCAGTGCGGGGCACTGGCGCATGGGCCTGTGCGTGCGTGCCTCGCACCATCGCAGCTCTATCGCACCAAGCACAACACCCAAGTGTGCGTGCATGTGCGTGGACACTGTCGCAGCACCCTAGCATCACGCAGAGCACCATCGCAGTGCTAGGCACATGCATGTGTGCTTGTGCGTGTGCACTATCGCCCAGCAGCCTCGTAATGAGGCACCGAGCTATGTGCTTGCGTGCGTGCCTTCGCATGGCAGCACCAAGCACAACAAGCTAGCTAGCAGCACGCATGCTAGGCCTTGCGTGCATGAGTGCGCTGGCTGGGCTGTACGTATGCTGGCCTAGCTGGCTGGTTGTGCGAGAGGGCCTGTGCGAGTGTGTATGTGAGGAATTGCTAGGCTGCAGCACCATGCTAGCAGCGCCAGCGCCCAGCAGCTCGCAGCATGCTAGGGGTTGATGCGTGCTAGGCCAGTGCGTGCTAGCACTACTTGCTAGCAGAGCAAGATGGCTGGCTGCCCAGCCTTGGTGCTAGGCGCCATCTGGTAGCCTTAGCAGCCAAGGCAGGCTGCCAGCCCAGCTTTCTATGAAATGCCGATTTTGGTGAGGGGTGGGGACCAAGGTTTGGGCAAAGCCTTGGGGAGCAAGGCAATGGTCCCCCCACCCATTCATGGTCCTCACCTAACCTTCTCTCTCCATTTGACACTTGTTGCATTGTGATTAGATTTATTTATTAATTTATTTTAGAAATAAATTAATTAGCAAATTATACATTCTCCCACATTGGTTGGGGAATGAAATACAAGGGTTCATTTCCCTATAAATACCAAACTTGGGTATTGGGAAATGAACAACCTTGAGTGGAATTAAAAAGGCAACTCTAAGAAAAGAGTAAACCTTTGATTCGTAAAACTCATAGTTGTTTTGTCCGGTTCTTGACTAACCTTAAAGACTTAGGACGCTCGGGTCGGGTCGAGGGTACGATCCGTCGGAGATCTCGTGTTTTCGGGATTTTGAAGTAAGAGCTCTTTGGGAGCGAAGCACGCGTCAAAGGTATAATTCTTGTTCTTAATCTTGTTTGATTAAGTTTATTATGCTTGTTAATTGCTTTAATTAAGGGGCGGGTCTTGGTGGGTTTCCTTCCGCGTATTGTCGGGTCACTACGAAACCCTACAGCGGTATCGGAGCCACACTCCTTTTAATTTTTGCAATTATTGTTTAATTACGGTGTTTTAAAAGAATTTAATTTTCTGGTTCATGTTCATCTAATTAGATTAGATGCTCGTTTTAATTAATTTTTTTTTAAAACTCGATTTTATTTTCAATTTGGCTGTCGAACCCAGATTTTGGCTCAAAAATAGTGATTTTTGGGTGGAATCGACATTCTGGAACTGTTTTAGTCCTTTAAGGGTTGTCCAAAAGCCAAATTCGAACCAGAAACCCAATTTTACTAGGATTTTTCGTTTTTCAACGAAAATTTAATTCTTTTTAAGCCTTGATTAATGCACGCATTAGAAGGTTAGATTAAATGCACATTTGCATCACTAATCTACTGGTTTTAAAATATCCTTGAGCATAATAATGGAGTGTTTATTAGTGCTTAAGTTGATATACCAATTTATCACATAAACTTGCTTTTCACAATTTTGCAAATAAATTGCAATAGAGTGTGAAAACTTGTTGTGATTTTGTATTTTAAGTTCCCAAATAATGTTAACGTTCTAATCTTTAAAAGTTTATATGATTGGAACCCTAAACCTAAATTCCATGTTGAACAAAGTTTGGATTTTTTCATGTTTTGGTTGATTAAAATCTATTAAGTTCAATTACTTGTGAGTAAAATTTGATTAATCTTCATATTGGAAGATGCAATCTTGGTATTTTACACAAGTATGCAATTTGGAAAATTTTTATCATTGGATGGTTAATTTATTTTTCCAACCCCCATTTGTCAAATCCATTATTAATTTGCATATTGGCAAGATTAATTTTGGACATAGCTCATTTTATTTTAAGCATAAAGTTTGACCTAATTTTTGTTCAAAATTGAAATTTTGGATAAATTTAGGCTTATGCACCAATAAAATAAATTTTTTTAAGTTAGACTTAATTTTATTTTTCCCCTCAAAATTAATTCTAAAATGTAATTTAGAATTGATTATTGTCACACACAAATCGGAATTAAAATTCCGAGTAAAATGCACGCAAAACGATGCAAAACCGCAAGCGTCACCAAGGCTAGCCGGGCTGCCTAACAACCCACATGTAGGCTGCCTGTGGTGCGCATATGGCTGTGCCTCGTTTGGTGCGTGGCTGTGTGGCGGGGAGGGGTCTGCTGTGTGGTGCGTAGCATGCTGCTGGTGCTAGCTAGCAAGGGAGGTTGTGCTAGGCACACTTGCTAGCTGCCAGCACCACGCACCATGGCGCAGGGCCATGGGCTGCCTAGCACCCATGGTGCGCCATGCATCATGGGATGATGCCTTGTTTCTTAAGCTTAAGCTATGATTTTGCGAATTTTTTCCGTGTTAATAATTTTAATTAGTTATTTTAACGAGGCTAAAAACCTCGATTTTCGTTTTTTTTGCAAAACTTTGACAAATTATGGGTTATGCCGACTTAATTAATCGAATTAGTTAAGTACGGATGCGGAATTTAGTGGGAGCTTAATTAAGTGCGTAAGCATTTTGCGTTTAGAAATAATGGATTAAACCACTTTGACTAGTTTTAATTAGGCGCGTTAATTGGATTAACCACCTAAGTTAGTTACGAGTTTTGCGTGTTTAATTATGTATTTCATAAAATTGCATGGGCCATTCAAAAATAGTGAATGGGTGAATGAAGAATTGTTTTCAAAAAAGGTTCTTTGAAAAATGGCAACTAGTGGGGCCCGACTAGGATAGAAAATACGGACTGCGTTCCGTTATGTATTTTTGTAAATCTAAATACGGTCTGGGAACCGTTAAGTATTATTGTACTAATAGATTAATCTTAGTCATTCTAGCTAGCTTCTTTTATTTCATTTTGGCCAAGATGTCTCAAGACGGCGTTTCGATGAAGACGAGCCAAGATGAAGACCCATGGAAATGGAAGATTTCAAGGGGTCATGCTAGTTGCCAAATGCATCTATTTTTATGCCTTATATATTGTTATTATATATGATTTCTAGATGCATGTCTAGGATTTCTATCATGTTGTGACGATTAGTTAAGTTCACTTAAATCAACCAACATAGAAACCCTAGGTCCCTTAATAATACTGAGCTTAAATTTGCCGTTCCAAGAACAACACTTACCGAACTAATGCGCGTACGTGATGGATTACGCCAAAGCGAGGCATCACTACTTCCTTAGGAACATAAGGTATACTAGGTATACAAGTTGTCTTGGTTAAGCTCAACGATATCAGTAAGGAGTCCTTAGATGTCGTGGCAAAAGAGATAAAATGTCAAGAATGCATTAGATGCGACATTTTATCAAACCGAGAGTAGCTTAGAGCTATTGGCAATTGGATTACTTACCTTAAGATATTTAATGATTAAGACAAGCCAAAGCATGCTTAACCATTTCTTGATCTTTGGGATCTCGGAATCATTTTATTCTCGCCCATAAGGGACAATTTTAAAATGCGTGGATAAAATGCTCAATAAGTTTGAATATATGCATGAACATTTAACTTATTGATGTATGTATGGTTTTTTACTTCAAATTCTTTCAATTGTAGAATCATGTCTGCAAGTAACTCAAACAACAACCAAATGTGCCCGGAACTCCCCAAAAAGTTAGCTATCAAGCTTAACTTAACAAACCTTGATGAATGGGAAGAAGAACTCAGGAGAACTCTACGGAGTTGTTCCAAAGAGTATGTTCTGGATACTTCCCTCCTAACCCTCTGTTCCAAGATCCTCTTGAGTGACGAAACTTTTTGTGCATGGTCGAAAGACTGCAAATTAGTGTCACAACTCATGGCTAACTCCATCCCGGGAGAATGGAAAGAAAAACTTCCATTCTCTTTCCCGAACTTGTTCCTCAGAGGACTAAGGGATGTTGTCGGTGTGAGATTCTCTAAGAGTTTCAATGACAACGATGATGGACTCTTGTTTGAAGTGACTAGGTACCATCTTTGGTCTACGGTCTGCAATACTAAGTTGAGACCGGGTATGCCCCTCCGACCCCATGTGGCAAGAATGACTAAGCTCTTCAAGCACATGGAACTCCTCGGAATTCCAATAGAAGATGGAATGGCTGGTCATATTTTGCTCACTTCACTCCACTCATGATATGATGCACTAAAGGCATATATTTTTGAATCAAAGGAGACACATTCCTTAGAATGTGGTGGAGCTACTTCACCAGGCCAACTCATTTGGGGCAACCAAAAGACCATCAAGAAGGAGGGATCTCAAGGTTAAGGCTAAGATGTGTTGCTTCTACTGTGGCGGGCAAGGCCACTTCAAGAGAGAATGCAAGCTCTTTCAGGAAGAGGAGGAGAGGAATGGAGCATTCGCCTCAGGTATCTTCCTTAACACTTGTGGATTAAGCTTATCATAGGTATTAGATACCAAGTATGACTCACTTAATGTTGCCTTTTCAGGGTCCAAGTGAGAAGCTTATCAAGTGTTGGTGCAAGAGCAAGAAGACGACGAAGATGGTTTTTCAGTCGTGCTTGCTGCACTATTTTGTCTATGACATGTAATTAAACTATTTCTAGTTTGTCATCATGCTTTTGAACATATTATGATCCATGATGTTGGACACCTAGGAATTTAAGTGTAAGACTTTGACAATAGTTGTTTCAAGTGTTTCTTACAAATTTATGTTCAATTAAATTGCATGTTTTTTACATATAATTAGACAAAAGTTGATACCACTAGCTAAGACCATCGAGTCGAATCAAACCTACTTGTGGCATTGTCGTCTTGGCCATATTAACATCAAACGCATCAAGAAACTTCTTCATGAAGGTGTTCTTGACTCATTCAACTTAGAGTCGTTTTAAAATTGCGAAGGATGTTTATTAGGCAAGATGATAAAATAGCCATTCTCCAAGTTAGGAGAAAGGGAAAGTGACTTATTAGGTCTAATACACACGGATGTATGTGGACCAATGAGCACACCCGCAAGGCAAGGTTACCGATATTTCATCACTTTCACCGATGATTATAGTAGATATGGCTATGTCTACTTAATGTCGAATAAATATGAATCCTTTGAGAAATTCAAAGAATTTCAGAAAGAAGTTGAAAATCGACTTGGCAAGAAAATTAAGCACTTCGATCGGATCGAGGTGGCGAATATTTGAGCCATGAATTCGACGATCACGTGAAAGAAAATGGCATTCTTTCAGAATTGACACCTCCTGGAACTCCTCAATGGAACGGAGTGTCCGAACGGAGGAATCAGACCTTGTTAGACATGGTTCGATCAATGATGGGTCTTAGTGAACTCCCTATCTCTTTCTGGGGACATGCGCTACAAACAGCAGCACTAACACTTAATAGAGCTCCGTCAAAAGCTGTTGAAAAGACTCCATATTAATTATGGACTAAGAAACCTCCTAGGTTGTCTTTTCTCAAGATTTGGGGATGCGAAGCATATGTCAAGCGATTAATTTCGGACAAACTTCACCCTAAATCGGATAAGTGTTTCTTTGGGGGATATCCAAAAGAAACCAAAGGGTATTACTTCTACAATAAATCCAAGAACAAAGTGTTTGTTGCTCGTGATGGTGTCTTTTTGGAGAAGGACCACCTTTCCAAAATGACAAGTGGGAGGAAAATCGAACTCGACGAAGTTCGAGAGGACGAGCAACAATGTCAACCTGACAAAACTGATAATCTAGATACTTTGGAAGTAGCTGAGAAGATTGGTCAGAATCAAACAGACAATGTAAATGCTCAACCGATTACCCTACGTAGGTCGCAACGGCAAAGATCTCAACCAGACAGATACCTCGGTATCGTCTTAACCGATGATCAGGACATCCTAGTCATGGAGAGCCCCGAATCTGCAAAATGGCAAGAGGCGATGAAATCCGAGATGGACTCCATGTCTGAAAATCAAGTCTAGGACTTGGTGAATTTGCCCGAGGGTTATACACCCATTGGTTGCAAATGGATCTTCAAAGTGAAGACAGACAAGGATGGAAATGTATCAATATACAAAGCTAGACTGGTGGCAAAAGGTTATAGACAAGTCCACGGGATTAACTATGACGAAACCTTTTCACCAGTTGCAATGCTAAAATCCGTCCGGATCATCCTAGCGATTGCTGCATATTACGATTATGAAATATGGCAAATGGATGTCAAAATCGCCTTCCTTAATGGGATTTTGGAAGAAACTGTGTATACGACACAGCCAGAAGGTTTTTTCGATCCAGGCAACACTGGAAAGGTTTGCAAGCTTAAGAAGTCCATTTATGGACTGAAGCAAGCCAGCATAAGTTGGAATCTGCGATTTGATGAAGCCATCAGCAAGTTTGGTTTTATCAAGGATCCAGATGAATCTTGTGTATACAAGAAGGTTAGTGGGAGTGATATTGCATTCCTAGTCATGTATGTCGATGACATACTGCTCATTTGAAACAGCACAAAATTGTTGGAGTCCGTAAAGGGCTGGTTGGGATAGTGCTTTTCAATGAAGGACTTAGGAGAGGCACGGTACATATTGGGCATTAAGATCTACAGGGATAGATCTAAGAGGATGATTGGATTAAGCCAGAGTACTTACATTGATAAGGTACTAGCTCGATTCAACATGAAAAATGCCAAAAGAGGGCATTTTCCCATGTCCCATGGCGTAACTCTCAACAAGAAACAGTGTCCGCAGACACCTGTTGAGCGAGAAAGAATGAAACAGATCCCATATGCTTCGCTAATCGGATCGACCATGTATGCCATGATATGTACAAGGCCAGATGTATCGTATGCCCTAAGTGCAACGAGTCGATACCAATCGAACCTAGGAGAGGCGCATTGGACTGCGGCCAAGAACATCCTTAAGTACCTGAAAAGGAAAAAGGATAAATTCCTGGTGTATGGAGGCCACAAAGAACTGGTTGTTGAAGGTTACACCGACGCTAGCTTCTAGACTGGCAGAGACGACTTCAAATCACAGCCTGGATTTGTATTCTGTCTGAATGGAGGAGCGTTCAACTGGAAGAGTGCCAAGCAGAGCACCAGTGCAGACTCTACAACTAAAGCCGAGTACTTAGCCGCTTCAGAAGCTGCCAAGGAAGCTATTTGGATTCGCAAGTTCATCAGTGAACTTGGTGTTGTACCCTCAATCAAGGGGCCGATAGACCTCTATTGTGATAATAATGGGGCTATCGCTCAGGCCAGGGAGCCGAAGGAACACCAGAAGGTCAAACATGTGCAAAGGCGATTTCACATGATAAGGGAATGGAAATCCAGAGGTGAAATCAGAATTTGTAAGATCGACACGGATGATAATGTAGCCGATCCTTTGACTAAACCTTTGCCTCAAGTGAAACACAACAAACACATTGAGGCAATGGGAATCAAGCATGTTGGAGACTGGCTTTGAAATTCCCTGTACATGTGTTTTAATTAAATAGGATATTTAATGTAAGACACTGTATTAAAACCATTCATTAATGGAGTAATTAATTTTTGTGCAAAATTATCATTCACTCCATTACTATTTAATTGTGGTTTAGACTTAAATAATGAGTCCATTCAATTTACGGAAATATTCAAAACAGGGTATCAAGACCATGTCTTGAATAAAGAAACACCTGTTAAGTAAACATTGAATATTAAATCGAGAAGTGTCCCTAATCGAGGTCATCTAACAAATGGACGATTGATGACCGCCATAGATTAGTGTGTAGTATGATTTACAGCACCGTTTCTTGCGCTGCGAGGACGTGATGGTCATAAATCATTTGCACAGGTACAATTTAGAACTATGCTGGATAAGACCTATGAGAGTACTTTAAGAAAATTTAAATTTTTTCATAAGTACATTTCTCATTATGACTATCGGAACTTATTTCCTCCGACCATGAGTACTGTGAAGTTTTCTTGTTTGAGTACTAGACTCTTTGATGTTTCTAAACGTCTGTCGTAACTGGGGATCATAACGGGAACACTCGGGAGACTATGTCCTCTTAGTAAGAAGAACTTACAATACAAGACTGGGATTGTCCCCCTACAATACAAGGCCGCTCGAAGAGCAAGACTGTGAAAATGCATGGCCGTGCTCAGATGGATTTTAGAAATCATCTTCTTATTGACAGTTGAACTCGGAGATCGAGAAACACTTCTGAAAGTAATAAGGATGACAAAGAATCTTACCTTATAGTTCATGAAGAAACATTAAGTGACATAGGAAATGAGCTATACACTATATGCACACTTGTCCGGAAGGACAAGTGGGAGATTGAAAGGAATGGTGTCCTTCCAACAAGTGTATTCTTCCGATAGAGGGTTCAAAATTATTACGGAGCTAATTCTTCAGTAAGGTCAAGTGATCGGAATGCCTAGGTGGAGGTCGTTTCCGATCAATAATATCGAGGTACAATTGATATTACAGCTTAATCTTAACTGAAGCCTTCGGGTCAAACCCAATCGAATCACCGATCCGAGACGATGAATTAATCCGAAAGGATTTAATGAGTCAGCAGAGTTTTACGAATACAGACGTCGGATATCGAGCCTAGGGTGTCGAGACCGAGCATCGTAAAATCACAAGCAACAAGTATGAGCGTAGCCGTAGCTAGGCTAGGCTAGCTCATCGCAGTCCTAGGCGCACCATGTATGTGCTAGGCGCACCATGGTGTGCTAGGCGAGGCACAAGTGCCAGGCGCCATCGCAGCCCTAGCATCATGCCTAGGCGCGCATGGCTAGCCTATCGCACCAAGCACAGCCATCGTAGTGCTTGGCACTGTCGCATGGGCCTGTGCGTTCCTCGCACCATCGCAGCCCTATCGCACCAAGCACAACACCCACGTGTGCGTGCATGTGCGTGGACACTGTCGCAGAACCCTAGCATCACGCACAGCACCATCGCAGTGCTAGGCACATGCATGTGTGCGTGTGCGTGTGCACCATCGCCCAGCAGCCTCACAATGAGGCACTGAGCTGTGTGCTTGCGTGTGTGCCTTCGTATGGCAGCACCAAGCACAACAAGCGAGCTAGAAGCACGCATGCTAGGCCTTGCATGCATGAGTGCGCTGGCTGGGCTGTGCGTATGTTGGCCTAGCTGGCTGGCTGTGCGAGTGTGTGTACGAGGAATTGCTAGGCAGCAGCGCCAGCGCCCAGCAGCTCGCAGCATGCTAGGGGCTGATGCGTGCTAGGTCAGTGCGTGCTAGCAATGCTTGCTAGCACAACAAGATGGCTGGCTGCCCAGCCTTGGTGCTAGGCGCCAGCTGGCAGCCTTAGCAGCAAAGGCAGGCTGCCAGCCCAGCTTTCTATGAAATGCCAGTTTTGGTGAGGGGTGGGGACCAAGGTTTGGGCAAAGCCTTAGGGAGCAAGGCAATGGTCCCCCCACCCATTCATGGTCCTCACCTAACCTTCTCTCTCCATTTGCCACTTGTTGCATAGTGATTAGATTTATTTATTAATTTATTTTAGAAATAAATAATTAGCAAATTATACATTCTCCCACATTTGTTGGGGAATGAAATACAAGGGTTCATTTCCCTATAAATACCAAGCTTGGGTATTGGGAAATGAACAACCTTGAGTGGAATTAAAAAGGCAACTCTAAGAAAAGAGTAAACCTTTGATTCGTAAAACTCATAGTTGTTTTGTCCGGGTCTTGACTAACCTTCAAGACTTAGGACGCTCGGGTAGGGTCGAGGGTACGATCCGTCGGAGATCTCGTGTTTTAGGGATTTTGAAGTAAGAGCTCTTTGGGAGCGAAGCACGCGTCAAAGGTATAATTCTTGTTCTTAATCTTGTTTGATTAAGTTTATTATGCTTGTTAATTTCTTTAATTAAGGGGCGGGTCTTGGTGGGTTTCCTTCCGCGTAGTGTCGGGTCACTACGAAACCCTACATTATGGACGAAGAAACCTCCACGGTTGTCTTTTCTTAAGATTTAGGGTTGCGAAGCATATGTCAAATGGCTCATATCTTACAAGCTTGCACCAAAATCTGATAAGTTTTTCTTTGTGAGATTTCCAAAAGAAACAAAGGGGTATTACTTCTACAACCAATTAGAGAACAAAATATTTGTTGCTCGAGATGGTGTCTTTTTGGAAAAGGAGCATCTTTCTAAAATGACAAGTGGGAGAAAAATCGAACTTGATGAAGTTCGAGAAAGTGAGCAACAAAGTTAAACTGACAAAACTGATAATCAAAGTTCTTTAGATGCAACTATTGAAAATGGTCAAAGTTAAAATGACAAAGCAAATGCTCAATTTATTACCTTGCGTAGGTCGCAAAGGCCAAGATCTCAACCAGACAGATACCTTGGTGTTGTCTTAACCGAGAATCAAGACATCCTAGTTATGGATGAAGGTGACCCAGCGACATACAAACAAGCATGACGAGCCCCGACTCTACAAAATGGCAAGAAGTCATGAAATCCAAGATGGACTCCATGTTAGAAAATCAAGTCTGGGACTTAGTTGATTTACCCGAAGGTTACACACCTATCGGAGGCAAATGGATTTTCAACTTAAAAACTGAAAAAGATGGAAATGTACATGTATACAAAGCTAGATTGGTGGCAAAAGGTTACAAGAAAATTTACGACATTGATTATGATGAAAACTTTTTCGCTAGTCGCCATGCTTAAGTCCGTCCAGATCATCGTAGCAATTGTCGTATATTATGATTGTGAGATATGGCAAATGGACGTCAAAGTCGCCTTCCTTAATGGGATTTTGGAAGAAACTGTGTACATGACACAGCCGGAAGGTTTTGTAGATCCAAACAATGTTGGGAACGTATGCAAGCTTAAGAAGTCCATTTATAGACTAAAGCAAGCAAGAAGAAGTTGGAATCTGCAATTCGATGAAGCCATTAGTGAGTTTGGTTTTATCAAGAATCCAGATGAGTCTTGTGTTTACAAGAAGGTCAGTGGGACTAACATCGCATTCCTTGTCTTATATGTCAATGACATATTTCTCATTGGAAACAACATTCCAATGTTGGAGTCTGTAAAGGCTTAGCTTGGAAATTGTTTTTCAATGAAGGACTTGGGAGAGGCATAGTACATATTGGGCATCAAGATCTATCAGGATAGATCTAAAAGGATGATTAGATTGAGCCAAAGTACTTATATCGATAAGGTATTGGCACAATTCAATATGGAGGAAGCCAAAAGAGGCCACCTACCCATGTCACATGGCATAACTCTCAGCAAGAAACAGTGTCCGAAGACACCTGATGAGCGAGAAAAGATGAGTAAGATTCCATATGCTTCGCTTATTGGATCGATCATGTATAACATGATATGTACTAGGCCGGATGTATCGTATGCCTTGAGTACTACAAGCCGATACCAATCAGACCTAGGAGAGGCATATTGGATTGCAGCCAAGAATATCCTAAAGTATCTGAAAAGGAACAAGGATAAATTTCTAGGCTATGGTGTAAGTAAGGATTTGATTGTTGAAGGATATACCGATGCAGCTTCCAGGCTAATAGAGACAACTTCAAGTCACAATTAGGATACGTGTTCTGTCTTAATGGAGGAGCGTTCAGTTGGAAGAGTGTTAAGCAAAGCACGACTGTAGATTCTACAACTGAAGCTGAATACTTAACAACTTCAGAAGCAGCTAAGGAGGCAGTCTTGATTTGTAAGTTCATTGGTGAATTTGGTGTTGTCCCCTCAATAAAGGGACCAATAGACCTATACTGTGATAATAGTGGGGCTATTGCTCAGGCCAAAGAGCCAAGGGTGCATCAGAAAGTCAAACATGTCATGAGGCGATTTCACATGATAAGGGAATGGAAGTCCGAGGGTGAAATCAGAATTTGCAAGATTGGAACGGACGACAATGTAGCCGATCCTCTCACTAAACATTTGCCTCAAGTGAAATACAACAAGCACGTTGAGGCACTGGGAATCAAGCATATTGGAGATTGGCTTTAATTTCCCTATTTGTGTGTTTTAATTAAGTTGTAGAGATCTTAATGTATAACACTAAGTTAAACCATTCATTTATGGAGTAATTTAATTTTTCTATAAATTACTATTCCATTTCTATTTAATTGTGGTTTAGAATTAAATAATGAGTCCATTCGATTTGAGAATATTGAAAATAGGGTATCAAGGCTATGTCTTGGATAAAGAAACACCTATTAAGTGAACATTGAATATCATATCGAAATTATCCCTAATCGAGGTCATTTGAAAGTTGGACGACTAATGACCACATGAGATTACTGTGTAGTATGATTTATAGCACCGTTTCTTGTGCTACAAGGACAAAATTTTCAGAAATCATTCACATGGGTTGAGTTTGGAACTATACCGGATCGACCTATGAGAATACTTTAAGAGATTTAAAAATCGTCATAAGTATATTACTCATTATGGCTATCGAAACTTCTTTCCTCAACTATGAGCATTGTTAGTTCTCTTATTTGAGTACTAGTCCGCTTTGATGTTGTCAAACGTCTACCGTACAAGGGAATTATAAAGGCAACACTCGGGCGGCTAGGGCCTCTTAGTAAGGGAAGTTGACAATGCAAGAGTGGGATTGTCCCCCTATTAACAGGAGAGAACATGTCTTTGTTGTTTACAAGGCCTCTCGAAGAGCGAGACTGTGTAAATGCATAGCCGTGCTCAGATGAATTTTAGAAACCATCTGCTTGTTGACAGTCGAACTCGGAAATCGAGAAACACTTCTGGACGTAATAAGGCTGATGATGAATCTTACTTGATAGTTGATAGGTCGTCGTCTAGCCTACATGTAGGGTTTCATAGTGTCCCACACTATGCGGAAAGAAACGCGCCAAGACCCGCCCCCGTAATAAATGCAATTAACAAGCCAAACATAATTAAAAGCATAATAAAGGATAAAAGATTATACCTTTGACGCGTGCTTCGCTCAACTATGAGCTCTTACTTGAACCCCGAAAATACGAGGTCTCCAACGGGATCATACCCTCGAACCTGACCCGAGCGTCCTAAGTCTCGAAGGTTAGTCGAGACCCGGACAAATAAAACTATGAGTTTTACGAATCAAGGTTTTCTCAAATCAAGAGTTGCCTTTTAATTCCACTCAAGGTTATTCTTTCCAATACCCATGCCTTTCTTATTTATAGGGAAATGGACCCTTGATTTCCAATCTCCCACTAATGTGGGAGAGTTGGTAAATTCAACAATTTATTTAATTCCAAATTAAATAAATAATTAAATCAATCACAACGCGACAAGTGGCACAATTACATGCTAATGAGTGATGCCCAAGGTTAGGTGGGGGGACCATAGCCTTGCTCCCCAAGGCTTTGCTTGGTCCCCACAACCACACACAAACCGGCTTCAAGGAGGGTTGTGCTGGCTGCCAGCTAGCATCAGCCAGCAGCCTTGCATCCCCAGCCAGGTAGTGCGTGCTCGTGCTAGGCGATGCTTGGCGCTGGTGCTGCGTGCTAGTGCTGTGTTGTGCTAGCTTGCTAGCACTGGCCCAGCACTCCCACGCAATCCCTCGCACACACATGCTGCTACGCACAGCCATGCCAGCCAGCCCCTCACGCATGTAAGGCCTAACATGCGTGCTGCTAGCGAGCCACGCATGTTGGGCTTGGTGCTGGGCGATGGTGCACACGCAACCGCACACACGCATGTGCCTAGCACTGCGATGGTGCTGTGCATGGTGCTAGGGCTGCTATGGCACCTAGGCATGATGCTAGGGCTGCGATGGCGCCTATGCACTCATGCCTCGCCTCGCACACACATGCTGCTACGCACAGCCATGCCAGCTAGGGCTATGCTCGTACTTGTCGCTTGTGATTTTGCGATGCTCGGTCTCGACGCCCTAGGCTCCATATCCGACGTCTGTATTCTTAAAACTCCGTCGACTCATTAAATCCTTCGGATTAATTCGTCGACTCGGATCGGTTGTTCGATTGGGTTCGACCCGAAGGGTTCAGTTAAGATTAAGCTGTAATATTAATTATACCTTAATATTACTGATCGGAAGCGGCATCCACCTAGGCATTCCAATCACTTGACTATACTGAAGAATTAGTTCTGTAATAATTTTAAACCCTCTATCAGAATAATACACTTGTTGGAAGGACACCATTCCTTTCAATCTCCCACTTGTCCTTACGGACAAGTGTGCATATAGTGTATAACCATTTTCTATGTCGCTTAATGTCTCTTTGTCAACTATAAGGTAAGATTCATCGTCATCCTTATTACGTTCAGAAGTGTTTCTCGATCTCCGAGTTCGACTGTCAATAAGCAGACGATTTCTAAAATCCATCTGAGCACGGCCATGCATTTTCACAGTCTCGCTCTTCGAGCGGCCTTGTAAACAACAAAGACATATTCCCTATTTTTGATAGGGGGACATTCCAAGTCTTGTACTTTAAGTTTCTCTTACTAAGAGGACCTAATCTCCCGAGTGTTCTCGTTATGATCCCCAGCTACGGCAGACGTTAGGCAACATCAAAGAGACTAGTACTTAAATAATAAAACTTCACAATACTCATGGTCGAGGAAACGAGTTCCGATAGCTATAATGAGAAATGTACTTATGACAATATTGAATCTCTTAAAGTACTCTCATAGGTTGATCTAGTGCAGTTCCGAACTGACACCTGTGCAAATGATTTATGACCATCATGTCCTTGCAGCACAAGAAACGGTGCTGTAAATCATATTACACACTAATCTCTGGTGGTCATCAATCGTCCATCAGTCAGATGACCTCGATTAGGGATAATTTTCGATATAAATATTCAATGTTCACTTAACAAGTGTTTCTTTATCTAAGACATGGTTTTGATACCCTGTTTTGAATATTTCCATAAATCGAATGGACTCATTATTTAATTCTAAACCACAATTAAATAGTAATGAAGTGAATGATAATTTTGCACAAAATTAATTACTCCATAAATGAATGGTTTCAATACAGTGTCTTACATTAAAACAACCAGTTTAATTAAAACACATGTACAGGAAATTTCAAAGCCAGTCTCCGATGTGCTTGATTCCCATTGCCTTAACGTGCTTGTTGTGTTTCACTTGAGGCAAAGGTTTAGTCAAAGGATTGGCCACACTATCATCCGTGCCGATCTTGATAATTCTGATTTCACCTTCGGATTTCCATTCCCTTATCATGTGAAATCACCTTTGGACATGTTTGACCTTCTGGTGCTCTCTTGGCTTTCTAGCCTGAGCGATAGGTCCATTGTTGTCACAGTAGAGATCTATCGAACCCTTGATGGAGAGTATAACACCAAGTTCACCAATGAACTTTCCAATTGAAACAGCCTCCTTAGAACCTTCTAAAGCAGCCAAGTATTCGGCTTCAGTTGTAGAGTCTGCAGTTGTGCTCTACTTGGCACTCTTCCAGCTAAACGCTCCTCCATTCAGACAGAATATGTACCCTGACTATGACTTGAAGTCGTCTCTGTTAGTCTGGAAGCTATCGTCGGTGTAACCTTCAACAACCAGGTCTTTATGGCCACCATGAACCAGGAATTTATCCTTGTTCCTTTTCAGGTACTTTAGGATATTCTTGGCCGCAGTCCAATGCGCCTCCCCTGGGTTTGATTGGTATCGGCTCGTAGCACTCAAGGCATACGAGACATCTGGCCTGGTACATATCATGGCATACATGATCGACCCAATTAGCGAAGCATATGGAATCTGATCCATGCTCTCTCACTCAACAGGTGTCTGTGGACACTGTTTCTTGCTGAGAGTTACGCCATGGGACATGGGTAGATGCCCTCTCTTGGCATTCTCGATGTTGAATCATGCTAGTACTTTATCAATGCAAGTACTCTGGCTCAATCCAATCATCCTCTTAGATCTATCCCTGTAGATCTTGATGCCCAATATGTACAGTGCCTCTCCTAAGTCCTTCATTGAAAAGCACTTTCCCAACCAGCCCTTTACGGACTCCAGTAATTTTTTGATGTTTCCAATGAGCATTATGTCATCGACATATAGGACTAGGAATGCGATGTCACTCCCACTGACCTTCTTGTATACACAAGATTCATCCGGATTCTTGATAAAACCAAACTTGTTGATGGCTTCATCAAATCGCAGATTCTAACTCCTGCTGGCTTGCTTTAGTCCATAAATGGACTTCTTAAGCTTGCAAACCTTTCCAGCGTTGCTTGGATCCACAAAACCTTCTGGCTGTGTCATGTACACAGTTTCTTCCAAAATCCCATTTAGGTTGGCGGTTTTGACATCCATTTGCCATATTTCATAATTGTCATATGCAACAATCACTAGAATAATCCGGACAGAATTTAGCATCGCAACCGGTGAAAAGGTTTCATCATAGTCAATCCCGTGGACTTGTCTATAACCTTTTGCCACTAGTCTATCCTTGTATATCGATACATTTCCATCCTTTTCTGTCTTCAATTTGAAGATCCATTTGCAACCAATGGGTGTGTAACCCTTGGGCAAATTCTCCAAGTCCCAGACTTGATTTTCAGACATGGTGTCCATCTCGGATTTCATGACTTCTTTCCATTTAGTAGAGTCGGGGCTCGTCATAGCTTGCTTGTATGTCAGTGGCTCATCTCCATCCATAATTAGGATGTCTTGATCATCGGTTAAGACAATACCAAGGTATCTGTCTGGTTGAGATCTTCGTCGTTGCGACCTACTAAGGGTAATAGGTTGAGAATTTAAATTGTCTGTTTGATTCTGACTAATCTTCTCAGCTACTTCCAAAGCACTTATATTGCCAGTTTTATCAGGTTGACATTGTTGCTCGTCCTTTCGAACTTCGTCGAGTTCGATTTTCCTCCCACTTGTCATTTTGGAAAGGTGTTCCTTCTCCAGAAAGACACCATCACGAGCAACAAACACTTTGTTCTCGGATTTATTATAGAAGTAATACCCTTTGGTTTTCTTTTGGATATCCCACAAAGAAACACTTATCCGATTTGGGGTGAAGTTTGTCCGAAATTAATCGTTTGACATATGCTTCGCATCCCCAAATCTTGAGAAAAGACAACCTAGGAGCTCTTTTCAGTGTTAGTGCCGCGATTTGTAGCGCATGTCCCCAGAAAGAGATAGGAAGTTCACTAAGACTCATCATTGATCGAACCATGTCTAACAAGGTTTGATTCCTCCGTTCGGATACTCCGTTCCATTGAGGAGTTCTGGGAGGTGTCAACTCTGAAAGAATACCATTTTCTTTCAAGTGATTGTCGAATTCATGGCTCAAATATTCGCCACCTCGATCCGATCGAAGCGCTTCAATTTTCTTGCCAAGTTTATTTTCAACTTCTTTCTGAAATTCTTTGAATTTCTCAAAGGATTCAGATTTATTTGACATTAAGTAGATATAGCCATATCTACTAATGTTTGTTAGCGAAGTTAAATTCTTAGATGTCTTAGTTATTGGTATCATATTTTGTCTAATCATATGTAAAACATGCAATTCCATTGAACATATATTTGCAAGACAATTTTGAAACAACTATTGTCAAAATCTTACATTCAAAATAACTAGGTGTCCAACACCATAGATCATAGTATGTTCAAAAGCATGATGAAAACTAGGATTAGTTTAATTACATGTCATAGACAAAATAGTGCATACAAGCACGACCGAAAGACCATCTTCGTCGTTTACTTGTCCTTGCACCAACACTTGATAAGCTTTTCACTTGGTCCCTGAAAAAGCAACATAAAGTGAGTCATACTTGGTATCAAATACCTATGATAAGCTTAATTCACAAGTGTTTAGGAAGATACCTGAGGCAAATGCTCCATTCCTCTCCTCCTCTTCCTTAAAGAGCTTGCATTCTCTTTTGTAGTGGCCTTTCCCACCACAATAGAAGCAACGCATCTTTTCCTTAACCTTCTTGAACTTCCTTCTCCTTGCTCTTAAAGGCCTCTCGGTCATTCCACATGCGGTGGCTCGGCTAAGTAGTTGCACCACCTTCATTAAGGATCATGTCTCCTTTCCTGCAGCTATATGCACTCTAAGTGCATCATAGCCCGAGTGGAGCGAAGCAAGCAAGATATGCCCCGCCATCTCATCCTCCAATGAGATTCCGAGAAGCTGCATGTGTTTGAAGAGCCTAGTCATTCCAAGCACATGAGGTCGGAGGGGCATGCCGGGTCTCAATTTGGCATTGTAGACCTTAGTCCAAAGCCGACACCTTTCCTTAGCAAGACATCCCACGTTTGGTGGCTTTATCCTTATGTTTGAGAGTGACCTAGTCAAGTCAAACACGGGTCCATCAAAGTTGCCATTGTCACTCTTGGTGACTCTTACATTGACAACGTCCTCAAGTGCTTTGAGGAACATGTCCGGAAGGTAGGAGGAAAGGGTTTCCTTCCAATCTTCCGGGATGGAATTTGCCATAAGTCGTGAGACCTTTTTGCAATTGGAAGACCATTCTTCATGAGCCTCATCGGTCATGATCCCTTTGGCAAAGAAGCTTGGAATGGGAGTATCAAGAGTATACTCCAAGGAACAATTCCGGAGAGTTTTCTTGAGTTCCTCCTCCCATTCCTTAAAGTTAACCAAGTTTAAGGAAAAGGCCAACTTTTCGGGGAGTTCCGGGCACATTTGGTTGTTGTTTGAGTTACTTGTAGACATTGTTCTACAATTGAAAGAATTTGAAATGAAAAACCATTCATAAATCAATAAGTTGAAATTTAAAAGCGTTCATGCATATTTCCAATCTTATTGAGCATTTTATCCACGCATTAATAAATGTCCCTTTTAGGGGAGAATAAAATGATTCCGAGATCCCAAAGATCAATAAATGGTTAAGCATGCTTTTGCTTGTCTTAATCATTAAATATCTTAAGGTAAGCAATCCAATTGCTAATAGCTCCAAGCTACTCTCGGTTTGATAAAATGTCACATCTAATGCATTCCTGACATTTTAACTCTTTTGCCACGACATCTAAGGACTCCTTAGTGATATCATTGAGCTTAACCAAGAAAACTCGTATACCTAGTATACCTTACGTTCCTAGGGAAGTAGTGATGCCTTACTTTTGCGTAGCCCATCACATACGCGCATTACTTCGGTAAGTGTTGTTCTTGGAACGACAAATTTTAGCTCAATATTTTAAGGGACCTAGGGTTTCTATGTTGGTTTGATTTAAGTGAACTTAACTAATCGTCGCAACATAAGAAATCCTAGACATGCATCTAACATTCATATATAACAATAATATGTATAACGAATAAATTGATGCATTTGGTAACTAGCATGACCCCTTGAAATCTTCAATTTCCACGGGTCTTCATCTTGGCTCGTCTTCATCGAAACGCCGTCTTGAGACATCTTAGCCAAAATAAAATAACTAGCTAGTACAACTAAGATTAATCTAAAGTACAAAATACTTAACGGTTTGCAAACCGTATTTAGATTTACAAAAATACATAACGGAACGCAGTCCGTAATTTCTATCCTAGTCGGGCCCTACTAGTTGCCTTTTTCAATAACCTATTTTGAAAACAATCTTTCATTCACCCATTCACTATTTGTGAATGGCCCATGCATTTTACGAAATACACAATTAAACACGCAAAACTAGTAACTAACTTAGGTGGTTAATCCGATTAACGCGCCTAATTAAAACTAGTCAAAGTTGTTTAATCCATTATTTCTAAAAGGAAATTGCTCAAGTAATTAACTAAGCTCCCAATAAATTCCGCATCCATACTTAATTAATCCGATTAATTAAGTCGGCATAACCCATAATTTGTCAAAATCAAAAATTTTGCAAAGTCCGGAAAAACCGAGGTCTAACCTCGTTAAAATAATCAAATAAATTATTTACAAACGGCACAATTTTGCAAAATACATATCCCATGCATCCAAAACAGCCCACACAAAACCGAGTGCCTAGCATCATGGATGCAGCTGTGCATGCTAGCTTGCGCGCATGTGTGCTGGCAGGTGTGGCTGGCCTGCTATGGCTTGCTGCCTCACTGCCTAGTAGCACTTGCGAGTAGTGCCCAACAGCCAAACACCACACACAGCAGCACGCTTGGTGCACTATGCTTGCTCCACACACGGTAGCAACACAGCGAGGTGGGAGCACCACCATGCGCACAAAGGCAGCCACATGTGGGCTGCAAGAGCAGCCCGACTAGCCTTGGTGGTGCTTGGGTGTCTTTTGCCTTGATTTGTGCGCTTTTGACTCAGGATTTTAATCCCAATATTCGTGTGAGATAAAATGATGTGTTTCTTGATTCGTTAGGTCTTAGGTTTAAACAAGCTTCACTCGTTTGTTTTCGCCTAAGGGTTCTAAATCTGATTTCAAGGCTTCACTCACCTTAATCTCGTGATTTAGGGGTTTTTTGAGGATAGTTTGAATTAGCTTCACTCACTAATTAATCTAACCTCTCTTAAATCAGGTTTCACTCGCCTAATCTAAGGATTTTTATGTTTAACTTCACTCGTCAAACACAAAGAAAACTTGGAAAGAAACGTTCCAAATTAACAAGCAATAAAGCTTTAATCAACAAAACAAACTTGTATAATTCGAAGTTTACAACCTTTATTTATAGACTCAAAACTAATCCTAAACCTAATCAAATTAGAAGACTAATCTTAATTGAATTAGAATCCCATTTGACCTAGAAAACCTAAGAAAACCGAAACTTGATCCCCAAGTTCCTAATTCGGATATGACTAAACTAAATAAGTTTAATTCAACTTAGATTAGGTTATTCAATCCTCCTAAAACTCCTAGACACGCCTAAAAACCAAATTCATATCCTAATCCACTTAGGAACTTACTTTGCTAAAAACAAGTCCTAATTCAAATAGGAACTCTCTTTTGCTAAAGACAAGTCCTAATTCAAATAGGAACTCACTAGACCAAAATAATTCCTAATCAAAATAGAAATCCTAACGCTTAAAACAAGAAAAACCCTTTCAAGTGAAAGGTAAAAACTTGTAAGCTAAAATCTAATCTAAAAAACATTAAAGAAACGGACCAAGAAAGGAAACCTTGAATGCTCCCGCATCATAAAATTAATTCTAAATTTATTTTAGAATCAATTTAGAGAAAAGTGAAAATATAACAAGTATAACTTAAATAAATTCAATTTTAATAGTGCACAAGCCTAAATTATTCAAGAACCATTCTTTGAATCAATTTTAGATCTAACTTGATGCAACAAAATTGAAGGGCTACATCCATAATTAATTTAACCAAAATGCAAATTAATAATGGATTTTACAAATGGGAGTTGGAAAAATAAATTGACCATCTAATGATAAAAAATTTCCAACTTTCATACTTGTGTAAAATAACAAGATTACATCTTCTAATATGAAGATTAATCAAAATTTTACTCACAAGTATTTGAACTTCATGGATTTTAATCAACCAAAATGAAAAATCCAAACTTTGTTCAATATGGAATTTAGGGTTAGAGTTCCAATCATTTAAAATTTTAAAGATTAGAACTTTAACATACTTGGGAAATTAAAATTACACATTCACATCAAACATTCACACATTAATGCAATTTATTTGCCTAATTATGAAAAATCAAGTTTGTGTGACAAATAGCATATCAACTCAAGCACTAGCTTGTTGATTTTGAGAATGGGATTGGTTATAATGGTTTTGAGGTTGGTTTTGATTTTGGTTATAGTTTTTTTGAGGGGGGCCTTGGTTGTGTTGCTTCCATCCCGTATTTTGTTGGGGTTTCCAACTTTGGTTGTAGGATTGGGAGTATTGTTCATTTCTTTGCCCAATTGCCGCCGCTGCTCTTGATTTGTTGGGTTGCAATAAGAGGACAAGTGATCATTTCCTCCACAAGTCTCACAAGACATGACTTGTGAGGAAGAGCTTGAGGGTGTGAGCGTGGCTTGGTCTAGCTTGTGAGCTAGCATATCGTACTTTGATGCAATAAGATCTATTGCACTAAGATCATGAATTCCGCCCTTCTTTGTTTGAGGTTGCCTTCGATCACCTCCATATGCATAATGCTTGGCCACTTCTTCAATCATCTTATATGCATCATCCACCGACAGCTTTTTGAGGCTACCACCAGCCCCGGAATCAAGGTTGGCCCTTGAAATAGGAGTAAGACCGTCGTAGAAGCTTTATACAATGATCCATGATGTAAAGCTGTGGTGGGGGCATTTCCTTGTGTAATATTTGAAACGCTTCCAAGCTTCACTCAATGTTTCATCAATGTCTTGATTGAAATTGGTGATCTTTCTTCTTAGTTTGGCGGTCTTTTCCAGAGGACAATACTTTCCAAGAAAGGCTCTAGTGACTTCATCCCATGTACTCAATGATCCCTCTTCAACCGTTCTCAACCAATAATTTGCTTTATCACAGAGGGAGAATTGGAACATGTGCATACGGATGAACTCTTCCAAAATGTTGTTTTGCTTGATGGTTGTACACAACTCAAGAAAGTTGTCCAAATGAGCAAAAGGACACTCATGAGGACTACCTCCGAATTGATCGCTTTGAATCATACAGATGAGTTGAGGTGTAAGCTCAAAGTTGTTTGCATTTGTGGTGGGAAGACGTATGCCACTCCGAAGTTGGAATGCGTTGGGGTGGTCATAGTCTCTTAACAATGGTTGAGGAGGATTCTCTCCCATGTTATATTCTTCGTTAGTTCCAAAAACCTCTTCCGGATCAGAATCCGAGTATACATAGGAGAACTCGGGTGTGCCGTGCAAAAGTCTCCTCACGTTTCTCAAAGTCCTATTTAGCAATGGATCAACGGGAATAAGCGGTTATTGCTTACTCTTTCGTGTCATGCAAAGTCAAACAAAGCTAAGAAAAACGTTAGCAATGACTATCACAAGTTAAACACACATAAACAAAAAATTAAGGCATGAAAACTACTATACATATACACACATCTAGTCTCATTCAACAATAATACATTCAATGTGACTTTGCCTCCCCGGCAACAGCGCCAAAATTTGATAGGCCGTCGTCTAGCCTACCAGAATATAAATCCTATCTTGATCTCACTAACTAATAGCAAAAGTAAGAAAGGGTCGAACCCAAGAGAGGCGTTGGATCAACCATCGAGTACTACCGTTTAAATAAGCTAAATGAAGTCGAAATTGGGTTGGTTTTGAGTAACTTCTACTAATTCAATTCAACTAAAACTAAGAGGAGATTCACAATATTTAGAGGAATCTAGGGCCCGGGTTATACCACTTAACTTCATCACAAATCACGATTAGCATGCAACAATCAAGGTAAATTAATGGGACAAATTAGGGGAAGTTATCTAAGGCACCCAACTACTCTCTCAAGCTAGAGGGATTACTTGAATCATGAATACAACCTACTCTCGTGGTTACATAGCATAAAACAAGTGTTGAAACATAATCACGATGACATAAACATTCCCTTGACCGGAAATTCCTATTCTCATGGCATTTCGGGTCAATCAATCATAAGGGAGCTAACTCAACTTCATCTCTCGATCCTTCGTTGAGAAAGCTTGGATAAATAGTTCTAGCAATGGCCATATACAAGAACTAAGCAATTAAACCACTTAAGCTCAACTAATTAACACCCAATAATTACCAAATTATTGCATGCAACAAGTAATTAGTGACTACATTGTGGGTTTTACCCAAACCCTAGAAATTAAACTACTCACAATCCTTGGAGATTAGAGCAATTAAAGATTTCAAGCAATTCATGAACAAGTTCAAACTAAGGATTAAGCTAATTAACAATCTAAACATGCGAGAACTAGCAAGTAATTAACAACAAAGTAAAGAGAAGTAGAAAAGATGAGTAAGAAATGGTTACTATGAAGCTTCAAAGTGAGCAACAATGGTGGACTTTGTCTTCTACAATGATTGAATTTGAATGTTTCCAAGCTAATAATTGGAATCTAACTAATGATTTGAGAATTTAATGTTCTATGACTACAAACTAAGAGGAAAGCTCTAAAAATCTGCATAGCCCATACAAATGAGCTCAAGGGGGGTATTTATAAGGACCCCAAATAAAAAGGACGGAGAAAACAAGAATCGGGCTTGACTACAGGTCTGCACGGACATGCCAGGTTTGGCACGGACGTGCATACCAAGCTGCACGGCCGTGCAAGGCATGGCAGAAGCTACTGCTTAGGCTTGAAATCTTGCATGGACGTGCCAGTTATGGCACGGGCGTGCAGCCTCTTCTGCACGGACGTGCCAACTTAAGCACGGTCGTGCATGCCTTGGAAGAATGTTATAACTTTCTGGAGCACTCCTGCACGGACGTGCAAGGTCTGGCACTGCCATGCAAGGTCTTCTAAGCCCTTTACTCCATCTTTTGTTCTATATTGCTTCTTTCCTTGGCTTCTTTCTACCATCTTCTTGCTCCTAACCTTGGTTTTGTAACCATGGGCTTCATTTGGTCGTCTTTGAACCTAGAATCGCAACAAAAACACTAACAACCCGTGAAGCATTGGATACACAAAAATTGCATAATAATAGGGTAAAAGTGAACCAAAACACAAATTTATCAAGTAAACTAGGTTAAAAAACACCCTAAAATCATATCAAATAGCAAATTATCAACATTTCATGAAGAGACATTAAGTGACATAGGAAACAAGCTATACACAATCAGTACACTTGTCTAGAAGGACAAGTGGGAGATTAAAAGGAATGGTGTCCTTCGAACAAGTGTATTATTCAAATATAGGGTTCAAAATTAATAAGAAAGCTAATTATTCAGTGAGGTCAAGTGATCTGAATGCCTAGCTGGAGGCCACTTTCGATCAGTAATATTAATGAATAATTAATATTACATTTTAATCTTGACTGAACCCTTCGGGTCATAATCAATCGTGTAACCGAAACGAAGCGACGAATTAATTCGAAGGATTATATGAGTCAATAGAGATTTTACGAACAAAGACGTCGGATTCTAAGCTTAGAGGGTCGAAGTCAAGCATCGTAAGTTGAGTCAAATTTAGGAGTCGACGAGACGAAAAAAATTATCAAAACAACAAGTCATCACTAAGTTATAGCCTCGCATTGGCCTAGCCATGCGAGGGCTAGGCTAGCATAGGCCACCAGCCGCAAGGTATGGCTGTGCCGCAAGCCCCGCATGCATGCGCGTACTAGGCTTGTTGGCCAAGCATGCTTGCGGGGCTGGTGCGCCTAGCCGCTCGCACACTAGCACCGACACGTATAAATGCGTGGTCGGTCTAGCAAGCCCTGCCGCATGCTAGCATTTGGCTGGTAGCGCACAAGGGACACCAGTAAGCCCACGCTATCAAGGCACCAAAAGCTAGCAAAGCTCCCTATGCCTCGCTAGCGAGAGTAGCACTCAACAACGCACAACAGCCCGCATCAGCGAGGCATGCTATTGCGGGCTGGAGCGAGGCCGCATGCGCACGGGCCAGCTAGCAGGCTCAGCCAAGGGGCTAGGCTGCCAGCGAGGCAGCCTTAGCGCCCAAGGCAGGCCACGCCAGCTGGCGCGCTGCGATAGGCCGAGTGTGTGGGGAGCCGGTTTTGTGGGTTTGCTTGGGGAGCAAGGGGAAGGTGGTCCTCCCCTGTGGTCCTCACCTAACCCCTTACTCTCCATGTGACACTTGTTGCTTGGTAATTATTTTGGTCTTTTAATATAATTTAGAATGAAATTAAATCTTATTTTTGCCTTCTTACCAACTATCCCACATTGAAATATGATGGGAATTCTTGGGATCATTTCTCTATAAATACCCATCATGGGGTATTGGGATTTTCACTTGAGTTGGTGAACTTTAAGGGATCTCCAAAAGCGAGAAAACCTTTGTTCGGTAGCGAGGGTGTGAGCTATTGGACCTCACATGAAAAGAAAAATGCTCGCCAAAATAATCTCACGTTTAGGGTACTTTTGGTCCACAATGGAACATGATTACATCCAATATGTCAAGAAATGTCCAGAGTGCCAAATGTTTGCTAACTTATAACACCTTCCACCATCTGAATTATGTATTCTCACTTCCCCTTAGCCATTCTCAACTTGGAAAATTGACATTATTGGTAAAATTTCTCCGACATGAACGGGAGGACACGAGTACGTATTAGTAGCCATCGACAACTTCACTAAGTGGATCGAGGCTGCCTCTTACATTAATATCACTTCTAAACATGTCGCAAAGTTTCTTGAACAAAACATATTTTGTAGATATGGAGTTCCACGCGAATAATTAGTGACCAAGGATCTCAATTCAAAGAAAAAGTTGAATCCCTCTTAGCTCGTTACAAAGTAAAACATCACCATTCTTCCCCATATCGACCTCAAATGAATGGAGCAGTAGAATTAGCAAACAAAAACATAACATTCACACTAGGCGAAAACACGTAATCCGCACCGGTTCAAAACCCCCATTTAGCACCGGTTTTGAACCGGTCCTGATTTGGGGGGTGCTAAAACCCTAGACAACCACACTTTTTGCACCGGTGTTGACTTAGAACCGGTGCCAAAAGTCCCCAAAAATATTTTTAAAAAAACTTTTAGCACCGGTTCTTTACCAAAACCGGTGCCAAAAATGCCAGAAAAAAATAAAAAAAAATAAAAAAATTGCATTTTTTCACTTTAATTGTACCAAATACTTAAATATAATCATAATATATATAAAACACATATATTTTCTTCAATAACTTGTAATATTACACTTTAAAAAACTAAAAAAAAAATAAAAAAAATAAAAAAAATAAACTACACAATCAAAGATAAGAGGCAGTAGTAATTCCCAAATAAGACTTGACTGCATCCATCTATGCATCTTCAAAGTAGTAACTAATAGAGGACCAGGCAGGATCAACAACATGGCACCAGAACAATGTGATACTAAAAGCTGAAAAACAAGATGAAAGTCCTTCGATCCATCAAGACATTGTGATACTCCAGACGTGGAATTATTAATGTGGCATTCAAAAATCCAGCAACAGCCACTACATTGCATATCTGAATCAGAAACACAGAAGAATCATTTGATGAAGAAAATTTCAGAAACAAGTTAATTCAGATTACAAATGAATAAGGATCAGAAATTCTATAAATATGAAATCAAGGGAAGAAAAAATGCCCAATTCATACTGTATATTAATGGAAGATAACCCTGACAGGATCAACATGGCACCAGAACAATGCAAGGAGGACAAGTTTATCCATTTAATTATATCAGGATCTGCAAACTAAAAGCTGCTGAGTTATATCAGGATTTGCTACTCAATCATTAAAATTTGGCATTTGTTTCAATTGCAATAAAGGTCAATGCATCAGAAAGTTGTAGTTTCTGTTTAGCTACTAAAGAATAACCATTGAGATGCATCTATGAGCAAATATGCTTACCGTCATGGTGAACTGGACATAAACAAAAAAAAATAACTCAAGAGCCAATAAGAAAGCTAAGAAGAATAAGCAGCCTAAACAAAGAGATGTAGTGAAGATTAAAATATAGAGATCATCAGAAAACAAAAAAAAAAGACTTGTACAAAAATTACCAATAGGGCCTGCTTGAAAAAACAATTCCCATAGCAACTCTGACAACCAAGGATGATCAGTGCATAGTTTATTTCGCAAGGATAATTCAATCAAGTACTCCACACAAAGAATTCACAAAATCTTTTACAATTTAACTTTAGAGATAATAGAGAGAGGTAGGAAAAAAGGGAGAGTGAACCTCACAATTGAACTACGAGCTGAGCAACACTCAACAACTGCAATAACAAAGCAAAGGCAGCAGCAGCAACATGCAGCGAGGAGGAACCCGGGCTACGCTGGGGCAGCAAGGAGGGCAGACAAGTGTCAAACTCTAGATGAATCCGAAGACGAACAAGTATATGCGAAAAGAATAAAATCCCAGAGACAATCAACAAATTGAAAAACTCGAGAATAATTATTAGATCCCAACAAAAAACTTCCTCAATTAAACCCTAAAAAGAAACAAATCCACAAGAGGATCTTCGTGGACAGCCACAAGAATAGATTATTGGTTCATTCACTCAGTAATGAATTTTAATCAATTACCGTAAGGGAAATTCCTCATCCCAAACAAGAAACCAGAATCTGCCTTTCTACACAATTTATTAGCAAGACACAATTGTGTTAGTAAACAACCTTAAACAAAGCAGGCAGATAATATGTTCTTCCAGCCTATTGCTTTCATATACATTCAGTACAGTTAGGTTTACGAGTGTGTCAAACTCGAGTAGGCAGTTCCCAAGGTAGATGACGACCCAAGACCATGAAAATAGATTCCTCTAATTCATGCTTGAATTTGCTTATAATTCCAGCATGGGATGCCACAGAATTCTACTCCGTGACAATAAATGGGACGCCCAATAACCTGGTAACAACAAAATGATGTCAGCAGCCAGAATGTGCATCATATCATGCTATAAATTAAATTTCTGTTACAAAACCGCCACTACTATTGCTTAAAGGTGATCTAAGCTATTAAACTATAAGAGGAGATAAACAGAAGGCAAAAACAGATCAAATAAAAACCAAAGCAATAATTTTGATCACCTTCTCCACTTCCTAGGCTAGGCAAGGTGTGTCTTCGATGAACCATTTTAAATATTATGATTTCTCACAAAGCTTGACATATGAAAGCATATATAATTACACATCAATATTGGAGCGCACACAAGAGGCTCATACGTATTTTCAAGGAGGGAAAATAAAAACTTAATTATCATCCATGGCCCAAGCTACCCCGGTTTATGTTAAATGACCAATTTGAATATAATGATCCCTTTTAATACTATATATGTGAAGCCCAAATTATATTTAAATAGCATTAATAAACATGGTGGTTCATTTTTTCCTACACATGCACCCACCTAGAATATAGGCATGCACACACCACAGACCAGAAAATAGCCCGCATTCTACTCCTTTTCTTCACCCTCTTAAAAGGCGTGCTTGTGTTTCCGATGGGGGCATTTCAAGTACACAACGTTATTTCATCCACAATGCCATAAGAAAATTTCTAATTGTCCAATTAAAGCTTAAATATGGTGTGACATTTATAAATGCAACTTAAGATAATAGTTGTAGGAAATGGTGTACAGATGTGCACACAAATATACTACAATAAATACCCTTAAAAATGATAATCAATTACCAGCCACCGCCACCATGTCGGGAGAAAAAATCATTATCCCAGAGACTCGATCCCATCTTCAAGTCTTCTATTATCTGAAAAATTAGGAGCATAAGCTTTGAAAGGAAGCTACTGTACAATAAAACATGACAATTTATACTAATAATCATCAATCCAGAGACTCGATCCTTAGTCCTACTGACAAGCACAACAAAAGAGAAACAAGTTTATGACCTCACCGCTACAATGCTCATTACGGCTCTATACATGAGATACAAAAAAATAAAAATTGATAACAAAAGTGATTTCATAGCTTGAAATTCACATGATCCTTACCTGTAAGTTCGTTGAGGAAGGGTTTAAAAGATCAAGGATTTGTTCATTGTAAATCTCCAAGAATGAGCATTTACAAGTAAAACGGTACTTTTCTTCTCTCCGAGCCTCTTTTTCCTGTGATATACAATATTATTGTTAACGAGTTCATCACATTCCACCAAAAATAAAGAAACAAGATCACAAATGAATTTGAAGTAGTATATACTATAATCAGATTTCATGTTCTTGCTTATCTAGCAACTACATGGACTAATAGAGTAATGTCACTAGTCCATATAAACTATAAAGAGTGAAGCAACATATATATAGGCATATAGTTGTACACTTACCCTATGTCTGAGAAAGAATTAAACAGCAATTTTTTTAAAAATGCTGTAAGTAATCTATAATTTATAACAGATACATGTAACTTTTGACTTGATCTAATTCAAAATCAGTGCTAAATAGTCATAGCCATTGCAACTCAAACAGACGAATCTATAATGGAAGAGATTTAAGTAATAAATATTCAAACCACAATTTTCTCACAATATCTTTTTCAGAAGAAAATACCTTTTGGATCCTAGAAAAGAGATGCTCAAACACTCTAGGTGTCATTCCACAATCAATGCTATGTCGTCGAGTGCCACCTTCAATATCTCCCAACATTGTGTATGTTTTCCCACTTCCAGTCTGCCAATAGGACATGCAAAGTTATAGAGCCTTTATACAATATAATTAGAGCTGAACATTGCAACTTCAGTAGAGAACAAAAACACACTACACAATGCTTCCCACAAGAGAAAATTACATGAGACTATGAGAGTGCACCTGCCCTTTTTTTTTTTTACCCTTCCCAAATAAAAAGCCTTAGCATTAAAAACCAAAATAATCTTTTCAAACACCAAAATTGGTAGCTTAATGAAATTCATTTTTTCATATTCTACTGGACATCAAAGTAATAAAACATCCATAGAGCTAGACCACTAGATCGAACTAAAGTCGCAAGCCTATTACATGCATAAATCAATGCACGATAGAACAAAAATAAGACGAGTTGTATGTAAATACAATAGGCATAGACAGGCATAAGGGCTTACTTGTTCATAAGCAAACATGCAGCTATTGTATTCTGCCACACAGTTTTCAACCATAGGCACTCCAGCCACTTTAAAAAGCTTTTCCTGCTCAATCACATGAACGGAATTCATCAGTAATTGTACACTCGTACAGATAGGGTCAGTAAACATGATCAGATGAAAATAAAATAATAACAATATTATACAATATGAAAAAGGAATAAAACCTGTGTAACATTTTTATCAGCAACAACATCGAAAGTGAATCGTGATTCAGGATGTCCGGTCCATGTAATACTTTGAGAACTTTCTTGCCTAACACACCTATTTTGGCCTTACAGGGATATCTCAGAATTGTTGAGTGGGCGAAGTCTAATAATAACCTGCTCATTGAAGTTGTAACATCAACAATTAAATGTTAGTCAAAACAAAACAAAGAAGTTCCAGAAAATTAGAAGCTAATAAAAATAATATTGAAAAATCTAAATTAACAAAACCTTAGAAAATGCCAATATATTTCAGAACTAATAACCTATAATAATTTGAAAACAACAACAATAACAATGAAATTGCCCCAATTTTGACCTAAAAACTGCTATCAAAATTGTAACCCTAGCAAGAAGAAAACGAAATTGAGGTAAGAAGTTAAATAAATAGAAGTTAACAACGAACCTAGTGGCCAGCTGTTGGATGGTGGTGGTGGAGCACAAGGACGGTGGTGCATGCGACCGGAGCAGGCAGAACCAGTAATGGTCGACGGTGGACACTTGCAAACACATCCGGTGGTGCTTGAGACAATTAGAGGCTGGAACCCACCACCAATAGCACCAACAATTAGAGGCAGAACCAACAATGGTCGACGGTGGGCACTTACAAATCAGAAGCCCCTTCAATGGAGAAGGTCGAGTACGCTTCAATGGAGGAGAGAGAAGCAAATGAGAGAAGAGGAAAGATCGAGGAATTGAAAGAGAGAGAAAAAATAATAACCGGTTTTTTTATTTATTATACAATAGTTTTCGCACCGGTTCGAGTTAAACCGATGCGATTTACTCACTTTTCGCACCGGTTTGGTTAGAACCGATGCGAAAACTCTTTCCCTTAATCCCGCCTTTTTCTTTCGCACCGATTTTTAAAAACCGGTGCGCATTTGGCGGTGCCCATTTAACTTTTTCTACTAGTGTCATCATTAAGAAAATGGCAGAACATTATAAAGACTGGCTGAATAAACTACACTTTGCTCTTTGAGGTTATAGAACGTCAATACGAACATCAATAGGTGTAACCCCATACTCCTTAGATTTCGACATGGACGCAGTTCAACCAATTAAACTGGAAATACCATACCTACGCATCGTACTCGAAAGTAAGCTACCTGAAGCTGAATGGGTGCAAGCTAGGTATGAAGAGCTTTTATTCCTCGATGAACCACGATTAAAAGCTTTGCATCATATATAAGTCTACCAACAACGCATTGGGCGACCTTTTAACAAACGGGTACGGCCCCGTAATATTAAAGAAGGTGACTTTGTACTAAAAGAGGTTAGAGGTACTCCAACTAATCCTAGAAGGAAATTCAAGCCCAATTGGATAGGACCGTACTGTAATACCCCGTATTTTCTAATTAATTAATTAATTATTATTTTCTAAAAAGGGTATTTTAGTAATTTATTTTACTATTTGAATTTTTGAGCCAAAATGATATTTGAATTTTGGCGCCAAAAGTATTTTAAAACTTAATTATTATTTTTGGATTTTGGATAAGATTTATGATCCATATATTTTACTTTAAAAACCAGATTATTTATATATATTTCGGATATTTTAATTAAGAAAAAAAAATTATATTTTATTATCTAATTAAGAGGTCCAAAAATTCCTAATGATTGGCTATTAATTTCGGATTTTCCTAGTGTGGGAAATCTGATTTTCTTAGTTAATTTATTTAGTGAAAAAATTGGTATTCTCTTAATAAATTATTTTATACAATATAGATTATTTACACAATCATTTTTAATCCTTAAAATCTATCAAAATAACTTCCTAAATACTACTAAAGAGGTCCGAAATTGAGCTATGGAAGCTCAAAATTTTTGGCCATCTTGGTTTATTTTTGGGTAATTTATTTTGGTAATATGTATTTTTAATTATCTTCCTTAAATTTATTATTTTTCCTTAATTCTTATTTCCCATCTCCTAAATATTTGATCCCCTTATTTCCCTACCATATATCATCCTTGATTATTCCCCAAGCAAAGCCACTTGCCATATTATTTTCATGACAACATACTTTCCATAAATTAATTATTCCATAGTCACCTTAATATTAAACTTTCCATAATTCTTTAGCTATCTTCTCCAAGTAATTTCCTTAATTCTTGTTACCAGAATTCTTCCTACATTCTCTTACCATAATTCATGCATGAGCTAGCCTATAAATACCCCTTGAATCATAGCTAAACACTCACACCAAATTCTTTAATTTCTCTCTTAATCTCTCTAATTCTCTTCTCTCTTTCTCTTGCTCTTGCACGACCAACTTGAAAGGAATGGTGTCCTTCCAACAAGTGTATTCTTCCGATAAAGGGTTCAGAATTACTACGGAGCTAATTCTTAAGTAAGGTCAAGTGATCGGAATGCCTAGGTGGAGGCCGCTTCCGATCATTAATATCAATGTACAATTGATGTTACTGCCTAATCTTAACTGAACCCTTCGGGTCGAACCCAATCGAACCACCGATCCGAGACGACGAATTAATTCCAAAGGATTTAATGAGTCAGTAGAGTTTTACGAATACAGACGTCGGATATCGAGCCTAGGGCGTCGAGACCGAGCGTCGCAAAATCACAAGCAACAAGTATGAGCGTAGCCGTAGCTAAGCTAGGCTAGCTCATCGCAAGCCTAGGCGCACCATGTGTGTGCTAGGCACTATCGTAGCCCTAGCATCATGCCTAGGTGCTATCGAAGCCCTAGCATGATGCTAGGCACCATCGCAGCCCTATCGCACCAAGCACAACACCCATATGTGTGTGCATAAGCGTGGGCACTATCGCAGCCCCCTAGCACCACGCACAGCACCATCGCAGTGCTAGGCACATGCGTGTGTGCGTGTGCGTGTACACCATAGAACAACAAGCTGGCAGGTAGCACTAGCCTTGCGTGTGTGCTAGGCACCATCGCAGGCCACGCACCAAACACATCTAGCTGGCAGGCAGCACTGGCTTTGCGTGTGTGCTAGGCACCATCGCAGGCCACGCACCAAGCACAGCGCTAGTGCGTGCTTGCCTGGATGCGCGTAGATGTGCAGTGATGATGCGTGTGATGCTGGCAATGCGAGAGCCATGCATGTGCGTGTGCTTGCAATAGCAAGGCAGCAGCGCCCAGCGCCCAGCACAAGGCGTGGCTCGCTAGCAAAACGCAAGTGCTGGGCTGGGAGATGCGTGATGTGCCAGCCAGGCATGCTAGGTGGCTGTGCATGCTTGCAGTACCAGGTGGCAGCCAGCCCAGCTGCCTTGTGAGTGGCGGTTTAGGAGAGGTGAGGACCAAAGCCTCTAGGTTTCCCTTGGGGAGCAAGGCAATGGTCCCCCCATGGGATATGGTCCTCACCTAACCCATTCTCTCCTCTTGCCACTTGTTGCCTTGTGATTGCTTTTGCCTAATTATTTATTTTGGAATTAAATAAATTATTGCAATTGTACATGATCCCACATTGATCATGAAAAGGGGTTTCAAGTCCCCATTCTCTATAAATACCCACTTGGTTGGGATTTTGTGAAAATACAACCTTGAGTGGAATTAAAAAGGCAACTCTAAGAAAGAGTAAACCTTTGATTCGTAAAACTCATAGTTATTTAGTCCAGGTCTTGACTAATCTTCAAGACTTAGGACGCTCGGGTCGGGTCGAGGGTACAATCCGTCGGAGATCTCATGTTTCGGGATTTTGAAGTAAGAGCTCTTTGGGAGCGAAACACGCGTCAAAGGTATAATTCTTGTTCTTAATCTTGTTTGATTAAGTTTAATATGCTTGTTAATTGTTTAAATTAAGGGGCGGGTCTTGGTGGGTTTCCTTCCGCGTAGTGTCGGGTCACTACGAAACCCTACAGCGGTACCAGAGCCACGCTCCTTCTAATTTTTGCAATTATTTTTTAATTAAGGTGTTTTAAAAGAATTTAATTTTCTGGTTCATGTTCTTCTAATTAGATTATATGCTCGTTTCAATTAATTTTAAAACTCGATTTTATTTTTGATTTGGCTGTCGAACCCAGATTTTGGATCAAAAATAGTGATTTTTGGGTGGAATCGACATTCTGGAATAGATCCAACCCTTTAAGGACTGTCCAGAAGCCAAATTCGAACCAAAAACCCAATTTTTCTGGGGTTTTTTCGTTTTTCAACGAAAATTTTAATTCTTTTTAAGCCTTGATTAATGCAAGCATTACAAGGTTAGATTAAATTCACATTTGCATCACTAATCTACTGGTTTTAAAATATCCTTGAGCATAATAATGGAGTTTTTATTAGTGCTTAAGTTGGTATACCAATTTTTCACATAAATTTGTTTTTTCACAAATTTTGCAAATAAATTGCAATAAAGTGTGAAAACTTGTTGTAATTTTGTATTTTAAGTTCCCAAATAATGTTAAAGTTCTAATCTTTAAAAGTTTAAATGATTGGAACCCTAACCCTAAATTCCATGTTGAACAAAGTTTGGATTTTTTCATGTTTAGTTGATTAAAATCCATCAAGTTCAATTACTTGTGAGTAAAATTTGATTAATCTTCATATTGGAAGATGTAATCTTGGTGTTTTACACAAGTATGCAAGTTAGAAAATTTTTATCATTGGGTAGTTAATTTATTTTTCCAACTTCCATTTGTCAAATCCATTATTAATTTGCATATTGGCAAGATTAATTTTGGACATAGCTCATTTTATTTTAAGCATAAAGTTAGACCTAATTTTGTTCAAAATTGAAATTTTGGATAATTTAGGCTTGTGCACCAATAAAATAAATTTTATTTAAGTAGGAGTTAATTTTATTTTATTTTATTTTCCCTCAAATTAATTCTAAAATGTAATTTAGAATTGATTATTGTCACACACAAATCGGAATTAAAATTCCGAGTAAAATGCACGCAAATCGATGCAAAACCGCAAGCGTCACCAAGGCTAGCCGGGCTGCCTAACAGCCCACATGTAGGCTGCCTTTGGTGCGCATATGGTTGTGCATCGTTGGTGCGTGGCAGTGTGGCGAGGGATACTATGGCTGGGCTTGGGCAGTGGCCTTGGCTGCTAGGTGCTTGGAGGCGCTGCTGGGCAGCGTGGTAGCAAGCACCAGCCAGCCCCCACTTGCTTCCAGGCGCCAGCATGCGTGCAGGCATGCGTGGTGCTGGCCAGCGTAGTGTGATGTGTTGGGCGCAGCATGCTAGCACCAAGCGCCAGCCCAGCCCATTCAATGCTGCTGGTGCGTGTGAAGCATGAGCTGCTGACGGGCTTCTGCTGCTGCTGAGCAGCGAGGCAGCAAGCCCCAGCCAGCCAGCACACTACTGCCTAACAGCCATGGTGCGCCATGCATCATAGGATGGGGCTTTGTTGCTTAAGCTTGAGCTATGATTTTGCGAATTTTTGGCCATTTTAATAATTTTAAATAATTATTTTAACGAGGCCAAAAACCTCGATTTTCGATTTTGCAAAATCTTGACAATATATGGGTTATGCCGACTTAATTAATCGGATTAATTAAGTACGGATGCGGAATTTAGTGGGAGCTTAATTAAGTGCGTTAGCATTTTGCATTTAGAAATAATGGATTAAACCACTTTGACTAGTTTTAATTAGGCGCGTTAATTGGATTAACCACCTAAATTAGTTACTAGTTTTGCGTGTTTAATTATGTATTTCGTAAAATTGCATGGGCCATTCACAAATAGTGAATGGGTGAATGGAAGATTGTTTTCAAAACAGGTTCTTTGAAAATGGCAACTAGTGGGGCCCGACTAGGATAGAAAATACGGACTGCGTTCCGTCATGTATTTTTGTAAATCTAAATACGGTCTACGAACCGTTAAGTATTTTTGTACTATTAGATTAATCTTAGTCATTCTAGCTAGCTTCTTTTATTTCATTTTTGGCCAAGATGTCTCAAGACGGCGTTTCGACGAAGACGAGCCAAGATGAAGACCCATGGAAATTGAAGATTTCAAGGGGTCATGCTAGTTGCCAAATGCATCTATTTTTATGCCTTATATATTGTTATTATATATGATTGCTAGATGCATGTCTAGGATTTCTATCATGTTGCGACGATTAGTTAAGTTCACTTAAATCAACCAACATAGAAACCCTAGGTCCCTTAATAATATTGAGCTAAAATTTGTCGTTCCAAGAACAACACTTACCGAACTAATGCGCGTACGTGATGGATTACGCCAAAGCGAGGCATCACTACTTCCCTAGGAACGTAAGGTATACTAGGTATACAAGTTGTCTTGGTTAAGCTCAACGATATCAGTAAGGAGTCCTTAGATGTCGTGGCCAAAGAGATAAAATGTCAAGGATGCATTAGATGCGACATTTTATCAAACCGAGAGTAGCTTGGAGCTATTAGCAATTAGATTGCTTACCTTAAGATATTTAATGATTAAGACAAGCCAAAGCATGCTTAACCATTTCTTGATCTTTGGGATCTCGGAATCATTTTATTCTCGCCCATAAGGGACAATTCTAAATGCGTGGATAAAATGCTCAATAAGAATGAATATATGCATGAACATTTTAAATTTCAACTTATTGATGTATGAATGGTTTTTCACTTCAAATTCTTTCAATTATAGAATCATGTCTGCTAGTAACTCAAACAACGACCATATGTGCCCGGAACTCCCCGAGAAGTTGGCCTTTTCCTTAAACTTGGTCAACTTCAAGGAATGGGAGGAGGAACTCAGGAGAACTCTCCGAAATTGTTCCTTGGAGTATACCCTTGATACTCCCATTCCAAGCTTCTTTGCCAAGGGAATCATGACCGATGAGGCTCATGAAGAATGGTCTTCCAATTTCAAAAGGGTCTCACGACTTATGGCAAATTCCATCCCGGAAGATTGGAAAGAAAGTCTTACCTCCTATCTCCCGGACATGTTCCTCAAAGCACTTGAGGACGTTGTCAATGTAAGAGTCACCAAGAGTGACAATGGCAACTTTGATGGCCTCGTGTTTGACTTGACTAGGTCACTTTCAAACATGAGGATAAAGCCACCAAGAGTGGGAAGTCTTTCTAAGGAAAGGCGCCGGCTTGGACAAAGGTCTACAATGCCAAATTGAGACCCGGCATGCCCATCCGACCTCATGTGCTTGGAATGACTAGACTCTTCAAACACATGCAGCTTCTCGGAATCCCATTGGAAGATGAGATGGCGGGGCATATCTTGCTTGCTTCACTCCACTCGGGCTATGATGCACTTAGAGTGCATATCGCTGCGGGAAAGGAAACACACTCCCTCAAGGAGGTGGTGCAACTTCTTAACCAAGCCACCGCCTATGGAATGACCAAAAGGCCCTTGAGAGCTAAGAAGAAGGAGTTCAATAAGGTCAAGGCAAAGATGAGATGCTTCCATTGTGGCATGCAAGGCCACTACAAGAGAGAATGCATGCTCGTCAAGGAAGAGGGGATCACTCCGACTACCTCAGGTATCTTCCTAAACACTTGAGAATTAAGCTTATCATAAGGTATTGGATACCGAGTATGACTCACTTAATGTTGCCTTTTCAGGGACCAAGTGAGAAGCTTATCAAGTGTTGGTGCATGGATAAGAAGACGACGAAGATGGTTTTTCGGTCGCGCTTGCATGCACTATTTTGTCTATGACATGTAATTAAACTAATTCTAGTTTTTCATCATGCTTTTGAACATACTATGATCCACGGTGTTGGACACCTAGGAATTTTGAGTGTAAGACTTTGACAATAGTTGTTTCAAGTTTGTCTTACAAATTTATGTTCAATTAAATTGCATGTTTTTACATATGATTAGACAAAAGTTGATACCACTAGCTAAGACCATCGAGTCGAATCAAACCTACTTGTGGCATTGTCGTCTTGGCCATATTAACATCAAGCGCATCAAGAAACTTCTTCAAGAAGGTGTTCTTGACTCATTCGACTAAGATTCGTTTGAAAATTGCGAAGGATGCTTATTAGGCAAGATGATAAAAACACCATTCTCCAAGTTAGGAGAAAGGGCAAGTGACTTATTAGGTCTAATACACAGGCATGTATGTGGACCAATGAGTACACCCGCAAGACAAGGTTACCGATATTTCATCACTTTCACCGACGATTATAGTAGATATGGTTATGTCTACTTAATGTCGAATAAATCTGAATCCTTTGAGAAATTCAAAGAATTTCATAAATAAGTTGAAAATCATCTTGGCAAGAAAATTAAAGCACTTGATCGGATCGAGGTGGCGAATATTTGAGCCATGAATTCGACGATCACTTGAAAGAAAATAGCATTCTTTCAGAGTTGACACCTCCAGGAACTCCTCAATGGAACGGAGTGTCCGAACGAAGGAATCGAACCTTGTTAGACATGGTTCGATCAATGATGGCTCTTAGTGAACTCCCTATCTCTTTCTGGGGACATGTGCTACAAACTGCAGCACTAACACTGAATAGAACTCTGTCAAAAGCTGTTGAAAAGACTTCATATGAATTGTGGACTAAGAAACCTCCTAGGTTGTCTTTTCTCAAGATTTGGGGATGCGAAGCATATGTCAAGCGATTAATTTCGGACAAACTTTTCTAAAATGACAAGTGGGAGGAAAATCGAACTCGACGAAGTTCGAGAGGACGAGCAACAATGTCAACCTGACAAAACTGACAATCTAGATACTTTGGAAGCATCTAAGAAGATTGGTCAGAATCAAACAGACAATGAAAATGCTCAACCGATTACCCTTTGTAGGTCGCAACGGCAAAGATCTCAACCAGACAGATACCTCGGTATCGTCTTAACCGATGATCAGGACATCCTAGCATGGATGGTGATGAGCCGGCGACATACAAGCAAGCTATGAAGAGCCCCGACTCTGCAACATGGCAAGAGGCCATGAAATCCGAGATGGAATCCATGTCTGAAAATCAAGTCTAGGACTTGGTAAATTTGCCCGAGGGTTATACACCCATTGGTTGCAAATGGATCTTCAAAGTAAAGACAGACAAGGATGGAAATGTATCAATATACAAAGCTATACTGGTGGCAAAAGGTTATAGACAAGTCCACGGGATTGAGTATGACGAAACGTTTTCACCAGTTGCAATGCTAAAATCCATCCGGATCATCATAGCGATTTCTGCATATTACGATTACGAAATATGGCAAATGGATGTCAAAACCGCCTTCCTTAATGGAATTTTGGAAGAAACTGTGTATATGACATAGGCAGAAGGTTTTTTCGATCCAGGCAACACTGGAAAGGTTTGCAAGCCGAAGAAGTCCATTTATGGACTAAAGCAAGCCAGCAGAAGTTGGAATCTGCGATTTGATGAAGCCATTAGCAAGTTTGGTTTTATCAAGAATCCAGATGAATCTTGTGTGTACAAGAAGGTCAGTGGGAGTGATATTGCATTCCTAGTCTTGCATGTCGATGACATACTTCTCATTGGAAACAACACAAAATTGTTGGAGTCCGTAAAGGGCTTGTTGGGAAAGTGCTTTTCAATGAAGGACTTAGGAGAGGCACAGTACATATTGGGCATCAAGATCTACAGGGATAGATCTAAGAGGATGATTGGATTAAGCCAGAGTACATACATTGATAAGGTACTGGCTCAATTCCACATGGAAAATGCCAAAAGAGGGCATTTACCCATGTCCCATGGCGTAACTCTCAGCAAGAAACAGTGTCCACAGACACCTGTTGAGCGAGAAAGAATGAATCAGATCCCATATGCTTCGCTAATCGGATCGATCATGTATGCCATGATATGTACAAGGCCAGATGAATCGTATGCCCTGAGTGCAACGATTCGATACCAATCGAACCCAAGAGAGGCGCATTGGACTGCGGCCAAGAACATCCTTAAGTACCTAAAAAGGAACAAGGATAAATTCCTGGTGTATGGAAGCCACAAAGAACTAGTTGTTGAAGGTTACACCGACGCTAGCTTCCAGACTGACAGAGACGACTTCAAGTCACAGTCAGGGTACATATTCTGTCTGAATGGAGGAGCGTTTAGCTGGAAGAGTGCCAAGCAGAGCACCACTGCAGACTCTACAACTGAAGCCGAGTACTTGGCCGCTTCAGAAGTAGCCAAGGAAGCTGTTTGGATTCGCAAGTTCATTAGCAAACTTGGTGTTGTACCCTCAACCAAGGGGCCGATAGACCTCTATTGTGATAACAATGGAGCTATCGCTCAAGCCGGGGAGCCAAGAGACCACCAGAAGGTCAAACACGTGCAAAGTCGATTTCACATGATAAGGGAATGGAAATCCGAAGGTGAAATCAGAATTTGTAAGATTGGCACGGATGATAATGTAGCCGATCCTTTGACTAAACCGCTGCCTCAAGTGAAACACAACAAGCACATTGAGGCAATGGGAATCAGGCATGTTGGAGACTGGCTTTGAAATTTCCTGTACATGTGTTTTAATTAAATAGGATATTTAATGTAAGACACTGTATTAAAACCATTCATTAATGGAAGAGTTAATTTTGTGCAAAATTATCGTTCACTCCATTACTATTTAATTGTGGTTTAGAATTAAATAATGAGTCTATTCGATTTACGGAAATATTCAAAACAGGGTATCAAGACCATGTCTTGGATAAAGAAACACCTGTTAAGTGAACATTGAATATTTAAATCGAAAATTATCCCTAATCAAGGTCATCTAACAGATGGACGATTGATGACCGCCATAGATTAGTGTGTAGTATGATTTATAGCACCGTTTCTTGTGCTGCGAGGACGTGACGGTCATAAATCATTTGCACAGGAACAGTTTGGAACTGTACGGGATTAGACCTATGAGAGTACTTTAAGAAAATTTAAATTTTGTCATAAGTACATTTCTCATTATGACTATCGGAACTTGTTTCCTCCGACCATGAGTACTGTGAAGTTTTCTTGTTTGAGTACTAGACTCTTTGATGTTTCCAAACGTTTGCCGTAACTGGGGATCATAATCGGAACACTCAGGAGACTATGTCCTCTTAGTAAGAAGAACTTACAATACAAGACTGGGATTGTCCCCCTACTAACAATAGGGGAAAATGTTTTTTTGTTTACAAGGCCGCTCGAAGAACGAGACTGTGAAAATGCATGGTCGTGCTCAGATGGATTTTAGAAATCATCTGCTTATTGACAGTCGAACTCGGAGATCGAGAAACACTTCTGAACGTAATAAGGATGACAAAGAATCTTACCTTATAGTTCACGAAGAAACATTAAGTGACATAGGAAATGAGCTATACACTATATGCACACTTGTCCGGAAGGACAAGTGGGAGATTGAAAGGAATGGTGTCCTTCCAACAAGTGTATTCTTCCGGTAGAAGGTTCAGAATTATTACGGAGCTAATTTTTCAGTAAGGTCAAGTGATCGGAATGCCTAAGTGGAGGCCGCTTTCGATCAATAATATCGAGGTACAATTGATATTACATCTTAATCTTAACTGAACCCTTCGGGTCGAACCCAATCGAATCACCAATCCGAGATGACGAATTAATCTAAAAGGATTTAATGAGTCAGCAGAGTTTTACGAATACAGACGTCAGATATCGAGCCTAGGGCGTCGTGACCGAGCGTCGCAAAATCACAAGCAACAAGTATGAGCGTAGCCGTAGCTAAGCTAGGCTAGCTCATCGCAAGCTTAGGCGCACCATGTGTGTGCTAGGCGCACAATGGTGTGCTAGGCACTATCGCAGCCCTAGCATCATGCCTAGGCGCTATCGCAGCCCTAGCATGATGCTAGGCACCATCGCAGCCCTATCGCACCAAGCACAGCACCCATGTGTGTGTGCATAAGCGTGGGCACTATCGCAACCTCCTAGTACCACGCACAACACCATCGCAGTGCTAGGCACATGCGTGTGTGCGTGTGCGTGTGAACCATAGCACAGCAAGCTGGCAGGTAGCACTTGCCTTGTGTGTGTGTTAGGCACCATCGCAGGCCACGCACCAAGCACAGCGCTAGTGCGTGCTGGCCTGGATGCGCGTAGATGTGCAACGATGATGCGTGTGATGCTGGCTATGCGAGAGCCATGCATGTGCGTGTGCCTGCGATAGCAAGGCAGCAGCGCCCAGCGCCCAGCATAAGGCGTGGCTCGCTAGCAACACGCAAGTGCTGGGCCGGGAGATGCGTGTTGTGCCAGCCAGGCATGCTAGGTGGCTGTGCGTGCTGGCAGTACCAGGTGGCAGCCAGCCCAGCTGCCTTATGAGTGGCGGTTTAGGAGAGGTGAGGACCAAAGCCTCTAGGCTTCCCTTTGGGAGCAAGGCAATGGTCCCCCCATGGGATATGGTCCTCACCTAACCCATTCTCTCCTCTTGCCACTTGTTTCCTTGTGATTGCTTTTGCCTAATTATTTATTTTGGAATTAAATAAATTATTGCAATTGCACATGATCCCACATTGATCATGAAAAGGGGTTTCAAGTCCCCATTCTCTATAAATACCCACTTGGTTGGGATTTTGTGAAAATACAACCTTGAGTGGAATTAAAAAGGCAACTCTAAGAAAGAGTAAACCTTTGATTCGTAAAACTCATAGTTATTTAGTCCGGGTCTTGACTAATCTTCAAGACTTAGGACGCTCGAGTCGGGTCGAGGGTACGATCCGTCGGAGATCTCGTGTTTTCGGGATTTTGAAGTAAGAGCTCTTTGGGATCGAAGCACGCGTCGAAGGTATAATTCTTGTTCTTAATCTTGTTTGATTAAGTTTAATATGCTTATTAATTGTTTTAATTAATGGGCGGGTCTTGGTGGATTTCCTTCCGCGTAGTGTCGGGTCACTACGAAACCCTACACACCTCCACCAATTACCACCTCCACGCTGACTGCCACCCTCCTCGACGCTAGCCACCACCTCAGCAGCCACCTGTCGTCGGCTGCCACCCCTCCTTGCCGTCACCTTTCTTCCTCTTTTCCTTGGTTTTCAACCTTTTCTTCTTCTCTTCTCTTAATTAATTATATTATTATTACTATGGGGGTTTTATACAAAATTATAATGAGTATTTTTAATTAAATAAGATCACCATATTATTCAAGTTTATGAAAAATAATTTATTAGGCTCATGTACATATAGTTGGGGGTTTTATTTTAATTGTTGTGACTATTTGTTAGCCTTATATTGATTAAGGTTATATTTACTTATAGGGTGTGTTTGACAAGAGTGATTGAAGTTCCTTTTTGTGTTGCTAGCAAGGATAAAAAGTACGTTTAGGTGGCTAGATACCTTTGAAATTGATTGGATTGAATAAGCATGTTTTGTATGATTTTTATGATGATTAATTTAATTGAATTGAAGTATGATTTATGAAATAAAAGTATGTTTAAAGAATTGATTTTAATGAATAAATTGAAGGTTTGATTTTATATCATGTTTCGAATAATAAAATTATTTATCATGTTTTAAAAAGGTTTGACTTTGAAAGCATGTTGAATTAAATAAAAGGGAGCTTTAAGTTGTTATTATAAAGATTGGAATTATTGCGTTAAAAAGGATTTATTGAATTATTATTATTAAATCTTTACAAGCACGTTGATAGTAATCCCACTATGCGGATTTGGTTGATAAGATTTTGGGCTTTGTATAACCGAGTCTTTCCTCAAGAATAGCCTTGCTATATAAGGAGACTAGATTGGGGGGTGTGCATACATTGGTGAGGAATTAGATTATTGGAATCGATTTTGAGTAATGAGTTTGGATTATTAGATTAATTATTGGAATTGATTTTAAAAGCATGTTTGCAAATAAATTGAGTTTACTTATCTTGCACTTATCGTACTTAGCATTTGCTAATCCGTATTTCCTATTTGTTTTGGTTCGCCCTGTTGACCTTAATGGTAAGCAATGTTGACTATTTCAGGTGGAGTTAATAATTGAGCATATGGGAGTCCCGAGATATGCTTCACCTGGATCTAGGAATGTTGGTCTTTGTTTTTATTTTGAGTACTCATAACATTGGTTACTATTTTCATTTATAAAGAAAGAGTCTGAGTTTTTGCTGCGAAGTTGTGGCTTTTAATTAGAATTTTGAGTAGCCTTGCGTAATCACGCGGCGGTAATACGCCTAAGTCTATCTCTACGATATAATTATACGTATTATACTAGTATTTCCGTAGAGGGGGATTTGGGGTTGTTACAAAGTGGTATCAGTTTTCGAGGTCCTAAAAAGATTAAAATTGGGAAAATAAAAATTGTGGGTAGACTTAAGAGGGCATATAGGATAGAGTTTCGCATTTGTGTGTAAAAGTCAAAAGCTTTATTTTATAAAAATAATAAAATAAATTATTTTCCTATTTATTGAAAGATGATTGAAAAAAGTATTCTTGAGTACGTCTCTCTGTCTAGGCAAGGCTCTCCTCGACGCTGTAGGTAACTTACCTAGGAGACGCGTGCTCGACCATCTAATATAATGATTCAAGTACATTATTATTATTTTCGAAAACAAAAAGAATTAAAAACCATTTGAAAGCTTGAGTTGTGTAATTATGTGTGCATTAAAGTTGGGGTTAAAACACCTTAATCTATGGTCGTAGGTCTGAAATTTTTTAGTTATTACCCAAGGTTGGGTAATCTTGAGTTATACTTGGTTGAATGAGTTCTGAATTGCTTTATGCAAATGGATTTTTGAATTGAATTGCTTATGTGAATTGGTATTGAATTGATTGTTTTGCATGTGCATGTGAAACATATGGAAAAGATTGATGAAATGAGAAGGAAATACTTTAACTTGCATTATTTGAAAGATGATGGAGTTAGTGTTAGTGAGTTTGTGACTAGCATAGTTACTTTGGCCTTAACCCTCTATGAACGTTATGGATTGGAAGTGTTCACCCAACCACCTTAGATGATTCTCTTGGCCTTATCCCATTTGCCTAGAGTTCTCAAGTATAAACCTCTCTTTGACAAGTATAAGGATGTAATCAAGGATAATGGAACGTGGAACGAAGTACACCATCATGAAGGGAAGTGGTTAGCAACCATGTCTACCCTTAAAAGAGACTTGCATTATGTTGAACGTGACTATAAGCCTAGGAAGAAAGTGGTGAGATTTCCCAAACTCTCAAAGAAAGTTACCTTGAGAAAAGATGAACAAATGTACAACTTAAATGCTTAACTACCTTTTTCATATCGAAAACGTCGTCATGAATATGAGTCTTCCAGTGATGAGTCCATACCACCTCTTGGGAGGAGCAAAAATTCCCCTTCTCCTTCACATACTCCAAGCTATGGAGCTCCAAGGCTACCAAGCCCAAAAATCCATTTCCATGTTACAAAAGGCCCAGAACTCGTACCTAAGAAGTAAATCAAAAGCCACCAAGTCCAGAATACCATCCATCTTCACCAAAAGTTCAACAAAAGCCCAATGCTTCTTCAAAGCCAACTTGTGGTTGTGCTAGTCCACATAAAAGCCCAAATTACAGCCCAAATTCAAGTTCAGGCCATACTCCAAGTTATAGTGGATATAACCCTACTTTCATGACTGACCCAAGCGATAAGGGAAAGTTTAAGCAAGATGATCCTGACTATGATCCCAATGAGGATGAATTTTTCTGAAAGTGTTGTTTAAATGATTGAGTTATGCTATGTTTATTGCTTTCAATAATTGCCTTATGGAGAAGTTATACTTTCAATTTAATTATTAATGAAATGAAGTTATTTTTATTGAATTTTTCCTATGTTCTGGAGTGAATTAAATGCATATATGAGTAGAACTTGTTTTAATTTGCAAAAGTATGGTAATTATACCCAGGAAGTATGTCTGTAAGGATAAGAAACCAAATTGGAAGTAAGCGTACTGGTTCCAAAGTAAGGAAGGTCCTTAAAAAGCTAGCCCATATAACTGAAAACATCACGAAAAGGGTGAAGCATGGAAACCAAAATTTTGACCTTGCCTCTTATAGTAAAGTTTTTAAGAGAGTTGCTGCAGCCAAACCACCTGTTTACTTGGGATAGGAAGACCCAACCAGTCTTGAAAACTAGATTAGAGAGTTTTACAAGTTATTTGATGCAATCAATTGCCCAAGTGAGCTGAGGGTGAACAATGGTGCTTACTACCTAAAAGAGGAAGCAAACTTATGGTGGGCCCAAAGTAAGGATAAATTGCCGAAAAGACCAAAATTTAGGTGGGATGAGTTTAAGGAAGCCTTGACGGAGAAGTTTTACCCTTCCTACCTGAGAAAACAGAAGTGCATGGAGTTTACCAACCCGAGAATGGGGAACATGTCTATCAATGAATACTAGAACAAGTTCATTGAGTTGATGAGATTTTCCCCATAAGTGGTCCTTACCGAAACCATCAAAGCTTAGAGATTTGAGCAAGGCCTAACCTTGACCCTCTAAGGGAAGCTAGGGGGAGTTACTTTTGAGACCTTAGATCTCTATGGCCATGCAGCCCACCTGTACAGAATCAAGGGGAGGAGATGGAGCATTCTAGAAAGAAAAGGAAGAACCAAGACTCTTTTCACGGGGGTGAAAAGAGGCATAAGCCCAATGGTAACAAAGGGAACATTAAGAAAGGGAATGGAGGCCAGTCGGCCAATGCAAGGGGTAATGGAAACCAAAGGGGTAAGAGACCCAAGAGGAAGTACATATGCAAGCGGTGTGAGAAAGACCGCCTAAGGAAGGATTGTGATAGGAACCTGGTAACTTGCTGTTACTACCAGAAGTTGGGACACCGTGAGTATGAGTGCTATAAGAAAGAGGCTGACGTTAAGTCAGGGAAGGTGAAATAGTCTAGTGTTCCTAACAAACCATCTTGGCTTAGTGGACCTACACCCATGGTTGGAGCCAGTAGCGTTGCAGGAGGTGCCCCAAAGGGTCGTGTGTTCGTGATGAATAGTCGTGAGGCTGCAACTGCTAAGGATGTGGTAATTGGTGTTTTCCTTATAAGTTCTTCGTCTGTGAAAGTTTTGTTTGATTCGGGTGCATCCTAGTCTTTTATTTCTAAGAGAGTAGTTGAAAGTCTCGGGTTAGAGAGTCTTGAGTCAGTTTCTCTAGATGTGTCTATTCCGTTTGGGGAAGTGAGGAATTGTTCCAAGTTGTTTAGGAGTGTACCACTTTCCATTTTTGGGGTAGAGTTTCCGTCCGATTTTATCGTGTTCGATTTGAAGGATCTCGATGTGATTCTAGGTATGGATTGATTGGAAAAGTATGAAGCCAAGGTTGACTGTGCAGCTGAAAAGGTTACTTTGAATGACCCAAGTAAAATAGAGTTACTTACAAAAAGGAAGGGATGAGTTTAGGGTTAAGACTTATTTCTGCAATGCAACTATAAAAGTTTTTTAAGAAGGGTTATCCTCTGTTTAAGTGTAGTGTTTAAGAAGTTGGAAGTGAGGAAGAGAAGAGTAAGGAAAGTATTCCAGTTATAGATCCTGATGTATTTCCAGATGAAATTTCTGGTATCCCACCAGTGAGAGATGTTGAGTTCACTATCAACCTAGTTCCTGGTACTAGACTTATTTTTAAAGCTCTATATAGGATGGCTCCAGCTGAGATGAAAGAGTTGAAGGTTCAGTTGGATGATTTGTTGGAGAAAGGCTACATTCGACCTAGTTCCGTACCTTGGGGAGCTCCGGTGTTATTGTAAAGAAAAAGGATGGAAGTAGAGATTGATGGAGGGAGCCCATAATTCTCCTTATTCAATGCATCTTGGAAGGGATAAGTTGTATAAGGATATGAAGAAGACTTTTTGGTGGCCTAATATGAAGAAAGAGGTAGCTGAATTTTTGGCCAAGTGTTTGACATGTCAGAAAGTGAAGGTTGAGCATCGTATGCCTCAAGGAAAGGTTCAATCCTTGGAAGTGCCAAAGTAGAAGTGGGATTCGATTTCTATGGATTTTGTTGGAGCATTGCCTAAGACCAAGGTTAGAAATTACACTATTTGGGTAATAGTGGACAGGTTGATGAAGTCAGCAACATTTATACCCATGAGAAGTACTTGGACTATGGGTCAGTTGGGAAGAGCTTATGTGAAGTTTGTTGTGAAGTACCATGTGTTGAGTGCCATTTGTGGCACTCAAATGGAATTATTTTTGGATGATTTTAGTTGCTTTGATAGCTTTCTTTATGGTTTTTCCCTTAGTTTTAGTCTTTTATTCTCTAGATGGTCTCATTCTAGTCTTTTCTACATTTTTCTTGTATTTTCGTGGGTTTTATCATCTTTTCCCTTTTACTTGTCTTCCTTTCTTCATTTTCAGGTCTCAGGTGAAGTCCAAGGCCCTTCATGGTGATTCCTTAGGTGAGAAGATGCTCAAAGTGCAATATGGAAGCTCTCATATAGCTCACAAAGCAAGGGATGGCCTACTCCAAGACTTGATGTTGGTGCCCTCATGTTGCGCTCACATGAAAGTATGGTGTTGAACCCACCGTAAACTCATTTTGGGACTGCCATCCCCAATGGCGATCAAGAGGAGCACACCTATTGCATTGAAGAACGCACGGAGGAGATCCCTTGCTTCAGGGGCGCAGGCGAGCAACCCTCGCACGCGGGCGCTCCACCTGAGTTCCTAGTTCCGTACCCTTTTCTTCGCGGCCGCGCATTCCGGAGTGAGGGCGCGCCTGTACGGGTTTCTTTCAGACGTCCACTTTATTTCCCCTTAGTTAGTTATTCTAAAGAGAAAAATTATTCATTGAGTTCTTAGAGAGGCTAGAGAGAGAAGTTTTGGAGTTAGTTTGGGGAGCTTTTAAATTTTAGAGAGAGAAACTCTTGGATTTTGATTTGTACTCCAACAATTTCTTCAATCAAGTTTGGATTTCCTTAAATTAATGATAATTAGTGAGATTTTTTCCTTTAATTCCTCTCATTGCTTGATTTTGCTTTTGATTCATGAATGATTGCTTGATTTGTTGATCTTTTAGTTAATAGTTTGATTGATTTGAATATTACTTATATAATTTAAGATGATGATGTTTGTGATTTACTTAGTTTTGTTCTTCGATTTCAATATGCTTAGTGAGTAGACTCCTTGCTAGGGAGATGGTGAAACATGCATGAATGATGGGTTATTAATAATTGATGGATTTTGATTGATTAAATGTGATTAAATTGGTTGATAGAATTGTGCATGTGGTTGAATTGTTAAGGAGTGATCAACCTTGATTTTCAAGCTAGATTGCATTGTGATTTCTAATGATACGAACCATTGATTTAGGGATTGCAATTATTGATTGAATTTGATTTGTGATTCTTCTTGCTAGTCATTCATAGGGGAAACCTAATTTGTCTTCTAGGAGATAACCCTTTGAGTTCTCTTGATTTCAATTACTATCCTCCTTTACAACGTTTGGTTCATTGATTTCCCCTTAATTGGCATAAACCATCATGATTGTATGTGGATCCTAATCCCTAGTACTTCTGATATTGAATTCCCTTTTTAGTCTAGTTGTTTGAGACCTTAGTTACTCATATTCAAGATCCTTCTTATTCTTCAAAATAGCTTGACTTTAGGCTATAGTAACCTTTCTCCTAATCCTCGTGGTTTGACCCTTGAATTACCCTATACTTGGTTTTGGATTGGTTGAGTGCTATAAATTTTGTTGATAAGGTTTTAAGCATTTAACGACGTGCTTAGACACCTCCTATCACCATGGGGTACCCACATATATCATTTCAAATAGAGGTTCAAGGTTTCTGTCTAACTTTTGGCAAAGTCTACAAAAGGCGATGGGAACGAAGTTGCTAATGAGCACACCATTTCATCTTGCGACAGATGGTCAGACCGAGAGAACAATTCAAACATTGGAAGATATATTGAGAGCATGTGTGATGGAGTATCAAGGGTCTTGGGAAGACCATTTGGACCTGATAGAGTTTTGTTACAACAACAGTTATCATACAAGCATTGGAATGGCACCGTTTGAAGCTCTGTATGCTCGGAAGTGTAGAAGCCAAGTTTATTGGAACAATATAAGTGAGACAATGGCACTTGGGCCAGAGATGATTGACGATAGGGTAAAATAAGTGAAGTTGATCCAAGAGAAGATAAAGGCAGCCCAAGATCGACAGAAAAGTTATGTTGATTTGAAAAGAAGAGATGAGGAATATGAAGTGGGAGAGAAAGTGTTGTTGAAGATTTCACCCATGAAAGAAGTAATGAGGTTCGGGAAAAAGGGAAAGCTAAGCCCAAAGTACATAGCGCCTTATGAGATCATTCAGAAAGTGGGAAAAGTGACATTTAAGTTGGATTTGCCTAATGAGTTGGAAAGGGTTCACAACGTGTTGCATGTGAGTCAAATTCAAAAGTATGTATCTGATGTGACACATGTGTTGCAACCTAAAACCATTGAGATGTATGAGAATTTGACCTATGAGGAAAGACCAGTAAAGATTCTGGAAACTAAAGTGAGAAGCACAAGGAATAAGGATGTGAGAATTGTGAAAGTGTTATGGTCGAACCATAAAACTGAGGATGCTACATGGGAAGCTGAGGCTGATATGAGAAAACGTTACCTAAAACTGTTTGACTAAGGTTAGTGGTCGAGTTACGGGGGCGTAACTCCTTTTAAGGGGGGTAGAGGTGATAGAGTTTCGCGCGTTTGCGTTTTGAGTCATTTTTTAGTGTTTTTTTAGTCTTCCTTGTGTTAGTTGCAGTCGTGTGTTGGGTTAGGATGTGCATGAACCAATAACTTAAAATGATTTGAAATGATTTTCGTATCTCTTTTGGCTAAGTGTCGGGGCGAAACTTCCTTTAAGTGGTATAGATTGTAATACCCCGTATTTTGAAATGTATTATCTAATTAATGAATTAATTATTATTTTCTAAAAAGGGTACTTTAGTAATTTATTTTACTATTTGAATTTTGGCGCCAAAAGTATTTTAAAACTTAATTATTATTTTTGGATTCTGGATAAGATTTATTATCCATTTATTTCATTTTAAAAACCGAATTATATATATATATATATATATATATATATATATATATATATATATATATATATATATATATATATATATATATATATTTCAGATATTTTAATTAAACTAAAAAATTATATTTTATTATTTAACTAGGATGTCCAAAAATTCCTAATGATTAGCTATTAATTTCGGATTTTCCTATTATGGGAAATCTGATTTTTTTTTTAATTAATTTATTTAGTGAATAATTAGTATTCTCTTATTAATTATTTTATAAAATATATATTATTTACACAATCATTTTTAATCCTTAAATCTACAAAAATAACTTCCTAAATACTACTAAAGAGGTCCAAAATTTTGATCTATGGAAGCTCAAAATTTTCGGCCATCTTAGTTGATTTTTGGGTAATTTATTTTGGTAATATGTATTTTTAATTATCTTCCTAAATTTATTATTTTTCCTTAATTATATTTCCCATCTCCTAAATATTTCATCATCTTATTTCCCCACCTTATATCATCCTTGATTATTCCCAAAGAAAAGCCATTTGCCATATTATTTTTCATGACAACATACTTTCCATAAATTAATTATTCCATAGTCACCTTAATATTAAACTTTCCATAATTCTTTAGCTATCTTCTCCAAGTAATTTCCTTAATACTTTTTACCATAATTCTTCCTACATTCTCCTACCATAATTCTTGCATGAGCTAGCCTATAAATACCCCTTGAATCATAGCTAAACACTAACACAAAATTCTCTAATTTCTTTCTTAATCTCTCTAATTCTCTCCTCTCTTTCTCTTGCTCTTGCACGACCACCAACACCAATCACCACCTCCTCGCTGGCTTCCACCCGGCCTCCTCGACGCCAACCACCACCTTGGTAGCCACTTGCCGCCGGCTGTTGCCCTTCCTTGCTGCCACCTTTGTTCCTCTTTTCCTTGGTTTTCAACCTCTTCTTCTTCTCTTCTCTTAATTAATTATATTGTTATTATTATGGGGGTTTTATAAAAATTATAATGAGAATTTTTAATTAAATAAAATCATTTTTTTATACAAGTTTATTAAAAATAATTTATTAGGTTCATGTACATATAGTTGGGGGTTTTATTTTAATTGTTGTGACTATTTGTTAGCCTTATATTGATTAAGATTATATTTACTTGTAGGGTGTGTTTGACAAGAGTGATTGAAGTTCCTTTTTGTTTTGCTAGCAAGGATCAAAGGTACGTTTAGGTGGCTAGATACATTTGAATTAATTGGATTGAATAAGCATGCTTTGTATGATTTTTATGATGATTGAATTAAATTGAATTGAATTATGATTTATGAAATAAAAGTATGTTTAAAGAATTGGTTTTAATGAATAAATTGAAGGATTGATTTTATATCATGTTTCGAATAATAAAATTATATATCATGTTTTAAAAAGGTTTGATTTTGAAAGCACGTTGAATTAAATAAAAAGGAATTTTGAGTTATTATTATGAAGATTGGAATTATTGTGTTAAAAAGGATTTATTGAATTACTATTATTAAAGCTTTACAAGCATGTTGATAGTAATCCCACTATGCGAATTTTGTTGATAAGACTTTGGGCTTTGTATGACCGAATCTTTCCTCAAGATTAGGCTTGCAATATAAGGAGACTAGCTTGGGGGTGTGCACACTTGGTTGAGGAATTAGTTTATTAATTATTTAATTGGAATATTGAGTAATGAGTTTAGATTATTTGATTTATTATTGGAATTGATTCTAAAAGCATGTTTGCGAATAAATTGAGTTTACTTATCTTGCACTTATCATACTTAGCATATTTTGCTAATCCGTATTTCCTATTTGTTTTGGTTCGCCATGTTGACCTTAATGGTAAGCAGTGTTGACTATTTCAGGTGGAGTCAATAATTGAGCATATGGGAGTCCCGGGATATGCGTCACCTAGATCTAGGAATGTTGGCCTTTGTTTCTATTTTGAGTAATCTTAACATTGGTTACTATTTTCATTAATAAAGAAAGAGTCTGAATTTCCGCTATGAAGTTGTGGTTTTTAATTAGAAGTTTGAGTAGCCTTGCGTAACCACGTGACGGTAATACGCCTAAGTCTATCTCTACGGTATAATTATACTTATTATACTAATATTTCCGTAGAGGGAGATTTGGGGGTGTTACAAAGTGGTATTTGTTTTCAAAGTCCTAAAAAGAATAAAATTGGGAAAAATAAAAATTGTGGGTAGACTTAAAAAGGCATAAAGGATAGAGTTTCGCATTTTTGTGTGAAAGTCAAAAGTTTTATTTTATAAAAAATAAAAAAAAATATAAAAAATTATATTCCTATTTGTGGAAAGATGATTGAAAAAAGTATTCTCGAGTACGTCTCTCTATCTAGGCAAGGCTCTCCTCGACGCTGTAGGTAACTTACCTGGGAGACGCATGCTCGACCGTTTAATATCATGATTTAAGTACATTATTATTATTTTTGAAAACAAAAAGAATTGAAACCATTTGAAAGCTTGAGTTGTGTGATTATGCGTGCATTAAAGTTGATGTTAAAACACCTTAACCTATGGTCGTAGGTCCGAAATTTTTGAGTTATTACCCATGGTTGGGTAATCTTGAGTTATACTTGGTTGATTGAGTTATGAATTACTTTATGCAAACGGATTTTTGAATTAAACTACTTATGTGAATTGGTATTGAATTGATTGTTTTGCATGTGTATGTGAAACAGATGGAAAAGATTGATAAAATGAGAAAGAAATACTTTAACTTGCATTATTTGAAAGATGATGGAGTCAATGTTAGTGAGTTTGTGACTGGCATAGTTACTTTGGCCTTAACCCTCTATGAATCGTTATGGATTGGAAGTGTAGACCTAACCACCGTGGATGATTCTGTTGGCCTTAGCCCATTTTCCTAGAGTTCTCAAGTATAAACCTCTCTTTGACAAGTATAAGGAACTAATCAAGGATAATAGAATGTGGAACGAAGTACACCATCATGAAGGGAAGTGGTTAGCAACCATGTCTATCCTTAAAAGAGACTTGCATTATGTTGAACGTGATTATGAGCCTGGGAGGAAACTGGTGAGATTTTCCAAACTCTCAAAGAATTCTACCTTGAGAGAAGAGGAACAAATGTACTACTTAAATGCTCAACTACCTTTTTCATACCAAAAACGTCGTCATGAATTTGAGTGTTCAAGTGATGAGTTCATACCACCTCTTGGGAGGAGCAAAAATTACCCTTCTCCTTCACATACTCCAAGTTATGAACCTCCAAGGCAACCAAGCCCAAAAATCCATTTCCATGTTGCAAAAGGCCCATAACTTGTAACCAAGAAGTTAATCTTTAGCCACCATGTCCAGGATACCATCCATCTTCACCAAAAGTTCAACAAAAGCCCAATGCTTCTTCAAAGCCAACTTTTGGTTGTGCTAGTCCACATAAAAGCCTAAATTACAGCCCAAATTCAAGTTCAGGCCATACTCCAAGTTACAGTGGATATAACCCAACTTTCATGACTGACCCAAGCGATAAGGAAAAGGTTAAGCAAAATGATCCTGACTATGATCCCAATGAGGATGACTATTCTGAAAGTGTTGTTTGAATGATTGAATTATGTTATGTTATTGCTTTCAATAATTTCCTTAGATGGCAAAGTTGTACTTTCAATTTAATTATTAAAGTAATGAAGTTATTTTTATTGAATTTTTCCTATGTTATGGAGTGAATTAAATGCTTTTATGAGTAGAACTCTTTTTAATTTGCAAAAGTATGGTAATTATACCCAGGAAGTATGTATGTAAGGATGAGAAACCAAATGGGAAGTAGGCGCACAGGTTCCAAAGTAAGGAAGGTCCTTAGAAAGCTAACCCATATCACTGAAAACATCACGAAAGTGGTGAAACATGGAAACCGATATTCTGACATTGACTTTCATAGTGATGTTTTTAAGAGAGTTGTTGCAGCCAAACCACATGTTTACTTGGGAAAGGAAGACCCAGCCAGTCTTGAAAACTGGATTAGGGAGTTTGACAAGTTGTTTGATGCAATCAAATGCCCAAGTGAGCTGAGGAGGAACAATGGTGTTTACTACCTAAAGGATGAAGCTGACTTAAGGTGGGCCCAAAGAAAGGATGAGTTGCTGAAAAGACCAAACTTTGAGTGGGATGAGTTTAAGGAAGCCTTGAGGGAGAAGTTTTACCCTTCCTACCTGAGAAAGCAGAAGTGCATGGAGTTTACCAACCCGAGAATGCGGAACGAGTCTATCAATGAATACTACAACAAGTTCATTGAGTTGATGAGATTTTCCCCGGAAGTAGTCCCTACCGAAACCATCAAAGCTCAGAGATTTGAGCAAGGCCTAACCTTGACCCTTCAAGGGAATCTAGGGGGAGTTACTTTTGAGACCTTAGATGTATATGGCCGTGCAACCCACCTATACAGAATCAAGGGGAGAGAGATGGAGCATTCTAGAGAGAAAAAGAAGAACCAGGACCCTTTTCACATGGGTGAAAAGAGGCATAAGCCCAATGGTAACCACCAGAGGAATTCTGGAGATAGGAGGGACAACAAAGGTGTGAAAGGGAATGGAGGCTAGTCGGCCAGTGCAAGGGGGAATGGAAACCAAAGGGGTAAGAGACCCAAAAGGAAGTACATATGCAAGTGGTGAGAGAAATACCACCCAGGGATGGACTGTGAAGGGAACCCGGTAACTTGCCTTTACTGCAAGAAGATGGGACATCGTGAGTATGAGTGCTACAAGAAATAGGCTGACGTTAAGTCAGGGAAGGTGAAAGAGTCTAGTGTTCCTAACAAACCATCTCAGCTCAATGGACCTACACCTAAGGTTGGAGCCAGTAGCGTTGCGGGAGGTGCCCCAAAGGGTCGTGTGTTTGTGATAAAAAGTCCTGAGGCTGAAACTGCTAATGATGTGGTAATTGGTGTTTTCTTTATAAGCTCTTTGTCTGTGACAGTTTTGTTTGATTCGAGTGCATCCCATTCTTTTATTTCTAAGAGAGTAGTTAAAAGTCTTGGATTAGAGAGTCCTGAGTAAGTTTCTCTAGATGTGTCTATTCCGTCTAGGGAAGTGAGGAATTGTTCCAAATTGTTTAGGAGTGTACTTCTTTCCATTTTTGGGGTAGAGTTTCCGTCGAATTTGATCGTGTTTGATTTGAAGGATCTCGGTGTGATTCTGGGTTTGGATTGGTTGGGAAAGTATGAAACCAAGATTTACTGTGTAGCTGAAAAGGTTACTTTGAATGGCCTAAGTAAAACAAGAGTGACTTACAGATAGGAAGGAAGAGTTTATGTTAAGACTTATTTCTGTAATGCAACTACAAAAGTTTGTTAAGAAGGGTTATCCTCTGTTTATGTGTAGTGTTCAAGAAGTTTGAAGTGAGGAAAAGAAGAGTAAGGAAAGTATTCTGATTATTAAAGAGTTTCTTGATGTATTTCCAGATGAAATTCATGGTATGCCACCAGTGAGGGATGTTGAGTTCACTATTGACCTAGTGCCTGGTACTGGACCTATTTCTAAAGCTCCATATAGGATGGCTCCAGCTGAGATGAAAGAGTTGAAGACTCAGTTGGATGATTTGTTGGAGAAAGGCTACATTCGACCTAGTTCCTCACCTTGGGGAGCTCCTGTGCTGTTTGTAAAGAAAAAGGATGGAATTATGAGGTTGTGTATTGATTATCGGGAGTTGAATAAGGTGACATTGAAGAATAAGTATCCATTACCAAGAATCGATGATTTGTTTGACCAGTTGAAAAGGGCTGGAGTATTTTTAAGGATAGACTTGAGGTCAAGTTATCTCCAGTTGAGAATTGCAGAGTAAGATATTACAAAGATATGCCGTTTGGTTTGACCAATGCACCAGCAGTGTTCATGGATTTGATGCATAGGATTTTTAGGCCATACTTGTATAAGTCTGTAGTGGTGTTCATTGATGATGTCTTGATTTATTCAAGGGATAAAGAGGAGCATGCGGAGCATTTGAGACAAGTACTATCATGCCTAAGAGAGCACCATCTGTATGCTAAGTTGTCCAAGTGTGAGTTTTGGTTAGAAAAAGTGGCATTTTTGGGGCATGTGATTTCCAAGGAAGGAGTTTCAATGGATCCAAGCAAGATTCGAGCTGTCAGCGAATGGTCAACCCCAAAGAATGTGTCGGACGTGAGAACTTTCTTGGGTTTAGCAGGCTTTCTTTAAAGAAGGTTCATGAAGGATTTTTCAAGGATTGCGAAGCCCATGACAAGTTTGATGAAAAAGTGTTTTGGGTAAAAATACCAAGGCTACGTGGCCCAATCAGGGGATGACACGGGTCACCTTAAGAGAGGTTCAAAATGAACCAATAATCAGCTGACACGTGGCACTCCCAATCAGCAGGGAAAAAGACGGCCTGCAGGGCCTAATTCCCGAGAAAAGCCGTAAAACGGCGCAGCCCCCCTAATTTAGGTCAAAATGACCTAAGTAGGGGCACATTTACCAACGAACTTATAAATAGGGAGATTTCCCCATTTTGGGGACACGTTCATTTATTACACACAATCAATCCTCTCGAAAACAGAGAAGTCACCTGATCTCGGAATCCGAGAAGATCTACTTTTACTTTTCGCACCTTTACATCACTCCAAACACTTTTTAACTTGATCGTTGTAGGTGGAACTCCGAACACCCGGAACTTCCGTTGTTTTGCAGGTATAGCTGGCGGCAAATCAGTCTTGGTGACGTAACTCTTTCGAGGGACAAAAAACCCAAAAACATTTGGCGCCGTCTATGGGGAGAGTACCTCTAAGATGATTTTTCTAGAGACTGTACCGACTCTTGAGAATAAGCATCCTACGGCTGAGGTTTATTCAAAACATGATACAGAACCAGAGGTCGAAACATATACGGCCGCAGATGGATCCCTCATTACAAGGCGCATTCGTTCCAAAGACAATAAGGAACGGGGCCATGGTCAGGCAGGTCCGAGTAAGTTATTTGGCCAGCCCCAGACAGCAGGATAGTCTGCTCACATCACCCGAGACGAGTTCATGAAATTCATGACAAGTTTTAAGGGAGAAATGGAGGACATGATCTCCAAGAGGACGATTGGTCCCAGCAAGGGTCAGTCGCCTAAGAAGCCCTCTCGCTCTGAGAAGGCTAAGTCGATCAAGGATATGGAGCCCACTCCACACCCAAAAACAAAGGAGAGGACCCGACCTTTGATTGATTGGACCAAGTTCCGCCTCCCTGAGCCGGGGAAGAGGAAGGCCATCCGACAAACACAGCCGGATGGCAGCAAGAATACTATCTCCGATGCTTGACTTATTATTGAGTAAAGGAGAAACCAGCAACTGTCTGACTCAGCTTCAACGTCAACGTTCTCAGACAGCTTCAACGTCAACGTCAACTGTCTGACTCAACGTCAATGTCAACGTTCTCTGTTCAGGAGAGCCTATCAGGCGACCAGTCCATCCATACAGGTCCTCAATTGATCGGCTCGGCCCCGTATGTGCCCTTACATCCATACAGGTCGTATGCGCAGCCTTACATGCAGCCTGCCCTTTTCGGGGGTCAGACGGCATATAATGTCCAGCCTTCTGCGTTCTCCAAGGTGATAACCGAGGTGACACAGCCGGCCAAGGTTAAGAATTTCATGGTGGGTACCACCAACCCAGAAGACCACCTGTTTCCATATACCCACCTTATGTACTTGCAGGGGTTGGATGACACCGCATGGTGCAGTTGCTTCCTAGCCACACTGAAAGGCATTTCCAGTAGTGGTTCGGCAATTTGCCAGCTGGGTGCATCAACAACTTTAGGACGCTTGCGTTCTTGTTCGCCTTAAATTTCTCCATGAACATACCCGCCAAAAGGACAAGCCTTGACTTGGGCGCGATACAACAGGGAGACAAGGAGGGGCTCCGCTCATATGTCCGGCAGTTCAATCTGGTGAGAATCCAGATCCAAGGACTATCTGACAATGTTGCTTACACAGGCTTCTTCAAGGGTCTGAAAGAAGGGTCGGCCTTCAAGTTCGACCTCGTCCGGAAGAGGATCTCCATGATAAGTGGCATTTATGCCACTATTCGGGATTCATTTCCTTACCATTTCTCACTTGTTTAGCCCTATTTTGCCGTGCTTTCCCATATATTACACAACAATGCCATTTCCCTCGTACTTCCCCTCTACTTTACCTTTTTGTACTGTTTTTGGGTGTTTTCCTGTGTTTTGCAGGTAAACCAATCGATACGTGAAGTAGAGGAAAGTTCAGGATAGTTTCGAGAGCCAGTTTCATGAGCAAATCAAGTGAGGAGCTTCTGATCAGGCTGCGCGCCCAGGAGAGCCCTCTCTCCCTCTCTGCGCGGGCGCGCAATCCAAGAGAGGGGGCACGCAATCGAGATGAAATCAGGTTGTTTCACTCGTAGATGCCTCGCGCCCTGTAGAAGGCGCGCACACCACTCTGCGCGGGCGCGATGATGCCTGGAGAGGGCGCGCAACTTGGCTTGAAGATTCAAGGCAACTTTCTGTAGATGCCAAGCGCGCCCTGTAGAGGGCGCGCACAGTAGCCTTCGCGGGCGCGCAGACATTAGTAGAGGGCGCGTACAATAGCCTCCACGGGCGCACATACATTAGTAGAGGGCGCGCATAGTAGCCTTCGCGGGCGCGCACGCTGTCAGCCCAGCCCGTTTTTATTTCCCCATTTAAAAGCTGATTTGGGAATGAATGAAGGCAGCTATTCCATTTAGGGCAAAGTTCTTAGAACATTTCTAGAGAGAGAATAGCCTCCATTAATGCTTGTATAAGTTTCTAGAGAGAGAAAGTTCAGATTATTAGTTTTTTATCATCCAAACTTTAGTCTTTAATATAGATTAGTGCTTTGATCATCCTTGTAATCAATATTGGAGCATTCTATTGGATTTTTGGTGGTTCACCATTGAAGGTTCAAAAACCCATTTTCTTATTTCAATACAAAGTTGAAGCTTTGTAAGCTCTTTCTATCTAAATCTCGTTTATTTTGGTTTATTTACATATTTCAAGTATTATTGATAGTTATGTTTATGATTTTGATTATGGCCAATATTTTGGGTATTCTTGATATGAGTAGTTTCTCTCTCCTAGGCTAGACTTTTAGCTAGGGGAAGGGGAATGGATGACTTGGTTGCTATTTGATTAAATACTTGATCTTTGGGGATTTAATACTTGATCTTTGGGGATTGCTATTTGATTAAGCAATAGTCACCTGATTAAATACTATATTATTACATGTCCTAATTGATGCGCGGGAGTGATCATGTTGGGATGGATCGTAGTTTATACATTGCTTAATCAATTGCATGGGAATGAGTTGTGTTAAGTAGGATCTTTGATCCTTTGTTTGTGAATCCTTGATTATCTATGTGCTTAGCTCTTAATCTCCAAGTTTGACGTTCCCTGATCCCCCTAGCGTTTTTAATCTCATAGTTTCCAATACTTGTTAGTCTTTGTTAATTGTTAGAGTAATTTTGTTAGCCTTAGTTTATTCATTGTCTTGTTTTCCACCTCTCTTATTCATATACACCCTTTTTTTTTTATCCTCTACTGTTAGCGCTTAGCTTTGCAATCTCCTGTGTCTCCGTGGATCTCGACCCTTGCTTGCCTCTATACTCATTTAGGTAAACTAGGATTAATTTGATAGGAAGGTGTATTGACGACGACATTTCATTCCTCATCACTCCACTCTTCAGGAAGCGCTGATGGAAACGGAAGCCTATATACAAGCGAGCTCCACTAGCAAGCAGTCGGGCTCAAGGAAGTCCAACAAACAAAAAGGGAGTTGGTAAGAACAGCCGGCTGACAAAGTTGAAGAAAGTAAGAAGAGAAAAGAAATATAGGCGGTTGAGGATTCTGATCAGCCGTCCCAGAAGAAAAAGAAAGAGTTTAAACCGTACGTCCCAAAGTACAAGTTTAACAAAGATTTCTACTCCATCCTCATGGAGATAAAAACCGGGTGACTATTAAGAAGCTCGCGACAATGAAAGGTCCGGCCAAAAACCGGAACGAAGACAAGTAGTGCCACTTCCATGAGGATATTGGCCATGACATCAACAACTGTTATAGCCTCTAGCGGATGTTAAATAGATTGGTTGATAACGGGGTGTTGAAATCTTACATCCTCAAGTCCAAGGTGACCCTGAAGACGGATCCTAGACAGCCGTAAAAAAAGCCTACAAAGCCCACTAGTAGTTCGGACACTGACAAGGAGCCGATCTACACCATAGCAAACGGCTTTGCCGGTGGTGGGCCGACAATCAGGGACACCAAGGACCATGTCAAATTGCTGGATGTCAGCTCCGTCGATGAGGGTCAGGCGTCTACCGACACATTCCCTGAGGTCATCATCACTGAAAAGGACCGGGGCAAAGTCCGCCGGCCGCATGATGACCCCATTGTCATCAAATGCAAGGTGGCAAACTTGAAGGTTGGCCGGATCTTCATTAATACTGGTAGCTCGTCTGACATCATCAGCTATAAGTTCTTGTCCAAGCTGAAGTACAGGCCCGGCAGCATGCACAAGGTCATTCACCCCTTGGTTGGTTTAAGGGGTTGAGTTGTGCACCGAGTCGGACGGATTGATCTACCCATCTGGCTGCGAGAGAAAGGAGAGGGCTGCCACATGGTACTCTGGTTCTTGGTCATAGAAGAGTTAACTGCCTATAATATGATATTGAGCCGTCCGACTCTAAACGAATCCAAGGCGGTTATCATCCCATCCCTCATGCTGCTAAAGTTTGAAAAAGATGACAGTTCTGTTGGATCCTTGAATGGGGACAAGAAGATGGCCCGAGAGTGCTATCTCTTAAACGTCAAGCCCACGGCGGCAGCAACCGGCCATGGTAAGGAGCCAATAGACCTAGACGATGTCATGGAGCACGAGCCTGCCCCAGCAGCAGCCGGCAAGAAAAGAAAGGCCGACCAACTGGTGGCTGTCAACAAAGAGAAGCAATAGCAATCATTGACGGGGAACGGTCAGATGACCTTAGTCCCCAACCGGTTGGAGAACATATGGATATCGTTCTAGATGACACACGTCCGGAGCGTACTTTAAAGGTTGGAACGGTTGCTTTTGCAAAACTCGATGCAGACTTGCACCATCTGGAGAAAAGAATTCAAGGACGTTTTTGCCTTTGAAGTGGAAGAGATGTCAGGCATCAGCCCAGATCTCGCTGTTCACAAAATCGCCGTGGATCCAATAAAGAAGCTTGTTAGGAAAAGAAAAGAAATCACGGCAAGGAGAGATCTCAGGCGGCAGCCGTCAAGGTCAAGAAGTTATTAGACATCGGGTTCATTCTGTAGTTTCACTTCCCAGACTGGGTTGCGAACGTTGTCCTTGTAAAAAATGTCGAATGGTACTTGGCGCATGTGTGTTGGTTACACTAATCTGAACAAGGCATGTTCGAAGGACAGTTACCCGCTTCCAAACATCGACAGTCTGGTCGATTCAACAGCCGAACATGCTTTGATGAGTTTTATGGATGCCTATTCCAGCTTCCATTAGATACTCCTATGGAAAAAAGATCAAGAGAAGACGGCATTCGTCACTGATCAAGGATTATTCATCTATACTGTGATGTCGTTTTGCTTGAAGAATGCACTTTCTACTTTCCAACGTATGATTAACTCGATCTTCATTAATCAGATTGGAAGGAATGTAGAAACGTACATTGATGACATGATAGTCAAATCCAAGCTATAGACGGATCACCTTGCTGACCTCCGAGAAACCTTTACCACACTCAGGTGGCACAAGGTCATGCTCAATCCCAAGAAGTGTGTCTTTGCTGTTGAGTTTGGGAAGTTTCTCGGATTTTTTATTGATCAAAGGGGGATAGAGGCAAGCCCGGAGAAGATACGGGTGGTTATTGACATGAAGTCACCTCGCATTGTAAAGGAAGTTCATAAATTAACCAGTTGTCTGGCGAAATTGGGGAGATTCCTCATCCGGTCAGGCGACAAGTCCCTCTATTTTTTCCAAGTGATTAGAAAGAAGACTATGTTTGAATGGGGGGATGATGCTAAGGCGGCCTTCCAAAAATTGAAACAACATTTGCACTCCTTGCCAAGGCTTGTCAGCCCTTTTCCCAAGGAGACGCTTTACATGTACTTAGCCATCTCAGATCATTCTCTCAGTGAGAGAAACGGCAATCAGCTCCCAACCTATTTCATTAGCAATATGCTTCGAAATGCAGAGCTCCGGTACTCTGTGATTGAAAAATTAGGCCCCGCCTTGTTCATGGCAATCAAAAAGTTGAAACCTTACTTATTGGCACATCCGGCAATACCATATACAGGTCAACCCCTCAAGCAGCCAATGACATACTTTAGAGTCATCCGGCCGAATGCTCAAATGGGATATTGAAATGAAAAGTCTTGAAATCACATCCGAACCGAGGAAGGAAGTGAAGGGTCAGGCGTTCATCGACTTCATTGTTGAAATGACAAGACCGATTGAACTAGAAAATCTTGATCAGGTTTGGAAAGTGTATGTAGACGGGAGCTCTACCATGAACGGTTGTGGTGCATGGATAATAGGTCAGCCTCTAAGGGGGACAAATATGAATATGAACTGAGATTCAAGTTCCAAGCCTCAAATAATGAGGCAGAATATGAAGCCCTGTTAGCCAGTATCCGCATGTGCAAGGCGATAGGAGCAAGAAAAATTGACGCATGCTTTAATTCTCAATTAGTAGTTGGCCAATACCATGGTAACTATGAGGCCACCCATCCGGCTATGATCAAATACTTGCAGGTGTTGGGTTTCGTATTGACCCACACTACGCGGAAAGAAACCGGCCAAGACCCGCCCCCATAATAAATGCAATTAACAAGCAAAACATAATTAAAGACACAAGAAAGGATAAAAGATTATACCTTTGACGCGTGCTTCGCTCGACAATGAGCTCTTACTTGAACCCCGAATATACGAGGTCTCCGACGGGATCATACCCTCGAACCCGACCCAAACGTCCTAAGCCTCGAAGGTTAGTCGAGGCCCGGACAAAACAAACTAGAGTTTTACGAATTTCAAGGTATGCTCAACAATGGAGTTTCCTTTACTTTTCAACTCAAGTGTGTTCTTTCCCAAATACCCATGCCTTGGTATTTATAGGGAAATGAACCCTTGATTTTCATTTTCTAACCAATGTGGGAGAATGAATAATATTGATAATTAATTTAATTCCAAATTAAATTAATAATCAAATCAATCATCATGCAACAAGTGTCAATGGGAGAGAGAGAGTTAAGTGAAGACCAAGAGAAGGTGAGGGGGACCATTGCCTTGCTCCCCAAGGCTTTGCCCAAGGGTTGATCCCTACCCTCACAAAACCGGCAAAGGAGGCTGCTGGGCTGGCAGCCAGCTAGCAAGCCAACTAGCACTGCCAACTAGCCCAGCCAGCCAGCACAAGGCGGTAAGCATCAGCCCAGCCAGCCATGCGCGCTTCATGCTGCTGTACTGGGTGATGCCCACGCTGCGGCTTGATAGGCGCTGGGCGCTGCTGGCTACCTAGCTCTCCCCTTCGCACGCACATGCACACGCCCACCTAGCATGCGTGCTACTAACGAGCCACGCATGCTGGGCATCGCCTCGCCAGCCCTAGGCTCGATATCCGACGTCTGTGTTCGTTAAACTCCGACGACTCATTAAATCCTTCGGATTAATTCGTCGTCTCGGATCGGTTGTTCGATTGGGTTCGACCTGAAGGGTTCAGTTAAGATTAAGTTGTAATATTAATTGTACCTTAATAATACTGATCGGAAACGGCCTCCACCTAGGCATTCCGATCACTTGACCTTACTGAAGAATTAGCTCTGTAATAATTCTGAACCCTCTATCGGAATAATGCACTTGTTGGAAGGACACCATTCCTTTCAGCAGGCGGTCAAAGCAGAGGCTAAGACACTTGATGAATTTCATCTAAGTTAGGTGTCCCGGTCAGAGAATAATAAGGCGGATGCTCTTTCTAAGTTGGCATCATCCGCATCCTGTGATACGCCTACGCCTCGGTTAGTCTTCTAGGAGGTAATGGAAAAATAAATTATTGAGGAAGATCCCATTGGAGTTCTTGACCGGAGTTCAACCTGGATGGACGACATCCGGGCATATCTGCTAGATGGCACTCTGCCGGATACATATCCAGAAATGGCTGTAATGAAAAAACGTGCAGCCAACTTTAAGATCCGTAAAGGAGAACTTTTCAAGAAGGGCTTTCTGCAACCTCTCTTGAAATGCGTCACCACGGAAAGGGGCGGGAGATTCTACAATACTTACATTCGGGCTTTTATGCCTCGCACATAGGCGGCAGAGCTCTAGCAGAAAAGGCCAGGCGGCAGGGCTACTTCTGGCCCACTCTTGAGGAAGACGTCGTGGAAATGGTGAAGAAATGTGATAAGTGTCAAAGATTCGACAGACTCATACACCGTTCGGCCACTAATTTGACGACCATTCATAGCCCAGTTCCATTCGCCAAATGGGGCATGGACATTCTAAGTCCGTATACGCCTACACCAAGCGGACGGCAGTATATTCTAGTTGTCGTTAACTACTTCACCAAGTGGGTAGAGGTAGAGGCGGTCAAAGGCATTAAGACAAAGGATGTCGTCTCCTTCATCTAGAAGAACATCATCACCCGGTTCGGGGTACCTATGTCTAGTTTTTAACAATGGCCCTCAATTTGAGACACCTACCCTCTAGAATTGGCTGGGAGACCAATGGATCTCCCACTATTTTGCATCAGTCGGCCATCCTTAAGAAAACGACAAGGATGAAGCCTTCAACAAGCTAATCTCAAACGGCATAAAAAAGAAAATTGAAAGGGTTGGCGGTCTATGGACAGAACAACAGCAAAAGGGGCAACCGGTGAAACCCCATTCTCATGGTGTACGGTGCAGAAGTCGTCTTGTCGATTAAGCATTATGAGCTAACTCTTCGAGTCATGTTATATGATGAAGTGGCAAACTGGGAGGCCATGCGGCTGGCATTGGACTCACTTCCAAAACGCAGGGATAATACCGCCTTGCGTCATGAGATATACCGTCTGAGAATGACAAGAGCCTATAACAAGAGAGTGCACAAACGACCCTTGAAAGTAGGGGACTTTGTGTTTTGGAAAATAAAAGCAACGAGTAGGGCCAATGAGCAAGGCAAGTAGACGCCCAATTGGGAAGGTCCCTACCGGATCTATGAAGAAGTAAGAGGCGGCACCTACTGCTTGGAAACTCCAGCCGATAGGTAGCTAGCCAAAACTTGGAATGTAGACAACTTAAAACAAGTACTACTACTGAGACTTGTAAATTTTTTTTGTAAATGAAAAGTCTATCAATGAAAAAATTGCTTTTTGTTTTCAATTTTGATTATATATGCTTTATTAAATATGTCTCCTAATGGGAACGCTGCCTGTGCAATGAGCAGATGGCCAAATCTAAACCAACCGTCTGTTCCAACATGAGTACGACATCCGGCGACGCCTATTTGAGTGATTTCGTCGCAGAGAGCATCTCCCATTTGGGTGGCACATTGCTCTATAAACTCAAACACAAACGGAAAATACTGACTAACCCAATAGAGGCTACTTCATAGTCGTTTGGCCTGAATAATCTAAAATGGAACCTAGACGGCGTAAGAAAACCGCATGTCCTATTGACACCAACTGGTATCCGACCGTTATTCCAACTTAGATTAAAATCTTATAATAATTTTATAACTCGAGAAATCCCCCTAATGGGGCAAAAGGACGCTTGAATATATTCATGGATAATCAAGTCCAATTTCACAGATGACCCAAACGGTGAACGCCTAGGTGTTTAAGATAGTATCGCCTGAATGTTAGACAGCTGTGTACTTAGCTTGGGCAATCAATCTATTTTGAAACCAACCACACAGTCGCTCAGGGGCAAGAGGTTAGTCAGTTTGTTAGTTACCGCATGCAAATAATAAGTTGGGTAAAATCAAAGCATATATATAGCAAAGGTCAAATTGGCAGGATTGAAAACTTTAACAAAACCGACTCAGTCGGTCATTTCATAGATAAAACCCGACCAAAAGGCCGGGAGAGTGATTGTCAAACCAGATCTACGTCCGGGGAATTGAAAAAGATTGTTAAGAAATACAACAGAAATACTCGGCACGCAGGCCGAAAGTGCAGACAGCCAAACGCGAATAAAAATAAAGAAAGGCCGGAAGTGCAGACGGCCCTCGCCGCATCCATCTCAAGCGGAGGTAGAGCTGAGTTCACCTGTGCATCCTTTTACTCTTGCTCCTCTCCTTCCCCTGCAACCTGAGTTGGCTCCTCACCGTTTGAGGCCTCCTTATTTGCCCACTTCCTCAAACAGTTTAGGCTCCAACTTCCCTTCAGCCCTTGTAAAAAGAACAAGATCTGCGTACTGGTAGGCCAAAGCCTAGACACCATATCAGCACCCTGATGCACAAGGTCCCATGCCATCCTCATCCGGTCCTCCTAGTCTTGTTCATTCTCCTCAATGAGGCGGCTTTGCTCAGCCTCCAGAGTTACCCTGAAGTTGGCCTGGGAAGAAGCCATCTCATCCTTCAGACAGTTAACGTCTGCTCGAAGGTTGGTGTTCTCGTTGTCGGCGCCCTCCAGAGCTTTGAGGCCCACCTTGGCATTCTTGAGCGCCGCCTCAAAGTTGGTAGCTTTTAGGTTAGCCTAATCAAGAGCAACCGTCAGACTCCTAATGGATTCCACCTGCGTCATAAGCTCAGCTTTAGTCTCAAGATCATTATGGTATTCTGATACTAGGCAACGTTAGTGGACTCATTCGCCCGTTTATTGTCCCTCTTTACCTCTTCCTGCTTGCAAGCATACGGCTTCTTCAGCCAATCAACTCTTAGCATCGCCTGTATAAATGTGAACGGTATGTTAGAAACACAACCAGCATTATACTTAAAAGAATCTGAATTAAATTTCTATACCTCATACAGCAGGGTGAGGATGCGTTCGACATTGAACAACTGAATTCCAGGGATGGCCTCCTTATCCTCCTTGGGTATAGACCTCAGCATGGTCTTGGAGAATTGTTGAACAACTGGCCACTGGGGGGATTGAGCTACAGCAGAAGGTAGATTCGGTGAGAAAGCAACATAGGCGCCACCAACAGACTGTCGGCTACTTAAGGAACCCTCGGACTGTAGCTGAGAACGTGACTTGACCCGCATGGGCCAACCAAGCTCAAAGGGGGAGTCGAAGGGGTCATCCGTACCTTGGGGATGTTGCTGAAGGCTTAGATCGCCCACAGCCGCTGTAGAACCGCTTGTAGATTTGGGTGGCTCCCCACCCTTCGGCACCTCAGAGGCACCCGGCTTGTTGGAGAAGTCTATCCTAAGACCAAGGTTCCTGATACTCTTCCCGCCTATGGTAAGACGGCCCTTCCCAAGCAGAAGATCAGGAGCCGTATGAGCAGAAGACACCTTTTTGGAATTAGCCGAGCTTGTGACCTCGTCATCCGGCTTCCGTTTGATTAACTTGGTAAGGGATCTAGGATGCCCCTTGTCTCCATCTTGGACAGGAAAATGCAAGCAGTAAGTATACGGTCGGTCATAGTCGTCTCTATACGTAAAGAGAGAGAAGAAAGACTAGTGCAGGCGGTTCATACCTGACCCTTGGACGCCAGCTGGGCCTTTTTTTTCTGCATTCTCTTTTCTTATTTGAGCTATAGAGCGGGCAGGCATCTTGCCTTCAGGAAGTATGCTTCTGTCAGTTTCTGCAAAAAGAACCGTCTATCATATCATTAAACAAACAACAGTTCACAAGCTACAAACAATAGAGATGGCATAAAACTGCCAGATGTTTATTCTATGTACGTCTAAATAACATGGTGCTCAAACCACAAGCAGACAAGAACGCCTCGTCTCTCAACCACTCATGCTTGGGTAACCAGTTTTTGGGTACGCTTATTAACTTGCCAGTTGCTAAGGGCATGGTAGTCACCCCAAAGAAATCCGGCTCTATTATTGCCTCCCAGTCGGCGTCTAGAACCTTGGGCTTGGCACTCTTCTGGCCCAATAGATCCGGCTTCTTATTATAGCAGTGATACTCGAAGTTTTCTCGCCATTTGAGGGAAGAAACAAGATAAAACCTGTTCCTCCAATCAGACCACTTAGACGGTTTTTCTAAGGTCATGAGGTATTTTGAATGGGTTGTCAATGTGTACTAAGCCCTCCTTCCGCCTGGGTTACGACTCAGGTAATGCATATGAGCAAAAGCCTCCCAGCCGGGATGGAGATTCTGCATCTCACAGGCGGCAATGTAGCCTAGAATGTTAACCTAGGAGTTTTGGGTCAACTGCCACACGCCAAGGTCGTATCCTCGAAGGATTGCCTTTATTACATCATGGAGGGGGAAGCAGAGACCGGCTAGGAACGCTGCCTCATAACAGCCAAAGTACTAATTGGCGTTTGGTTGGTTATCTTTCCAAGCAATGTTTCCAAGCTCAGGCGGCACCCGTATGGCATAGTCCACTTGAACAGGACGTTTCTTCTTGAAGTTCTCCAAACCTTGTTCCATGTTAGCCCTATCCTTGGCGGAAACATGGATCCGGAAGGGGCCCGTCTCTTTATTCCACTTCTTTCGCTCTTCTTCCTCACTATCTTCAAGCAGGGATAATGAGCCACTACTCTCCTCAAAGCAAGACCCAGAGGCGGTCCCTCCACCGTCTCTCTCTAAGTCGAATACAGAGCCGGTCTCTTCACCGTCTCTCTGTTCGAACTTAACTTCTTCATCAAATTCCTCTAGGATGCTATCACTAGGAGTGCTAGGTGCACCCGGAGGAGACCCTTCTTCTTCGCCAACCGGTCCTACCTCATCAGGCGGAACACAGTCTGTACCTTCCTTTCTATAGTCTGGATTAGGTGTCGTCCACATTAACCTAGGCATTGTGTCCTGCACAGACATAGAGACGGTCGGATTTGGGGAGTTACAAGAGTGATCCAAACACCTAGAGGCGGCACCTCCAGTCCTAGACTCAGCCTTACCAAGAGACCGGCTGACTACTGACCTAGGCTGTGCCGTGTGTACTGATGGTGAATCCATCTTATTCAATGCTATATACAAAAACGGTAAAAGAGCAAGGGGAATAGAGAGAGTACCCTAAGTGTTTTTCTGGAAAGAGTCAAGCGTTGACCGGCTGTAATAGGCAGACAAGAAATGAGGCAATTGTCTGAGAAATACACAGGCGGTTGTTAGATTCTCTCTCTCTAGAACATTTGACTTTCTCTCTCTAGAGTTTTTTTGAAAATGTCAAAAAATGAGGGGGGGGGGGGAAATTCTATTTATAGAGGGGTAAATTCAAGGGCATCCCTGTAATTTTCCTAGAAGGTGAAAAGTTAAAAACTGTTCAGCAATGCCTTAGTGACAAGTGTCACAAGCGCCACGTGGCATGCCACGTCACCCCTGTGAGGAGCAAATGTTTTGGGTAAAAATACTCAGGCCACGTGGTATAATCAAGGGATGACACGTGTTACCTTAGGAGAGGTTCAAAATGAACCAATTCTCGGCTAACACGTGGCACTGAGAATTGGTTCATTTTGAACCTCTCCTAAGGTGACACGTGTCACTCCCAATCAGCAAGGAAAAAGACGGCCTTTTAATTGAATCAAATGAAAGTAAATGAAAGTAGAGAGAGAAAGTTAGGGGATTATCTCAGTCTCCCCTCCATTCTTGGCCTTAAATCTGTGGTTTTCTGCCATGGGTAAAGGAAAGAAGGGCAATGGGAAGAAATCTTCTAACCAAAAGAACAATGGAAAAGGAGGATCGAAGAATTTGTCGAAGAAGAATGAAGGTAGCGTGAGTTCAGGAGATGTATCCATTGCTTCCTGAGGAACCCCCAATGCAAAAAGGGTGCGATGGTGGGGAAGCTTCTCATTCTGAACAGCATCAAAAATGGCGTTATGTAATTCATCTTTGCAATTTTAGGGTTTTGAATGTTTCTGGATTTAAGGATTGTGGGGAGGAAGCTGTTAATGGGGTTCTAAATCTTTCAAATTGCTCTAATTTTGTAAACCCGACTCCAATTAGGATGTTTTTTGATAGTAAGGATAGTATCCATGGATGCAATAACTCCCCAGGGAATCTTGAATCTAGAAATTCTATGCTCGTTTCTGGGCGAAGTTCCTCTTCGGAGGTTAATCGGGCTGGCAAGGGTACGAAGAGGAACGTTCAAGATGCTAATTCTATTAATATAGCCAAGCATGGGAGTAAGACTGGGGGTTAATTTCATAATTCTCACAAGAAGAAGCTTAAATTGACAATGGAGGGCGTGAACCCAGAAATTGATTTCTGGAACTCGGCTCTAGTCTGCTATTTGTTAAGTTCTAGGCCACCTGTTGCTATGTTCTAGGGCTTTGCGAGACGAATTTGGGGCAGATACGGAATTGAGAGGACTTGTCTAATGCCATGAGGGGTCTTCCTGGTCAGGTTCAGAAACATTGCTGGTCGAGATGCAGCCATGAATGCAGGCCATATGCACTTTGACAGGAAACCTGTTTATGCAAAAATGGAGGCCCGGAATTAATCTTAGAGAGGAGAAGGTCAGCTCTTTACCTGTCTGGATTAGGATGCCTGGTTTAGACTTGAAGTTTTGGGGGAAGTCTACCCTCATGAAATTAGGGGGTCTAGTGGGCACGCCTCTAAAACTTGATAAGGCTACTGCAAATAAGGAACTAATTTAGTATGCTAGAATCTTAGTGGAGATGGAGGTGAATGGGGGTTTAGTAGAGCATATAGATTTTCTTAGAGGAAAATGGTAGTTAAGTGAAACAAGAGGTGAAGTACGAATGGCAGTCGGTAACTTGCTCCATGTGTTAGGGTATGGGACATTTGGTTGATTTTTGTCCTATTAAAAGGGATGGGAGGCAGCCACAAGTTCCCAAAGCTCAAAAGGTGTGGAGGCCGGTGCAAAAATCTAGCAAACAAGGTATTCTTCCGGGCAAACCAGCTCCTGATCAGGGAGTGAGTACTCGATTGCAGGGTGGTCGAGTTATACATTAGAGGGAGACTAGAAAAGATGGTCAGCAAGGGGATCATTTGATGAGGGAGGCTGTTGCTGGTAGTGAAGGAAGTAGGGCTGACAGGCTTCAATCGGTGGCTAATGCAATACTGTATGGTTGTGAGAGGGAGGGGGCTTGCTTTTACTCATTATTTAGATAGTTGGGTGGCTTGGTTTGGCTTTTTTTCCTTTTTTTCTTTATTTTGGGTTTGGTTGGTGTGTGCCCTGCTGTTTTTTGTCTTGGCTCTTGGCTACTACTGGTTCCCTGCTGCTACTGGTTTTTGGGTGTAGTGTGGAACTAGCAATGGGTGGTCAGCTGCTTTTTGCTATTGGTTTTGGGCTGGCTGCTGCCTGTTTTGGCTTTAGGTTGCTGCTGTTTGTGGCTTGCGTGGGGTGTAGTGTTGTTCGTCTTGGGCTTGTGAAGCTGCTGCTGCTGTTGGTGGGATGCCTGTTGTTTGGGTGCTGCTGTCTTTTTCTCTTTGGTGTAGCTGCTGCTGTTGTTTTCTACAGGTTTTGATCTGGTGTCACTTGCTGGTCGTTTTGCTACAATGCTTCTATGTTGCTGTGTGGCTGGGTGGCTGTCTTGTTGAGTTGATGTGTCGTGTACAGGAAGCTATAAGCATTCTTTGAGCTGCTATTTTAAAGCTTGTAGTTTGTTTTTTAGTTTGGGGGTTTTGGGTGTGTGCTGGCCTTAGGGCTTGTGTAGGTTGACGGTTACAGCTTAGTTTTTTTTTTTTTGTAAGATGTAACTTTTTTCTTTGGCAATACAATTACTTATTTATCAAAAAAAAAAAAAGACGGCCTTTAAGGCTCAATTCCCGAGAAAAGCCACAAAACGACGCAACCCCACAAATCTAGGTCAGAATAACTTAGGTAGGGGCATATTTACCAACATCCCTATAAATAGGGAGATTTCCCCATTTTGGGGACACGTTCATTTATTACACACAATCAATCCTCTCGAAAACAGAGAAGTCACCTAATCTCGGAATCCAAGAAGATCTACTTTTACATCACTCCGAACACTTTCTAACTTGATCGTCGGAGGCAAAACTCCGTACACCCAGAGCTTCCATTGTTTTGCAGGTACAACCAGCGGGAAATCAGTCTTAGTGACGTAACTCTCCCAAGGGACAAAAAACCCCGAAACAAAAAGGAGCATAAGTTTTCATAAACTAAAAAGTATGAGAAGGCGTTTTAGACCTTGAAAAAAAGGTTAACCATAGTACCTGTGCTAGCTTTGCCTGATGGAAGTGATCTATATGAAGTGTATAATGATGCATCAAAGTTTGGACAGGGATGTGTTTTAATGCAGAATAGAAGGATGATTGCGTATGCTTCGAGGTAGTTGAAACCACGCGAAGGGAATTACCCAACCCATGATTTGGAGTTAGCTGCAATAGTGTTTGCTTTAAAGATTAGGAGGCATTATTTGTCTGGGGTGACTTGTAGGATTTTCACTGATCATAAGAGTTTGAAGTACATTTTCACCCAGAAGTATTTGAATGGAAGGCAAAGGAGATGGTTGGAATTTCTCAGTGATTATATGTTGGATATTCAATATCATAAGGGAAAAGCTAATGTAATGGCAGATGGTTTGAGTAGGAAGTCAGAACATTCGATGAATGTAATGGTGGTACCATACAGTTGTGGAATTTCAAAAAATGAATTTGGAGATTATGAAACATGGAGAACTGACTAGGATGTTGAATGCATTGGTAATTCAACCATCCATTTATAATGATATAAGGTAAAGTCAATTAGAAGACGAGAAGCTAAAAGTAATAAAGAAAAAGATCGATGAAGGTCAGGTGTTGGATTTCACCATTGGTGATGAAGGGAGTATTCGTTTCAAGGGAATATGGTGTGTACCATAGAGTCATGGAGATTTGAAGCTGAGATTGATGGAGGAAGCCCATAATTCTCCTTATTCAATGTATCCTGGAGGGGATAAGTTTTATAAGGATATGAAGAAGACTTTTCGGTGGCCCAGTATGAAGAAAAAAGTAGCTGAATTTGTGGCCAAGTGTTTGACATGTCAGAAAGTGAAGATTGAGCATCGTAGGCCTCAAGGAAAGGTCCAATCTTTGGAAGTGCCAAAGTGGAAGTGGGATTCGATTTCTATGGATTTTGTTGGAGCATTTCCTATGACCAAGGTTGGAAATGACACTATTTGGGTAATAGTGGACAGGTTGACGAAGTCAGCAGCATTTATACCCATGAGAAGTACTTGGACTATGGATCAGTTGGGAAGAGCTTATGTGAAGTTTGTGGTGAAGTACCATGGGATACTTGTTTCGGGGTTTTCTGATGTCCTGCGGGAGAGTTACAATTCCAGGACTAGTATCCGTGTGCCTGTACCTGCAAAACAACGGAGACTCCTGTTGGGGGCAGTTCCGCCTCCGACGATCAAGTTAGAACTTGTTTGAGGAGTGAATAATGCGGAAAAGTAAAGGTTGGGAGATCAGGTTCCCCTAGGTGAGGAGTGATCAGTGTGTTTTGACTTCTCTAGTTAAGAGTAATAAATGCTTAACCCCGTTTAATGAGGATTAATTAATGTATTTATAGCCTTGAGAAGCGTGTCCAACTCTAGGTTTAGGTCAACCTAGAACTGATTGGGCTTTTCCCGGAAGGTGGGCCTAGGTGGCCATCTTCCTAGGTGGAAAACAGCAGGCCACTTGGCGTGGCATAATTGGTCCATGATGGATGAATGGTTGTGTGCCACGTGGCAGCCCCTGAGAGGTCCAAATGGAGGACACTTGGCAGGACCTGATTGGTCCACGTGACGTACACTGATTGGTCGGGGAAAAACCCCCTAATCATTTGCCCCTCACAGGTGGCATGTGACTGGTCATATGTCACCTGTGACAGGTGTCGACCTGTAACAAGCGACGGCCTGCTACAGGTGGCGTCCTACGATAGGCCGAGCGCTCTTTCCCGCTCATTTTTTTAATCTGGAAGTGACCTTTCGTATTCTCCTTCTACCCTATATAAGGGCATGTTGACAAAGTCTTTTGTTTACATTTGCGAAATTTTTCAAGAGAACTCTCAAACCCCTGAACTTGAGCTTTGACTTTCTGGACGACTGTTTTTACCAACCGCCTGCTTTTTTAGACGACTGTTCGACCAAGCTTCTTTTCAGAACTTAAGTTTCAGGTAACCGTCTGTTCCTTTAACCCTTTTTTTTCCTTTTGCATTTTTTCCTTTCTTTTTGAAAATGAGGCCTCAAAAGCATCCGGCACAGCCTAGATTAGCAATCAGCCGGTCACCGGGGACGGCTGAATCTAGGACTAGGGGTGCCGACTGCCCTGCGGTACTCCAAACTTTGCGCAAGTCCCGGAATCCAACTGTCTTCGTATCTATGCAGGACAGTATGGCTAGAACCAAAAGAACAAAAAGGATTGAAAACTCTGATGGCTCTTCATTCCGGGTTCAAGTTAGCGAGCTGTCGGACTAGACGCCTGACACCGCCGGGACCACATCTCCGCATCTAAGAAGGCGGCCGCCTTGTTGCGGACCTCCATTATGCACCAAAAGCGGACCTCATCTGATTCTCCTGCCAAGGAGACACCCACAGTGAGTTCTGAGCTTTCAAACTTTGTCTTGAAAACCTGCTTTTATCAGTTATTGACCATTCATCTTTTTTGCAGGCGGGCACATCCAAACCCTCTTCTTCCCAGCAGCCGGATGCGAAGGCTCGCAAGCTGGCGATTGGAAGCTCACCTGGCTCTGCCAAGAAGCAGTCGGCTGACAAACAGCCGATCACCCCACAAAGTGGGGGTAAACAAACACAAGTCCCTAGGGACAGCCGGCCTCCAAGAGGTATAACCGGCTCCTTCGGCCCTTGTTAAACTTTTCTTCCTTTGATATTCTCTCTCTTATTCTAACAATTTGTCTTTGAAATCAGGCAGCCCTCAAGAACCAGATTTGGTCCAAATGGCCAAGTCTATAGTTAAAGTCATCCCTCTAGAGGAAAGGGATGCGGTCAAGGGAGTCGGCACCCTTGACTTAGACAGAATCATGGGTCTCCTTTCTAAGGTATTCTTAGCATTTTTTGTAAAATGTTGAATGACTTTGCCTGCCGTCTGTTTTTGCAAAACTGACGCCTGGTGCTTCTTTTTCATACCATGCTCCGTGTTCACGGCCTCCATAAGTCGATCAGCGCCAAAAACAAAGAGGTAAAGGCTGCTAAAGCTATGGCCGCCTCTGACGTTGATAAGGCAAAGTTTGAAATTGCCCAAAATGAAATTTTGAGAACTGATATTCTTTTTTATCAGGCGCAGGCTACTTCAACTATCCGCACCGAGTTGGAGGCGGCCAAAAAGAAGAACAATGAGCTGGAGGCGACTGTTAAAACTCTCCGAGAGGAGCTGAAGCCGCTTAGGCTGGTTGCGCACCAATATGAAACTTTGCAGAAATCCTTGGAGAGTGCCAAGGACTGCCTACAAAAGCAGGAAGCGACCATCACCAAAGAGCTCAAAGCTAAGGCCGAGACTGAAAAATGGCTTTAGCGCAAGCTATGATGGAGGACTCAGCTCAGATCATGAAGATGACCTGGACAGCCCTCCTCCCAAAAGCTAGCTATGCCGCATGGGATAAGAAGTTCAACGCTTGTACTGAAGAGTACAACCGAATGATCATGCAGCAGGCGGCTGGTGAAGACGAGGCGGCCGACTCCAGCTCTGAAGAGGAAGAAGAGGTGGTGGCCCTGCAACCAATTGAGGTGGATGCGCATAGAGCTCCTGCCCTTGAAGACAAGACATCAAAGAAGGATGCTTTGACGGATCAAGCGCTCATCGTTGAGCTCAATCTGGCGGCAGTTAACACCGAAGCCCCTCCCAATGCTTAAAGCTTTATTTTTTCAAACTTTTCTCCGGCCTGCGTGCCGTTTGTTCTTGTATCACTTTACCCGGCCAGGGGGCCGGGGTTTATGAATATTTTGCTGGTTTTTATGGACGGCTGTTTATATGAATTTGGTGACCATCTTTTGGTCGTCTTTTATCACTGAATCTTGTTTATGCTTTATTTTTTCCAAGTGTAGAGGATCCTTGATATCCGCTTGCATGCCATACCGACTTTTTTGGCTTGTTTTAAATTTTGTAACTTATCATAAGCAAAAAGATTGAGAACAGGCACTGGGTACCGACTGTCTATGCCCCTGGTCAACTGGTTGTCTTGGCTCCAGATTGGCGATCAGTCGGCCATTTTCCTAGTCGGATCCCCAACGTTTTTTAGGAAACACGTTAGGGTTGTTTAACTTTTTCAAGTTAGAAAGTAACAAGCCACTTATAATCAGACCGCCTGTTTGTTTAAATAGGAATAGTTCTTGAGTCCCTATTTGCCAAAAAACAGTCGATCTGCAAACTAGATTTTCAAACATGTTTGGTTTGAAAAGAAATCATCTTAGTAAGGGTCGTGGTACAAGAGCTTTTGTTTGCCTTTGGACAGGCAGACTCGTCATATCTTTTTGGATCCTTATCAAGTATGAGAGAATGACTTATGAGTAATCTTTGAGATTACTCATTCGTCAGCTTCTGAGTTTGAGTAATAGAGGTACCAGGCGGCGGAGGCCGGCTGATCCCCTTGATTTGCCAATTTTTGTTGGCTTTTTACTCAAGAGGTACCGGCTGTACTTATCCCAAGTAGTACAGGCGGCCATCTGACGCAGATGTTAACTGCTAACACTTGTTTGGTTTAGTGTTAGAGTTATCCTTGTCTCAAAAACGGCTACGTGGTTGCCCTTGGGGGCAGTCGTCTAGGTGTCGTGTAATTAGTTTATAGAGAAATGTTCCACTCAAAAGGGAGCTACTCTCTGCGACGAATTTCATCCGGAGGGATGCCGCCGGACGCCTGCTATGATGTTGGGACAGGTCGTATTAGTTTAAATATTGGATCAGTTCGCTGGGCGCCTGGTCTGATCATTCGGCCATAGGCCTTAGGTAGTTCATGGCGAACTAAGCATAGGAGAGTAGCCGACAGGCGGCGTGCCCCTCTTAATTGAATGCATATTTGAGTAAAATGGAGAGTAGTTGACTGTTTTACCAGTTGGTATGCCCCTCAATTGATGAGAAAATGTAGAGTAGCCAGCAGCAAATGGAGCTGGCGGCATGCCTCTCTGCGTGCAATATAGATGAAGTAAAATAGCTAACTTTCTTAGTAGCTCTCGGCTATTTACATCATTCAAAAATAATATTTCTTTAAATTATCTACATTCTAGGTTCGAGGCAAAGGTTGGTCGTCTGATGTTTCCAGGCGATAGGTGTCATCCTTGACCTCTTCATAGATTTGGTAGGGTCCTTCCCAGTTGGGATTTAATTTTCCTGACTCATTAGCCCTACCGACTGCTTCCATCTTTCTTAGTACAAAGTCCCCCACTTTGAGCGGACACCTATGCACTCTTTTGTTATATGACCTTGTCATTCTCAGGCGGTAGATTTCATGACGCAGGGCTGCATTGCCCCTTCGTTCGGGGAGTGAATCCAATGTCAGGCGCATGGATTCCCAATTCGCCTCTTCGTCATACAACATTATCCAAAGAGTCGGCTCGAAGTGTTCAATTGGTAGAACGGCCTCTACCCCATAAGTTAGGAGGAAGGGAGTTTCTCCAGTCGCCCCTTTTTCAATTCGTCTGCCCATAGGCCGCCTGCTCGTTCAATTTTCTTCTTGATACCATCTGAGATGATTTTATTGAAAGCTTCTACTTGGCCGTTTGCTTGTGGTCGGCCAACTAATGTAAAGCAGTGTGAGATACCTTGGTCTCCCACCCAATTTTTGAGAACAGTCGTCTCAAATTGGGGACCATTATCAAAAACCATAGACATGGGCACCCCAAACCGAGTGATGACATTTTTCCAGATGAATGAAATCACATCCTTCGTCTTGATTCCCTTAACAGCCTCTGCCTCTACCCATTTGGTGAAGTAGTCGACTGCTACCAATATGTACCTCCTGCCGCCTGTAGCAGGCGTATATGGACCTAGGATATCCATGCCCAATTTAGCAAATGGTATGGGACTATGGATGGCCATGAGGTCGGTGACCGGACGATGGTTAACTTGCCGAACTTTTGGCACTTCTAACATTTTTTCACCAACTCCATGGCGTCTGCTTCTAAGGTAGGCCAAAAGTAACCTTGCCGCCTTGCTCGTTGAGCAAGCGACCTGCCGCCTATATGAGAAGCGCAGTACCTAGAGTGTAGATCTTCTAAGACCTCTCGTCCTTTTTCTGGGGTAACACACTTCAAGAGGGGTTGAAGGTACCCTTTCTTGAAGAGTTCCCCCTTTCGCATCTCAAAGCTGGATGCTCGCTTTTGCAGTAGGGCCGCCTGGGAACGATCACTCGGCAAGGTGTCGGATGTCAAATAGGCTCGGATATCATCCATCCAAGTTGAACTTCTATCAAGGATTCCAATAGGCTCTTCCTCAATGCTTCTCTTTTCCACAACTTCCCGGAAAACGGTCCTTAAAATGTCACAGGAGGCCGAGGATGCCAGCTTTGAAAGAGCATCCGCCTGGTTATTTTCGAACCTGGGTACTTGAGTTAAGTGAAATTCTTCAAGTGATCCAGCCGCCTACCGTACTGCCTGCAGATATTTAATCATGGCCGGATGGGTTGCTTCGTATTCGCCGTTGTACTGACTTACTATCAACTGTGAGTCTGAGCAGACGTCTATTTTTCTTGCCCCAGCCGCCTTTTACATGCGGATACCGGCCAGTAAAGCTTCATATTCCGCCTCGTTGTTCAAGGCTTGGAAGTTAAAACGTAGAGCAAACTCGTACTTGTCGCCTTCTGGCGTCTAACATATGACGCCTGCCCCACAACCATTCGAAGTGGAACTCCCGTCCACATAAACCTTCCAAACTTGGTCTGGAATTTGAGAATCAGAGGGTCGAGTCATCTCTACAATAAAATCAGCAAATGCTTGCCCCTTTACCGCTTTTCTTGGCTCAAAGGCGATTTCAAGGCTCTGAATTTCTATCGCCCATTTGATCATTCGGCCAGACGACTCCATGGTTGTCAGTGGCCACTTGATTGGCTGATCTGTGTATATAACGACTGAATGTGCCAAGAAATAGGGCTTCAATTTTCTAACTGCCATGAAGAGGGCAAGACCGAATTTTTCCACTAGGGGGTACCTCAACTCGGCATTCTTCAACACATGGCTGACAAAATAAACCGGGAGTTGGCAGCCGTCTCTTTCAGCAAGGAGGACGGCACTTAGAGCATGGTCAGACACTGCTAGATACATGTAAAGCACTTCTTTGGGCAAGGGGCTGACCAGCCTTGGTAAGGAGTGTAGATGGACTTTTAGTTTTTGGAAGGCTGCCTCAGCATCTGGCCCCCATTCAAACCTAGCTTTCTTCTTTATTGCCTGAAAGAAGTAAAGGCACTTATCACCTGACTGGCTGAGAAATCTTCCCAGGGCCGCCAGACAACCTGTTAACTTTTGAACCTCTCGAACTGTGCGAGGCAACTGCATGTCTATGACCGCCTACACTTTCTCGGGGTTCACCTCTATACCTCTCTGATTGATGAAAAACCCGAGAAACTTCCTAGACTCAACCCCAAAAATACATTTCTTAGGATTGAGCATGACATTGTGCCGCCTGAGTGTGGTGAATGTTTCTCAGAGGTCGGCCAGATGGTCCGACTGAAGCTTAGACTTCACAATCATATCATCTATGTATGCCTCGACGTTCCTTCCAATTTGGTCAAAGAAGACCGTGTTGATCATTCTTTGGAAGGTAGCCGGGGCGTTTTTCAAACCAAACAGCATGACCGTATAGCAATACAACCCTTGATCAGTGACGAAGGTCGTCTTCTCCTGATCTTTCTTCCACAAGGGAATCTGATGGAAACTAGAGAAGGCGTCCATGAAGCTCATTAAGCCATGGCCGGCTGTTGAGTCGACCAGACTGTCGATTTTAGGCAATGGGTAGCTATCTTTGGGGCACGCCTTGTTCAAATCAGTGTAGTCCACACACATTCGCCAGGTACCATTCGGCTTCTTTACTAGCACAACGTTTGCAACCCAGTCAGGGAAATAACATTGCCGAATGAACCCTGCATCAGGCAACTTTTTAACCTCAGCGCCAGCCGCCTGACTTCTTTCTTTGCCATGGTTTTGCTTCTTTTGCCTGACCGGCTTCTTTTTTTAATCCACGGCTAATTTATGCACAGCCAAGTTGGGACTTATACCTGGCATTTCATGTACTTCAAATGCAAAGATATCCTTGAATTCCTTCAAGAGTAGGTGAAGATCATCACCCAGTACCGCAAGAGCAATCGTCCCAACTTTGTCTATTCGGTCAGGACGTGAGTCGTCCAGGACGACATACGTATGCTCACCAGCCGGCTGAGGGCGGAATTCGTCTGACCGCTCCTCTGCCAGTGATTGTTATCTATTTTCTTTTCTCTCGGCCCTTAATTGGGCGGCCTTTCTTTTCCTACCGCCTGCTGCAGGCGCATTCTCCTTGGTCTGTTCAGGGTCATTATTCTCTCCACTTGGGCCAGCAGTCATCACAGTGGGTTTTATATCCAAGAGATAACACTCTCGTGCCATCTTATGATCTCCCCTTAGAGAGCCGACTGTTCCATCATCCTTTTCAGCAGCATAAGAGAAGGAATGATGACAGCTTTAGAGTCGTTCAAGGTTGGTCGTCCCAAGATCATGTTGTAGGCTGACAGTTCTTCAACAACTAAGAATCGGACCACCATGTGACGGCCCTCCCCCTTCTTTCCCAGGCGGACGGGTAAATCCACCCGTCCCACTGGGTGTACGATATTTCCTCCAAACCCTACTAAAGGGTGAGATACCGGGTGTACGCAATCAGTTTTGTACTTGAGCTTCGCTAAGCACTTGTTGCTAATAAGATCAGAGGAACTGCCGGTATCTATGAGGATCCGGCCAACTCTGTGGTTGGCGACTTTACATTCAATGACAATGGGGTCGTCATGCGGCCCCTAACTCCTCCCAGATCTTCTTCTGTGATGACGATTTCTTTGAATGTATTCTTGGCGGTCCGTCCTTGATTGACGGAGTTAACATCCAACCGCCTGATGTTGTCTTTGTTGCCCCTGATTGTGGGGCCGCCTCCTGCGAATCCGCCTGCTATGGTATAAACGACGGCGTCGTCAGTATTAGAACTATCAGCCGACCGGTGATTATTTTTTGCCGGCTGCTTTCTTTTGGGGGGAGCATTCCTCTTGGACTTCTTGACATATGAATCAAGATTGCCTTTTTCTGCCAGGCGGTCCAAGAAGCGCATGAGGCTTATACATTCATTGGTTTCATGACTAATGTCTTCGTGGAAATTATAGAATTTGTTTTGGTTCCGATTACTTGCAGAACCTTTCATGGGGGCCGGCTTCTCAATTGAGATCTGACCCTTGATTTCATTGAGGATAGCTTGGTTATCCTTATTGAACGCATACTTGGGAGAGTATGGTTTGTATTCTTTCTTCTTTTTTTGGGACGGCTGTTCAGAGGAGTCGGCCACCCAGATTTCTTTTCTCTTTTTCTCATCTTTATTTGCCGACTGCTTTGGTCGGCTTTCTTTTTTATCGGACCTCCTTCCGTCCGACTGCTTCCCAGTATTACAGAGGTCAGTCACCTGTATGTAGGCTTCAGCCTCAAATAATGCTTCTTGGAGAGTGGCAACTCTCTTTCGGACCAAGTCAAACTTGAAGGTCGACCCATCCTTAAGACCTCTGAAAAAGTTAGTGTAGGCTACCTCATCCGGCAGCCTTGTATCTGAATCCTCATCAAGTTGAACCGCTTGATGTAGGAATGGAGTCCTTCCTTCTCTCCCTGCTGTATGGTCCCTAAGTCAAGGGTTGTCTTCTTAGTAGGGATGTTCATGGAAAAATTGGAGGTGAACAAGTAGGCAAGGGTCTTGAAATTGTTCACACAACCAGTTGGCAGGTTGCCGAACCATTGTTGAGCAATGCCCTTCAAAGTGGCTGGGAAGAACTTGCACCATGTGGGATCATCCAACCCTTGGAGGTACATAAGGTTGGTGAACGCCATGAGATGGTCCTTTGGGTTAGTAGTGCCATCATAGGCGCCTACTAATACATTCTTCACTTTGGCCGGCTGGGCGGCCTCAATAATTTCCTTGGAGAAGGCGGACGGCTATTCTCTAAGTCTAAGCAACCGTAGTTGCCAGTCCAAAGGTTGGACATTTCTTGCCGCCTACCCTCCAAACAGAGGAGGCTGCAAGAAAAATTGTTGTTGCGGCCTGTATGGTTGGAGTGGCACATGCGGAGCCGTCTGGCTTTTATGGGATCCGGACTAACGGGAGGTACCGCCTGTCTGGCTCTCATAATTTGATTGAGAATACCTCATGGAGGTATTGTGCAAACTATCTTGAAAATCTAAAGTAGAGGCCGACTCTGACAGTCGGTCACTCTTCTTTTTCTCTAGCAACAATCAAGCATTTGAGTAAGTTTTCTTTGATCCATCCGCTTGAACATGACGGATGGGTTTTCTCTTCCCTGGTGAAGGGAAGTGGTACTTCGTCAAATCGATTACTGGTGACCGCCTGGTCCGAAGCTTTGGGTGGGGGGTCGCCGCACGATCAGTAACTAGTCTCATCCTTCCAGAGAGGGAGGACTTTCTAGCCGACTGGTCCTTTGCAGGAACAGGCGTTCTCTTCTAAATCAATTCTTGGATCTCTCCTTTGAATCCCCTCATGAAGGTCATGAGCTCATTCCTTGTAATGGGAGCAGATCCCTCAGCCGCCTCCTGTTGCTCAGGCGGTGGGCCAGCTGATTGACTGGGACCAGCTTGGCAATCCTCCCATTCCCTCCTCTCAATGGGACGGGTGCGTCGGGCCCTTAGGGTCCCGTCTGAGGCCGTGTGAGTCTCCACCTCGACCTCATTATCAGTATCCTAGTCAGAATAGACCTGAGGGTCATCCACTGGACGTCTCCCTTCTGGATTCGGTACAGACTGTGATGCCATCTCGAAAGTACTCTCCCCACAGACGGCGCCAAAATGTTTCAGGGTTTTCTGTTGTCCTGCGGGAGAGTTACAATTCCGGAACTGGTATCCGTGCGCCAATACCTGCAAAACAACGGACTCTCTTGTTGGGGGGAGTTCCGCCTCCGACGATCAAGTTAGTATTTGTTTGAGGAGTGAATAATGCGGAAAAGTAAAGGTTGGGAGATCAGGTTCCCCTAGGTAAGGAGTGATCAGTGTGTTTTGACTTCTCTAGTTAAGAGTAATAAATGCTTAACCCCGTTTAATGAGGATTAATTAATGTATTTATAGCCTTGAGAAGCGTGCCCAACTCTAGGTTTAGGTCAACCTAGAGCTGATTGGGCTTTTCTCGGAAGGTGGGCCTAGGTGGCCATCTTCCTAGGTGGCAAACAGCAGGCCACTTGGCGTGGCGTAATTGGTCCATGGTGGACGAATGGTTGTGTGCCACGTGGCAGCCCTTGAGAGGTCCAAATGGAGGACACTTGGCAGGTGCTGATTGGTCCACGTGGCGTACACTGATTGGTCGGGGAAAAACCCCCTAATAAGTACCCACAGATATCATTTCAGATAGAGATTCAAGGTTTCTGTCTAATGTTTGGCATAGTCTGCAAAAGGAGATGGGAACGAAGGTGCTAATGAGCACAACATTTCATCCTATGATAGATGGTCAGACCGAGAGAACAATTCAGATATTGGAAGATATGTTGAGAGCATGTGTGATGGAGTATCAAGGGTCTTAGGAAGACCATTTGGACTTGATAGATTTTTCTTACAACAACAATTTTCATATAAGCATTGGAATGGCACCGTTTAAAGCTCTGTATGGTCGGAAGTGTAGAAGCCCAGAACTGTTTGACTAGTGCTTGAGTTACGAGGGCGTAACTCCTTTTAAGGGGGGTAGAGGTGATAGAGTTTCGCACGTTTGTGTTTTGAGTCATATTTTAGTGTTGTTGAGTCTTCCTTGAGTTAGTTGCAGTCGTGAGTCGGGTTAGGATGTGCATGAACCAATAACTTAAAATGTTTATTTATTAATAAAACAACCATAGTGTCACTAATATTAGTGGTCCACAATAAATTAGTGTTTTGAAATGATTTTCGTATCTCTTTTGGCTAAGTTTCGGGACGAAACTTCTTCTAAGTGGGGTAGACTGTAATACCCCGTATTTTTGAAATGTATTTTCTAATTAATTAATTAATTATTATTTTCTAAAAAGGAAATTTTAGTAATTTATTATACTATTTGAATTTTGGAGCCAAAATGTTATTTGAATTTTGGCGCTAAAAGTATTTTAAAACTTAATCATTATTTTTGGATTTTGGATAAGATTTATTATCCATTTATTTTAGGAAAAATTGCTTTAAATAATACTATCTTTCACCCATCCGCTAAAAACAAGTCGACCTTTTGATTATCTCAAAACAATACCACCTTTAGGGGGTGTCCGCTTTAAACAAGTTATTTTACCTACAACCTGAGTAACCTGTTATTTTTTTTTTCTTTTTAATAAATTCATTTAACAATGTAATTAACTCTTAATAACAACTCTAATTATGATTTATTAACAATTAAATAAAAAAACAAAATTAAAAAACAATTAAAAAAACAAAAAAAATGAATTAGCCCCCTCCTCCTTCCCCCTGACCTCCTTCTTCCCCTTCCCCAGCCACCCATCACAACCCACTGGAACCATCTGGTGCCAAATTCGCCAATGTTAAACCTCAACATCTACGACTACAAGTCTCACTGATCTAATTTTCACAGCAATATTCATCAAGAATACAAGCATGATAAACAAGAATCAATTAGCAATCAAAGGAATTTCCCTTCTACAATCTCAACTCAGGCGGCTTTCTCACCTTCAATCACGCCATTTCTTTCCTCAATTTTCTTCTCTCAAAAAAACAAAAATATGAATTTGTCCTACTTTGGGTTTATCGTGGGCTAATTGTGTTAATACAAGGTTTTTTATATCAAAAAGAGAAGAGGTTGCAGCCACCACCACCACTCGAAACTCCTTTTCCACCCCTCTCTAACTCTCAAAAACCCCCAAACAACCCACCCACACCACAAAACCACAACCACCATCTAATTCACCCACCCACATTACGAAACCACCAAGCTACACCAATTTCGAGGGAGGGAGTGGGTTTTCTGGGTTTAGTCTCAACACGAATTGTTGTTGTAAGTGGTGGCCGGAAATGTGGGAGAAAGGTGAGTGGTGGTCATGGTATGTGGAGGCGGCTGCGAGGAAGCTGTTGGGAGGCCGATTTCCGGTGGGAATTTTGGTGAGGATTTCAGCGGTGGGGGTGGTGGATTCGATGGGGATTTCGGTGAAGTTGGAGAGGATGGTGATTTCGGTGGTGGGGGTGGGAGGGGTGGTGATTTCGGTGGTGGGGGATTTATTGACGGGTGGCCGACGGGGCAAGGGGCGGGGAGGGGGCTAGCTGTGGTGGGGAACGAGATTCATGGAGAGGGAAAGAGGAAAGGGGAGGAAAAAGGAAAGGGAAGGGAAGGGGATGGCAAAAAGAGGAAAGGGGATGGGAGGGATTGAGGTTTTTTTATTAATTTTTTTAATTAAAAAAATTATATTTTCAAACCAATAAAATGATGACACGTGTCCATATAACCTATTAATCAGGTTACCATTCCTTACCAACAGGTAATAACTTGTTTAAAGCGGACAACCCCCAAAGATGGTGTTATTTAGAGATAATCAAAAGGTTGACTTGTTTTTAGCGGACGGGTGAAAGGTGGTATTATTTAAAGCAATTTTCCCTTTATTTTATTTTTAAAAACCGGATTATTTATATATATTTCGAATATTTTAATTAAAAAAAATTATGTTTTATTATTTAATTAGGAGGTCCGAAAATTTCTAATGATTGGTTATTAATTTCGAATTTTCCTAGTGTGGAAAATATGTTTTTTTAGTTAATTTATTTAGTGAGCTACATGAAGCTGAATGGGTGCGAGCTAGGTATGAAGAGCTTTTATTCCTCGATGAACAACGATTAAAATCTTTGCACATGTACAAGTCTACCAACAACGCATTGCGCGACATTTTAACAAACGGGTACGACCCCGTAATATTAAAGAAGGTGACTTTATACTAAAAGAGGTTAGAGGTCCTCCAACTAATCCAAGAGGGAAATTCAAGCCCAATTGGATAAGACCGTACTGTTTAATAGAAATTCTATCAGGAGGGGCAGTTAGATTTAATGGATATTGGTGGCGTCAAAATCCGTCAACTAATAAACATCGATCGCCTTAAAAAATATTACATATGAATTCCAGATAAAGTCGTTCATACAAAAATTCTAAATCAAACTTTATAACATTCAAATAAAAGATTCTAAGTGTTATAAAATTTATCGAACTCCATGGTAAAATTCATAACACTTGGGGGGTAGACAAAAAAAAAATATACATAAATAAAAATTTATCGCTTAAGTGTTTTAAATTTTACCGAACTTCATAGTAAAATTCATATCACTTAGGGGGTAGACAAAAATAAAATTGTCAATAAAAACGAGCCATTCAAGTGTTTAGATTTTTTCAAACTCCATGAAAATTCCTCACACATGGGGGGAAATAAGATATTAAAAAAAAAAACATTCGTTTCAAACCTTGGTCGAAAAATAGCACTCACAGCACAGGGGTCGCGCGCAACTGAATTAATTGCGCGCAGTAGGCACGCACAACCCCTGAGGTTGCGCGCGCCACCTGATGACGAACTGCGAACTTAAAGTTTTACACTTGAGAAAGATTGATTACGATTTTTACTAGCGATAAAACAAAGGAGTATTCAATTGTTATACATATTCGAAAAACAAAATTAAACTTTGATTTTAATTATTAAACAAAGTTTGATTAATTTTTCATTTAATTCCTACAAGTAGGATTAAAGAAAAATAAAAATTAAAAATTACTAAGTTTGCACAAGAACTACACGAGACTTGATTTCGTGATACGAATACGTAGGCAATCTTTGATCCGGTCAAATAAAATAACAAATTAAATAAAAGAGCTTTCTTTATTCCAAAAGCATTCAAAAAATACATCATATAACTTAGATAGTAGTAGAAAAAAATAATAAAAAAAAAACTTCTAGTAGTGATTACACTTTATTCAAAAAAAGAGTACTACTAATATTGTGTCACACCCTAAGGTTACTATATCCCCAATCGTGATAGTCGAAGGAGGAGTAGTATCCATTGTAGTATTTTCAGCAACCTTGGAACTTTCGTCTTCTCTCTTCTTCTTGACCCACACATTATTCTTCAATCTGAGAATAGGAGCCCATTCTACCTTTTCCCCTTCTCTTTGGAGTTTGAAGGAGCCTTTATTCAAGGATTTTTATTCCTTGTTGCGCAAGTTTAGGAGGAATCTTCCTCTTAGGTTGTCTTGGACGAGCCTTAGGAGATGTGGAAAAATCTAATTTTCTCCTTACTCCTTTGTTTTGGCCATTAGTAAGAGTAGTAGTGGCAGATTACACTAAAGGCTTAGGTGGATTGCGAGCCAAAGCGGCTTGATTTTTTTTACGAGCTTTATTCAATTTTCCCTTGTCAGCCACATTCATCCAAGCCTTGTAAAAGGAAGATAAAACTAAGCTTGCTGATAGGGTTGTAAAAGTATATTATCTAAATTTATTAAACTCTTGATTTTATATTGACATTTGATAACTTAAGAGTATTATAAGTAATTTCTTTCTTGAACACGAGATACTACTATTTTTATTTATTTGTTTGTAGGAAAGAAGATTATGGTATCAAATTGCAATTTACCACCACTCAGATCAAACGAAGCAAAAATCACAAGACTTAAGTCACATATTTTAAGCCCATATTTTAAGCCCAATGATGTTGAGTGCAAATAGCCACGTGAGCCTTGAAGTATACCAACCTGTCACTCAGCTAACAAAAAAGAAAAAGGAGCAGCTAAGAGTTCATCTCAATATTCTTGTGGGTAAGGCACAAAGTAAAACCATCAGTGATTTTCGTGGGTATCAAATATAAGAGTAGAGAAGAAAAAAATGAAATCAGATAATTATTGGAGAGAAATACTCGGAGCTGCTGAGATGAATCAAAGGCTAGTTTCTTATCTTTCTGTTAGGGGAGCTCTTTAGGGATATATCATGTTTGGTTCCAATTTAGTCCAATTGGGCCTAGTCATTAAATGATCCAATTTAAAGCCCATGGTCAAGGTTCAACTCTCTAATTGTGCTAAAGTCAAAGATCAGTCTTCAAGGCAAGTCAATTGGGCTAAGGCCCAACTTCTCCATATATGCAAAGGTATAAAAGCTATCAATATTACATTTGTAAATTCATTCAAACAAAGCCTCAAGCAATTAATTCTCTTGCATAGCATTCTCTTTCTACACACTGTATTGACTTTAGCATCGGAGGGGCCTTCCTCGGCAACACCCCCGAGGCTAGTTTACGTGTGTTTACTGTGCAGGAAACCTTCGGCCCAACATCACTTGGACCGAATCCAGTCTTCTCCACTTCATCGGACCTTCGACAAGGTCCCATTGTTTTCACCCGAAACAATTTGGCGCCGTCTGTGGGGAAGACTTTCAAAAATCTTTAAGACAAGTTTCTAACCAAAATCATCTTGCAATTATCTTAGTAGCAATGGCTAAGAACCGCAAGAGCAAAAGCCTCCGTCAAGGAGCAGGCGAAAAGCCTAAAACCCCTACACCATCACCCTCACCGGACCGAAACTCTCCCAAGGGTGCCAGCTCGGGGGAGGATCATACAGGGAGGATTCCCTTTATCCCGTAATTCATAACTCTCATCATAGGCCGAGTCACTCTCGGTCTAGCAGGGGTCAGTCCGATCATAGGACACATTCAGTGCCCCAAAGCCAACCATCAACCGTCCGCTCTCATTCCCATACTCAGCCGAGGACCCCTTTGACGGGGCCCAGCTCGGAGGAGGTGGCAAGAGCGCTGGCAGTGCTCATGGAGGCAATGAGGGCACAAAATATGCCGCTACCTCGCGATCGAACTCCTCCGCATACCCGGCATCAGCGGAGGAAGCTAGACCATGATGGTGGGAAACTTCCTTCCTTCCGGGAACTGGAAGAGTGGGAAGAGGATACCTGGAAAACTGAAAAAGAGAGGAAAAAGAACCCTCTATTCTTCATAGGATCCTCGACCTCCCGACAGGAAACGCATAAGAGCAGCAGCTCAGCTTCTCGGCCAGAATCTGCTCGCCAAGAACAACCTGAGACTGTTCGTCGAAGTGTCCTCGACCGACTCGGCGGCAAGGAACCGAGCGTGCACAATCGCCTCTCGTTCCCTGCAGCCGAGGCCCAGACTTCCCAGCCAGGGACGAAAACCACTCCTACCTCTCTAAGAGGGCGGAGCGCGGTCCCTTCGGCCAGGAACAAGGGCAAAGCCGTTATGCTACCCGCCAGTTCCCCATTCGAGCAATGGATACTGGAAGAGCACGTGCCCACGGTTAAAATACCGTCGCACATCACAAATGATGGGACTTCGGATCCGAAGGACCACGTTGCCTCGTATGAGGCTCATATGCATCTTTGCCCCAGATCCGAAGCGACTTGGTGCAAATATTTTCCAACCACTCTCAAGGGGGTCGCGCAAGCATGGATCTCCAAGGGAGTAAAGCAAGGCTCTATAACAGGGTGGGATGATCTGTCCTCCAAATTTAGGAGCAAGTTTTCTACGGCAAACCGCCGAGAGAAGACTACTGCAGAACTCATGGGTCTGCAACAGGGGGAGACCGAAAGCCTCCGAGACTATCTGACCCGTTTCAGCAACGAGTCATCCAGCGTCTCTCAGCAGGACCAGGGGCTAGCCGTTTTTGCAATGCAGAATAGCCTTCAGCCCGGGAAGTTCCTAGACTTCATGGTCATGCATACCCCGCAGACCTTGGAGGAAGCTCTAAGCACCTCGGATAAATTCATCCGAGCCGAAGAGTGGAACAAAGCAAAAACCCAACCTCAATCTGGGGGAGGGAAGCAAAAACAAACACCCTTGTCTGAAGGCCAAGGCCAGAGGACAAAGGGAAAGGCCAAGGCCTCGGAACAATCTTCGGCCAGCGACCCAAAGAAGGAAAAATCTGCCTCATACACAGGCAGATACGAGTCCTACACTCCGCTCTCTCTTCCACGCGCCAAAATTTACAGCGTGACGAAGGAGGAGCAGAGTTACCAAAAGCCGAGACCACTCCCATAGTGGTATCAGCGAAAAAATAAAAATCAGTGGTGCGAGTTCCACGAATCTCCGGGACATAACACTGAGGAGTGTATCCAACTGAAGGACCAGATAGAGGACATGGTCCGGAAGGGATACTTGAAAAAATACATCGCGGATCACTGCGAGAAAAAGGAGTCCGAGAAGTCAGCAAAGGACCCTCAGCAAGACCTCGACTTCCCCCGGAAGAACAGTAAAAAGGCAGAGGGAAAATTCTCTCCGATCAATGTTATCTCGGGAGGAATATGCTCTCAGAGGGAACACAAGCGACACCTTAGGGCTCTGACCCACCAGGTGAACAACGCTGACATTCAGCCTCCCCAGTCGCCGGTGCCGAACATGACGTTCACAGCCGCCGACTGCCGGGGGGTAACGTTCCCCCACGAGGATCCGTTGGTGATCATCGCCACGGTGGCCAACCACGACGTCAGTAAGGTCCTTGTTGACGGTGGCAGCGGAACAAACATTCTGTTCCGAAAGGCCTACAATCAAATCAAGCTGAAGCCCAAGCACCTTACGCCGGTACCCTACCCGGTATCCGGGTTCAACGGGGCTTCAACTTATCCAGATGGGAAGGTGACACTTCCTGTCACCATCGGCTGCGATGAGGCAGCCAGGAATGTCATGATTGAATTTTTGGTCATTGACGCTCCTTCAGTGTACAACGTGATTTTGGGGAGACCCATAATTCATGAGATCCAAGGGGTCGTCTCAACTTATCATCAGCTGATGATTTACGTCTCAGACGCTGGCTTCCCCGAAAGGATACAGGGCAACCAAAAGGACGCCCGAAGGTGCAACTACCTCAAGCCATCCAGTAGTCGCCCAGATGACGACAAGGATGAGAAGGAGAAAGAAAAAGAAAGAGAGCCAAGCACAAAAAAGCCGAAAGGCCAAAGTGCTTCGGCCCAAGGATCTGTGCCCAGAGAAAAAGGGCCCGAAAGGGAAAAGGCTAGCTCTTCAGCTGAACCGAAAGACTAAGAGAGCCAGCCGAAGAACAAAAAGACTGGAACACCTGCTGACATAGGCATCAGGTCAGATTCTGAAGAGTCCAGTCCATCAGCAATGGACATGGACCAACAGACTGAAACAGTTGAGTTGGCCGAAGGAGACGTTAAGAAATGTGTAACAATCAGGATGGACCTTGATCTAAACACCCGTTGTGAACTTATTTAGCTCCTTCGGGACAACAGAGATGTGTTTGCTTTCTCGGCAGCTGATATGCCCGGGATAAGTCCAGACCTCATCTCCCATAAGCTTAATGTTGACCCAACGTGTCGACCAATTAAGCAAAAGAAGCGGAATTACTCCACTAATAAGAACCGAGACATCGCAGCCGAGGTCAAAAAGTTGCTGGAGGCAGGCTTCATCGAGCCTTGTCAGTATCCAGAATGGCTTGCAAATGTGGTGATAGTTCAGAAGGCCAATGGTACCTAGAGGATGTGCGTTGACTTCACGGACCTAAATAAGGCTTGTCCGAAGGATTTATATCCCTTGCCGAGGATCGATCAGCTAGTTGATTCGACAAGTGGCCATGCCTTTCTTAGTTTCATGGACGCATTCTCGGGGTATCATCAGATCTTCATGCACCCCGACGATCGAGCAAAGACGACATTCGTCACGAACGCCGGGGTGTACAATTATAAAATGATGCCCTTCGGATTGAAAAATGCGGGGGAAACCTATCAAAGGCTGGTGGATCAAGTTTTCGCCGATCAAAAGGGCCGAAACATGGAAGTCTACGTCGACGATTCGATCGTCAAAAGCAAAAAATCTGAGGACCATGTTAAAGACCTGGCTGAAACCTTCGCCACCTTAAGAAAGCATCAAATGAAGCTGAATTCGAAGAAGTGTGTCTTCGGCGTGAAGTCAGGGAAATTCCTTGGGTTCATAGTCAGCAAGAGGGGGATTGATGCCAATCCCACCAAAGTCAAAGCAGCGCTCGACCTTCCTGAGCCGAAAACAAAGCGGGATGTTCAGCGGCTCACCGGAAGAATGGCATCCCTCTCGAGGTTCATTTCTAGAGCTTCGGATAAGGGGTTACCTTTCTTCAAAGCCCTGAAACTCCCGAAAACAAAAGAGCTCGTTTGGGAGAGAGAGCAAAGAGAAGCCTTTAAGCAGCTTCGGGAGCATCTGGCTCAACTCCCAACGCTGGCTAGCCCAGCAGAAGGAGAAACTTTGTATCTATATGTGGCCGTTAGCCCAACCACCATCAGTGCAGTACTGCTGAAGGAAGAAAGCAAAAGTCAACAACCAATCTATTTCGTCAGTCATACTCTGACGGATGCCGAGACTCGCTACCCTCTACTCGAGAAAGTCGCTTTTGCGGTAGTGGTAGCTGCTCGAAAGCTGAGGCCCTATTTTGATTACCATCAGATAGTGGTCTTAACTGATCAGCCGCTGGAAAAAGTTCTCGGCAAAGTTGAAAAATCTGGTAGGCTGGCCAAGTGGGCTTTTGAGCTCACCGAATTCAGCATCAGCTACCATCCGAGGGCTGCCATTAAGGCTCAAGCTCTATCGGATTTCTTGGCCGAATGCTCATACCAGGAAGCGCTAGACAATGAAAAGAAAGTTTGGACCGTGTTTACGGATGGATCTTCCACCGAAAATGGTTCGGGGGCAGGAGTAGTGATAACCTCTCCCGAAGGCAAATCCTTCGAGTATGCACTAAAATTTTCTTTTATGACCTCGAACAACGAAGCCGAATATGAGGCAGCAATCGCTGGCCTAGAATTGTGCATCTCCTTGGAAGCCGATCATGTCTGCCTGAAAAAGACTCTCAGCTAGTTGCATATCAGATCAGCGGCAGCTACGAGGCCAAAGAGCCCTCCATGATAGCCTATCTTGCCAAGATCAAATCAGTCATTGCAAAGCTGAAAACTTTTGAGGTTCAGCTAATCCCAAGGGGTCAGAATTCTCAAGCCGATGCACTCTCCAAACTTGCCAGTTCAACTCTCACTGAGCTGAACAGATCTGTATATGTGGAAGTGCGTCGAGAAAGAAGTGTCGACGAAGCACCTGAAGTGTGCTGCGCTGACCTAGAGCCTAGCTGGATGGACCCCATCCTAGCTTTCAAACTTCGGGGAGAGACTCCCGAAGATAGAGCTTTGGCCTCCAAGATGAAGAGAACCAGCTCAAGGTTCATTGTCTTCAGGGGGGAGCTTCTGAAAAGTCCTTCTCAGCCCCATTGCTGAAATGCGTGGGACCAACAGATGCAGATTATATCCTACGGGAGATTCACCTCGGCATCTGTGGGAACCACATCAGGGGAAGGACCTTAGCCCACAAGGCATTGAGGGCTGGATATTACTGGCCCACCATGATCGCAGATGCTAAGGACCTGGTCCGGAAATGCGAAAAATGTCAAAAATACGCACTAGTTATCCACCAGCCAGCAAGGGATCTTCAGCCGGTCCTTAATCCACTCCCGTTTGCCCAATGGGGACTGGATATACTAGGACCATTTCCAGAGGCTGTGTACCAAAAAAAATGGCTGATAGTTGGTGTTGACTACTTTAGTAAGTGGATCGAGGCCGAAGCAGCCTCGAACATTACAGAGCAAACTGTCAGAAAATTTATCTGGCAGAATATCATCACTCGTTTCGGCATCCCGAGAGTATTTGTCTTCGATCATGGGAGGCAATTTGATAACTTACCACTGAAGCGGTATACAGACCAGTTCGGTATCAAACTGGCATATTCAGCGGTATGCCACCCGCAAAGTAACGGACAAGCTGAAGCTGCAAATAAACAGATCCTAAATTCCCTCAAAAAGAGGGTGGAAGATCAAAAGTCCAAGTGGCTGGAGGAGCTCCCTGGAACCCTTTGGTCCCTTCGGACAACTGAAAAAGAGGCAACGGGCTATTCACCTTTTGAACTGGTGTATGGTGCCGAAGCCGTTCTTCTAGTGGAAATTGGCTCTGAGAGCTTACAAGTGCACCACTTCTCGGCTGAGAATGAGCGGCTGATGAAGGAATCTCTCGATTTCCTCGACGAAGTAAGAGACTCGGCCCGAGACAGAATAGCTGCTTATAAGCAGAGAATCAGCAAATTTTACAACCGAAGGGTCCACGCAAGTCCTCTCAAAATTGGAGACCTTGTCCTTCGAAATGCTGCTGCAGTTCAGAAAAGCCGAATTCATGGAAAACTCTCAGCTGCATGGGAAGGGCCCTACAAAATCTGTGATGAGCTTCAGCCAGGGACATACCGACTTCGGCAGTTGGAGGGAACTGAGTTGAAAAATCACTGGAACGCTGATGTACTGAAAAAATATCATGTGTAAACCCTTCGGGGCAGAACAATCTTTGTAAGTACATTTTGAATTAATGAAAGGCCTTGGAGCCACCATTTATATAAATATTTGCAATTTTTTATTCTTTCAAAGTTTTCTTGGTTCTATCTACTCTTTAAGGGTTTTTATTCAGCCTCGTCTGAAACCTTCGCCTTCGGGTAACTGGGTTTCAGATTGCTGACAAAACTCGTCTTTTTAAAGAACACTGGTCTTTCAGCTGAAGTCAAACTTTAGTAAGACTTGTTCTCCAAAGGCATGAGTCCATGGACAATTCTGGAATACTGCCTTAACTGAGCCTTGTATTCCAGAATGCCATTATCCGAAACATTGCCTTCAGCTGGCCCTGTGTTTCGGATATCCATTTTTTTAAAGATAGCCAGAAAATTAAGGATAACAGCAACTGTTGGAAATTGTTTATTCAGCCTCGTCTGCAACCTTCCCCTTCGGGTAACTGGGTTTCAGATTGCTGACAGACTCGTCTTTTTAAAGAACTCTGGTCTTTTAGCTGAAGTCAAACTTCAGTAAGATTTGTTCTCCAAAGGCATGAGTCCATGGACAAGTCTGGGATATTGCCTTAACTGAGCCTTGTATCCCAGAAAGCCATTATCCGAAGCATTGCCTTCAGTTGGCCCCGTGTTTCAGACACCCATTTTTAAGAAATAGAGAAATTGTTTATTCAGCTGAAGTCATACTTCAAATTCTGGGGGGGCAAGAGGCACTACCAGTGCAAGTTTATGTTCAGCAGAATTGAAAAAACAGTAAAGCATTCAAAGTAAAACAAAGCAGTTGAAGAAAGGAACATCAGATTAATAATTCAGGCTCAGAAATTGAGCTACAAGTTCAAATAAATTAAAAACTATATCGGCAGCCGCCCACAAGCGGAAAATAACAGCTGCCAAAATACGTACAGAAGGAAAAAATAAACTGTTTGTACGACAAGGCAAGCTGAAGCAAAAAAACAAGGCAAAAATTCAGAAAGCGGCAAGTCTAAAGTTGAGCGCATGATGAACCGCAAGATTCTGAAGACGACTGCCCGAGTTCCTATGCTTCAGCCCGAGGATCAGACTGATTAGCATTGTGGGGCCCCATGGTGGCCTCAGCCCCAGCAGCAGAAGAAGCAGGCTTTGCACTCTGTCAAGCCTCCCTTTCCCTCTGTTCAGCCTCCAACTCCTTTCTCTCAGCTTCTTCTTCGGCTTCCTCAGCCTGAAGGATTTCAGCTTCGATTGGAGTTGCATATTTCATATGAGGGTCTTCGGGATCCTGGACCCATTCAGCACATTTGGACCAGTCCAACTTCGGCTCAGCATGTAGGCAGACTCTTCGGCACACTCTGAACCCGTTTCTAAAACCCATTTCATACTCTTCTTGGGTATAGATACGGACTTTGAGTAGAGCCTCAGCATCAGCCAACTTCTTCTTTGTCTCCTCCAAGTCTTCCTTGGATTTCTTCAGCTCATCGGCGAGCTTGGAGGAGGAACCTTTCAGCTCATTCAGCTCCTGCTGAACTTGGGAAGCCTCTGTCTGAGCCTGGGTCAGTTCTTCTTTTTTGGCCATTAGCTGATCCTCAACTTCTTGGAGCTTAGCTCTCTGAGCTTCAGCAGCATTAGCAGCCTCTAAGAGTTGGACATTCCGGGCTTGGAGCATCTCTTCAGCGGCCATTCTACTGGCTTCAAGAGCTTCCAGCTTTTGCTGCACTTCAGCTTGTGCAGTAGCTCCTTCCTGGATTCGGCTCCCAATGGTAGCCTTGAACTTGGAGATGTCCACTCTCATGTGCTCTTGAAGGAATTTTTCCCCTTCCATCAGTGGGGGAAAAACTTCCTTCTCCATAGCATCGCATAAGGTTTTAAGGGCTTCAGCAGCTCTCTTTTCATATTCTTCACCCTTCTGCTGCTTCTCTTCAGCTGCTGCTTGCTTCAGCTTAGCAAGCTTTAGCTCCTCCTCAGCTACCTTCTTGTCATACTCGGCAGCATCTACCCTATCTTGTAGGGTATCTATCAGCTCTACAGTGAGAGTCTGATTGTGCACGAACTGGAAACAGGAGCAAAAGTCAACCAAAAAAAAAAAAAATTATATATATATATATATATATATATATATATATATATATATATATATATATATATATATATATATATATATATATATATAATAACTGAACCTGAATTGAAGAGCTGAATTGAAAAAGAGATAAAGGCAAGGAGAATCACCTGCATCATCAGCAGTTGGTTAGACCTGGCTGGGTCTGGAACTGATCTGCTGGATTCGCCCATCCCAGCAGTGGCCTTTAGCGACCAGATTCTTGCCCTATATACTTCGGACATGCCAGCAAAATCGCCGAAGTAGGCTGCAGCACCTTCTCGGTTCTGACCCCATATGAGGTCCCAGATGTGATCTGGGATTGGAATTCGGGCGGCCGAGAAACCCATTTCCCCAGACTGCAGCGTCTGGAAGGAAGGGAAGGATGACGATGGAGCTTCTTGAATCTTGGATGGCTCGGCATCCCCCTTCTTCTCAGAAGAGTCAATTATTATGACTTCTTCTTCTTCAGGTGTGAGGACGAAGGCCTCAACCTCTCTTGTATGTCTGCCGTGAAACCCTCAGCACTGGGCATCACAGCATCCTCATCTCTGTGCTCAGCAGCACTCTCTTGAACTTCCTCTTGGACCCCTCCCTTAAGTTCGGGAGTTTTCTGATCCACCTCCATCTCGGGAGGTGGCGGAGGGGTCTTTGGAGGTGATTGAGGTGGCGGCCGGGGAACCCTCGGCGATCCATTGCCTTCCTCAGGTTCCCTTATCTCGACGCCGATGGTCATCGGCCTCCGCTGAAAGTCATGCGGGCCGATGATGGCCATTCTTCGTCGCCTTTTCTGAAGCGGCTGCTCATCCATGTCTGAGTCTGAAGACTCTTCTTGTGCCTGGTCTTCGGGACGAACAAGGGCTTTCCCTTCTCTATGTCTATTACTCTCTTCGGACTGTAAAAGACAGGGGGGAGGAAGAATGTGAGTAAAAAAAAAAAACACAGACAAAACTAAGTCTAAAAGCTCACCGAGGTCTTTAGCAAAGCCTCGTCTTCTTCAGCTGCCCTAGCTGCAGCTTCTTCTTCAGCAGCCCTGGAGGACCCTTCTCCTCCTTCACAAGCTTCAATAACCCGTGCAACCTCTTCGTCCGTACGGGCAGCTTCAGCTTCTTCGTCTAGCAGCTGAAACCAGGGATCTCTCTTCTTCCACCAAGGCTTCTGCCTCTGATACAGAGCAACAGCCTCAATTTGGAAATGGGAAGAGTCTAGATGAACTTCCCTATGCCTCGGTTCAGTGATAGAGGGGGCCCGATCAGTTACAACTCGTTCTCGGTTGACGCCAAGACGAGCGTAGTTAATGCCGACGTTGGTCTCGTCCCGCTCTGAAAAAGAAGAGGGAAAAGGTTAGTTCAGTTAGGTTGGCACAGCATAAAAGAGCGAAGTGAAAACGGAGGAAAAGAGATAATTAAAAGGCCTTGGCCCCAGCCGAAGAAGCTTACCATCCCTAAACTTTCGGCTGAGGCCGACAGCTGCTAACATGTTCTCTTGGAAGACATAATGCGTATCGGGGAGCCAAGTCTCCGGGATATGCTGCATTCGACCGCTGCCCCCCCGGTTTGGCAGCTTGTCGAAGATGTTCTGTTTATTAAGGTTCGGATCTGGGTCGTTATCTTCGGGGGGACCTAAACTTCCCATGTCGGGATCAGGCTCACCAAGATACCTAGGAGCGCTGAAGACGCAAGGGTGGCCCGGGTCCGTGGGCGCCCTAACCCAAATCCATTGACCTCTCCAGTCCTTGTCTGAAGAGTCGTTCGGCCACATGGTTAGGTACTGGGGCCGAGACTCAATCCGGTACCACCCAGAACCGTGACTTTCGTGCCCACTTTGAATATTTGGCACTAGACGATGGAGCTTTTTGAAGCAGTGCAGGTTCGGCACATACCTGAAGAACTTGCAGACCCATAAGTATATCATCACCCTTTGGATGTTAATGGGAGTTAGCTGACATAGGGAAATATTATAATGGATCAGCAAGTCTCGGACGAATACGTCCAAAGGGAACCTCAGCCCATACTGAAGTTGTCTTGTGTACACCCCCACATACCCCGGGGGTGGACGATGGATTCTATCGGATGCCATGGGCATTCGGCACCAATACCCATCAGCTTCAAGGATGCCGTAATGCAACTCAATCTATTCGGCAAACTGATACTGTTCAGCATTCTCTACCCACCATGAGTAGGGGCGGTTCTTTATCATGGTCGAAGCTACTTCAGCATCCTCCCACTCCGAAAACCCAGGAAGGATGTCCCAAAGGATAGCGGGAACTTCATCGTCCCGCCCAGAAGCGCTCGGCCCCTCCGTTCTCTGAGGAGGAGCCGAAGAAATTGGAGTCGCCCTAATCCCTTCAGCAGGGTCAGGCTCTGCTCTCTATCCATTACAGGTCCCAATCTTGTTCCTGGGATCGGGAATTGGCCTTGCTCTTCTTGGAGCACGGGTTCTACCTCTAACTCCTCTCACCATGGATGAGTTTCGAAGAAAAAAAAAAGAGTCGAAAAAAAAGGGAAGGAGTTCAAATTCGAAGAAAAATAAACTAAAATCAAAGGAATTTACCTTAATCTGAAGCGAAAGTTGCCGATTTACGAATTGGTAGTGACGAGTCTCAGTTTCTAAGCTTAATGCTCAGGGAATTTGCGAAGTTTTGACGCGGGTTCTTGGGACTTTCTTAAGAATTCTGGGTTTGTGTTGGTGAATAAGTGAGGAGAGATGACGCGCCTCTAATTATATCTCCAGAAATGGGAATTCTGGGAGTCCGCGTTTCAATTTCTCTTAAACATCTCACTAAGTAACCGTTAAACACACGACCTTGCGATTAAACCGCCCATTATCCGTCCAACTTCCACAATTATTCGCCTTAACTGTTGTTATCTCATTAATTACGGTTTAAATTCAAATTTCTTGGATTAATTAAATCATTCACTTCCCTCCTTTTCTGATTAATCAAACCCGACCCGTCATCCTGCCAAATCGGGTCTGGGGGGCAAGTTGTTTGGGTCCAATTTAGTCCAATTGAGCCTAGTCATTAAATGATCCAATTTAAAGCCCAAGGTCAAGGTTCAACTCTCCAATTGTGCTAAAGTCAAAGATCAGTCCTCAAGGCAAGTCAATTGGGATAAGGCCCAACTTCTCCATATATGCAAAGGTATAAAAGCTATCAATATTACATTTGTACATTCATTCAAACAAAGCCTCAAGCAATTAATTCTCTTGCATAGCATTCTCTTTCTACACACTGTACTGACTTTAGCATCGGAGGGGCCTTCCTCGGCAACACCCCCGAGGCTAGTTTACGTGTGTTTACTGTGCAGGAAACCTTCGGCCCAACATCACTTGGACCGAATCCAGTCTTCTCCACTTCATCGGACCTTCGACAAGGTCCCATTGTTTTCACCCGAAACATATCATATCCGTATTTTTGGGGGTTTCATTTTGGGGGGATGATTTCGAGGCTAGGTTGAGCATAATTTGAAGGATTATATTTGAATCAAAGGGAGAGAGTTGTACTGGGGAAACAAATTGAAGCTAGCAGAGGAAGGATGGAAGAAGGAATTGACGAATTTGCTTGCTTAGAGACTTGGAGTATTGTTCGTGGTTGCTTCCCCAAAGTTCAACTCTAGCAATTGGTATTCTTAATTTAGTTAGTAGCTTATAGTTTTGCATGTAGAACTTCAGTTAACAATTTCGTTTAATAAAGTAGTAGAATTTGCTAAGTTACTTTTGTTTTTATTGTTTCATTTCTTTATTAGATTAGGCGGTTTAGAATAATTGCAATTTGATTATTTTTGGATGGTTTACAAAGTTGTTCTATCTCAATTTTTTTATTTTCTTTAGTTATATGAGTTATATAATTTCATTGTTATAATTCTAATTCTTGATATGTTAGGCTAGATTATTAGTGGATAAGGAGATATATTAAGTGTTGGATTATTATGTTGTGAAAGTATGAATGATGTGATTTTTGAAGATATTACGTTTATATCTTGGTTGAGTTGGTAATCTGTTTTGTCGTATGAATTAGTTAAATTACATTTTAGACCGGCCATCTTTAGTGTAATTTACTAGTTTGATTGCTAGGATTTTAAACCCGTGCTGCGTAATTGTCCTTGTTAATTTCTCTTGGTAGTAATTAGGTGTTTAATAGGTGACTAAAGCTTGTTATAATGCCTAAGATTATCAACTCGTTGGGTTGCACGAGTCCAAGCCTCTGAGATTTGTGGCTTAAGTTAACTAATTCCCTGCGATTAATGTTGCTAATTAATCGAGTCTAGAGAGCTTGTTCTAGATTATTATTTAGTTAGACAATATACCAAGAGCTTGTTTGGTTTATTTGCAATTAAGGAATGTTTTGTGGTTAACGTTAAGGTATAAATGTTTTATACGACTTGATGATCAATTAACATTCCAATACTAATATATGTCTCCCGATTCCTTATTTCATTATTCTTGATTTTATCGTATTTCAATTTTATTAGTTTATATCCCGTACTTTATTCGTTTTTTAGTCTGTAGCTTATTTATTAGATCATATCATTATTTCTTTAAAATAGGGGTTCCTAACTTACACAAGTAATTATTTGATAATCCAATTCTCTGTGGGAGGTTTTAGTTAGGTTTATTTTTGGTAGATAAGCGATAGTCGTACCACTTGCTGTGGGATTTTGCACTACCCACTTAGGAATGCTAGACCAATACTCAATCCAACGGGGAATTCTTTCAGCCTTAAAATTCACATCCTTGGGAGCATCACAATCTTGTGGAGGGATAAGTTGTTTCATCCCATATTGTCTCATAACCTTATAGGAAATATGTAAGTAGTACTATAAAGGCCTAAAAGGCGAATGTAGGGACAATTAGAACTATTCCCAACCATACTACTTATGTTCCACCAAGGAATCACAAAGTGTATGTTAGGAACCCCATGACAGAAAAAAGCCGTCCATTCTTCTTCATTCTTATGCTTGTAAAGAATATGACGACCATGGAACGATCTTACTCCATTAGCCTCAAAATTTTGTGGTTGATCAACAATTGGCAAGTGCTCCATGAGCCAAATCTAAAAAAACGATAGTTAGATTGTGAACATTACAACAGCAGGTGGCGCGCGCAAAAGAAAGAGTCGCGCGCCATCCGCGCGCAACCTTGAAGATTGCGCTGGACATACCAAAGGAACTTCTAGAGTTGCGCACGCCAACGAGTACGTAAAAAAAAACGTACGTGTAAAAGGAGTGGAATTCCGGTGAAACCGTTCTCGTTTGGATCTCCGCTAAGTCGATTCAAGCAAAGTACAGTTTCCGCCAAGGGTAGTGGAGCGGGTGAATGACACCCCTCTATTTACTCTACTATGGACACCATTGAATAATCTCCATATTCTTTGCATGTCCTAAGTAAACAATTGACAGCAAGACAAAAACATAAAGCACGAATTTTAAAGCGTTGTTTAGTCAAATTGTTTTGAGGAGTTACAAAATGTTCGATGAATTGAATCAAATTCACGCCATGCTCCATATCAATTGTGGTCATATCATTGTCATTCAAGCTAAAAAAATCGCTGAAAAATCGGGTTTGGAATGTGACAAGTTAAGGGCATAAGTCATAGGGATAGTATTTGCAGGGAAGCCTAGTAGAGCCTCAAACTCGCCGAGTAGTGGGACTATTTCATTCCCTTTGAAGAGAAAAAGATGATAGTTGGAGTCCCAATGGTTAACGGCGGCATGGAGAAAATCAAAGTTAATGTGGAGTTGCATATAACTTAATAAGGGATCTAGATGGTATATTTTGAAAGCTAGCTTATCCTCACTATAAAGGGAGGTGACCCATTGTTTCAATCATTGCTCAAAAGTTTTAACCATTGTAATAATTAAGAAAAGAGATAGAGTAATAAAATTCTTTTGAGTAATACTATTTCTTGGTGACGAATGAATGTGAGATAATCAAAAGTCTAAATGTAACCTTGTTTAAATGGACTGAAACGGTTCGATTTTTGGCAAAATTCGCTCGAAGGAAAGTTCACGCGCAGGTGATGCGCGCGATCGATTTATATGCGCGTGACACTTGCGCGCAACCCACAGAGTTGTGCGCTCCTAGTCTGTCGCAGCTTATTTTTGGTTATTTTCGTGTTTCGTTTAACAAATAACGGAAACATTGTTACGGTGTTTATGATTAACTCATACGCTTGCCTTTTTTTTATTTACTTCCTTTTTCCTTTCTTTTTTTTAATTATTATTTTTCTTCTTTTTTTAATTTTTATTAATTTTTCTTCCTCCTCCTTCTTGCCTTTTTTTTTCTTTCCTTTCTTTTTTATTTATTTTTATTTTACTTTTTACTTTTTCCTTTCCTTTTTTTCATTCTTTCTTTTTTGAGGGGGGTAAGTCGGGAACCCTTTCCCTCCCTCGGAAATTTTTACAAATTTTGTGCAAACATATTTATGGGAAATAAAATGCAATAAATGACAAACGGCGATATATAAAACATGTCGTATGTACAAAAATCGTATGTATATAAAAAATATAATAAAAATAAAAAATATATATACATTTCCCATAAATAAAAATATATATACACGATGGAATCGAGGTGCTCAGCGGCTCCCAGAAGGCTGCTGTACACCCTGCAAAATCCAAATCAAAGATTAATACGCATACATGTAATAACTTTGATGAAATAATAAAGAAAGAAAGAAAAATACCGCAACCATCCGATGATCACGGCATGACAAAGCCACGATGGCCCTCCGATAAGCAGCTCAGAAAGCTCAAAGGGTCCTCACCATGTCGTCCACAGTCTCCCGCGGAACCTGTTCTAAAAATAGGACAGTTATATAAACGTATATGATAAAAAAAAGAACTTATGTACATATACGTAACAAAATATACCGACTCGACCGTTTCTAGGACGAACGGTATGTCCTCATCCTCCGCTGCCGGAAGAGCCTCATGAATCATCGATCCAAAGGCGTCGGTATATGAGATCTCTACCATGGGAGGCATCCAACCACCCAGCTGGACCCTCTATAAAAAAGTAAAGAAAAAACAAACAAGGGGTCAATATTCGAATGCGAAAAAACACAACAAAATCTAGAGAAAGAAAGACTAACCGGAACAAAAGCTGGAAATGGAGTCAGTTTGGATGCGACAAACGCCTGGTAAGATGCTCCAGGCAGCGCCAGCTGCTCCGCAGGATAACCAAGGATCACTTGAGCTCGATCCTCGGTAGACAGCAAATCCGAACGCAACATCCGAATCGGAGGGTTTGTAGGAACCAAAGGCTCCTCGAACGAGAACTGCCAGACAACGCGCTCGCCTAAAAACCACGCGTCCGTCTGGTGAAGCAAAGAGAGTCCCTGATAGAGCGCCAAAAAACGACAGCGAACAGCGCCTGCTTAGACGGCCTCAGACCTACAAAACATAACTTTATGTAAAAAATGGGGACGACTAAACAAAAGAAATGAAGACATATGTTGCTAAAACTATACTCGTCGACGCACGAGTCGGCGAAAGAATCCTCTGGCGAAAGTCGCCGGCTGCAGTAGCTCGTTTCCTCTTTATTATGGCCAAACGATGGCCAATAGGGAAACGAGTCCGACCAAGAGTCTTGGGGACTAAGAAAGGCAAGTACGAGTACCCGCAGGCCTAGAAAAAGCAAGCAAAACGTGATCAGCTCAAGAGAACAGTAAAAGAAAGACAAGAAAAATATATTAAAAAAAATAAACACATACCTCAAGAATACGACCGTGTCATGAAATGGAGATCCAAGGCACCTCAGTAGGTGCCGTGGAATCCATCACCCGGATCGCCTTGCCCATAACAGTAAGCATACGGGCATACGACACCTCCGCCTAGATTAGGTTACCTACTTGCCCCAGATCACTGAGGCAAATAAGTAACCTAATGGCGAAACGTTCTCCCCGATCACTCAGAATAGTGACGGAAAGAACATGAGCAATGTATATCCGAGCCAGCTGCTTAGGAGTACACTGTTGGCCAACCTCATCAGCCAATAACTCATCGGCAAGAACCGAGTACGGATAAGACTGCACATACACATGGAGGGTCGCCGCATGACGATCCCCCACAAGGTCACGCAATCTCTCATCTGACCCCTTTACGTTCTCTAGGACTATAGGCTCGCCTCCGAAAGGAAAACCCATGATCATGTAGAAGTCGTAAGAGGTAACCGTCATCTCTCCCCACGGGAAGTGAAAAGTGTTGGTGGAATCCTACCAAAACTCTAGCAACTTGCGAAGGAAAGCCAGTGACGCAGGCTGACTCGATAGATCCCGAAGAGGTGACAGCTGGGGACTGATCCCCGAAATCTCTATCACCTCCTTCGCTACCTCGGGCAAGCTCTTAAACAGACCTCTCAGGTCACCCGAGCCATATAGACGCATGCTAGGATCACTTCAAAAAAGGAAATTCGGTTATGACAAGTTTTGAAAAAAGAAATAGAAAAGAGAAAATAGAAAAAACAAAAAACAAAAAAACGTGAAGAAATTCACTATGCTGCGTCAACCTCAAACCGAAACATGGTGGTCTGGGTCCTATTTAAGGACCTGCGGATCCCAGTTGGGAGGAGCCTCCCAAACCACCTCCTCGTGATGACGTCGCTCAACATCAACGCGCCACTCCCGACCTTCCCCACGAGGACGTGTCACCCTCTTTCAAGGGCGAACCACCTCGTCCAGAACCGGTCCTCTTAGAACCTCCTCGGCATCAACAAACGGGGGAGAGAGTCCATACTACAATCGATGGAATTTTGAAAAATTACACAATTAAGTATATTTTCTAAAGTGCAAAAAAAAAAAACGCGAGGACGAATCCTAGGCCCATTTCGACAGCATAATGGCTACGAAAAGGGAAAAACACTAAGTCGAAAGCCACCCAATACTTGGGGGCTACGACACCTGCAATTGAACTTAGTAAATGGGGGCTCAAACACCCACAAAGCCAACCTATACCAGTTCAACTAACTATTCTAGATATTACTTTTATAAATCTTGGGAATTAACAGTTCGTAGATGAATAACAAACATTCAAATATAGTGATCGTCCACCAAACAATTATTTTGAAGCTTGAGAATGGCAAAAATCAGGGGAAAAATAAACATGCATTTCGCGCCATTTCTCAAAATAAAAAATTTCAAAAACATGATTCATGAACGTAATTGTAGGAATAACACTATAATTTACTTCACAATCAACAAGTATGACCAAATGAGCAAGCAAAACAAGTAATTCAAACTCAAAATTGAAGAAAAATGCAAAGAACGAACTTGAACAAAAATATGCTCATACAAGGTTCAATACTTAACCATTTTTTCATAAAATTTGTTGCAAAACACTCCTTGAACATGGCATAACAACATGGAACAAAAAATTTCAAGAATAATGGACCGAATCGAAAACCCCTAAATTCGAAATTTAGGTTTCTTCGATTCGATTTTTCCCAATTTCGGCCAAAAAATGAGTAAAAACAACAAAATACTTACATTGGGTTTTGGCAAATATAAACAGGGAGAAAGATCTACTTCCTTTAGCATCAAAAAACAATGAAAAGCAAGCTTTCTAGAGAGAGAAAGAAACAAAAATGGTGAAGGAAGGAGAAGAATGGGCAAAATGAAAATTGCGCCCAACGATTTTTTTGTTGACTTAAATGTCGCGCGCAACTCTGTAAGTTGCGCGTGACAGCCCAGCGCAACTCAGTTACTTGCGTGAGCCTAGCCAACGCGGCCTACTAAGTTGCGCGCGGATACTGGTCATTTAAAAGAAGGATATCCGGATTTTGATCCGTTTTGAATTTTTTCTAATGGTTTTGTGCGTTGTCAAACGTAATAACACGCGAATCATCAAAATCCTTTTAATTACTTTGTATCTTGTAGTTTATTTTCTTCTTTGATAGTTTTTTTTTTTTTTTTTTTTTTTTTTTTTTTTTTTTTTTTTTTTGCATGCACACTGTGCTTTGTGCTTGCCTCAAGCATACGTTTTGGATGTTTTTTGTGAAGCGTCTTAAAATGTCCCGTAATGGTGCTTTACGCAAAAGTTCTTATTAACAATTTGGAATTTTCCTATACTACCCTTTTAGAAATGTCACGTTTTCGTATTTTTGGCGTCCATAACAAACCGCGATATCATAAGCGTAAAATTGTAAGGCGTATCATACAACATAAAATTGTATGGCGTATGTGCTGCGTGAAATTGCACTAGCAACGTGATCTACCTCCCGTTCGAAAACGGTAGAACTTATGTTTCTATCATTAAGCGTTAGCTGAAATGAGTCGATGAGCGCGCCAAATAGGGGTGAGCACAACCGGGTACCCGGTCATATTCTCACTACCCGGATCCGAAATCGGTTATGATCGGGTCCCAAGAATTGGAACTGGTCCCGAAACCGGTTAATACCGGATCCAAGTTTCTTGGAACTGGTCCCGAAACCGGTTCCAAGACCGGGTACCCGGTTCTTATTCTTTAGTTTTATTGTTTTTTTTAGCTTGTAGGGAGGCATTAACCTCATCATCAGCACTTCCCTCTTTATATCTTCAACAAAAAAATGTCGACCAACAAAGATTTATAGACTTAAACACATTTATTTCACCATTTTTGTAAAATTAAGCAAGAAACATTCACCACCCAAACGGAAAATTGCATTCACAACCACGTCGCAACGAAAAATGCCGACCAAGTTGCTGCCAAGCCATATGGCAAACTACTTACCTCGAAAAATACAACCAAACCAAGAAAAAAATATCGATTAGTTTGAGCAATTTAGTTCATCATAGCCTCATTGGTGAATAATTGAAGCAACTGATCTTTGCTTCAGGGTCGTTTAATGGTGGTCGGAGAACCAAAGAGAGGAACGAAGACTGAAGAAGGCGAGTGGGCGGCTGAGGAATTGGGGAACAAAAACCCTAAATGTTAAAAACTTTTGAAATGTGAGTAAATGAGTTACTGAAATGTGAGGATTTGGGGAATGAAGATTGAATAGGGAAGGCTGGATATTGAAGCCAGTTGGGCTAGATCCTAATATCATTATCCAGTATTATTTGTTTTAAAGAAACTGCATAGTGTATATTAGTATAACTATATAATAGTATTGACATAAAAAAAATAATTTAAATCTGAACATTTACCGGGTACTCAATGGGTACCGGGTCTGAAATTTCAGTATCTGGTCCCAGAACCGGTTACAACCGGGTCCGACATTTTGGACCCGGTCCTGGAACCGATGAGACTAGTTCCGGGTCTGGACCCAACGGGTCTTAACCGGTTCCGGGTACCCTGGGTCTTTGCTCACCCCTAGCGCCGAACCATCGGGGTCAGACGCCCCCCGTTGGAAGCAAATACGGTTAGCTAGGAAGCACTCTAGCTTTACTAGACAATTAGGGTGTCCGTCCACCCCTTGTATAAAGAGCGACCCCTGTTGAAGTCGCACCTATTTAGACACGTGCCCCCGTCCTAAGACGCGTGTTTTCATCTTGTGGACAAAACTACTAAGGGAGTTGCCGATTTTTTTTCTCTCTCACTGGATTTGGATATGTGCCTCCATGAGACATGTATTTCTATCTTCTGGACATCGAGTATTTGTTTTGGCAGCGTATGTCAATCTTTTATTCAAGTGCTAGGCTATAAATGGCGAAACACTCCCGTTTTATCATCTTTTACTTTGTTAAAATCATGAACTAAAGTTTCAATGACATATCGAGGGACTTTAGACCGCCGATGACATATTGAGAGGGTATCATCCTCTTTACTCTTTTTAAACCCGGTACCTTCTCATAACATGAAATCACCCAGAACAGCCTTTACTTGTAAAAGCGTTCTACATTAGCAAAGGGTCAATCTAGATTCTTTAGCGCACTAAAACTAGAAGATACCTTTTTCTAGTCTTAGCAGCTACATGTCTTGAACACTTAGCAAATCGAGAATAGTCTTGATATTCTCAACACTACTGAAAGATTCCTTATCCATAAGGAACTTCGCAGAATTAGTCTCGGATTTATTTCTTTGGCTACTTTGATCATCGTCTATTCTAGACTCGATCAAAGTGGGGGCTAACTGTAGACATCTACTTTTGGTCCTCTGTCCCGACCGAAAGTGTTATGACGATAAATAATTCCATCTTTGTGTTGGATTGGAGTGAAGAATGCTTATGGATTACTGATTAAAGCCTAAACACATAAACCAACTAGCTTGACCCAAAACGAAATTAACTAAAGCTTGTTAATACTATGCTCGATCAGCAATTAGGCCTAATCTTGAGGTTAAACCTAATTTTGACGGATTTAGAAGCGCCTAGGTTAAAATCTAGGGTTGCCGCAGGAAAAACCGCGCCCAACTCAAGGAGTCGCACTGGCTTGGCGTGCACAACTCACAAAGTTGCGTGACACCCAGCGTAGCCTCCGGTGATGCGCTTGCGGAAGATTTAGAATTTCATAAAAATAATGAATCGAATCTTACCATAAGCCACGCGCAAGATCATAGGTTGCGCTGCCAGTGCAGCGCGGCTTAATCACTTGCGCGCATCAGTCGTGCGCAACCTCTTGAGTTGCGCGTGCCACCTACTGCGGCAGAATGTTCAAAACCCTAAACTCACCCATTCCCTATAAATAGGGGTTCAATATGAGCTTTCAAACACACAGAAATTAACCTAAAAAGTCAGCAGAAACTTGTGAACTTATGCTCTAATCATCCCCTTGTCCTAAACATTCACCCCTTTATTGTTTGTTCTTAAAGTGGAGGTTCCCTAACAAGGAGTCCATAAGTGATCTAAACGAAGATCTAACAAGAAAAAGTGGTAAAATTCCCGAGCACTTAGATAAATCACCTTTCTTTCTCTTGCTTAAACAACTTTTAATCAACTAATTAGTGTTGCTTGATCACCTAAAACAAACTTTAATTAATTAATTTCACATAATATCTGCGTTAATTCAAGACTTGAATTTGAATAATTAATTGTTGTTTTATCACTTAAGTCAAGGCAAATATTATTTATTTCTTGTTCTTTTCATGAATTTGAATAACAAAGAATAACGACATTCATTGCAATATAATCTTTATGTGATTTACGCGTGTAAATAAAATTAACTAACTTAGTTTTAGGTATCACGTTGCATATATTGTTTGGCAATGAAATTGTGAAAAGGAAGAGCTAATAGAGGCCGCACTTAGGCTAGAATAGCGATTCCTCCCTAAAAAGAATGTTATTTTAGTACCCTTGCTCCCGAACTCATTTCTGGTACAAGTAGACCAATTTGGGCATGGGTAAACTTATGATTCATGCTAAATGTCCCTTGAACCCTACTTGGGAGAAAGACATGAACGAGGTTTATGAGTTTTCCTAAAACTCATTGGCGACTCCTTATTAGTTTCTTACAAAAAAGCTTAATGATAGGATCAATTCTAATTCAAGGTCCCCCAAACAATCAGGAATTCAAATCCTAACACACCTTAAAAAGTGTAAAACCCTTGGCTTTTAAAGGGCCATGGGCATAGAGGAGAAGGATCCCTTATCATGGGTACACCCTCCTCACAGTGACGACTCCATTGGAGAATTAGAGGTACCCTAAACTGACCACAGTGGAGTCGTCACTGTGAACTACAAACCTAGATACCAAACGAATGAGTGAGGACTGGCCCCACCCAAATTAGCCCTAGTGGAGTCTTCACCCAAACTGGCCCCAGTGGAGTCCTCATGTTGGTGACTCCACAGTGGCCACAATTTATGGACTGAGGAGTGAGGACTGCTCCAACTTTTTTTTTTTGTTTTTAGGGGTGACTGCTTCGCACTAATTGTAAAACAACACCTCATACTATACCGATGGCTTGAAAAAGGGCACGTGTCAAAATGCTGCTTCATCTTGACTTAAGGTCAACAGAAGAAACACTCCCAAGTTTAAAAGAGAAAAACAGAGGAAACCAAAAAGAAGCTTGATGATCACGCTTCATTCACAAAACGTCTCCTATAAAAACCATGCTCACTCCCACTCTCATTCCTCCTTCCTTCCGCTGCTACTACTCAATTACTCATTCTCAAAATACTCTCAAAACTCCGATGAATGGGAGACCCTAAAGCAGCGTTGTCGCCGTCGATATTACCACCGGGTTGCCGATTCTACCCTTCGGAGGAGCAGCTCCTTTCGTACTACCTCCGTCACAAGAACCACCTCAATTCGCCTCTGCAATCCTCATCTTCGTCTTCGAATGCCGATTATTACGACGCAATTAAGGAGATCAATTTGTATAATTACAACCCCTTTGATCTTCCGGAATTGACTTGCTTTAGATTTGGGTGCGGCGGAAGGAAGCGGCATTGGTATTGCTTCACTGAAAGGGTTAATGGTGGAGAAGAGGATAGAGGAAATAGAAGAGCTGGGATTGGGTATTGGAAGAGGAAAGGTAGGGTTAGGGATGTTATGGGTAATGGTGGTAATGTTATTTTGGGGAGGAGGAAATGCTTCATTTTTTATTTGGAGAAATTGAATGGTAAAACTGCTGTTCGGACTGATTGGTTCATGTATGAGTATGCTCTAATCGACAATTTTAAGGTATATTCTTTGAAATTTTTTGGGTTTTTTTTTGGTTTTGATTGCAATTTAGTACTTGGGATTTGTTTATTTCAGGTTTAATTTTGTGAAATTCTGCAATTATGTTAGGATTTATGTGTTTGAATTTGAAATGTGTTGTGTTTTTCGTTTTTGATTGTAATTTACTACTTGGGATTTGTTTATTTCAGGTTTAATTATGTGAAATTGTTAAAATTTATGCAATTAAATTAGGATTTATGTGTTGAAATGTGTTATTTTTCTTGTTTTCAATTTGTTCTATTGCTTTATGATTGTTGAATGATTAAAATTGTAGGGTATGGTGGACCTTCGAAGGTCTAACCTAGTGTTACCTAAATTCAGTAAATTGCTAGGCACCTCCAAGAACTACATTCAGAAACGAAGTCAGTGCAATGGAGCACTTTTAGACTAAGTTAGCAAGTATAGGTAGTGAATTGGGTCTCTATATCTGTTTTGGGTACCAAGGATATTGCAAATTGGGTTACATTGTTTTGATTTCTTAATTTAAAGGGATGCTTGTATTTGTTCCAATCTCAATTCAGAATGTAAGGATGATTTTTTATTTGTTATGATTGTACGAAGTAGGTTCAACCGTTCAAGTGATTTTTGGAATGGTGTTACCATAGATACTATATTTTAGGCTTAAAGTTGATGTATTCATCATTTTATTGGGTAATCTTGATTAAAAAGTGAAAATCAAGGATATTATGTGAAATAACTTGAGCAATAGTTGCTGCTGCAGGACTGATAAATAGTGGAGACAAAGATGCAGCTTGATGGACAGCTGTAATATATTAAGTATGATAGTCAGAAGGGCTTCCTGTCTAATAGTTTTTTATTGTTTTTAATATCTTGGTTTACTGAAAGCCAAGTTTTCCAAGTGTATAGGCAATTCTGTTTTTGGAGTTAGAAATTTTGGATGTTTTGAAATTGTACCCTCAAAGTATTGCCCAGTCAGGCAATATACTTAAATATTTCATTATAAATTAGGAATATAAAGTTATTGAATCCTTTTTCAATTGTTCTTAATAAAGGTTAAATTTGCACATTACAACTCTTTTTATAAGTATCAAACTAAAACAAATTAAGAAGATGCAAAGAACAGGAATTCTATGGCGTTCCTAATTATAATATATTTTACCTCATTTAGTCTAACAAATTAAGGTGTAAAGAACAGAAATTCTATGGTGTTCCTTACTATAATATATTTTACCCCATTCGTCTAAATGATAGGAATCTATATATGTAATACTTCCTCAATTTCTTAATACATCCATGAATTTGACTGTCACTCAATTCAACTCACAACCTTGACTATTATTTATATTATAAGATCTGTTAGTATGATGTATATTAAGCCTAATCTAACAACATTAAACACTATACTATTATTTTTTTAATATATAAATGAGAAATTGGTGTTAAAGCTCATATATAAATTGTGCAAAAAGCTAAAATGAATGTATTGAGAAAACCCATCCATCGCCTTGTTTCTGCACTAGTTCCCTTTACTTTGTTTCTCTTCGTCCCTTTGAGTATCTGAACCTATGCTTACCATCTTCAAAATCATGAGCTGCAAAATTCAGCTGCAAGCTACGCTTTGAGCCCTTTTCTCATGTGATTAATCTCTTCATTATGTAACAGTTGGCAGAGAGTGAGAATTACTGTTCTAATGCTGCTGTTTTATGATTTGGAGAAGCAACTCCCAGACCTTCAGTGTGAGTAACTTCAGTAAATTATGGGATCAGTCCTACATCTTCCTGGCCCTGTTGTAAAGTAGTACCAAATATACTTTATCTTCTACACATGTTGCTTCATTTTTGCAGCACAAAATTCTTGTTCAGTCTAGTTTCTCTTCAATCCTTGAGCAGTTCTTAGATTCACAAATTTATATTCTTATATTGATAAAAAAAATTAAACGTATACCAAATCCAAGTCAGAGACCTTACCATTTTATTAAGCAATGGAATCTACCATGCATTTGGAAGTGTTGATTTGCTCTTACAACCTTGATATAAAGATTTCAAGTGCTCTAAGAGACCTGGTTTCTAGAAGAGCTTCCAATGATAGAAAGTGTTCTTTCTTTGAAATGAATATTATGCATATTAAACACATGTTTGAAATATCTAGAAGAAGAAAGAGAGATCAAAGGAAAATATGTTTACATTTGATATTTTTGAGCAATTGAGGAGAAATAAAGAGAGCAAGTTCTTACAATAGCCTAAGACAGAAAATTAAACACTTATTTGAAATATTTGTACATTGCATATTATCTAATGTCATGAAATGGTAATATTTAGTGCCAGAATCCTTGTGGCTTTAGTTCAGAATGGAGATAGAATCGGAATAAGCCAGATATGATACAGAAGTTAGGGTCAAGTCATTGTGATGCTCTAGGTTAAGAGGAGTTAACTCAAGCTTCTTAGTCGAAAGTCCAAACATTGTTGAAATAACAGAAACCGTGGTAGTTTTTCTAGGCATCTTCATTGCTAGATTATTCATCAGTACGTTATGGTGGTTAATAGTCCTCGTAATCACAAGCATATGAACTATTTTAAATGTGTAGATTGTATTAATGTGCGTATTCATGGTGGAAAGTTGTTGATTTAAATGTCTTGTACTGCTTGCATTATTTTGATGCATTTTTGTAATGCATTTTGAATTTTGGCAATTGATGAGAGAAAATCAAGAGTTATCTTGTGCCTTAAACAACTGTTTTGAAGTTGGGATCTTTGTTTAGCGGGCATCAAGAGAGCAAAAGAGAATATGGGAGTGAGATGAAAAAGGGCCTCTTTGGCTGACTATGTCGTGGTAGAGTGTGGTAGCGGGAGACTAGGAGTTGAGAGAGAAGTATGGAGTGAAGTTTCAGCTTATTTAGGCTCCATTAAATTTAAAAAAAAAAAAAATTAGAGCTTGAACTAATACGAATGAATTAAACATAACAAGGGCTGTGTATTGGAATACAGTTCGTAGGGTTATTGCACATATGCATTGGTATTTTCACTGAACAGTATCTTAGTAGTTTTTCATGTGAATTTTTAAGAGGCTTTCAGGCAAGCAAACAGGTATCAGTAATTGTAATTGATACAGAAAGTGAACATTTTTTTAATTTTTCTCTTGGGACCAATTTGAAATCGTGACGTTAACCATTCTTAGTATGAAGCTGAGGCATTTGGGTTTCATTTTCGCTATGAAAGGTTTTTGAGAGAGGTCTTTATTTCAAGTTGCAATGTACAGTTTCTTAATGAGGTAAATAGTACGTGGCTGCATATATTGACTAAGTACTCATTTAAAGACTAAGAATTTCTTAATGAGTATTTATTGCTGGTAGTAATTGGACGGATAATCAGGTTATGCATGGAAATGCTATGGTTAATTGGTAAGTGTTGAGTTTAAGTAGTGTCATACTTCCTTCGTTCTTTTTTACTTGACCCGCTTTGACTTTTACACTATTCACCACCTCTCCTTTGATTGTCTTTTGTGAATAATATGTAAGGAAAAACATATTCATGTAGGATTTTTTAAAATTCGTATCATAAGTACTATCATAATATATAACTTTATAATTTTTACTCATGAAGAATTAAAGTTATGATTCATTAAGGTTTGCATTGGCAAGCGTCATAAAAGAAACAGGTCAAGTAAAAAAGAACGGAGGAAGTATAATTTATGTGTGTAGGTAGAACTCTTATTCGAGTAAAATAGCATTTGTGAAATTTGAGGTTTTGCCAAGGGATAATAGAATCTGAATTGCAGATATATGGTCCAGTTGCTTAAAATTAGTATGATCCAAAGAAAAATATCTTAAAGATTATGTTATTTAAGTTTATTTTATTTTATTTTAAAAATATTTGTGTGTTGATAGCTTTACCCAAATGTATTAGTTATATTATATTATTCCTCGAGCTTGAAAAAGTCTACTTTCTTGTTTTTGATGATCAATGATATTTTGAATTTTTTCTTTCATACTTTGCTTTTCTTTTTTACTTGTAATATTCTCCTTTGAAACACACGTTTATGATGAGATTAGAGAAGATAAATAGACAACTTAATTAAAATAGTTTGACAACTAGAACTTGATAATACAAGCTATACAAACCTTCCCTCTTACCGGTGTAAGATTGAACTGGTTAACTTGTGCTATCTTAATCATATTACATTTTTTGCAGGCCTCATTTGTTGTGTGCCGAGTGTTTGTCAAATCAAATGGTCGAAACAGCATTTCAGAGCATGCTTTAAGTTCATGTGCTGAAGAAAGCATTGCAACTGTGCGTCATATTGGTATTCAGCACGATTCAAGCACTGTTTCTGTCTTGGATGAAGATAAAGCACATGGCTTCTACTATGTAAATGGTATGATTGCGGGTCAGCCAACAAAATTGATGGAAGAGACAGAACCCAACATTCCGGTGAACTTTCTTAACCTTGAGTGCAATTTCGTAACATGTTTATCAATTTGTTAAGTAACATATCTGGGATGTGCTAAACAATTTGATGTTCTCTTTTCATGTAAGGTTTTTAATGTGTTTTCTGCAAAATGAATGCTTTTTTTTTAATGTAGTGTGAGCAAAAATATTAATGAATATTACTTCGTTTCAAAAAGTGTGCTTTGGGCGTGCCTAGGTGCCAAGCAAGTCAAGGCTCAAGTCAAAATGGCTTGACCTTGCAGGGTACAATTTATTCTAAAAGGCGACAAAAGAATTTGCTTCAGGCTGCCTCAACCAAGGTGCAAGGCGGAGTGCCTAGGCAGCTTCATGTATAAATGTGAGGGAGTAGATCTGAGTCTAAATCAAAAACAAAATTCCTTTTTTTTCATTATTTCAACCTTGATTGTCTTTAGGAAGCTAATCTTGGCAAAGGGACTCAATTAATTGCATAATAACTTCAATTTAACTCTCCATTAAAAACCCTAATGATTTTTTATTTTTTTATATTTTTAGAGAGGAAGAAGAATAATAATATTATCATTAATAAATAGCCATACGGCATCTGCAATAGTAATAAAGATTTGTAAACTACAACTTTAAAGAAAATAACATAACTTTTACAATCAAAATCATAACTATTTTGCATATTTGGCATAGCTCACACTCCACCGCTTTCATCTTGACGCGAGCAGTGATTTTCGATGTCTTCGCATCTTTCCAAGTGGAGACCTTCGCAATCTATGCTGTGTTTTGATCGTTGAGTTGATGACAAACCCTAAATCCATATGAATCCAAATCACCTTCTCAATTATTATTAGAACCCTAAAAATTCCTAATGATAGAAAAGCATATTTCACGCCTTTCACAAGTGGTGAATCAATCGAGAAATTGGTTGTTGCCAGCTATGAGAATTTTTGCTGGTGAACAATTTCTGTCCCGGCAAGAGGAAAATCCTCGTTCACAATGGTATAAATGAAGCTTAACATTTTGTCATGTAATAATGAGAGGAGCGGGTTTGGATTATCAATAATGGGATAGCAAAGTTATAGGAGTTGAATTTGAATTGGCATATAGTCAACCAAGGGATATTCAATAAAATGGTAGATGCTTTATCAAGAAATCTACAATAGCTATGTAGTTAGTGTCCATCGAATCCATTTGCAGTGTTTCTTGTGAGCATATTCAAGCTGTCTTTTTTCAGGATATCTTCGCACAATATATGATCACATAGAATGTGGAAGAAATCAAGAAAGGGCATCATGATTCGATTGTGGAGGAAGAGTTGTTTTATGAAGGAAGGGTTGATGATGCTAGTCACTTTGAGCTAGTAATATGACTCTCCCAGCAGGGTTTCTCTCTAGGAAGTTGAAGACATATTAATGTTTAGTTTTTGAATGGTTTTGGGTCTATAAGGAAAGAAGTGGCAGCAAATTCAACCTTATTTAACCTGCTAGCCTTCTTCAGCCCTTGCCCCTCCCCTCCCATCCCACGTTTAAGATGAAATCATGATGGATTTCGTCATAGGGTTAATAATATTACAGGGAATTTATGCCATATTTGTGGTGGTTGATATTAACCATGTTTGCGCACTTCATTGGAATAAATTACCATTTTACTGCTATGGTAGGTGTATAATCATGAAGGAGTTGGTGTATCCATATGGGCCCGAGTTCCATCTTCACCGACAGGATCAGCCTGCCCATCCCACACCTCAAATTAGATACATGTATGCAAGAAGGGAAGGGATAAGTATTAAGGATAGTACACAATAATGAGGTTGGGAATCCTGTTATGATGTCAGAAGGTGAGGAAGAGCATCAAAAAGGAGGACACTCGTGAATCAGTGAGGGAGAGAACAATGTAATGGGGAGAGAGTATTATAAGGGTTTGTTAAGTCCGTCTGAATAATTTTGGGCACTTGAAAGTCTTATATTTAGGTACTGGAATTTTCCATAATTATAGTTTCAGTTTTTTTTCTCTTTCCATCGGTTTCAGTGACGAACCATTGAAACTTTTGCTTACCCAGTTTAGCTATGAGCTTCTGAGTGTTTTGACGCCCCTCTTCAGCAACCTTTGCAGAGTGAGGTGTGGTTTGTTTATCTATTCTCTTAACCCTGTTTGTTCTAAATACCACCACTCCACCAAATTTTAAACCTGAATAGCCTGATTACCTGCCTCTCGTAGTAGCGATACAATTGGCTGCAAAATCTATTAATATTGGTGTTTCTTCACTTGTTTATATGATACACAGAAGCTTTCATTGGTTGGGTACTTGGTTTTTATTTACCATCAGAAAATTAATTGTAAATTTATGTTGGGATTTTAGATGTTGGATGATTACTGTTCTTGTCTCTTTAGGTATGATTTTTGGTAAGGCATTAAAAATACTTTTGGGTGAATGCATGTGGGTTGGGATTATCTATGTATTGTCATAATGGCGCACTTGCTTAGCTCCTAAAAGTACAACTATGAGGGAGTTGCCAAGTGTGCATACACAGATACACTTTGAGCGGAGATACCTTCTATCAACATCAAAGTTCTTGAATGCGATGACATCATGCAATTCCTTTGACACCATTTCCTTCAGCCGTTTTGTTTGGAAGTGTAGGTGAGATTATTAAAAACTGACCATTGTTTATTGGACGTAATCTCTTTAATTTGAACTCCTTGATTCAGGTCCCCAACTTGATAAAAACCCTAATGTGCAAATTGTGCATGTTAAGTCAAATTGGAGGACGTCCATCCATTAATACATCAAAATGCTATTCAATACCAATCAATTGCTTGCTTCTTGTTCTGTCCATACAAAGCTATAGAATAATTATCCCTGAACCCTATAAAAAGGAAACTAGCAAACTGCATACCTCTAGCAGATTCCTTGGATTCTGAAATCAGGACTAGTTGACTTAGCTATGGATGCTTAGTTTATGTAGACCATATCAAGGAGTTATTTAAAGATGCGAGGGATGTGTTTTACTGGGATTTTAAGATTGGTTTTAAGAATTTGTTAAGCATGACATAGGCAATGCAGGTGGTAGGAACTTGGGCAGGCTGTGAAGGATGAATGGTCTTTTGACTCAATTAATTTTGGAAGTAAAATATTGAAGGTATGTGGAAAAATGGATGACTTGGAGAGATGATGTTTTAGATAACGAAAGTTGTGGTAGGTAGGGGAAAGTATGAGTAAAAAGAGTTGGTAAAATGAACCTCAAAGGTGAAAATGGGTGTACTGGATGAGTGTCCATTGTTGCAGTGACAAAACAAGGTTTGATACAAAGGGTTTGGCTTATACAGTGGTAGTTTGAACTCTGAAATACTTATAATTCTGGCAATGGGGCAACATGGAATTTTTGGGAAATCATGGAAATCCTCCACTGGCCTCATGTCTCTCTAGGCATCCTTGTTTTTTAGGGTACATGTTGCTATAAAAGGATATGGAGACTCCCAAGAGAAATTATGTAAAATTTGCATTTCTTTTAAAATGGTGGACATGGTTTCAATGAATGGCACAAAGACCCTTTATTCTTTGTTTCTCTAGAACCCATGTCAAGATTTAAGTTTTGCTGGTTGTTTGAACAGCAGGTTAAAAGACTAGATTTAACTCATTCAACTTGCTTAATCTATGACAAGTATAATTTTGAACCTTTTTAAAGGCTTTTGAGGATTGCAATGTGAGCCACCTACTTTTGGTGTTCTCTTGCTTTGAGATCCGAACTACCCTACTTTTCAATTGGCATGGCCACCATGGTGCTGCTCTTCTGTGAAAACAAGCTTAATTCCCTTGGAAGTTCACCTTGATTGGGACATGTTAACTTTGATTTATATTTTCCTTTTCCTTTTCAAATTATAATTTATATTTTCATTATAGTCCTACGTTCCATGTATGTTTTATAGGTGAAATCACCAGGGCATGTTGGCAGTGCTGACTTGGTCAATTCTTCGAGTCCTCGGCATTTAGTATCCAACCTAGAACGAGATTTTATAGAGTTGGATGATCTTCTCTGAGAAACCTGCAATAATCATTTATACAAGATGGAACCTGTTATTACCATCTGCATTGAAGTTATGTTGAAGGAGACTGGAATTGTTGCTTTTCAACAGTTCACATTTTGCTGCTACTACAACTTTGTACATCTGAAATTGGTATTCCACCAAAATCTGCATTGATGAACCTCATCATGGTATGGCTGAATTAGACGCTCGTTAAGTGCTGGTTCTATGTATAGATTCTGCACCCCTGTAAACAACACTAGAGTTGGTTTTATATCAAAATTATGTAGGGAACATTATTAACAGAAGCCAAGTTTGACAATGCTGTGGCAGGACGTGTCTTCCTGTTAAAGGTAAGTCTATATCTGATTTGTCACTTTCCAGTTCCAGTTAACACTTTCACTTGCAACTCATTCCCATGCTGAATGTGCAGATTTTCACCATTCCCTTTGACAGGCAAGCTTGGTGCATACTGATTGGGGTATTATTCCCAATTGCGGAGAATCTGTCCTTGACGAAGCTCTCCTTCGTAAATGTTTACTGTTTGCTCTATTTAAATCTTTGCTAGGTCCAGGTGGAAATGCTTTTGAAAGTGAGATCCGAATAGTGCTTTGACGGAATTCTCTTGTAAATATTTCAGCTATCTGTCTTAGTTGGATGCGAGTAATTGATTATATTGTTATAAGTGCTGATTTCGTTTGTAAGGCTTATGTGCGTGTTGGGAATTAAAATTAAGGCAGTAGCTTTTCTATGAAATTATCATGAATGCATTGCGAAGTAAATTATGTTCTTGCTATTTGTTTGGGAGTATTTCAAAGTTGGATGCGAGTAATTGATTATATTGTTTTAAGTGCTGATTTCGTTTGTAAGGCTTATGTGCGTGTTGGGAATTAAAATTAAGGCAGTAGCTTTTCTATGAAATTATCATGAATGCATTGCGAAGTAAATTATGTTCTTGCTATTTGTTTGGGAGTATTTCAAAGTTAAGCTTGTGAGAAGTTAAGCTTGTGAGCTGATGGACAAAGCTACTTGCTTACTTATTGTCTTTAAGTCCACCCGATTTCCTCTTTCTAGGAACTTATCTGTTTGGTTCAAATATCAGAAAGGAATGGAATCAAGGAAGATTAACGAAAGGAAAGAAACTCAAAGCCCACAAATTTCCTAGTATGCTTGGTTCAATTTGGCAAGGAAATGGATCATGGTCTTTACGAAGTAATCTTTTAGTGAGTTAGGTTGAGGTGTTTAAAAGAACCTCCTTTCAGTCCCTATTATTCTCACCGTCTCCTCAAGCTATAGGAAACTCCATCTTCAAGCTTCAACACCCATCACTCAAACCACTGACCACCCCCACCCAAAGTATACTAGTTTTGTGCTCGGGTTATACCCATGTTTAATGATCGAATTTTAGCATAAATATTTTGGCCTACATGAATCGTAATGCATATCATTGATACAAATCATATTTAAGAGGCTTAACCTTTAGATGTAAAATTTTCTAACATGTGATATCATTGATTTATGTAATAATAAAATACACTGTATAAAAAAAAAGACTAGTGTATAGCCGTGGCGTTATATCGAGTTACTACTTTAATTAAACCTTGTGATTTTATTTATGGTATTTATGTTTTTTTTTTAATTTTATTTTTTTAATTAGACCTTAACAATTATACACATTTATTTTCATGTTCATAATATGGTTGATAATTGACTTAGATGGTTAAATAGCCATCCTTCTTATAATAGGTTGGGTGTTTGAATCTTTTTATCCTTATATTTTAAGGAAAATGTGTATACATAGCCCTAGGCTAAGGGCTATATATAAGGAGCTAAAATTGGACAAAACTAATGAAAATATAACAATTACATTGATCTACGTGCGATTTTGTAACGCATTCCTAAATTAATACCAAATAATTAAGAAAAGGTTTTAAATGCTTATTCATACCCGTAAGGGCTACATATAGCATTACCCATTTTTATATATGAAGTAATGTTGGTTGATTGGGTGACATGACATAATGATTAAGGTTGATTGAGTGGTGATGTGGCGTAATGAGAGGTTGACTAGGTGACGTGGCGTGATTAAAAAGGTTTTATGTGACACATAGACACTTTTAGAGACGCCTTTTAATAGTATAGATGGTGTATTAATTGTATATCTATTAAAAAAATTGGTATCTATATTATATTGTTCAATTAGTCCTGAGTTAATTATTAATTTATAAATAAAAATATATCACTATCATTTAAAAAGTTGATAGTAGCTTTAAGATTTACAAACATGGCAATGGAGCTGTCATCTCTCTTTACACGAGACCAAGAAAAGAAATTAAAAGCACTACTCGAAAATAAAATATCCTCAATTACACTATCCAAGTTAGAGAATAAGATTGCGGCCTTTGATTGTCGATTGATTAGAACGTGACAGTCGGATTCTACTATGACATTCCCATATCCTTACTTCTTCGTAAGCTTGACTGCCATCACAATAATCTTTGCTTCTGCAATTTCTAGAGGACACCATGCTCTCACTCTTCTCGAGGCTGCCAGCAAGACATCATCCCTATTGTTTCGAGCAACAACACCTTAACCTACCCACCCATCCTCCACCAAGCTTGCTGTAGGCGGCGTATAAAGTCCATCTATTTTAGCATACTTGAATATGCTTCGCAATAGCAGGAAGTTGGAATTGACTATAATAACGATAGGGACAAAGGATAATGTAGGGAGTCGGGACAAAGGGAAACATGATTTTAATCCATGAGGTTACACCCATTTATAATCCATGAGATTATGTCTTAAAATATGACTGGAGGGTTTGGGGATGAAGGTATGAAATTGAATAAAGAAGGCAATTTCACTCGTATTGGCCTCTATTGATTCTTATTTTGACTAGTATTAATTTGCAATTCAAAAGACATTCAATCAAAGTTTAATTTGCTCCAAACTAGATTAGGATAAATTGGTTGAATATTAAATCTTATAAAGTGTGATTTCAATGACAAATTCTTATTTAAACATGTAATTGGTGATTAAAGCAATAAATTATGCATAGCTATAATATTAAAGTCATAACCGAAGCATCCAAAACAAGATTTTAATTATTAGCAAAATTAAAAAATAAATTAAACAATGAAAAGGATAAATTGCTTTAATTTGAACGAGCTACAATTCTTTTAAATTGCTTTCATGTCGTGGTTAAGTGTAGTACATTAAGTATTATAATGTCTCTTCGAATTGCTTGAAGGAGGAATTATGAAAAATAGGAAGTGTATAGCATAGTTGTACGTATATGAGAATTTCGTGCCCAAAACCCTAGAAATGAGTCGGATATATATAGGCTACGATGCGGGGGAAAGCTAGAAAGGCAACGGATTGTCATGCCACGTTAGTAAATGTCGTGACATGTTAGAGATTGTAGTGACACGTGAGATGTTTACGTGGCACGGTAGAGGAAAACATTGTTTTACTCGGAATTGGAAAATATGAAATGAAATAGTAGGCGTCGATTGAAGTGTGCATACCTTAATTAGTATACATAAATATGCTTGCAATCATAGAAAGTTGTATTTGACATTATAACGATTAAAGACAAAAAAGTAGAGTCACCAACAAGTTTTTAAGGAACTTGTAAGTCATTCATGGATTATTTAAGGCAACCACGAAAAGAGATAAACCGAAAGAAAACAGCGGACTGCCAGTAGCCTTGAACTTTGGGATGTTGATCATAGAAAATTTCTCAAGAAGACTTCCTCTAATGGGTGAAAGATCCGGTGTTGTCTCAATATAAGTATGCTCTTCAGAGAGCTTGTTGAGTTTGTCCGATCCTTAATCTTTTGGAGAGATACAGGAGTGGCATTTTCTTCAGTAGTTGACAACCGGGTTGTGAGACCTTGAAGCAAAGTTCGTTGTTTTTCCAACAAGAACATCTATCTTTGACTCCATCAACGTCATCTTTTGAATTCATTTGTTGAAAGAGGAGTGGTTCTTGTTAGGCTAGTTGAACTTGAGTCCTTCGAACGTTCCTTCTAGTTCGAAGGGGTTATGAAAATTAGTCTGATCTACTCTTGCTTCTTGTCCAAGAGAATTAAAAATGAAATCAACATACTCAAATGTGACTCGATACTCCACTCAAAAAAGGAAAGAAAAAGTATGGAAAGAATTGTTTTGAGACAGAAAGTGGAAGCCACCATCGGAAATTATTTCCTATGATGACGAAAACGAATCATGCATGATCTTAGTACAGTAATAGAAGACAACGTGTATGTGTAACTTGACTCAAACAAAAGGACGACTCAACCCGTGAGCAATTAAGTGAGTTATTATTAGACTTATGATATGATCGTAAAGCTAAACGTGATGAACTATTTAGATGATAATCCCATGCTTGATCTGTAGCTCAAGGAAGAATGAAAATCTCAATCCTATCATACTCCTCTAAAATTTACTTTGCATAAGATCAACAAATGCATTACATCGTTTTTGATTAGTAGCACCAATGATATCATCAACATATATCTGTATGAACAAATAGTTGCTTATCAACTATTCCACTCTTATTGTCATGTTCCATAATAAAGAAGGTGGACAACTTTTCATAAAAATTGTGAGGAGATTATTTAAGGTCATATAGGGATTTGTCCGCCTATTTACATAATTAAGTAACCGTTGATTCACAAAAACCAGGTTATTGCTCGACAAATACGTATTTCTTCTTTTTGATAGCCATTAAGAAAGGTTGTCTATCTTAACATCCATTTGAAAGATTCTTATTGCTTCCGATCTGGCTATACAAGGGCATAGGTTTCATCATAATCAATTCATTTTTGTAGATTTTACCCTTGCACTAAAAGCCTTTCCTTGTTTTTGACTATAGTATCAAGTTCATCCAATTTATTTTTGAAGGCCCCTCTAGTTCTAATGATTGACCTATTATATGGTCTTGGTTCAAGATTCCATTCCTAGTTCCTTTAAATTTGATAGATTTAACTTATCTCGCACAGCCAATTCCCAATCAGGATTTGTTAAAGCCACTTTATAGCCAGTTGGTTCTGTATTTGAGAGAAAGGAGAAGAATGCATAAACTGTTCTCTTTCTTGTACCCCTCTTTAAATGTCACTAATGTTTTTTTAGTGGAATGAGAGGATTTATATGTGAATGTTCTAGCATGTAAATCATTATTTTGCATTTCTCTCTACATTCGCTATAAAACCATTTTGCAAGCAAGTTAGTCTCAAATGCATCTGCGCCCGAGAGACAAGAACCCTTATGTCTAGAAGCTGGCCAGATTTCTGGAAGGAGAAAGTTCCATGGGAGAAAAAATTGGAGCTTCACAGCTACCCCCCTTCCCTCTAATATTTTGATCCTTGCTTGGAATGCTTGCGAAATCGCTCGCAAAGGATTCCGCAAGAATTTTCTCCACCTTGTTAATACTCATAACCATGATATTGTACTACATACTCACGGAGCTCCGTACCTCTCTCTTCAATACCCTGGGGATCCTTGAGGGCCTTCCTTTTGACAATCGTCACATTGCGGAAGCTAGAGGCTTGTCTGGTTGCTTAGCCCTTCTCTGGAATTCTTTCACAGTGGATTTCTCCTTTTTCTTTCATGACATGTATGCCATCCATGGCATTGCTAGGGTAAAAAATGCTATCGCCCCCTTTTTCTTTTCTAGAACATCTGCTAGTACTAAATCTATAGTTAGGAAAGCCACGTGGGTTGATCTATATGCCTTATCCCACTCTATTAATCTTCCATGGGTTATTGATTAGGGTAAAAATACCCAAGCCACGTGGACCAATCAGAATGTGACACATGTCACCCTAGAAAACGCCCAAACTGGGCCAACCAGGATAAGACACGTGGCATGCCAATAATGAAGGGAAATGACGACCCTTAACGACCAAAATCCCGAGGTGCTGTAAAATGGCGCAGCCCATTCTTTAGGTTAAATGACCTAAGGAAGGGCACATTTTCCACTGCCCTATAAATAGGGACATTTACCCCCATTTTGGGGGCACGTATAATCATTTATTACATCAATTATTATTCTCTTAAAATAGAGAAAACACCTGATCTCGGGATCCGAGAAGATTCACTTTACTTTCCGCATTTTACTCAACTTCGACACATACTAACTTGATCGTCAGAGGCGGAACTCTAGTCTTGGTGACGTAACTCTCCCGCATGACACATCAGAAAACCCCGAAATAATTATGATTGGTGATTTTAATGATATTGCTTCTTCCTCTGATAAGTTGGGTAGAAACCTTGTCTCCCTATCTAGATGTCAGCCTCTTATGCAGTCTTATAACTCTTGTGGATTAATTGATGTGGGCAATTCTGGCCTTAGATTCACTTGGACGGACAAGAGAAAGTACAGGCTTGCCATGGCCTGGAGAGGCTTGATAGGGGCCTTGTCGATTCCCCTGGCCTTAATCCAATGTTTAAAACCAATACAGACATTCTTCAAATCACTGTCCTATTATTCTCTCTCCCCTAACTCCACCACCTACCCCTCTTTCAAGCCCCAAGCCCTTCAAATTTGAGCCAATGTGGTATTGTGAGCCAGATTAACACCCTTATCTTAAACTCTTAGGATATAGACCCCTAACCATTCCAGCTCAAACTCTCTTCCTTGGCTACCTTAATATCTTCCTGGGCCAAAGAATTCTATGGTGACCTCTTCTCTAGAAAGAAGAATTTTATGGCTAGGATTCAGGGCATTCAAATCAAATTGGAAACCCAACTCCAAAATCAATTTCTTTGGAACCTTGAAGAGTCTCTATCCTAGGAACTAGCTTCAATCCTTGATAAGAAAGAGCTTTAATGACCAAACAAGCCAGGGAAACCTGGCTCCAAGGAGGGAATATAAACACCTTATTTTCCATCTCTCTACTCTTCTAAGAAGATCTAGGAACATAATCCTTTCCATTGAGGATTCTGTTAGGAATACCATCTCTAATTCTTCATATCTTAAAATCATGTAGTAAGCTACTTTTCCAATTCTCTTCACCTCTTCTAAGACTGTCATGAAGTTGTACAAACCTGAGAGCAACATTTCCCTTTCCCATCTTCCTATGGAGGATTGGAAATTTGCAGTCTTTAAGATTGGAGCCCTTAAAGCTCTTGGATGGGATGGCTTGTATGCCCTTTTTTTCCAAAAGCATTGGGAGATCATAAAAGAAAATCTCTTTCACCAAATCCTTCAGATCTTCCACTCTAGTGAGGTCTCTAATAATCTCAATAAGACAGTCATCGACCTTATTCCAAAGACTGACTCTCCCCAAATAAACTATTAAGCAGTTCACACCTATAAGCTTATGTTCCACCACTTATAAGATTGTCACCAAAATCTTAGTTCACAGGCTTAGGCCCATGTTGAACTCTATGAACTCCTCATGTCAAAACAGCTTCCTGCCTAGCAGGGGAACTGATGTCAATTATATTGTAGCCTATGAAGTTCTTTATAGCATGATACAAATAGAGAAAAGGAATCAAGGGTTTCTTTGCAATAAAAATTGATCTTGAAAAGACCTATAATACTCAGCAAGCTTATAATGACTTGTGTGTCTTCCACCTCTTCCTCTGTCCTGTTTAATGAAAATCCTACACCTTTCTTCTCTCCTTCTAGAGGCATTAGGCAGGGTGATCATATATCCCCTTACCTCTTCATCCTGTATATCATAAAAAAAATATATAATCGTTCGAAGAAGAAATAAAAAAAATAAAAATTTTTGCTCGAACAGGTGGCGTGCGTAACTCATAGAGTTGCGCGTCCACACCCCGCACAAGTCCAGAGGTTTCGCGCGCCAGTCGTGTGCAACTCTGAACCTTGCGCACGCCTTCTGCAATGAGGACACTTTGATTCTTCGTGAACTATTGGCTCGTCCAAACAATATCATTATTTATGAATTGTTGAAAGGCAATGGTATCCCTTTCAATGTAGTTTTGCGTCGTTTCTTTCTTCCTCTTTCTTTTAATCTTTTTTTTTCTTTCTTTTAAAAAACAAGCGTGTTAGTTTTCTTAATTTCTCATACTTCCTTTAGGGCTGGTTACCAAGCTTGACAATGAAAACACCCGGGAGCTCGCATTCTACGTTTACCATCTAGCAATCCATCCCTTTCAAACCATCTCCCTTTGCAAACTCATCCTAGTCCAATAATATCGACCATCGAACAACTCCAAGAAGAGATTATTTGTTTGAGGGAAGAAAAGGCTCAAGAAGTCGAGGATAGAAGAATTAAGAAAATTGAAAAGGCCGAAAAGAAAGAGGCTGAGGATTTAGCTATAAAACAAAAAATGGATGCTTTAGCCGAACGTGATAAAACGTTGGAGAAACTTGTTCTTTGTTCTACTATGGGGAACAAGTAATTTGACGCAAAAAAGTTTGCTCCTCCTGTAGGACTTACTTTACCTGAAAAGTTTGTAGCTACAGACTTACCAATGTTTAAGGTGACCAATAATAAAAAAAACCATCTAATGAGTTTAGTAGCACCATGGCTTTAAATCACTACAATAGAATTAGCTTTTTACATCATATTTTTTATAGCGGTTTTATCGATTTCGCTATAAAAGGTATGAATATCATGTTATAATAGCGTTTATAAAATAAATGCTGTTATATATTATCTTTTTATAGTGAGTAACGAACCACTATTAAAAACCTTGAAATTATAGCGGTCACATACGAACCGCTATTAAAAACACAAGACTATTAACAAAAAATAAAATTAACCGCCATCACTTTTACAATTCCCTCGCTAAAACCCTCTGCTCATCTTTTCTCATATTTTTCCATCGTGATTAGGGTTGCCATTGAAATGATTTCACCAAAGCTTTCACCTACCCGATTTCACTTCAACTCACGGGCTTAGATTCCATAATTTACGGTGAAAATATTTACGAGCTCCGAAAATAAATTGTGTTATCTAGTATATAACACCTCAAATATCGCAAAAGCTTATCAAATGCAACCCCATAAATTCCCGAGAATACTAAGTAGGCAAGAGTAAATACTAGCAAAGCATATACCATGTAAAACACAACTCTATATATGCCTACATGGATGACAATGCATAAAACAATTAAAATCAAAAGAAAAATTAAGAATGAAGGAAAAATCAAAATCAAAGGAAGAAGAAGAAGGAACCTTATCATTACTATACACGCTTGCTACAAAGGTACCAAGAAGAGACTCTTAGGGATCCAAAGAGAGAAAAGATTCTTCAAGTGGTGGGGTTTTGATAAAGTGAGGAAGAGAAATGAGAAAAAAATGAAGTAGTTCAAGCTTCTTGGAAAAAGGGACACAAGGGTAAGGAGAAGAAACAAATTCTCCACAAAAAAACCTCACTCGTATCACTAGGTTTCACAACAAGAGCTTTTTCACCCAAAACGTCTTCAACCAACAATTCCTCTCCTAGCTCATCATTAACATCCTCCAAAGATGAGAGGGTGTTGATTAGGGTAAAAATACCCAAGCCACGTGGTCCAAATCAGAAGGTGACACGTGTTAACCCAGGAGTTTTCCTAAAGGGACTAATCAGTGGCTGACACGTGGCATCTAAAAATCATTAGGGAAATGGCGGCCTTCAAGGGCCAAAATCCCAAGATGCCATAAAACGGCGCAACCTAATAACCTAGGTTAAATAACCTAGGATAAGGGCACTAACTCCTATGCCTTATAAATAGCGGAATTTATTACCTTGGGAGACAAATACACACATTCAATTCTTACATCACTCATTATTACAACAATCACTCTCTATAGTGATTCTCCCCAGATCTCGGGATCTAAAAAAACCTTTTACTTTCCGCATTTACTTCACACCACTCGGTATTAACTTGAGTGTAGGAGGCGAAACTCCGAACACTCGGAGCTTCCGCTAGTTTGCAGGTACATACGTCGAGGATCAAGTCTTGGTGAAGTAACTCTCTCGTAGGACACATCAGAAAACCCCGAAACATTAGGCACTGTCTATGGGGAGAGTACCTCTAAGATGGTTTCTAAAGAACCTGTACCACCTCCTGAGGACAAACGTCCGAAAGTAGAGGGTCCATTCAGACCATTATACTAAGTCTGAGGTTGAACTAGAGGCCGAAGTATATACGGCCGAAGATGGTTCCCTCATTACAAGACGCATCGGTTCCAAAGATAAAAAGGAACAAGGTGGCAACCAGGCGGATGCTAGCAAGTCAGCCGGCAAGCCTCAAGCTGAAAGGCTGTCTGCTCACATCACCCGCGAAGAGTTTATGAAGCTTATGACGAGCTTTAAGGGCAAGATGAAGGACTTATCACAAAACAGGCGGCTAGTCCAAGCAAAGGACAATCGGCCAAGAAGCCTTCTCACTTCGCATCCCAAGCTTAAGGAGGGAGCTAGGCCCTTAATTGACGGGTCCAAATTCCGTCTTCATAGATAACAAAGAGGATGCCCATCCGACACATAAAGACAGATGGCAGCAAAAAGACTTACACTGATGTTCGACAGATTATTAAGAACAGAAGAAATAGCCAACTATCTGACACGGCATCAATGTCGACAATGCCAAATAGCTTCAGGAATACCTCACTAAGGTATTCCCAATCTTCACAAGAGCACCTGTTGTTGGGTTTCGTAGCGTCCAACGCTACGCGGAAGAGAAACCCGCCCAAGACCCGCTCACTAGTTAAAGTAACTAAGCATTTAATCACATAATTAACAACTAAAGAAAGAGAAAGGGAAATGACATTATTACCCTCGACGCGTGCTTCACTCCTATAGACCTCGGACTTCAAAGCCTTAGCTCCGCAAGCGCGAGAGCCTCCGATGGAGTCCACCCTCGAGACTCGACCCGAACGGCCTCTACCCTGAAGGTTAGTCGGGGCTAGACCAAGAAAAGATTAGAGTATTACGAACTTAAAGGTTTTCTCACCTATAGGGAGATGCCTTGTTGAGTTCAACTCAAGATTTCTTTCCAAAACCCAACGCTTGGGTATTTATAGGGAAAGGAGACTTAATCTCCCTTCTCCCATTAATGTGGGAGATTTGCATTTTTCCCTCATTTTATTTTAATTAAAAACAAAATGAAATGCCAAGCAATCAACAAGCTCCAAGTGTTACAAGGAAAGAGAGAGAGTAGGTGAGGACCACCCAAGGGGGGGACCAAATCACCATGTTCCCCAAGCTGAGCACCAACCACCTTTGGTCCCCTCCTTGACCGGCTGACCAAGCCACATGGCAGGCTGGCAGCCTGCAAGCTGGCGCCTAGCACCAAGGTTGGGCTACTGGCCAGCCTGCCCACACACATGCGCACCCACATAGCCAGCCAACGTATGCATCGCTGCGATGCTGCTGCGTGATGCTGCTTGGTGTTGCTTGCTATGCGAGTGGCGTGGTGCTTGGTGCTGCTCGCTAGTAAGCACGCTAAGCTACACACACGCACACACAACACGCTGCTGCGATGCATGTGCTGTGCGAGTGCATTGCTTGGGGCGAGGCTACGAAGAGCTGGGCGCTAGGCCCTAGAATGCTAGCAAGCATGCAAGGCACCATGCTTGCGATAGTAAGGCCTTGAAAGCACTTGTGTGCTGTTGGCCTTGCGATGCTTGCGAGCTAGCCAGGGGCTTGGTGCTAGGCCTAGCATGTTACCAAGCACGCAAGGCACCATGCTTGCGATGCTTGTGGGCTGTGCTTGACCATGCCTAGCATGATGCGATGGTTGGCGCTCCTATGCAGCACGCCAAGCCATGCATGCATAGCCACACCACACATACGCATGCACGCATCTTGCGATGCTTGTGCCATGCGATGTGCTTGTGCTAGGCGATGCTAGGCATCCATGATACGCATGGGTTGGTGACCTCTCCTAGCCTAGCACTCACATGGCTAGGCCAATGCGAGGCTACGGCTTGGCTCGAACTTGTCGTTTGTTTGATTCCACGTCTCGTCGAATTCTAAATTCGACTCGACTTGCGACGCTCGGTCTCGATGCTCTAAACTCGATATCCGACGTCTTTGTTCGTAATACTCTAACGACTCATTTAATCCTTCAGATTAATTCGTCGTCTCGGATCGGTTACTCGATTGGGTGTGACCCAAAGGGTTCAGTCAAGATTAATAAGTTGTAATATTAATTACACATTAATATTACTGATCGGAAGCGGCCTCCACCTAGGCATTCCGATCACTTGACCTTACTGAAGAATTAACTTTCTAATAATTCTGAACCCTCTATCGGAATAATACACTTGTTGGTAGGACACCATTCCTTTCAATCTTTACTTGTCCTTTCGGATAAGTGTGCAATTAGTGTATAGCCCATTTCCTATGTCACTTAATGTCTCTTCATGAACTATAAAGTAAGATTCTTCATCATCCTTATTACGTCCAAAAGTGTTTCTCGATTTCCGAGTTCGACTGTCAATAAGCAGATGATATCCAAAATCCATCTGAGCATAACCATTCACTTTCACAGTCTCGCTCTTTGAGAGGCCTTGTAAACAACAAAGACATATTCCCTATTGTTAATAGGGGGACATTCCCAGTATTGCATTGTTAGATTCCCTTACTAAGAGGACCTAGCCGCCCGAGTGTTGCTGTTATAATATCCATTTACGGCAGACGTTTGACAACATCAAAACGGACTAGTACTCAAACAAGAGAACTTACAATACTCATGGTCGAGGAATAAGATTCCGACATCTATAATGAGAAATATACTTATGACGATTTTAAATCTCTTAAAGTACTCTCATAGGTCGATCCGGTATAGTTCCAAACTAATACCTGTGCAAATTATTTATGACAATCATGTCCTTGTAGCACAAGAAACGATGCTATAAATCATACTACACACTAATCTCAAGTGGTCATTAATCGTCCATCATTTAAATGACCTTGATTAGGGATAATTTTCGATTTTAATATTCAATGTTCACTTAACAGGTGTTTCTTTATCCAAGACATGGTCTTGATACCTTGTTTTGAATATTCTCATAAATCAAATGGACTCATTATTTAATTCTAAACCACAATTAAATAGTGAATTATATTAGTAAAATTTTACTCCACTATGAAACTTCCAAACGTTTCATCTTATGATAAATGGTTTTCCCAAATATTTCAAGAGTAACACTCTTCACAAAATGTTTATAGAAATCACACCCATATTTAATATGCTCGATTTCTTTTATGCAATTGTGAATGTTGTCGTTCACTTATTGCATAGGTTTAGTTATTATTACTTTGCAAATCTTATCATCTTCATTATCAAACAATTTCATAATAAGATGATAAAATTTTGAGAGTGTTATGGATCATATGTGATTTAGGATTTATTGTCCAAGTGATGGATCCCACTCATTTTCATGACTTGAGATCTTTCAACTTGACAACCTACAACCATCAACATTCAGCAACGAACTTTCCATTGAACACTTTCTTATTATTGCCTTCCAGGCAACAATATTCTCAACATATATTTCAGTAGACTTTCTGATGGTGCTTTTCTCGGATTTCATTCCAAACGGCTCACAATAATTTTAGAGACCCTAATCACTTGTGATTATGGAAATTTACCTTAAATTTCCGCACATTATACATGGATGTGCGTCCATGTTACCATTTTCATGCAAGCCACGATGCATTCTAGCTCGTGCTTATAAACGACTTCCTTATTAAGGATCTAATCCTTGCTAAGGATGTGCTTGCAACATCAATTTTCACATTACATTTGTTTCCATGCGTCAAGAACTTATCCCCTTTTACTTATCAAAGTACTTTGGATTTTTCTTGATCAAATCTAACGATTCATCACTTAGATTTAAATTGATTGGTATTTTAAACTTCTCATGCTCTAAGCATGTAAGTTGAGTAACGACTCCATATCATAGCACACATGATGGTTTCAATTGTAGAATTATTCCCAATTTATTCCATTCATGTGACCTTATAGCTTATCCAGTTTCATCGAGTCTTGCTAAACTATTTGCTATATGGTACGGTTGAAAGTCTCTCTTAGAGTTTTTCTTGTTTGATTTAGTATTAGCCTACCTTATACTTAATTAAAACATCTACTTAGTTTTATCCATATGGGTTGAAAGCCTTTCAAAGTCCTTCATGTTTAACACGGTAAATTCCTCTACTCCTTTAAACATTTTATTAAGTCTATTCGGCCAATAGATCTTAATTCCCACTATGTACTAAGTATCGCCTTTTGCTTGGTCCATTGTCGAAAATCCTTTCAAATCTAAGCATTTAGCATTTGACAATCATTTCACAATAGAGTTCGTAAACTTCTTGTTGGACCATACAAGATTGACTCTTGCTCCCACTAAACTTCTTGTTCATAAGAATTTCTATGATTCTCTATAAGCCAAACCTTTTATTAACTTTATGAGAATACATGTTCCAATTCCTACATGCAATGCTTCACTTAATCCCATAATGGATTTCTTGAGCTTGCTTTCAAATCTAGCATTATTTAGATTCTCAAAACCCTTAGACTATTTCAATAGTCTCTTCCTAAAATCCTATTTTAGAAAGGCGGTTTTGTTATCTATTTTGCCATATTTCATATGTGCAATTTTTCTAGAATAATCATGAAAAGACTTAAGCATTCCGATTAGTGAATAGGTTTTATCAACGCCGTGAATATCCTTTTCAACTAATCTAGCTATGTATGCATATACATTTCCACATTTGCTAGTTTTCTCCTTGAAAACTTATTTGCGATTGATGGCTCTTTCACCCTTCATGCAAATTAATCAAGTTTCAAACATGATTTACAAACATGGAGTCTATTTCGGATTTTATGGCCTCTAACCATTATTCGGAATTTGGATTTGTCGTAGCTGATTTACAAGACACTATTCCCTTACCATCCAATGGTAAATAGTACGCTTGTAAGTTTTAGGTTTATTTCTAACTTAATAGAAATTTATAGGATTCATTCCAAGCCTTTGGTGAATTCTATACCTATACGGGGTAATTGCATCAAACACTGAGTTTCAAGGTGCTTTTAAAGCCCTTTGATTATATTGATCTTACTTCACCACTTCTAAAGTTTTGTGAGTATTGAATTCTCATTTAAGGCACTTGTAAAGTCCTTTGAGTATTCTTGATCAATCATTCTCATGAAGCCCTTCTAAAGTCTTCGGAGATTCTCAGTTCTAGTTTGTTGCTAATCTTGATAGTCATCGAGTTCATTTTCCTTTCACTTGTCGTTTTGGAAATGTGTTACTTTCCAGAAAGACACCACTTAGAGCAACAAATACTATGTTCTCAATTAGGTTGTGGAGGTAATGCCCATAGTCTCACTTGAATACTTACAAAGAGACATGTATATTGTCTTTGGGTAAAAGTTTGTTGTGAAACAAACAATTAGCTCCTTCTCGAGCTACCTTAGCCCTTATTGATCCACTTAGCTCCCACTGAGTCAATGAACTCCCACTGAGCCAATGAACACCCACTGAGCTAAGAGCCCTAGACGTATACTTGAAAAGACGCTAGAAACTATTTCTATTTATAACTGAATATGGTGTCCTTTCATAGCTTCGACAATTTTTCTGTTTAGTGTAACATTAGTCATTTGTGAAAATCTTTAAGAACTTTATAGGAAGGGATGTGATCCATCATCATTCGAGTCATTTCCAAATGGCATCGAGGTCTCCGTCAAGACATACTATATTCTTTGTGGAGCTCATTATGAAATTTCAATTTCATAACTTTGATATGATCACTCTTGGCTCAAACAAACATCGCTTGATCTAATCTGGACGTTTTGATATCTTGCCAAGTCGATTCTATACTTCACTGAACATTTGAGCTACTCAAGGTCCAGTTTGTTCATGCGCGCTGCAATTAATCTCTAGTAATTGCATCGCCCACATATGCAGCAAACGAAAACGCTGCAAAAAGGGGGGGGGGGGTTTGGGCGCGATACAATAGCTTTTTTTCCACTAGTGTATGTTTGAGCATGTTTTCTCATTCAAGCTTGGGGAGGGTATTACATTAATCACTCTCTACAATGATTCTCCTCAGATCTCGGGATCCGTGAATACTTTTTACTTTCCGCATTTACTTCACTCCACCCGGTACTAACTTGAGTGTTAGAGGCGGAACTCCGAACACCCAGAGCTTCCGTTTATTTGCAGGTACAAGCATCGAGCATCCAGTATTGGTAACGTAACTCTCCCGTAGGACACATTAGAAAACCCCAAAACAGGTACCATCAATCACAATCAAGGACTCTTTGCTCTCAAGCAATTCATTTTAATCTTCTTTTCCATTTCATCCATCAAAGTCTCATTAATCTTATCTTCACACCCTTGATAAGACTCTTAACTATCACCCTCTAAACAAGATCGACAAGACTCACGTTTCTTCACCAATGCGAAAACATCATCATCTAGCACATTATATCAATCTCCTCCCTTCTCAAGACACCTAAGTTCCTCATACACAGATTCAATCAAGTCATCATATTCCATAATGGTTTGAGAAATATTATCAAACATGGTCACTTGAGATTCAAATTGTGAGTAGCTTTGAGAATCAACAAAGGGGGATGAAACATGATGAATGACTCATTTGAAACATGAGAATTATCATTGTAATGCATGCAATCATGTGAAAAATAAAATTAATGAATATGGTGACGTAGGGAAAACTAGGTCGTTGACTAATCCTCCCTAGAGCCAAACAAAATTTATAATCACTCAACAAACCTAAATACAAGTATAGTGGTAAGTCAAGGGTCGAACCACTAGGAACGGTTATGTTCAAGTGCTTTCAATGTGCGCCTAAGCTAGGTCGAAGTCAAGGGTGGCGAGGTAACACTAATCAACTACCAAAACAAGAAATCAAACAAATGAAACACTAAGAAATGAGGATCAACAAGTAATCATGACAATTGCAACAACTTGGAAAGGTTAAGTCAATCAATAACGGTTGTGAAGACTAATGATAAGAGCTATCAATTAGAATCAAAGAGCTATCTCCTAATCTTTAAGCTAGGTTACCCCTATGAATAACAAACTAGGAGAATCACAATTCAAACTAATCAACAATTGCAAATCCTAAATCAAGTGGTCATGTCATTAGGATCTACAATGCAATCTAGCATAGTTCTCAAGGCCTAATCAAACAAAGCACATCTAAACTTCCATTAATCACTTTAATCTCAACAATTAATCAACATAATTCCCAAATTAATCACAATCAATCAATCATACAAGTTTTACCTAAACCCTAGCAAACAACTACTCACTACAAGCCATCATCAAATCAAGGCAAGTAAATGAAATCAAAAATAATAAATATTGAAGAACAACTACACTAATCAAGAAACAATCATCAAAACCAAATCAAACAAACATGAATTTAAAGAAAGCAATAAAGAGGAGAGAGGGTAAGAAACGCTCAATTATAATTGAGAAGATCTTCAATACAATTGTCACTCTTGAATCTTCAATCTCTCAAATCATCATTGAAATCTCTCACTTTCTCTCTCTAAAACTACTCTGAAGCTAGCCTAATCAAGAGAGGGAAGCTCTCAACTTAAGCCTAATTATGAGAGAGAAACTTAAAAATGAATTCTAAAGTTTTTTAACAAAAGGGATGCCCCTAGCTATTTATAAGAAAAAGAAAGAAGGTGCAAAAACTGCAAAACAAAGTTGCTCGGGCAAACACATCTGCTCGGCTGACAAAATAGCATGCCTAAGCAAACCCATTTTTGGCTCGAGCAAACTCATCTGCTCGGCCGAGAAAAATAGCATGCTCAAGATAATACTTGCGCGCGCACAGGAGATGTTGGGTACGGAGGGCTGCTTGGGCATGCAAGGATGTCGGCCGAGCAACCTATGTATGCCCAAACTCAGATTCTAATCATCTTCTCCAACGCTTGGGCATGCATTCTTTGCCCAAGCAACCTTGCATTGACTTTTAACTTGGTTTCCTTGCTCTATAACTTCCCGGACTTGGTTTGGTTAACTTCCAAAGCTCGTATTGGGATTCCACCTCGACATTTATACCTCGGAAAATCCCGACACACCTACAAAGCAAATCAAACCAAATGGAAAGCGAGGGAATAGCAAAGAAATGCATAAAAAGGATAATAAAATCGATAAAAACATGCATTTCTCTAGACTAACAAACAAGCACGCAAAGCAAGCATTATTACCTAACAACAAGACATAAAAGGCTAAAAATAAGCATAAAACTACGAAGAAAACTACCCTATGAGTGTCATAAATGACACTCATCAAATTCGCCCAAGCTAAACTTTTGCTCGTCCTCAAGCAAAACAAAATCAAACCCAAGGGAAAATGATGGATTTATTCAAGCTAAGAAAGATAGAATGTATGGGAATATACACTAAGTCACTTTCATAGGAATCATGGTCTTTTAGCAACTAAAGACAAGCCATTTAAACCCCTAGATCGCCCTAGAGGACGAATATGCTCTTGTGAGGGTTTCCCAAGAGGTTAACCCACAACTCTCACAAACCAAACAAACAAGGCAAAACATGGAAAAGAAATTCAAAAAGAGAAATAAAGAAAACATATGCTCATGAATGGAGTTTTGCAAATGAACAAGCACAAATGAATGCAAGTCTTTCTAAACAAGTAGAGGAATGCACGTTTCAAGGTATCCAAGGTTGATTGAAACATAAGATATGAAAAGCATAGAGATCTAACAAGATGCAATTCACCTTCGTCCCAAAGAATGTTACCGCGTTCTCCCTACTTGCTTCAAATTCACCTCAAGTGAGCATCTCAATGATTCCTCGAAGGAACCGAAAAAGAAGAGATTTTAAGGCTACTCGACATCTTGACTATGCAAACTCGCTCCATAAGCTTGACTCACATCTCCCTTCACCGACTTGTGACTCGACCATAAGGGTCAAAAGGTCTTTGAAGGGTTGTAACGTATGGGCAAAAAGGGTAAAGGTAGGCTAAAATTTAAAATTTGGTGGTATACCTAATTTGTGAAGCAAAGGCTGATCAATCCTCAACACCATAATCAAGTTATCACCAAACAAAAACACAAACACCCCCAAGCTTATTAAAAGAAAAATCACAAACATATATACAAAAAGCGTAGACACGCTTCCCCCAAGCTTTAATGAAGCATTGTCCTAAATGCTCTAAACTAGGGAGATCACACCTACATTAAAATATTTTTGTGCTCTTTATTTTTTTTTCATTTTTTATTAACTTGAATCAAAGCATTTGCTTTTGCCCTTTTTTTCACTTTATTGCTTTGTCCTTGCCTCTTTTAACTTTGGACGGCTTTTTCCACTATGCATTTGCTTTTATTCACACATTATATACAACACATACTTGCTTAGCAATAGAACCAAAAACCATACTTATACTCCCATAAGCACCAATAAATTATGGACTAATCGCTTCACAAAAACCAAGGATGGAAACAAAAACGAAACAAATGGCTAGAGAACTAGAGATATGGCTAGAAAAGAAGGTAAAAGGCCCAAATGGTTAGCAAGGAGGAAAATGTAAACCCAAAACCAAAAATTTAAGAACGAAACCTAGAAAAGGAAAAATAACCACCTCGAAAAGATGCCTTTGTCCTTCCCTAATGGTTTGGTCGCGATCTCGGGAGATAAAAGTCAAGTTCTAGATAAAGTAAGTGATAGTCAAGGATTCATGTGTCACTTATGCAAAATAGGAAGAAGGCTAGAGAAGTGAAACCTCACATGGTTGTAGAAAAACCTCACAATTGGCTTTAAATTCACTATAGGAAGCAACACCTTCTTACCAAAAACGAGTGAACTTGGGCTTCATGGTCATAAAGTTCTTAACAAACTACCTTAGCATATCATATCCTAGAGTCAACCGAGCACATTCTCAAACCGTGCACACCACTACCACTTAGGAAGAAAAGCATTCAAGAATACAAGTCCAAAAATATTATGTCCAAAGCAAGAACAAAACAAAACACAATGCAAATTTGCCTTGATAGAAACAAAAATCTTTTTGGAGTGTTTCAAAATAAAGAACATGGAAATGCATATACAATTGTGCATGGCATATACGAATCAAAATCCCACCAAAACATGATAGAAACGCCCCCCCCCCCCCCAAGCTTGAATGAGACAACATGCTCAAACATAAACCAAAATAATCCATGGGAGGAGAAAAGAAAGAAATCAATCCAACAAACCAACATAAGCCCACAAGCCACCATGCACTAGAGGAGGAGCAAGGAAAGATATTACCGGATATAGGTGGGTGTAAATACCCACTAATGACCCAATTTAACCTTTCAAAGCCAATTTCCTCCAAGTCTATGCCTTGTATGCCACATGTTAGGAAAGAGGAGTCAAACTTCCTTGATTCTTAATTCAAATACCATTGCAAAAGAGTATATCAAGTCATGTACCTAGAAAAGGGGAACACAAAAATTTCCATGAGAGAAAATATATTCTAAAAAGAAAAGAAAATGAAAGCAATAAAGCACCAATTACTTCCCGAGAAAGGCTTACTTAAGGTCCAAGCTTGGCTTCTCTAGTAAATAATATTGCAACGAACGCAAGAGCTTGTCAAATGCACTACTACACATTTCATAACAAAGTAAGTATGCACATGACAAAATGAAGGCATGCAACAAGCTTAGTGCACACCTGTGAAGTTGAGGAGAGTTATGCCAAGAAGAGGAAGGAGAAAAGGGGAAAACAAGCATATAAAAAAAAGGAAAAGAAATAAAAGAAAAAGAAGAAGGCATACTCTTCTCAACAAAATATTTTTGGTTGGAAGTCCCACCATTATCCTCAATAGTCATCAAATGAGGCACTTGGGGGACTAAAGGCTCTTCAAGAGGAGGGGAAATGACAAATGAAGTTAATGATATGGTGAACTAGATCAAGCTTTCTTGAAAATGGGATGTAAGGTGTAGAAATAAAAATTGAACGCTCACTTACACCACTAACCATCGAATCACAAGCTCTCTCATCCAATGAACTCTCATTTAAAGGGCTCTCTTCCATCTCATCATTACTCAAATCAACCTTATTCTCAATCACATCCTCCTCATAAACTTCACACCTTAAATGAGCTCTCAAAAGCTTCAAATCATCATCAAGGTTCAAAGGAAGCTTATCAAAGGGCTGAGGGTCAAATTTGGGAGGGAGCTCAAGATAAACACAATAATCACAATCTCCCTCTAAAAAGGCCTCACCATCCTCAATGGTGGAAGATGTAGAAGAAAAAGGATCATCAAAAGTGAAAGAGGAAGACAATGGTCGAAGATTTGAGATAGAAGTTGGAGATTCAACCTACCAAACACTTCACTTTCATCTTCATAATCATCAAAAGTAAGCCCTACCTTAACAACCTTCTCAATTTGAACCTCATCTTCGTCAAAATCATCTAAGCTCAAGGCCTCACCCTTAAAGAAACCATGGTTATCACTCAAAGGAGATGGGATGGAAGAAGATTGATTTTCAAAATTAAAGGATGGAGAAATGAAATCATAATCAAGGGAGATGGGTGGGAGAGTTGACTCACCAATTGGTTCTTCAAGACTCGAAACCTCTTGGTCCTCATCTTCCTCAAACATCCAATCCCCCATGGAAACTACTTCTCCTCCTCATCACTCTCCTTTTTCACATCCTCTCCATGATTCAAAAAATTACAATGAACCATCCTTTAAAACTTGAATCACCATTTCCTCAACATTAGGAGAAGGCAACATTTTTAGTTTATCCTCAACTCCGTCTAAAGTGTCAAAAGAATGAAATCCAAGTTGGGTGGGAGATTCAAAAATGCAAACTCTCTTGGGAAACATCCATCTCTACCCCCTTTTCCTCACTCATTGGCTCTCTAACATTCTCCTCATACACTTTGGAGCTCTCAAAACAATCATCATCATCATCATCATCATCATCATCACCATCATCTTCCGTGTCCACAAAAGTTGTAGAAGCTTCATTTACACTCAACATTGATGACAATTGACTTATCATCTCCTCATTTCTCCTATAAACGACCTCATTTCTTTCTTCCATCTTTTTCATCATTTCCATTTGGCTTCTCATAGTCTCTAAACCTCTCATCTCATATGGCTCCAAATTATAATTCATCTCCAATTCTCTCAATGAATTACCAATTTGATTGAAAAGAGACACAAAGCTAGGCTCTAAAGATTTAAAAGATAAAGAAGATTGAGGATCATCATAGAGAGAGGAACTATATAGATGCATGTGGGGATTAACATTAGAGATATGAGTGGCATCATCAAAATGGGGAATGGGGGCACAATTAGGCATGCAAGATTCATCAAACGTGGAACATGGAACATCACAATTATCCATAGAAGTATTTGAATAATCATAACCACGATAATAAGTATCACTAGCAAACCACACATAAAACTCCCAAGCATCAATAATTGACAACACTCGAAATTCACCATTAAACATGCTTTTAATAGTGTCTCTAGTTTTCTCATTCAACTCATGATAACAAATCTCACAAGCTTCCCAAAGTTCATAACCATGGTAACTAATGAAGTTCTCTAGCCTATTAAAATACACCCAAAACAGCTCTTCCTTAAATTAAGAAAACGAGGTACTTGCCATTTTTTTTTATCAAAACAAGCAAAAATCAAATAAAAGAATAGTATATATAAAGACCTAGACTCAAGCAATCAAAAACACTTAAACATAGACACCGTTCCCCGGCAACGACGCCATTCTGACGTAGGGAAAACTAATCCTCCCAAGAGCCAAACAAAATTTATAATCACTCAACAAACCTAAATACAAGTATAGAGGTAAGTCAAGGGTCGAAGCACTAGGAACGGTTATGTTCAAGTGCTTTCAATGTGCACCTAAGCTAGGTCAAAGTCAAAGGGGGAGAGGTAACACTAATCAACTACCAAAACAAGAAATCAAACAAATGAAACACTAGGGAATGGGGATCAACAAGTAATCATGACAATTGCAACAACTTGGGAATGTTAAGCTAATCTCCTAATCATTAAGCTAGGTTTCCTCTATGAATAACAAACTAGGAGAATCACAATTCAAACTAATCAACAATTGCAAATCCTAAATCAAGTGGTCATGTAAATGAAACGGATTTTTCACCATATACCCTTGAGTTTTTTGTTTATTCACCATGTACCCCTAAACTCTTTTAATTTCATCATATACCCCCAAGTTTTCAAAAAAATACACCATATACCATTGATGACTAATGATTGTTAACTTCATCAATCATTAGGGTTAATTATGACTTGAAACCACCCTAAATACATTCCCCTACCCCTGAAACCACCCACATTCCTTTTTCCCACCCCAAAACCACCCCAAATTTCCTTTTTTCTTCTTTAAAATCAATCATACAGAATGGAGATTTAGAGTGTTTTGGGGGGTTAGAGAAAGGAGAAAAGTGGTTTCGGGGATGGGGAAGAAAGATCTAGGGTGGTTTTGATGTATAATTAACCAAATTCCACTCATCTTGTTTTCATTAGGGGTATGTGATGAATTTTTGTAATAACTCAATAGTATATGGTGAATGTGAAAATTTTCAGGGGTATGTGGTGAATAAACAAAAAATTCAGAGGTATATGGTGAAAAAAGCGTAAATGAAATCAACAATCAACAAATATTGAAGAACTACTACACTAATCAAGAATCAATCATTAAAACCAAATCAAACAAACATGAATTTAAAGAAAGCAATAAAGAGGATAGAGAGTAAGAAATGCTTATTGATAATTGAGAAGATCTTCATTACAATTATCACTCTTGAATCTTCAATCTCTCAAATCACCATTGAAATCTCTCACTTTCTCTCTCTAAAACTACTCCTAAGCTAGCCTAATCTAGAGAGGGAAGCTCTCAACCTAAGCCTAATTATGAGAGAGAGACTTAAAAATGAAGAAAAAGAAAGAAGGCGCAAAAACTACAAAACAAAGCCGCTCGAGGCAAACACATCTGCTCGGCCAAGAAAAATAGCATGCCCAAGCAAACCCATTTTTGGCTTGGGCAAACTCATCTACTCGGCCGAGAAAAATAGCATGCCTGAGCTACTACTTGCACGCGGGAGATGGTTGGTGCGGAGGGTTGCTTGGGCATGCAAGGCCACTCAGCCGAGCGACCTATGTATGCCCAACACATATTCAAATCATCTTCTCCAATGCTTGGGCATGCATTCTTTGCCCAAGAGGTTTTGCCCAACCAACCTTGCATTGACTTCTAACTTGGTTTGCTTGCTCTATAACTTCCCAGACTTGGTTTGGTTAACTTTCAAAGCTCGTATTGGGCTTCCACCTTGACATTTGAATCTCGGAAAATCCCGACACACCTACAAAACAAATCAAACCAAACGGAAAGCGAGGGAATAGCAAAGAAATGCATAAAAAGGATGATAAAATCGATAAAAATATGCATTTCTTCAGACTAACAAACAAACACACAAAGCAAGCATTATTACCTAAAAACACGACATAAAAGGCTAAAAACGAGCATAAAACTACAAAGAAAACTATCCTATGAGTGCCATAAATGACACTCATCACGTGGGATGCATATCATAACTAGTTGGATAGAAGAGAGTAGAATCATAATCAAAAGTGAGAGAATCATTATTAGAAGCATAAGGGACATCATTGTAATCGATGCAGTCACATGAAGGATAAGAATCATGATAATTTGAATGCATCACATCACAATTAGGATAAGACGGAGGAGGTATACTAATGTTGGGTTCATCTTGGCACAGATTTGCTCTTATGGCCCACTCATAAGTCTCTTGAGCTAGCTAATTTTAGTATTTCCCAGCATCTTCTAATGGTAGAGCTCGAAACTCTCCATTATGCATACTCTCAACCACATCTAAAGTGTAGTCATTCAATCTGGCATAAATCACTTCACAAATCTCCAAGATATCGCTCCAAGAGCTGATTGGAAGAGATTCTTACACCTAATTGAGATATCTCCAAAATGACTCGTTCTCAACTTGAGGGACATAGATACTAGCCATTTGAAAATGAATGTCAAGAGTTCCTACCTTGCAAAACTAAAACAAAACGTACAATGGGTTAGCCATGACAAAAAACAAATCCAAACAAAAAATAAAAAAAAACCAAATAAAAGAAACAAAAAACGGAAAGCAATAACTCAAAAAGAAAATATAACTAAAAAACAATTCCAAACAAGCCGTACTTCCCCGGCAACGATGCCAAAATTTGATCGGGTCCCTAGGTGTCGTGTGTCTAGGAACCTAGTTGAATTATACCCTAACCATTACACTAAAAGGTAGTATAGCGGAGTGGGGATCGTATCCACAAGGAAGTAGGTGAAAAGAATTGGGTAAAGTTAAATCTGCTTATCCTTGACGTCTGATTGAATGCTATACCGACTGTTTTTAGCTTGTATGTTTTTTAGAATTTTGCAAGCAAAGTTTATCAAGTACCGACTGCGTATGCCCCTAGAGGACTTGTTGCCTTGGCTCCAAATTGGCGATCAGTCGGCCATGTATCTAGTCGGTTTCCCAACGCATTTAAGAAACACGTTAGGTTTGCTTAACTTTTTCAAGTTAGAAGGAACAGGCCGCTTGTAATCGGGCCGCCTGTAATCGGGCCGCCTGTTTGTTTAGGTGGAAATAGAGTCCATGCTTGCCTTTATCTAGGCGGACTATGAGCTATCTTTGAGATTACCCATTCGTCATTTTCATGCTTGAGTAGTCAAGGTACCAGGCGGCCGAGGCCGGTTGATCCCCTTGATTCGCCAAGTGTTGTTTGACTATTTACTCAATAGGTGTTCATCTTTTAGGTTCCATACTAAGTATGCTGGAGTGACTATGAGTAATATTTGAGATTACCCAGTCGTCACCTCTCTTGCTTGAGTAGTAGAGGTACCAGTCGGCGGAGGCCGGCTGATCCCCTTGATTCGCCAATATATGTTGGCTATTAACTCAAGAGGTACCCCCTGTACTTATCCCAAGTGATACAGGCGGTTATCCGACTCGGATGTCAACTGCTAACACTTGTTTGGTTGGTGTTAGAGTTATCCTTGTCTCGAAACGGCTACGTGGTTGCCCTTGGGGACAGTGGTCTAGGTGCCGTGTAATTTAGTTTATAGAGCAATATTCCACCCAAAAGGGAGCTGCTCTCTGCGACGAATCTCATCCGGAGGGATGTCGCCGGATGCCTGCTATGATGTTGGGATAGGTCGTATTAGTTTAAAGATTGGATCAGTTGGCTTGGCGCTTGGACTGACCATCTGGCCATAAGCCTGATACAGCTCATGGCGAGCATAGGTGCTAAGTTGCCTTAAACTTAAGGCATAGAAGAGTGGCCATCTGTTTTGGTTCAGGCGGCCACTTTTCATAGAGAGTAGCTGGTTGTGTAATTACAGGCAGCGTGCCCCTCCTTATTTAGTGTACATTAAAGAAAAATGGAGAGTAGTTGTCTGCTTATGTTACATGCGGCATGCCCCTCTATTTACAATTTAAATGAAGCAAAATAGCAAGTTTTATTAGTAGCTCTCGGCTATTTACATCATTCAAAAATAATACTTCTTTAGATTATCTACATTCCAAGTCCGAGGTAAGGGTTGGCCGTCTGGTGTTTCCAGGCGGTAGGTGCCGTCCCTGACCTCTTCATAGATTCGGTAAGGTCCTTCCAAGTTGGGAGTCAATTTGCCTAAGTCATTAGCCTACCGACTGCTTCCATTTTTCGCAGTACAAAGTCCCCCACTTTGAGTGGACGCCTGTGTACCCTTTTATTGTATGCCCTTGTCATTCTCAGGCGGTAGATTTCATGGCGCAGGGCTGCATTGCCCCTTCGTTCTGGGAGTGAATCCAATGCCAGGCACATGGACTCCTAGTTTGTCTCTTCGTCATAAAGCATTATTCGAAGAGTCGGCTCGTAGTGTTCAATTGGTAGAACAGCTTCTGCCCCATAAGTTAGGAGGAATAGAGTTTCTCTAGTTACCCCTTTTTTAGTTGTCCTAATGGCCTAGAGAACATGCGGTAGTTCGTCTGCCCATAGGCCGCCTGCTTATGGTCGGCCGACTGATGCAAAGCAGTGAGAGATTCCTTGGTCTCCTAACAAGTTTTTGAGAGCAAGCGTCTCAAATTGAGGACCATTATCAAACATCATAGACATGGGTACCCCGAACCGAGTGATGATGTTTTTCCATATGAATGAGCTCACATCCTTTGTCTTGATACCCTTAATAGCTTCTGCCTCCACCCACTTAGTGAAGTAGTCGACTGCTACCAATATGTACCTCCTGCCGCTTGTTGCAGGCGTATAGGGACCTAGGATATCCATGCCCCATTTAGCAAATGGTATAGGACTATGGATGGCCGTGAGGTCGGTGGCCGGACAATGGATTAGCTTGCCAAATCTTTGGCACTTGTCACATATTTTTACCATCTCCATGGCGTCTGCTTCCAATGTAGGCCAAAAGTAACCTTGCCGCCTTGCTCGTTGAGCAAGCAACTTGTCGCCTACATGAGAAGCGCAGTACTCTGAATGTAGATCTTCTAAGACCTCTCGTCCTTTTTCTGGGGTAACACATTTCAGGAGGGGCTGAAGATGCCCTTTCTTGAAAAGTTCCCCTTTACACATTTCAAAGTTGGACGCCCGGTTTTCCTATACGGCCGCCTGGGATCGATCACTCGGCAAGGTGCCGGATGTTAAATAGGCTCGGATGTCATCCATCCAAGTTGAACTTCTATCAAGGATTCCAATAGGCTCTTCCTCAATACTTCGTTTCTCCATAACTTCCTAGAAAACAGTCCTTGGAGTGTCACAAGAGGCCGAGGATGCCAATTTTGAGAGAGCATCCGCCTGGTTATTCTCGGACCTGGGTACTTAAGTTAGGTGAAATTCCTCAAGTGACCTGACCGCCTGTCTTACTGCCTGTAAGTATTTAATCATGGTCGGATGGGTTGCTTCATATTCGCCATCATACTGGCTCACTATCAATGGTGAGTCAGAACAGGCGTCTATTTTTCTTGTCTAGCCGCCTTGCACATGCGGATATCGACCAGTAGGGCTTCATACTCCGCCTCGTGGTTCTAAGCTTGGAAGTTGAAACGTAGTGCATACTCATATCTATCGCCTTCGGGCGACTGACATATGACGCCTGCTCCACAACCAGTCGAAGTGGAGCTCCCGTCCACATAAACGTTCAAGACTTGGTCTGGAATTTGAAAATCAGAGGGTCGAGTCATTTCTACTATAAAGTCAGCAAATGCTTGTCCCTTCACCGCCTTTCTTGGCTCGAATGTAATTTCAAGACTCTGAATTTTTATCGCCCATTTGATCATTCGGCCTGACGACTCCATGGTTGTCAATGGCCGCTTGATTGGCTTGTCCGTGTATACCACAACTAAATGTGCCAAGAAGTAAGGCTTCAATTTTCTAACTGCCATGAAGAGGGCAAGGCCAAATTTTTCCACTAGGGGGTACCTCAACTCGGCATTCTTCAACACGTGACTAACAAAATAGACCGGGAGCTGGCATCCGTCCATTTCAGCAAGTAGGACAACACTTAGAGCACGGTCAGACACTGCTAGATACATATAAAGGACTTCGTTTGGCAAAGGGCTGACCAGCCTTGGTAAGGAGTGCAAATGTTGCTTTAGCTTTTGGAAGGCCGCCTCAGCATCCGGCCCCCATTCAAACCTGGCTTGCTTTTTTATTGCCTGAAAAAAGTAAAGGCACTTGTTGCCTGACCGGCTGAGAAATCTTCCCAGGGCCGCCAGACAACCTGTTAACTTCTGAACCTCTTGGACCGTGCGGGGCGACTGCATGTCTATGACCGCCTGCACTTTTTCGGGGTTAGCCTCTGTATCCCTTTGATTGATAAGAAATCCGAGGAACTTCCCAGACTCAACTCCAAAAGCACATTTCTTGGGATTGAGCATGATTTGGTGCCGCCTGAGTATGGTGAATGTTTCTCGAAGGTTGGCCAAATGGTCCGTCTTGAGTTTAGACTTCACAATCATATCGTCTATGTACGCCTCGACGTTCCTCCCAATTTGGTCAAAGAAGACCGTGTTTATCATTCTCTAGAAGGTAGCCGGTGCGTTTTTTTAGACCAAACGGTATGACTGTGTAACAGTATAGGCCCTGATCTGTGACAAAGGCCGTCTTCTCTTGGTCCTTCTTCCACAGGGGAATCTGATGGAAACCAGAGTAGGCGTCCATGAAACTCATTAAGGCGTGGCCGGCTGTAGAGTCGACTAGACTGTCGATCTTGGGAAACGGATAACTATCTTTGGGGCACGCCTTGTTCAAGTCTGTGTAGTTCACACACATACGCCAGGTACCATTCGGCTTTTTCATTAGCACAACGTTTGCAACCCAGTCAGGGAAATAACATTGCCGAATGAACCCTACATCAAGTAATTTTTTTAACCTCGGCGGCGACTGCCTGGTTTCTTTCATTGCCATGGTTCCGCTTCTTTTTCCCGATCGGCTTCTTTTTCGGATCCACAGCTAACTTATGCACTGCCAAGTTTGGACTTATACCTGGCATCTTATGTACTTCAAATGCAAAAATATCCTTGAATTCTTTCAAGAGTTGGTGAAAATCATCACCAAGTGCCGCAAGAGCAGTCGTCCCAACCTTAACTGTTTGGCCAGGACATGAGTCGTCCAGAATGACGTCCACATGTTCACCAGTCGGCTAAGGGCGGAACTCGTCCGCTCCTCGGCCAGTGATCGCTAGCGCTTTTCCTTTCTTTCTGCCCCCGGTTAGGCGGCCTTTCTTTTTTTGCCGCCTGCTGCTTGGGCAGGCGCATCCTCCTTGATTTGTTTAAGATCAGTTTTCTCTCCACTAGGGCCAGCAGTCGCCACAGTGGGTATAATATCCGAGAGATAACACTATCGTGCCATTTTCTAGTCTCCCGTTAGAGAGCCGATTGTTCCATCATCCTTCTCGAACTTGAGTAACATAAGAGATGGAATGATGACAGCTTTGGAAATGTTCAGGGTGGGTCGTCCTAAGATCATGTTATAGGCCGAGAGCTCCTCGACTACCAAGAACCGGACCACCATGTGACGACCCTCCCCTTTCTCACCCAGGCGGACAGGTAAATCCACCCGTCCCACTGGGTGTACGACGCTTCCATCAAACCCTACTAAAGGGTGAGATACCGGATGTATGCTGTCAGGTTTGTACTTGAGCTTTGCCAAGCACTTGTTGCTGATTAGATCAGAAGAATTGCTGGTATCTATGAGAATTCGGCCAACCCTTTGGTTAGCCACTTTGCACTCAATTACAATAGGGTCGTCATGCGACCCTCTAATACCTCCCAAGTCTTCCTCTGTGATGACTATTTCTGGGAATGAACTCTTGGAGGTTCGTCCTTGGTTGACGGAGTAAACATCTAACCGCCTGATGTTATCTTTGTTACCCCGAATAGTGGGGCCGCCACCTGCGAAGCCACCTGCTATAGTACAGACAACGGCGTCGTCAGTGTTAGAACTGTCAACCGACCAGTTCTTCTTTTTGGTCGCCTGTTTTTGTTTGGAGGGTGCATTCCCCTTTGACTTGTTGACATAGGAGTCAAGATCCCCTTTATCTGCCAGGCGTTCTAGAAGGCTCTTGAGGCTGATACATTCATTGGTTTCGTGACCAATGTCTTCATGAAAGTGGCAGTATTTATCTTGGTTCCGATTGCTGGAAAAACCTTTCATGGCGGCCGGCTTCTCAATTGAGATTCGGCCCTTGATTTCATTGAGGATAGCATGATTATCCTTGTTAAACTCATACTTTGGGGAGTATGTTTTAAACTCCTTTTTCTTTTTTTCTGGGACGGCTGCTCAGAGGAGTCGGCCGCCCAGATTTCTTTTCTCTCTCTTTTCTTTATTTGCCGACTGCTTTGGTCAGCTCTCTCTTTTATCGGACTTCTTGTGGTTCGACTGTTTTCCAATGCTGCAGAGGTCGGTCGCCTGGATGTAGGCGTCCGCCTCCATGATTGCTTCTTGGAGAAAAGTCACTCTCTTTCTGACAAGGTCGAATTTGAAGTTTGACCCGTCTTTCAGCCCTCTGAAATAAATCAAGGTAAGCTACCTCATCCGCCAACCCCTGTATTTGAATCCTCATTAGGTTAAACCGCCTGATGTAGGAACGCAATCCCTCCTTCTCTCCCTGTTGTATAGTCCCTAGGTCAAGGGTCGTCTTCTTAGCAGGGATGTTCATCGCAAAGTTTGAGGTGAACAAATAAGCGAGGGTCTTGAAATTATTAACACAACTGGCCGGCAAGTTGCCAAACCATTGTTGGGCGACGCCCTTCAATGTGGCCGGGAAACATTTACACCATGTGGGATCATCCAACCCTTGAAGGTACATTAGGTTGGTGAATGCCAGCAGATGATCTTTAGGGTTGGTAGTGCCATCATAGGCTCCTATAAACACATTCTTTACTTTAGCTGGCTGGGGGGCCTCAATTATCTCCTTGGAGAAGGTGGACGGCTGTTGTCTAAGTCTAAGCAACCTAAGTTTCCAGTCTAAAGGCTAGACATTCCTTGCCGCGCGTCCTCCAAAGAGAGTAGGCTGCATGAAATATTGGGATTGCGGTACGCACTGCTAGGGTGGCACATACGGGGCCGCTTGTTGTTTCTGGGAGCCGGACCGGTAGGAGGTACCGCCTGTCTGGCTCTCATGATTTGATTTTGAATACCTCAAAGAAGTATTGCGGAGACTGTCTTGAAAATCCGACGTAGAGGCCGACTTTGACAGTCGGTAACTCTTCTTTTGCTCGAGCAACATTCAAGCATCAGAGTATGTCTTCTTCGACCCGTTCGACTGAACATGACAGATGGGCTTTCTATTCCCTGGAGAAGGAAAGCGGTACTTAGTTAGATCGATAACGGGCGGCTCCCAGTTCCTAGACTTAGGATGAGAAGTCGCCTCCCAATCCTTTACAGGCTTCTTCCTCCCAAACTGGGAGGGTCTTCTGGCCGACTATTCCTTCGGCGGAACAGGCATCCTCTTATTTATAAGCTCCTAGATCTCCCCTTTGAAGCTATTCATGAAGGTTATGATTTCTCTTCTAGTGATGGGGGCAGATCCCTCGGCCGCCTGTTGATGATCAAGCGGCTGGCCGACTGGTTTACTAGATCCACCCAAGTAGTCCTCCTGTTCCTTCCGTTCGGATGGATGGGTGCGTCGAGCTCTTAAGGTCCGGTCAGAGACCGTATGAGTCTCGACTTCAATTTCATTATCAGTGTCCTGGTCCGTCTGAACTAGGGGATCGTCCATGGGACGCTTGTCACTTAGAATCAGTACAGACTGTGATTCCATCTCGAAAGTACTCTCCCCACAGACGGCGCCAAAATGTTTCGGGGTTTTCCGGTGTCCTACGGGAGAGTTACAATTCCAGGACTGGATCCGTGCGCCTGTACCTGCAAAACAACGGAGACTCCGGGTGGTGGGAGCTCCACCTCCGACGATCAAGTTAGTACTTGTTTATGGAGTAAATAAGTGCGGAAAAGTAAAGGTGTAGATCCGGTTCCTCAAGGAGAGGACTGATCAGTGTGTTTAGGCTTCTCTAGGTGAGAGTAATTAATGTGTAAAAAAATCCCGCTTTAATGAGGATTAATTAATATATTTATAGTCTTGGGAGATAATGAAAAATACAAATTACCAAAATAAATCACGCAAAATCCAAACAAGGTGGCCGAAAATTTTGAGCTTCCATAGCTCAAATTTTTGGACCCCTCATGTAGTATTTAGGGAATTATTTTCCTAGATTTAAGGGATTAAAAATAATTGTGTAGATAATATATATTGTGTAAAATAATTAATTAAGAGAATACCAATTATTCACTAAATAAATTAACTAAGAAAATCAGATTTTCCACATTAGGAAAATCCGAAATCCCTAGCTAATCAATAGGAATTTTTGGACCACTTAATTAAATAATTAAATATAATTTTGCTTAATTAAAATATCCGAAATATATATACATAATCTGGTTTTTAAAATAAAATAAATGGATAATAAATCTTATTCAAAATCAAAAAAATAATAATTAAGTTTTAAAATACTTTTGGCGCCAAAATTCAAATATCATTTTGGCTCCAAAATTCAAATAGTAAAATAAATTACTAAAATAAACTTTTTAGAAAATAATAATTAATTAATTAATTAGATAATAAATTTCAAAAATACAGGGTATTACAAACATTCCTAAACTAGGTGAAGTATATCCCGAGACTCCCAAATTCTCATTCATTTGTTGAATCCACCTAAAAAATAGTCAACACTGCTTACCTTTAAGGTTAAAACAAAATTGGAAATACGAATTAGCAAAATATGCTAAGTACGATAAGTGCAAGATAAGTAAACTCAATTTATTTGTAAACATGCATTTAAAACCAATTCCAATAATTAATCCAATAATTTCAAAACTCATGATTTAAAACCAATTCTCAATATTCTCAAAACAATTCTAATAACTCAATAATTCAATAAAAACGATTTATAAAAGCAATTCCTTTTTTTTTTAAAACCAATTCCTCACGCAAGTGTGCACATCCCCCAAGTTAGTGTCCTTATGTAAAGCTATCCTCGAGGAAAGACTAGGTCAACAAAGTCCATAGTTTTATCAACCAAATTCGCATAGTAGAATTAATATAATCATGCTTGTAAAGCTTTTAATAAATAATTCAATAATTCCTCTTTAAATCAATTTCAAAGGTATCTAGCCATCTAAACGTACCTTGATCCTTGCTTAGCAAACACACACAAAGGAACCTCAAGAACTCTTGTCAAAAACATCCTACAATAAAATATAACCTTAATCAATATAAGGTCAACAAATAATCACAACAATTAAAATAAAACCCCCAAACTATATGTACATGAACCTTATAAAATTCTATTTCATAAACTTGAATTATAAACTGAATTTATTTAATTAAATACACTCATAATAATTTTTTTAAAACCCCCATAATAATTATAATAATAATGATAATAATAATAGAATTAATTAGGAGAAGAGAAGAAGAAGTAGAAAACCGAGAAGAGGAAGAAGGAGAGGCACGGTCAAGGCAGCAGCACTGCGGCACATGGCTGCTGGTGGCCGAAGGTGGTGGCTGGCGTCGGTGGCTGGCCGGATGAGGTGGCAGCCAGCGGTGGAGGTGGGGATTTGTGGTGGTTGGCGTAAGAAAGTAAGAAAAAGAGAGGAGAGAATTAGAGAGAAAAAGAGCTTTTAGTGTGAGTTTTTAGCTATGATTCAAGGGGTATTTGTAGGCTAGCTCTTGCAAGAATTATGGTAGGAAAATGTAGGAAGAATTAGGCAATTTTGATTTAAGGAATTACTTGGAGAAGAGAGCTTAAGAATTAAGGAAAATTTAGTTTTATGGTGATTAAGGTATTAAGACTTATGGTAAGTATGTTGTCATGAAAAATAATATGACAATTGGCTTTGCTTGGGGAATAATCAATAATGGTTTAACGTAAATAAATAAGATGATCATATATTTGGGAGAAGGATAAGAATTAAGGAAATAATAGAATTTAAGGAAGATAATTAAAATACAAAAATTACCAAAATAATTAGCTCAAAATATCATATGGTGGCTCAAAATATTCTCTACTCTAGGGTATTCCATAGAGATGTTATTGTCTACGCTTTTTACATATATTTGTGATTTTGCTTTGAATAAGCTTGGGGGTGTTGGTGTTTTTGTTTGGTGATAACTTGATTATGGTGTTGAGGATTGATAACCCTTTGCTTCACAAATTAGGTATACCACCGAATTTCAAATTTTAACCTACCTTTACCCTCTTTGCCCATACGTTACAACCCTTCAATGACCTTTCGCCTTTGTGGTTGAGTCACAGGACGGTGGAGGGAGATGGGAGTAAAGTTTATGGAGCAGTTTGCATAGTCAAGATGTCGATTAACCTTAAAATCTCTTCTTTCTCTTCTTTTCTAGTTCCTTAGAACAACCATTGAGATGTGATTAGGGGATTTTTCCCCGCCACGTGGATCACTCAGGCTCCGCCACGTGTCTTCCACGTGGACCAACCAGAGTCCGCCACGTGTCGCCTCGCGAGAGGTTCAAGGTGGACCAATTAGGCTACGACACGTGGCAGACAGATAGCCAACAAGGAAACTGGCCTCCAACGGCCCAAATTCCTAGGCAAAGTCCAGTCAGTCCTAGGTTTACTGAAACCTAGTGCTGGGCACGTTTTCCAACACCCTATAAAAGGGAGATGTTTCCCCCTCGAAAAAAACACAATTAATTCACATTCACATTAACTCACAATCAGAGAAAGTCAGACACCTAACACCTCGAACAGAGCAATTACACATTGCAGATACTCTCTTGAAATCCAAGAGAGACCTTTTACTTTCCGCACTCTACTCCTCAAACACGTTTTAACTTGATCGTCGAAGGCGGAACTCCCACCCGCAGGAGTCTCTGTTGTTTAGCAGGTACAGGCGTCTAAAGGTCGGTCTCGCTGCTGTAACTCTCCCGCAGGACACTAAAAAAACCCCGAAACATTTGGCTCCGTCTGTAGGGAGAGTACTTCTAAGATGACTTCACAAGAACCTGTACCACCCTAAAAGGAGAAACGGCCCATAGATGAAGCCCAGGTCATTTCAGGCCAAGATACGGATGGCGACTATGATGTCGCCACCCACACGGCCCCTGACGGGTCTCTAAGAACACGATGCATCCGTCCCACCAAAAGGAGGGAACAGAACATCGACCAGGCAGGGCCTAGTGAAACAGTCGGCCAGCCGGCTAGTTGGCTCCAGGCGGCCGAAGGATCCACCCCCATTACTAGAAATGAGCTCATGACTCTTATGACAAATTTTAAAGGGGAGATAAAGGATCTAATCAATAAATGGACGGTTGTCCCTACCAAGGAACAATCGGCTAAAAAGCCCACTCATTCTGGGAGGAATAAGCTGGTCAAAGACCGAGAGGCCCCTCCTTACCCCAAACTAAGGGAGGGACAGAAGACCTTGATAAACCTGGCCAGACTTCGGTTCCCTGAGCCAGGGAAGAGGAAGGCCATCCGGCACGTACAACCGGATGGTTCCAAGAAAACATATTTTGATGCTCGAATAATAGTCCAACAAAAGAAGAATATGCAACCGTCTGAGTCGGCCTCAATGTCAAACTTCAATGACAGCTTTCAGAATACCTCAATGAGGTATTCTCAATCAAACCGAGAAGACCAGACAAGCGGCAGGTCCGCCCACTCTAGTCCTCAGATTTTCCAAGCGGCCGCGTATGCGCCTCAACAGCCATACATGCCGTATGTACAACCATATATGCAGCCTACCCTGTTCGGGGGGCAGGCGGCACATAACGTCCTGCCCTTGGACTGGCAGCTCCGACTGCTAAGAAATGGTGAACAACCCACTGCATTCTCCAAGGAAATAACTAAGGCCGCACAGCCGGCCAAGGTGGAAAATGTTTTGGAAGGTACTTAGATGGTACCACCAACCCAGAAGACCACCTAATGGCATACACCAACCTTATGGAGATTAAGAAAAGAAGTCTAGGTGGCTGATACTACTGAATAGCCATCCTAGAAGAAAAAGAAAGAAGCAAAGACGTACTTTTGAGCCGAATGATTAAATGGGCAATTGAAATGAAAAGCCTAGAAATTACTTTTGAGCCAAGGAAAGCAGTGAAGAGGCAGGCACTTGCCGACTTCATTGTTATAATGACTAGGCCGGCTGATCTAGAAAATCCTGACCAAGTCTGGAAGGTATATATGGACGGGAGCTCCACAATGAACGGTTGTGGTGCAGGCGTCATATGTCAGTCTCCTGAGGGAGACAAGTAAGAGTATACACTACGTTTCGAGTTCCAAGCCTCAAACAATGAGGCTGAATATGAAGCCCTACTAGCCGGCATCCGCATGTGTAAGGTAGCTGAGCAAAGAAAGTGGACGCTTGTTCTGATTCACAATTGATTATTAGCCAATACCATGGTGACAATGAAGCCACACATCCGGCTATGATCAAGTATCTATAGGCGGTCAAAGAAGAGGCTGGGATACTTGAAGAATTCCACCTAAGTCAAGTGCCTAGGTTTGAGAATAACCAGGCAGATGCTCTCTCCAAATTGGCATCATCTGCCTCTTGTGACACATTAAGGTCTGTTTTCTGGGAAGTGATGGAAAAAAGAAGCATTGAGGAGGATCTCATTAGGGTCCTTGATCGAAGCTTAACCTAGATGGATGGCATCCGGGCATACTTAACAGACGGCACCTTGCCGGATACTTACCCAGAGATGATCATAATGAAAAAGCGTGCGTCCGACTTTGAAATTCATAAAGGGGAGCTTTTCAAGAAAGGCTATCTTCAACCTCTTTTGAAGTGTGTTACCCCATAAAAGAGCCGAGAGATCCTTGAAGACTTGCATTCAGGGTTCTGTGCCTCCCACATAGGCAACAGGACCCTAGCAAAGAGAGCAAGGCGGCAAGGCTACTTCTGGCCTACCCTAGAAGCAGACGCCACGGAGATGGTGAAAAAATGTGACAAGTGTCAAAGGTTTGGCAAGCTCATCCATCGTCTGGTAACTGACCTGAAGGCTATCCGTAGCCCAGTACCATTCGACAAATGGGGCGTGGACATCCTGGGTCCGTATACACCTGCTACAGGCGGACAAAGGTATATTTTGGTTGCTGTCGACTACTTCACCAAATGGGTAGAGGCGGAGGCAGTCAAAGGCATTAAAACAAAAGATGTTATCTTCTTTATTTGGAGAAATGTCATCACCCGGTATGGGGTACCCATGTCTATGGTCTTTAACAATGGTCCTCAATTTGAGACGCCTGCTCTCAAGAACTGGTTGGGAGACTAAGGGATCTCTCACTGTTTTGCATCAGTCGGTCTCCCCCAAGCAAACGACCAGTTTGAAGCCTACAACAAGTTAATCTCTTTTATGGCATCAAAAAGAAAATTGAAAGAGCTGGTGGCCTATGGGCTGACGAGCTACCACATGTTCTATGGGCCATTGGAACGACTGAAAAAGGGGCGACTTGTGAAACTCCATTTCTCATGGTTTATAGGGCAGAGGCTATTTTGCCTATTGAGCGCTATGAGCCGACTCTTCGAGTCATGCTTTATGACGAAGAGGCTAAGTGGGAGGCCATGCGGCTAGCATTGTATTCAATTCCACAACGCAGGGGCAATGCAGCCTTGCGCCATGAGATCTACCGTCTGAGAATGACGAGAGCTTACAATAAAATAGTGCACAAGCGACCCCTAAAAGTAGGGGACTTTGTGTTACGAAAAATGGAAGCACTCAGTAGGGCCAACGAACAAGGAAAGCTGACTCCTAACTAGGATGGCCCTTACCGAATCTATGAATAAGTTAGAGGCGGCACCTGTTTCGGGGTTTTCTGATGTCCTGCGGGAGAGTTACAATTCCGAGACTGGAACCGGACGCCTGTACCTGCAAAATAACGGAGACTCCTGGGAGCTCCGCCTCCAACGGTCAAGTTAGTATTTGATAAAGGAGTAATTAATGCGGAAATTAAAGTGATTGGGTCTCTCTAGGTGAGAGTGTTTAATGTAGGTAATCTGCTTTGTTAGCGAGATCAGCCGGTTATTACTGTGTGTAATTAATGTGTTTTTTCGTAATCCCTCCTTAATGAGGATTAAGGGAGGTATTTATAACCTTGGGAAACGTGCCCATCCTAGGTTTAGGTTAACCTAGGGCCGATTGGGCTTCCCTCGGAAGTTGGGACTGGGTGGCCGGTTTCTCCATTAGGCATGGAGTATGCCACATGTCATGACATAACAGGTCCAAGGTAGACGAATAAGCGCGTGCCACGTGGCAGGCCCTAACAGTTCCAACTGGGGGACACTTGGCAGGACCTGATTGGCCCACGTGGCGCATTCCGATTGGTGGGAGCAAAATCCCCTAATCATTTGCCCCTCACAGGTGGCACGTGATTGGTCACGTGTTACCTGTGACAGGTGTCGCACTGTAACAGGCGATGACCTACTACAGGTGTCAGTCGGCCAAAGGACGAGAGATTTTCCCGCCCAAATTTTGAATTCTGAAAGTGACCCTTCGCCTTCTCACTTCGCCTATATAAGGGAGGATTGTCTTGAGTCATTTTCACACTTTGAGAACTTTTTGAGAACATTCAGACCCCTGAACTTGCTCTGACATTTTGGACCTTTTCTGCCTACCGCCTGTTCTGACAAGCCGACTGCACAGGATTTTCAGAACTTTATCAACCGTCACTCGTTCAGGTAACTGTCAGTTCTCTTACTCTTAATTTTATTTTTATTTTTTGAAATGGCACCACGGAAGCACACGACACGACCTAGGTTAGTGATCATCCGGTCACCGAGGACGGCTGAATCTAGGACTAGGAGTGCCGCCTGCCCTTTTCCGGACCCATCTTTGCCCTTTATACAAAGTCCGACTGTATCTGTGTCTATGCAGAGCAGGATGGCCAGAACGAAAAAGACTGCTAGGATCTCAAATTCAGACGGCTCCTCCCACAGGGTGCTGCTTAGTGAAACATCTGACCAGGCGCCAGATGTGGAAGTGAAACAACGCGGCCTGAAAGCCGGAAATTCTGAGGGAGGAGTCATAGTGACCCCTTCCCATTTAACAGTTAACAATTCTGCTCCTCTTTAAAGAGAGGAGGCGGGCCCCTCCGGGAGAGGGGAGGAGTCGTCCTCTTCTGACTCGTCAGAGGAAGATTCCGAGTCAAGCTCTTCTGGCCATGCTTCTTTGGACACGGAAGAGAAAAACAGCCGCCTGCAAGAGGCGAGACTTTCTCACGCAGTTGAGAAGGGGGACAATTGGGCGGAGCCATCCACCTCTCACCGAGAGCTAAATACCCCTTATTACTGCACGGTACCTCGGGGCCAGATCACAGCCATGCAAGAGAAAGTGGAGAGCTTTATTGCAAACCACACCATGGGCCCCGACTTTCTAGTGTTTGTGCCGGATCCAGAAGACACAGTCGTCTGGCCGGCTGGTTCCAGTTATGATAGCGCCTGCTTTGGCTGCTACGAGGCGGCCATCAAGGCAGGGCTTCGCTTCCCATTACATCCGGTTGTTCAGCGAATTTTGGATGGGTATGAGTTGGGGTTATGGCAGTTAGCCCCAAACTCCTGGGTAAACGTACTCGGCTATGTGGCCGGGTGCGAACTGCACGGGGTGGAGCCGAGCTTCGAGGCTTTCGCCCATATGAACTATCTCAGCCGGACCCCTAAGACAGGCGGTACCGGCTGGTATCAATTGACAAGCCACAGGGGCTACCTCATGACGAGAGGTAAAGCAAACAAGTGGAAGGACTGGCGGAGCACCTTCCTCATCATTGAGAGTTCAGACATTGAGCTGAACAAGCGCTTCAATAGGTGGAACAGGAATCCGCCCCTTCTTGCAGGCGGCCGTAGCATGCCGCCTGTTCCCCCCAAGGCTAAGAAAGAGATCCTTGATAAAGGACTCTTAAAAGTAGAGTCAAGGGTCGACTCTACTTCAGGTGGAACAGGAATCCGCCCCTTCTTGCAGGCGGCCGTAGCACTGCGTCCCGAGCTTCAAGTGGCTCTATGACGAGTACTTTTTGGCCGCCTGTGGCCTCAGCAGTCGGTGCTCAAGAGGTAGTCGGCCTGTCGAATACTCTGTTGTTCCATACATTTGTTGTTATCTTTTATTAACTTTGCTGTTTGTTTTTGCAGCTGACGCCATGAGCAAAATCACAGCCTCCAAGACTGCGGCGGCCATGTTGCAGGCCTTCATCATGCAACAAGCTTCAACCGACTCCCCCAAGAAGGGGGCACCCTTGGTGAGCTCCGAACCTTTCACCCTCTTTTTGGAGTGTTTATGCATATACTGACTTTTTTCTTCTTTTTTAGACGGGTGCTCCAAGAGCTTCATCTTCCCAACAGCCGGACCCCAAGGCCCGGAAGACGACTGTTGGGAGCTCTCCTGGTTCTTCCAGGAAACATGTGGCGGCTGAGAAACAGCCGGCCACTTCTTCTAAAACTCCAACTGGGCCGCCTAGAAGTAAGAAGTTGTCCTTGTAAATTTTAGACTCACTTCCTTTTTTACTAGGTCTAATCCGTTTGTTTATGCTTGATGCAGCCGGTCCTCAGGAGCCTGACTTGGTAGAGATGGCCAAGTCTATGATCAGGGCAGTTCCTCCAGCTGAAAGGGAGGCGGTCAGGGGTGTCGGCACCCTTGACCTAGACGGGATTGCAGGGGTCCTTGCTGAGGTATACTTAGCATATTTTTGAGTATTTGAATTTCTGGACGCCTGTTTTCTTTTTGTTTGGAAAATGACGCTTGTTCCTTTGTACTTAGGCCCTGCTCCGAGTGAATGGCCTTCGCAAGCCGCTTGATCGGAAGAACAAAGAGGTAAAGGCTGCAAAAGCTATGGCCGCCTCTGGCTGTGATAAGGCAATGTTTCAAATTGCCCAAAATGAAGTTCTGACCATTGATATTCTTTATTATCAGGCGTAGGCTACCGCCGCTGTTCGGGCTCAGTTAGAGGCGGCCCAGAAGAAGAATGACGAGCTGGAGGCGACCATCACAAATCTCAAGGCCGAGCTGAAACCTCTTCGCCTAAAAATGTACTCTTACGAAGCCTTGGAGAAATCCTTGGCCAGCGTAAAAGAACGCCTGGTGACCCAGGAGAAGAGTCTTACTCAACAGCTCTCGGAAAAGGCCAAGCAAGAGAAGAAAGAGCTGGTCCGGGAGATGATGGAAGACTCCGCTCAAATCCAGCGCATGACCTGGGGCCGCCTGTTCCCCAATGCCGACTTTGCCTCTTGGGAAAGAACGTACCGCCAGTGTTCTGATACTTATAATCAAGAGATCCTGGCGGCTGCTGAGGAAGAGGCGTTGGAAGAAGCGTTGGAGGAGGAGGAGCCGGGAGTGGCGCTTGTGCCGCTTGGGGGTAAGGCATCAAAAAAGGATGCAGCTGAAGCCGAGTCCAGCAAGAAGAGTGCTGACCAGGCGGCAGCTGCTAATATTGAAGATCTGCCCCCTTCTTAAGCTTTATGTATTCTTTCCACGGCCTGCGTGTCGTTTGTTTTGTATTTACCCGGCCAGGGGGCCGGGGCTTTGAATATTTTTCCGGTCTTTGATGACCGGCTTCTTTTTAATGAATTTTTGTTTTGCCTCAAATTTGTCTAAGTATTCCATATTCTAATATCCAATTGTTCACTAGACCGACTGTTTTGCATGGCCGATAGTTGCAGACAGGTACGGATAGTTAGTCACGCCGTTTGTGCCCCTGGACGACTGGTTGTCTGTTTCCAGGATAGACGATCAGTCGGCCATTTATCCAATTGGCATTCGAACTATTTTGTCTGGATCCTTTTTAGGCAGGCGGTCCTGTCATTTGTAAATTTAACCAAGTAGGAAAGTGGTCTGACCATGTAAAAATGAGTGTTACCTAGTCGCCAAGGAACTGAGTAGTAGAGATAACAAGCGGCGGGTACCGGTTGTTTCCCTTTATTTGCCAATGTTTGTTGGCTTTTAACTCATAATTTGTTAACCTAGCAGGAGTAGTGGTTGAGAGCCCCTGTTTGCTAAAAACAGGCGGACGACTCATACCTTTTAGGCTCCATACTAAGTTTGAGGGAGTGACTATAAGTTAACATAGGAGTTACTTAGTCTCCGTCACACTCTAGATTGAGTAGTAGAGGTACCAGGAGGCGGAGGCCGGCTAGACCCCTTGATTCGCCAATGTTTGTTGGCTATTAATTCAAGAGGTAACCCCTGCATTTATCCCAAGTAATACAGGCGGTCATCTGACTCAGATGTCAACTGCTACCACTGGTTTGGTTAGTGATAGAGTTATCCTTGTCTCAAAAACGGCTACGTGGTTGCCCTTGGGACAGTCGTATAGGTGCCGTGTAATTAGTTTATAGAACAATGTTCCACCCAAAAGGGAGCTGCTCTCTGCGACGAATTTCATCCGGAGGGATGCCGCCGGACGCCTGCTATGATGTTGGGACAGGTCGTATTAGTTTTGTAGATTTGATCAGTTGGCTAGGCGCCTGGTCTGATCATTCGGCCTGTGGCCTTGGTAAGTTCTTGGTGAACGTAGGTGCTAAGTAAAAGGAGGGTAGCCGCCTATTAGGCACAGGGTCGACCAGGCCCTAATCTTTTTAGCTAAGTATTAGGGGGGTGGCTATGTGTTTGGAACCAGTCGGCCATCTTCTTATGGAGAGTAGCCGACTATATGTCCAGACGACATGCCCCTATTGTGAGTAAAATACTCAATGGAGAGTAGCCGACTGTAAAGGTACAGACGGCATTCCCCTCTGAAGATAGAGTGAAAAACTCAATGGAGAGTAGCCGACTGTAAAGGTACAGACGGCATGCCCCTCTGAAGAGAGTATCCCAATGGAGAGTAGCCGACTGTTTGTTAGTAGGCGTGCCCCTCTTAGTACAAAATTGAATAGTAAGTACAAACTTTTATTAAGTAGCTCTTGACTATTTACATCATTCAAAAGAAATATTTCTTAAGATTATCTACATTCCAAGTTCGAGGCAACGGTTGTCCGTCTGGTGTTTCCAGACGGTAGGTACCGTCCCTGACTTCCTCATAGATTCGATAGGGTCCTTCCCAGTTGGGAGTTAGTTTGCCAGACTCATTAGCCCTACCAACTGCTTCCATTTTTCTAAGTACAAAGTCCCCTACTTTGAGTGGACGCCTGTGTACTTTTTTGTTGTATGATCTAGTCATTCTCAGGCGATAGATTTCATGGCGCAAGACAGCATTGCCCCTCTTTTCAGGAAGTGAATCTAATGCCAGGCGCATGGCTTCCCAGTTTGCCTCTTCGTCATATAGCATTACTCGAAGAGTCGGCTCGTAGTGTTCTATTGGAAGAACAGCTTCCGCACCGTAAGTTAGGAGGAATGGAGTTTCTCCAGTCGCCCCTTTTTCAGTCGTCCTAATGGCCCAGAGAACATGTGGTAGTTCATCCGCCCATAGGCCGCCTGCTCGTTCAATCATTTTCTTGAGACCGTCTGAGATGATTTTATTAAAGGCTTCTACCTGGCCGTTTGCTTGTGGACGGCCAACAGATGCAAAGTAGTTTGCAATTCCTTGGTCACCCAACCAGCTTTTGAGAACAGGCGTCTCAAATTGGGGACCATTATCAAAAACCATAGACATGGGGACCCCGAACCGAGTGATGACATTTTTCCAAATGAATGAAATTACATCTTTCGTCTTGATTCCCTTTACAGCCTCCACCTCTACCCATTTAGTGAAGTAGTCAACGGCAACAAGTATGTACCTCCTTCCGCCTGTAGCATGCGTATATGGACCCAGAATGTCCATGCCCCACTTAGCAAACGGTAGTGGGCTGTGAATGGTAGTGAGGTCAGTAGCCGGACGGTGAATTAGTTTGCCAAACCTTTGGCACTTGTCACATTTTTTCACCATCTCCATTGCATCTACTTCCAAAGTAGGCCAAAAGTAGCCCTGCCGCCTTGCCCTTTGAGCAAGCATTCTACCGCCTATATGAGAAGCACAGTAACTAGAGTGAAGATCGTCTAGTATCTCTCGTCCCTTTTCTGGAGTAACACACTTTAAGAAGGGTTGAAGGTACCCCCTTTTGTGAAGTTCTCCCTTTATCATTTCAAAACAAGTGGCTCGTTTTTTCAGTGCTGCCGCCTGTTGAGGATCATCCGGCAGTGTACCGTTTGTCAGATATGCCCTGATTGAATCCATCCAGGTTGAGCTTCTGTCTAGGATTCCAATAGGGTTTTCCTCGATGCTTCTCTTCTCCATTACTTCCCAAAAAACAGTTCGAGGAGTATCAGAGGAGGCGGATGATGCTAATTTTGACAGTGCATCCGCCTGGTTGTTTTCTGATCTCGGCACTTGGATCAGATGGAAATCTTCAAGGGCGCCGACTGCTTGTCGGACCGCCTGTAAATACTTGATCATGGCCGGATGGGTTGCTTCGTATTCGCCATTGTACTGACTCACTATCAATTGTGAATCGGAACAGGCGCCTATTTTTCTTGCCCCTGCCGCCTTGCACATGCGGATCCGGGCTAGTAAAGCTTCATATTCTGCCTCATTGTTTGAAGCCTGAAAACTGAAGCGTAGAGCATACTCGTACCTGTCGCCCTCTGGCGACTGACATATGACGCCTGCTCCACAACCATTTGAAGTAGAGCTTCCGTCCACATATACCTTACATACTTGGTCTGGAACTTGAGAGTCAGGAGGACGAGTCATCTCTACAATAAAGTCAGCAAAGGCTTGCCCCTTCACTGCTTTTCTATGCTCGAAAGTAACTTCGAGGCTCTGTATTTCTATGGCCCATTTGATCATTCGGCCTGACGACTCCATGATGGTAAGGGGCCACTTGATAGGTTGGTCTGTATACACGACGACTGCATGTGCCAAAAAGTAGGGCTTCAATATTTTAACAGCCATGAAGAGTGCAAGACCAAATTTCTCCACTAGGGGATACCTCAACTCGGCATTTTTCAGTACGTGACTGACAAAGTAGACCGGGAGCTGACAGCCGTCTCTTTCACCAAGGAGAACAGCGCTTAACGCATGATCAGAGACGGCCAGGTACATGTAGAGTACTTCTTTGGGCAAAGGGCTGACCAGCCTCGGCAAGGAATGCAAGTGAACTTTCAATTTCTGGAAGGCGGCATCAGCATCCGGCCCCCATTCAAAACTTGCCTTTTTCTTAATTGCCTGGAAAAAGTATAGGCATTTGTCGCCTGATCGGCTTAGAAATCTTCCCAAGGCCGCCAGACAACCTGTTAACTTCTGAACCTCTCGGATGGTACGAGGCGACTGCATGTCAATGACCGCCTGCACCTTCTCAGGGTTCACCTCTATTCCTCTCTGATTGATAAGGAATCCGAGAAATTTCTTAGACTCAACTCCAAATACACATTTCTTGGGATTGAGCATGACATGGTGCCGCCTGAGTGTGGCGAAAGTTTCTCGGAGGTCCGACAGATGATCTTTCTGAAGTTTAGTCTTGACAATCATATCATCAATGTATGCCTTGACGTTTCTCCCAATCTGATCAAAGAACACAGTGTTTATCATTCGCTGGAAGGTAGTCGGGGCATTCTTAAGACCAAACGGCATGACCGTGTAACAGTATAACCCCTGATCAGTGACGAAGGCCGTCTTCTCCTGATCTTTCTTCCATAAAGGAATTTGATGGAAACCAGAATAGGCGTCCATAAAGCTCATCAAAGCATGGCCGGCTGTTGAGTCGACCAGGTTATCAATTTTAGGCAGAGGGTAACTGTCTTTGGGGCACGCCTTGTTTAAGTCTGTGTAGTCTACACACATTCGCCAGGTGCCATTCGGCTTTTTAACAAGCACCACATTTGCAACCCAGTCTGGGAAGTAACATTGCCGAATGAACCCTGCATCAAGTAATTTTTTAACTTCGGCGGCTGCCGCCTGACTTCTTTCTTCGCCATGGTTCCGCGTCTTTTGCCGTACCGGCTTCTTTTTCGGATCCACGGCCAGTTTATGTACCGCCAGATCAGGACTAATGCCTGGCATTTCATGGACTTCGAATGCAAAGATGTCCTTGTATTCTTTCAATAGTTTGTGAAAATCGTCACCAAGAGTTCTCAGAGCGGTCGTCCCAACTTTGACTGTTCGGTCAGGACGTGAGTCGTCTAAGATCAAGTCCGCATGCTCACCAGCCGGCTGAGGGCAAAACTCATCCGACCGCTCCTCTGCCACTGATTGCTATTTTCTTTCTTTTCTTGCGGCCCCTGTTTGGGATGATTTTCTCTTCTTGCCGCCTGCTTCTTGAACAGGCGCACTGTCCTTGACATTGTCAAGGTCTGTTTTTTCACCGCTCGACCCAGTGGCCATAACAGCGGGCTTGACATCCGAGAGATAGCACTCTCGGGCCATCCTCTGATCTCCCCTTAGGGAGCCGACTGTTCCATTATCCCTCTCAAACTTGAGCAACATAAGAGATGGGATTATAACAGCCTTGGAATTATTCAGGGTTGGTCGACCCAGAATCATGTTGTAGGCCGAGAGTTCTTCTACTACCAAGAACCGGAATACCATGTGTCATCCTTCCCCTTTTTCGCCCAGGCGGATGGGTAAATCCACTCGTCCTAGTGGGTGGACTCCTCCTCCTCCAAACCCTACTAAAGGGTGGGAGGCCAGATGTATGCAATCAGTCTGATATGTTAGTTTCGACAGACATTTGCTACTGATGAGATCTGAGGAGCTTCCGGCATCTATGAGGATTCGGCCAACTCTCTGGTTGGCCACTTTACATTCAATGACGATAGGGTCGTCATGCGACCCTCTTACCCCTCCTAGATCTTCTTTAGTGAGGACAATCTCAGGAAATGAATATTTGGACGGCCGTTCTTGGTGAACGGAATTTACATCTAACTGCCTGATATTGTCTTTGTTGCCCCTAATAGTGGGGCCGCCTCCTGAGAAGCCGCCTTCAATGGTGTAGATGACTGCATCATCTGTATCAGAGCTGTCGGCCTGTTGATTCTTTTTGGCCGACTGCTTTTTTGAGGAAGTGTTCCCCGTAGATTTCTTGACATAAGTGTCAAGATCACCTTGCTCAGCCAGGCGGTCCAGATACCGCATGAGACTGACGCAGTCATTGGTGTGATGACCAACATCATCATGATAAGCATAGAATTTATCTTGGTTCCGGTTGTTTGCAGAACCCTTCATGGGGACCGGCTTCTCAATTGAGATCCGTCCCTTGATTTCTTTTAGGATAAACTGGTTATCCTTGTTAAACGCATACTTTGGGGAGTATGGTTTGAATTCTTTTTTCTTTTTCTAGGCCGGCTGTTTAGAGGAATCAGCCGCCCAGACCTCTTTTCTCTTCTCATCTTTGTTTGACGAATGTTTCTGTCGTCCTTCTCTTTTGTCGAACCTTTTCCCGTCCGACTGTTTTACCGTACAAAGATCAGTCGCCTGTATATAGGCTTCTGCTTCAATCAAGGCCTCTTGAAGAGTCGCCACCCTTTTTCGAACCAAGTCAAATTTGAAGGTAGACCCGTCTTTGAGACCTCTGAAAAAGTCAGTATAGGCTACCTCATCCGGTAACCCTTGAATCTGTATTCTCATCAGGTTAAACCGCCTGATGTAAGAACAAAGCCCCTCCTTCTCGCCCTGCTGAATTGTAACTAAATCAAGGTTCGTTTTCTTCGCAGGGATGTTCATGGCGAAGTTGGAGGTGAATAAATAAGCAAGCGTCCTGAAGCTATTTACACAACAAGTCGGCAGGTTGCCGAACCATTGTTGTGCGATTCCTTTGAGAGTCGCTGGGAAACACTTGGACCAAGTGGGATCATCCAACCCTTGAAGGTACATCAGGTTGGTGAATGCCATCAGATGGTCTTCTGGGTTAGTAGTGCCGTCATAGGCGCCTACTAGTACATTTTTCACTTTGGCCGGCTGAGCGGCTTCAGTAATTTCCTTGGAGAAGGCCGACGGCTGTTCACCAAGTCTAAGCAACCGTAGCTGCCAGTCCATAGGTTGGACGTTTTTTGCTGCAGGTCCACCAAACGGAGGTGGTTGCAAAAAATACTGTTGTTGCGGCACAAATGGTAAGTTTGGTACCGCCTGGTTGCTATGAAAGCCGGACTGACGGGAGGTACCGCCTGACTGACTCTCATGATACGACTGAGTATGCCTCATCGAGGCATTTCGCAGACTTCTGTCTTGAAAGTTTGAAGTAGAGGCCGACTCTGACAATCGGTCACTCTTCTTCTGCTCTAGCAGTAGCCGAGCGTCTGTGAATGTTTTCTTCGACCCGTCCGCCTGAATATGACGAACAGGTTTCCTATTTCCTGTAGGAAAACGAAATTTTGTGAAATCAAGGGCAGGTGGCTCCCGTTTCCTAGATTTAGGATGAGGAGTCGCCTCTCGCCCTTGAACTGGCTTCCTCTTCAGTGAAGTGGAGGGTTTCTTAGCCGACTGCTCCTTGACTGGAGCAGGCGGCTTCTTGTTGATCAACTCTTGAATCTCTCCCTTGAAGTCCCTCATGAAGGTCATGAGTTCGTTCCTTGTGATGGGAGTAGACCCATCAGTCGGCTGTTGCCGAACAGGCGGTGCGCCTGCTGGCTCACTTCCAGTTTGAAGATGTTCCCGTTCCCTCCTTTCGGTATGACGGGTACGTCGGGCCCTCAGGGTCCCGTCTGAAGCTGTGTGAGCTTCAACTTCAAATTCACTCTCGGTATCATGGTCCGACTTAACTTGAGGGTCGTCTAGGGGACGCCTCTCTTTAGGAGTCGGTACAGACTTGGATGCCATCTTAGAAGTACTCTCCCCACAGACGGCGCCAAATGTTTCGGGGTTTTCTGATGTCCTGCGGGAGAGTTACAATTCCGAGACTGGAACCAAACGCCTGTACCTGCAAAATAACGGAGACTCCTGGGAGCTCCGCCTCTAACGGTCAAGTAAGTACTTGATTAAGGAGTAATTAATGCGGAAATGAAAGTGATTGGGTCTCTCTAGGTGAGAATGTTTAATGTAGGTAATCTGCTTTGTTAGCGAGATCAGCCGGTTATTACTGTGTGTAATTAATGTGTTTTTTCGTAATCCCTCCTTAATGAGGATTAAGGGAGGTATTTATAACCTTGGGAAACGTGCCCATCCTTGGTTTAGGTTAACCTAGGGCCGATTGGGCTTCCCTCGAAAGTTGGGCCTGGGTGGCCGGTTTCTCCATTAGGCATGGATTATGCCACATGTCATGACATAACAGGTCCAAGGTGGACGAATAAGCGCGTGCCACGTGGCAGGCCCTGACAGTTCCAACCGGGGGACACTTGGCAGGACCTGATTGGCCCACGTGGCGTATTCCGATTGGTGGGAGCAAAATCCCCTAATCAGCACCTACCGCCTGAAAACACCAGACGGCAGGCAGCTAGCCAGAACTTGGAACGTAGACAACTTGAAAAAGTACTACTTCTGAGATTTGTAAATTATTTTTATATGTTAGTATATCAATAAAATTCGCAATTTAGTTTTCTGTTTTTTGCAAGTCTCCTCAGTGGGGTAAGCCGCCTGTACAATACACAGTCGGCCTTGTTTTTTTTAAATCACTTACTCTTACATGAGTAAAAATATTAAGTCTAGACAACTTAGCAAACTGTTCTTTTCTGAACAAATGTGGCCATAGGCCGGATGATCACCCCGAGGCCCATGGCCGGATGATCACCTTGAGGCCTAAGGCCGGATGATCAACCTGAGGCCCTTGGCTGTATGATCCTTATAAAATTAAACTAATACGTCTGTCCCAAACAGGAGCAGGCGTCCGGCGACATCCATCCGGGTGAATTCGTTGCAGAGAGGGTGGCACATTGCTCTATAAACCTTAAACAAACGGCCCTACCGAATGTCCCCAGACAACCTCGTAGTCGTTTGACATGAGACAAAGATAAACGTACCGCTTTATTACGAACACGCGGTAGACAGTTAAAATCTAAGTCAGAAACCGCCTGTTATTGCTTGGGACAATACAGTCGGCATAAATTGAGTAAATAGCTAAGCAAAACTTGGCGAATAAAGTGGTAACATACGGCCAAAGCCGTTTGTTTCTTCTACTCACTCAAATCAAAGTGACAGAGATTGATTAACCCTGGGGGTTAACTCATAGTCACTCCAGCAAACTTGGGATGGAACCTAAACGGTGCGAACCAAACCGCCTGTTTTTTGGCAAACAGACGGCATTTAGCCACTATTCCTCTAAAAGGTTTGCAAGCAATAAAACTTTGTAAATAGAGAAAACAACATGCGTCCACGGCCGACTGTTTCTTTTGTTTACTCAAGTTCAAGTGACGGAGACCGATTAACCTCAAAAGGTTAACTCATAGTCACTCAACCAACCTATAATGGAACCTAAAAGGTACGAATGGAGCCGCCTGTCCTTTTAATAAACAGACGACATTTGGCCACTATTGCTATTTAGATAGCAAAAACTATTAAAGCTACCGCCGGAAAACGAACAAACGGTTGCTGCTTTGATTAAAAATATCCAGTTTGGCGCCTATTCAGTACAAGTACCAAACAGACGGACTATTTACAATCAATAAAATAAACTAAGTACAAAACTTAGTGGTAAAGCATGGTTCGTATACAAAACTATATTGAGGCCGAGAGCCGGATAATGCTGAGTGTATGGCCGTGACACCTGACACAAGCGCCACGTGGCGTGCCACGTCACCCCTATGAGGGGCAAATGATTAGGGGGAACTTTTCCCCGCCACGTGGACCACTCAGGCTCCGCCACGTGTCATCCACGTGGACCAACAGAGTCCGCCATGTGTCACCTCTAGAGAGGTCCAAGTTGGACCAATCAGGCCACGACACATGGCAGACAGATAGCTAACCAGGTAACTGGCCTCCAACGGCCCAAATTCTTAGGCAAAGCCCAGTCAGTTCTAGGTTTACTGAAACCTAGTGCTGGGAACGTTTTCCAACACCCTATAAAAGGGAGATGTTTCCCTCTCGGAAAAAACACAATTAATTCACATTCACATTAACTCACAATCAGAGAAAGTCAGACACCTGACACCTCAAACTGAGCAATTACACATTGCAGATACTCTCTTGGAATCCAAGAGAGACCTTTTACTTTCCGCACTCTACTCCTCAAACACGTTCTAACTTGATTGTTGGAGGCGGAACTCCCACCCACAGGAGTCTCCGTTGTTTTGCAGGTACAGGCGTCCAGAGGTAAGTCTTGGTGTTGTAACTTTCCCGCAGGACACTAAAAAAACCCCGAAATAAGATGCTCACTAAAGGTGGATTTGAAACTAACAAGGAGAACGTCCTGAGGTTGTTTGGGATGAAGGTGAATTGCTTATCATTAGTTCTCTATGTTTAGCGTATTTAATGTTTCAATCAACTTTGGATATGTTGAAACGTGCACTCCTCTATTGTTTACAAAGACTTGTATTCATTTCTGTTTGTTCATTTGCAAAAGTCCATACAAGAGCATTCGTTTTTCTTTTGATTTCCTTTTTATGCTTTGCCTTGTTTGTTTGGTTTGTGGGAGTTATGGGTTAATCTCTTAGGATACTTTTACAAGAGCATCACTCGTCCTCTAGGGCGATCTAGGGTTTAAATGGCTTGTCTTTAGTAATTGCCCGTGGTTCCTACGAATATGAGTTAGTGTATATTCTCATCTCCCCTCTTATTTTCTTACTTGAATAATGTCATCATTTTCCCTTAGGTTTAATTTTTTTTTGCTCGAGGACGAGCAAAAGTATAGTTTGGGGGAATTTGATGAGCGTTATTTATGGCGCTCAAAATAAGAAGTTTTAGGTCCTTTTTCTATATTTTATTATTATTTTCTCTAATTTTCTTAGCTTTTTTTTTTATTTTTTTTTTATTTTTTATTTTCCAGTTTAATAACTCATTTTGGTTTTCGATTAGTTTTATGAGTTTTTCATGATTTTAGTTCTTAATTCGTAGTTTTAATTTAGTTTTATTTTATTTTGTTTTCTCCTCCCGATTGGTGTCTTATGTAGGTGTTTGTTCAGGGTCGAGATACGTGTTTCAAGTTCATTTTCAAGTTCAAGTTGTCGCGCTCTCATTAATTTTGGTGATGAAAACACAAAATTTGAGCATTTAGGGCTGCCTTCCTCGTGGGGATCACATGAGGATGACGATCGAGAGCGCAGACGAGCCCACCACACCTTCTCACGCACAACCTCACCACTCACACAATTCAGCTCCCCTGCTCCCCCAATTCACCAACAACAAGCTCCCCACAACCGCAACAAAACAACCACATCACACACCTCATCAACCCCAGCACATCTATCACCTCCAAGCGAACCACATAACATCTACAACCCGGATATGATGGTGTATGTTCGATGATGTGCAAAGCAGTGGATAAAACCCCATTTTTAAGAGCAGCCAAAAAAATCGAGAAAGAAAGCTGACCTTTCTTTTATTCAATTTTATCTTTATTTCTTTTTCCTTTTATTTTCATTTTCCTTTTATTTCTTTTCTTTAATTTCTATTTTTATTTCTTTTCTTTTCTTTTCTATTTTTTTTTCCTTTTTATCCTTATTTATTTAGCTTATTAGCCTAGTATAAATACCCATATTTGGAGCAATTTTAGAAGAACAATTAATTCATCATATTTTAGCTAAGAATGCAATTTTGAATCCAATTGATAGCTCTTATCATTAGTCTTCACAACCATTGATCGGCGTAACCTTCCCAAATTGTTGCAATTGTCATGATTACATGTTGATCCCCATTCCCTAGTTTTTGATTTGTGTGGTTCTTGTTTGTTTTGGTAGTTGTATAGTCTTTTAACTTCGACCTAGCTTAGGCGCACACTGAACATAACCGCTCCTAGTGGTTCGACCCTTGACTTATCTTTATATTTGTATTTAGGTTTGTTAAGTGATTATAAATTTGTTTGACCATAGGGAGGATTAGTCAACGACCTAGTTCACCCTATGTCACCGCAGCGTCAACCTTAACCTCCGTTTCGGGAGGAAAGCTAAGAATGCTGTCAGCAAAGTCATCAACATTATCACCTTTGGGATCGATAAAAGCTTGTTCTTTACTTAGGAAGACTGAGGTGCCAACTGGCCGGAAGCCTTAGCAAGGTCCTTCACAAAAGATGAAGTTCCTTGCCCCACTAATACCTCAGGTGCCGAAGTAACTTCTCTCTGCCTGTTCCGAGGTACCCACTGGCTTCCCACAGTAGAGAAAGAAGGCTCAGCCTCATGCTTGGCCTAGCGAGATCTGTGGGTGTCATAGTTCCAAAGACAGATCATAACTCTGTTGGAGCCAAATGAATTTCACCCTTCAACGCGCCAGCTCAAATCTCCAAAGTATCAAAGAGCTCAGGGGGGTTGTCAGGAGTGGCAGTAATAGGGTCTTTCCAATTGTCAAGAAGACCAAGAAGCCACCTATCCAACTTATCATAACTTAAGATAATAGTGAAAAATAGCAAAAAAGTATAAGGGAAGATCAGGCAAAGGAGAAAGGGGAAACTATAAAACAAAAAGAAAAACACATACTTGACTCATGAGTAGAGCATAAGCGCATGACAGAAAGCTGCGTGTTGCGAATTATATAAAGTGAATTAGGCAGCCATACTTTAGGATACCTAGAGTCACCGGTACCATATCTCTACAGCGCATCAAAAGCCCGTGTCTCTCAAGCACCCTCAGAAGGTGAAAGGAATGGTGTCCTTCAACAAGTGTATTATTCCGGTAGAGGGTCCAAAATTATTAGAAAGCTAATTCTTCAGTAAGGTCAAGTGATCGGAATGCCTAGGTGGAGGCCGCTTTCGATCAGTAATATTAATGAACAATTACTATTACAACTTAATCTTGACTGAACCCTTTAGGTCGAACCCAATCGAATAACCGATCCGAGGCTTACGAACAATCGAACAACCTGAAGGATTTGATGAGTCGTTAGAGTTTTACGAACAAAGACGTCAGATATCGGGCTTAGAGCGTAGAGACCGAGCGTCGCAAGTCGAGTTGAATTTGGAATTCGACGAGACGTGAAATCAATCAAGTAACAAGTTCGAGTTAGGGTCATAGCCTCACATTGGCCTAGCCATGCGAGGGCTAGGCTATATCAAGCTAGCATGCGCATCGCAATGCTAGCCGCAAGCCTAGCATGCTAGGCGTGCTAGGGCCATGCATGCTAGCTAGCCATCACAAGCATCGCAGCCTTGCGTGCGTGCTAGCATGCTAAGAGCCCAGCCATCGCTAACAAGGCAAGTATCCCAAGGCTAGCCCTTGCTAGCATGCTACGCGCTAGCGCATTGCTAGCCAAGCAAGCATCGCAAGGCTAGACCTTGCTAGCATGCTAGGTGTTGGCGCATTGCTAGCAACAACGTCACATAGCACCACGCACCAGCCAGCAGCGTGCTAGGCGTGATGGGATGTGCATGTGTGCTAGCAGGCAACAACACACTATGCCTCACCTAGCAGCAGCGCCCAGCATACGTGGCTCACTAGCAGCACGTATGCACTGGCTGGCTGCGCATGCTTGCAGCTGGCTGTGCGTGTGTGCTGGCTAGCTGGCCAGGCTGCCCAGCCTTGGTGCTAGGCGCCTGCTGCCAGCCAGCCACATGCCTTGGTGCTAGGCGCCTGCTGCCAGCCAGCCACATGCTAAGTGGGGACCAATTCTTAGTCATTGCCTTGGGGAGCAAGGTGGGTTGGTCCCCTCCCTTGGTGGTCTTCACCTTCTCTCTCTCCTCGTATTGCCACTTGTAACTTGGTGATTGAATTGCAATTTTATTTTGTTTTAATTAAAATATAATGGGGAAAATTGCAAATCTCCCACATTGATTGTGAATGGGAAATAGAGGTTCATTTCCTTATAAATACCCAAGTTTTGGGATTTGGGAAGAACACTTGAGTGGAACTAAAATGGCAACTCCTTAGAAAAGTGAGAAAACCTTAAGTTCGTAAAACTCTAGTTCTTAAAGTCCCGAATAACCTTCGGGACTAGGACCGTTCGGGTCGGGTTCGTGGGTACGATCCGTTGGAGACCTTCGCATTTGCGGGGTTCAAGTTTTGAAGTAAGAGCTCGGGTTCGAGCGAAGCACGCGCCAGCGGTATGAATGTCTTTTCCTTCTCTCTCTTAGTTGTTGTTTAATTTGTGATTACATGCTTAGTTGCCTTAATTAGTGGGCGAGTCTTGGGCGGGTTTCTCTTCCGCGTAGAGTCGGACTCTACGAAACCCAACAGTGGTATCAGCGCCGCACTCACTTTAATTTTTGTAACTAATAATTAATTAAGGTGTTTTAAATGGATTTAAATTTCTGGTTGTGCTTTCTATTGGATTAGAAGCTCGTTTTAATTAGAATTAATGTCGTATTTTTTCTAATTTTGGCTGACGAACCCATATTTCGACTAAAAAATAGTGCTTTTTGGGTGGAATCAATGTTCTAAATCGTTTCTGAACCTTCTAGGAATGTCCAGAAGCCAAAATCCACCCAGAAACAAGTTTTTCGAGGGTTTTTTTGTTTTTGACGAAAAATTTAAATCTTTTAACCTTGATTAATTATTGCATGTTGAAGGTAGCTTAATGTATGGTTGCATCCCTAATCTACTGCAATTATAAACCTTATTAAGCATGTTTATGAAGTCATAATCGGTGCTTAATTTGGTATGTTCATTTTTCACATAAACTTAAATTTTTCACATTGTTGCAAATTAATTGCTTCAAGTGTGAATGTTTATGGTGAACTTGTAAATTTGGAAGCCCTAAATATTTCAAATATCCAATCTTTAATTGTTTATTTGGTTGGAAGTTTGATTGCTAAATTCCATGTTGAACTAATTTTTGGATTTAATCATTTTTTTGTTATAAAGTCCTTAAATTTCAAAACTTGTGACTGAATTTTGATTAATCTTTATATTGGAAGATGTAATTTTTTCATTTATACACAAGTTAAAGTTGGAAAATTTTCGTTGGATGATTGGGTTTATTTTTCCAACCCCATTATTTTTGTCAAATCTCATTATTAATTTATATTTTTTTGAATTAATTACGAGTGTAGCCCTTCAATTTTTGTAGCATAAAGAAAGACCTAAATTGTTTTAAGAATGGTTCTTGAATAATTTAGGCTTGTGCACCATTAAAATTGAATTTAGTTAAGTTGGACTTGTTTTATTTTCATTTTTGCCCTAAATTGATTCTAAAATAAATTTAGAATTAATTTATGTCACACGTATAACGGGATTAAAATCCCGAGAAAAGGCACGCAAATCGAGGAAAAAACACCCAAGCGCCACCAAGGCCAGCCGGGCTGCTCACGCAGCCCAATGTGGCTGCCTTAGGTGCGTATAAGGGTAATCCACTTCAAGATGAAGCTGCTACTGTGTGGCTGGTCTTTGGTGCGCGCTGTTGTGTGCTTGGTGCGTGATGGATGGCTGCTGGCCATGCTTGTGCGTGCGGCCGGGCAGCGAGGCAACAAGCCCTAGCAAGCTAGCCATTCCCCTGCCAGCGCTAGCAAGCAGCTAGCATGCGTAGCAAGCTGCTGGTGCCAACAAGCGTGGCATGCGTTGCTGGGCAAGCATGCCAGCACCTATGCAGCCGCAACTCCCAAGCGCTGCTAGGCAACCATGGTGCGCATCCCACGAGTTTTGGGTGGTTTGATTTCTTGTTTGAATTGGGTTATCGGGTTTTGCAAAATTTTTGCCGTTTTTCCGACTTTTGCAAAATTTTAATTTTGACAAAATTTGGGTTAACCGGCTTAATTAATTGGATTAATTAAGCTGGATGCAGAATTTAGTGGGACTTCGTTAATTGCATGAACTAATTGCGTCTTAATCACATAAAATGTTAAACAACTTTGACTAGTTTTAATTAGGCGCGTTAATTGGATTAACCACCTAAGTTAGTTACTAGTTCGCGTGCAGTATGCATTGTTAATTGTTTTTCGTTGTAAAATGCATGGGCCATTCACATATAGTGAATGGAGGAATGGAATATATATTGTTTCACAGGTTTCGTGTAAATGGCAACTAGTGGGGCCTGATTAGGATAGTAAATACGAACTGTGATCCGTTATGTATTTTTGTAAATCTAAATACGGTCTGCTTACCGTTATGTATTTTTGTACCTTAATATTTAGATTAATCCTAGTTGTAGTAGCTAGTAATTTTATTTTGGCGGGGATGTCTCAAGACGGCGTTTCTATAAAGACGAGCCAAGATGAAAACTCTTGAAGATTTGAAGATTTCAAGGGGTCATGCTAGTTGCCAAATGCATCTTATTTCATGTTTTCTATATATAATTGTACTTATATATGTGAATGATATGTTAGGTGCATGTTTAGGATTTCAAATGTTGCGATGATTAAATAAGTTCACTTAAATCAACCAACATAGAAACCCTAGGTCCCTAAAATATTGAGCTAAAATATGCCATTCCAAGAACAACACTTACCGAACTAATGCGCGTATGTGATGGGCTACGCCAAAGCGAGGCATCACTACTTCCCTAGGAACATAAGGTATACTAGGTATACGAGTTGATCTTGGTTAAGCTCAACGATATCAGTAAGGAGTCCTTAGATGTTGTGGCAAAAGAGATAAAATGTCAAGGAAGCATTAGATGCGACGTTTTATTGAACCAAGAGTAGCTTGGAGCTATTAGCAATTGTATTGCTTACTCTAAAATATTAAGTGTTAAGACAAGCCAAAGCATGCTTAATCACTTTTTGATTTTTGGGATCTTGTTATCATTTTATTCTTGCCTAAAAGGGAGTAATGTTAATGTGTGGATAAAATGCTCAATAAGATTGAAAATTTGCATGAACGCTTTAAATTTTAAACTTATTGGTTTATGAATAGTTTTTCATTTCAAATTCTTTAAATTGTGGAAACATGCCTACAAGTAACTCAAACAACAACTCTATGTGCCCGGAACTCCCCGACAAGTTGGCTTTTAGCCTTAACTTGGTCAACTTCAAGGAATGTGAGGAGGAACTCAGGAAAACTCTTCGGAATTGTTCCTTGGAGTACACTCTTGATACTCCCATTCCAAGCTTCTTCTCTAAGGGAATCATGAGCGATGAGGCTCATAATAAATGGTCTTCCGATTGCAAGAAAGTCACACATCTAATGGCTAATTCCATCCCGGAAGATTGGAAGGAAAAGCTCTCCTTCTATTTTCCAGATATTTTCCTCAAATAACTTGAGGATGTTGTCAATGTAAGAGTCACCAAGAGTGACAATGGCAACTATGATGGACTCGTGTTTGATTTGACTAGGTAACTTTCAAACAGGAAGATAAAGCCACCGGATGTGGGTTGTCTTGCTAAGGAAAGGCACCGGCTTTGGTCAAGGGTCTACAACCTTCAAACACATGTGCTTGGAATGACTAGGCTCTTCAAACACATGCAGCTTCTCGGAATCTCATTGGAGGATGAGATGGCGGGGCATATCTTGCTTGCTTCACTCCACTCGGGCTATGAGGCACTTAGAGTGCATATAGCTGCGGGAAAGGAGACACGCTCTTTAAAAAAGGTGGTGCAATTGCTTAGCCGAGCCACCTCCTATGGAGTGACCGAGAGGCCCTTGAGAGCAAGGAAGAGGGAGTTCAAGAATAAGGCAAGGATGCGATGCTTCTATTGTGGTGGGCAAGGCCACTATAAGAGGGAATGCAAGCTCTTTCGAAAGGAGGAGGAGAGGAATATGGCATATGCCTCTGGTATCTTCATTAACACTTGTGTTGTAGGCTATTCATAGGTATTGGATACCATGTGTAACTCACTTTATGTTTCCTTTTCAGGAAGCAAGTGAGAGGGCATCACATGTGAAAGGGTATAGATACCATGTGCATCGATAAACGGACGACAAAGATGGTCATTTGGTCGTGATTGTAGGCACATTTATTTTGTCTATGACTTGTTATTAAACATGGTTGTTTCTTATGCTTTTGAACATACTTTTGATCTATGGTGTTGGACACCAAGTTATATTGATCACAAGACTTAATCAATGGTTGGTTTGTTAAAATGTCTTGTTTATATGTTCTATAGAGTTGCATATATTTAGACAAATTTATGATACCGCCAAAAGGTCTAAGAACATCGAGTCGAATCAAACCTACTTGTGGCATTGTCGTCTTGGCCACATTAACATCAAAAGCATCAAGAAACTTCTTTAAGAAGGTGTTCTTGACTCATTCGACTTGGAGTCGTTTGAAAATTGCGAAGGATGTCTATTAGGCAAGATGATAAAGCAGTCATTCTCTAAGTTGAGAGAAAGGGCAAGTGACTTATTGGGTCTAAAACATACGGATGTATGTGGACCAATGAGTACACCCGCAAGGCAAGGTTATCGATATTTCATTACCTTAACCGACAACTATAGTAGATATGGTTATGTCTACCTTATGTCGAACAAATCTGAATCTTTTGAGAAATTCAAAGAATTTCAGAGTGAAGTTGAAAATCAACATGGCAAGAAGATAAAATCACTTCGATCGGATCGAGGTGGCGAGTGTTTGAGCCATGAATTCGACGATCACTTGAAAGAAAATGGTATTTTTTCAGAGTTGACACCTCCTGGAACTCTACAATGGAACGAAGTATCTGAACGGAGGAATCGAACCTTGTTAGATATGGTTCGATCAATGATGGGTCTTAGTGAACTTCCTATCTCTTTCTGGGGACACGCACTTCTAACTGCGGCACTAACACTGAACCGTGCTCCGTCAAAAGCTGTCGAAAAGACTCCATATGAATTATGGACGGAGAAACCTCCGAGGTTGTCTTTTCTTAAGATTTGGGGTTGCGAAGCATATGTCATTGACAAACTTCACCCAAAATCAGACAAGTGTTTCTTTGTGGGCTACCTAAAAGAAACCAAGGGGTATTACTTCTACAATAAATCCGAGGACAAAGTGTTTGTTGCTTGTGATAGTGTCTTTTTGGAGAAGGAACACCTTTCCAAAATGACAAGTGTGAGGAAAATCGAACTCGAAGAAGTTCGAGAGGTAGAGCAACAAAGTTAACATGACAAAACTGACAATCAAAGTGCTTTAGAAAAGGTTGTTGCCATTGGTCAGAGTCAAACCGACAATGCAAATTCTTAACCTATTACCCTGCGTAGGTTGCAACGGACAAGATCTCAACCAGACAGATACCTTGGTATTGTCTTAACCGAAGATCAAGACATCCTAGTTATGGATGGAGATGAGCCAGCGACATACAAACAAGCTATGACGAACCCTGACTCTGCTAAATGGAAAGAGGCCATGAAATCTGAGATGGACTCTGTTTAGGGGATTTTTCCCCGCCACATGGACCAATCAGCACCTGCCACATGTCAACTACGTGGACCAATCACTAGTTTCCACGTGTCATCATCCAGGAGGTCCAACATGGACCAACCAAGCCACGCCACGTGGCACAAAGACTGCCAACGTGGAAAATGGCCAACAAGGCCCGAATCCCAAGGCAAGCCCAATCAGTCCTAGGTTTACCATTTAACTTAGTATTGTGCACGTACTTCGAGGCTATAAATACAGGTAATTAGCCTCCATTAAACGAGAGAATCAACTCACCGAGAGAAGCCTAAACACACGTGCATACTAATCGCTAGACCTTACTTAACATTAATTGCACGCCCTTGAGGCTACCAACCGTAGCCAGATTGATCACTCCTCTCTCTAGAGGAACCAAATCCCCTTTTACTTTCCGCACCATTTACTCCTCAAACACGTTCTAACTTAATGGTCGGAGGCAGAGCTCCTATCCCTGGGGGTTTTTGTTATTTTGTAGGTACAGGCGCACGGATCCAGTCCCGGAATTGTAACTCTCCCGTAGGACATCAGAAAACCCCAAAACATTTTGGCGCCGTCTGTGGGGAGAGTACTTTCGACATGGCATCACAGTCTTTACCGATTCTAAGTGAGAAGCGTCCCATTGATGACCCCCAGGTCTACTCAGACCAGGATACGGACAATGAAACTGAGGTTGAGACTCGCACGGCCCCTGATGGGTCCCTTAGAGCTCGACGCACCCGTCTCACCGAAAGGAGGGAACAGGAGGACTGCTCGGCTGGATCCACCTAACAAGCCGCCCTACCGCTTAATCATCAACAGACGGCCGAGGGATCTTTCCCCATCACCAGAAACGAACTCATGACCTTCATGAATAGTTTCAAAGGGGAGATCCAGGAACTTATCAATAAAAGGGCGACGGTTCCACCAAAGAAACAGTCGGCCAGAAGACCTTCTTAATCTGGGAGGGCGAAGCTTGTAAAGGATCGGGAGGCGACTCCTTACCCTAGGTCTAGGGAGAGGGAGGCGCCAGTGATCGACCTAACTAAGTACCGCTTCCCCTCACCAGGGAAGAGGAAGCCCATACGTCATGTTCAGCTGAACGGGTCCAAGAAAACATACTCCGATGCTCGAATGCTACTCGAGCAGAAGAAGAATGAGCGATTGTAAAAGTCGGCCTCCACGTCTGATTTTCAAGACAGTTTACACAATACTTCCATGAGGTATTCAAAATCAAACTATGAGAGCCTGACGGGCAGCACCTCCTCTCGTTCTGGTTCCTAGAAGCATCATGCGGTACCGTATATGCCTCCCCAGCCATGTGTTCCGCAATCTCAATATTTCATGCAGCCTACTCCCTTTGGAGGACAGGCGGCAAGGAATGTCCAACCCTTGGACTTGCAGCTTTGGCTGCTCAAGTTGGGAGAAAAACTGCCCGCTTTCTCCAAGGAAATAATAGAAGCCGCCCAGCCGGCCAAAGTAAAGAATGTGTTGGTAGGGGCCTATGATGGCACTACCAACCCGGAAGACCACTTGATGGCATACACCAACCTTATGTACCTCTAAGGGTTGGGTGATGCCACATAGTGTAAGTGTCTCCCGACCACATTGAAGGGCATCGCCCAGCAGTGGTTCGGCAACTTGCTGACCAAGTGTATTAATAATTTCAAGACCCTCGCCTACCTGTCCACGTCAAATTTTTCAATGAACATCCCTGCTAAAAAGACCACCCTTGACTTGGGGGCCATATAGTAGGGAGAGAAGGAAGGATTGTGCTCCTACATTAGGAGGTTCAATCAGATACAGGGACTACCTGATCAAATAGCTTACATGGACTTTTTCAAAGGTCTGAAGGATGGGTCAAACTTTAAATTCGACCTCGTCAGAAAGAAGGTGACCACCCTCCAAGAAGTAATGATGGAGGCGGACGCCTACATTCAGGCGACCGACCTCTGCAATGTTGGAAAGCAGTCGGACCACAAGAAGTCCAACAAAAAGGAGAGCCGGTCACAACAGCCGGCCAAAAAGGAAGAAAGAAAAAGAAAAGAAATTTGGGTGGCTGACCCTCTGAACAGCCGTCCCAGAAGAAGAAGAAGAAGGAATTCAAACCATACTTCCCCAAGTATGAATTTAACAAGGATAGCTATGCCATCCTCAAGGAGATTAAGGACCAGATCTCAATTAAGAAGTCGGCTGCCATGAAGAGTTTCGTCAACAATCGGAACAAAGATAAATATTGCTATTACCATGAGGACATTGGTCACGACACCAATGAGTGTATCGGCCTCGAGCGTCTTTTGGACCGCCTGGAAGACAAAGAGGATCTCAATTCCTATGTCAAGAAATCAAAGGGTAACCAACAACCCAAACAGAAACAGGCCGACAAGAAGAGGTCGACACCTGCTTATAGTTCGGACACTGACAAAGCACAAATCTATACTATAGCAGGCGGCTTCGCAGGAGGAGGACCTACTATCCGGGGCAACAAGGACAACATCAGGCGGCTGGATATAAACTCATTCGACCAGGGACGGGCCTCCAAGAGCTCGTTTCCTTAAGTTGTCATTACTAAACAAGACTTGGGAAAAGTTAGGGGGCCGCATGACGACCCCATAGTAATTGAATGCAAGGTGGCCAACCAGAGAGTTGGTCGGATTCTTATTGATACTGGGAGATCATCTGATCTTATCAGTCATAAGTGCTTGACAAAGCTCAAGTACAAGCCCGAGAGCATGCACCCGGTCTCCCATCCCTTAGTAGGATTTGGAGGAGGGGTCGTGCACCTAGTTGGACGGGTGGATCTGCCCATCTATGAGAAAGGGGAGGGCTGTCACATGGTGGTCTGGTTCTTGGTGGTCGATGAACTCTCGGCCTACAACATGATATTAGGACGACCCACCCTGAATGACTCCAAAACTGTCATTATTCCCTTTATTATGCTTCTCAAGTTTAAGAGGGATGATGGAACAGTCGGCTCCCTAAGGGGAGACCAAAAGATGGCCAGGGAGTGTTACCTCTCTGATATCAAGCCCACTGTGGCGGCATCCGGCCCCAGTGGAGAGACTACGGACCTTAAGCAAATCAAGGAGGCCGCGCCTGCCCCATCAGCAGCCAGCAAGAAGAGAAAGGCCACCTATCTGGAGGCCGAAAGGAAAGAGAAACAATAGAAATAACTAGCTGAGGAGCGGTCAGATGAATTCCGCCCTCAACTAGCTGGTGAACATGTAGACATCATCCTGGATGGCTCTCGCCCTAAGCGACCTGTTAAAGTCGGGACACCTGCTTTTGCTGAACTAGGTGCTGACCTGCACCAATTGTTAAGGGAATTCAAGGATATATTTGCATTTGAAGTTAACGAGATGCCAGGCATCAGCCCTGACCTGACTCTACATAAGCTCGTTGTGGATCCCAAAAAGAAGCCGGTTAGGCAAAATAAGAGGAACCACGGCGAAGAGCGCAACCAAGCGGAAGGCACCGAGGTTAAGAAATTGCTGGATGTAGGATTCATTCGACAGTGTTACTTCCCAGACTGGGTTGCAAATGTTGTACTTGTAAAAAATTCGAATGGGACCTGGCGCATGTGTGTAGATTACACAGACTTGAACAAGGCATGTCCCAAGGACAGTTACCCGCTACCAAAGATCGACAATCTGGTCGACTCTACAGCTGGCCATGCCTTGATGAGCTTCATGCACGCCTACTCAGGCTTCCATCAGATACCCCTATAGAAGAAAGATCAAGAGAAGACGACCTTCGTCACAGATCAGGGGTTGTTTTGCTATACTGTCATGTCGTTCGGACTAAAAAATGCGCCTGCAACCTTTCAAAGAATGATAAATACGATCTTCTTCAAACAAATTGGAAGGAATATGGAGGCATACATAGATGATATGATTGTTAAATCTAAACTCCAGATGGACCACCTAGCTGACCTCCGAGAAACATTCACCACACTCAGGCGGCGCCAGGTCAGGCTCAATCCCAAGAAATGTGTTTTTGGTGTTAAGTCTGGGTAATTACTTGGATTTCTAATCAATCAAAGGTGGATAAAGGCTAACCCCGAGAAGGTACAGGCGGTCATAGACATAAAGTCGCCCCACACTGTCCGAGAAGTTCAAAAGCTTATTGGTTGCTTAGCGGCATTGGGGAGATTTCTCAGCCGGTCGGGCGACAAATGTCTCTACTTTTTGCAAGCTATCAAGAAAAAGACCATGTTTGAATGGAGGCCGGATGCAGAGGCGGCCTTCTAGAGATTGAAACAACACTTGCACTCCTTGCCAAGGCTAGTCAGCCCTCTGCCCAAGGAAGTATTATACATGTATTTAGCGGTCTCTGACCATGCTCTTAGCGTCGTCCTCCTTGTTGAAAGGGACGGCTGCCAGCTCCCGGTCTACTTCATCAGTCATGTCCTGAAAAAACGCCGAGTTACGGTACCCTATGGTTGAGAAATTTAAGGTGGTAAACAATCGGAAGGTACAAGAACATTTCTTTGGAAGTGTCCCGACAACCTGCTTTACCAACTGTAGGTACTTGATCATGGCCGGATGTATGGCTTCATAGTTACCATGGTATTGGCATACAATCAGTTGTGAGTCAGAACAGGCGGCTATCTTCCTCGCCCCGACCGCCTTACACATTCGGATGCCAGTCAATAGGGCTTCATATTCCGCCTCATTGTTGGAGGCTTGAAACTTGAACCGTAGTGCATACTCGTACCTTTCCCCTTTAGGAGACTGACATATGACGCCTGCACCATACCCGTTCATTGTGGAGCTCCCGTCCATATAGACTTTCCAGACTTGTTCAAAGTTCTCAAGATCAGTCGGCCTGGTTAATTCCACTATGAAATCAGCGAATGCTTGCCCCTTCACTACTTTCCTTGGCTCAAAAGTAATCTCTAGACTTCGGATCTCGATGGCCTATTTGATCATTCGGCCTGACGACTCCATGGTTGTCAATGGCCACTTGATTGGTTGGTCGGTGTAGACCACAACCGGATGTGCCAAAAAGTAAGTGGACAACATTACTTCTTGGAGGGTACCGTAACTTCCCACCTTAAATGTGAACCTAAAAGGTACAAGAACATTTGTTTTTAGGCAAACAAGGGTACTCGGCCACTATACCACTAGGTCAACCAATACAGGCGCAGTTGTATAGACCAGACGCCTCGTTCCCATGAACAGGCGGCCTGTCTCTACCAAACATAAACTTCTTGTAAAATTCCGAACATATAGGGCGTAATTTGGGTTAATAGCTAGGAAAAATTCGGCAAATAAAGGAAGTCAAGCGAACTCCGCTGCTTGACCCTCCTACTACTCAAACAAAAGAGGTGGTGACTGGATAACCATTCGCCCTTCCTAGAATGGAACCAAAAGTATGAAAGGACCGCCTGTTCTTGAAAAAAGGCGGCCGTCCACTACTATTCCATCTAGTCCTAATAAGGGATTGTCTGTAGCCGATACAGGCGGATCCCATCAAAACAGGTGTCCCTTCGTTCTTTGGAACCTATACAAACGGCCTGTTTCCTTCAAACTTGGTAAATAGTTAAACTAACCTAGCGTCCAACCACCTAGGTGGCGCCACAAGGCCACCTGTAGCAGAGGATTGTTCCTACTTTTCTAACACTGATAGCCGGCTGATTTTGAAACTAGGCGGCTACCCATAATGGCCTAAGTCAAACGCTGACTACCATTGTGCAACTGGAACAAAAGCTTGAGGAATTCTTCTAAGATCTAGGCACTTAGCTCCTCCACTACGCCTACTACGACCATTGCTTAAACGCCTCAAGACAACCGCCTGTGCCAAAGCGCAACCAACAGGTGGCCTGGGTAATATTCTTGAAAAATACACCATGTCTGGAAAGTCTGTTATCCCAAGCTTTCTAGGGTAGACCGACTGATCGATAAAGAAACAATCAGTCGGCCAGGGGCAACAATAAAAGTCGGGTGCGACACCTACTAAGATGTCTTCTATACTTAGTATTTAGCAACATTCAAATGGAAAACTTTGAAGCAAAAAGGAGGAACACTAGGAAGAACAGTTGGTATGGTAAACAAACGGCTATTGAAGACATTCTATACTTAGCAAAAAGATTTGGCAAACTGAGATAACAAAATAAATATTGTTGGACAAGACGAAAAAACAGTCGTCACATTCATATATAAACAACCGGCTAGGAAGATCAGCAAAATATTCATAGACCCCAACCCCTTGGTCGGGTAAAAAGATACAAGAAAAAACTCCACATAGGCTGGAGAAGAGTTGAAAAATAAACAGCTTAAACATTGGAGAGAAGCATTAACAGCGGCCACCTGATCGGCTTCAACATTGGGCGCCTGCTCCTCTAGCACACTCCCTTGTTGAGGCTCGTTAGCAGGTGCCTGCTCTTGATTAGCGTCCGCCTCCTCTTTTTCCTCCTCCTCCTTGTTAGTGTCCGCTTGCTCCTCCTCATCCTCATCCTCACCTTCAAAAGAGGAGCCGGTCGCCTCATCCTCCTGTTCCTCTTCATTGAGCGCCTAGTTCATAATATTCTTGTTTTATTGCTCAGTATAGGCGGCAAACTGGTTTCCCCATCGCTCATAGTCTGAGTCCGGGAAGAGTTCAACCCATGTCATCTTCATGATCGCAGTGGAGTCCTCCATAAGAGCTTCAGCAAGGGCCATCTTGTCGGTCTCGGCCTGGGCGTTGAATTACTGCATTAGGGTCGCCTCCTGATCGTTTAGGCGTTCTTTGAGCTTCTTGACCGTCTTTTACAGACCTTCGGCCTTATGCTCTATATGCTTCAATGGCTGCAACTGGGCCTGGAGGTCTTTGACCACCTTCTCCAGCTCCAAGTTTTTCCTCTTGCCCGCCTCCAATTCAGATTTGACCTGCAAGGTAGCAGTCGCCTGATAATACAAAATGTCAGTAGTCAAAATCCAATTTTAGACAATCTGAAACATTGCCCGGTCACAATCAGAGGCGGCCATGGCCTTTGCAGCCTTTACCTCCTTGTTCTTTTCGCTGATGGGTTTGCGGAGACCATGTACACAAAGTAAGGCCTGCAAAACCACAAAACAGGCGTCAAAATCTCCAAAAAACAGGCGGCAGACAATACCAATTTTGCCCAATATAAAAAATAATCCATTAAGTCTACCTGAGAGAGTAGACCCATGATAGAGTCCAAGTCAAGGGTTCCGCCTCCCTTGACTGATTCCCTCTCACCCGAGGGAATGGCCTTGACCATAGACTTAGCCATCTGGAGCAGGTCCAGCTCCTAAGGGGCGCCTGAAATAGAAAGCATGGAAAATTAATCAGATAAGGGGGGAAGCAACAGGCCGCCTGGTCTGAGAAAGTTTAAATAGGCAAAGGAATCGAAGAATACCGGTTATACCTCTTAGAGGCCGAGAGTCCCTGGGGACGGCTGTTTGCTTTGCCCCACTTTGGGGGGTTCGCGCCTACTTATCAGCCGGCTGCTTCCTGGAAGAATCAGACGTACTCCCTAACGTCTGCTTACGAACGTTGGGGTTCGGCTGTTGGGAGGGAGGAGGTATGGATACCCCACCCTGCGACAAGAAGTCAAAGTTATTAGTATGATCAAAAGGGGAAAAACGCAAAGAATGTGTCAAGTTTTGAAAGCTCACCTTAGACGCCTCTTTTAAGGGAGAGTCGGTGGAGGGCCGCTTCTGGCTAATAATAGCCGCAGGCAGGAGGGCGGCCGCCTTCTTGGAAGTAGTAATTTTATCCATGGCTTAACCTACAAACAATGCATCACAGAGTTAGTAAAATACAAGCTAATAAAAAAATGCAAATATACAAAAAGGGTCGACTACCTCTAGTGGTCCGTTCATTAAGGCCACAGGCGGCCAAGAAGTACTCGTCATACAACCAACTAAACTTGGGTATACAGTTTAGGGGATTAATTCTCGTACCCCCATAGCAGAGTTGGCCTTGATCTCTACTTTGAAGAGTCCTCGATCAAGGATCTCCTCCTTAGCTTGACGAGGAACAGGCGGCAGGCTAGAGCCGCGTGCGAGGAAAGGTCGATCCTTGTTCCACCTATTATACCTCTTGTTTAAAAGTTTGTCAGGGCTAGAGACAATAAAGAAGGTGTTCCTCTAGTCCTTCCATTTATTCTCCTTCCCCCTGGTCATCAAATAGCCCTTATGGCTGGAAATCTGATACCAGCCGGTACCGCTTGCCTTGGGGATCCGACTCAAGTAGTTCATATGGGCGAACGCTTCAAAATATTTTTCAACCCCATGCATTTCACAGCCGGCCACATAGCCTAGTATGTTGAACCATAAGTTTGGGGCCAACTGTCAGAGCCCTACCTGGTCGTAGCAGCCAAAACAGGCGTCCCCATAGATGGCCCCCTCGGGCCAGACCACTATATCTTTAGCATCAGGCACTGTTAGAAAATAACCAGGGCCCATTACATGATTCGCCGAAACTGTCTTTATTCTCTCGGCCATGGTTTTAATCCTGCCCTTTGGGACATGCCAATAGTAGAGAGTGTTTAACTCCCTATGAATAGCAGATGGCTCATCCCAGCCGTCCCCCTTTTCAACAGCATGAGATGCTCTTGCCTCGTGAAGACGAGAATCCCTCTCTTCTGAATCTGGAGAATGCCGGCTGGATGAACTAAAATCAGAGTTGCTTGAACTCCTAGATGAGGCCGACTCCTCTTTCTCAGAAAGGACCGGCTCTTGTCCGGACAAATGAATTAGGACAAGGCTGGTTTCCTGAACCTCCTCTAATTCTCCCAAAATTGAATCACTTGGAGTGCTTGACGCACCAGGCGACCGGTCCAAAAGCTTACTCATTTGAACATAGTACGAGGAGCCGTCTGAATTTGTATATCTGGTCGTCCTCTTTGTTCTGGCCATATTGTCCTACATAGACACAAAGACAGTCGGACTTGGAGGCGGCACTCCTAGTCGTAGATTCAACCGTCCCCGGTGACCGACTGATCACTAACCTAGGTCGTGCAGGGTGCTTTTGGGATACCATATTTTCAAAGAAAAAAGTAAAGAAATGAAAAAGTGTAAGAGAAATACAGACGGTTACCTGAAGTTTAAGTTTTCTGAGAAAGAAGATGGAAGTCTAAAGCAGTTGGTCCGGTGAAAGCAGCCGGTCACTACAAACAACTAAGTAGTGTAAACAGTCTGTTGATTATCAGTCATCCAGAAGTCTCAAAGCACAAGTTCAAAGGTTTCGAATTCTCTTGCAAAGTTCACAAAATGTGAACAAGACTTTGGTCAAACGCCCTTATATAGGGTTATCCTAGAATTTGAAGGGTCATACCCTAAATTCAAAAATAGGCGAGAAAAAACAGATGACCTATCACAGGCTGACACCTGTCACAGGTGTCACGTGACGAGCCAGGTGACCCTTGTGACGGGGAAATGTTTAGGGGATTTTTCCCCTCCACTTGGACCAATTAGCACCTGCCACGTGTCATCCTCCAAGAGGTCCAACATGAACCAACCAAGCCACACCACGTGGCACAAAGACTTCCAACCTAGAAAACGGCCAACAAGGCCTGAATCCCAAGGCAAGCCTAATCAGTCCTAGGTTTACCATTTAACCTAGTATTGGGCACGTACTTTGAGGCTACAAATACAAGTAATTAGCCTCCATTAAACGAGAGAATCAACTCACCGAGAGGACCTAAACACACGTGCATACTAATCGCTAGACCTTACTTAGCATTAATTGCACCCCCTTGAGGCTACCCACCGTAGCCAGATTGGTCACTCCGCTCTCCAAAGGAACCAGATCCTCTTTCACTTTCCGCACCATTTACACCTCAAACACGTTCTAACTTGATCGTTGGAGGCAAACTCCTATCCCTGGGGGTTTCCGTTGTTTTGCAGGTACAGGCGCACTGATCCAGTCCCGGAATTGTAACTCTCTCACTGGACATCAAAAAACCGAAACAGACTCCATGTTTGAAAATCAAGTCTGGGACTTGGTTAATTTTCCCGAAGGTTACTCACCTATCGGTTGCAAATGGATTTTCAAATTGACTGGTGGAAATGTATCAATATACAAAGCTAGACAGGTGGCAAAAGGTTACAGGAAAATTAACGGAGTTGATTAGGATGAAACCTTTTCGCCAGTTGTAATGCTTAAGTCCATCCGGATCATCCTAGCGATTACTACATATTACGATTATGAAATATGGCAAATGGATGTCAAAACCGCCTTCCTTGATAGGATTTTGGAAGAAACTGGGTATATGACACAGCCGGAAGGTTTTGTTGATCCAAGCAATGCCGGGAAGGTATGAAAGCTTAAGAAGTCCATTTATGGACTAAAGCAGGCAAGCAGAAGTTGGAATCTGCGATTCGATGAAGCCATTAGTAAGTTTGGTTTTATCGAGAATCCAGATGAGTCTTATGTCTACAAGAAGGTCAGTGGGAGTGACATCGCATTCCTAGTCTTATATGTTGATGACATATTGCTCATTGGAAACAACACTAAACTGTTAGAGTCCGGAAAGGGCTGGCTGGGAAAGTGCTTTTCAATGTAGGACTTGGGAGAGGTACAGTAGATATTGGGCATCAAGATCTATAGGGATAGATCTAAGAGGATGATTGGATTGAGCCAAAGTACTTATATAGATAAGGTACTGGCACGATTCAACATTGAAAGGGCCAAGAGAGGGCACCTACCCATGTCCTATGGCATAACTCTAAGCAAGAAACAGTGTCCACAGTCACCTGATGAGTGAGAGATAATGAGTCTGATTCCATATGCTTCGCTTATTGGATAGATCATGTATGCCATGATATGTACCAGGCCGGATGTATCGCATGCCTTGAGTGCTACGAGCCGATACCAATCAGACCTAGGAGAGGCGCATTGGACTGGATCCAAGAATATCCTAAAATACCTGAAAAGGAACAAGGATAAATTCCTAGTCTATGGTGGCTATAATGATTTGGTTGTTGAAGGTTATACTGACACGAGCTTCCAGACTGACAGAGACGACTCTAAGTCACAATCGGAGTACATATTCTGCCTTAATGGAGGAGCGTTTAGTTGGAAGAGTTCTATGCAGTGCACCACTGCAGATTCTACAACTGAAGCAAAATACTTGGCAGCTTCAGAAGCAATTAAGGAGGCAGTTTGGATTCGTAAGTTCATTGGTGAACTTGGTGTTGTACCCTCAAAAAGGTCCAATAGACCTCTATTGTGACAACAATGGAGCTATTATATTGCTCAGGCCAGCACTAGTAGAAAAAATGAAATAGGCAACCCCCCTATGGCAACGGTTCATGAAAACTGTTGCCAAGTTAATTGAGCGCCATTTTAAATATCAGAGTTGGCAACGGTTAAACGTTGCCAATTTTTTTTTTTTTAAAAAAAAAATTGATTAACATTGGCAACGGTTAACCGTTGACAATTGCAATTTTTTTTTTTTTTTTTTAAAAAAAGGTAAAGGTTTGGCAACGGTTAACGTTGCCAAATTTTAAAAAAAATTGCGGGTTTTGTTCCCCACTCTCACTGTTCATCAACGTCTTCATTCATTCAATTGTACTGCGTTTTCCCTCTTCCTTCTTCATTCAACTCGGTCCCCTCTTTGTTCCTCCATTGAAGTGGCCTCCATTGAAGACAATTTCCCCTCATCTCTTCTCCTTAGCACGCTGCTTCATTCAACTCAGCTCCCCTCTTCGTCGTTCCTCCATTGAAGCTAAGTGTTGCGAGCTTTCTCACCTCCATTGAAGACCGTATTCGCGTCGTACTCCGTCAATAACTCCCTCCATTGTCTTCAACCTAAGGTAAGTAGCAATTAGGTTTAACTTATATCCCTCCATTGATGAATTCCTTCGACTTTTTGGTGGATTTTCTTTACAATGTAATAATTAGGTTTTATAATGTAGCAATTAGGTGTATGGCGCCCTTTCAAGTAGTTGTTCGAAACCCATTATTCATGACATACAATTTAATTGTTTTGTATTGCTGATAGTTTATACATAGGCTTGTGTACAGATTTGTTTAGTGCTAGTAATATTGGTGATTGGGGTGAACTTGTCTCCTGCCTAGGCTTTTGTGATAATTAAGATGAGCAAAATCAGTTTCTCATTGCTGTTTTAAACTTTGGGTGATAAAATATGGAAGAGTGGTAGAGTCTAATTCAGTAGGGAGATGTGGCTGTCGGTAAATCTTGAGTGCCCCTTTGATTGTTTTATAAAGCTGGTAGATAATGGCATTTCCATCAATATCATGGGATCGATGGGCAAGCTGGGTCTAGTTCATTGTAGGAGAGCAGGGAGGGGCCAAGGGGGTCAGGGCAGGCGGGGGATGAGATGGACTGGTGTATGGTTGTGGTGTAGTGTGTTCTTCCAAGTGGTTAGTTCAGTGGTAAATGTGAGACTTGTGTTAATACGAGTAATATTGTTGCTTTTAATAGTTTGTCTAATTGTAATGTATCGGGTCATTATTTAATAGTTTTTGTCGTTTGTGGCAACTGGACACTCCATGCATGCTTTAGTGATGCAAGTATGTACTAATGTCCCTATTTGTATTTATTATCCATATCTCATACGTACTTACTAACTTTTAATTTGTTTTTTGTTTTGTTTTTTCTTTTTGCGTTTTTATAGGTTCATATGTGAATTGAAGTTGAAGCTAGTTAAGTTTGAAGACTACACATTAATTTAGCTCAAGTGGGAAGTTAGAAAGAATACATCCATTATGTTGGTATGAATTATAAACTTCTCTAAGCTATAAATATTTCTTTCTCTCTATTATTGTTTTAATAAACGTTTTTTCATGCTAGCTATTAGATTTGTGTATTATACAATGACTAACTAAATACAACAATAAATATATGAAATTCTTGCATCATCATGTGCCTAGATACCCGTTCAAGGCTTTCTCATTAGGAGAAAGTCTTGAATAGTCCCCGGTTGGGACTGTTCTTGAACGTTTACTCTCACTTAGGTGGTGAGTTTAGGTCCTTTTTTTCGATTTTAAGGAACATCTTGGCTTACCATTTCCTCGATCACCATGCTCTCTGGGTACATATGTTGGTAAGTAATTACCTACGTCGTGTAATTGGAGAACTGGGGGGAAATGCTGCCGGATTTTCCTTAAAATTGGAAAGTTGACATACATTCACTAGTGAGAGTAAACGTTCAAGGATGGGTTAGGTTGGAGTGATAAGGACCCTTTGGAAGCATATATTCATTTGTGTATGTATATGAATGTTATATGCATGTTGTGTGATTGAATTTGATTTGTATATATAATAGATGTAGAAATTATACATTTATCGTAATATGTTGCCATGTTTAGAGACAATTTACTTAATGGAGAGGGATTGTGGATGGATGTATGGTAGACGTGATACATTGGAATTCTTTAATGGGGTTCAAGAGTTCTGCGAGACGGATTCATCTTATTAGTGCCTCTATTGTCCTTGTGTTGATTGTAATAATGTGAAGGTGGTCAATAGTGTTGATATCATTAGAGATCATGTAGTTTGTCGTGGGTTTAGGGTTAAATATCATGTGTGGATTTGGCATGGTGAATAAGCAGAGTATAGTGGGGATGTTATTGGGTATGATGTGTATGATGATAGAAGCAATGATATCCGTGTGGACGAAGAATACAAGAATGATGAACATATTGATGATGATGGTGCTGAGGAGGGATTTGAGGATGATCATGTGGATGAGGTTGAGGATGAAGGTGTGGATGAGATGATGCGTGGTTTTGAAGGTGATGTGTTTGAGTCATTATCGGAGGCTTCTAAAAAGCCTTTGTATCCTGGGTGCAAAAAATACTCCAAACTATCAGCCGTGCTAACTCTTTTTAACATTAAGTCGAAGCATGGGTGGACGGACAGTAGTTTTACTTGTTAAGCGTGTTAAGTGAGATGTTGCCAGATGGGAATGAAATTCCTAAGTCTTACTATTACGCTAAGAAGCTCATGTGTCCATTTAGTTTGGAGTATAAGAAGATACATGCATGTCCTAATGATTGTATTCTTTACCGAAATGAATATGAAAAATTGGAGGAGTGTCCAAGATGCAAGAAGTCGCGCTACAAGCGCAAGAGTTGCAATGCTGGTACGAAGGGACCACCTGCTAAGGTGTTGTGGTATCTTCCCATAATTCCTAGGTTTAAGCGTTTGTTCTCTTTACCAAAAGACGCTAAAAACTTTAGGTGGCATGCAGAGGGAAGAAAGAAAAACAGAATGCTGAAGCACCCAGCCGACTCCCCGCAATGGAAGAACCTTGATATGAAGTTTGGGGAATTTGGTGATGAAGTCAGAAATTTAAGGCTTGGTTTGTGCACGGACGAGATGAATCCATTTGGCACTCTTAGTACCCAGCACAACACATGGCCGGTACTATTAGTGATCTACAATTTGCCTCCTTGGTTGTGCATGAAACGAAAATATGTAATGCTTTCACTCTTGATATCGGGGCCAAGGCAACCTGAAAACGACATTGATGTGTATCTTGCGCCATTGGTTGATGATTTGAGAAAGATGTGGGACGAAGGGGTTTCCGTGTTTGATGCTCATAAGAATGAGATGTTCACATTGCGTGCAGCTCTTATGTGGACCGTTAATTATTTTCCTGCATATGGCAACTTGTCTAGGTATAAGAATAAAGGGAAAAAGGCATGTCCCATTTGTATTGATGATAGGCCAAGAAGACGCCTTGATCATTCTTTTAAACAGGTGTATTTGAGGACAAGAAGGTTGCTCAGGCGCGATCACCCGTACCGTCGGCAGAAAAAGGCTTTCAATGGGACGGTGGAGGAAGGGACTGCTCCTAGGCCACTGACTGGTGAGGAGGTTTACGCTCAGGTCAAGGGTGTACGAACAGTATTTGGGAAATCTGAAAAGGCGGCGGAATCAGTTGCTCTCTTTAAAAAAGAATCAATCTTTTGGTTGCTCCCGTACTGGAAAGAACATGACGTTAGGCACTATATTGATGTAATGCATATAGAGAAGAATGTGTGTGATGCTCTTGTGGGAACGCTGATGAATATTCAAAACAAGACAAAGGACGGAAAGGGTGCACGTTTAGATTTGGAAAAGATGGGGATGCGTCCAAAATTGTGGGTTCAGCAAAGGGTTAGTAAGGGAAAAGAACAGGAAAAGGAAAAAGAAATGGGTTCGAAAAAGGGAAAGGGGAAGAGCAAGGGAAAGGGAAAGGTCGCGGATGCGTCGAAGAAGAAAAATGAGGGAAAAGCCAAAGAGGGGAAGGCCTATTTACCTCCGGCTTGCTACACATTGTCAAGGGTAGAAAAACGGAGGTTTTGTGAATGTCTTTATGGAATTAAGGTTCCATCCAGGTACGCATCTAACATGAAAAGATTTGTATCCTTAAATGGAGAATTGAAGCTGCCAAGTATGAAATCCCATGATTGTCATGTTCTGATGCAAGTTTTTCTACCAATTGCAATACGTGGTATTTTGCCAAAGCACGTGAGGGAAGCTATTACAAGCCTCTGTTCGTTTTTCAATACAATATGTAGCAAAGTGCTTGATCCTTGTACCCTTGATGCTTTACAGGCGGATGTGGTTGTGACTTTGTGCAAATTTGAGATGTACTTCCCGCCCTCGTTTTTCGACATAATGGTGCATTTGATTCTTCATTTGGTGCGTGAGATTAAGTTGTGCGGTCCAGTGTTCTTGAGGTGGTGCTATCCTTTTGAAAGACACATGGGTACATTGCAAGACAAAGTTAGGAATCGGGCTCACCCGGAAGGAAGACTTGAAGGGAGACTTGATGGTCATGGAACAATCGGGTCGAAACGAATGTCACCTGATCGAGAGAAGTTCTTACAAGCACACCTATATGTGTTGCACCATGTTGCAGATGTTCACCCATATTTAGACGAGCACATGGATAGTTTGCGTGATGAGTTTCCGTCGAAAGGTGAAAGGGCACTGATGCAGTTGCACAATAAAAAGTTTGTGAGTTGGTTTCGTGATCGAGTGATGGGTGGAATGGATGAGAGTGTCACAGCTACAGTAAGGTGGCTTGCTTATGGTCCTAGGGATGATGTTCGCTCATTTGAGGGATATGACATAAATGGGTACACATTTTGGACTGAGCGTCAAGATTTGAAATCGTCCTCGACCCAAAAACAGTGGTGTAACGGTTGTGGCATCGTCAAGGGAGTTTGCAAGTGCTAAGGATAAATCACCCGTTGATGTAGAGTTGTCATACTACGGTCGAATTCAAGAAATATGGGAGCTTGATTATTGTGACTTCACGATTGCTCTTTTCCGATGTTATTGGGTTGATAATATCAGGCGTTAAGTCAAATTTGATGACTTTACTCTTGTAGATCTTGACAACCTGAATGATAGTGCGGAACCATTCATCCTTGCATCTCAAGCTAAGCAGGTGTTTTACGTATCTGACCCAACTCAAAATGGTCTATTGTGCTAGCCGGCAAAAGAAGAATCCTTGGCGTTGGAGATGTCGAGGATGAGGAAGAATATGATACCTTTGATGACTCGGCACCTTTCACCGTTCCTAGACCTGCTGTGCCAAATGAGATAGACGACCAAGCCAATTACATGAGATCCGACCACGATGAAGGAATATTAGATTGAGGTATTGTATATTTTCTGTTAGTTTGAATTGCAGGCGTAGAAAGAATAAAAAAATCACATTTTAGGTGAAAATGAATGAAATTGTTGAATTACTTGCCCATTTTTCTTATATTCTTTTAAATGAATAAAGTAACTTGCATCACCATTTTCAGAGTTTATTTGTATTATAATTCAGCAATTTATATATGATTATAGGTTTACCTTACAATTCAGCAGCTAATAACGTGTTATGTTTGTAATGACAAGTTTTAACATCTAATGGCGGACGATCGATTCCGTGTTCGATTTGAGGATGTTGAATCTAACTCAGATGATTCATCTAATGATGGGGACCAGCCGTATGATGTGAACAAGGAAACTGATTTGGGTGAGCCAGAAGATCAGGCGCAAGATGTATTGGAGAGAATGATATATGACTTTGAAATTGCAGCTGAGCAAGCGCCTTAAATCGATAATTCCATTGTGGAGCCATTTCGTGAGGATCAAAGTGGAGCGGGGGTGCAGGCACCAGCGAAGAAAAAGCAGAGGGGTCCGACGACAGCTTTCAAGAAACTTGTCGGTCCTATGGTCTTGGAGTATGACTGGGTAGGGCAACCCTCAGGTAAATGGCGTCGTCAGTATGCTGGTCAAGTTGGGATTTGTGCGCGCAAAATCCCCATTACGCTTCGTATGAGCGACGTACCTACAGGCTTGATTGACACGTTTTGGAATGATACCAGGGTAAGTTTGATTTGATGTGATTATTTATAAACAATTTCAATTTATTGTTATGTTATGGGCAAACCAATAATGTTTGTTATTTGTGCTTGTAGAGTCTATTTAACATTCCAAATGAGTACGCTAAGCGAAGGGTGTTTGAATCCCTACTTGCGACAAGATTCAGAAGCTTCAAGTGTTACTTAGTTCGTCGGTTTATCACAAAGAAACTTGTGAGGAAACCAAAGAACAAGAAAGGAGGTGGCAGTGATGATGATGTCATCGATGAAGAGAAACTCCCTTGGCAATTATGGCCTAGCATATCGAAGGATGATTGGGAGGCTTTCGTTTATCAAAAATGTAAAAAAGAAGAAATTGTAAGTTTAAAGAACTCTGATGAAAATTGTGTTGTAATTTATCGTCTTTTTTATTAGTAATGAAACTAACATATATATCTTTATATGTAGGAAATGAGGGAGCAGAATTCCAGGAATGCATTGCAAAAGCAATACCACCATCATATGGGAGCAATGACGTATGATGAATGGAGGGATACGTGGGTGAGTGAAGGAGTATACCCCACTGCGCTTCTAGAGTCCTCCACAGCGCCGTCTGACTCCATGACCAGTACTTTGGTGAGTCGTGCTGGGGATTTCTTTTGCTCTATGCATTCGCGGGACAAGAAGACCGGAAAATGGTCCATCAAGGCTCCGGAAACCAAAGAAATGACAGATAAGCTAGTAAGCAACTATGAACTAGTGAACTAACTTATTCATTTGCATGTATATCACTTTATATAAACACTGACTTCATGTTGCCATTTTGTTTTTGCTACAGCTTGAGTACACCGGAGAGCTTGTTGAAGGCAAGCTTGTCCCGACGGTAGAGAAGGACCCCTTCACCTTGGATATGGGAAAGCCCTACCATCCGAGACGGGTATTAGGTGCTGGGGGAGCTTGCTAGGATGAGAGAAGGTAATGGGTCCCGAATATACCAAATCTGGAAGATCCCGAGCAAGTGTGAACTCGCCACAGAACTTCGATGCCACAGTGGCATCAATTAAAGAACAAGTGCGCAATGAGATGCGTGAAGAGTTCAATGCATGGGCGAAGCAAATGAATTTGCCGACCTTGCCCTTTTCCTCGACAACACCGGCCGACGCAAATAGCCACCCACGAAGAGAAGGAGAATAGCAGGTAAATGATTAGAATTCAACTCCATAAGTTTTGATATGTTGAGTTACGTGGGTACGGTTCTAATTAATGTTTCACTATCAATACACTGTTGCAGATTGATACTCCTTCACATGCGAACTCAAGGGGGCTTGATACTCCGACACCTCATCACTTTCCTATTCTACAGGTGATTTTGTGCTTACTTGTTTGGATAATGATATTTGTTTTTGGATTGTGTTGTGAAATGGTTAAGTTGGCTGTGAAATGGTCAAGTTTGCTATGTTGTGTTGTCAGTATGCTTTGTTGATGTCATGTGTTGTTGTTTGCTCTTCCTTCTCATTCTCCTCATTCTCCTCTTCCTTCTCCTTCTCCTCATTCTCCTCCTTCTCCTCCTCCTTCTCTTTCTCCTTCTCCTTCTCCTTCTCCTCCTCCTCCTCCTCCTTCTCTTTCTTCTCCTTCTCTTTCTCCTTCTCCTTCTCCTTCTCCTCCTCCTCCTCCTTCTCTTTCTTTTCCTTCTCTTTCTCCTTCTCCTTCTCCTCCTCCTCCTTCTCTTTCTTCTCCTTCTCTTTTTCCTTCTCCTTCTCCTTCTCTTTCTCATTGGGAAGCGGAGAAGGTAGGAGAGGCTGCCGGAGGGGATGCCGGAGAGGTTGCAGCAGTTGTGCAGGCTCGCAGCAGCTGTGCAGTCTGCCAGCAGCTGTGCAGCCTGCAGCTGCTGCCCTTCGCGCTCGGTTTTTTTTTTTTTTTTTTTTTTTTTTGCACTCGTTTTGGTTTTTTTTTTCCTTTTTTTTTTACTAGCACCAAAGATACTAAGTGATGAATATGTAATTCTTGAAAAAACCTTAAAAAAGCAATTTTGCAAGTGTGAGGTTCATTTACAGTATTTACGGCTCGAAATGGCCTAAATGAGTTCTAACTTGCCCATTTTCCGTGATTTTAGCTCAATGCTTGATTTAAATCCTATATTACACCTAAGATACTTATTTATGAATATTTATGTCTTGAAACAACCTAAAAAAAGAAATTTCACAAGTTTGAGGTTCATTTACAGTATTTACGGCTCGAAATGGCCTAAATGAGTTCTAACTTGCCCATTTTCCGTGATTTTAGCTCAATGCTTGATTTAACTCCTATATTACACCTAAGATACATAGTTATGAATATTTATGGCTTGAAACGAACTAAAAAAAGCAATTTCACAAGTTTGAGGTTCATTTACAGTATTTACGGCTCGAAATGGCCTAAATGAGTTCTAACTTGCCCATTTTTCGTGATTTTAGCTCAATTCTTGATTTAACTCCTATATCACACCTAAGATACTTAGTTATGAATATTTATGGCTTCAAACGACCTAAAAATAGCAATTTCACAAGTTTGAGGTTCATTTACAGTATTTACGGCTCGAAATGGCCTAAATGAGTTCTAACTTGCCCATTTTCCGTTAATTTAGCTCAATGCTTGATTTAACTCCTATATTACACCTAAGATACTTAGTTACGAATATTTATGGCTTGAAACGACCTAAAAAAAGAAATTTCACAAGTTTGAGGTTCATTTACAGTATTTACGGCTCGAAATGGCCTAAATGAGTTCTAACTTGCCCATTTTCCGTGATTTTAGCTCAATGCTTGATTTAACTCCTATATTACACCTAAGATACATAGTTATGAATATTTATGGCTTGAAACGAACTAAAAAAAGCAATTTCACAAGTTTGAGGTTCATTTACAGTATTTACGGCTCGAAATGGCCTAAATGAGTTCTAACTTGCCCATTTTTCGTGATTTTAGCTCAATTCTTGATTTAACTCCTATATCACACCTAAGATACTTAGTTATGAATATTTATGGCTTCAAACGACCTAAAAATAGCAATTTCACAAGTTTGAGGTTCATTTACAGTATTTACGGCTCGAAATGGCCTAAATGAGTTCTAACTTGCCCATTTTCCGTTAATTTAGCTCAATGCTTGATTTAACTCCTATATTACACCTAAGATACTTAGTTACGAATATTTATGGCTTGAAACGACCTAAAAAAAGAAATTTCACAAGTTTGAGGTTCATTTACAGTATTTACGGCTCGAAATGGCCTAAATGAGTTCTAACTTGCCCATTTTCCGTGATTTTAGCTCAATGCTTGATTTAACTCCTATATTACACCTAAGATACTTAGTTATGAATATTTATGGCTTGAAACGACCTAAAAAAAGCAATTTCACAAGTTTGAGGTTCATTTACAGTATTTACGGCTCGAAATGGCCTAAATGAGTTCTAACTTGCCCATTTTCCGTTAATTTAACTCAATGCTTGATTTAACTCCTATATTACACCTAAGATACTTAGTTATGAATATTTATGGCTTGAAACGACCTAAAAAAAGCAATTTCACAAGTTTGAGGTTCATTTACAGTATTTACGGCTCGAAATGGCCTAAATGAGTTCTAACTTGCCCATTTTCCGTGATTTTGGCTCAATGCTTGATTTCACTCCTATATTACACCTAAGATACTTAGTTATGAATATTTATGGCTTGAAACGAACTAAAAAAAGAAATTTCACAAGTTTCAGGTTCATTTACCGTATTTACGGCTCGAAATGGCCTAAATGAGTTCTAACTTGCCCATTTTCCGTGATTTTAGCTCAATTCTTGATTTAAATCCTATATTACACCTAAGATACTTATTTATGAATATTTATGGCTTGAAACGACCTAAAAAAAAGCAATTTCACAAGTTTGAGGTTCATTTACAGTATTTGCGGCTCGAAATGGCCTAAATGAGTTCTAACTTGCCCATTTGCCGTGATTTTAGCTCAATTCTTGATTTAAATCCTATATTACACCTATGATACTTATTTATGAATATTTATTGCTTGAAACGACCTAAAAAAAGCAATTTCACAAGTTTGAGGTTCATTTACAGTATTTACGGCTCGAAATGGCCTAAATGAGTTCTAACTTGCCCATTTTCCGTGATTTTGGCTCAATGCTTGATTTCACTCCTATATTACACCTAAGATACTTAGTTATAAATATTTATGGCTTGAAACGAACTAAAAAAAGAAATTTCACAAGTTTGAGGTTCATTTACCGTATTTACGGCTCGAAATGGCCTAAATGAGTTCTAACTTGCCCATTTTCCGTGATTTTAGTTCAATTCTTGATTTAAATCCTATATTACACCTAAGATACTTATTTATGAATATTTATGGCTTGAAACGACCTAAAAAAAACCAATTTCACAAGTTTGAGGTTCATTTACAGTATTTGCGGCTCGAAATGGCCTAAATGAGTTCTAACTTGCCCATTTGCCGTGATTTTAGCTCAATTCTTGATTTAAATCCTATATTACACCTATGATACTTATTTATGAATATTTATGGCTTGAAACGATCTAAAAAAAGCAATTTCACAAGTTTGAGGTTCATTTACAGTATTTACGGCTCGAAATGGCCTAAATGAGTTCTAACTTGCCCATTTGCCGTGATTTTAGCTCAATGCTTGATTTAACTCCTATATTACACCTAAGATACTTAGTTATGAATATTTATGGCTTGAAACGACCTAAAAAAAGCAATTTCACAAGTTTGAAGTTCATTTACAGTATTTACGGCTCGAAATGGCCTAAATGAGTTCAAACTTGCCCATTTTTCTTGATTTTAGCTCAATTCTTGATTTAACTCCTATATTACACCTAAGATACTTAGTCATGAATATTTATGGCTTGAAACGACGTAAAAAAAGCAATTTCACAAGTTTGAGGTTCATTTACAGTATTTACGGCTCGAAATGGCCTAAATGAGTTCTAACTTGCCCATTTTCCGTGATTTTAGCTCAATGCTTGATTTAACTCCTATATTACACCTAAGATACTTAGTTATGAATATTTATGGCTTGAAACGAACTAAAAAAAGCAATTTCACAAGTTTGAGGTTCATTTACAGTATTCACGGCTCGAAATGGCCTAAATGAGTTCTAACTTGCCCATTTGCCGTGATTTTAGCTCAATGCTTGATTTAAATCCTATATTACACCTAAGATACTTAGTTATGAATATTTATGGCTTGAAACGACCTAAAAAAGCAATTTCCTAAGTTTGAGGTTCATTTACAGTATTTACGGCTCGAAATGGCCTAAATGAGTTCTAACTTGCCCATTTTCCGTGATTTTAGCTCAATGCTTGATTTAACTCCTTTATTACACCTAAGATACTTAGTTATGAATATTTATGGCTTGAAACGAACTAAAAAAAGCAATTTCACAAGTTTGAGGTTCATTTACAGTATTTACGGCTCGAAATGGCCTAAATGAGTTCTAACTTGCCCATTTTCCGTGATTTTAGCTCAATGCTTGATTTAACTCCTATATTACACCTAAGATACTTAGTTATGAATATGTAAATGAATTATCTTCGTAATTGGTGCAGGAAGAGACCCGTTGTGAACTTCTTCACCTGGGCGAATCATATGATGGACCTTTGCATGTTGTTACCTATGGTAGTGCACAACTGGCCGAACAAGGTACGGTCCATCTTCGACCTCTTCTGCCTGAGCATTATTCTGTCGGGATCCATTCTGTTGTTCCCGGGTCCGAGGACCTCTTAATACCTGTGTCCATGGAGGAGGATGAGTTCACTACACTCTGGGCAGCAAAAGGTAGTTTTGTGCAATGGCCATCTGCTTGGATACGGTTGATGAACCAGGTAATTAAGATTTAGATTTCACGCTTTAATCCTTTCTTCCCAAGAGTTGGATGGAAATCTTTTCTAACCATTTGTGTGATCATACTTATTAGCCATCGAGGAAAAGCCAAACGCCAAAGAAGAGGGTGGAGGGGCCAAAGAACAGAAGTGAACATGGCACGGTGAGTGGAAAGGCGTCGTTGAATAGCCCTTCACGAGTCTCAGCTACGCAAGCTACTCCATTAGTTGAAGACACGGTGCTTCAATCGCTATCTCAGGAGTTAGCTTATTTGCACAACCGTGTTTGCGTGTTGCCTAATGAAAGCCCCATCCAAATTCAACTTCCTAAGGAAATGTTCCACTACGATGATGATGCAATGGCATGGCTATTCAAAGAAGATGTGAAGGAATTTCTAAGTGGTGCAATACTTAACATTTCCCTCATTCAAATATCCATGAGGTAATTCAACTGGTACTCAATTTATGTTATTCAGTTCAGTGGTGTTTGTCGTTTGGTTTTCGATTAACATTGTGTTATCATGCATGTAGAGCACTCCAGGAGCAAATATGGGAGCTTGAATCTCCTTGTCAAGTTGGGTGGTTGTGCCCTGAGCAGATGTCCACTGCTAGAATCTTAGGCAACTCAGCTGACGTGTTGTACTATGCTGAACGGGGTATCAGGCAATCAGTGAGTGCTGGAGACAAGTTTATATTCGTCCCATACTATGAGGAGTACGTCTGATTATGCTAGTCAAGTTCATTTGTTTTCCCAGTTTATTTGTTGTAACAGGCTAACTATTGATTTGTTTGTCTCGTGTGTAGTTATCATTGGACCCTACTTGTGATTTGTGTTTCCAGTAACACAATCTTCTACTTTGATTCTGCTCGATTACCTCAAGTAAGAAAGCGCCTCGTGAGGTCCATACTGCAAAAGTAAGCATCTAGTTTGTTTCACTTCTTGTTATTCATTTTCATATCTAAACTCATATGTATTGATTATAAACGTCAAATTTGAACTTGTTACTTTGATTTTTTTTAGTACCATGAAGAAGATAAATCCTCGATCTCCTCGAGGTCCTACATGGAAAGCACCCAAGGTAATTCACCCATGATGTTGTGATTTTCTTACTTTACAATGCTTAAGATGTTGTTTATTTGCTATGCATTTTGATTCATGTGCTTTGTTCCTCATGCTAGTGCACACAACAAGAAAACGGAGTTGACTGTGGCCTATACGTGATGAGATTCATGTATGACATAGTGATGAGTCATTGTACAGACACACGTCAGCTTGAAGAGGTATGCCATTTTGGTTAAAATTGCGTCCCAAAACCTCTTACTTGATTTTTTCTTGTAATCTCAAGCATTATTCACATTTAACTAAGTGATAATGACATGTTTTAACTAGTTATGAGTTCAATAGACATGAATTGTAGAAAATATGCATCATAGTAGCCAAAATGGCCTTACTTGAGCCATTTTGGTTGAAATTGCGTCCCAAAACCTCTTATTTGCTCTTTTCTTGTAATCTCAAGCATTATTCACCTATAACTAAGTGATAATGACATGTTTTAACTAGTTATGAGTTCAATAGACATGAATTGTAGAAAATAGGCATCCTAGTAGCCAAAATGGCCTTACTTGAGCCATTTTGGTTGAAATTGCGTCCCAAAACCTCTTACTTGCTCTTTTCTTGTAATCTCAAGAATTAGTCACCTATAACTAAGTGATAATAACATGTTTTAACTAGTTATGAGTTCAATAGACAAGAATTGTAGAAAATTGGCATCATAGTAGCCAAAATGGCCTTACTTGAGCCATTTTGGTTGAAATTGCGTCCCAAAACCTCTTACTTGATCTTTTCTTGTAATATCAAGTATTGGTCACCTATAACTAAGTGATAATGACATGTTTTAACTAATTATTAGTTCAATAGATGATGGGCGTTAGAACGGTCGCACATTCCACACTCAATCAAATAAATTTATAAATCCTAAAACTAACCCCTAAACAAGTCTAGTGGTAAGTTCGGAGTCGAACCACAAGGAACGGTAATGTTGGATTGTTCTCGATCTAATGCTTAAGCTACGCCGAAGTCGGTTTATGGATAGTGGACACTACAACTACACTAACACACATATAAAGATCAAGATATTACAAAGTCTACTAGGGGCAAAGATCCACTTTGAACAATTAGCAAGTTAATGGGAATCGATTTGATAATCAATCATGCAAAGAAAGAATTAAAATGGGAATTAATTACCATCAAGAGCAATCTCTCAAATTCCTAGCCTAGATCCCTCATTGACTAGGTGCATAGAAGAAATTTACCCAAAATGCAATCAAATGTATAAATTCTAATTCACAATCCCTTGTCAAACTAGAACTAACATGCAATTAAGTTTGCTATCTTGGGAGATCAATCCAATCTAAAACAAACAACATGCCATCATCAATTCAATCAATTTAATCACACAATTATCATCAAATTTATCTCAAATAACTCAATTAACCATAACAAAGCTTCACTCAACACCTAGTAGAAGGAAATCTACTCAAACATGATTAACAAGGCAATTAATAAAGCATAAAGAGAGAAGAGAGTAAGAAATGCTCATTGATATAAAATGGAGATCTTCAAATCATCAAATTCCTCCTTTGATTATCCAAAATCCATGAAAACCATTGTGCTCCTCACTTTCTCTCTCCAAAATTTGAGAGTTTCTCTCTCTAAAAACCTAAAACTAACCTAAAAACTATTCTAAACTGAAAAATCTCCTCCTCTCTTTAATGAGCAAAAAGAACAATTTATACCCCTTACAAAATTGCTTAGGAAGCTCCGCAAAAAGTCAGCTGAAACGGGAAAAGGTCCGACCGAACTCTGTGTAGGTTCGGTCGGACTCAGGATAGGTTCGGCCGAACTCAGGGTAGGTTCGGTCGAACCTCCCTGATCCTTGTTTGGTCGAACTTTCCTGGTTCGACCCCTCCTGTAAACATGCTGAAAACTTGGTTGAAACTGCCTTGGAGGTTCGGTCGAACTTTTCAAAAGTTTGACCACACCTAGGTTCGACCGAACCTCTTAGAGGTTCGGCCACACCTCCTCATGAACTTCCTCTTCTTGCTTCCTCTTCTTCCCTTTTGCTCCTCTTGTCTTTGTCCATGCCTCCAAACTTGGCCAAGGGGCCTCCTACCGTGCTTAGGACCGTCATGGAACCTGCAAAAGATAGCAAAGATCACGAGAGCATGGGGATGATAAAATTATGCATAAAGATTATCAAAACAAGCGCAAATAAGCATACTTTTCATCCATAAAAGAAAAGGAAGCCATAAGAGGAGAAAAGAGGTAGAAAACCTAAGAAAAACAGGAGAAAAGAGACCAATACACTACCCCTAAGGGTAACATAAATGTCACTCATCAATAGACAAGAATTGTAGAAAATAGGCATCATAGTAGCCAAAATGGCCTTACTTGAGCCATTTTGGTTGAAATTGCGTCCCAAAACCTCTTATTTGCTCTTTTCTTGTAATCTCAAGAATTAGTCACCTATAAATAAGTGATAAAGACATGTTTTAACTAGTTATGAGTTCAATAGACATGAATTGTAGAAAATAGGCATCCTAGTAGCCAAAATAGCCTTACTTGAGCCATTTTGGTTGAAATTGCGTCCCAAAACCTCTTACTTGCTCTTTTCTTGTAATCTCAAGCATTAGTCACCTATAAAAAATTGATAATGACATGTTTTAATTAGTAATGAGTTCAATAGACAAGAATTGTAGAAAATAGGCATCATAGTAGCCAAAATGGCCTTACTTGAGCCATTTTGGTTGAAATTACGTCCCAAAACCACTTACTTGCTCTTTTCTTTTAATCTCAAGTATTAGTCACCTATAACTAAGTGATATTTACATGTTTTAACTAGTTATGAGTTCAATAGACAAGAAATATAGAAAATAGGCATCCTAATAGCCAAAATGGCCTTACTTGAGCCATTTTGGTTGAAATTGCGTCCCAAAACCTCTTACTTGCTCTTTTCTTGTAATCTCAAGCATTAGTCACCTAGAACTAACCCCAATTATTATTATTTCACTTCTACTAACTCACGCTTTGTGTATTCTAAGTTTTGCAAGGGGCAAACGAGACTTCCATACACGAGCGAGGAACTCCATGTAATTCGGGAGATGTTGGCGACCTACATCACATTTAATTTGTAAATATCGTCATACATTTTTGTAGTATATCATCTCTTCATCAATCCTAGGCTTAGCTTATTAATGATGTACTATACATGAAACATTTTTCTATTTATATCATCTCTTGCGATTGTTATTATTAATTATTTATGTTTTGTTATTAATGTTACTAATTATTGTTACTATTATCATATATAATAATAATAATAATAATAATAATAATAATAATAATAATAATAATAATAATAATAATAATTATTATTATTATTATTATTATTATTATTATTATTATTATTATTATTATTATTATTATTATTATTATTATTACTATTATAATATTAATAATTATTAATATTATTACTATTATAATATTAGTAATTATTATTCTTATTAATATAATAATAATAATTATTATTATTATTAATAATAATATTATAGCCCAAAAAAAAAAAAAAAAAACAGGTCAATATTAGTGCAGCCAAAAAAAAAAAAAAAAAAACAATACAGGTCATTGGCAACGGTTAATGTTTTAAAAAAAAAAAGGCGCGCCATTTCCTTTGGCAACGGTTAACCGTTGCCAACTCAAGCAATTGGCAACGGTTCAAAACCGTTGCCAATTACTTTTTAGAAAACAAAAAAAAGGCGCCATGGTCAATGGCAACGGTTAACCGTTGCCAATTGCTTGAGTTGGCAACGGTTTTGAACCGTTGCCAATTTTTTTGGGATTCGGCAACCCTCAAATACTCAACGGTTCAAAACTGTTGCCTTTGGGGGGGTTTGAACCATTGCCAATTTGCTGGTTTCGTGTAGTGCAGGAAGCCAAGGGAACATGAGAAGGTCAAACATGTCAAGCGGCGATTTCACATGATTAGGGAATGGAAATCCGAGGGTGAAATTAGAATTTGTAAGATTGCAACGAACGATAATGTAGCCGATCCTCTGACTAAACCTTTGTCTCAAGTGAAGCACAACAAGCACATTGAGGAAATGAGAATCAAGCATATTGGAGATTGGCTTTGATTTCCCTATATAGATGTTTTAATTAAACTCGATGTCTTAATGTAAAACACTATGTTGAACCATTCAATTTTGGAGCAATTAAATTTTTCTGCAAATTTATGATTACTCCATATCTATTAATTGTGGTGTAGAATTAAATAACGAGTCCATTCGATTTCTGAGAATATTCAGAACATGGTATGAAGACCATGTCTTGGATAAAGAAACACTTGTTAAGTGAACATTGAATATTTTAATTGAAAATTATCCCTAATCGAGGTCATTGAAACGATGGACGATTAATGACCAATTGAGATTAGTGTGTAGTATGATTTATAGCACCGTTTCTTGCGCTACAAGGACATGATAGTCATAAATCATTTGCACATGTACTAGTTTGGAACTGTACCGGATATACATATGAGAATACTTTAAGAGATATCAAATCGTCATAATTATATTTCTCATTATAGCTATCGGAACTTTTTTTCCTCGACCATGAGTATTGCAAGTTCTCTTGTTTGAGTACTAGGCGTTTTGATGTTGTCCAATGTCTGCCGTAAATGGGGATTATAACGGCAACACTCAGGTGACTAGGTCCTCTTAGTAAGGGAAGCTTACAATACAAGACTGGGAATGTCCCCCTATTAACAATAGGGAATATATCTTTGTTGTTTACAAGGACTCTCGAAGAGCGAGGCTGTGAAAATGCATGGCCGTGCTCAGATGGTTTTTAGAAATCATCTGTTTATTGACAGTCAAACTCAGGAATCAGGAAACACTTCAGGACGTAATAAGGATGTCGAAGAATCTTACCTTATAGTTCATGAAGAGACATTAAGCGACATAGGAAAAGGGCTATACACAAATTGCACACTTGTCCGGAAGGACAAGTGGGAGATTGAAAGGAATGGTGTCCTTCCAACAAGTGTATTATTCCGGTAGAGGGTTTAGAATGATTAGAAAGCTAATTCTTCAATAAGGTCAAGTAAACAGAATGCTTAGGTGGAGGTCGCTTCCGATCAGTAATATTAATGTACAATTAATAATACTGCTTAATCTTGACTGAACCCTTCGCGTCGAATCCAATCGAACAACTGATCCGAGACAACGAATCAATCCGTAGGATTTGATAAGTCGTCAGAGTTTTACGAACAAAGACGTCGGATATCGAGCTTAGAGTGTCAAGACCGAGCGTCGCAAGTCGAGTCGAATTTGGAATTCGACAAAACATGAAATCAATCAAGTTACAAGTTCGAGTTAGAGCCATAGCCTAGCATTGGCCTAGCCATGGGAGGGCTAGGCTATCTCGAGCTAGCATGCGCATCACAATGCTAGCCGCAAGCCTAGCATGTTAGGCGTGCTAGGGCCATGCATGCTAGTTAGCCATCGCAAACATCGTAGCCTTGCGTGCATGCTAGCATGCTAAGCGCCCAGCCATCGCTAGCTAAGAAAACATCGCAAGGCTAGGCCCTACTAGCATGCAACGTGCTGGCGCATTGCTAGCCAAGCCAGCATTGCAAGGTTAGGCCTTGCTAGTGTTTCGGGATTTTCTGATGTCCTGCGGGAGAGTTACAATTCTGAGACTGGAACCGGACGCCTGTACCTGCAAAACAAACGGATGCTCCGGACGATTGGAGATCCACCTCCGACGGTCAAGTTAGTACTTGATTAAGGAGTAATTAATGCGGAAATAAAAGTAATTGGGTCTCTCTAGGTGAGAGTGTTAAATGTGCGTAATCCCCCTTAATGAGGATTAATGGGCATATTTATATGCCTTGGGATGCGTGCCAGTACTAGGTTTAGGTTAAACCTAAGGCTGACTGGGCCTCCCACAATGATTGGGCCTTGTTGGCCGGTTTTCCCATTTGGCATGGGTGGACACGTGTCACATTGCAATTGGTCCAAGGAGGACGAATCTCTTGATGACACCTGGCAGGCTCCTATTGGCCTACATGAAGGACACGTGGCGAAACCTGGCTGGCCCACGTGTCGGATGCTCATTGGTGGATAAAAATCCCCTAATCATTTGCCCCTCACAGGTGGCACGTGACTAGTCACGTGTTACCTGTGACAGGTGTCGCACCGTGACAGGCGACGGCCTGTTACAGGTATCACTCGGTGAAAGGCCGAGAGATTCTCCCGCCCAAATTTTGAATTTTGGAAGTGACCCTTCGCCTTCTCACTTTGCCTATATAAGGGTGTGTTGACTTCAGTCATTTTCACACTTGAGAACTTTTAGAGAGAACATTCGGACCCCTGAACTTGCTCTGACATTCCGGACTCTTTCTGCCTACCGCCTGCTCTGACAAGCCGTCTACTCAGGATTTTCAGAACTCCGTTAACTTCACTCGTTCAGGTAACCGTCGGTTCTCTTACTCTTAGTTTTCTCTTTATTTTATTCTTTTTTGAAATGGCACCACGGAAGCACACGACACGACCTAGGTTAGTGATCAGCCGGTCACCGGGGACGGCTGAATCTAGGACTAGGAGTGCCGCCTGCCCTTTTCCGGATCCATCTTTGCCCTTTATACAAAGTCCGACTATCTCTGTGTCTATGCAGAACATGATGCCCAGAACAAAAAGAACTGCTAGGATCTCGAACTCAGACGGCTCCTCCCACAGGGTGCCGATTAGTGAAACATCTGACCAGGCGCTAGATATGGAAGTGAGCCAAGGCGGCTTGACAGCCGACAGTTCTGAGGGAGGGGTCAAGGTGACCCCTTCCCATTTTACAGTTGACATGTCTACATTCTCTCCTACTCCTTTTGAAGGAGAGAAGGCGGGCCCCCCTGGGAGAGGGGAGGAGTCGTCCTCTTCGGACTCGTCAGAGGACGAATCCGAATCTAGTTCTTCTGGTCATGCTTCTCTGGACACGGAAGAGAAAAACAACCGCCTACAAGAGGCGAGGCTTTCTCATGCAGTTGAGAAGGGGGACAATTGGGCGGAGCCATCCGCCTCTTACCGAGAGCAAAATACCCCTTACTACTACACTGTCCCACGGGGCCAGATCACGGCCATGCAAGAGAGAGTGGGGAGCTTTATTGCGAACCACACAATGGGCCCCGATTTTTTAGTTTTCGTGCCGGATCCAGAAGACACAGTCGTCTGCCGGCTGGTACTAGTTATGATAGCGCCTGCTTTGGCTGCTACGAGGCGGCCATCAGGGCTGGGCTGCGCTTCCCACTACATCCGGCTGTTCAGCGGATCTTGGATGGGTATGAGTTGGGGTTATGACAGTTAGCCCCAAACTCCTGGGTCAATGTACTCGGCTATGTGGCCGGGTGCGAACTGCACGCGGTGGAGCCAAACTTCGAGGCTTTCGCCCACATGAACTACCTCAGCCGGACCCCTAAGGCAGGTGGTACCGGCTGGTATCAATTGACGAGCCACAGAGGCTACCTCATGACAAGAGGTAAAGCAAACAAGTGGAAGGATTGGCGAAGCACCTTCCTTATCATTGAAAGTTCAGACACAGAGCTGAACAAGCGCTTCAACAGGTGGAACAGGGATCCGCCTCTTCTTGCAGGCGGACGCAACATGCCACCTGTTTCCCCCAAAGCCAAGAAAGAGATCCTGGATAAAGGACTCTTTAATGTAGACTCGAGGGTCGACTCTACTACAGGGGTACGAGAGCAAGTACCCCTGCACTGCGTCCCGAGCTTCAAATGGCTCTATGACGAGTACTTTCTGGCCGCCTGTGGCCTTAGCAGTCGGTGTTCAAGAGGTATCCGGCCTGTCGAATACTCTTTTTTGCCATGAGTTACTGTTTATCTTTTTATTAACTTGGTATCTTGTCTTTGTAGCAGACGCCATGAGCAAGATCACCGCTTCCAAGACTGCGGCGACCATGTTGCGAGCCTCTATTATGCAACAATCCTCAACCGACTCCCCCATCAAGGGGGCGCCCTTGGTGAGCTCCGAAACTTTCACTCTCCTTTTGGAGTTGGGTTTATGCATATATTGATCGAGTGTTTTTTTTTTTTTTTTTTCAGACGGGCACTCCAAGAACCTCTTCTTCCCAACAGCCGGACTCCAAGACCCGGAGGACGACTATTGCGAGCTCTCCTGGTACTGCCAGGAAACATGCGGCGGCTGAGAAACAGCCGTCCACTCCTTCTAAAACTCCAATCAGGCCGCATAGAAGTATGAAGCTGTCCTTGTGAATTTAGACTTGCTCCCTTCTTTACTAGGTCTAACCCGTTTGTTTATGCTTGATGCAGCCGGCCCTCAGGAGCCAGACTTGGTCGAGGTGGCCAAGTCTATGATCAAAGCCGTCCCTCCAGCTGAGAGGGAGGCGGTCAGGGGTGTCGGCACCCTTGACCTAGACGGGATTGCAGGGGTCCTTGCTGAGGTATACTTAGCATATTTTTGGTTATTTAAATTCCAAGATGTCTGTTTTTTGTTTGAAAACTGACGCCTATTCCCTTTTACTTAGGCCCTGCTCCGAGTGAACGGCCTACGCAAGCCGCTTGACAGGAAAAACAAAGAGGTAAAGGCTGCAAAAGCTATGGCCGCCTCTGACTGTGATAAGGCAATGTTTCAAATTTCCCAAAATGAGATTTTTACAATTGATATTCTTTATTATTAGGCGCAGGCTACTTCTGCTATCCGGGCTCAGTTGGAGGCGGCCCAGAAGAAAAATAATGAGCTGGAGGTGACCATCAACAATCTCAAGGCCGAGCTGAGACTTCTTCGCCAAAAAATGTCCTCATACGACACCTTGGAGAAATCCTTGGCACACGTTAAGGAACGCCTGGTGACCCAGGAGAAGAGTCTTACTCAGGAGCTCTCGGCAAAGGCCGAGCAAGAAAAGAAGGAGCTGGTCCGAGAGATGATGGAAGACTCTGCTCAGATCCAGCGCCTGACCTAGGGCCGCCTCTTCCCTAATGCCGACTTTTTCTCATGGGAAAAAACGTACCGCCAGTGTTCTGATAGATATAATCAAGAGATCCTGGCAGCTGCTGAGGACGAGGCGTTGGAGGAGGAGGAGCCGGTAGTGGCGCTTGTGCCGCTTGGGGTGGATGCATCGAAGAAGGATGCAGCTGAAGCCGAGTCCAGCAAAAAGAGTGCTGACCAGGCGGTAGCTGCTATTATTGAAGATCTGCCCCCTTCTTAAGCTTTATGTCTTCTTTTTACGACCTGCGTGCCGTTTGTTTCTGTTTACCCGGCCAAGGGACCGGGGTTTTGAATATTTTGCCGGTCTTAATAACCGGCTTCTTTTTGTATCTTTTACCCAGCCAAGGGGCCGGGGGTATGAATATTTATGCCGGTCCTTCTGGCCGGCTGTTAATATAACTCAGGCGACCATTATTTTAGGTCGCCTTTTTGCCAAAATTTTTCGAATTTGTTTCGACTTTGCTAAGTATCGAAACTCTGATATCCAATTGCATACTATACCGACTGTTTTGCATGGCTGATAGTTGCGGACATGTACGAGGTAGTTAGTCACGCCACCTATGCCCTTGGACGACTGGTTGTCTGTTTCTAGGCTAAGCGATCAGCCGACCATTTTAAAGACTGGATCCCCTTCAACCAAGTAGGAAAGTGGTTTCCTACCTGCCTTGTTTGTTTTTTTTTTTTTTTTTTTTTTTAGGCTAGAGACTCTAGTCGGTCCAGGCCGACTGTTCCCCGCCACATTTAATCTAGTGTGAACAGGCGCTGTATGAACACCTTTTTAGTTTCATACTAAATTTTTAAGTAGTGGCCAAGTAAATATGATTGTTACCTAGTCGCCGAGTGACTGAGTAGTAGAGGTTTCAAGCGGTGGGTACCGGTTGTTCCCCTTTATTCGCCAATGTTTGCTGGCTATTAACTCATAAGATACTGACTGTTCTTATCCCAAGTAGTTTTGTCGGTTGGTTGACACGGATGGTTACTGCAAACACTTGTTTGACCTGATTAGTCAGTTAAGTGAGAGGTATCCTTGTCCGGGAAACGGCTACGTGGTTGTCTTGGTTAGACAGTCGTATAGGTTCCGTGTAATGATTTTATAGAACAATGTTCCACCCAAAAAGGAGCTGCTCTCTGCGACGAATTTCATCCGGATGGATGCCGTCGGACGCCTGCTATAATGTTGGGACAAGTCGAATTAAACTTATATTTGGATCAGTTGGCTTGGCGCCTGGTCTGATCATTTCAGCCATGAGCCTTTGATAGTTCTTGGTGAACTGTGTTATGGGAGAGTAGCCGGTTGTGTGGAACAAGCGGCGTGCCCCTGTGAAGTAAGAATGAAAATTAAACATGGAGAGTAGCCGACTGTTTGTCAGTAGGCATGCCCCTCTTAGTACAAAATTGAATGAAACAACAAACTTTTATTAAGTAGCCCTCGACTATTTACATCATTCAAAAGAAATATTTCTTAAGATTATCTACATTCCAGGTTCGAGGCAACGGTTGGCCGTCTGGTGTTTGCAAACGGTAGGTACCGTCCTTGACCTCTTCATAGATTCGGTATGGTCCTTCCCAGTTGGGAGTTAATTTGCCAGACTCATTAACCCTACCAACTTCTTCCATTTTTCTAAGTACAAAGTCCCCCACTTTGAGTGGACGCCTGTGTACTTTTTTGTTGTATGATCTGGTCATTCTCAGGCGGTAAATTTCATGGCGCAAGACATCATTGCCCTTCCTTTCTGGGAGTGAGTCTAATGTCAGGCGCATGGCTTCCCAGTTTGCCTCTTCGTCATATAGCATTACTCGAAGAGTCGGCTCGTAGTGTTCAATTGGAAGAACAGCTTCCGCACCATAGGTTAGGAGGAATGGAGTTTCTCCATTCGCCCCTTTTTCAGTCATCCTAATGGCCCAGAGAACATGTGGTAATTCATCCGCCCATAGGCCGCCTGCTCATTCAATCTTTTTCTTGAGACCGTCTGAGATGATTTTATTAAAGGCTTATACCTGGTCGTTTGCTTGTGGACGGCCGACTGATGCAAAGTGGTGTGCAATTCCTTGGTCACCCAACCAGCTTTTGAGAAGAGGCGTCTCAAATTGGGGACCATTATAAAAAACATAGACATGGGAACCCCGAACCGAGTGATGACATTTTTCCAGATGAATGAAATTACATCCTTTGGCTTGATATCCGAGAGATAGCACTCTCTCGCCATCCTCTGATCTCCCCTTAGGGACCCGACTGTTCCATCATCCCTCTCAAACTTGAGCAACATAAGAGATGGGATTATAACAGCCTTGGAATTATTCAGGGTTGGTCGTCCCAGAATCATGTTGTTGGCCGAGAGTTCTTCTACTACCAGGAACCGGAATACCATGTGTCGTCCTTCCCCTTTTTCACCCAGGTGGATGGGTAAATCCACTCGTCCCACTAGGTGGACGACTCCTCCTCCAAACCCTACTAAAGGGTGGGATGTCGGATGTATACAATCAGTCTGATATTTGAGTTTTGACAGACATTTGCTACTGATAAGATCTGAGGTTCTTCCGGTATCTATAAGGATTCGGCCAACTCTCTAGTTGGCCACTTTACATTCAATAACGATAGGGTCGTCATGCGGCCCCCTTACCCCTCCTAGATCTTCTTCAGTGATGACAATCTCAGGAAATGAATATTTGGAGGGCCGTTCTTGGTGAACGGAATTTACATCTAGCCGCCTGATATTGTCTTTTTTGCCCCTAATAGTGGGGCCGCCTCCTGAGAAGCTGCCTGCAATGGTGTAGACGACTGCATCATCTGTATCAGAGCTGTCGGCCTGTTGACTCTTTTTGGCCGACTGCTTTTTCGAGGAAGTGTTCCCCGTAGATTTCTTGACATAAGAGTCAAGATCGCCTTGCTCATCCAGGTGGTCTAGATACCGTATGAGACTGATGCATTCGTTGGTGTGATGACCAACATCTTCATGATAATCACAGAATTTTTCTTAGTTCCAGTTGCTCGCAGAACCCTTCATGGGGCCGGCTTCTCAATTGAGATCCGTCCCTTGATTTCCTTTAGGATAGCTTGGCTATCCTTGTTAAACGCATACTTTGGGGAGTATGGTTTGAATTCTTTCCTCTTCTTCTGGGCCGGCTATTTAGAGGAATTAGCCGCCCAAACCTCTTTTCTCTTCTTCTCATCTTTGTTCGACGATTGTTTCAGTCGTCCATCTCTTTCGTCGAACCTTTTCCCGTCCAACTGTTTTCCCGTACTACAAAGATCAGTCGCCTGTATATAGGCTTCCGCTTCAATCAAGGCCTCTTGAAGAGTCGCCACCCTCTTTCGAACCACATCAAATTTGAATGTCGACCCGTCTTTGAGGCCTCTGAAAAAGTCAGTATAGGCTACCTCATCCGGTAACCCTTGAATCTGTATTCTCATCAGGTTAAACCGCCTGATGTAAGAATGAAGCCCCTCCTTCTCGCCCTGCTGAATCGTTCCTAAATCAAGGGTCGTCTTCTTCGCAGGTATGTTCATGGCAAAGTTGGAGGTGAATAAGTAAGCAAGCGTCCTGAAGTTATTCACGCAACCAGTTGGAAACAAGTCTAAGCAACCGTAGCTGCCAGTCCATAGGTTGGACATTCTTTGCTGCATGCCCTCCAAACATAGGTGGCTGCAAAAAATATTGTTGTTGCGGTACAAATGGTAAGTTTGGTACCGCCTGGTCACTATGAAAGTCGGACTGACGGGAGGTACCGCCTGACTGACTCTCATGATGCGACTGAGTATACCTCATCGAGGTATTGCGTAGACTGTCTTAGAAGTCTGAAGTAGAGGCCGACTCTGACAATCGGTCATTCTTCTTCTGCTCTAGCAATAGCCGATCATCTGTGTATGTTTTCTTCGACCCGTCCGCCTGAATATGACGAACAGGTTTCCTTTTTCCTGGAGTAGGAAAGCGGTACTTTGTGAAATCAAGGACAGGCGGCTCCCAGTTCCTAGAGTTAGGATGAGGGGTCGCCTCTCGCCCTTGAACAGGCTTCCTCTTCCCTGAAGAGGAAGGTTTCTTAGCCGACTTCTCCTTGGCCAAAGCAGGCGGCTTCTTGTTGAGCAACTCTTGAATCTCTCCCTTGAAGCCCCTCATGAAGGTCATGAGTTCGTTTCTTGTAATGGGAGCAGACCCATCAACCGGCTGCTGCTGAACAGGCGGTGCGCCGGCTGGATCACTGAGTCCAGTTTGAAGATCTTCCCGTTCTCTCCTTTCGGTATGACGGGTGCGTTGGGCCCTTAGGGTCCCGTCTGAAGCTGTGTGAGCTTCAACTTCAAATTCTTCCTCAGTATCATGGTCCGACTGAACTTGAGGGTCGTCCAGGGGACGCCTCTCTTCAGGATTCGGTATAGACGTGGATGCCATCTCAGAAGTACTCTCCCCACAGACGGCGCCAAAATGTTTCGGGGTTTTCTGATGTCCTGCGGAAGAGTTACAATTCTGAGACTGGCCCCGGACGCCTGTACCTGCAAAACAAACGGATGCTCCGGACGATTGGAGATCCGCCTATGACGGTGAAGTTAGTACTTGATTAAGGAGTAATTAATGCGGAAATAAAAGTAATTGGGTCTCTCTAGGTGAGAGTGTTAAATGTGTGTAATCCCCCTTAATGAGGATTAATGGGCATATTTATATGCCTTAGGATGCGTGCCAGTACTAGGTTTAGGTTAAACCTAAGGCTGACTGGGCCTCCCACAATGATTGGGCCTTGTTGGCCGGTTTTCCCATTTGGCATGGGTGGACACGTGTCACATTGCAATTGGTCCAAGGAGGACGAATCTCTTGATGACACGTGGCAGGCTCCTATTGGCCTATATGAAGGACACGTGGCAAAACCTGGCTGGCCCACGTGTCGGATGCTGATTGGTGGATAAAAATCCCCTAATCAGCTAGCATGCTAGGCGCTGGCGCATTTCTAGTAGAAGCGTCGCATAGCACCACGTACCAGCCAGCAGCTTGCTAGGCATGCTCGGTTGTGCGTGTGTGCTAGCAGGCAGCAGCCTGTTATGCCTCGCCTAGCTGCAGCGCCCAGCATGCTTGACTCGCTAGTAGCACGCATGCACTCGCCGGCTGCGCATGCTTGCTGCTGGCTGTGCGTGTGTGCTGGTTGGCTGGCCAGGCTACCCAGCCTTGGAGCTAGGCGCCAGCTGGCAGCCAAGGCAGGCTGCCAGCCAGCCACATGCTTTGGTGGTCTAGTTTTGCTTTGTGGGGACCAATGCTTGGTCACTTCCTTAGGGAGCAAGGTGGGTTGGTCCCCTTCCTTGGTGGTCCTCACCTTCTACCTCTCCTCCTATTGCCACTTGTAACTTGGTGATTGAACAATTTTATTTTGTTTTTATTAAAATAAAATGGGGAAAATTGCAAATCTCCCACATTGATTGTGAATGGGAAATCAAGGTTCATTTCCCTATAAATACCTAACTTTTGGGATTTGGGAAGAACACTTGAGTGGAACTAAAAAGGCATCTCCTTAGAAAAGTGAGAAAACCTTAGATTCGTAAAACTCTAGTTTTTATTGGTCAAGTCCATACTAATCTTCGGGACTAGGACCGTTCGGGTCGGGTTCGTGGGTACGAGTCGTTGGAGACCTTCGCATTTGCAGGGTTCAAGTTTTGAAGTAAGAGCTCGAATTCGAGCGAAGCACGCGCCAAGGGTATGAATGTCTTTTCCTTCTCCCTCTTTATTGTTGTTTAATTTGTGATTTCATGTTAGACTCTACAAAACCCAACAAAAGGGGCAACAGTAACACCATCAATATTAGTGCGAACCACCCTGATGTTGCGTGGCACAACAAAAGAAGGAGGAGGAATAGACACTCAAAAGAACTTGCTAGTCCAGTCCTTTAAGTGACCAAGCTTTGGGTAAGACAGCACCCTGCCATCTTTGGGAGCCACATAGTACCAGCCAGACTCAAGAGAGCTAGAAGAAGTTCGCTTCAGGCTCATCAAGGATTTGAACAAGTAAAGTGATTCAGGGTAGCGCTTAAAGCGCAAGAACCATAACAGGTAGATTAGTGTGTGAAGAGAAGCAGGGTGAAGTAGAGTGATACAAAGGTTGAAAGCACCAAAAACCTTGTCCAAAGTGGGATCCAAAGAAAAGTGCTAACCCAAATCTAGCTGAGAGGTAAATACAACAATGTGCCCGTAAGGAGGAGCAGACAGCTTCGAGCCCTCAATAGGAAAGATCGTAGTCTAACCCAAATCCATAGAAATCCTGGCCCACAGTCGCTAGATCCAACCTCTTAGCGTCTTTACGGTAGTTAAAGTCAAGAGTACAATTTTGAGGGCCAATACACCTCTCATCCATATAATAGTCAGACTTCCCCTCTTCCACAGGCTCAACAACACAACAAGGCTGGCAATCTTGAAAAGCACGCTCACTTGGGGAGTTAGCAACTTTACCCATATTCTTCGCAGGAGAAGGAGATGGCGAAAGAGTTGGAGAATGACCAACCCGCACTACATAGTGATCAAACCGATTCACATCAGCATTATCATCAAACCAAGCAAAACTATTTAAAGGTTGAACATGGGGGATAGGAGTAACAAGGGATACATCAAAGGCATTAGCCTTAACCTCATCAGCTAAGAGTTTGTGGCACATAACACGCATTCTCAAACGCATGACATGTGATAGGTCAACCCCATTATAAGTGATTTCTCGCTCGCAATAAGGGTCAAAGAAGTCAGGGCGAGTCCAAGACCAAAAAGGATGAAAAATGCTGCCGGCAGGGGGACGACTACCACCCGACCCAGATTCATATAGAGGGGTCGCGACAGTACTCACCCCGCTCCCAGAAAGAATAGTGTCACCTGGTATGACTACTCGTAGGGTAAAGAAGTAAAAATAATGGGAGTTCGCTCAAGACGCTCAACAGAGCGAGACGGCTCAGGGGAAGAAGCAGACTAAGTACGAACGTAAGGTGAACTGGGATTCTGACTATCAGTAGCGTCAGACATTTTTTAAGATCTATAAACAACAAAAAACCCCAAAGACAAGAAGAATGGGGAGTAAAAGCAAAATCAGTTGCACTCCAACAGCAAATCCAAGAGCAATAGGAAAAGAAAAGAAGAAAAAATGGCAACAATTGAAGTCACATGAACAGTAAAATTCAAGAATAAAGACTCAATCTTGCAAAGAAAACAGATGCGGGATATAGTTGCGCAAAAAAGAAAATAGGAAAGGATGGAAAATGCGAAAAAGAAGGCACAAAGAAAGTACCTTTTGTTTATAGTAAAATTACCCATGACAAATGGACCAATCCGGACCTGCCATGTGTCCACCATGTGGGCCAATCAGCGTCTTATACTTGTCACCCTAAGAGGTCCAACATGGACTAATCAGGCCATGCCACGTGGCCCATAATTTGCCAACCAGGAAAACGATCGCCAAAGGCCCGAATCCCGAGGCAAGCCCAATCAGTTCGAGGGGACAAGGAGAAGCCTCCATTAAACGACAAAATCATCTCACCTAGAGAAGCCTAAACACACGTGCATACCATTCGCTAGACCAGACATAGCAATATTTGCACTCCCTGATCACTTTTCCCTTTGAGGAACCAGATCACCCTCTTTATTTTCCGCACTTTTTTACTCCACATACAAGTACTAACTTAATCATTGGAGGCGAAGCTCCCACCACCCGAGTCTCCGTTGTTTTGCAGGTACAGGCGCAAGGATCCAGTGCCGGAATTGTAACTCTCCCGTAGGACATCAAAAAACCCCGAAATATTTTGGCGCTGTCTGTGGGGAGAGTACTTTTGAGATGGAATCACAGTCTGTATCGATTCTAAGTGACAAACGTCCCATGGACGACCCCCAGGTCTACCCATACCAGGATACTCACCATAACACCGAGGTTGAGACTCACACGACCCACCAAAAGTAGGGAGCGAGAGGACGGCCAGGCTGGCCCCAGTCAACCAGCTGACCCACCGCCTGAGCATCAACAGGCCGAGGGATCTGCTCCCATTACTAGGAACGAACTCATGACCCTCATGAGATGTTTAAAGGGGGAGATCCAAGACTTAATCAATAAAATGGTGCATGTTCCACCAAAGGAACAGTCGGCCAGAAGACCCTCCAATCCTGGGAGGACGAAGCTTGTCAAGGATCGGGAGACCTAGGGTCAGGCAGTCGCCAGTGAACGATTTGACTAAGTATCACATTCCCACGACAATAAGGAGAAAGCCCATTCGCCTTATTCAGTCGGATGGATCAAAGAAAACGTACTCTGATGCTCGAATGATAATTGAGCAAAAGAAGAACCATCAACTGTCAGAGTCAGCCTCCTCATCTGACCTCCAAGACAGTTCACACAATACCTCCATCAGGGATTCAAGATCGAACTATGAGAACCAGACGGGCGGCACCCTCCCTCACTGTGGTTCCCAGAAATATTCTGCGGCCCCGTATGAGCCACCCCAGCCATATGTTCCGCAATCACAATATTTCATGCAGCCTAATCCCTTTGGAGGACAGGCGGCAAGGAACGTCCAGCCTTTGGACTGGCAACTTCAGTTGCTCAAACTTGGAGAACAACCATCCGCCTTCTCCAAGGAAATAACAGAGGCTGCCCAGTCGGCCAAAGTTAAAAATGCATTGGTAGGGGCCTATGACGGTACTACCAATCCTGAAGACCATTTGATGGCAAACACCAACCTCATGTACCTCCAAGGGTTGGATGATGCCACATGGTGTAAGTGTTTCCCGGCCACATTGAAGGGTCTCGCCTAGCAATGGTTTGGCAATTTGCCAGGCGGGTGTGTCAATAATTTCAAGACGCTCGCCTACTTGTTTGCGTCAAACTTTTCAATGAGCATTCCTGCCAAGAAAACAAGTCTCGACTTGGGAGCTATCCGGAAAGGGGACAAGGAGAGGCTACGCTCCGACATTAGGCAGTTCCACCTTATTAGAATTCAGATTCAAGGACTGTCTGATGAGGTAGCCTACATAGACTTTTTCAATGGTCTGAAGGACGGGTCGAACTTCAAATTCACCCTTGTCAGGAAGAGGGTAGCTACCCTCCAAGAAGCACTGATGGAGGTGGACGCCTATATACAGGCGACCGAGCTCTGCAACATCAGTAAACAGTCGAACTCGAAGAGGTCTGACAACGAAGAGAGTCGGCTTACAAAGCCGGCTAATAAAGAAGAAAGGAAAAGAAAACAAGTTTGGGTGGCTAAATCCTCAGAACAACCGTCCAAGAAGAAAAAGTGGGACGCGAAGACGCACTCCCCAAAGTACGAATTCAATAAAGACTGTTACTCCATCCTAATGGAGATTCAAGACCAGGTCTCCATTGACAAGCCGGCTCCTATGAAGGGTTCCGCCAAAAATGGGAACAAAAATAAATACTGCCACTACCATGAGGATATTGGCCACGACACCAACGAATGTTATAACCTCAAACGGTTGTTGGACCATCTGGCTGATAAAGGAGTCCTCAAGTCTTATATCATGAGGTCATACGTGTCCCATGCTTAGAAAGGCGGCACCATAAGCAGCCGGCCTAGTCCAACAACCCCTAATTGAAGTTACATACGTCCCGCATAACACTTAATGGGTACAGCCGGCAAGAGACCAGCCTCCGAGCATCCGGCCAGGCGGCCAAGTACTGCAGGCATCATACGGCCAGATGCCAGGAGTCGGATGGTCAAGCTTGTGGGCTATTATAATTATCAAATCATTATTATGATTGTGATTAATGGTTGGAATGCCGAGCTAGAATAGATTCCATGCATACAGTGTCAATGATTAAACATTTGGCCTGCATGAATCACCATCTTTATAATTTTTGTATGATGCATGCTTTTGTGAGCCATATAAACAAAAAGCATTATTAATTTTTTTTTTTTGCATGCCAACTACACTAATCTCTTAATGAGATAGGCCACACATGTCTTCCCCTATTTTTCTAAATCTTAGTTAACTAACCCACTACAAGCATGTAGCTTTACTCAAGTACACATTATACAACATACTTAGTAAATATGATATATTGTTTTGGGAATTTGAAACAACCGCCATCCCTCATTTGAAATCACGAGATCAATCTGATTGTATGAAGCTCCATGCAAACAACCGACCTTGTCATCCTTAAGAAGATCTTTATGTTGTGATTATTGAGGGGAGCAACCGGCCCTATCATGCGGCGGCCTCCGTATGTAAGCAAGCAAGCTCACACGCAGCCGAGAGATACGCTGGACTTGTAAACAACCGGCTACCTGACTTGTTAAACAACATACATTCGGCATCTTCATGTATGTTGTGGCTATGCGTACCAGCAAGATTGCCCAGCTAGCAGCCTTGAAGCAGGCAGCCCCCGATGGTTTTAATAACAGCCGGCCAGCCATGTATAACCAGGCGGCCAGCGCCACAAAAAAACAGGTTGCCAGCCGTGTGTGGCTTGGCTAGCATGGCTGATTAAACAGCTACCATAGCGAAGCTCCATGTACAAACGCATCAAGCAATAAACCAGGCGAAGCTCCATGTAACCAGGCGCGGCATCCACAGCAAACGCATCAAGCAATACGTAGTTCAGATGGTTAAATCAAAACAGCATTAAACCGGCTGTGAAGTGCGTAAGTTTATGGTATTTAACATTGCCACCCAGAAACCGGCAGTATCAAGTGAAGAACAGCCGGTCTGATCTTACGGCAAGCTCTATGTGATTAGGGGATTTTTCTCCCACCAATCGGAATGCGCCACGTGGGCCAATCAGGTCCTGCCAAGTGTCCCCCAGTTGGAACTGTCAGGGCTTGCCACGTGGCACGCGCTTATTCGTCCACCTTGGACCTGTTATGTCATGACATGTGGCATACTCCATGCATAATGGAGAAACCAGCCACCCAGGCCCAACTTTCGAGGGAAGCCCAATCGGCCCTAGGTTAACCTAAACCTAGGATGGGCACGTTTCCCAAGGTTATAAATACCTCCCTTAATCCTCATTAAGGGGGATTACGAAGAAAAGAACGGAAAAAACACATTTATTACACACAGTAATAACCGGCTGATCTCGCTAACAAAGCAGATTACCTACATTAGACACTCTCACCTAGAGAGACCCAATCACTTTAATTTCCACATTAATTACTCCTTAATCAAGTACTAACTTGACCGTTGGAGGCGGAGCTCCCAGGAGTCTCCGTTATTTTGCAGGTACAGGCGTCCGGTTCCAGTCTCGGAATTGTAACTCTCCCGCAGGACATCAGAAAACCCCGAAACATTTGGCGCCGTCTGTGGGGAGAGTACTTCTGAGATGGCATCCAAGTCTGTACCGACTCCTGAAGAGAGGCGTCCCCTAGACGACCCTCAAGTTCAGTCGGACCATGATACCGAGATTGAATTTGAAGTTGAAGCTCACACAGCTTCAGACGGGACCCTAAGGGCCCGACGTACCCGTCATACCGAAAGGAGGGAACGGGAACCTCTTCAAACTGGAAGTGAGCCAGCAGGCGCACCGCCCGTTCGGCAACAGCCGACTGATGGGTCTGCTCCCATCACAAGGAACGAACTCATGACCTTCATGAGGGACTTCAAGGGAGAGATTCAAGAGTTGATCAACAAGAAGCCGCCTGCTCCAGTCAAGGAGCAGTCAGCTAAGAAACCCTCCACTTCACTGAAGAGGAAGCCAGTTCAAGGGCGAGAGGCGACTCCTCATCCTAAATCTAGGAAGCGGGAGCCACCTGCCCTTGATTTCACAAAATTCCGTTTTCCTACAGGAAATAGGAAACTTGTTCGTCATATTCAGGCGGACGGGTCGAAGCAAACATTCACAGACGCTCGGCTACTGCTAGAGCAGAAGAAGAGTGACCGATTGTCAGAGTCGGCCTCTACTTCAAACTTTCAGGACAGTATGCAAAATGCTTCGATGAGGCATACTCAGTCGTATCATGAGAGTCAGTCAGGCGGCACCTCCCGTCAGTCCGGCTTTCATAGCGACAAGGCGGTACCAAACTTACCATTTGTGCCGCAATAACAGTATTTTTTGCAACCACCTCCGTTTGGTGGACCTGCAGCAAAAAACGTCCAACCTATGGACTGGCAGCTACGGTTGCTTAGACTTGGTGAACAGCCGTCGGCCTTCTCTAAGGAAATTACTGAAGCCGCTCAGCCGGCCAAAGTGAAAAATGTACTAGTAGGCGCCTATGACGGCACTACTAACCCAAAAGACCGTCTGATGGCATTCACCAACCTGATGTACCTTCAAGGGTTAGATGATCCCACTTGGTGCAAGTGTTTCCCAGCGACTCTCAAAGGAATCGCACAGCAATGGTTCGGCAACCTGCCGACTGGTTGTGTAAATAGCTTCAGGACGCTTGCTTACTTATTCACCTCCAACTTCGCCATGAACATCCCTGCGAAGAAAACGACCCTTGATTTAGGAACAATTCAGCAGGGCGAGAAGGAGGGGCTACGTTCTTACATCAGGCGGTTTAACCTGATGAGAATACAGATTCAATGGTTACCGGATGAGGTAGCCTATACTGAATTTTTCAGAGGTCTCAAAGACGGGTCTACCTTCAAATTTGATTTGGTTCGAAAGAGGGTGGCGACTCTTCAAGACGCCTTGATTGAAGCAGAAGCCTATATACAGGCGACTGATCTTTGTACGGTAAAACAGTCGGACGAGAAAAGGTTCGACAAAAGATAAGGACGACAGAAACAGTCGTCAAACAAAGATGAGAAGAGAAAAGAGGTCTGGGCGGCTGATTCCTCTAAACAGCCGGCCCAGAAAAAGAAAAAAGAATACAAACCATACTCCCCAAAGTATGCGTTTAACAAGGATAACCAGTTTATCCTAAAAGAAATCAAGGGACGGATCTCAATTGAGAAGCCGGTCCCCATGAAGGGTTCTGCAAACAACCGAAACCAAGATAAATTTTGTGCTTATCATGATGATGTTGGTCATCACACCAATGACTGCATCAGTCTCATGCGGTATCTGGACCGTCTGGCTGAGCAAGGTGATCTTGACACTTATGTCAAGAAATCTACGGGGAACACTTCCTCAAAAAAGCAGTCGGCCAAAAAGAATCAACAGGCCGACAGCTCCGATACAGATGATGCAGTCGTCTACACCATTGCAAGCGGCTTCTCAGGAGGCGGCCCCACTATTAGGGGCAACAAAGACCATATCAGGCGGTTAGATGTAAATTCCGTTCACCAAGAACGGTCGTCCAAATATTCATTTCCTGGGGTAAGGGGGCCGCATGACGACCCTTTCGTTATTGAATGTAAAGTGGCCAACCAGAGAGTTGGCCGAATCCTCATAGATACCGGAAGCTCCTCAGATCTCATCAGTAGCAAATGTTTGTCGAAACTAAAATATCAGACTGATTGCATACATCCGGCCTCCCACCCTTTAGTAGGGTTTGGAGGAGGAGGAGTCCACCCACTGGGACGAGTGGATTTACCCATCCGTCTGGGTGAAAAAGGGGAAGGACGACACATGGTAGTCCGGTTCTTGGTAGTAGAAGAACTCTCGGCCTACAACATGATTCTGGGTCGACCAACCCTGAATAATTCCAAGGCTGTTATAATCCCATCTCTTATGTTGCTCAAGTTTGAGAGGGATAATGGAACAGTCGGCTCCCTAAGGGGAGATCAGAGGATGGCCCGAGAGTGCTATCTCTCGGATATCAAGCCCACTGTTATGGCCACTGGGTCAAGCGGTGAAAAAACAGACCTTGACAATGTCAAGGACAGTGCGCCAGTTCAAGAAGCAGGCGGCAAGAAGAGAAAGGCATCCCAGACAGGGGCCGCAAGAAAAGAAAGAAAATAGCAATTAGTGGCAGAGGAGCGGTCGGATGAGTTCCGCCCTCAGCCGGCTGGTGAGCATGCGGACCTGATCTTAGACGACTCACGTCCTGACCGAACAGTCAAAGTTGGGACGACTGCTCTGAGAAACCTTGGTGACGACTTTCACAAACTATTGAAAGAATACAAGGACATCTTTGCATTCGAAGTCCATGAAATGCCAGGCATTAGTCCTTATCTGGCAGTACATAAACTGGCTGTGGATCCAAAAAAGAAGCCGGTACGGCAGAAGAAACGGAACCATGGCGAAGAAAGAAGTCAGGCGGCAGCCGCCGAAGTTAAAAAATTACTTGATGCAGGGTTCATTCGGCAATGTTACTTCCCAGACTGGGTTGCAAATGTGGTGCTTGTTAAAAAGCCGAATGGCACCTGGCGAATGTGTGTAGACTACACAGACTTAAACAAGGCGTGCCCCAAAGAAAGTTACCCTCTTCCTAAAATTGATAACCTGGTCGACTCAACAGCCGGCCATGCTTTGATGAGCTTTATGGACGCCTACTCTGGTTTCCATCAAATTCCTTTATGGAAGAAAGATCAGGAGAAGACGGCCTTCGTCACTTATCAGGGGTTATACTGTTACACGGTCATGTCGTTTGGTCTTAAGAATGCCCCGGCTACCTTCCAGCGAATGATAAACACTGTGTTCTTTGATCAGATTGGGAGAATTGTCGAGGCATACATTGATGATATGATTGTCAAGACTAAGCTTCAGATAGATCATCTGTCGGACCTCCGAGAAACTTTCGCCACACTCAGGCGGCACCATGTCATGCTCAATCCCAAGAAATGTGTATTTGGAGTTGAGTCTGGGAAATTTCTCGGATTCCTTATCAATCAGAGAGGAATAGAGGCGAACCCTGAGAAGGTGCAGGCGGTCATTGACATGCAGTCGCCTCGTACCGTCCGAGAGGTTCAGAAGTTAACAGGTTGTCTGGCGGCCTTGGGAAGATTTCTAAGCCGATCAGGCGACAAATGCCTATACGTTTTCCATGCAATTAAGAAAAAGGCAAGGTTTGAGTGGGGGCCGGATGCTGAGGCCGCCTTCCAGAAATTGAAAGTTCACTTCCATTTCTTGCCGAGGCTGGTCAGCCCTTTGCCCAAAGAAGTACTCTACATGTACCTGGTCGTCTCTGATCATGCGTTAAGCGCTGTTCTCCTTGCTGAAAGAGACGGCTGTCAGCTCCCGGTCTACTTTGTTAGTCACGTACTGAAAAATGCCGAGTTGAGGTATCCCCTAGTGGAGAAATTTGGTCTTGCACTCTTCATGGCTGTTAAAAAATTGAAGCCCTACTTTTTGGCACATGCAGTCGTCGTGTATACAGACCAACCTATCAAGTGGCCCCTTACCATCATGGAGTCGTCAGGCCGAATGATCAAATGGGCCATAGAAATACAGAGCCTCGAAGTTACTTTCGAGCATAGAAAAGCAGTGAAGGGGCAAGCCTTTGCTGACTTTATTGTAGAGATGACTCGTCCTCCTGACTCTCAAGTTCCAGACCAAGTATGGAAGGTATATGTGGACGGAAGCTCTACTTCAAATGGTTGTGGAGCAGGCGTCATATGTCAGTCGCCAGAGGGCGACAGGTACGAGTATGCTCTACGCTTCAGTTTTCAGGCTTCAAACAATGAGGCAGAATATGAAGCTTTACTATCCGGGATCCGCATGTGCAAGGCGGCATGGGCAAGAAAAATAGACGCCTGTTCCGATTCACAATTGATAGTGAGTTAGTACAATGGCGAATACGAAGCAACCCATCCGGCCATGATCAAGTATTTACAGGCGGTCCGACAAGCAGTCGGCTCCTTTGAGGATTTCCATCTGATCCAAGTGCCGAGATCAGAAAACAACCAGGCGGATGCACTGTCAAAATTAGCATCATCCGCCTCCTCTGATACTCCTCGAACCGTTTTTTAGGAAGTAATGGAGAAGAGAAGCATCGAGGAAAACCCTATTGGAATCCTAGACAGAAGCTCAACCTGGATGGATTCAATCAGGGCATATCTGACAAACGGTACACTGCCGGATGATCCTCAACAGGCGGCAGCACTGAAAAAACGAGCAACCTGTTTTGAAATGATAAAGGGAGAACTTCACAAAAGGGGGTACCATCAACCCTTATTAAAGTGTGTTACTCCAGAAAAGGGACGAGAGATATTAGACGATCTTCACTCTGGTTTCTGTGCTTCTCATATAGGCGGTAGGACGCTTGCTCAAAGGGCAAGGCGGCAGGGCTACTTTTGGCCTACTTTGGAAGCAGATGCAATGGAGATGGTGAAAAAATGTGACAAGTGCCAAAGGTTTGGCAAACTAATTCACCGTCCGGCTACTGACCTCACTACCATTCACAGCCCACTACCGTTTGCTAAGTGGGGTATGGACATTCTGGGTCCATATACGCCTGCTACAGGCGGAAGGAGGTACATACTTGTTGTCGTTGACTACTTCACTAAATGGGTAGAGGCGGAGGCTGTAAAGGGAATCAAGACGAAAGATGTAATTTCATTCATTTGGAAAAATGTCATCACTCGGTTCGGGGTTCCCATGTCTATGGTTTATGATAATGGTCCCCAATTTGAGACGCCTGTTCTCAAAAGCTGGTTGGGTGACCAAGGAATTGCAAACTACTTTGCATCTGTCGGCCGTCCACAAGCAAACGGCCAGGTAGAAGCCTTTAATAAAATCATCTCGGACGGTCTCAAGAAAAAGATTGAACGAGCAGGCGGCCTATGGGCGGATGAACTACCACATGTTCTCTTGGCCATTAGGACGACTGAAAAAGGGGCGACTGGAGAAACTCCATTCCTCCTAACTTACGATGCAGAAGCTGTTCTTCCAATAGAACACTACGAGCCGACTCTTCGAGTAATGCTATATGACGAAGAGGCAAACTGGGAAGCTATGCGCCTGGCATTAGACTCACTTCCTGAAAAGAGGGGCAATGATGTCTTGCGCCATGAAATCTATCGCCTAAGAATGACTAGATCATACAAAAAAAAAGTACACAGGCGTCCACTCAAAGTAGGGGACTTTGTACTTAGAAAAATGGAAGCAGTTGGTAGGGCTAATGAGTCTGGCAAACTAACTCCCAACTGGGAAGGACCCTACCGAATCTGTGAGGAAGTCAGGGTCGGTACCTACCGTCTGGAAACACCAGACGGACAACCGTTGCCTCGAACTTGGAATGTAGATAATCTTAAGAAATATTTCTTTTGAATGATGTAAATAGTCAAGAGCTACTTAATAAAAGTTTGCACTTACTATTCAATTTTGTACTAAGAGGGGCACGCCTACTAACAAATAGTCGGCTACTCTCCTTGTTTAATTTTTATTTAAGAGGGGCATGCCGTCTGTACCTTTACAGTCGGCTACTTGACAAGCGCACTTTAGGGCGCGCTTTAGAGCATATTTTAGGATGATTTTGGATGTATTTGGGGCCGCTTTGGCCGATTATTACCTTGTTATGCTTACGTTCCCCATATTACGTGCTTCACGGGTTTTCGGTTTGTTTTTGATGTGTTTTCAGGTAATATCAACCGAGTTTAATCGGATCCCGAGCCCTTGATGCGTAACCGAGCTAGCCTTGACCGGAGTCCGAGGAGTTAAGGAAGTTCAAGTGCCGTGCATTGATTACATAGCACAGGCAGCACGGCCGTGTTACCATAGGCACACCCGTGCTGGCTTATAAGCAAGCAACCCCAGGCAAGGCAGCACGGCCGTGCAAGCCAATAGCACGGTCGTGTCAGTGTCCACGCACCCGCACGGCCGTGCAGGCCATTAGCACGGTCGTGCCAGATGTTGCCCGTGCCCGTGTCAGCTTCAGTATGAGCCCCGTGCTAGAGCATATTCAGCACGGCCGTGTCATTTTTAGCACGGCCGTGCTAGGAAGCTGCACGGCCGTGCCATATATAGCACGGCCGTGCCAATTTGAAGAAGAAACCCGGTTTACTTACTGACAAGCTAGCTTGGCCGTGCCAAATACAGCACGGCCGTGCTGATCCAGGGTTAACTGCGCGCTTGACTTCTCCGAATTAGAAGACGTATATAAGGCCCGACTTTAAGAGGATTAAAAGACAGTTTTTAGAGATAGTTTGGAGAGCCTTTGTAGAGAGTTATTGGAGAACGTTCTTAGTATTAGAGATTCATTAGTTTTCTTAGAGAATTTCCTAGAGATTTTAGTTTCCTTGGATTGATTTGAAGCAAGATTTGCGAAGGATCTTTGTATTATTCATTGACGACGGATATCAAAGTTCTGAACTTTTCCATTGATTTGCATCAATACAATTGGTATTATTCATTCTTGTTTATTAATCAAGCTTTATTATTCCTTAATCAGAATTCATGTTTATATCTATTATGCTTTTGGAATTCATTATTGCTTTGATTATGAATATGTGTGAGTAGTCTCCTAGCTAGGGTTTCGGGATGAAACCCGGCCTAGGTAATCTATGTAATTGAGGATTGATTTTGATAAACGGATTGTGATTAAATTGATTATATGCGATTGCATGTTAATTCATTATAATAGGAGTAGCTAACCTAGAATCTTGAATTTGATTGCATGATATCCTTGATTTGAACAAGAGATTGTGAATTGAGTATTTCATTATTGAATGTGGTTTGATTATGTATCGAGTAATGTTAAATGCATGAGAAATCAAAGCTTAGTATTGCCTGTTGTCTTCCTATCACATGATATTGATCAGACATATAGTCTTTGCATATCTCGTTTGTCTCTGTGATTCCTTGTTGCTTAGTTACCAATGGTTAGGCGGATTCCCGTTCTCCCTAGTGTCTTAGTTTATTGATTTATTCCATCTTATTAGTAGTATTTTAGAACACCATTTTCCATTGATTTCGAACTAGCTTAGGTTTAAGATTGATTTGCAATTACTCTCGTTCCTCGTGGACCGAACCTTTATTTGCCATTGTACTTGGTTATAGGGTGTTCGTATAAGTATTGTTTGATTGAGAGTTAGATTGTAGCGACCAATTTAACCCCTGTCAAAATGCTACTCTCCATTGAGTTTTTCACTCTATCTTCAGAGGGGCATGCCGTCTGTACCTTTACAGTCGGCTACTCTCCATTGAGTATTTTACTCTATTTTCAGAGGGGCATGCCGTCTGTACCTTTACAGTCGGCTACTCTCCATTGAGTATTTTACTCACAATAGGGGCATGTCGTCTGGACATATAGTCGGCTACTCTCCATAAGAAGATGGCCGACTGGTTCCAAACACATAGCCACCCCTCTAATACTTAGCTAAAAAGATTAGGGCCTGGCCGACCCTGTTCCTAACAGGCGGCTACCCTCCTTTTACTTAGCACCTATGTTCACCAAGAACTTACCAAGGCCACAGGCCGAATGATCAGACCAGGCGCCAAGCCAACTGATCAAATATACAAAACAAATACGACCTGTCCCAACATCATAGCAGGCGTCCGGCGGCATCCCTCCGGATGAAATTCGTCGCAGAGAGCAGCTCCCTTTTGGGTGGAACATTGTTCTATAAACTAATTACACGGCACCTATACGACTGTCCCCAAGGGCAACCACGTAGCCGTTTTTGAGACAAGGATAACTCTATCACTAACCAAACCAGTGGTAGCAGTTGACATCTGAGTCAGATGACCGCCTGTATTATTTGGGATAAATGCAGGGGGTACCTCTTGAGTTAATAGCCAACAAACATTGGCGAATCAAGAGGTCTAGCCGGCCTCCGCCGCCTGGTACCTCTACTTCTCAAGCAAGAGTGACGGCGACTGAGTAACTCCAACGTTAACTCATAGTCACTCCCTCAAATTTGGTATGGAACCTAAAAGGTTTGAGTAGACCGCCTGTTTTTTGGCAAACAATGGCACTCAAACCCCTATTCCTACTAGGTAACCTATTGAGTTAATAGCCAACAAACATTGGCGAATCAAGGGGATCAGCCAGCCTCCGCCGCCTGGTACCTCTACTACTCAATCTAGAGTGTGACGAAGACTAAGTAACTCCTATGTTAACTTATAGTCACTCAAACTTAGTATGGAGCCTAAAAGGTATGAGTCGTCCGCTTGTTTTTAGCAAACAGGGGCTCTCAACCACTACTCCTGCTAGGTTAACAAATTATGAGTTAATAGCCAACAAACATTGGCGAATAAAGGGAAACAACCGGTACCCGCCGTTTGTTATCTCTACTACTCAGTTCCTTGGCGACTAGGTAATACTCATGTTTACTTGGTCAGACCACTTTCCTACTTGGTTAAATTTACTAATGACGGGACCGCCTCCCTAAAAAGGATCCAGTCTTTAAAATAGTTCGAATACCGATTGGATAAATGGCCGACTTATCGTCTATCCTGGAAACAGACAACCAGTTGTCCAGGGGCATAGGCGGCGTGACTAACTATCCGTACCTGTCTGCAACTATCGGCCATGCAAAACAGTCGGTCTAGTGAACAATTGGATATTAGAATATGGAATACTTAGACAAATTTGAGGCAAAACAAAAATTCATTAAAAAGAAGCCGGTCATTAAAGACCGGCAAAATATTCAAAGCCCCGGCCCCCTGGCCGGGTAAATACAAAAAAAACGGCACGCAGGCCGTGGAAAGAATACATAAAGGTTAAGAAGGGGGCAGATCTTCAATATTAGCAGCTGCCGCCTGGTCAGCACTCTTCTTGCTGGACTCGGCTTCAGCTGCATCCTTTTCTGATGCCTTACCCCCATGCGGCACAAGCGCCACTACCGGCTCCTCCTCCTCCAACGCTTCTTCCAACGCCTCTTCCTCAGCAGCCGCCAGGATCTCTTGATTATAAGTATCAGAACACTTGCGGTACGTTCTTTCCCAAGAGGCAATGTCGGCATTGGGGAAGAGGCGGCCCCAAGTCATGCGCTGAATTTGAGAGGAGTCTTCCATCATCTCCCGGACCAGCTCTTTCTTCTCTTGCTCGGCCTTTTCCGAGAGCTCTTGGGTAAGACTCTTCTCCTGGGTCACCAGGCGTTCCTTTACGCTGGCCAAGGATTTCTCCATGGCTTCGTAAGAGTACATTTTTAGGCGAAGAGGTTTCAGCTCGGCCTTGAGATTTGTGATGGTCGCCTCCATCTCGTCATTCTTCTTCTGGGCCGCCTCTAACTGAGCCCAAACAGCGGCGGTAGCCTGCGCCTGATAATAAAGAATATCAATGGTCACAACTTCATTTTGGGCAATTTGAAACATTGCCTTATCACAGTCAGAGGCGGCCATAGCTTTTGCAGCCTTTACCTCTTTGTTCTTCCGGTCAAGCGGCTTGCGAAGGCCGTTCACTCGGAGCAGGGCCTAAGTACAAAGGAACAGGCGTCAGTTTCCAAACAAAAAGAAAACAGGCGTCCACAAATTCAAATACTCAAAAATATGCTAAGTATACCTCAGCAAGGACCCCTGCAATCCCGTCTAGGTCAAGGGTGCCGACACCCCTGACCGCCTCCCTTTCAGCTGGAGGAACTGCCCTGATCATAGACTTGGCCATCTCTACCAAGTCAGGCTCCTGAGGGCCGGCTGCATCAAGCATAAACAAACGGATTAGACCTAGTAATAAAGGGAGCGAGTCTAAAATTTACAAGGACAACTTCTTACCTCTAGGCGGCCCAGTTGGAGTTTTAGAAGAAGTGGCCGGCTGTTTCTCAGCCGCCACATGTTTCCTGGCATAACCAGGAGAGCTCCCAACAGTCGTCTTCCGGGCCTTGGGGTCCGGCTGTTGGGAAGATGAAGCTCTTGGAGCACCCGTCTAAAAAAGAAGAAAAAAAGTCAGTATATGCATAAACACAACTCCAAAAAAAGGGTGAAAGGTTCGGAGCTCACCAAGGGTGCCCCCTTCTTTGGGGAGTCGGTTGAAGCTTGTTGCATGATAGAGGCCCGCAACATGGCCGCCGCAGTCTTGGAGGCGGTGATTTTGCTCATGGCGTCAGCTGCAAAAACAACAACAAAGTTAATAAAAGTCATAACAAGAAATGTATGGAAAAACAGAGTATTCGACAGGCCGACTACCTCTTGAGCACCGACTGCTGAGGCCACAGGCGGCCAAAAAGTACTCGTCGTAGAGCCATTTGAAGCTCAGGACGCAGTGCAGGGGTACTTGCTCTCGTACCCCTGAAGTAGAGTCGACCCTTGACTCTACTTTAAAGAGTCCTTTATCAAGGATCTCTTTCCTAGCCTTGGGGGGAACAGGCGGCATGCTACGGCCGCCTGCAAGAAGGGGCAGATTCCTGTTCCACCTATTGAAGCGCTTGTTCAGCTCAATGTCTGAACTCTCAATGATGAGGAAGGTGCTCCGCCAGTCCTTCCACTTGTTTGCTTTACCTCTCGTCATGAGGTAGCCCCTGTGGCTTGTCAATTGATACCAGCCGGTACCGCCTGTCTTAGGGGTCCGGCTGAGATAGTCCATATGGGCGAAAGCCTCGAAGCTCGGCTCCACCCCGTGCAGTTCGCACCCGGCCACATAACCGAGTACGTTGACCCAGGAGTTTGGGGCTAACTGCCATAACCCCAACTCATACCCATCAAAAATCCGCTGAACAGCCGGATGTAATGGGAAGCGCAGCCCTGCCTTGATGGCTGCCTCGTAGCAGCCAAAGCAAGCGCTATCATAACTGGAACCAGCCAACCAGACGACTGTGTCTTCTGGATCCGGCACAAACACTAGAAAGTCGGGGCGCATGGTGTGGTTTGCAATAAAGCTCTCCACTTTCTCTTGCATGGCTGTGATCCGGCCCCGAGGTACCGTGCAGTAGTAGGGGGTATTTAGCTCTCAGTAAGAGGCGGATGGCTCCGCCCAATTGTCCCCCTTCTCAACTGCGTGAGAAAGCCTCGCCTCTTGCAGGCGACTGTTTTTCTCTTCTGTACCCAAAGAAGCATGGCCAGAAGAGCTTGACTCGGAATCGTCCTCTGACGAGTCCGAAGAGGACGACTCCTCCCCTCTCCCGGAGGGGCCCGCCTCCTCTCTTTGAAAAGAAGCAGAATTGTTAACTGTTAAATGGGAAGGGGTCACTATGACTCCTCCCTCAGAATTGTCGTCTTTCAGGCCGCCTTGTTTCACTTCCACATCTGGCGCCTGGTCAGAAGTTTCACTAAGCGGCACCCTGTGGGAGGAGCCGTCTGAATTTGAGATCCTAGCAGTCTTTTTCGTTCTGGCCATCCTGCTCTGCATAGACACAGATACAGTCGGACTTTGTATAAAGGGCAAAGATGGGTCCGGAAAAGGGCAGGCGGCACTCCTAGTCCTAGATTCAGCCGTCCCCGGTGACCGGCTGATCACTAACCTAGGTCGTGTCGTGTGCTTCCGTGGTGCCATTTCAAAAAATAAAAAGAAAATTAAGAGTAAGAGAACCGACAGTTACCTGAACGAGTGACTGTTGATGAAGTTCTGAAAATCATGTGCAGTCGGCTTGTCAGAACAAGCGGTAGGCAGAAAAGGTCCGAAATGTCAAAGCAAGTTCAGGGGTCCGAATGTTCTCAAAAAGTTCTCAAAGTGTAAAAATGACTCAAGACAATCCTCCCTTATATAGGCGAAGTGAGAAGGCGAAGGGTCACTTTCAGAATTCAAAATTTGGGCGGGAAAATCTCTCGTCCTTTCGCCGACTGACACCTGTAGAAGGTCGCCGCCTGTTACAGTGTGACACCTGTCACAGGTAACACGTGACCAATCACGTGCCACCTGTGAGGGGCAAATGATTAGGGGATTTTGCTCCCACCAATCGGAATGCGCCACGTGGGCCAATCAGGTCCTGCCAAGTGTCCCCCAGTTGGAACTGTCAGGGCTTGCCATGTGGCACGCGCTTATTCGTCCACCTTGGACCTGTTATGTCATGACATGTGGCATACTCCATGCCTAATGGAGAAACCGGCCACCCAGGCCCAACTTCCAAGGGAAGCCCAATCGGCCCTAGGTTAACCTAAACCTAGGATGGGCACGTTTCCCAAGGTTATAAATACCTCCCTTAATCCTCATTAAGGGGATTACGAAGAAAAGAACGGAAAAAACACATTAATTACACACAATAATAACCGGCTGATCTCGCTAACAAAGAAGATTACCTACATTAAACACTCTCACCTAGAGAGACCCAATCATTTTAATTTCCGCATTAGTTACTCCTTAATCAAGTACTAACTTGACCGTTGGAGGCGGAGCTCCCAGGAGTCTCCGTTATTTTGCAGGTACAGGCGTCCGGTTCCAGTCTCGGAATTGTAACTCTCCCGCAGGACATCAGAAAACCCCGAAACACCATGTACAAAGCTCAAAGACTCACGCAAAACAGCCGGCCATTTAATGAGTGTCTATGCTTGAGTAAGCGGCTTCCCACTTCATGGTACCTATATTGCTTGAGTGTCCGCATGTTAAATATAGGAAACAACCCACCTCGGCATCGCTCTTCAAGCTAGCGACATTACAGCCGGCTACAATCATTCTTCAAGCCATCAATAACTATCATAGTGATTAATACAAGCGGCAAGCGTATGATTGAGTGTATGCCGCTCACACTTAGTGTATAAAGACCATTGAGATATGGCCATGGACGAGCAAACTCACATAATGAGAGCAAAGATGCCGTCACTCATTAATGATCATTAACAAAGCTATTAGCCAGCACCATGCAAGCTCCAAGCATCCGGCTGTATGCTGTGGGATAGCGTCTTCGAGGGAAGTCGGCACATCATTACTAAGAACAGCTGGCACTCAACAAATAAGCAACAAGTTATGATTACATTACTATGTGAGTGTAGAAGCTTCTATTTTGAGCATGAAACAAGCGCCAAAAGAGCTGTCTTGTTGTGAAAGCTAGGCATTGGCATGTCGCCCAAGGAAGTAGGCGGCAATGGCACCTGGCCTTGTGCCGGCCAGCCTAGTCCCAGCCACAAAGAATGAAACCAGCTTGCAAATGCTTTAAACAGCCGGCAGTACCAACTAGCTCGAGCTTGGCCAACCGGCCTTAATAATAAGGCATAACCTCTTTAATGACAACAGGCGGCCATGTGACTAGACCTAGCCACGCAGCAGCCAGGCGGCAGCCGGCCTAGTGAAGAAACGTCGCAGCCAGGCGGCTCTAAATATATGTGGCTTTGTGTACATAGCATGTAATTACCTCAAGCAAACGTGAGCATTCCCCTTGTCAATTACCTTGGTTGAGCTTGGCTGAATTATGATGAGATAAGCCTTTGAACCAAGCAAAAAACACAATCGGCCGCCACTATTCAAGCTCCAACAGGCGGCACCTAAGAGTTGCCCCTAAAGATAGAAGGCGGTAGCCAAGTAACCAAGGAGTCATGAGCTATGCTCTCCTTTGATACAAGCGACATTGGTTACAAAAGCCAATCATTAACAGTCGGCCTATTATTATGCTATTAAATCAAATGAAGTTTGAAAGATCACTTGAGTCTACTACAATATCGAGGCACAACCGGCATACCGAATGTTTGGTCCTCCTTGTTTTGTAATCTTGCTACCATTAATCATTATTATGATTATTATATAATCATGGTGGGAAAGGCCCATTCGCGCATGATCCTCAATCATTATTATGATTATTATATAATCATGGTGGGAAAGCCGCCTACACGCATGATCCCTCAAAATATTGCTTAAGGATATTAAGACCGGCAGTTTAGTGGGCACCCTATTGGAGACCGTCTCCCTTCGTGGACTATCTCCACTTATTTGCTAGCCAAAAAATTTCACCAAGGGGCTAAAGACCGGCAGCGTCAATTAAGATCTTCAATCATCATCATCATTGTTAAAGTTTAAGCGGCACCCTAACCTGGTCGACCGAGTGTTTGTGGCAAAACAACCTCCTAAAATCAGAGTCACGAGCCGCATAAAAATAACTTTAGCATGACCACTTGTCCCCATTCGAAAAAATTAGAGTCATCAATCAAAGACGGAGGCATCCTAACATCATCCATCATCCATGAAAGGGGACTAAGTGATCCATTTGCTCTAACACTTGAAATTATTTTAATACTTGGTACTGATTCAGAGGGGCATGCCGCTGTACCTCTACAGTCAGCTACTCTCCATTGAGTATTTCACTCTATCACTAGAGGGGCATGCCGCTGTACCTCTACAGTCGGCTATTCTCCATTGAGTATTTCACTCTATCACTAGAGGGGCATGCCGCTATACCTCTACAATCGGCTACTCTCCATTGAGTATTTCAGTCTATCATAAGAGGGGCATGCCGCTGTACCTCTACAGTCGGCTACCCTCCACTGATTATTTTACTCTATCACCAAAGGGGCATGCCGTCTGGACATACAGTCGGCTACTCTCCATAAAAGAGGGTCGACTGGTTCCAAAACAGACAGTCCCCCCCCTATACTTAGCTAAAAAATGATCAGGGCCTGGCCGACCCTGTCCCTAAACAGGCGGCTGCCCTCCTCTTACTTAACATCTGCGTCCACCAAAGGACTAACCAAAGCCACAGGCTGGATGATCAGCCTAGGCGCTAGGCCGACTGATCCTCCCTTAAAATTAAACTAATACGACTTGTCCCAACATCATAGCAGGTGTCCGGCACATCCCTTTGGATAAGTTTCGTCGCAGAGAGCAGCTCCCTTTTGGGTGGAATACTGCTCTATAAACTAAGCACACGGCACCTAAACGACTATCCCTGAGGACAACCACGTAGCCGTTTACAAATGAGACAAGGATAACTTTATCACTAACCAAACCAGTGATAGCAGTTGACATTTGAGTTGGATGACCGCCTGCATTACTTGGGATAAATGCAGGGGGTACCTCTTGAGTTAATAGCCAACAAACATTAGTGAATCAAGGGGTCCAGCCGGCCTCCGCCGCCTGCTACCTCTACTACTCAAGCAGGAGTGACGGCGACTAAGTAACACCAACATTAACTCATAGTCACTCCCTCAAACTTGGTATGGAACCTAAAAGGTTTGAGTAGACCGCCTGTTTTTTTGCAAACAGGGGCACTCAAACCACTATTCCTACTAGGTTACCACCTCTTGAGTTAATAGCCAACAAACATTGGCGAATCAAGGGGTCCAGCCGGCCTCCGCTGCCTAGTACCTCTACTACTCAAGCAGGAGTGACGGCGACTGAGTAACACCAACGATAACTCATAGTCACTCCCTCAAACTTGGTATGGAACCTAAAAGGTTTGAGTAGACCGCCTGTTTTTTGGCAAACAGGGGCACTCAAACCACTATTCCTACTAGGTTACCACTCCTTGGGTTAATAGCCAACAAACATTGGCGAATCAAGGGGATCAGCCGGCCTCTGCCGCCTGGTACCTCTACTACTGAAGCTGGAATGACGGAGACTGAGTAACTCCCATGTTAACTCATAGTCATTCTCTCAAACTTAGTACGGAGCCTAAAAGGTATGAGTCGCCCGCCTGTTTTTTAGCAAACAGGGGCTCTCAACCACTACTCCTGCTAGGTTAACAACCTTTGAGTTAATTTCCAAGCAAAACTTGACAAATCAAGGGGACCATCCGGCCTCCGCCGCCTGGTTTCCCTACTACTCAAATAAAAGAGGCGGTGATTGACTAACCTCAAGGTTAACCAGTCGCCCTCCTTAGTACGGAACCTAAAAGGTATGAGAGGTGCGCCTATTTTTTGGAAAACAGGGGCTCTCAACCACAATTCCTACTAGATCTGAAAGAAGCTACCGCCCAAGCATAGCTACTCTGGCTAGGCATCCCGTTCGCAGAAACAGACAGTTTGTCCCCATCAAATTTGGTGAAATTCATCAAATATTGTGAAACCATGCCAAAACATTTTGGCGCGGCTTGAGTTAATAGCCCAGCAAAACTTGGCGAATAAAGGGGGTCAGTCGGCCTAAGCCGCCTAATTCTTCTACTACTCATACCCAAGTGACGGAGATAGGGGAACCCCAAAGGTTACCTCATAGTCACTCAACCAACCTAGTATGGAACCTAAAAGGTATGAGGAGTCCGCCTATTTTTTTCAAACAGAGGTACTCGACCACTATTCTTACTACGTTGGCTATACTTAAAACTGCCGCCTGTAACCCAACAGGCGTAGCTACTTCGGTTTGACGTCCTGTCTGACGCCTGCTTCGATGCAGCCACCATAGTAGACGACCATCCATCACCCAACAAAATAAACTAAGTACCAAAATTAGTATATTGCATTAAAAACAAATCAAGAGGCCAACGGCTGAATAATCTTAAAACGCTTACCCCCTGTGCAATAGTTGACAGTCCACCTAATCAGGGGCTATCTGCATAGTGGGGAAAAGAATCGGCATCTGTCTAGTTCGGCGGCAATCATACCGCCCAAGGTATCAAAATTTTCTAAGTTAATCAAGTCCATCTCCTATTAGAACTAGATAAGATGCCGACCTAGCAAGCTTCAAGGGTCTAACTTTCGAAAGGAGCAATCCCTCCTGGAAAGAGAGATTACTTCTTCCGAGGGGCAAATGTTTAGGGTAAAATTACCCATGACAAATGGACCAATCCGGACCTGCCATGTGTCCACCATGTGGGCCAATCAGCGTCTGCCACTTGTCACCCTGAGAGATCCAACATGGACTAATCAGGCCACGCCATGTGGCCAATAATCTGCCAACCAGGAAAACGATCGCAAAAGGCCCAAATCCCGAGGCAAGCCCAATCAGTCCTAGGTTTTTCCAGAAAACCTAGTATTAGGCACGTACTTTGAGGCTATATAAACAGGTCATTAGCCTCCATTAAACGACAGAATCATCTCACCTAGAGAAGCCTAAACACACGTGCATACCATTCGCTAGACCAGACTTAACAATATTTGCACTCCCCGATCACTCCTCCCTTTGAGGAACCAGATCACCCTCTTTACTTTCCTCACCTTTTTACTCCACATACAAGTACTAACTTAATCGTCGGAGGCGGAGCTCCCACCACCCGGAGTCTCCGTTGTTTTGTAGGTACAGGCGCAAGGATCCAGTCCCAGAATTGTAACCCTCCCGTAGGACATCAAAAAACCCCGAAACACCTTTCAAAGAGAAATCACACAGATAATGGCACGCAACGACAATGGAAACTCCAAAAAATGAAAATCGAGTGAGGACTTTGAACTACAATCAAGGGAGAAAATAGTCCCAATGTAGGACAAAAAATTGAGGAGAATAAACAATTAAGGATGGAAAAGTAAATCAAACGAAGGAAAAAAGTAAGAAGAACAAAAGAAGAAACTTACAACAACAACGAGCAACGATTATTCGCAGAAGAGCAGTAGCGAAGGAGAAGGGAGAACGAGGAATTTAAAATGAGGAAGATGAAAAGTGAGATATTAAAAACAGGAAGTAAAAAGGGGGGACAGTGACATTGAATGCGACCATTAATAAGCGGTTTTACTTAATTAATAGAGTTCAATCGCCATATCAGTTCAGTCAAATAAACTGCTCACAGGATGACTGACACGTATCCCACACATGCAAGACAATATTCCCTCCAAAAAAAACCTTCCTCGGACTTCAGCGGGAGTAATCAAAATTCCTCGCTACAAGCTCGTCATTTCTCAAACTTCAGCGGGAGTAATCGAAATTCCTCGCTACAAGCTCGTCATTTCGCAAACTTCAGCGGGAGTAATCGAAAATCCTCGCTCCAAGCTCGTCATTTCTCAAACTTCACCAGGAGTAATCGAAATTCCACGCTATAAGCTTATTTCTCAGACTTCAGCGGGAGTAATCAAAATTCCTTGCTACAAGCTTGTCATTTCTAAAAACCTCAACAGGAGTAATCGAAATTATTCGCTAAGAAGCTAATCACTTCTTCGAGCACGAGGGGCTACTACCATCCACACTCTGCAGTAAAAACCATCTTCAGCACTTCACAACATGTTCTCTTAAGTTTCAGAACTGCGTATGCACTCCTGAGACTTGAGGGGCTAGTTGTATGGAGGATATCTCAGCCGGATGACTTGTTGAGCAATTACCAATTAGGTTACACGGTCAAAACAGCTGGCATGAGTGACCTCATACCACCTCTTGAGGGGCTAGTTGTATGGGATAGCTCCTGCTGAGCTATTCCCTACCAGCCGAACTCACCTAGAGGGGGCGCGTTAATCAGTCAAGAACTGGCATGAGTGACCTCATACCACCTCTTTAGGGGCTAGTTATTCGGGATAGCTTCTGTTAGGCTATCACCGCGCTCCCATCCTTGCTAACGGGGTGCGCACTTACCAGCCCGATAGAGTCGACTTACTGGTTAACCAAGTATGACTCCGCCAAAAGCAGATCATACACCTATAAATAGGGAACCAAGTACATCAGAAAAGAGGTTAGACTCACGAGTTATTAGACTCCCTATCTTGGCACAATTTCTCTCTCTAAACACATTCTAACTTAAGCATTAAAGGGGGGGTTCCTCGAGCCACCCCCGAGGACAGGTACGTTTGTCACTCGTGTAGGTTATCCAGCTAGACCCAACTTGCTCTAGTCAGAACCCCCAGAATTGAAAATACAACTTATTCGCAATTGAAAATAACAAACTGAAAAACAGAATTGAAAATACAACTTATTTGCAAAAGATGGGTCTTTCACCCTTCATGCAAATGAATCAAGTTTCAAACATGATTTACAAACATGGAGTCTATTTCAGATTTTATGGCCTCTAACCATTATTCAGAATTTGGATTTGTCATAGCTAATTTACAAGACATTATTCCCTCACCATCCAATGGTAAATAGTATGCTTGTAAGTCTTAGGTTTCTTTCTAACTTAATAGAAATTTATAGGATTCAATCCAAGCCTTTGGTGAATTCTATACCTATACGGGGTAATTGCATCAAACACTAAGTTTAAAGGTGCCTTTAAAGCCCTTTGATTATATTGATCTTACTCCACCACTTCTAAAGTTTTTTGAGGATTGAATTCTCATTTAAGGCACTTGTTAAGTCCTTTGAGTATTCTTGATCAATCATTCTCATTAAGCCCTTCTAAAGTCTTTGGAGATTATCAGTTTAAGTTTGTTGCTAATCTTAATGGTCATCAAGTTCACTTTCCTCCCACTTGTCGTTTTGGAAATGTGTAACTTTCCAGAAAGACACCACTTAGAGCAACAAATACTATGTTCTCAATTAGGTTGTGGAAGTAATGCCCGTAATCTCACTTGAATACTTATAAAGAGACATGTATATTGTGTTTGGGTAAAAGTTCGATGTGAAACAAACAATTAGCTTCTTCTCGAGCTACCTTAGCCCTTATTGAGCCACTTAGCTCCCACTGAGCCAATGAACTCCTACTTTTCTAAGAACCCTAGACATATACTTGAAAAGACGCTAGAAACTATTTATATTATGACTAAATATGGTGTCCTTTCTTAGCTTTGACAATTTTTGTTTAGTGTAACACTAGTCATTTGTTCAAATCTTTAAGAACTTTATAGGAAGGGATGTAATCCATCATCATTCGAGTCATTTCCAAATGGCATCGAGGTCTCCGTCAAGATATACTATACTCTTTGTGGAAATCGTTATGAAATTTCAATATCATAACTTTGATATGATCACTCTTGGCTTAAGCAAACATCGTTGGATCTAATCTAGACATTTTGATATTTTGCCAAGTCGATACTATACTTCACTGAACATTTGAGCTACTCAAGGTCCAGTTTGTTCACATTTGATGAATGTAGCCACATTCTTTCAAATTCTTGTGAGACGTTAAAGTAATGGGATCCTCTTTAGCTTTTGGAGTCAATTGTCTATGCCAAGCACATAGCTCCTTTCATTGTCAATTTCAACAAGTAAGACTTGCTTGTTTTAGAACAATTCCGAATCTATTAACTATTAAGAGTCTATCTAATAGAGCCTTGAGTACATTCTTGTCGATGTGACATTGCTAAAGATGTTTGGAACACAAATCATGTCCATGACTTGAACCTTGTTAGTTTTCATGATAGGGAAATGTTTGTTTATAATCTAGCATTCTTGACTCATGGCTTAGACAACCATGCCATTTAAATAATACCCGCAACTACTAGATCTTTTACTTTGAATGTGAGTATTTCCGTGTGTAAACGAATCGTTTGCTGATTATGGAACACAATAACAATTATTTGTTCCAGCCTTATTTAAGGACTTTAAACAAATGACCTTACAACTGATGTAGCATTACTTGCTTCATTCTAAGCTTGTAAGTCAATAACTTAGCTTGTCTTCAATGGTTTGAGGTCACTTTCAAAGTGGAACACTCAAGCAGTATCCAATACTTATGAAGATAACGAATTCCTAAGTTGACCATAATAACATGAACTCATGGGTAGAAAAGGAGTCTTATTCCTTTCCTTTGTTCCTTGTTTCCTATATTTCTTATCATACACCATCTCATAACTTTAAGAACCATTTATTTAAGTACCTTTGACTTTTACACTTTGTTAGGCAAAATTAAGCATCTAATGCGCCCTGAAACAAAGTTCCATCTTTTCCTTCAATTCGTACTTGAATTGCTACATCAATGAGTCCTACTCATTTGTGTATGAAGCGAAAAGATATGTTGGTTGTCAACTATTGACAATTTGAGTTTTTCAACTCAATATTTCATGTTCATCAAAGCTACCTATTTCGGGGTTTTTTAATGTCCCACAAGAGAGTTACAATTCCAAGACTGGTCTCTGGACGCCTGTACCTGCAAAATAACGGAGACTCCGGGTGGTGGAGTTCCGCTTCCAACGATCAAGTTAGAATGTGTATGGAGTCTATAAAAAGTGCGGAAAGTAAAGTATTTTCTCGGATTCCGAGAGAATATATGCAATTAATGATTCCTTTGTTTTTTTGTATATATTTCTAAATGTGTCCCATGATGGGAACATCTCCCTACTTATAGGGTCTCGAAATGCATGCGCGAATTGACCATAAAAGCCGCCATTTTTCCCAATCATTGAGGATGCCATGTGTCAGTAGGGGATTGTTTCTCTGGGAACGTCTCCTGAGGTGACACGTGTCACCTCCCCATTAGACCATGTGTCCTGGGTAAAAATACCCAAAACATTTGCCCCTCACGGGTGTCATGTGGCACCTGTGTAACTTGTCAGGCGGCCATTGGAGGACGGTTTTTAGCAGTTGGTATTCTAGGGAAATTACAAGGATGCTCCCTAAATTACCCTTCTATAAAAAGATTTTTTACGTTTTCCTCTTCGATATTTCCAAAGCTTAGAGAGAGAGACATCCATTTCTAGAGAGATAAACTCTGCTAACCGCCTGTACTCCTTGCAAGAAGTTGCTTTCATTTCACTACTCACAGCCGGTTCACCGTCTGGGTAGTTTGCAAATTGTCATTCTTTTTAAAAGGGGTACATCCGGTCATCTCTTCTCTAGAACTGCTTGTGTACCCTTCAAGCAAGCTTTGGCATTTCAAGTGGGTACAACCAGTCCCCCGCCTAAGCATCTTGCAAGCCATTGTTCAGTTTTTGCCTGTTATTTCAGTCGGTCACCGCTTTTCTAACTCGCAGCCCATCTCATAGGTACCGCCTCACTTCTTCTTAACTCTTTTAAATATTTCCGCTTGTGTACATTTTGTTCCATTAATGGATTCACCAATAGCACACAGGGCACAACGTATTTTAGAGGGCAGCCGGTCCCCTGGTACAGCTGAATTTAGAACTGGGGGAACCACATCTGGGTGCCTAGATCACTCTTGCTCATCTCCCAATCCGACTATCTCCGTTTCTGTGCAGGACACTATGGCTAGGACTAGGAAGACGGTCGTTGATCCGGAGTATAGGGAGGAGAGCACCGAAGAAGGGCCGCCTGAGAGAGATCAGGCTGAGATGGCAAGAGGATCCTCCATGGGCACACCCAGCACACCCAGTGATGGGATTCTAGAATCCGAAAATGGAGACGAAGGAGAGGCCGCCTCTGTGTCATCTCATGAGGAGGCGGGTGGAAGTGCCACTGAGAGAGACGGGAGTGAAACCGCCTCTAGTTTTGGCTCAAGTAGCTCTCTCACTTCGGATGTGGATAGTAAGGAAGAGGAGAGGGAAACATGGAATAATAAAGGGGATCCACTTCAAATTATATTTCTGCCAAAGACAGGGCAAATATGGAAAGGCACCTAGAGACGGTTAAACTCAAGCGTCCTCTGGGTGCCGGTTACACCATCCAGGTACCGCCTGAGTTTGGGACAATAGCCTGGAATGACGACTAGCCAGGCGCCAATAGATATTTTGACTGCTATGAGGCGGCATTTTTGGCAGGGCTCCGCTTCCCCCTTCATAATGCAATAAAGGCTATCCTTAGAGGATATGGCCTAGGCGTGTTGCAGTTAACCCCAAACTCCTGAGTTAACATTTTGGGCTACATCGCCGCCTGTGAGAAGCAGGGTCTCCATCCCGGTTAGGAGGCCTTTGCCAAGATGCAATATCTAAGCCGAAGTCTAGGCAGGTGGAGGGCATGGTACACCTTAACCACCTACCCAAAATACCTGATGACCCTAGACAAACCGTTTAAGTAGTCAGACTGGAAAACTCGCTTCTATCTGGTTTCTATCCCCACCAAGCGAGAAAACTTTAAACTTCGCACATACAATCGGAAACCAGACCTTCTGGGACAGAAGTGCAAGTTGCCTCAAATCCCGGATGAGGATTACAAAAAAATAATAGAGGCGGGGTTTTTTGAGCTTACAACCACCACCCTCTCAACCAGGAAATCAATTAGTGTACCCAAAAACTAGGTACCTAAACACGAGTTTTTAAGGGACGAGCCGTTTTTGTCCTCTTGTGGGTTGAGCACCCAATTTAACAGACGTATGTTGACAATTTTCCCGTCTATGCTTTGCCGTCTCTATCTTTGTAACTTGTGTTTTTCTTGCTCGATGATCTGACAGACGGTTTTCTTTTGCAAAAACTGCACTTAACATGCTTCCATTGGACAAGACGCCTGCCAAGTCCGCCGCAGACATCCGCAGGGATAATGCGGAGAAGAAAAGAACCGCGCAAGCGGCTAAGAACATAAGGTATTTATCGCCTGACGTAACTTCCCATTTACTGCTTTGTTTCTTGGTGTGCAGACAGTGATAAACTGTTTGTATAGTTTATACTTGGTCCCAGCCTTTTTGTCTAATTTCTGACTTGTTTTCTAAGAAGGAGACAGGGCTCCTAAATCCCTTTAAAGGATCATCAAACCAAGGTCTGGTGAGGAGACTTCTGGCAACAAGTCTAGGAGGACCTCGTCTGCTCAGACGGACTCCCGAGCGATTGTTGGAGGAAAGAGTCTACAAATACACATAGACCTTGCCTCCAAGCCAGATGTTGCTGCGGCGTCGTCTGGCGTCTCACCCCCTTGGGCTGCAGGCGATTTGAGCCTTCAGCCGCCTCACTAAGGTATTTTTGAATTATACAACTCTCTTGAGCTTGGTTGGCCCATGCGAGTCAAGTCTCATTCTTGTCTTCATTCAGAAGGTTCCTCTGGCAGCCGGCAATCTATTGGAGGCGGTTATGCTGCTTTCTCACCGTCTCTTTCTAGTGCAGATATGTCTCCTCGATGGCCGGATGTGCAGCAATTTTCCAAGGCCATGCTGAAGGTCGTCTCCAAGGAAGACAAAGAGGCCATCCCTGGTATACATGCGTTCAATGTTAGCCGCATCCTGGCCCAACTAAATGAGGTATGAATGTTTCACTTTTAGTTTCTAACTTCTTAGTATGTGACGGCTGCACTTTAACACTTTTATTGTACATACAATGCTGCAACTGGAAGGGCTGAAGAAGTCGTATGCCAATAGGAAGAGGTAAGGTGGGAAAAAAGAGACACTATCGATACGTCTGATGTTGCTCGGTATCAAATGATTATTCATGACCTCGAGACTAATTTGGAGCCTTTGCAACAGGTGAATCCCTCAAGCGGCTTCAAAAATCTCTCGATGAGGCAAACACCAAAATCCATAATCTAGAGGCGGTTATTGACAATGCTGAGCTTGAGTTGAAAAAGAAAGACGATGCTCTCAAGTCCTTGGATGAAACCAAGAAGGAGAACATCTCTTTAAAAGCTAACAATGACCGCTTGCTGAAGGAAAGGGCCACTGCAGAGAAAAACTTCAGGGCCACCTTAGAGGCTGATTAGAGCCGGCTCGTCGAGGAGAATGAGCACGACTGTGAAAACCGCATGAGGATGGCCTGGTCCCTCCTGAGTCCAGAGGCAGAGTACAACACCTGGGAATGTGCTTACAAATATGCTGATCTTGCTATTTTGGCTAAGGAAGAGAACCAGCCGGAGACAGAGCCCTTCCAGGACTGGCTAAAGAAGGAAGCCGTCGAGGAGGAGGAGAAGGCGGACTTTGAGAGAGAGGAGGAGGATCACAAGGAAGTCCAAGAGACCTCTGTTCCAGCTCCGCCTGCCAAGGATGCAGCCTCTGCCCCGGCTCAGTAATTAAGCTTTTTGTATTTCCGGCCTGCGTGCCGTATATTTTATGTCTTTCCACCGGATGGGGATCCGATTAACACTTACTCTCTCGGCCTTTTGGTCGGCTTTTAATGAAATTTTCTACCGGCTGATGTGTCGGTATTTGTCCACTCTTGCCTCAAAATTTCAATTCTTGCAATTTTGCCAAGTATCCGAATGCATGCGGTTTATTTCAATTCTAGCAATCTTGCTAAGTATCTGAATGCATGCGGTTTATTGTTTTTTAGCATAATTTTATTGCTAAGTACTAGAGTCAAGGTGGTTAATCAGTTACAATAGGCTAATTTTCCCCTGGATGGATGTGCACTTTATTTTTTGGCATTTTCGTTAAGTGCCAAAATGCATGCGGCTCATCAGGTACAATAGGCGTATTTTTCCCTTGGACGGGTGTTTTCTTGGCACTTGTCCCTACCCAAGCGAACAGTCGTCTAATAAACATCTGGATGGTCGTCAAGCGGTCATTGACCGTCTCTGAAACAACTCTTAATATTTAATTCTGAGTTAGAATAACAGGCGGTTTTCTTTATGGCGCCAGGGTTCCAACTTTGACTCTTTTGAATCAACCGGCTGTGACTTACCCCTTGGGTTAGTCAGTCTCTGCCAATGGTCTAATAGCAAGCGGCCATTGACCGTGTGTAGGTGTCACTACCAAGTTATACTTTTACTTCTAAGGTTTTGACTTAACGTAAATATTCAATTATGGTAACCGTTTGTATTGTTACTGAAAAATGACCGGTTATATCCAACAAAGATTTTGGTTACCGTTTGTATTGCCTTTAAGCATTAACCAGTTATATCCAGGTCTCAATTGATCATTTAAACGACTGCGAGTTATCTTAAATCTAGATAATCGGTAGCGCCGTTTGTGTTATATTTTATAAAACAATGTACAACCCAAATGGGAGATGTTCTCTTCGACGAATTCACTCGGATGGGCGTCGCCGGTTGTCAGCTCTTGTTGAAGAAGACGTAAAGAAATTATATAAGCCCATCTGTACATTATACAGACGGTAAATATGGAGAAAGCGAAAAACAAGTGAAAATAAAGCTTCTTTTCATTTATAAACCTTATTTACAAAACATTTACAAGTCTCAGAAGTAGTACATTTTCAAGTTATGTACGTTCCAAGTTCTGGCCAGCTGCTTGCCTTCTGGAGTTTCTAGGCGGTAGGTACTGTTTCGGGGTTTTCTGATGTCCTGCGGGAGAGTTACAATTCCGAGACTGGAACCGGGCGCCTGTACCTGCAAAACAACGGAGACTCCTGGTGGTGGGAGCTCCGCCTCCAACGGTCAAGTTAGTACTTGATTAAGGAGTAATTAATGCGGAAATTAAAGTGATTGGGTCTCTCTAGGTGAGAGTGTTTAATGTATGTAATCTGCTTTTTTGGCGTGATCAGCATGTAATTCCCCTTAATGAGGATTAAGGGAGGTATTTATAACCTCGGGAAACGTGCCAATCTAGGTTTAGGTTAACCTTGGGCTGATTGGGCATCCCTCGGAAGTTGGGCCTAGGTGACCGGTTATCCCAGGTGTTATGGGAAGGACACGTGTCGTGTCGTAATTGGTCCAAGGTGGACGGATCATTGCTTGACACGTGGCAGGCTCCTATTGGCCCATGTGGCGGACACATGGCGGAACCTGATTGGTCCACTTGTCAGATGGTGATTGGTGGGAGCAAAATCCCCTAATCATTTGCCCCTCACAGGTGGCACGTGACTGATCATGTGTTACCTGTGACAGGTGTCGCACTATAACAGGCGACGGCCTGCTACAGGTGTCACTCGGCGAAAGGCCGAGAGATTCTCCCGCCCAAATTATGAATTCTGGAAGTGACCCTTCGCCTTCTCACTTCGCCTATATATAAGGGAGTGTTGACTTCAGTCATTTTCACACTTGAGAACTTTGTGAGAGAACATTCGGACCCTTGAACTTTCTCTGACATTTTGGACCCTTTCTGCCTACCGCCTGCTCTGACAAGCCGACTGCAAAGGATTTTCAGAACTTCATCAATCGTCACTCGTTCAGGTAACTTTCGGTTCTCTTACTCTTAATTTTCTTTTTATTCTTTTTTGAAATGGCACCACGGAAGCACACGACACGACCTAGGTTAGTGATCAGCCGGTCACCGGGGACGGCTGAATCTAGGACTAGGAGTGCCGCCTGCCCTTTTCTGGACCCATCTTTGCCCTTTATACAAAGTCCAACTGTATCTGTGTCTATGCAGAACATGATGGCCAGAACAAAAAAGACTGCCAGGATCTCAAATTCAGACGGCTCCTCCCACAGGGTGCCGATTAGTGAAACATCTGACCAGGCGCCAGATGTGGAAGTGAAACAAAGCGGCTTGAAAGCCGGCAGTTATGAGGGAGGAGTCAAAGTGACCCCTTCCCATTTTATAGTTGACAATTCTACATTCTCTCCTGCTCCTTTTAAAGGAGAGGAGGCGGGCCCCTTCGGGAGAGGAGAGGAGTCGTCCTCTTCGGACTCGTCAGAGGACGATTCCGAGTCTAGCTCTTCTGGCCATGCTTCTCTGGACACAGAAGAGAAAAACAGTCGCCTGCAAGAGGCGAGGCTTTCTCACGCAGTTGAGAAGGGGGACGATTGGGCGGAGCCATCCGCCTCTTACCGAGAGCAAAATACCCCCTACTACTGCACGGTACCTCGGGGCCGGATCACGGCCATGCAAGAGAAAGTGGAGAGATTTATCGCAAACCACACAATGGGCCCCGGCTTTTTAGTGTTTGTGCCGGATCCAGAAGACACAGTCGTCTGGCCGGCTGGTACCAGTTATGATAGTGCCTGCTTTGGCTGCTACGAGGCGGCCATCAAGGCTGGGCTGCGCTTCCCACTACATCCGGCTGTCCAGCGGATCTTGGATGGGTATCAGTTGGGGTTATGGCAGTTAGCCCCGAACTCCTAGGTCAACGTACTCGGCTATGTGGCCGGGTGCGAACTGCACGGGGTGAAGCCGAGCTTCGAGGCTTTCGCCCTGATGAACTACCTCAGCCGGACCCCTAAGGCAGGCGGTACCGGCTGGTATCAATTGACGAGCCACAGGGGCTACCTCATGACGAGAGGTAAAGCAAATAAATGGAAGGACTGGCGGAGCACCTTCCTCATCATTGAGAGTTCAGACACAGAGCTGAACAAGCGCTTGAACAGGTGGAACAGGAATCCGCCCCTTCTTGCAGGCGGCCGCAGCATGCCGCCTGTTCCCCCCAAGGCTAAGAAAGAGATCCTAGATAAAGGACTCTTCAAAGTAGAGGCGAAGGTGAACTCTACTTCAGGGGTACGAGAGCAAGTACCCCTGCACTGCGTCCCGAGCTTCAAATGGCTCTACGACGAGTACTTTTTGGCCGCCTGTGGCCTCAGCAGTCGGTGCTCAAGAGGTAGCCGGCCTGTCGAATACTCTGTTGTTCCATGCATTTCTTGTTTTGACTTATTAACTTTGCTATTTGTTTTTGCAGCGGAAGCTATGAGCAAAATTACCGCCTCCAAGACTGCGGCGGCCATGTTGCGGGCCTCCATCATGCAACAGTCTTCAACCGACTCCCCCAACAAGGGGGCACCCTTGGTGGGCTTCGAAACTTTCACCCTCTTTTTGGAGTTGTGTTTATGCATATACTGACTTCTTCTTTTTTAGACGGGCGCTCCAAGAGTTTCTTCTTCCCAACAGCCGGACCCCAAGGCCTAGAGGACGACTGTTGCGAGCTCTCCTGGTTCTGCCAGGAAACATGCGGCGGCTGAGAAACAGCCGGCCACTTCTTCTAAAACTCCAGCTGGTCCGCCTAGAAGTATGAAGTTGTCCTTGTAAATTTTAGACTTGCTCCCTTTTTTACTAGGTCTAATCCGTTTGTTTATGCTTGATGCAGCCGGCCCTCAGGAGACTGACTTGGTCGAGGTGGCCAAGTCTATGATCAAGGTCGTTCCTCCAGCTGAAAGGGAGGCGGTCAGGGGTGTCGGCACCCTTGACCTAGACGGGATTGCAGGGGTCCTTGCTGAGGTATACTTAGCATATTTTTGATTATTTGAATTCTAGGACGCCTGTTTTCTTTTTTGTTTGGAAACTGACGCCTGTTCCCCTTTTTACTTAGGCCCTGCTCCGAGTGAACGGCCTTCGCAAGCCGCTTGACCGGAAGAACAAAGAGGTAAAGGCTGCAAAAGCTATGGCCGCCTCTGACTTTGATAAGGCAATGTTTCAAATTGCCCAAAATGAAGTTCTGACCATTGATATTCTTTATTATAAGGCGCAGGCTACCGCCGCTATCCGGGCTCAGTTAGAGGCGGCCCAGAAGAGGAATAGCGAGCTGGAGGCGACCATCAACAGCCTCAAGGCCGAGCTGAGACCTCTTCGCCAAAAGATGTCCTCATACGAAACCTTGGAGAAATCCTTGGCGAGCGTAAAGGTAAGCCTGGTGACCCAGGAGAAGAGTCTTACTTAGGAGCTCTCGGAAAAGGCCGAGCAAGAAAAGAAAGAGCTGGTCCGGGAGATGATGGAAGACTCTGCTCAAATCTAGCGCATGACTTGGGGCCGCCTCTTTCCTAATACCGACTTTGCCTCATGGGAAAAAACGTACCGCCAGTGTTCTAATACATATAATCAAGAGATCCTGGCGGCTGCTGAGGAAGAGGCGTTGGAGGAAGCGTTGGAGGAGGAGGAGCAGCCGGTAGTGGCGCTTGTGCCGCTTGGGGGTAATGCATCAAAGAAGGATGCAGCTGAAGCCGAGTCCAGCAAGAAGAGTGCTGACTAGGCGGCAGCTGCTGATATTGAAGATCTGCCCCCTTCTTAAGCTTTATGTCTTCTTTCCACGGCCTACGTGCTGTTTGTTTTGTATTTACCCGGCCAGGGGGCCGGGGCTCTGAATATTTTGCTGGTCTTTGATGACCGGCTTCTTTTTAATGAATTTTTTGTTTTGCTTCAAATTTGTTCAAGTATTGAATATTCTGATATCCAATTGTACATGGCCGATAGTTGCAGACATGTACGGATAGTTAGTCACGCCGCCTATGCCCCTGGACGACTGGTTGTCTGTTTCCAGGCTAGACGATCAGTCGGCCATTTATCCAATCGGTATTCGAACCATTTTAAAGACTGGATCCCCTTTAGGTAGGCGGTCCTGTCATTTGTAAAATTAATCAAGTAGGAAGTGGTTTGACCAAGTAAACATGATTGTTACCTAGTCGCCAAGTAACTGAGTAGTAGAGGTATCAAGCGGTTGGTACCGGTTGTTCCCCTTTATTCGCCAATGTTTGTTGGCTTTTAACTCATAGGTTGTTAACCTAGCAGGAGTAGTGGTTGAGAGCCCCTGTTTGCTAAAAACAGGCGGACGACTCATACCTTTTAGGCTCCATACTAAGTTTGAGAGAGTGACTATGAGTTAACTTTGGTGTTACTTAGTCGCCGTCACTCCTGCTTGAGTAGTAAAGGTACCAGGCGGCGGAGGCCGGCTGAACCTTTTGATTCGCCAATGTTTGTTGGCTATTAACTCAAGAGGTACCCCCTGCATTTATCCCAAGTAATACAGGCGGTCATCTGACTCAGATGTCAACTGCTACCACTGGTTTGGTTAGTGATAGAGTTATCCTTGTCTCAAAAACGGCTACGTGGTTGCCCTTTGGGACAGTCGTATAGGTGCCGTGTAATTAGTTTATAGAGAAATGTTCCACCCAAAAGGGAGCTGCTCTCTGCAACGAATTTCATCCGGAGGGATGCCGCCGGACGCCTGCTATGATGTTGGGACAGGTCGTATTAGTTTTGAAGATTTGATCAGTTGGCTTGGCGCCTGGTCTGATCATTCGGCCTGTGGCCTTGGTTAGTTCTTGGTGAACGTAGGTGCCAAGTAAAAGGAGGGTAGCCGCCTGTTAGGCACAGGGTCGGCCAGGCCCTAATATTTTTTAGCTAAGTATAAGGGTGGCTGTGTGCTTTGGAACCAGTCGGCCCTCTTTTATGGAGAGTAGCCGACTATATGTCCAGACGGCGTGCCCCTCTGAAGATAGAGTGAAATACTCAATGGAGAGTAGCCGACTGTAAAGGTACAGACGGCATGCCCCTCTGAAGATAGAGTAAAATACTCAATGGAGAGTAGCCGACTGTAAAGGTACAGACGGCATGCCCCTCTAAAGATAGAGTGAAATACTCAATGGAGAGTAGCCGACTGTAAAGGTACAGACGGTATGCCCCTCTGAAGATAGAGTGAAATACTCAATGGAGAGTAGCCGACTGTAAAGGTACAGACGGCATGCCCCTCTGAAGATAGAGTAAAATACTCAATGGAGAGTAGCCGACTGTAAAGGTACAAACGGCATGCCCTTCTGAAGATAGAGTAAAATACTCAATGGAGAGTAGCCGACTGTAAAGGTACAGACGGCATACCCCTCTGAAGAAAGTAAAAATTAAACATGGAGAGTAGCCGACTGTTTGTTAGTAGGCGTGCCCCTCTTAGTACAAAATTGAATATTAAGTATGCAAAATTTTATTAAGTAGCACTTGACTATTTACATCATTCAAAAGAAATATTTCTTAAGATTATCTACATTCCAAGTTCGAGGCAACGGTTGTCCGTCTGGTGTTCCCAGACGGTAGGTACCGTCCCTGACCTCTTCACAGATTCGGTAGGGTCCTTCCCAGTTGGGAGTTAGTTTGCCAAACTCATTAGCCCTACCAACTGCTTCCATTTTTCTAAGTACAAAGTTCCCCACTTTGAGTGGACGCCTGTGTACTTTTTTGTTGTATGATCTAGTCATTCTCAAGCGGTAAATTTCATGGCGCAAGACAGCATTGCCCCTCCTTTCAGGAAGTGAGTCTAATTCCAGGCGCATGGCTTCCCAGTTTGCCTCTTCGTCATATAGCATTACTCGAAGAGTCGGCTCGTAGTGTTCTATTGGAAGAACAGCTTCTGCACCATAAGTTAGGAGGAATGGAGTTTCTCCAGTCGCCCCTTTTTCAGTCGTCCTAATGGCCCAGAGAACATGTGGTAATTCATCCGCCCATAGGCCGCCTGCTTGTTCAATCTTTTTCTTGAGACCGTCTGAGATGATTTTATTAAAGGCTTCTACCTGGCCGTTTGCTTGTGGACGGCCGACAGATGCAAAGTAGTGTGCAATTCCTTTGTCACCCAACCAGATTTTGAGAACAGGCGTCTCAAATTGGGGACCATTGTCAAAAACCATAGACATGGGAACCCCGAACCGAGTGATGACATTTTTCCAAATGAATGAAATTACATCCTTCGTCTTGATTCCCTTTACAGCCTCCGCCTCTACCGATTTAGTGAAGTAGTCAACGGCAACAAGTATATACCTCCTTCCGCCTGTAGCAGGCGTATATGGACCCAGAATATCCATGCCCCACTTAGCAAACGGTAGTGGGCTATGAATGGTAGTGAGGTCAGTAGCCGGACGGTGAATTAGTTTGCCAAACCTTTGGCACTTGTCACATTTTTTCACCATCACCATCACATCTGCTTCAAAAGTAGGCCAAAAGTAGCCCTGTCGCCTTGCCCGTTGAGCAAGCGTCCTACCGCCTATATGGGAAGCACAGTAACCAGAGTGAAGATCGTCTAGTATCTCTCGCCCCTTTTCTGGAGTAACACACTTTAAGAAGGGTTGAAGGTACCCCCTTTTGTGAAGTTCTCCCTTTATTATTTCAAAACTGGTTGCTCGTTTTTTCAGTGCTGCCGCCTGTTGATGATCATCCGGCAGGGTACCATTTGTCAGATATGCCCTGATTGGATCCATCCAGATTGAGCTTCTGTCTAAGATTCCAATAGGTTCTTCCTCAATGCTTCTCCTCTCCATTACTTCCCAAAAAACAGTTCGAGGAGTATCACAGGAGGCGGATGATGCTAATTTTGAAAGTGCATCCGCCTGGTTGTTTTCTGATCTCGGCACTTGGGTCAGATGGAAATCCTCAAGGGAGCCGACTGCTTGTCGGACCGCCTGTAAATACTTGATCATGGCCGGATGGGTTGCTTCGTATTCGCCATTGTACTGACTCACTATCAATTGTGAATCGGAACAGGCGTCTTTTTTTTGTGCCCCTGCCGCCTTGCACATGCGGATTCCGGCTAGTAAAGCTTCATATTCTGCCTCATTGTTTGAGGCCTGAAAACTGAAGCGTAAAGCATACTCGTACCTGTCGCCCTCTGGCGACTGACATATGACGCCTGCTCCACAACCATTTGAAGTAGAGCTTCCGTCCACATATACCTTCCAGACTTGGTCTGTAACTTGAGAGTCCGGAGGACGAGTCATCTCAACAATAAAGTCAGCAAAGGCTTGCCCCTTCACTGCTTTTCTAGGCTCGAAAGTAACTTCGAGGCTCTGAATTTCTATGGCCCATTTGATCATTCGGCCTGACGACTCCATGATGGTCAGTGGCCGCTTGATAGGTTGGTCTGTATACACGACGTCTACATGTGCTAAAAAGTAGGGCTTCAATTTTTTAACATCCATGAAGAGTGCAAGACCAAATTTCTCCACTAAGGGATACCTCAACTCGGCATTTTTCAGTACATGACTGACAAAGTAGACCGGGAGCTGACAGCCGTCTCTTTCAGCAAGGAGAACAGCGCTTAATGCATGATCAGAGACGGCCAGGTACATGTAGAGTACTTCTTTGGGCAAAGGGCAGACCAGCCTCGGCAAGGAATGCAAGTGAACTTTCAATTTCTGGAAGGCGGCCTCAGCATCCGGCCCCCATTCAAACCTTGCCTTTTTCTTAATTGCCTGAAAAAAGTATAGGCATTTGTCGCCTGATCGGCTTAGAAATCTTCCCAAGGCCGCCAGACAACCTGTTAACTTCTGAACCTCTCGGATGGTACGAGGCGACTGCATGTCAATGACCGCCTGCACCTTCTCAGGGTTCGCCTCTATTCCTCTCTGATTGATAAGGAATCCGAGAAATTTCCCAGACTCAACTCCAAATACACATTTCTTGGGATTGAGCATGACATGGTGCCGCCTGAGTGTGGCGAAAGTTTCTCGGAGGTCCGACAGATGATCTATCTGAAGCTTAGTCTTGACAATCATATCATCAATGTATGCCTCGACGTTTCTCCCAATCTGATCAAAGAACACAGTGTTTATCATTCGCTGGAAGGTAGCCGGGGCATTCTTAAGACCAAACGGCATGACCGTGTAACAGTATAACCCCTGATAAGTGACGAAGGCCGTCTTCTCCTGATCTTTCTTCCATAAAGGAATTTGATGGAAACCAGAGTAGGCGTCCATAAAGCTCATCAAAGCATGGCCGGCTGTTGAGTCGACCAGGTTATCAATTTTAGGAAGAGGGTAACTGTCTTTGGGGCACGCCTTGTTTAAGTCTGTGTAGTCTACACACATTCGCCAGGTGTCATTCGGCTTTTTAACAAGCACCACATTTGCAACCCAGTCTGGGAAGTAACATTGCCGAATGAACCCTGCATCAAGTAATTTTTTAACTTCGGCGGCTGCCGCCTGACTTCTTTCTTCGTCATGGTTCCGCTTCTTCTGTCGTACCGGCTTCTTTTTCGGATCCACAGCCAGTTTATGAACCGCCAGATCAGGACTAATGCCTGGACTTTCATGGACTTCGAATGCAAAGATGTCCTTGTATTCTTTCAATAGTTTGTGAAAGTCGTCACCTAGGACTCTCAGAGCAGTCGTCCCAACTTTGACTGTTCGGTCAGGACGCGAGTCGTCTAGGATCAGGTCCGTATGCTCACCAGCCGGCTGAGGGCGGAATTCATTCGACCGCTCCTCTGCCAATGATTGCTATTTTCTGTCTTTTCGGGCGGCCCCTGTCTGGGATGCCTTTCTCTTCTTGCCGCCTGCTTTTTGAACAGGCGCACTCTCCTTGACATTGTCAAGGTCTATTTTTCCACCACTCGACCCAGTGGCCATAACAGTGGGCTTGACATCCGAGAGATAGCACTCTCGGGCCATCTTCTGATCTCCCCTTAGGGACCCGACTGTTCCATTATCCCTCTCAAACTTGAGCAACATAAGAGATGGGATTATAACAGCCTTGGAATTATTCAGGGTTGGTCGTCCCAGAATCATGTTGTAGGCCGAGAGTTCTTTTACTACCAGGAACCGGACTACCATGTGTCGTCCTTCCCCTTTTTCGCCCAGGCGGATGGGTAAATCAACTCGTCCCACTGGGTGGACGACTCCTCCTCCAAACCCTACTAAAGGGTGGGATGCCGCATGTATGCAATCAGTCTGATATTTTAGTTTCGACAGACATTTGCTACTGATGAGATCTGAGGAGCTTCCGGTATCTATAAGGATTCGGCCAACTCTCTGGTTGGCCACTTTACATTCAATAACGATAGGGTCGTCATGCGGCCCTCTTACCCCTCCTAGCTCTTCTTCAGTGATGACAATCTCAGGAAATGAATATTTGGAGGGCCGTTCTTGGTGAACGGAATGTACATCTAACCGCCTGATATTGTCTTTGTTGCCCCTAATAGTGGGGCCGCCTCCTGAGAAGCCGCCTGCAATGGTGTAGACGACTGCATCATCTGTATCGGAGATGTCGGCCTGTTGATTCTTTTTGGCCGACTGCTTTTTCGAGGAAGTGTTCCCCGTAGATTTCTTAACATAAGTGTCAAGATCACCTTGCTTAGCCAGGCGGTCCAGATACCCCATGAGACTGATGCAATCATTGGTGTGATGACCAACATCTTCATGATAAGCACAGAATTTTTCTTGGTTCCGATTGTTTGCAAAACCCTTCATGGGGACCGGCTTCTCAATTGAGATCCGTCCCTTGATTTCCTTTAGGATAAATTGGCTATCCTTGTTAAACGCATACTTTGGGGAGTATGGTTTGTAATCTTTTTTCTTTTTCTGGGCCGGCTGTTTAGAGGAATCAGCCGCCCAGACCTCTTTTCTCTTCCCGTCTTTGTTTGACGACTGTTTCTGTCGTCCTTCTCTTTTGTCAGACCTTTTCCCGTCCGACTGTTTACCGTACTACAAAGATCAGTCGCTTGTATATAGGCTTCCGCTTCAATCAAGGCCTCTTGAAGAGTCGCCACCCTCTTTCGAACCAAATCAAATTTGAAGGACGACCCGTCTTTGAGACCTCTGAAAAAGTCAGTATAGGCTACTTCATCCGGTAACCCTTGAATTTGTATTCTCATCAGGTTAAACCGCCTGATGTAAGAACGAAGCCCCTCCTTCTCGCCCTGCTGAATTGTTCCTAAATCAAGAGTCGTCTTCTTCCCAGGGATGTTCATGGCGAAGTTGGAGGTGAATAAGTAAGCAAGCGTCCTGAAGCTATTTACACAACCAGTCGGCAGGTTGCCGAACCATTGTTGTGCGATTCCTTTGAGAGTCGCTGGGAAACACTTGCACCAAGTGGGATCATCCAACCCTTGAAGGTACATCAGGTTGGTGAATGCCATCAGATGATCTTCTGGGTTAGTAGTGCCGTCATAGGCGCCTACTAATACATTTTTCACTTTGGTCGGCTGAGCGGCTTCAGTAATTTCCTTGGAGAAGGCCGACGGCTGTTCGCCAAGTCTAAGCAACCGTAGCTGCCAGTCCATAGGTTGGACGTTTTTTGCTGCATGTCCACCAAACGGAGGTGGCTGTAAAAAATACTGTTGTTGCGGTACAAACGGTAAGTTTGGTACCGCCTGGTCGCTATGATAGCCGGACTGACGGGAGGTGCCGCCTGACTGACTCTCATGATACGACTGAGTATGCCTCATCGAGGTATTTCGCAGACTGTCTTGGAAGTTTGAAGTAGAGGCCGACTCTGACAATCGGTCACTCTTCTTCTGCTCTAGCAGTAGCCGAGCGTCTGTGTATGTTTTCCTCGACCCGTCCGCCTGAATATGACGAACAGGTTTCCTAGTTCCTGGAGTAGGAAAACGGTATTTTTTGAAATCAAGGGCAGTCGGCTCATGCTTCCTAGATTTAGGATGAGGAGTCGCCTCTCGCCCTTGAACTGGCTTCCTCTTCTGTGAAGTGGAGGGTTTCTTAGCCGACTGCTCCTTGTCCAGAGCAGGCGGCTTCTTATTGATCAACTCTTGAATTTCTCCCTTGAAGTCCCTCACGAAGGTCATGAGTTCGTTCCTTGTGATGGGAGCAGACCCATCAGTCGGCTGCTGCCGAACAGGCGGTGCGCCTGCTGGCTCACTACCAGTTTGAAGATGTTCCCGTTCCCTCTTTTCGGTATGACGGATACGTCGGGCCCTTAGGGTCCCGTTTGAAGCAGTGTGAGCTTCAACTTCAAATTCATTCTCAGTATCGTGGTCCGACTGAACTTGAGGGTCGTCTAGGGGACGCCTCTCTTCAGGAGTCGGTACAGACTTGGATTCCATCTCAGAAGTACTCTCCCCACAGACGGCGCCAAATGTTTCGGGGTTTTCTGATGTCCTGCGCGAGAGTTACAATTCCGAGACTGGAACCGGGCGCTTGTACCTGCAAAACAACGGAGACTCTTGGTGGTGGGAGCTCCGCCTCCAACGGTCAAGTTAGTACTTGATTAAGGAGTAATTAATGCGGAAATTAAAGTGATTGGGTCTCTCTAGGTGAGAGTGTTTAATGTATGTAATCTGCTTTTTTAGCGTGATCAGCATGTAATTCCCCTTAATGAGGATTAAGGGAGGTATTTATAACCTCGGGAAACGTGCCAATCTAGGTTTAGGTTAACCTTGGGCTGATTGGGCTTCCCTCGAAAGTTGGGCCTAGGTGACCGGTTATCCCAGGTGTTATGGGAAGGACACGTGTCGTGTCGTAATTGGTCCAAGGTGGACGGATCATTGCTTGACACGTGGCAGGCTCCTATTGGCCCATGTGGCGGACACATGGCGGAACCTGATTGGTCCACTTGTCAGATGGTGATTGGTGGGAGCAAAATCCCCTAATCAGGTATTGTCTCTTACTTCTTCATAGATCCGATAAAGGCCTTCCCAGTTGGGAGTCAACTTCCCTTGTTCATTGACCCTACCGGTTGCCTCCATTTTTTGTAACACAAAGTCCCCTACTTTTAAGGGTCATTTGTGTACTAAAGGCTCTCGTCATTCTCAAATGGTAAATCTCATGAAGAAAGGCAGCATTGCCTCTGCGTTCAGGAAGTGAGTCCAATGCTAACCGCATGGCCTCCCAATTTGCCTCAGAGCATGATTCGAAGAGTTGGTTCATAATGCTCAATAGGCAGGATGGCATCTGTTCCGTATGTCATGAGAAACGCGGTTTCACCGGTTGCCCTTTTTTTAGTTGTTCTGATGGCCCATAGAACATAAGGTAACTCATCTGCCCATAGACCGCTAGCCCTTTCAACTTTCTTCTTAATGCCGTCTAAGATGAGTTTGTTGAAGTCTTCAACTTGGTCGTTTGCTTGGGGAGGGCCGATTGAGGCAAAGCAATGTGAGATCCCTTGATCCCCCAACCAGCTCTTGAGGATAGGCGTTTCAAACTGAGGGCCATTGTCAAAAACCATAGAGATAGGTACCACAAACTGGGCGATAATGTTCCTCTAAATCAAGGAGATCACATCCTTTGTCTTTATGCCCTTGACCGCCTCTACCTCTACCCATTTGGTGAAGTAATCAATGGAAACCAGAATGTACCTCCGTCCGCCTGTTGCAGGAATATATGGACCTAGAATGTCCATGCCCCATTTTGCGAATGGCACTAGGGTGTAGATGGCCGTTAGGTTAGTAGCCGGACGGTGTATGAGTTTACCGAATTTTTGACACTTATCACACCTCTTCATCATTTCTATGGCATCTGCCTCAAGAGTGGGCCAAAAGTAGCCTTGCCGCCTGACCCTTTTTACTAGAGTCTTGCCGCCTATATGTGATGCGCAAAAGCCCGAGTGCAGATCCTCTAAAACCTCTTTCCCCCTTTCTGGGGTAACACATTTCAGCAACGGCTGGAGGTAACCCCTCTTGAAGTGTTCTCCATTATGGATTTCAAAACTTGCAGCCCGTTTCTTCATTGTAGCCGCTTCAGAATTGGCATCCGGCAAAGTGTCGTTTGTCAGATAAGCCCGGATGCCATCCATCCAGGTCGAGCGTCGATCAAGAACCCCTATGGGATCATGTTCAATACTTCTATTTTCCATTACTTCCCAAAATACTGACCTAGGCGTATCACAGGAGGCGGATGATGCCAGTTTAGAAAGAGCATCCGCCTGATTGTTTTCTGACTTGGACACTTGACTTAGATGAAATTCATCTAGTGTCTTATCCTCATCTTTGACATCCTGCAAGTATTTGATCATAACCGGATGGGTGGCCTCATAGTCACCATGGTATTGGCTAACAATCAGTTGCGAATCAGAGCAGGCGTCAACCTTTCTTACCCCTGTTGCCTTACACATTCGAATACCGGCTAGCAGGGCCTCATACTCTGCCTCATAATTTGAGGCTTGAAACTTAAACCGTAGTGCATATTCATACTTATCCCCTTCAGGAGATTGTCATATAACACCTGCACCACAGCCGTTCAAAGTCGAGCTCCCGTCTACATACACTTTCCAAACCTGATCAAGATTCTCCGGCTCGGCCGGCCTTGTCATTTCGATAATGAAGTCGGCAAACGCCTAACCCTTCACTACCTTCTTAGGTTCGAAAGTGATTTCCATACTTTGCATTTCAATAGCCTATTTGAGCATCCTACCAGATGACTCCAAATCTGTTAGTGATTGATATTGCCTTTCTTTCTTGACGGCCACCAACTGGTCCGCCTTCCTTTTTTTTGCCGGCTACCTTAGGAGCAAGCGCAGCTTCGTTGAAATCATCAAGGTCAGTGGGCTCTTCGCCTTGGCCGGCTACATCCACAATAGGCTTGACGTCTGAGGGATAGCATTCCCTTGGCGTCTTTTGATCCCCATTCAGGGAACCCACTGACCCATTATCCTTCTTGAATTTCAGCAGCATGAGGGATGGGATGATGACTGATTTGGACTCATTGAGGGTTGGTCGGCCCAAAATCTAATTTAGGCGGTCAATGCTTCAACCACCAGGAATTTGACGACCATATGGCGTCCTTCCCCCTTTTCACCGAGCCAGATGGGTAGCTCAATCCTGCCCACCGGATGCACTACCTGCTGGGTTTCGTAGCGTCCAACGCTACGTGGAAGAAAAATCCACCCAAGACCCGCTCACTAATTAAAGCAACTAAATATTTAATCACATAATTAACAACATAAAAGAAAGAAAGATAAAAGACATTCTTACCCTCGACGCGTGCTTTGCTCCTATAGAACTCGGACTTCAAAGCCTTAGCTCTGCAAGCGCAAGAGCCTCCGACGGAGTCCACCCTCGAGACCCGACCCGAATGGCCTCTACCGCGGAGGTTAGCCGGGCCTAGACCAAGATAAGACTAGAGTATTACGAACTTAGAGGTTTTCTCACCTAAAGGGAGATGCCTCATTTAGCTCAACTCAAGTGTCCCTTCCCAAACCCAAATGATAGGTATTTATAAGGAAGGGAGCTCTTGAACTTCAATCTCCCATCCATGTGGGAGAGTTGGTAAAATGCATTTTATCCAAATTATTTTAAATTAAAAAATCAAATTTAAATGCAAGAGAATCAACAAATGACAAGTGTCAAGAGGTGAGCAAAGGTAGGTGAGGTCCACTAAGGGGGGGGGGACCAAAAATCCCCTTGCTCCCCAAGCATCGGTCCCCACCAAACCGTGAGTTGTCCGCTTGAGCATGGCTGGCTGGCAGCCTAGCACCAAGGCTAGGCTTGTTGGCCAGCCAGCCTGCGCACACACGCAGCAAGCACGCCACGCATGCATTGCGGGCTACTGGCTGTTGTTGCTTGTGCGATGCGTGTGCAAGGGTTATGCAATAGTTAGCACGCATAGCACACAGGGCAAGCACCCACATATTGCAAGCACGCACAGCACATTGCGTGGTGCTGCTTAGTTAGCAGGCACACATGCACAGCACATGCACGCATAGCGATGCTAGCGAGGCCCAGCACTTGCGTGCTGCTGCTGGCCTTGCGATGCTACGGTAGGGCTGCTATGTGCGAGGCACTAGCATGATAGCACGCCTAGCGCGCCAGTGATGCTAGCCTTGCCACACCAGCTAGCTAGCCAGTGCTTCTAGCATGCGCTACTAGCAAGCTCGATATGGTGCGTGGCCTAGGCTAGCCTACCACTCGCATGGCTAGGCCAATGCGAGGCTACGGCTTAGCACATACTTGTCTCTTGTTTATTTTTCTCGGTTCGTCGAATTCTAAATTCGACTCGACTCGCAACGCTCGGTTTTGACCCTCTAAGCTCGACATCCGACGTCTTTGTTCGTAATACTCTAATGACTCATCTAATCCTTCAGATTAATTCGTCGTCTCGGATCGGTTACTCTATTGGGTGTAACCCAAAGGGTTCAGTCGAGATTAAGCTGTAATATTAATTACACATTAATATTACTGATCGGAAGCGGCCTCCACCTAGGCATTTCGATCACTTGACCTCACTGAAGAATTAGCTTTCTAATAATTTTGAACCCTCTATCGGAAAAAATACACTTGTTGGAAGAACACCATTCCTTTCAATCTCCTACTTGTCCTTCCGGACAAGTGTGCAATTAGTGTACTGCCCTTTTCCTATGTTGCTTAATGTCTCTTCATGAACTATAAGGTAAGATTATTCGTCATCCTTATTAAGTTCAGAAGTGTTTCTCGATTCCCGAGTCCGACTGGCAATAAGCGGATGATTTCTAAAATCCATCTAAGCACGGCCATGCATTTTCACAGTCTTGCTCTTCGAGAGGCCCTGTAAACAACAAAGACATATTCCCTATTTTTAATAAGGGGACATTCCCAATCTTGTACTGTAAGCTTCTCTTACTAAGAGGACCTAATCGCCTGAGTGTTGCTATTATAATCCCCATTTACGGCAGACGTTTGACAACATCAAAACGACTAGTACTCAAAAAAGAGAACTTGCAATACTCATGGTCGAGGAAAAAGGTTCCGATAGCTATAATGAGAGATATACTGATGACGATTTTAAATCTCTTAAATTATTCTCATAGGTCGATCCGGTTTAGTTCCTAACCAATACATGTGCAAATGATTTATGACATTCATGTCCTTGTAGCACAAGAAAAACGGTGCTATAAATCATACTACACACTAATCTCAAGTGGTCATTAATCGTCCATCATTTAAATGACTTTGATTAGGGATAATTTTGGATTTTAATATTCAATGTTCACTTAACAGGTGTTTCTTTATCCAAGACATGGTCTTGATACCCTGTTTTGAATATTCTCACAAATCGAATGGACTTATTATCTAATTCTAAACCACAATTAAATAGTTTGTGGAATTTTATTATTAAAATTTTATTCCACTATGAAACTTCCAAATGTTTCATCTTATGATAAATGGTTTTTCCCCAAATGTTTTAAGAGTAACACTCTTCAAAAAACATTTATAGAAATCACACCCATATTTAATATGCTTGATTTCTTTCATGCAATTCTGGTGAATGTTGTCATTCACTTATTGCATAGGTTTAGATACTATTACATTGCAAATCTTAGCATCTTCATTATCGAACATTTTCATAATAAGATGATAAAACTTTGAGAGTGTTATGGATCATATGTGATTTAGGATTTATTGTCCAAGTGATGGCTCCCACTCATTTTCATGACTTGAGATCTTTCAACTTGACAACCTACAATCAATATTCTCAACATATATTTCAGTAAACATTCTGATGGTGCTTTGCTCGGATTTCATTCCGAATGGCTCACAATGATTTGGGAGACCCTACTCATATGTGATTATGGAAATTTACCTTAAATTTCCGCACATTATACATGGATGCGCGTCCATGTTACCATTCTCAAGCCACGACGCATTCTAGCTCGTGATTATATATGGCTTCCTTATTAAGGATCTTGCAACATCAATTCTCAAATTACATTTGTTTCCATGCGTCAAGAACTTATCCCCTTTTACTTATCAAAGTACTTTGGATTTTTCTTGATCATAATCTAACGATTCATCACTTAGATTTAGATTGATTGGTATTTTATACATCTCATGCTGGTTGAGTGACGACTCCATATCATAGCATACATGATGGTTTTAATTGCAGAATTATTCCCAATATGTTCCATTCATGTGACCTTTTAGCTCATCCAGTTTCACTGAGTCTTGCTAAACTGTTTGCTATGTGATACGGTTGAAAGTCTCTATTAGAGTCTTTCTTATTTGACTTAGTATTTTCCCAGCTTATACTTAGTTCAAAGATTTACTTAGTTTTATACATATGGGTCAAAAGCCTTTTCAAGTCCTTCATGTTTAACACGGTAAATTCCTCTACTCGTTTAAACATTTCATTAAGTCTATCCAATAGATCATAATTCCCACTATGTACTAAGTATCGCCTTTTGCTTGGTCCATTGTCGAAAATCCTTTAAAATCTTAGCATTTAGCATTTGATAGTCATTTCACAATAAAGTTCATAAACTTCTTGTTTGACCATACAAGATTGACTCTTGCTCCCACTAAAATTCTTGACCATGTTTATAAGAATTTCTATGATTCTCCATAAGCCAAACCTTTTATTGACTTTATGAGAATAGATGTTCCAATTCCTACATGCAAAGCTTCATTTAATCCCACAATGGATTTCTTGAGCTTGCTTTCAAATCTAGCATTATTTAGAATTACAAAACCCTTAGACTATTTTCATAGTCTCTTCCAAAATCCAATTTTAGGAAGACGGTTTCGTATTTTGCCATATTTCATATGCGCAATTTTGCTAAAACAATCACGAAAAGACTTAAGCGTTCCGATTGGTGAATAGGTTTTTATTAAAATCAACGCCGTGAATTAATTGCATCCTTTTCAACCAATCTAGCTTTGTATGCTTATGCATTTCCACATTTGTCATTTTTCTCCTTGAAAACTTATTTGCAATTGATAGGTCCGTAACCCTTCATGCAAATGAATCAAGTTCCAAACATGATTTATAAACATGGAGTCTATTTCGGATTTTATGGCCACTAACCATTATTCAGAATTTAAATTTGTCGTAGCTAATTGACAAGACACTATTCCTTCACCATCCAATGGTGAATAGTATGCTTGAAAGTCTTAGGTTTATTTCTAACTTAATAGAAATTTATAGGATTCAATCCAAGCCTTTGGTGAATTATATACCTATACGGGGTAATTGTATCAAACGCTGAGTTTCAAGGTGCTTTTAAAGCCCTTTGATTATATTGATCTTACTCCACCACTTCTAAAGTTTTGTGAGTATTAAATTCTAATTTAAGGCACTTGTAAAGTCCTTTGAGTATTCTTGATCAATCATTCTCATGAAGCCCTTCTAAAGTCTTCGGAGATTCTCAGTTCTAGTTTGTTGCTAATCTCGATGGTCATCGAGTTCATTTTCCTCCCACTTGTCGTTTTGGAAATGTGTTACTTTCCAGAAAGACACCATTTAGAGCAACAAATACTATGTTCTCAATTAGGTTGTGGAGGTAATGCCCGTAGTCTCACTTGAATACTTACAATCAGACATGTATATTTTCTTTAGGTAAAAGTTCGTTGTAAAACAAACAGTTATCTCCTTCTGGAGCTACCTTAGCCCTTATTGAGCCACTTAGCTCCCACTGAGCTAAGAGCCCTATACTTATACTTGAAAAGACGCTAGAAACTATTTCCATCCATAACTGAATATGGTGTCCTTTCTTAGCTTCGACACTTTTGTTTAGTGTAACACTAGTCATTTGTGCAAATCTTTAAGAACTTTATAGGAAGGGATGTGATCCATCATTGTTCGAGTCATTTCCAAATGGCATCGAGGTCTCCGTTAAGACATATTATATTCTTTGTGGAGCTCATTATGAAATTTCAATTTCATAAGTTTGATATGATCACTTTTGGCTCAAGCAAACATCGCTCGATCTAATCTAGACGTTTTGATATCTTGCCAAGTCGATTATATACTTCACTGAACATTTGAGCTACTCAAGGTCTAGTTTGTTCACATTTGATGAATGTAGCCACATTCTATCAAATTCTTGTGAGACGTTGAAGTAATGGAATCCTCTTTAGCTTTTGGAGTCAATTGTCTATGCCAAGCACAATAGCTCCTTTCTTTATCGATTTCAACAAGTAAGACTTGCTTGTATTAGAACGATTCCGAATCGATCAACTATCAAGAGTCTAACTAATAGAGCCTTGAGTATATTCTTGTCAATGTGACATTGCTAAAGATGTTTAGAACACAAATCATGTCCATGATTTGAACATTTGAGTTTTCATGTCAGGGAAATGTTTGTTTATAATCAAGCATTCTTGACTCATGGCTTAGACAACCATGCCATTCAAATAAAACCCGAACTATTTCTCTTTTATTGAATGTGAGTCTTTCCGTGTGTAAACGGATCGTTTGCTGATTATGGAATACAATAACCATTATTCATTTCGGCCTTGGCTCAAAAGGACTTTAAACAAAACAAGTGACCTTACAACTGATGTAGCATTACTTGCTTCATTCTAAGCTTGTAAGTCAATAACTTAGCTTGTCTTCAATGGTTTGAGGTTACTTTCAAAGTGGAACACTCAAGCAGTATCCAATACTTATGAAGATAACGAATTCCTAAGTTGACCATAATAACATGAACTCATGGGCAGAAAAGGAATCTTATTCCTTTCCTATGTTCCTTGTTTCCTATATTTCTTATCATACACCATCTCATAACTTTAAGAACCATTTATTTAAGTGCCTTTGACTTTTACACTTTGTTAGGAAAAATTAAGCATCTAATGCGCCCTGAAACAAAGTTCCATCTTTTCCTTCAATTCGTACTTGAATTGCTACATCAATGAGTCCTACTCATTTGTGTATGAAGCGAAAAGATATGTTAGTTGTCAACTATTGACAATTTGAGTTTTTCAACTCAATCTTTCATGTTCATCAAAAATACCCAGTATTTTGAATATATGATGTCCAACCGTCCTTTCGAACTTTATTCATAAAAGTCAATTATGAGAGGTTGTATTTTAGAAATGCCTTTCCATTCTTTGAGAACCATTCTCAAAAGATTTCCTTTACCAATCATTGAAAACAATATAATTTGATTTAGAATTTTACAAATATAAGTGCAAAGTATAACCATTTATCAAGTTCATAAAATAATAAGTTTGAAATTCAAAGCATACATGCAAACTTTCAATCTTATTATGCGTTTTATCCACGCATTAAAGCTTGTCTCTTTTAGGCGAGAATAAAAGGATTCCAAGATCCCAAAAATCAGAAAGTGATTAAGCATGCTTTGGCTTGTCTTATACTTACTATTTTAGGGTAAGCAATCCAATTGCTAATAGCTCCAAGCTACTCTTGGTTTGATAAAACGTCGCATCTAATGCTTCCTTGACATTTTATCTCCATTGCCACGACATCTAAGGACTCCTTACTGATATCGTTGAGCTTAACTAAGACGACTTGTATACCTAGTATACCTTACGTTCCTAGGGAAGCGGTGATGCCTCACTTTGGCGTAGCCCATCACCACGCGCATTAGTTCGGTAAGTGTCGTTCTTGGAATGGCAAATTTTGCTCAATATTATAGGGACATAGGGTTTCTATGTTGGTTGATTTAAGTGAACTTAATTAATCATCACAACATTTGAAATCCTAAACATGCATCTATCATACTATTCAATCATATATAAACACAATTATATATATAAAACATAAGTAAATGATGCATTTGGCAACTAGCATGACCCCTTGAAATCGTCTAATCTTCAAGAGTCTTCATCTTGGCTCGTCTTCATAGAAACGCCGTCTTGAGACATCTCCACCAAAATAAAATTACTAGCTACGACAACAAGGATTAATCTAAATATTAAGGTACAAAAATACGCAGACCGTATCTAGATTTACAAAAATACATAACGGATTGCAGTCCGTATTTACTATTTTAATCGGGCCCCAGTAGTTGCCATTTTCACGAAACCTGTGAAGCTGGTTAACCCATGTTTTGCCAAATTATTTTGCAAGTGCCGAAGGAACAGAGGCCTAGCCTCGTTAAAATAATTAAATAAATAATTAAAACCGGCCCAATAAACGCAAAAAGGTAGCCCATCAAATGGCTAAGTGCCTAGCATCAAAGCCATGGGGCTAGGCTTGCTAGGCACCAAGGCCCCTTGGCTATGCGTGCTTGGGTGCTGGTCTGCCTAGCTAGCAGCGCACGCCACACCTGCTGGCACCAGCAGCCTCGCAGCATGCTGCGCATGCTTGCATGCTTGTTGGCACTGACAGCATGTAGCTGGCCCTGCTGAAGGTCGCAAGTCTTGCTGCCTAGCAGCAAGCGAGGGCAACCTCCAGCATCCATGTAGCACCACGCATCAATACTCCAAGTGTGCACCAAGCTCGCACACAATAGCGCACTTTTTTAGCGTAATCAGCCCACACGCACCTCGGCATTCACATGTGGGCTACGTGAGCAGCCTGACTAGCCGTAGGTGGTGCTTGAGCGATGCTTACCTCAATTTGCATGCTTTTATCTCGGGATTTAATTGCAATATATGTGTGACATAAAATTGATTATAAATTAATTTTAGAATCAACATTGGGCAAGAATGGAAATATAACAAGTCTAACTTAAATAAATTTAATTTTAGTGCACAAACCAAAATTAATTCAAGAACCTCTCTTTAGGTTCATCTTGATGCTACAAAAAATGAAGGGCTATACTCACAATTAATTTAACCAAACATAAATTAATAATGAGATTTGACAAAATTAAAGAGGTTGGAAAAATAAACCCATTCATCTAATGAAAAATTTCCAACACTAACTTGCGTATCATTGAAAAATTACATATTCCAATATGAAGATTAATTAAATTTCAATCACAAGTTTTGAACTTTTAGGACTTTAATGAACTTAAAAATGATTAAATCAAAAATTAGTTTAACATGGAATCTAGAAATCAATGTTCCAACAAAATAAACAATTAAATATTGGATCTTTACATATTAGGGACTTCAAAATTACACATTCACTATAAACATTCACACTTGAAGCAATTAATTTGCAAAATTGTGAAATTTCAAGTTTATGTGAAAAATGAGCTTACCAAATCAAGCACCAATTATGACTTCATAAACATGTTTTATAAGGTTTATTATTGCAGTAGATTAGTGATGCGACCATACATTTAATCTACAGTTAACATGCCATAAATAATCAAGGTTTAAAGATTTAAAATTTTTCGTCAAAACGAAAAACCCCTCGAAAAACATGTTTTTGGGTGGATTTTTGCTTCTGGACAGTGCTTAAAAAGGGTCAAAAACAATTTAGAACATCGATTCCACCCAAAATTCACTATTTTTGGGTCGAAATCTTGGTTCGTTGGCCAAATTAGTAAAATACGATATTAAGACTAATTAAAACGAGTTTCTAATCTAATTAGAAAACAAAACCAGAAATTTAAATCCATTTTAAATCACCTCAATTATTTATTAGTTACAATAAATAAAGTGAGCGCGGCTCCGATACCGCTGTTGGGTTTTGTAGTGTCCAACACTACGTGGAATGAAACCCGCCCAAGACCCGCACACTAATTAATGTAACTAAACATTCAATCACATAATTAAACAACAAAAGAAAGAGAAAGAGAAAAGACATTCTTACCCTTGACGCGTGCTTCGCTCGCTTATGAGCTCTTACTTAAAAGCTCTAGCCACGCAAGTGCGTAGGCCTCCGACGGCTCGCACCCTTGACCTGACCCGAACAGTCTCTACCCCAAAGGTTAGTTTGGGCTAGACCAAGAAAATACTAGAGTATTACAAACTTAAAGGTTTTTCTCACTTTCAACGAGATGTCTTATTGAGTTCAACTCAAGTGATTTTTCCCAAACCCAAAACTTGGGTATTTATAGGGAAGGGAGCCTTGATCTCCCTCTTTCCATCAATGTGGAGAATTCCATTTTTTCTCAATTTATTTTTAATCAAAAACAAATTAAATTGCAAATGAATCAACAAGCTCCAAGTGGCATATGGAGAGCATGGTTAGGTGAGGACCACCTAAGGGGGGACCAAAATCCCCTTGTTCCCTAAGCAAGGCCATAAGACCATTCCCACTTTTGACCTAGCTAACCACGCACACATGGCTGGCTGGCAGCCTGCCTTGGCTGCCAAGGCTGCCCAGCTGGCGCCTAGCACCAAGGCTGGGCTGCCTAGCCAGCTCGCACACGCATGCGTGCAGCAAACATGCCACGCACGCAATGCGGGCTGCTGTTGCGATGTGTGTTGCGATGCTTGTGCTAGCGAGGCCCAGCAAGCACTTGCGTGCTGCTGGCCTTGTGATGTTGAGGCTGGTGCTGCTATGCTAGCAACCACGTACAGCCACACACACGCACACATAGCTTACGATGTTGCGTGCTGTGCTGTGCGATGTCGAGCATGATGCGATGGCTAGTGATGCTTGGCTAGAAAGCACGCACAACCATGCACGCATAGCCACAACACACACACACATGGCATGCAGCTTACGATGCTCGTGTTGTGAGATGTGCGAGTGCCAGACAATGCTTGGCACGCTAGCACGCATGCGGTTTGGGACCTCCCCTAGCCTAGCACTCGCATGGCTAGGCCAATGCGATGCTACAGCTTGGCTCGTACTTGTCGCTTGCTTGATTCTACATCTCGTCGAATTCCGAATTCGACTGGACTTATGATGCTCTAATTCGACGCTCTAAGCTCAATATCCGACGTCTTTGTTCATAATACTCTAATGACTCATCTAATCCTTCGGATTGATTCGTCGTCTCGAATCGGTTATTCGATTGGGGTGCGACCCGAAGGGTTCAGTCAAGATTAAGTCGTTATATTAATTACACATTAATATTACTGATCGGAAGCGGCCTCCACCTAGGCATTCCGATCACTTGACCTCACCGAAGAATTAGCTTTCTAATAATTCTGAACCCTCTGTCGGAATAATACACTTGTTGGAAGGACACCATTCCTTTCAGAGTTAAATGGATTAAGTCTTGTATTCTCCCATTGTGGTCGCCAAAAAACTTTTTTATGTAAATATTGCACTTTACCAACAAGTTAAATACTCTATCTTGTTCTAGAGTATTAGGGGCTACCCCACGAGTTACCGGTTTCAAAGATTGACAACCTTGCTAACGTAAAAAAATCAAATAAGGAAGCTTTCCTAAAAGCATTAAAACAAGTTAGATTGCTCAAAGAAACGAGTAGATAAACATATGACAAAATATACAAATACATTCCATTAATGAAAGGATAGAGTCAGGTATACAATTGTACAAGTTGAAGGAGAGGTTACCTCCATGGTCATACAATTGGAAAAGGCGAAGGATCTTCAATACATGCTAGATGATAAACTACTCTATCGCTTGGCTACTAAGCCAAGGGAAAACTACGAAAGCTAAGAAGAAAGCATAAAAGAAATGAAATGCTTGTTATTCAGTTATTTGTTGATGTCTTCTTTTGATCTTCGTACTCCTATTTATAGGCAAAATGGAGCGGTTATGGCTGACTCCCATAATTGTTGTGCGGTTATGCTTCTTGCGCCAACTCTATTTTGAAAATTAAAAGTCATCTATTAGCCTTCCAATATGATCTTAATGCAGTTGAGCCCTAATGCAATATCAGCCCAATGGCTATTATGTTTTAAGTCCAACTAACAAAAGACCCTTTACTAACTCTAGGACTTTCCCACTTATTCAAAGTCAAGATAGTCAATTAAAAGTCTAAAATCTGATTTTCGGGTTTAACAACATTTATCATTTTCCTTATATAAGTAATGAACATCTACATTTCAAGGTATATTAGAAATAAATTAGCATGAGTATACATGTGTGGTCAGCCCGTTTCTATATTAGGAGCGCAATTTTAATGGGACAACAATAAAAATTCTAAGGTGATACAAAAGTTTTTGATCATCATAGAATATTTTATGTGGCACTCTCTTAGCCACAATAAAAAGTGGTCCCCCTTAATTGTTTTTTTTTTTTTTTTTTTTTTTTTTTTTTTTTTTTTTTTTACCAAAACTCATTTAATTGATTCTCTAAATTGTTTAAAATATTTTTAAAATTAATATTCAATATTTATGAAAATTGGAAAATAATAAAAATTATTTTAGAAAGAAAAAAAAATAAAAATAAAAAAATTCCCAGCCAACCTCTCCACCAACCCTTCACCTTGCCACGAACACCGACTAGCCCCCTAACTTGTTGTGAATGCCGACCCAGCCTTCTTACCCTTCGAAAACACAACCCCTAACCCGCCAATGACCCACAATGTTCCACTTCTGGAACCACAAGCCAAGTTCTTAACTGAAACTTGATTCATTAAGTTCGAGGTCTTTTTTTAACAAATTTTTTTGGGGTAAGGTGTTCTTAATTCCCTCCACCACTGATTAGTATTTATAGTGTAAAAGGAGACATTTGGGTCCTTTCTTGGTTTCCTCTTCTTGTTTATTTTGGTTTATAATAATTAATGATGCTTCCTTTATGATAGGAAATTTTCTCCCTCGAAAAAAGGGTTTCCAATCTCTTTCGAAAGACAATGGTTTTTCGGCCACCTTCAAAAGGCAAGTTTTATCTTCTCTTTTCGAGGGAGAAATTTCTTAGTTTTAAATCTATGATAGTAGATTTAATAAGTTGTCGTGTAATGTTTCATTGGTAAAAAATTATGCGAGATCGCAAAGGTTATTAAGTTTTCAAATACAATTAGACGAATCAAAAGGAAAACATCCTCATGTAAATTTTTTCTCCAACAAGGCTGTATTTACCAGCGAGATAAGCGAAGAGATGTTCAACGGTGCAAGATCTACTCAACAATTGTAGTTTTTATGAAGGATTGATTTGTTTGATTCAACATCTTATGTATTTGTTAAAATCGAATTGCTTTTGTAAATATCGTATTACTTTTTGTTACTGAATTATTTTACTATCTAAAAAAAGACATTTGAGTTTTTTTCACATAAAACATTATAATATTTGTGAAACTTTGTTAAATTGTAAACGTGGCAATGTTTATGGACTGAGGAACAGAGGAAATATGAGTATATGTCATGAACATTGTATGGTACAATTATCAAGTAATTGTGCAATGTAGGCAAAATAGCAAGTCCTTTTATAACGCCAAAATGTTTAAGCCTTCATGCCCTTGATAGGGGATTATAATTCAACCCACAAGGCCAGTTTGGTACAAAATTATAAACAATGGTGACAATAAGTGATTTATCACTTTACATGTAATATTTAATGTGATTATTAGTATTAATTAATACTCGTATCAATAAACAATTGCGTGTTGGCTCATTAGCGTTTTAAGATATCATATTTGTGTGTTTTGAGCTTCTTTTTTCAATACCTTGAAATACGACACTCATTATATTATTATTTATTACTCATGAGCCCTAAATATAAACACAAACATATTTTTTTGAGATCTAAACAATTATTGAGCAGTTTCAACCTTGGAGTTCGAATACACAGATTACGAAGGTCATTGTGTAAACCTTGGGGGTCATTCACCACCAGAAATCAATACTGAGGGTGGTGTATTTCGCTTTTAAGACAATGAGTCCTAAACCACGGCACAATCCAAGGAATTTTGTGATAATCATTCCAAGAAAGTACTAAATTGTCTAAATGTTTTTCTTGATTTCAACAGTTTTAGGTTTTTTTTTTTTTTTTTTTTTTTTTTTTTTCGACAGCGAGCCACCCCACCAATACAAGTGTAGAAATAGCCAATGCTAACAATCGGTCAAAACATCCAAGTTATAAATCCAACACCCACATCCAACAACCAATTGCCAACACAAAAAACCAAAGTCTAACAAAACTACATATGTTCTCAATAATACATTTAATTTCAAACAAAAAGAGTACACAACCTAAGAGTACATTTATTATCTTTACTTTATAACTTTATAAGCAATGAACATTAATATTTCGAGGTACATTAGAAATTAATTAGCATGAGTACACACGAGACTATATGAATCCGTGGTGCTTTCAAAAAAAATAAAAAAATGAATCCGTGGTCAACCCGTTTCTATACTTAGGAGCACAATTTTAGTGGGACAACCAATAAAAAATAATAAAAATAAAGAAATAAATAAAGAAATAAATAAAAAACCGAAACAAAGTGGAGGTATCTCTATTTTTATCTGTCCCATCAAACCAGCTACTACTCCCACTCTCTCTCTCTACTCAACCCCAAATTTTGCATTCTTCTCTGTTTGTTTACTGAATTCTCTCCACTCCACTTTCTCGCTACATTTAACTTCCTATGAATCTCCGTCCTCTTTGTTACCACATTTTGATCCTCCATTAAACATGCAAAATTACAAAAACTCAAACAAAAAGTGTAAGTTATAAAGTTTTAGTAAACAATGAGTTCATTTCTAAACAATGAACTTTCCAAAAAAACATCAATTTTCGGATTAAGATTATGGGTTGTGTTAGGCATTTGTGTTGGAGCTGGAATTGTCCTCTTTCTCTTCTTTGTATCTCTTTGGTTCATCTCAAGGCGCAACAATAATAAAGTAAAAAACGCCCAAATTAATAATGTAATCAGCAGTAGAAGCAACAGCAACAGTAAAAATATCAATTACATGTTGGGTTTAACACAAACTCAAAAACCCACAATTCCAAGTATTTCCAAAGAGATAACCGAAATTCGTGTCGAAAACCCGGCACGAGCCGCATTGCCAGACCCTGCGCCGGAGTATGGTGGGTCGAACTCGAACCAAAGGTTGGTGGTGCGTTCACAGATTGAGGAGGATCCAATTGGGCATCAAAGAATTCACATTGAAATTGGGAAGGATCACAGGATATCGTACCCGGACCGAGGTGGCGGGTCATCGGTGTATGGGAGTGGGGAGCAAAACGGGTTATCGGGTCCGGAGGTTTCGCACTTGGGTTGGGGTCATTGGTATACATTGAGAGAGTTGGAGGAGTCTACTAATGGTTTTGCTGATGAGAATGTGATTGGTGAAGGTGGTTATGGTATTGTTTATCATGGTATTTTGGATGATAATACTCATGTGGCTGTCAAAAATTTGCTAAATAACAGGTTTAACTTCTATCTTTTTTATTTGTTTAAGAAATAAATATTTTTTTGTATTTTTTTGGCGTTATATGATGTCTTTGTTTATGTATATGGAGTAGGAGATTCATATGGTTAGCATAGTACGATCTAAGGGAATAAATATTGGGTAACAACATCTCACATTATTTAGTTTAAGCTCTCATAAATAAATTATTATGAGATAGTGTTGCAGTAATTGGTTAGTTTGATTGTACATGATGTATGCCAATTAATTTAGTTGGTTAAACTCTTGAATATGGTACCTTATATTGAGATTGAATCTTGTCTCCATTATTCATAAGTTGCGACTATTTTACAAGGAATTTTGAGTTGTTGGTCAATTTAATTAGTTAGTCACATGTTCGAATTCTCTTAATACCCCACAAAATTTATGGTAGTCGCGTCTGGCACCTTGTTTAACTTAAGAATTGGAGACAGAGAAAAATGTTATATCATCAACTGATACGTTTATATTGCTGTTAATTTGTCTTCACTTTGTTTGTGGTCATGGTTTACTATTGAGAAACGGCCTCCTTGTTCATTACATACAAATAGCTTGTGGGATTCGACACATGCTGTTATGTTATGTTGTTGCGTTGCAATATCAGGTAAACAATATCATGTGCGGCAGCAGAGTTGGGATCTTGTTACTTTCTTGTGGGTCTTCTTAGAATCTACTTCACTGTAAAGCATAGGTTTAATGTCAGTCCCTACATTTTGGTTTGGTGCATATTTAACATATGTACGAAGTATATATATTGCAAAGATTAACTTTCAAATATGAATAGGTGTAGAATAAATATTGTAGATGATTTCTGTAGTTACTCTAAAATGATTCAAATTTACCCTGTATAAAAAAAAAAAAAAAAAAAATTACCTACTTGTATTGCTGATAAATAAAATTACGCTCTTTACATGAAATTTATTCCGTAACAATCAACTTTTAATGTAAAAAATAAAATAAAATTACAGAGTAATAAACATAAAGACTACCCCAAAGTAGCTTAAAAGTTAACTAAACTAGCTAAAAGCTATTCTAAACTAGACATTCTACAGTAAAATTAATGCACACCCGGTGCACCCAAATTAGCGGTAATTTTGTTTCCTTATTTGGTTTGGGTCTTGTTTTTTAATTATGTAGTAATTTATCAAACATAAGCAGACTTGGTTAATATTTTTATTTCACACTCCTTAACACTGCACAAGATTCCACCCGATAATGCATTTAGATCATTATAAAATAAGTTAACATGAGTATGTTGTACACCCTTTATTTCCGTATAGATTTGTAGTTACTCTGGATAATAATTTGTCAACTAAAAGTTTAGAGTTGGTATAATGCAGGTTAAAGCACGTATCTACTTTTTCCTACTATTTTTTATTTATTATTATTAATATACATTACTCCAATTTTTTTTTAATCTTGACATTCTTTCCCATTGGCGTTTATTTCAGAGGTCAAGCAGAGAGGGAATTCAAAGTTGAGGTGGAGGCAATTGGACGTGTTCGTCACAAGAATTTAGTCAGATTGCTGGGTTATTGTGCTGAAGGAGCTCATAGGTACATATATTACGGTTACGTATTGTGTGTTATAAGTCTTCAGATCAGATTTTGATTAACCTAATGCATATTGTAGTCGAGCCTCTTTGCTTCAATTGCTGATGCACTGATTTCATTTATTTAAAATTTAGTTTATTCAAGAATTGTGATGATTAATGTAATATTTTTTGTGGCTGTTTTTCATACAGGATTCTCGTATACGAGTATGTAGACAATGGAAACTTGGAGCAATGGCTTCATGGAGATGTGGGACCTTTCAGTCCTCTTACATGGGAAGCTCGCATGAATGTTCTTATTGGGACAGCAAAAGGGTAAGTATCTAAGTATGCTGTCAATATTGCTCAGAAAGCTGATCCTTTGTCTCCTGATTTTGATCAGAAACTAATGAATGACTGTAGATTGACTTACTTACATGAGGGCCTTGAGCCTAAAGTTGTTCACCGTGACATTAAGTCAAGTAACATATTGCTTGATAAACAATGGAACCCGAAAGTGTCTGATTTTGGCCTAGCAAAGCTCCTGGGATCGGAACGGAATTATGTGACAACACGTGTGATGGGGACTTTCGGGTTAGTTCTTATATAAGGAAGTGTGAATTAAACTTGTTGGTCAGTTCAGGCATCCATGATAATTCATTAAAAATCAGGAGTAACCAAATTTCAACATCTTTTGTAGCTATGTTGCTCCAGAATATGCCAGTACGGGTATGTTGAATGAAAGAAGTGATGTGTATAGCTTTGGCATTCTTCTAATGGAGATAATTTCTGGGAGAAACCCTGTGGATTACAGCCGACCGCCGGGAGAGGTTAACAATATATATTTTTTTTAAACATGCTATAGCTGATTGCATTGGCAGTGATTTTAGGATTCCTCAAGATGTCCTCATTATTTTCTTCAGATATTTCTGAAATTGATTATTTTCATAACCCTGCATATGTGTAGATTTTCTCTGCTGGTTCAGAGCAACTATGCTTAATTGTTTATTAATCACTTTTTTTTTAGCTGAACTTATAGGTGAACCTAGTTGATTGGCTCAAGCAGATGGTTTCAAACCGAAATGCAGAGGGTGTGTTGGATCCAAAATTACCTGAGAAGCCTTCTTCAAGAGCATTGAAGCGTGTCCTGCTGGTATCTTTACGTTGTGTAGATCCAAACGCTCAAAAGCGTCCAAAGATGGGTCATATAGTGCACATGCTGGAAGCTGAAGAGCTTCCTTTCCGTGAAGTGAGTTTGCAGTCCCTTACCTTGTCATATTGTTAGTAGAGTTATCCCTGAATCTGACACGTACCAAACTAATGGGTAGAACTAGTGACACCAAGCTGAACGAAACCATACTTGATATTAACCGACAACCTATTTGATCTGATACTATGATCCAAACCCAAACTTGCACCCAATCTAATATTAATCGACAACCAATTTTACCTGATCCAACGACATTCTAAACCTGAATTGGGTCCTGACCCGATTATAATCTAAAAACTGATTATGACTCTACACATCTATTGACCCATGCTTACTCGTAATTCGTAACCCAAATTTATCCTCTGACCCTTTATTAACCTGACTTGAACCAACAAGACCTATTTTAAGTTTTAACACAACCCAGAACAAGTGAAACAAGTTCAACTAAAATTTACCTTAACCTTTTGTGTGTGCGTGCGTGTGTGTGTGAATAGTAACTATTAAGTTTAATTTGGTTAATTGCTTTGATAATGCATGTTTCGTATTAGAAAAAAACAAGTACATATTAATACCTTTAATTTAAATCTTGAAACTCTTGTTCGAAATTATGTAGGTTTAAGAGCATCTTAATAATACTTGGCTGACATATGGATTGCATAATTATATAGGTTTAACTTGATCTCACCGTACTTGATTCTGATCATACTGATCCTACCTGAACTTAGACGTGATATTGATCCTACCCAGATTTGACCCGAACCCAAGAAAAATCCGACTTGAAGTTATTTGACCTGATAATAGTTTGAGTGTCTGACCCAAATTAAACTCTAACATAAGAATAAATGAATTGACTTGACCCGAAGCTGAAGCTGACCTAGAGGATGGATTGAGCTGAATCAGACCCTACCTGAATTCTTGAATTGATAGCTACAGGCCTATAGTTAGAATGTTTCCTTAATTATCATACAAAATTCTGCTCTCAGATTTTTATCATATTGTTTAGTGCATACAAGACAGGGACTTTATCTTGTTAAGCTAACATAATAGTTATGATCTAGTTGTATAATCTTCATGTATTTGATACAGGACCGTAGAACTTCAAGAGAGCATGGAATATCCAGTAACAGTACTGCAAGAGGTAGGATGATGGATAACCGAGTAATTGAATCAGGAGACAGTAGCGGATATGAAAGTGGTGTGTCAATTCCTAGATTGCCATGGAGAAAGGAAGAAACCGTAGAAGAGCATTGAATTTGTGTGGTTTGTATAGCGAGTGATTAGATGTTTGGTTTCCAGTTATGCAGCAGCTCCACACTAATTTTCACCTCATGTACATGTGTTGGAGAATTTAGAGTATTTAGTTGATTATTATTCATGTTATGTTAAGTTTAAGTCATTTGGTTAAGGTGTCTAGTAGTATACAACTAATCAAGAGAAAGGAAGAAAGTGGCTGATTCATCACTATTGTTGCAACCGTTACTACTTACGGTTTCGGTTTAATTTCTCTTGATTTAGTTGGGTAGTTACATACTTAATGCATTATAACTTTAGTGTATTAATGCATTGTTTAATGCATCTCTTAACATTTGATGATTTGATGCATTATTTAGTAAATGCGTTGTTTTCAGTTTCGATACTTAATACATTGTTTACATACTAGCTACTATCTTATATATATATGAGAAACTCCTCGTATGATGAATGTAGGTTGAGAGATGAAATATAATTTTTATCTTATCATTTTGTCATAGGAAGTTATTATCAGTTGTTCATTTTCACAAAATTACAAACACTTTTATACATTGAATTGGAATAATCTTATAAGTTATTGTAATTGTTCTTCGTTGTATATCCTAAGTAATTTCCGTGATACCCGGTTGTAGTATAGAGTCGGAATTATATTTTTGGGAAAGTGATCCTTTTCACGCCTCGAAGATTTTTCCAATAATTTCATTTCCATTTCTTTGTGACCCTTGTTTACTAGAAAATCTCCAATAGTCCAAAAGTATAATCCACTACAAAGATGGCAAATGTGAAGGAAATGATGACGAATTATTGGACAAGTTTGGGGTGTAGATTTTTGATGGTGGCAAAAGAAGATGCATTTCTGTTGACATCACTCAGTGTGGCTTATGTTCTTACATCCTCGAAGCCATCAGTGGAGGAAAACGAGACATTGGAGGCTACTAGAATGAGGAACAAGTGGGAGACTGACAACTACATATGTTGTGGTCACATCCTAAACGGTATGTCTAATGAATTGTTTGATGTTTATCAATTTCATGAGTCCGCTAAATTGCTTTGGGATGAACTAGAGTCTAAGTACATGGCCGAGGATGCATCTAGCAAGAAATTTTTTGTTAGTAAGTTCAATAATTTCAAAATGATTGATAGTAGGCCGGTTATGGAACAATTTCATGAAATCCAAAGAATTTTAGGGAGTTTTAGGCAACACAATATCAATGTTGATGAGACCCTTATTGTTTTTTTCATAATTGATAAGCTACCATCCTCATGGAAAGATTTTCGAAATGCTTTAAAGCATAAGAAAGATGACATTAATCTTAAGGGCTTGGCCTCTCATATTCGGATTGAGGAAGAAATCCAGGTCCAAGAGAGACAAAAGGATGTTAATCCTAGTTCCACTACAGTGAATGTGATTGAGGATACTACGTCTTATGAGAAAAAGATAGGAAATGATTCAAACAAAAACAAAGGCAAAAAGCCTAAAGTGGGAAGTGATGGTAAAAAAATCACGAGCCTGTTGGGTTTGTGGAAAACCTGGTCATTTTAAAAAGGATTGTACCATTTGGAAGAAAAATATTAGCAACAAGAAGGCTTAAGGTGGGAAAGGCGGGTCAAGCCAATCCCAAGGCAAGCAAGGGTGATACTTCTTGGTACATCGATTCAGGAGCATCGAGGCATGTTTGTAAGGATCGTTCATTGTTTAAATCCTTCGTTGAGGTGACCAATGGAGAGATTCTTTATATGGGGAACGATTCCACCGCAAAAGTATTAGGCAAGGGATAAGTAGAGTTAATGTTTAGCTCGGGCAAATCTCTTATTTTAAGGGATGTGTTGTATGCTCCCGAACTTAGAAGGAATCTTGTTTCCGGTGCTATCTTGAGTCAGATAAATTTATATTGTCTAAAGGTGGTTTATCTGTAGGACTTGGTTACTTATGTGATGGAATGTTTAAGCTTAGTATTTCTAATACTTTGAAAGACAATTTATATGTTGTTAATGATTGCTCTTCTCTATGGCATGTAAGACTTGGACATGTTAATTATAAATAGTTATATTTTTGTCAAAGCATGATTTAATTCCGTCTTTTGATCCAAGGATAAAGAAGTGTAGGACATGCATGTTAACAAAAATCACAAGGAAACCATTTCCTAATGTTGTAGAAAAGAATAATGCATTACTTGATTTAGTGCATAGTGATCTATGTGATTTTCATAACACACCTTTCTTAGGCAACAAAAAGTATTTAGCAACTTTCATTGATGATTATTCAAGATTTTTCTAAGTTTATTTATTGCATTCTAAGGATGAGGCCCTTGACAAATTTAAAATCTATAAGAATGAAGTAGAATTGCAAACAAACAGTAAAATCAAAAGATTAAGAACCGATAAAGGAGGTGAATACTATAATCCAAGTTATAACAATCAATAGGAATAGTACATGAAATTACAGCAGCATATTCACTATAACTAAATGGTGTAGCGGAAAGGAAGAATAGGACTCTAGAAGAAATGGTTAATTCCATGTTATCCTATTTGGGATTGAGTGATGGTTTTTGGGGGGAAGCGGTATTAACCGCTTGTTATATTTTAAATCGAGTTCCAATGAAAAGGAATGAGGTTACTTCATATGAGCTATGGTATATAAGGAAACCAAACTTGAGCCATCTCAAAGTTTGGGGTTGTAGGGCAATTGTAAAAGTGCCAGAACCTAAACGTAAAAAGTTAGGTGAAAGAAGAGTGGAATGCATTTTTATAGGATATGCGAAACATAACAAATCCTATAGGTTCTATGTAATACCCCGTATTTTTGAAACATATCTTCTAGTTAATTAATTAATTAATTAATTATTATTTTCTAAAAGGGTATTTTAGTAATTTTTTTTACTATTTGAATTTTGGAGCCGAAATGATATTTGAATTTTGGCGCCAAAAATATTTAAGAACTTAATTATTATTTGTGGATTTTGAATAAGATTTATTATCCATTTATTTTATTTTAAAAACCGGATTATTTATATATATTTCGGATATTTTTATTAAGCAAAAAAATTATATTTTATTATTTAAATAAGGAGGTCCGAAAATTCCAATTAGTTGGATATTAATTTTGGATTTTTCTAGTGTGGAAAATATGATTTTCTTAGTTAATTTATTTAGTGAATAATTGGTATTCTCTTAATTAATTATTTTATACAATATATACTATTTACACAATTATTTTTTATCCTTAAATCTAGCAAATAATTTCCTAAAATACACTAAGGAGGTTCGAAAATTTGAGCTATGGAAGCTCAATATATTTGGCCCTCTTGATTTATTTTTGGGGGAATTATTTTGGTAATTTGTATTTTTAATTATCTTCCTCAAAAATTATTATATTCCTTAATTTTTATTTCCCATCTCCTAAATATTTGATCATATTATTTCCCTACCTTATTTCATCCTTGATTATTCCCCAAGTAAACCTCCTTTGCCATATTTTTTTCATGACAACATACTTTCCTTAATTTTATTATTCTTAATCACCTTAATCTCAAACTTTCCATATTTCTTTAACACTCTTCTCCAAGTAATTTCTTTAATTCTTTTTACCATAATTCTTCCTACATTCTCTTACTATAATTCATGCATGAGCTAGCCTATAAATACCCATTGATTCATGGTTAAACACTCACACCAAATTCTCTAATTCTCTCTTAATCTCTCTCTTTAATTTTCTCTTCTCCTTTTCTTTTCTTTTCTTTCTTGCGCCACCACCACCAATCACCAGAACCACCACCTCCACGCCGGCTACCACCCTCCTTGACGCCAGCTGCCACCTCTAGCCACCTGCCGGAGGGCTGCCCCACCTTGCCGCCACCTTCTTCTCTCTCTCTTCCTTTGTTTTCTACCTCTTCTTCTTTTTCTCTTCTCTTAATTAATTAATTATTATTATTATGGGGGATTTATAAAAGTTATTATGAGTATTTTTAATTAAATAAAATCAGATTTTTATTCATGTATATGAAAAATAATTTAAAAGGTTAATGTATATATAGTTGGGGGTTTTTTAATTTAATTGTTGTGATTATTTGTTAACCTTATATTAATTAAGGTTATATTTATTTGTAGGTCGTGTTTGATCCAAGTGTTTAAAGTTTCTTTGTGTTTGCTAAGCGAGGACCAAAGGTATGTTAGGTGGCTAGATACTTTTGAAATTGATTGGGTTGAATAAGCATGTTTTGCATGATTTTTATGATGATTGAATTAAATTATGAATTATGAAATAAAAGCATGTTTAAATGATTGTTTTTGATAATTAAATTGAAGGATTGATTTTATATCAAGTTTTGAGTGGTTTGAATTACTAATCATGCTTGAATAAAGAAATTGATTTGAAAAGTTTGATGAATTAAATAAAAGGTTTTTCAAAGGAAGAGTTATTGATTTTGAAAAGTTATTGATATGAGATTTAATTCTCAAGTATTTATTAAAAGATTGATTTTAAAAGCATGTTGAATTTAATTAAGAAGAAGTTGAGTTATTTATTGGAATTATTGAGTTAAAGAGGTTTATTGAATTATTTAAAAAGCTTTACAAGCATAATTATTATATTAATCCCACTATACGTATTCATTGAAAGCTATAGACTTTGTATGATCTAGTCTTTCTCCAAGAATATCCTTGAAATAGTAGGAGACTAGCTTGGGGGTGTGCACACTTAGAGAGGAGATTGAGTTTTCGAAAATAATTAATTTGACTAATCATTATTATTGAGTTATTGGAATTATTTTGAGAATATTGAGCATTGATTTTCAAAAGAGGAATTGGTTTTCAAAAGAGGAATTGGTTTTATAAATCGTTTCATCGAATTATTGAATTATTGAGAATTGGTTTGATCATGAGTTTTGGAATTCATTGAATTGATTATTGGAATTGGTTTTGAAATTTTGAGTTTGGAATTATTGGATTAACATTGGAATTGGTTTTAAAAGCATGTTTGCAAATAAATTGAATTTACTTATCTTGCACTTATCGTACTTAGCATATTTTGCTAACCCATATTTCTTACTTGTTTTGGTTCGCCCTGTCTACCATAATGGTAAGCAGTGTTGACTAATTTCAGGTGGAGTCAAGAATTGAGCATATGGGAATCCCGGGAATGTTCTTCACCTAGATTAGGAATGTTGGTCTTTGTTTTTATTATGAGTACTCATGACGATGATTTCTATTTATAGTTATTATTAAAAAAGAAAGAGTTTAAGTTTCCGCTGCAAAGTATTGGTTTTGGTTAGTAATTTTGAGTAGCCTTGCGTAATCACGTGGTGGTAATTTGCCTAAGTCTATCTCTACAGTATAATCATACTAGTATTTCCGTAGAGGGAGATTTGGGGGTGTTACATTTCATGTAATTGAACAAAAAACTATTGCTCGGTTCATACCACCATTGAGTCTAGAGATGCATTGTTTGATGAAAATAGATATTCATCAATTCCTAGACCAATGGATAAAATCCAAATACCGATGCTCAAAGTTTTGACCAAATTGAATTTAATCAAGAAATAGATGACCAAACTCATTTAGAGGAGGCATCAACATCATCATCATCTCAACCTAGGATAAGTAAAAGGGCAAGGCAAGGAAAATCCTTTTGGCTCAAACTTTCATGTGTACTTAGTTGAGGGATCAAGGAATTCTCTTACTACACAATTTCCATACATTTTTTTAATATGGAAGATGATCCTTTGACCTATGATGTGGCTATGAGGTCTCGTGATGCTCCATTTTGGAAGGAAGCAATTAATGATGAGGTGGAATCCATCATGGGAAACAACACATGGGTGTTAGCTATTTACCACCAAAATGTAAACCAATAGGGTGCAAATGGATCTTCAAAAAGAAATTGAGGATTAATGGAACAGTTGAAAATTTCAAAGCCCAGTTAGTGGCAAAAGGTTTTACACAAAAACCTGGTATCGACTATTTTGATACATATGCATCGGTAGCTAGAATCTCAACTATAAGGTTGTTGATTGCACTTGCGGAAATCCACAATCTTATGATCCATCAAATGGATGTCAAAACAGCTTTCTTGAATGGAGATCTAGAGGAAGAAGTTTACATGCGACAACCGAAAGGGTTTATTGTGGAAGGTCAAGAAGGAAAAGTTTGCAAATTAATTAAATCGTTGTATGAACTACAACAAGTATCTAAGCAATGGCATCAAAAGTTTGATGAGGTTGTGTTGTCTAATGTTTTCTAGTTGAACAATTCAAACAAGTGTATATATAGCAAATTTGATGACAACGATCAAGGTGTAATAATTTGTCTATATGTAGATGACATGTTGATCTTTGAAACGGATTTGTCACAAGTTGAGAAGACAAAATCCTTCCTTAGTTCTCAGTTTTCCTTAAAAGACATAGGAGAAGCAGATGTCATCTTGGGCATAAGAATAAAGAGGGAAAAAGGAAAGTGGATCTTGTCACAATCTCATTACATTGAGAAAGTGCTCAAGAAATTTAATGTGAGTGATAACTCTACTTCTCTTTATTCAACACCTATGGATCCTAGCATAAAGTTGATACCTAGTGAAGGTAATCGGTTCACAACTTGATTATGCTATAGTAATAGGTTGTTTGATGTATGCATGACAAGTACTAGGCCGGATATTGCTTATGCATTTGGTTAATTGAGTAGGTACACTAGTAATTCTAGTATGCTACATTGGCAAGCGGTTCGACGCTTGTTGAAGTACTTGAAGAAAACCATGGATTGTGGTTTGTCTTATAGTGGATATCCTTCGGTTGTAGAAGGGTATTCAGATGCAAGTTGGATCTCTAACAAAGATCATTCCTCCACAAGTGGATGGGTTTTCCTATATGGGGGAGGTGCTATTTCGTGGGCTTCTAAGAAGCAAACTTACATTGCGAACTCCACAATGACATCGGAGTTCATTGCTTTGCATTCGGCTGGTAAAGAAGCAGAATGGTTGAAGGATCTCATGTTTGAGATACCTTTGTTGCCAAAACCGATTTCACCAATAGTGATACATTGTGATAACAATGCTACTTTGGCAAGGGCTTATAGCCAAGTTTATAATGGTAAGTCAAGACACATTGGAGTACGACATAGTTACATCCAAGGGCTTATCAAGGATAGTGTGATCACTATTGATTATGTTAAAACAAATCTTAATCTCCCCGATTGTATCACAAAGGCATTAGCAAGGGATGTTAACAATAGGATGGAAATCAGTTTAGGATTGGAGCCCTAAATAATTATTTAAACAATAAACACATAATAATAGAGAGAGAAAGAGAGAAAGAGGAAAAGACGATCATACCCTTGATGCGTGTTTTCTACTTAGCACGAGCACAAACTCACGAATGGAGATGGAGCCTCTAACGCGACCCCTCCAACGTAATCCACCGACGAGCCCAAACTTGACTAATATTACCGGCTAGGGTAATATAAACACTACTAACAAGAGGATCTCTTTAGAAGGTTTTCTCAATGGAGATGCCTTGTATAGAGTTCAACTCTTGCAAATAATTCCCAAGGCATACTTGGGTATATATAGGCATGGCATCTCCAATCCCTCATGATTATTCTTGCAATGTGGGACTTTTCATAAAGTGAAAAAAGTAGTATTTAATTTAATTTTAAATTAAATTAAATATCTAAACAATTATCAAATGACAAGTGGGGAAAGAATAAGGAGGGTAGATGGGAGGACCACCAAGCCTTGGGGACCAAGGATGGCTGTCCGCCCACCATGCGCCAGCTGGCAGATGTATCCTTTGGCAGCAAGGTGTGTCGCGCTGGCTGCCTTGTGTCTAACGGCTATGCTGGTTGTTGGGCTTACCGCAAGGCCTGACCAGCTGCCAGCCTTGTTGCGTGGCACGACCAGCCCCTGCACACGCTAACTATGCACGTTGGGCCTCGTGCTGGGCGGACTTGCTTCCCTCATAGTCTAGCATGCTTGGTAGGCTCTGTGCCAAGGCTACCAGCCATCACGCACAAGGCTAACAGCATGTTAGGCCTTTGCGGTACTGCTGGTGCCTATGGCAAGCACTTGCGCCATGACTCTTGCCCCACTCTCGTGGTATGGAAAGACCTTGTACTAGGCTTCCGGCCCTAGTACGATATGTTGTTTGACTTATTTATCATCATCGTCGATTCCTTGAATTGACTCGACATTTGATGCTCTAAGCTCAGAATCCGATGTCGAAGCATGTATCCTTTTGTTTGACGTATTAAGGCCTTTGGCTTAATTCGCCGCCTTAGTTTTGTTGCACGCTTGGATGTGACCCGTTGGGTTTAGTTAAAGGAAAGCTGTGAGATTAATATAATTAATCTCACTGATCGTAGATGGCCTCTAGCCCAACTTTACGATCACTCGACTTTATTGAATAATTAAGTCTGTAATTGATTCTGAACCCTCTATCGAAATTATACACTTGTTCGAAGGACACCATTCCTTTTAATCTCCCACTTGTCCTTTCGGGCAAGTGGGCTGTTTGTGTATATAGCCTATTTCTTATGTCACTTAATGCCACTTCATGAACTATAAGGTAAGATTCTTTTTCATCCTTATTACGTCTAGATTTGTTTCTCGATTTCCGAGTTCGACTTTCAATAAGCAGATGATTCCTAAAATCCATTTGAGCACGACCATGCATTTTCATAGTCTCGCTATTCGAGAGGTCTTATAAACAACAAAGTCATGTTCCCTACTGTTAATAGGGGGACATTCCCAGTCTTGCATTGTTAGGTTCCCTTACTAAGACTCCCTAGCCTCCCAAGTGTTGCCTTTATAATCCCCTTGTACGGCTGATAGCCTGATAATAGGTCGTGTCTACTATCCAAAATCAAATCAACAATTTATAATCCTAACCTTTCTCTATCAAGTTCACACTAGATAGTGGCAAGCTAGGGTCGAACCACAAGGAAACGGGGTAATGCACAATCAAAATGGAATTAAGAATCTATTGCAAGTAACAAGGGGTATTTTGATTTTTTTGTGAGTTTCAATGATCAAATGAACTACTAAAATGATAAAAGTAAAAAAATTAAGAAAGTTCAAACTAGAAACACTATAATAAGGATGGAAAACTAGATTTGAGAGAAATATGATCAAAACACTAGGGAGAGGGGGTTCTAATCATGATCAACTAAGACAACAATGATAATCAACTTGGACTCATGCCAAAGAATACAAATCTACTCAAATAATTCATTCCCATGCAATAACTCAAGAAAATTGATGAAATAGATCAAAACTAAATTAGATCATTCCCATGCATCTAATTTAGAACACAAATATTGGAATTAAAGGTGCACATCAATAACTCCAAGCAATTTAAGCACAAAATCATCAACTCAAGGTTTAATCCAATCAATCATCAATACAATCCGAATCAATCATGATCTTCACCCTCTTCCCTAGCCAGAAATCTAAGCTAGGGAAGAGAAAATAGCCATCACAACTACGCTAAGCATGGATTAAATCTTAACAAAGCTAAACATGATTCAAATTCAAAAGGTAAAGCGATCAATCAAATAAACTCAAGGAAATAGATGGAAATCAACACTATCAAAAGCAATTGAACCAAACAAAAGGAAGAGAGTAAAAAGATTACTAGTATGAAGCTTGATTTATGAAGAAAACATGAAATACTTGCATTGAATTGAAGAAAACTTGAAGAAATCTTGATTACAATGATGAAACTTGAAAATTAAGCAACTTTATCTCTCTAAAATACTAGAGTTTCTCCCACTACAAAGTTCTAATAATAATTGGAAAATAGGATAATAATAAAATTCAAGAAAAAGTCTTATAGTGCATCAAAATTCCGGAAATAACGAACTAAGGAGAGCCTTCTCGAGCAAGGCCACGCCCTCTCCAAGCTGAGTACGAAATTGCAAAACCCAAGAAGCCGCGTCCGCGGTGGTTGGTGGAGAGGCCTCTCTCAGTTTGGCAGAGGTCGCGGCTGAGGAGTAGGGGAAATCAGAGCCTAGAAATGTCGCGCCTGCGTCATAAAGTGCCGCGCCCGCGGGTGATTGGGGAGAGACCTCTCCAAGGGCGCGACCAGCCTTCTACAGTTTCAAAGGTTGAGCTCCAATTCAGCCTGTCCACGCCTGCAACCTGAACAACCATGCCCGCGGCTCCTTATAGAGCTGCGCGCCCTCTCTCTTGAGTATCTCTTCCTCTTCCTTAGCCAAATTTGCTCCTTTAATTCCATCTAAGAGTGCCAAAAACCTTCAAAATCAACAAACAAAAGATATAAAACTAAAGAAAAGATAAAAAAGAGGAAATTCACGAGAAAGAACAAAAATAACCAAAACAAGTGTAAAAACAGCTAGAGAAGGCGCAAACAATTGACAAATGGGGGAAATCATTAATAAAAAAGGCTAAATAGTGGCATAAATGCCACTCATCAAAATCCCCCACACTTGCCTCTTGCTTGTCCTCGAGCAAAGCTAAGAGAAAAGAGAAAAAGCAAACCCTACAAAGACTAACACAACATGGCAAGGCTTAGGAAAACAAATCAAGTTATAGGGTGGAAAATGCTCCATTCGGACTCAAAAGAAAAGACAAGCGCCAAAGAATGCTCACCTTTCTCAATTAAACGAAGGAAAACACGTTCTAAGATGCTCATGGTTTAAAGAGACAAACCTAAGCCAAGCATAGAGAACTAGTGATTTCATTCTCCGCCCTAGTACCATCCAAAACGGTCCGCGTTCTCCCCACTAGCTTCAAATCACCCCCTAGTTAGCTCCTCATGGTTCCACGAAGGAACCGGAAAAAGATACATTTTGTGGAAACATAAGGTCATCCCGACATCTCAAATATACATACTCTCTCCATAAAGTTGAAATCCATATTCCTCCACCGGTCTTTAACCTCACCCCTCTAAAGTCTAAGGGTCTTTACTAGGGTTGTAATGTCATGGCTAAAGGTTTAGGTAGGGAAATAATTTGAAAATTTGGTGGCAATTCCTAAGTGAAGCAAAAGAGTAGCCAACTCTCAAAAACAAACTTAAGAAAACTACCAAATCTCAAACAAACAACCATTAATTTCATTCCATTACATTACCACACTTATTCAAAGGAAAAGAACTTCATAACTTTCTCTTTTTTTTTTTATAATTTTTTTTTTGTTTTCATAAACTCTTATTTGGTGTCCTTGCCTTTTTTAACTATGGACCGCTTTTTTATGAAACACCATTTGATTTTCTTGAATTGCATTCTTCTTTTTAAACTTTTCTTGCATATTCATATTCAAGCTCAACTTTCAATTCCTTACTAAAACCAATTCTCAAAGTGATTCTTGTTCATATTCAACATGCTTAAAACTCAAACCTCACATGCCAAATGCTTCACTAACTAAGAGGGTTGGTAAAACATAGGCCATTAGGTTTGTAATGTGGTTAAGACAAGAAAGGGAAACATTAGGCTCAAATTGGTTAGCAAGTAGGTTGATGCAAAATAGAAAATCAAATTTGTAACTTAACAAAAAGAAATATAAACAAAAATGAGAAAAGGTGCCCTTTTCCTCCCCTAAAGTTTCTTGGTCATGATCTTGGAAGCTAGAGGACAACACAAGGATTAAGACATGAATAGTCGAGGATCCTAAAACGCCGCACAACAAAATGATGAAGGCTAGAACAATTTAAACCTCACAAGGGATGAAAAGTAAGAAAATACCAACTAAAGGACTTCAAATCCACTATAGAGAGCAACTCCATCTTATCACTTTCCTGTTAACAAAGGTTTCAAACGTCCTCAATAGTTCTTAACCTTTCTACCTTAGCTTAAAATTTGTCTAACTCAACCAAAAGCACTCTCAAACCGTGTATTCCATCATCAACTAGGAAGAAACAAGCATTCTAAGGTACATCATCAAGGCAATCGAGTCCAAATGTATGAGAAAATTCCAAAACATATTCATTTCATCTTTCCATAGTCATGTTTGTCACACAAAAAGGAAAACAAAACAAAAGAAGGAGGAAGAAATTAAAAAGGTTCACAAACGAGGCATATAAATCCAATTAATTCCCAATCGTCATACAATGATCGTTTGATATCAACATCAACGATCCTAGGTTCCTTAGAACCAAATGCAAACAACCTTGAACCATTCAACTTCTTCCTAAACTAACCTAAACGAAGCACACCAAAAGAAAGAAAAAGAGTAAAGGAAAGATCTCACCCAAATAATTCTTGAAGACAAATAAAGCAACCTTACAATTTACCATGGCTCCATATGTTTCTTCCAATTTTCTTCAAGGCTACAAGAGAGAGAGATAAAAGAAAAAACAAACACTATACAAAGAAAAAGGTTAAAAGAAAGTGAAAGAAAATCTACAAACTCAAACTTTAGGCAAAACCAACTACCCAAACTCAACTCATTATCCAATCATCATCATCATTCAAGACATCATTGACCAACAATAAACAAAAACAATGCTACCAAAATGCTTATCGACAACACCCAAAAACAAGACCAAAACACACAAATCCCTTTATCGTTCCCATGAGTCCTTGGTGCCTTCCCCCACACTTACCCAAAAACACTCCCTTTTGACTCAAACACCCCCCACACTAGATAAGAGCATCGTCCTCAATGCTTCACATGTAAATAAAATGAAAGGGAGGGACCAAAAGGGGGAGGGGAAAACAAACAAACCAAGGGGGAAACTATTGGCCACTAGGGCCGGCACCACCATCATCCCCATTCCAACTATCATATGAAAAGCCCGAAGGGGGCCATGGGGTTCCCAACCTCCGGTGTAACCGGGAGGCCACCCATAATGACCCTTGAAAAAATTTAGTTGGGATGCGGATAATTGGTCAAATAGCTCGGGTTGAACTAGAGGCAAAGGGTGAGAGGGATCAACGTAGGGGTAGTTAAGATCACCTCTATAATCACTCCCACCCGAAACCGGGTAGTCATAATGACCGGACTCATCAGGAAACTCGCGTCTTGGCACATTGGGGTTCGAGGAACCCGACCAATAATGGTACGTAGGTTGGTTGTCACCCCTCCAAGATGGCATGCATGGGCCCTTGTTGAGCCGACACATATGGATAGTTAACCGGAATAGTGACATCCCCTCTACACACACTAGCATCATAAAGGGAATTTGTTTGAAAGAAATTATGTTGTTGGGAGGCAAACATACCTTGCATGCTAAGTTACATGCTCTCCATTTGTGCTCGCATAACAGCCATCTCTTGTTGGTAGTCATGTTGTTGGTAGATTTGTTGTTGTTCTTGTTGTTGTTGACGTCTTCTTCTTCCTTATTGTTGACGTTGTTGTTGTTGTTGGTGTTGAATAGGAGGAACCACCTCTACCTCATCTTTATCTTCCTCCTCATTACCACCCTCTTCATCATCTCCATCATCCTCCATTCTTGCACGCGGGAGGATACCCGAATCCTTTCTCACCAACCATGGGTGATTAACTCTTTCCCTAGTAAAGGAAGTGAACTCCGGTTTGGGGAGGAGACAATGATGCTCAAGGGAGACAAGCAAGCTCCACGTCCTTCCCTTATCCTCCGTGTCCCCAATAAACTTCGTGGTTTTCAATTGGTCAATATCAAACCAAATGTCACTTCCATCACTCTTCCCAACAGGGGTGCAAGAACGTAACTTATCCTTATGCCCCAATTTTTCCGCCAACCTTGTGATCATCCCACCACAATGAATCTCCCCCGTTTTCGTCCCCGAAAGAATAGCCTCAGTACAATTGGTGAAGAGTTAACCAAAATTCACCATGTAGCCCAAATCCGACCGAGTAACAAGCCACAAAACCCGGATTTCCTTAGCAGTTATCTTACCCAAGTCTTGCTTGTTGAATACCATGTACCTAAGAATTCGGTGTAGAAGTCGAAGAGCGGGGTGCATGATTTGACTAGCCAAGGAGTACCTAGCATTGAAGTTATCCATGCTTGAGATGCTCTTCCACCATGCAAGGGGGTTTTAATCATGTAAAGCCTCATGCTCGGGAAAGAAAAGGTTGGCATCGAGGTTAAGGTCGAAGGAATTGATTGAATTGACGAAAATTCATGGTTTCTTTCTTGTTGAAAAGTTGGAAGGAGATGGAAAGGTCTTTGTCTCAAGTGGCATGGAATTCAAAGGAGGCTAGGAATTCAAGGGTAGGATCTATGTAGGTTCGATATGCATTAGCCACAAAGGAGCCTATCCTCAAATTGTTGAATAAAAACCAACAATCCTCATCTATGCCAAGTTTGGTTGTTGTTGGTTGGTTGTAGTTCTTGGTGGGTCGGATTTTTCGGGATAGCAAGTTGTCGTATATGGGTTTGTGGGGTTTATTATGGAATTTGAGTGGTGGCAAAGGTGGTGGTGTTTGCTCATTGTTTTGAGGGTTTGAGAAGTGGAACTTTGAGGCTCCTTCCCACTCTTTCTCTTCTTAGAACCAATCACCATATTCATAATCACCAAATTCAATCAACACCACTCTAATTACAAGTAACGATCCCACTTACTACACCAAACTTTCACAATTCACACACTCCACAATCCACCAAACAACACAAATCACCAAGATAAACCACCAACAATCACAAATATCAACCAACAAACAACAATCAACCAAGAATTATTAACGTATTCAAACAAAAACTACCATTCATACATCAAAGTTCACCAAAGAAATCCACAAGTATAACAAATTTAATCACCTAAGCAATTGCTCAAATTCAAATAAAACAAGAGAGGGAGTGATTATACCAACAACATGTGATAAAAATCAACTCTAACTAGCCTCAAGAACATGAACCCAAAGCAAGCTTCAAGATTTACCAATGTAGAAACCATGAAAAATTCGAACCCAAATTACTGTGAGAAAGATGAAAGTGATGAAATTGATGTATTTTGATGGAAATTTCTAAGAAATTGAGGGGAATTTGATGGGTTTTGATGATGATTTTGAGAGGTTAGGGTGTAAGGGTAAGGGGAATGTTAGAGAGAGAAACAAAGGGAGGTAAAAAATAGGGGGAAAATAAGAAGAATGGCTGCTCGAAGTAAAAAAAAAAAACCGGGTTATGAAACCCAGTTCGCCGCGACCGCGGGTCAAACTGTTGCGCCTTCTCTTGGGGCGTGGCGAGCCTTCTACAGGAGCTCAAGGAAGAATTTTTAAACCCTATCCGCACCCTCTCCTCTAGGTGTCGCGCCCGCGGGTCCTTAGAAAGGCCTTTCCTTAGGCGCGGGCTGCACTTTAAGCCTTGAGATCTAAATTTCTACCTTTTCTTCTTTCATAACTCAATCTTGGCTCTTGAAAACAAGTCCCTTGAGGTTAGAACACCCTCAATTCCTAGTCCACAAACTTAATGCCCAAAAGTTCAAGTACCTATTGTTTCGGGGTTTTCTGTGTCCTGCGGGACAGTTACAATTCAAAGACTGGATTCCGAGCGCCTGTACCTGCAAAACAACGGAGACTCCGGTGGGTGGGAGCTCCGCCTCTGACGATCAAGTTAGAACGTGTTTGGATGTATAAAATGCGGAATGTAAATGGGATCAGGTTCCTCTTGGAAGAGAAGTGATCATTCGGCTATAGTGAACAACCTCAATATCTGAGCGTAAACTCTAAAGTGTATTCAATTCTGCAATTAATCTTCTTTGAATATTTTGTGAATGAATGCCGTTCCCCAGGTGGGAACATCTGCCTTTTATAGGGTCTCAAAGTACGTGCCCAGTCCTAGGTTACCGTAACCTAGGACTGATTGGGCTGCCTAGGAGTTTGGGCCTTGAAGGCAGTCATTCTTAATTTGACATCTGTCTGCCACGTGTTGTGCCCTGATTGGTCCATTTTGGACTCTTCACCGAGTGACACATGGAGGGTCTTGATTGATCCACGTGGCGGGGTTAAAATTCCCTAATCATTTGCCCCTCACAAGGGTGACGTGGCTTGCCACGTGGCACCTGTGACAGATGTCACTTGAAGATTGGAGAACGGTTATTTTTTTTTTTTTTTTTTAATTTTTTTTAACCCATTTTTCCCTCTCTTTTTTGAATTTTTGAATTTCAGGGGTGACCCTTGAAATTCTTACCCTTCTATATAAGGGCGGCGCCCCAATCATTTGTTGCACCTTCTCAAAATTTTCAAACATAAAATCTATGGACTTTTAAGAAAAGAACTTGTCATTTTCTGAGAGGAACGACTGCCACCTGCTACCGAATCGCCTGCTCTTATAGACTTTCAAGCGCCTTTGACTTTACAGAATGAAGGTAACCGCCTATTTTTCTCTCGTACTTTATCTTTGTTTCTTTTCCTTTTTGAAAATGATATCCTAAAAGCACTACACGACCTAGATTAATGATTAGCCGGTCACCGGGGACGGCTGAATCTAGAACTAGGAGTGCCGACTACCCCTTGTTGGACCACACTTTTACGAACTTCCCCAATTTTGACTATCTATGTGTCTGTGCAGGCCACCATGGCCAAAATAAAACAAACAACCAGGGTGGTGAACTCGGACGGCTCCTCCTTTAGGGCGCCTGTCAGTGAACTATCTGATGTGTCGCCTGGCATCCCAAGCACCCCCAATGATTCAATATTAGAAGAATCAGGGGAGGAAGTGCAAAGTGAAGTCTCAGGCTATGTTGAACAAGTCCCTCGGGTAGACGATAGGTCTGATGGTTCGGAAAGTGAACCCGAGACAAGTACCTCTGGCAGGGCGTCTGATGCCTTGGAGGAATTGCACTCTCGGCTGGAAATAGCGAGAGAATCCCTTTCTGTGGAAAAGGGTGAAGGTTGGGCTGAGCCGGATGCTAACAACCAAGAGTTGTATGCCGCCTATTACTGTCACGTTCCCGCAGGCAGACGAAAGATTATGGCTGAAAAAGTGGGAAGTTTCAGGGCTGACCATGTCATGGGACATGGTTTCATCTTATGCGTGCTGGATGTGGAGGACACTGTAGTCTGGCCAGAGGGGTCCAGCTACGGGGACGAATGCTTTGGTTGCTATGAGGCAGCCATTCACACTAGCCTTAGATTTCCCCTCCATCCGGCCTCTTCAAGGTGGTCAACCAGGCTAACGCAGAGACTGGGGCGAGAGAGTTCGTTCCCCAAGGTTACATTCCCAAATATGACTGGCAGTTCGATGGGAACTATCTGGCCGCCTGCGACCTTAGTGTAGAGGGGCGGAGAGGTAGATGACCGAATGTTAAGTGTTTAGTAAGACTTGTTTGTTTGGGTTTTTATTTTTTTTTATTTTTTTTATATATTTCTTACTTAACCATTTGAATTTTCTTGTGCAAACAAAGTAATGGAGAAGCTCTCAGCATCAAGGAAACCTGCCGTCAACTACCGCTCCCTCTTGGGCAAGTGGTCAGCTGAACAGTCGCCTGCGTCGCAGGCGCCCCAAGTGAACTTCTTTTCAATTTGTCTAAGTCTTAATTTATTTTTTGCCGCCTGCTTCTTACTCTCTATGGTTTTTGTTGCAGGGCGACTCTGCCAAACCCTCTCCTTCCACACAGCCATCCGAAGATTCGGAAACAAACGACTGGTGACATGACAACTCCTGGTAAACCCAGGAAGCATGTGGCTAGTAGGCCAGGGAAGAGCCATCCTCCCAAGTCTCAAAAGGAGAAGGAGGTGGCGGCTGAAGGTATTAAAAACTTTAATCCTTTGCCTTACCCTTGTAGGGTCAAATTCAAACAGCAGTCGACCAGTACCTCTGAAAGCAGTTGGTCTATTGGTCGAATTTACACCAAGTATTTACAGAGTTTTGATTGTGCAGATGCCTCTCAGAGGCCAGATCTTCAACAGCTGGCAAAGACCTTGCTGAGAGCCGTCTCCCTTGAGGACAGGGAGTCGGTAAGGTGAGTTGGCACCCTCAACCAGGATGCCATCCTCGCCCTTCTAGCTGAAGTATCCTTGTACTTTTTAAATTATTTTTTCCTTATAGAACTCTTAGAGCCGCTTGATACTGATGTTCTCTTTTGCCGAATAATGTCTATGCTGCGAGTGCACAGTCTTCGCAGGCCCATCAATGAGAAGACCAAAGAGGTAAAAGCTGCAAATGCTCGGGTCGCCTCTTCTTTAGATACCACCATGTTTTAGATTGCTCAAAATGAAATATTGACGACTGACATACTATATTCACAGGTGACCGCTAACCTGCTGGTCAAGGTTGACTTAGACACAGCGAAGAGGCGGGTCTCTGAGCTGTAAGAAGCAGGTCAAGGACCTCAAGGCTAAGCTCGAACCCCTCAAAGAGGCGGACCAAGAGGCAGTCGGCCTCCGCAATTGGGTTGACAAGCTCAAGGCAAGGCTGGCCAACCAGGAAGTCTAACTCGCCAAGAAGTCTGCTTCTAGGGCTGAGGAGGAGAAGGGGCTCTTAGTCAAACAGATGATGGATGACTGCGATGCTATCATGAAGATGACCTGGAGGCTCTCTTCCCGGATTCTTGCTATGAGAGATGAAAGAATCAGTTCGCCACCTCTTCTCAAGTGTACAATGATAAAATCATGAATCAAGCTGAAGAGGAAGAGGAGGAGGCCGATTTATCTGATTCGGCCAAGGGGTCTGACTAGGAGGAGGGAGAGGACATTGAAGAGGAAAAGCAGCCGGCTGGAGAAGAGAAGGATGCGGGTGCTGATACTGAGAAGCCCCCTCCTGGTGCTTAAGCTTTTCTTGTTTTTATATTACATTTCTTCGGTCTGCGTGCCGTTTGCTTCATTGTGTCTTTACCGACCGAGGGGTCGAGTCTATTAACAGTTCTTTCCGGTTATACCGGTTAACTCTTTTTTATCGGTCATGGGGTCGACTAAATTTATGAATCATCTGGAAATTTGGCCGGTTTCACCAATCCACACTTGCTTTAAATTTTTGCATTTCATAAATTTTGCTAAGTATTTATAACTTGCTTTTTGTATGAATGCCTTTTTTTTTATTATACCAACTGTTTTTGCCCCTAAGCGATTGTGCGTCTGGTTTTCAAAGGTGGATTGATTAACTTGGAAACTTTTGGTACTATAAAGAGTATGAATGTTTTCCAGGTCAATCAATCACTAGGGTGATTGCCCCAAACTAGGTAGACAGTCGCCATTGCTCAGGCGGGTAAACGTTCCACATTATCCGGCATTCGGCCTCATTTTAGTTCTTAATACGAACCACGCTTAGCTGCTAAGTTTTTATACTTAGCTTAATTTGTTGATTTTAAATAGGCCGTTTTTATGATACTTGGTCAATAACAGGCGTCAAACGGGATATTTAACCAAGATAGCGGCCGCTTTTTACAGCACAGGCGGTAGCCTTAATTATCTTGGTTTCGCTAACCCTAAGTAGGAATAGTGGTCGAATACCGACTAGTGTCAATAAGACGGGCGTTTTTGTTTGTACCATTTAGGTCCCATTAAAGGTTATTTATGCCGAACAACTGTGAGTTAGCCCTTTGGGTTAACCAGTCTTTGTCGCTTGATTTTAGGCGTATAGAGGAAGTAGACGGCCAATGGCCGCATGTAGTTGTTTCGTGTATTTAGATGCTAAGTTTTGGACTTAGCTTATTTTTGCAATTAGCTACTTAGCTTATATCTTCAAATTTAGCCGACTGTGTTGCCCCTGAGCAACAACAGTCGATATCCGACCCAGATATTACAGATTATCCCTTGTTTTTTGAAAAGTCAGTAGTCTTTTTATCCTAGTCTCATTTAATTAACTCAAACAGCTGTTGATTAGGGGATTTTTCCACCAATCACCATCTGACAAGTGGACCAATCAGGTTCCGCCATGTGTCCGTCACATGGGCCAATAGGAGCCTGCCACGTGTCAAGCAATGACCCGTCCACTATGGACCAATTACGACACGACATGTGTCCTTCCCATGACACCTGGGATAACTGGTCACCAAGGCCCAACTTCCGAGGGAAGCCCAATCAGCCCAAGGTTAACCTAAACCTAGATTGGCACGTTTCCCGAGGTTATAAATACCTCCCTTAATCCTCATTAAGAAAAAAACACGCAGATTACACACGTAAAACTCTCTCACCTAGAGAGACCCTATCACTTTAATTTCCGCATTAATTACTCCTTAATCAAGTACTAACTTGACCGTCGGAGGAGGATCTCCAATCATCCGGAGCATCCGTTTGTTTTGCAGGTACAGGCGTCCGGTTCCAGTCTCGGAATTGTAACTCTCCCGCAGGACATCAGAAAACCTCGAAACATTTTGGTGCCGTCTGTGGGGAGAGTACTTCTGAGATGGCATCCACGTTTGTACCGACTCCTAAAGAGAGACGTCCCCTGAACGACCCTCTAGTTCAGTCGGACCACGATACTGAGACTGAATTTGAAGTTGAAGCTCACACAGCTTCTAACGGGACCCTAAGGGCCCGACGTACCCGTCATACCGAAAGGAGGGAACGGGAACATCTTCATACAGGAAGCGAGCCAGCAGGTGCACCGTTTGTTCGGCAACAGCCGACTGATGGGTCTGCTCCCATCACAAGGAACGAACTCATGACCTTCATGAGGGACTTCAAGGGAGAAATTCAAGAGTTGATCAACAAGAAGCCGTCTGCTCTGGATAAGGAGCAGTCGGCTAAGAAACCCTCCACTTCACAGAAGAGGAAGCAAGTTCAAGGGCGAGAGGCGACCCCTCATCCTAAATCTAGGAAGCGGGAGCCACCTGCCCTTGATTTCACAAAATACCGTTTTCCTACTCCAGGAAATAGGAAACCTGTTCGTCATATTCAGGCGGACGGTTCGAGGAAAACATACACAGACGCTCGGCTACTGCTAGAGCAGAAGAAGAGTGACCGATTGTCAGAGTCGACCTCTATTTCAAACCTCCAAGACAGTCTGCGAAATACCTCGATGAGGCATACTCAGTCGTATCATGAGAGTCAGTCAGGCGGCACCTCCCGTCAGTCCGGCTATCATAGCGACCAGGCGGTACCAAACTTACCGTTTGTACTGCAACAACAGTATTTTTTACAGCCACCTCCGTTTGGTGGACATGCAGCAAAAAACGTCCAACCTATGGACTGGCAGCTACGGTTGCTTAGACTTGGCGAACAGCCGTCGGCCTTCTCCAAGGAAATTACTGAAGCCGCTCAGCCGGCCAAAGTGAAAAATGTATTAGTAGGCGCCTATGACGGCACTACTAACCCAGAAGACCATCTGATGGCATTCACCAACCTGATGTACCTTCAAGGGTTGGATGATCCCACTTGGTGCAAGTGTTTCCCAGCGACTCTCAAAGGAATCGCACAACAATGGTTCGGCAACCTGCCGACTGGTTGTGTAAATAGCTTCAAGATGCTTGCTTACTTATTCACCTCCAACTTCGCCATGAACATCCCTGCGAAGAAGACGACTCTTGATTTAGGAACAATTCAGTAGGGCGAGAAGGAGGGGCTTCGTTCTTACATTAGGCGGTTTAACCTGATGAGAATACAGATTCAAGGGTTACCGGATGAAGTAACCTATACTGACTTTTTCAGAGGTCTCAAAGACGGGTCGACCTTCAAATTTGATTTGGTCCGAAAGAGGGTGGCGACTCTTCAAGAGGCCTTGATTGAAGCGGAAGCTTATATACAGGCGACTGATCTTTGTAGTACGGTAAAACAGTCAGACGGGAGAAGGTCCGACAAAAGAGAAGGACGACAGAAACAGTCGTCAAACAAAGACGAGAAGAGAAAAGAGGTCTGGGCGGCTGATTCCTCTAAACAGCCGTCCCAGAAAAAGAAAAAAGAATTTAAACCATACTCCCCAAAGTATGCGTTTAACAAGGATAGCCAATTTAACCTAAAGAAAATCAAGGGACGGATCTCAATTGAGAAGCCGGTCCCCATGAAGGGTTCTGCAAACAACCGGAACCAAGAAAAATTCTGTGATTATCATGAAGATGTTGGTCATCTCACCAATGAATGCATCAGTCTCATACGGTATCTGGACCGCCTGGCTGAGCAAGGTGATCTTGACACTTATGTCAAGAAATCTACGGGGAACACTTCCTCGAAAAAGCAGTCGGCCAAAAAGAATCAACAGGCCGACAGTTCCGATACAGATGATGCAGTCGTCTACACCATTGCAGGCGGCTTCTCAGGAGGCGGCCCCGCTATTAGGGGCAACAAAGACAATATCAGACGGTTAGATGTAAATTCCGTTCACCAAGAACGGCCCTCCAAATATTCATTTCCTGAGATTGTCATCACTGAAGAAGATCTAGGAGGGGTAAGATGGCCGCATGACGACCCTATCGTTATTGAATGTAAAGTGGCCAACCAGAGAGTAGGCCGAATCCTCATAGATACTGGAAGCTCCTCAGATCTCATCAGTAGCAAATGTCTGTCGAAGCTAAAATATCAGACTGATTGCATACAACCGGCATCCCACCCTTTAGTAGGGTTTCGAGGAGGAGTCGTCCACCCAGTAGGACGAGTGGATTTACCCATCCGCCTGGGCGAAAAAGGGGAAGGACGACACATCGTAGTCCGGTTCCTGGTAGTAGAAGAACTCTCGGCCTACAACATGATTCTGGGACGACCAACCCTGAATAATTCCAAGGCTGTTATAATCCCATCTCTTATGTTGCTCAAGTTTGAGAGGGATTATGGAACAGTCGGGTCCCTAAGGGGAGATCAAAGGATGGCCCGAGAGTGCTATCTCTCGGATGTCAAGCCCACTGTAATGGCCACTATGTCGAGCGGTGGACAAATAGACCTTGACAATGTCAAGGAGAGTGCGCCTGTTCAAGAAGCAGGCGGCAAGAAGAGAAAGGCATCCCAGACAGGGGCCGCAAGAAAAGACAGAAAATAGCAATCATTGGCAGAGGAGCGGTGGGATGAATTCCGCCCTCAGCCAGCTGGTGAGCATACGGACCTAATGTTAGATGACTCGCGTCTTGACAAAACAATCACGGTTGGGACGACTGCTCTAAGGGACCTGGGTGACGACTTTCACAAACTATTGAAAGAATACAAGGACATCTTTGCATTTGAAGTCCATGAAATGCCAGGCATTAGTCCTGATCTGGCGGTACATAAACTGGCCGTGGATCCGAAAAAGAAGCCGGTACGGTAGAAGAAGCGGAACCATGGCGAAGAAAGAAGTCAGGCGGCAGCCGCCGAAGTTAAAAAATTACTTGATGCAGGGTTCATTCGGCAATGTTACTTCCCAGACTGGGTTGCAAATGTGGTGCTTGTTAAAACGCCGAATGGCACCTGGTGAATGTGTGTAGACTACACAGACTTAAACAAGGCGTGCCCCAAAGACCGTTACCCTCTGCCTAAAATTGAAAACCTGGTCGACTCAACAGCCGGCCATGCTTTGATGAGCTTTATAAACGCCTACTCTGGTTTCCATCAAATTCCTTTATGGGAGAAAGATCAGGAGAAGACGACCTTCGTCACTGATCAGGGGTTATACTGTTACACGGTCATGTCGTTTGGTCTTAAGAATGCCCCGGCCACTTTCCAGCGGATGATAAACACTGTGTTTTTTGATCAGATTGGGAGAAATGTCGAGGCATATATAGATGATATGATTGTCAAGTCTAAACTTCAAAAAGATCATCTTTCGGACCTCTGAGAAACTTTCGCCACACTCAGGCGGCACCATGTCATGCTCAATCCCAAGAAATGTGTCTTTGGAGTTGAGTCTGGGAAATTTCTCGGATTCCTTATCAATCAGAGAGGAATAGAGGCGAACCCTGAGAAGGTGCAGGCGGTCATCGACATGCAGTCGCCTCGTACCATCCAAGAGGTTCAGAAGTTAACAGGTTGTCTGGCGGCCTTGGGAAGATTTCTAAGCCGATCAGGCGACAAATGCCTATACTTTTTCCAGGCAATTAAGAAAAAGGCAAGGTTTGAATGGGGGCCGGATGCTGAGGCGGCCTTCCAGAAATTGAAAGTTCACTTGCATTCCTTGCCGAGGCTGGTCAGCCCTTTGCCCAAAGAAGTACTCTACATGTACCTGACCGTCTCTGATCATGCGTTAAGCGCTGTTCTCCTTGCTGAAAGAGACGGCTGTCAGCTCCCGGTCTACTTTGTCAGTCATGTACTGAAAAATGCCGAGTTGAGGTATCCCTTAGTGGAGAAATTTGGTCTTGCACTCTTCATGGCTGTTAAAAAATTGAAGCCCTACTTTTTGGCACATGTAGTCGTCGTGTATACAGACCAACCTATCAAGCGGCCACTGACCATCATGGAGTCTTCAGGCCGAATGATCAAATGGGCCATAGAAATACAGAGCCTTGAAGTTACTTTCGAGCCTAGAAAAGCAGTGAAGGGGCAAGCCTTTGCTGACTTTATTGTTGAGATGACTCGTCCTCCTGACTCTCAAGTTACAGACCAGGTCTGGAAGGTATATGTGGACGGAAGCTCTACTTCAAATGGTTGTGGAGCAGGCGTCATATGTCAGTCGCCAGAGGGAGACAGGTACGAGTATGCTCTACGCTTCAGTTTTCAGGCCTTAAACAATGAGGCAGAATATGAAGCTTTACTAGCCGGAATCCGCATGTGCAAGGCGGCAGGAGCAAGAAAAATAGACGCCTGTTCCGATTCACAATTGATAGTGAGTCAGTACAATGGCGAATGAAGCAACCCATCCGGCCATGATCAAGTATTTACAGGCGGTCCGACAAGCAGTCGGCTCCCTTGAGGATTTCCATCTGACCCAAGTGCCGAGATCAGAAAACAACCAGGCGGATGCACTGTCAAAATTAACATCATCCGCCTCCTGTGATACTCCTCGAACTGTTTTTTGGGAAGTAATGGAGAAGAGAAGCATCGAGGAAGACCCTATTGGAATCCTAGATAGAAGCTCAACCTGGATGGATCAAATAAGGGCATATCTGACAAACGGTACCCTGCTGGATGATCATCAACAGGCGGCAGCACTGAAAAAACGAGCAACCAGTTTTGAAATAATAAAGGGAGAACTTCACAAAAGGGGGTACCTTCAACCCTTCTTAAAGTGTGTTACTCCAGAAAAAGGACGAGAGATACTAGACGATCTTCACTCTGGTTACTGTGCTTCCCATATAGGCGGTAGGACGCTTGCTCAACGGGCAAGGCGGCAGGGCTACTTTTGGCCTACTTTAGAAGCGGATGCAATGGAGATGGTGAAAAAATGTGACAAGTGCCAAAGGTTTGGCAAGCTAATTCACCGTCCGGCTACTGACCTCACTACCATTCATAGCCCACTACCGTTTGCTAAGTTGGGCATGGATATTCTGGGTCCATATACGCCTGCTACAGGCGGAAGGAGGTACATGCTTGTTGCCGTCGACTACTTCACTAAATGGGTAGAGGCGGAGGCTGTAAAGGGAATTAAGACGAAGGATGTAATTTCATTCATTTGGAAAAATGTCATCACTCGGTTCGGGGTTCCCATGTCTATGGTTTTTGATAATGGTCCCCAATTTGAGACGCCTGTTCTCAAAAGCTGGTTGGGTGACCAAGGAATTGCACACTACTTTGCATCTGTCGGCCGTCCACAAGCAAACGGCCAGGTAGAAGCCTTTAATAAAATCATCTCAGACGGTCTCAAGAAAAAGATTGAACGAGCAGGCGGCCTATGGGCGGATGAATTACCACAAGTTCTCTGGGCCATTAGGACAACTGAAAAAGGGGCGACTGGAGAAACTCCATTCCTCCTAACTTATGGTGCGGAAGCTGTTCTTCCAATAGAACACTACGAGCCGACTCTTCGAGTAATGTTATATGAGGAAGAGGCAAACTGGGAAGCCATGCGCCTGGCATTAGACTCACTTCCTGAAAGAAGAGGCAATGCTGTCTTGCGCCATGAAATTTACCGCCTGAGAATGACTAGATCATACAACAAAAAAGTACACAGGCGTCCACTCAAAGTGGGGGACTTTGTACTTAGGAAAATGGAAGCAGTTGGAAGGGATAATGAGTCTGGCAAACTAACTCCCAACTGGGAAGGACCCTACCGAATCTGTGAAGAGGCCAGGGATGGTACCTACCGTCTGGAAACACCAGACTGCCAACCGTTGCCTCGAACTTGGAATGTAGATAATCTTAAGAAATATTTCTTTTGAATGATATAAATAGTCAAGGGCTACTTAATAAAAGTTTGCATACTTAATATTCAATTTTGTACTAAGAGGGGCACGCCTACTAACAAACAGTCGGCTACTCTCCATTAAGTGTTTTACTCTATCTTCAGAGGGGCATGCCGCCTGTACCTTTACAGTCGGCTACTCTCCATTGAATATTTTACTCTATCACCATAGGGGCATGCCGTCTGGACATATAGTCGGCTACTCTCCATAGAAGAGGGTCGACTGGTTCCAAACACACAGCCACCCCCCTTATACTTAACTAAAAATGATCAGGGCCTGGCCGACCCTGTGCCTAAACAGGAGGCTACCCTCCTTTTACTTAGCACCTACGTTCACCAAGAACTAAGCAAGGCCACAGGCCGAATGATCAGACCAGGCGCCAAGCCAACTGATCCAATCTCTAAACTAATACGACCTGTCCCAACATCATAGCAGGCGTCCGGCGGCATCCCTCCGGATGAAATTCGTCGCAGAGAGCAGCTCCCTTTTGGGTGGAACATTGCTCTATAAACTAATTACACGGCACCTATACGACTGTCCCCAAGGGCAACCACGTAGCCGTTTTTGAGACAAGAATAACTCTATCACTAACCAAACTAGTGGTAGCAGTTGGCATTTGAGTCAGATGACCGCCTGTATTACTTGGGATAAATGCAGGGGGTACCTCTTGAGTTAATAGCCAACAAACATTGGCGAATCAAAAGGTTCAGCCGACCTCCGCCGCCTGATACCTTTACTACTCAAGCAGGAGTGACGACGACTGAGTAACACCAAAGTTAACTCATAGTCACTCTCTCAAACTTAGTCTGGAGCCTAAAACGTATGAGTCGTCCGCCTGTTTTTAGCAAACAGGGGCTCTCAACCACTACTCCTGCTAAGTTAACAACCTATGAGTTAAAAGCAAAAAAACATTGGCGAATAAAGGGGAACAACCGGTACCCACCACTTGATACCTCTACTACTCAGTTACTTGGCGATTAGGTAACAATCATGTTTACTTGGTCACTCCCTAAAAATTTTAGTTTGAAACTAAAAAGGTGTTCATACAGTCGGCCCCGACGGCCTAAAGTCTCTAGCCTAAAAACATGACAAATAGGAAACCACTTTCCTACTTGGTTAATTTTACAAAGGACAGAACCGCCTGCTTAAAGGGGATCCAGTCTTTGAGATGGTTCGAATACCGATTGGATAAATGGCCGACTGATCGTCTAGCCTGGAAACAGACAACCAGTCGTTTAGGGGCATAGGCGGCGTGACTAACTATCCGTACCTGTCTGCAACTATCGGCCATGTAAAACAGTCGGTATAGTGTGCAATTGGATTTCAGAATAATTCAATACTTGAACAAATTTGAAGCAAAACAAAAAAATTCATTAAAAAGAAGCCGGTCATTAAAGACCGACAAAATATTCAGAGCCCCGGCCCCCTGGCCGGGTAAATACAAACAAACAGCACGCAGGCCGTGGAAAGAAGACATAAAGCTTAAGAAGGGGGCAGATCTTCAATATTAGCAGCTGCCGCCTGGTTAGCACTCTTCCTGCTGGACTCGGCTTCAGCTGCATCCTTCTTTGATGCATTACCCCCAAGCGGCACAAGCGCCACTACCGGTTGCTCCTCCTCCTCCAACGCCTCTTCCTCAGCAGCCGCCAGGATCTCTTGATTATATCTATTAGAACACTGGCGGTACGTTTTTTCCCATGAGGCAAAGTCGGCATTGGGGAAGAGGCGGCCCCAAGTCATGCGCTGGATTTGAGCAGAGTCTTCCATCATCTCCCGGACCAGCTCTTTCTTTTCTTGCTCGGCCTTTTCCGAGAGCTCCTGAGTAAGACTCTTCTCCTGGGTCACCAGGCGTACCTTTACGCTCGCCAAGGATTTCTCCAAGGTTTCGTATGAGGACATCTTTTGGCGAAGAGGTCTCAGCTCGGCCTTGAGGTTGTTGATGGTTGCCTCCAGCTCGCTATTCCTCTTCTGGGCCGCCTCTAACTGAGCCCAGATAGCGGCGGTAGCCTACGCCTGATAATAAAGAATATCAATGGTCAGAACTTCATTTTGGGCAATTTGAAACATTGCCTTATCACAGTCAGAGGCGGCCATAGCTTTTGCAGCCTTTACCTCTTTGTTTTTCCGGTCAAGCGGCTTGCGAAGGCCGTTCACTCGGAGCAGGGCCTAAGTAAAAAGGGGAACACGCGTCAGTTTCCAAACAAAAAAGAAAACAGGCGTCATGGAATTCAAATACTCAAAAATATGCTAAGTATACCTCAGCAAGGACCCCTGCAATCCCGTCTAGGTCAAGGGTGCCGACACCTCTGACTGCCTCCCTTTCAGCTGGAGGAACGACCTTGATCATAGACTTGGCCACCTCGACCAAGTCAGGCTCCTGAGGACCGGCTGCATCAAGCATAAACAAACGGATTAGAACTAGTAAAGAAGGGAGCAAGTCTAACATTTACAAGGATAATTTCATACTTCTAGGTGGCCCAGATGGAGTTTTAGAAGAAGTGGCCGGCTGCTTCTTAGCCGCCACATGTTTCCTGGCAGAACCAGGAGAGCTCGCAACAGTCGTCCTCCGGGCCTTGGGGTCCGGCTGTTGGGAAGAAGAAGCTCTTGGAGCGCCCGTCTAAAAAAAAAAAAAGAAGAAAAGAATCGGTATATGCATAAAACACAACTCCAAAAAAGAGGGTGAAAGGTTCGAAGCCCACCAGGGGTGCCCCCTTTTTGGGGGAGTCGGTTGAAGACTGTTGCATGATGGAGGCCCGCAACATGGCCGCCGCAGTCTTGGAGGCGGTAATTTTGCTCATGGCGTCCGCTGCAAAAACAAATAGCAAAGTTAATAAAAGTCATAACACGAAATGCATGGAACAACAGAGTATTCGACAGGCCGACTACCTCTTGAGCACCGACTGCTGAGGCCACAGGCGGCCAAAAAGTACTCTTCGTAGAGCCATTTGAAGCTCGGGACGCAGTGCAGGGGTACTTGCTCTCGTACCCCTGAAGTAGAGTTCACCTTCGACTCTACTTTAAAGAGTCCTTTATCTAGGATCTCTTTATTAGCCTTGGGGGGAACAGGCGGCATGCTGCGGCCGCCTGCAAGAAGGGGCGGATTCCTGTTCCACCTGTTGAAGCGCTTGTTCAGCTCTGTGTCTGAACTCTCAATAATAAGGAAGGTGCTCCGCCAGTCCTTCCATTTGTTTGCTTTAAATCTCGTCATGAGGTAGCCCCTGTGGCTCGTCAATTGATACCAGCCGGTACCGCCTGCCTTAGGGGTCCGGATGAGGTAGTTCATGTAGGCGAAAGCCTCAAAGTTCGGCTCCACCCCGTGCAGTTCGCACTCGGCCACACAGCCGAGTACGTTGACCCAGGAGTTCGGGGCTAACTGCCATAACCCCAACTCATACCCATCCAAGATCCGCTGAACAGCCGGATGTAGTGGGAAATGCAGCCCAGCCTTGATGGCCGCCTCGTAGCAGCCAAAGCAGGCACCATCATAACTTGTACCAGCCGGCCAGACGACTGTGTCTTCTGGATCCGGCATGAACACTAAAAAGCCGGGGCCCATTGTGTGGTTTGCGATAAAGCTCTCCACTTTCTCTTGCATGGCTGTGATCCGGCCCCGAGGTACCGTGCAGTGGTAGGGGGTATTTTGCTCTCGGTGAGAGGCGGATGGCTCCGCCCAATTGTCCCCCTTCTCAACTGCGTGAGAAAGCCTTGCCTCTTGTAGGCGACTGTTTTTCTCTTCTGTGTCTAGAGAAGCATGGCCAGAAGAGCTAGACTCGAAATCGTCCTCTGACGAGTCCGAAGAGGACGACTCCTCCCCTCTCCCGGAGGGGCCCGCCTCCTCTCCTTTAAAAAGAGCAGGAGAGAATGAAGAATTGTCAACTGTAAAATGGGAAGGGGTCACTTTGACTCCTCCCTCAGAACTGCCGGCTTTCAAGCCGCTTTGTTTCACTTCCACATCTGGCGCCTGGTCAGATGTTTCACTAATCGGCACCCTGTGGGAGGAGCCGTCTGAATTTGAGATCCTGGCAGTCTTTTTTGTTCTGGCCATCATGCTCTACATAGACACAGATACAGTCGGACTTTGTATAAAGGGCAAAGATGGGTCCAGAAAAGGGCAGGCGGCACTCCTAGTCCTAGATTCAGCCGTCCCCGGTGACCGGCTGATCACTAACCTAGGTCGTGTCGTGTGCTTCCGTGGTGCCATTTCAAAAAAGAATAAAGTAAAGAGAAAATTAAGAGTAAGAGAACCGACGGTTACCTGAACGAGTGACGATTGATGAAGTTCTGAAAATCCTTTGCAGTCGGCTTGTCAGAGCAGGCGGTAGGCAGAAAGGGTCCAAAATGTTAGATCAAGTTCAGGAGTCCGAATGTTCTCTCACAAAGTTTTCAAGTGTGAAAATGACCGAAGTCAACACTCCTTTATATAGGCGAAGTGAGAAGGCGAAGGGACACTTCCAGAATTCAAAATTTTGGCAGGAGAATCTCTCGACCTCTCGCCGAGTGACACTTGTAGCAGGCCGTCGCCTGTTACAGGGTGATACCTGTCACAGGTAACACGCGACCAGTCACGTGCCACCTGTGAGGGGCAAATGATTAGGGGATTTTTCCACCAATCACCATCTGGCAAGTGGACCAATCAGGTTCCGCCATGTGTCCGTCACATGGGCCAATATGAGCCTGCCACGTGTCAAGCAATGACCCGTCCACTATGGACCAATTACGACACGACATGTGTCCTTCCCATGACACCTGGGTTAACTGGTCACCAAGGCCCAACTTCCGAGGGAAGCCCAATCAGCCCAAGGTTAACCTAAACCTAGATTGGCACGTTTCCCGAGGTTATAAACACCTCCCTTAATCCTCATTAAGAAAAAAACACGCAGATTACACACGTAAAACTCTCTCACCTAGAGAGACCCAATCACTTTCATTTCCGCATTTATTACTCCTTAATCAAGTACTAACTTGACCGTCGGAGGCGGATCTCCAATCATCCGGAGCATTCGTTTGTTTTGCAGGTACAGGCGTCCGGTTCCAGTCTTGGAATTGTAACTCTCCCCCAGGACATCAGAAAACCCCGAAACAGCTGTGAGCTTGCCTTTTTAGAGAGTCGGTAGGGCCGTTTGTTTTTAAGTTTATAGAGCAATGAGCCACCCAAATGGGAGATGCTCTTTGCGATGAATTCTCTCGAATGGATATCGCCGGACACCTGCTCAGTTTTGAACAGAGGTATTTTTTATATTATTCGGCCAATGGCCTTACATCCGGCCATTGGCCTTAATAGGTTGTTAAAAGGAACAACTTATAGCTGCTATGTTTTTTAAACTTAGCTTACATCTACTCATGTTGGAGCAGACTTTTAAAATTTTAATAAGGCCGCCTGCACATTGTGCTGTCGGTACATAAAGATAAAAAGTGAAATCTTTCATTGATACTTTTAAGTACAAAAAATTACAAGTCTCAAAAGTAGTACTTTTTTAAGTTGTCTACATTCCAAGTTCTGGCTAGCTGCCTGCCGTCTGATGTTTCCAGGCGGTAGGTGCCGCCTCTTATTTATTTATTGATCCGGTAGGGGCCTTCCCAATTTGGAGTCAGCTTTCCCTGCTCATTGGCCCTACCAGTTTCCTCCATTTTTCGTAACACAAAGTCCCCTACTTTCAAGGGCCGCTTATGTACTCTTCAGTTGTAGGCTCTCGTCATTCTTAGACGGTAGATCTCATTGCGCAAGGCAGCATTGCCCCTGCGCTCAGGAAGTGAGTCTAATGCTAGCTGCATGGCCTCTAGTTAGCCTCTTCATCATATAACATGACTCGAAGAGTCAGTTTAGAGTGCTCAATAGGGAAGACAACTTATGCACCATAAACCATGATAAATGGGGTTTCACCAGTCGCCCCTTTTTCAGTCGTCTTGATGGCCCATAGAACATGCGGCAATTCATCCGCCCACAGGCCGCAAGCTCTTTCAACTTTCTTTTTAATGTCATCTAAGATTAATTTGTTGAAGGCTTCAACCTGGCCGTTTTCTTGGGGACGACCAACTGATGCAAAATAATGAGAGATCCCTTGGTCTCCCAACCAATTCTTGATAGTAGGTGTCTCAAACTGAGGTCCATTGTTAAAGACCATAGATATGGGCACCCCGAACTGAGTGATAACATTTCTCTAGATGAAGGAAATGACATCTTTTGTTTTGATGCCTTTGACCACCTCTGCCTCTACCCATTTAGTGAAGTAGTCAACTACAACTAGAATATGCCTCCGTCCCCCTGTAACAAGCGTATATGGTCCCAGTATGTCCATGCCCCATTTGGCGAATGGTACTGGGCTATGGATGGCCGTTAGATCAGTGGCCGAATGATGTATGAGTTTGCCAAACCTTTGACACTTGTCGCATTTTTTCACCATTTCCATGACATATCCTTCTAGGGTAGACTAGAAGTAACCTTGCCGCCTGGTTGTCTATAATTTGCAAGGGTCTTGCCACCTATGTGGGAGGCGCAAAAGCCCGAATGAAAGTCTTCTAGAACTTCTCGTCCCCGTTTTGTGGTGACCCATTTCAACAATGGTTGAAGATAGCCCTTATTAAAAAGTTCTCCATTATGAATTTCAAAATTGGCCGCACATTTTTGCATTGGGACCATCTCTGGATAAGTATCCGGCAAGGTGCCGTCTGTTAAATAAGCCCGGATGCCATCCATCTAGGTTGAGCTTCGGTCCAGTACTCCAATGGGATCTTCTTGAATAAATCTTTTTTCCATAACTTCCCAAAAGACTGACCTAGGTGTATCACAAGAGATGTTGATGCCAGCTTAGAGAGAGCATCTGCCTAATTGTTCTCTGACATGGGCACCTACCTTAGATGAAATTATTCAAGTTTCCCAGCTTCTTCATTGACCGCCTGCAAATATCTGATCATGGCCGGATGGGTGGCCTCATAGTCACCATGGTATTGACTAACAATCAATTGTGAATCAGAGCAGGCGTTAACTTTCCTTGCCCCTGCCGCCTTGCACATGCGAATGCCGGCTAGTAGGGCTTCATATTTTGCCTCATTATTTGAGGCTTGAAACTAGAATCGTAGTGCATATTCATACTTATCCCCTTTAGGAGATTGACATATGACACCTGCACGACAACCGTTCATGGTAGAGCTCTCGTCCACATATACCTTCTAAACGTGATCAAGGTTTTTCAGGATCAGCTGGCCTTGTCATTTCGACAATGAAGTCCGCAAACGCCTGTCCCTTAACTACCTTCCTTGGTTCGAAGGAAATTTTTAGGCTTTGAATTTCAATCGCCTATTTGATCATTCGGCTGGATGATTCCATGGTTGTCATAGGCCCCTTGATCGGTTGGTCTGTGTAGACCACAACTGGATGCGCCAAAAATTAAGGTTTTAACTTTTTGACTGCCATGAAGAGAGAAAATCCAAACTTTTCAACCATGGGGTACCGTAGTTCTACATTTCGTAGAACATGACAGATGAAGTAGATCGGGAGCTGGGTGCCGCCTCTTTCAGCAAGGAGAACAGTATTGAGCGCATGGTCTAAGACGGTTAGATATATGTTCAACACTTCCTTTGGCAAAGGGATAACAAGCCTTGGCAAAGAGTGGAAGTGTTCCTTCAATATCTGAAAGGCCGCCTCAGCATCCGCCCCCCATTCAAACATAGTCTTCTTTTGTATGGCTTAGAAGAAATAGAGGCACTTGTCGCCTGACCGACTGAGGAATCTGTCCAATGCCGCCATACAACCTGTCAACTTTTGAACTTCTTTTATAATGCGGGGCGACTGCATGTCTATGATTCCCTGTATTTTTTCTAGGTTGACCTCTATCCCCCTTTGATCAATTAGAAATCCGAGAAACTTTCCAGACTCAACACCAAAAACACATTTCTTGGGATGGAGCATGACCCGGTGCCGCCTGAGTGTGGTGAAAGTTTCTCGGAGGTTAGTAAGGTGATCCGCCTGTGGTTTGGATTTGACTATCATGTCATCAATGTATGCGTTTACATTCTTCCCAATTTAATTAATGAAGACTATATTAATCATTCGTTGGAAAGTAGCAGGCGCATTCGTCAAACTAAACAACATCACAATATAGCAAAATAACCCCATATCAGTGACGAATGCCGTCTTCTCTTGATATTTCTTCCACAAGTGTATCTGTTGGAAACCTGAATAGGCGTCCATAAAGCTCATCAAGGCATGACCGATTGTAGAATAGACCAAAATATCGATCTTTGGTAGAGGATAATTGTCCTTGGGACATGCCTTATTTAAATCTGTGTAGTCAACACACATGTGCAGGTACCATTTAGCTTCTTGACAAGCACAACATTAGCAACTCAATCTGGGAAGTAACATTACCGAATGAACCCAGCATCAAGCAGCTTTTTTACTTCGACGGCTGCCGCCTGACTTCTGTCTTCACCGTGGTTCCTCTTCTTTTTCCTAACCGACTTCTTTTTGGAATCCACAACAAGTTTATGAACAGCGAGATCTGGATTTATGCCTGACATCTCTTCCACTTCAAAGGCAAAAATGTCTTTGAACAATTTTAACAAATTGTGCAAGTCTGCACCCAAGCTTGCAAAAGCAACCGTCCCGACCTTAACAGTTCGTTCTGGCCGAGAGTCATCTAATGCGATATCAATATGTTCACCAGCTGGCTGAGGACGGAGCTCATCCGACCGTTCCCCGATCAGTGATTACTATTGTTTTTCTTTTTTGGCGGCCACCAACTGGTCGGCCTTTCTCTGTTTGCCGCCTGCTGTGGGAGCAGTTGTCGCTTATTTTACCTCTTCAAGGTATATTGGTTCGTCACCATGGCCAGATGCGGCCATAGTGGGCTTGACGTCTAAGAGATAACACTCTCTGGCCGTCTTTTGGTCCCTATTTAAGGAGCCGACAGAACCATCATCTTTCTCAAACTTTAGGAGCATAAGGGATGAAATGATAATTGCCTTGAAATGATAATATTAAGTTATAAGCCATCAACTCTTCAACTACTAAGAAACGGACCACCATGTGGCACCTTTCTCCCTTTTCCCCTAGCCAAATGGGTAGATCTATCCGGCCTATCGGATGCACCACTTTACCCCTAAAACCAACTAAGGGGTAAGATACCTTATGCATGCTCTCAGGCTTGTACTTGAGCTTTGCCAAGCACCTGTGGCTGATGAGATCAGAGGAACTACCAGTGTATATGAGGATTTGACCTACCTTTTGGTTGGCCACCTTGCACTCGATGACAATGGGGTCATCATGCGGCCTCCTGACCTTTCCCCTATCTTTCTTAGTGATGATAACTTCAGGGAAAGTGTCCTTGGAAGCCTTTCCCTCATCAACTGTGCTGACATCCAAACGCCTGATGTAGTCCTTGGTACCCCGGATGATTGGGCCGCCTCCAGCAAAGCCGTCTGCTATTATATAAATCGTTTTTTCATCCGTGTCCGAACTATTAGCAGATTAAGTCTTCTTTTTGGACGACTACCCATGCACTACTTGTTTCGGGGTTTTCTGATGTCTTGCGGGAGAGTTACAATTCCGAGACTGGAACCGGACGCCTGTACCTGCAAAACAACGGAGACTCCTGGTGGTGGGAGCTCCGCCTCCAACGGTCAAGTTAGTACTTGATTAAGGAGTAATTAATGCGGAAATTAAAGTGATTGGGTCTCTCTAGGTGAGAGTGTTTAATGTAGGTAATCTGCTTTGTTAGCGTGATCAGCCTGTTATCTCTGTAATCCCCCCTTAATGAGGATTAAGGGAGGTATTTATAACCTTGGGAAACGTGCCAATCCTAGGTTTAGGTTAACCTAGGGCTGATTGGGCTTCCCTCGGAAGTTGGGCTTGGGTGGCCGGTTTCTCCATTACGCATGGAGTATGCCACGTGTCATGACATAATAGGTCCAAGGTGGACGAATAAGCACGTGCCACGTGGCAAGCCCTGACAGTTCCAACTGGGGGACACTTGGCAGGACCTAATTGGCCCACGTGGCGCATTCCGATTGGTGGGAGCAAAATCCCCTAATCATTTGCCCCTCTCAGGTGGCACGTGACTGGTCACGTGTTACCTGTGACAGGTGCCGCACTGTAACAGGCAACGGCCTGCTAGAGGTGTCACTCGGCGAAAGGCCGAGAGATTCTCCCGCCCAAATTTTGAATTCTGGAAGTGACCCTTTGCCTTCTCACTTCGCCTATATAAAGGAGTGTTGACTTTAGTCATTTTCACACTTGAGAACTTTGTGAGAGAACATTCGGACCCCTGAACTTGCTCTGACATTTTGGACCCTTTCTGCCTACCGCCTGCTCTGACAAGCCGACTGCACAAGATTTTCAGAACTCCATCAACGTCACTCGTTCAGGTAACCGTCGGTTCTCTTACTCTTAATTTTCTCTTTATTTTACTTTTTTGAAATGGCACCACGGAAGCACACGATACGACCTAGGTTAGTGATCAGCCGGTCACCGGGGACGGCTGAATCTAGGACTAGGAGTGCCGCCTGCCCTTTTCCGGACCCATCTTTGCCCTTTATACAAAGTCCGACTGTATCTGTGTCTATGCAGAGCATGATGGCCAGAACAAAAAAGACTGCCAGGATCTCAAATTCAGACGGCTCTTCCCACAGGGTGCCGATTAGTGAAACATCTGACCAGGCGCCAGATGTGGAAGTGAAACAAAGCGGCTTGAAAGCCGGCTGTTCTGAGGGAGGAATCAAAGTGACCCCTTCCCATTTCACAGTTGACAATTCTTCATTCTCTCCTGCTCCTTTTAAAGGAGAGGAGGCGGGCCCCTCCGGGAGAGGGGAGGAGTCGTCCTCTTCGGACTCGTCAGAGGACGATTCCGAGTCTAGCTCTTCTGGCCATGCTTCTCTGGACACAGAAGAGAAAAACAGTCGCCTGCAAGAGGCGAGGCTTTCTCACGCAGTTGAGAAGGGGGACGATTGGGCGGAGCCATCCGCCTCTTACCGAGAGCAAAATACCCCCTACTACTGCACGGTACCTCGGGGCCGGATCACAGCCATGCAAGAGAAAGTGGAGAGCTTTATCGCAAACCACACAATGGGCCCCGACTTTTTAGTGTTTGTGCCGGATCCAGAAGACACAGTCGTTTGGCCGGCTGGTACCAGTTATGATAGCGCCTGCTTTGGCTGCTACGAGGCGGCCATCAAGGCTGGGCTGCGCTTCCCATTACATCCGGCTGTTCAGCGGATCTTGGATGGGTATGAGTTGGGGTTATGGCAGTTAGCCCCGAACTCCTGGGTCAACGTACTCGGCTATGTGGCCGGGTGCGAACTGCACGGGGTGGAGCCGAGCTTCGAGGCTTTCGCCCACATGAACTACCTTAGCTGGACCCCTAAGGCAGGCGGTACCGGCTGGTATCAATTGACGAGCCACAAGGGCTACCTCATGACGAGAGGTAAAGCAAACAAATGGAAGGACTGGCGGTGCACCTTCTTCATCATTGAGAGTTCAGACACAGAGCTGAACAAGCGCCTCAACAGGTGGAACAGGAATCCGCCCCTTCTTGCAGGCGGCCGCAGCATGCCGCCTGTTCCCCCCAAAGCTAAGAAAGAGATCCTTGGTAAAGGACTCTTTAAAGTAGAGTCGAGGGTCGACTCTACTTCAGGGGTACGAGAGCAAGTACCCCTGCACTGCGTCCCGAGCTTCAAATGGCTCTACGACGAGTACTTTTTGGCCGCCTGTGGCCTCAGCAGTTGGTCCTCAAGAGGTAGTCGGCCTGTCGAATACTCTACTGTTCCGTGCATTTTTGTTATAACTTTTATTAACTTTGCTGTTTGTTTTTGCAGCGGACGCCATTAGCAAAATTACCGCCTCCAAGACTGCGGCGGCCATGTTGCGGGCCTCCATCATGCAACAAGCTTCAACCGACTCCCCCAACAAGGGGGCATCCTTGGTGGGCTTCGAACCTTTCACCCTCTTTTTAGAGTTGTGTTTATGCATATACTGACTTTTTTCTTCTTTTTTAGACGGGCGCTCCAAGAGCTTCTTCTTCCCAACAGCCGGACCCCAAGGCCCGGAGGACGATTGTTGCGAGCTCTCCTGGTACTGGCAGGAAACATGCGGCAGCTGAGAAACAGCCGGCCACTTCTTCTAAAACTCCAGCTGGGCCGCCTAGAAGTATGAAGTTGTCCTTGTAAATTTCAGACTTGCTCCCTTTTTTACTAGGTCTAATCCGTTTGTTTGTGCTTGATGCAGCCGGCCCTCAGGAGCCTGACTTGGTCGAAGTGGCCAAGTCTATGATCAAGGCCGTTCCTCCAGCTGAAAGGGAGGCGGTCAGGGGTGTCGGCACCCTTGACCTAGACGGGATTGCAGGGGTCCTTGCTGAGGTATACTTAGCATATTTTTGAGTATTTGAATTCCAGGACGCCTGTTTTCTTTTTGTTTGGAAACTGACGCCTGTTCCCCTTTTTACTTAGGCCCTGCTCCGAGTGAACGGCCTTTGCAAGCCGCTTGACCGGAAGAACAAAGAGGTAAAGGCTGCAAAAGTTATGGCCGCCTCTGACTGTGATAAGGCAATGTTTCAAATTGCCCAAAATGAAGTTCTGACCATTGATATTCTTTATTATCAGGCGCAGGCTACCGCCGCTATCCGGGCTCAGTTAGAGGCGGCTTAGAAGAGGAATAGCGAGCTGGAGGCGACCATCAACAATCTCAAGGCCGAGCTGAGACCTCTTCGCCAAAAGATGTCCTCATACGAAACCTTGGAGAAATCCTTGGCGAGTGTAAAGGTACGCCTGGTGGCCCAGGAGAAGTGTCTTACTCAGGAGCTCTCGGAAAAATGCCGAGCAAGAAAAGAAAGAGCTGGTCCGGGAGATGATGGAAGACTCTGCTCAAATCCAGCGCATGACTTGGGGCCGCCTCTTCCCCAATGCCGACTTTGCCTCATGGGAAAAAACGTACCGCCAGTGTTCTGATATATATAATCAAGAGATCCTGGCGGCTGCTGAGGAAGAGGCGTTGGAGGAGGCGTTAGAGGAGGAGGAGCCGGTAGTGGCGCTTGTGCCGCTTGGGGGTAATGCATCAAAGAAGGATGCAGCTGAAGCCGAGTCCAGCAAGAAGAGTGCTGACCAGGCGGCAGCTACTAATATTGAAGATCTGCCCCCTTCTTAAGCTTTATGTCTTCTTTCCACGGCCTGCGTGCCGTTTGTTTTGTATTTACCCGGCCAGGGGGCCGGGGCTCTGAATATTTTGCCGGTCTTTAATGACCGGCTTCTTTTTAATGATTTTTTTTTGTTTTGCTTCAAATTTGTTCAAGTATTGAATATTCTGATCCAATTTTACACTATACCGACTGTTTTACATGTCCGATAGTTGCAGACAGGTACGGATAGTTAGTCACGCCGCCTATGCCCCTCGACTACTGGTTGTCTGTTTCCAGGATATATCCAATCGGTATTCGAACCAAGTAGGAAAGTGGTTTGACCAAGTAAACATGATTGTTACCTAATCGCCAAGTAACTGAGTAGTAGAGGTATCAAGCGGTGGGTACCGGTTGTTCCCCTTTATTCGCCAATGTTTGTTGGCTTTTAACTCATAGGTTGTTAACCTAGCAGGAGTAGTGGTTGAGAGCCCCTGTTTGCTAAAAACAGGCGGACGACTCATACCTTTAAGGCTCCATACTAAGTTTGAGAGAGTGACTATGAGTTAACTTTGGTGTTACTCAGTCGCCGTCACTCCTGCTTGAGTAGTAAAGGCACCAGGCGGCGTAGGCCGGCTGAACCTTTTGATTCGCCAATAGTTGTTGGTTATTAACCCGAGTGGTTACCTAGTAGGAATAGGGGTTTGAGTGCCCCTGTTTGCCAAAAAACAGGCGGTCTACTCAAACCTTTTAGGTTCCATACTAAGTTTGAGGGAGTGACTATGAGTTAACGTTGGTGTTACTCAGTCGCCGTCACTCTTTCTTGAGAAGTAGAGGTACCAGGCGGCGGAGGCCGGCTAGACCCCTTGATTCGCCAATGTTTGTTGGTTATTAACTCAAGAGGTACCCCCTGCATTTATCCCAAGTAATACAGGCGGTCATCTGACTCAGATGTCAACTGCTACCATTGGTTTGGTTAGTGATACAATTATCCTTGTCTCAAAAACGGCTACGTGGTTGCCCTTGGGGGCAGTCGTATAGGTGTCGTGTAATTAGTTTATAGAGCAATGTTCCACCCAAAAGGGAGCTGCTCTCTGCGACGAATTTCATCCGGAGGGATGCCGCCGGACGCCTGCTATGATGTTGGGACAGGTCGTATTAGTTTTGAAGATCTGATCAGTTGGCTTGGCGCCTGGTCTGATCATTCGGCCTGTGGCCTTGGTTAGTTCTTGGTGAACGTAGGCGCTAAGTAAAACGAGGGTAGCCGCCTGTTAGGCACAGGGTCGGCCAGGCCCTAATCTTTTTTAGCTAAGTATAAGGGGGTGGTTGTGTGTTTGGAACCAGTCGGCCCTCTTCTATGGAGAGTAGCCGACTATATGTCCAGACGGCATGCCCTTATAGTGAGTAAAATACTCGATGGAGAGTAGCCGACTGTAAAGGTACAGGCGGCATGCCCCTCTGAAGATAGAGTAAAATACTCGATGGAGAGTAACCGACTGTAAAGGTACAGGCGGCATGCCCCTCTGAAAGAGTAAAATATTCAATGGAGAGTAGCCGACTGTAAAGGTACAGGCGGCATGCCCCTCTGAAGAGAGTAAAATTCTCAATGGAGAGTAGCCGACTGTAAAGGTACAGACGGCATGCCCCTCTGAAGATAGAGTAAAATACTCAATGGAGAGTAGCCGACTGTAAAGGTACAGACGGCATGCCCCTCTGAAGATAGAGTAAAAAACTAAATGGAGAGTAGCCGACTGTAAAGGTACAGACGGCATGCCCCTCTGAAGATAGACTGAAATACTCAATGGAGAGTAGCCGACTGTAAAGGTACAGACGGCATGCCCCTCTTAAGTAAGAATAAAAACTATGGAGAGTAGCCGACTGTTTGTTAGTAGGCGTGCCCCTCTTAGTACAAAATTGAATATTAAGTATGCACTTTTATTAACTAGCCCTTGACTATTTACATCATTCAAAAGAAATATGATCATCCGGCAGGGTACCGTTTGTCAGATATGCCCTGATTGGATCCATCCAGGTTGAGCTTCTGTCTAGGATGTCTTTCTCTTCTTGCCGCCTGCTTCTTGAACAGGCGCACTCTCCTTGACATTGTCAAGGTCTGTTTTTCCACCACTTGACCCAGTGGCCATAACAGTGGGTTTGACATCCGAGAGATAGCACTCTCGGGCCATCTTCTGATCTCCCCTTAGGGACCCGACTGTTCCATTATCCCTCTCAAACTTGAGCAACATAAGAGATGGGATTATAACAGCCTTGGACTTATTCAGGGTTGGTCGTCCCAGAATCATGTTGTAGGCCGAGAGTTTTTCTACTACCAGGAACCAGACTACCATGTGTCGTCCTTCCCCTTTTTCGCCCAGGCGGATGGGTAAATCCACTCGTCCCACTGGGTGGACGACTCCTCCTCCAAACCCTACTAAAGGGTGGGAGGCCGGATGTATGCAATCAGTCTGATATTTTAGTTTCGACAGACATTTGCTACTGATGAGATCTGAGGAGCTTCCGGTATCTATGAGGATTCGACCAACTCTCTGGTTGGCCACTTTACATTCAATAACGATAGGGTCGTCATGCGGCCCTCTTACCCCTCCTAAATCTTATTCAATGATGACAATCTCAGGAAATGAATATTTGGAGGGCCGTTCTTGGTGAACGGAATTTACATCTAACCGCCTGATATTGTCTTTGTTGCCCTAATAGTGGGGCCGCCTCCTGAGAAGCCGCCTGCAATGGTGTAGACGACTGCATCATCTGTATCGCAGCTATCGGCCTGTTGATTCTTTTTGGTCGACTGCTTTTTTGAGGAAGTGTTCCTCGTAGATTTCTTGACATAAGTGTCAAGATCACCTCGTTCAGCCAGGCAGTCCAGATACCGCATGAGACTGATGCATTCATTGGTGTGATGACCAACATCTTCATGATAAGCACAGAATTTATCTTGGTTCCGGTTGTTTGCAGAACCCTTCATGGGGACCGGCTTCTCAATTGAGATCCGTCCCTTGATTTCCTTTAGGATAAACTGGCTATCCTTGTTAAACGCATACTTTGGGGAGTATGGTTTGAATTCTTTTTTCTTTTTCTGGGCCGGCTGTTTAGAGGAATCAGCCGCCCAGACCTCTTTTCTTTTCTCGTCTTTGTTGGACGACTGCTTCTGTCGTCCTTCTCTTTTGTTGGACCTTTTACCGTCCGACTGTTTTCCCGTACTACAAAGATCAGTCGCCTGTATATAGGCTTCCGCTTCAATCAAGGCCTCTTGAAGAGTCGCCACCCTCTTTCGGACCAAATCAAATTTGAAGGTCGACCCGTCTTTGAGACCTCTGAAAAAGTCAGTATAGACTACTTCATCCGGTAACCCTTTAATCTGTATTCTCATCAGGTTAAACCGCCTGATGTAAGAACGAAGCCCCTCCTTCTCGCCCTGCTGAATTGTTCCTAAATCAAGGGTCGTCTTCTTCGCAGGGATGTTCATGGCGAAGTTGGAGGTGAATAAGTAAGCAAGCGTCCTGAAGCTATTTACACAACCAGTCGGCAGGTTGCCGAACCATTGTTGTGCGATTCCTTTGAGAGTCGCTGGGAAACACTTGCACCAAGTGGGATCATCCAACCCTTGAAGGTACATCAGGTTGGTGAAGGCCATAAGATGGTCTTCTGGGTTAGTAGTGCCGTCATAGGCGCCTACTAATACATTTTTCACTTTGGCCGGCTGAGCGGCTTCAGTAATTTCCTTGGAGAAGGCCGACGGCTGTTCACCAAGTCTAAGCAACCGTAGCTGCCAGTCCATAGGTTGGACGTTTTTTGCTGCATGTCCACCAAACGGAGGTGGCTGTAAAAAATATTGTTGTTGCGGCACAAACGGTAAGTTTGGTACCGCCTGGTCGCTATGAAAGCCAGACTGACGGGAGGTGCCGCCTAACTGACTCTCATGATACGACTGCGTATGCCTCATTGAGGTATTTCGCAGACTGTCTTGGAAGTTTGAAGTAGAGGCCGACTCTGACAATCGGTCACTCTTCTTCTGCTCTAGCAGTAGCCGAGCGTCTGTGTATGATTTCCTCGACCCGTCTGCCTGAATATGACGAACAGGTTTCCTATTTCCTGGAGTAGGTAAACGGTATTTTGTGAAATCAAGGGCAGTCGGCTCCCGCTTCCTAGATTTAGGATGAGGAGTCGCCTCTCGCCCTTGAACTGGCTTCCTCTTCAGTGAAGTGGAAGGTTTCTTAGCCGACTGCTCCTTGTCCAGAGCAGGCGGCTTCTTGTTGATCAACTCTTGAATTTCTCCCTTGAAGTCCCTTGTGATGAGTTCGTTCCTTGTGATGGGAGCAGACCCATCAGTCGGCTGCTGCCGAATAGGCGATGCGCCTGCTGGCTCACTTCCAGTTTGAAGATGTTCCCGTTCCCTCCTTTCGGTATGACGGGTACGTCGGGCCCTTAGGGTCCCGTCTGAAGCTGTGTGAGCTTCAACTTCAAATTCACTCTCAGTATCGTGGTCCGACTGAACTTGAGGGTCGTCTAGGGGACGCCTCTCTTCAGGGGTCGGTACAGACTTGGATGCCATCTCAGAAGTACTCTCCCCACAGACGGTGCCAAATGTTTCGGGGTTTTCTGATGTCCTGCGGGAGAGTTACAATTTCGAGACTGGAACCGGACGCCTGTACTTGCAAAACAACGGAGACTCCTGGTGGTGGGAGCTCCGCCTCCAACGGTCAAGTTAGTACTTGATTAAGGAGTAATTAATGCGGAAATTAAAGTGATTGGGTCTCTCTAGGTGAGAGTGTTTAATGTAGGTAATCTGCTTTGTTAGCGTGATCAGCCTGTTATCTCTGTAATCCCCCCTTAATGAGGATTAAGGGAGGTATTTATAACCTTGGGAAACGTGCCAATCCTAGGTTTAGGTTAACCTAGGGCTGATTGGGCTTCCCTCGGAAGTTGGGCCTGGGTGGCCGGTTTCTCCATTAGGCATGGAGTATGCCACGTGTCATGACATAATAGGTCAAAGGTGGACGAATAAGCGCGTGCCACGTGGCAAGCCCTGACAGTTCCAAATGGGGGACACTTGGCAGACCTGATTGGCCCACGTGGCGCATTCCGATTGGTGGGAGCAAAATCCCCTAATCACTACTAGAAAACACCTTATTTACAACGGAAAAATTCCGTCGGTACACCCTATAAATCCGTCGGAAAAAGCTGTTTCTGACGGAATTTTGTCGGAACGCGTTGTCGGAGATCACTTTGTCGGGAAAACGACCATTTTCGTCGGAAATTTTGTCTGAAAACACTATTCCGACGGAATTTTTTCGTCGGAAGAGGTTTTTCCGGTACTGGAAAGTCCGTCGGAATTTTCTGACGGAATTTAAATCCGCCGGAAAATTCCGACGGAAATTCCGTCGGAAAAGTTAATAAAAAAAGATAAAAAAAAAACAGAGCAGCCCCACCCCATGCCCTCTGCACCTGCCCCCTGCCTCCTAACCACCCTCACGCACCACCCCTACCAACCCCTGCCTCCAGCCCATTACCCCCTGCCCCAGTCCCTACCCCCTGCCCCCCAGCCCCTGCCCTAGCCCCAAGCCCTGCCCCCCTGCCCCCTACCCCTACCCCAGCCCCTGCCCCCTGCCCACCCTCACGCACCACCCCTATCACCCTTACGCACCACCCCTACCAGCCCCAACCACGCAATACCACCCACACCTAAACCCACTAGCCCACCATCGTACACCACCACCAACCCACACCCAAACCCACTACCGTACACAACCAAATCGCAACCCACCTAACCACCGAACCCACTTCACCACCACCAAAACCCACCTCACCATCACCGAAACCCACCTCACCACCCAAAACAACCACCGAAAACACCAAAAAAAAACATAAAAAAAATCCATAATTCACCAACAACATATATTTTTAAAAAATCAGAAAAATTAACAACTTAATCAAAATCAAAATTAAGAAGAAAAAACAGAGAAACATACCTTCATTTGACAAAACAACCGCCGAAATTGGGTTTATAAGGTCAAATTCGACCATGAAAACTCTAGATCTAGAGTTTCCATGGTCGAATTTGACATGAAAACCGTTGTTTTTTTGCAAATTTATTGTGTTATTAGGGTCGGTATTTGTGGTTTTGGGTGAGAAGGATGACGAGGAGGGAGATGAAATTGTTGTTGGTGGTGTCGTTTGTGGCGGTTCTTGGGTGAGAAGGAAACCGAGAGGAGGGTGAAGGAGTTGTTGTTGTAGTTTGTGTCGGTTTGGGTGAAAAGGAGCGAAAAGAGAAGAGATAGGGGAGGGAAAAGGAGGACGAGGAGGGAGAAGAGGAAAGAGAAGAGAGGAAAGAGGCGTGAGGAAGGAGAAGAGAATAGGAGAGGAGAGAGAAAGAGAAGGGAGGAAGGAGAAGAAAGAGGCGGTGAAGAGGATTAGGGTTTCATTTTTTTTCTTAAAAAATTAGATTCCGACGGAATTTTAATCCGGCGGAATATACGGTATTTCCGACAAATTTCATTTCCGTTAGAAAACCCATAAATTCCAACGGATTTGTGTTCTGTAGGAATTCCGTCGTAAATTTCTGACAGATTTTAATTGCGTCGGAACTTTCCGACGGATTTCATGTCCGTCGGAACTAGACCATCGTAAATTGGCCTATTTTAATTGCATGGTTAGTTTGCAGAGTAACCTTGGACCTCACAATATAAGACTTAAGCACTTCTTTGTCAGCCAGACGGTCCAACAACCGCTTGAGACTATAACAGTCATTGGTGTCATGACCAATAACCTCATGGAAATGAAAATACTTGTTTTTGTTCCGATTATTAGCTGAACCTTTCATTGTAGCCGGCTTCTCAATGGTCACCCGGTCTTTGATCTCCATGAGGATAGAGTAACAATCTTTGTTAAACTCATACTTGGGGGTGTATGGTATAGATTCTTTCTTTTTTTCTAGGGCGGCTGCTCAGAGCTGTCGGCCGCCTTGACTTCTTTTCTCTTTTTATTCTCTTCTTTCGTAGTCGGCTGTGATGGCCAACTATCTTTTTTGTCAGACCGCTTTGAGTTCGACTGCTTACTGATGTTGCAGAGTTCGGTTGCCTGTATATAGGCATCCGCCTCCATCAGTGCCTCTTGGAGGGTAGTAACCTTCTTTTTGACGAGGTCGAACTTGAAGGCTGACTAGACCTTTGAAAAAGTCCGTATAGGCCACTTCATCAGACAGCTCTTGAATCTGAATTCTCATTCGATTGAATCGCCTGATATATGACCGAAGCCCATCTTTATCTCCCTACTGAATGGCTCCCAAGTCAAGACTTTGTTTTTTTAGTAGGGATGTTCATAGAAAAGTTGGATGCAAACAAGTATGCAAGCGTCTTGAAGCTGTTGATGCATCCGACTGGCAAGTTGCCTAACCATCATTGGGCGACGCCCTTCAATGTGGTCGGGAAGCATCGACACCAGGCGGCATCATCCAACCCTTGTAGATACATGAGGTTGGTGTAGGCCATGAGGTGATCCTCTGGGTTGGTGGTACCATCCAGAACATTTTTAACCTTAGCTGGATGTGCCGCCTCGGCAATTTCCTTGGAGAATGCTGAGGGTTGTTCCCCAAGTTTTAGCAGACGTAGCTGCCAGTCCAAAGGTTGGACGTTTAGTGCCGCTTGTACCCTAAAGAGGGTCGGCTGCATGTAAGGTTGTCCATACAACATGTATAGCTACCGAGGCACATACGGAGCCGAATGGATTATCTGAGGGCTAGAGTTGACGGACAGGCCGCCTAACTGACCATCTCGGTTTGATTCTGAATACCTCATTGAGGTATTCTGAAAGCTGTCTGGATAACTCGACGTTGAAGTCGATTCAGAGAGCTGTTGGCTCTTCTTTTGCTTGATTAACATCCGAGCATTAGAATAAGTCTTCTTTGTGCCATTTGGCTTGACATGCCGAATGACCTTCCTCGTCCCTATCTTGGAGAATCGGATCTTTGTAAGATCGATCAAGGGCCGCTTCTACTCCTTTGATTTAAGATGTCGAGCAGGTTCTCGGTCCTTGACAGACTTGTTCCTCCCAGAACAGGAAAGCTTCTTGGCCAACTGCTCCTAATAAGAGCCAGCCGACTTTTTCTCGACGAGGTCCTTTATCTCCCCCTTGAAACTTGTCATGAATCTCATGAGTTCATCTCGGGTGATTGGGGCTGAGTCTTCGGTCGCCTAGGGTTGCCCAAACGGTTGTCCGGATGGTTGACTAAGACCTGCTTGATCATTATCCCGTTCCCTTCTTTCTATGGGACGAGTGCGTCTTGTTCTCGGTGAATTGTCGCCAGCCACATATTTTTCGAGCTCAAAGTTATCATCTGTGTCTTGGTTCTTATAGACCTGAGCGTCGGCCATAGGCCGTTTCTCATTGAGAGGCAGTACAGGTTCATGTGAAGCAATCTTAGAAGTACTCTCCCCAAAGACGACGCCAAATGTTTTGGAGTTTTCTGTGTCCTACGAGAGAGTTACAATTCCAAGACTGGATTCCGGGTGCATGTACCTGCAAAACAACGGAGACTCTGGGGGGTGGGAGCTCCGCCTCCGACAATCAAGTTAGAACGTGTTTGGATGTATAAAATGCATAATGTAAATGGGATCAGGTTCCTCTTGGAAGAGAAGTGATCATCTGGCTATAGCGAACAACCTCAATATCTGAGCGTAAACTCTCAAGTGTATTCAATTATGCAATTAGTGGTCTCTGAATATTTTGTGAATGAATCCCGTTCCCCAGGTGGGAACATCTTCCTTTTATAGGGTCTCGAAGTACGTGCCCAGTCCTGGGTTACGAAAACCTAGGACTAATAGGGCTGCCTAGGAGTTAGGGCCTTGAAGGTAGCCATTCTTAATTTGACATCTGTTTGCCACGTGTCGTGCTCTGATTGGTCCATTTTAGACTATTCACCGAGTGACACATGGCGGACTCTGGTTGGTCCACGTGGATGACACGTGGAGGGTCTTGATTGGTCCATGTGGCAGACTCTAGTTGGTCCACATGGATGACACATGGAGGGTCTTGATTGATCCTTGTGGCGGGGTAAAAATCACTCAATCACCTACAAAAGAAAAGCCAAAGATTGTGAGATAAGAACTATAAGAAAAATCAACTAAAACTAACCAAATAGAGAAAATAAAAAGATAAAAGAGTTGAGAACTCGGGTTGCCTCCCGAAAAGCGCTTCTTTATGAGGTCACTGGCTTGACCATGAGAAATTATCATCAAGGGGATGGCTTGGGATCCATAGGATCAAGCCTCATTCATTCCACCAAAGCAACTTCATTCTTGCAAAAATAGTGCTTCAAACGATGGCCATTAACCATGAACTTGTGATCACCCGCCTCTAACTCAAAAGAACCATAAGGAGTAGTCTTTGAAATCACGAAAGACCCCGACCATTTTGATTTAAGCTTTCCGAGAAACAAACGAAGCCTAGAATTGAATAACAACACCTTGTCTCCAACCTTGAAGCTCTTTTTTCTTATGTGTTGGTCATGTCATTTCTTGGTCTTCTCCTTATATAGCCTTTATTTCTCATAGGCATCATATCTAAGCTCCTCAAGTTCATTGAACTTAAGCAATCTCTTCTCACCGGCTAATGACATATCCATGTTAAGTTCTTTGATAGTACACCAAGCCTGCCTTCCCATAGACCAACCGATACGGGGTTTTACCAATTAAAGTTTTGCATGTCGTCCGTAGGCCCAAAGTGTGTCATCAAGCTTGAAGGACAAATCCTTCCTAGATTTTTTTCACTATCCTTTCAAGAAGATTCTTGATCTCTCTATTTGACACCTCCACTTACCCTTGAGTTTGAGGACGATAAGGTAAACCAATTTTGTGATGAACTCTATACCTCTTGAGAAGACCTTCAAGTTGCTTCTTGGCGAAGTGGGAACCTCCGTCACTAATTAGCACCCTAGGAACCCCAAAGCGTGGAAAGTTGATCTTCTTGAGAAGCATAAGCACAACCTTATGATCATTGGTAGGGGCAGGTATGGCTTCAATCCACTTAGTTACATAATCAACCCTACCAAGATGTACAAATTCCCACATGAAGAAACAAAAGGCCCCATAAAGTCGACACCCCAAACATCAAAAGGCTCAACTTCCAAAATATTTTGTTGAGAAATTTCGTCTGTTTTAGTTATGCCACCACTTCTTTGGCACTTATCACGTCTAGAAACAAACTTGTGAGCATCCTTATGCATCGTTGGCCACCATAAGAGAGATTGAGAAATCTTTGCCACCGTCTTGTCAACTCCCCCTTGTCCTGCACATGGCAACCAGTGGCAATGCTCAAGAACTCCTTCAATTTCATGATTCGGAACACATTTCCGGAAAAGGCCATCTCCACATTGTTTGAACAAGTAAGGGTCTTTCCAAAACAATCTCCTCAATTCTTTGAAAAACCTCTTCTTTTGTTTAGAAGAGAACTCCGGAAGAATTACTCCACAAGAAAGATAGTTGGCGATATCCACATACCATGGGCTAGATGTTAAAGCTATAGCCATAAGAGTTTTAAATCCCATCTCCTCATTGATTGGTACATCCTCTCTCAAAAGGAAGCCTAGACAAATGATCCACCACATAGTTCTCTTCTCCTTTCTTATCTCTCATCTCCATGTCAAAATCTTGAAGCGAAAGAACCCAACGGATGAGGCGCGGCTTTGCTTCATTCTTGGTCATGAGATAGCGAACCCCTATATGATCCGTGTACATAATCACTTTGGAGAAAATAAGATAGGACCTAAAATTGTCCATGGAAAACACAACCACAAGCATTTCCTTCTTCGTTGTTGTGTAATTCTTTTAAGCTTCATCAAGAGTTCTACTTGCATAGTAGATGACATCAGATCTTCCTTCTTTCTTTTAACCAAGCACCATACCTGCTGCAAAATCACTCACATCGCACATTAGCTCAAAAGGCAAGCTCCAATCCGGAGCTTACACAACGGGAGAGGAAATGAAAGCTTCCTTGAGCTTTTTAAATGCCTCAAGACAAGCCTCATTAAAGCTAAACACAACATCTTTCTTGAGTAATTCGGTCAAAGGTTTGGCGATTGATGAAAAATCTTTGATAATTTTCCTGTAAAAACCGGCATGCCCTAGAAAAGCTTTCACTCCCGTAATGGAAGTAGGAGGGGGAAACTTTGCAATCACCGAAACTTTGGCCGAATCAATCTCAATGCCCTTCTTTGACACTTTATGGCCTAGGAAAATACCCTCCTCAACCATAAAATGACATTTTTCCCAATTCAGAACCAAAATCGTCTCTTGACACCTTTCCAAAACTTTTTCAAGATTATAAAGACAAGTGTCAAAAGACGAGCCACCAACACTAAACTCATCCATGAAAACTTCAATCTCATTTTCTAGCATCTCGAAAAAAATGGAAGTCATGCATCGTTGGAATGTTGAAGGAGCATTGCATAACCAGAATGCCATTATTCGGTATGCGAATGTTCCATATAGACATGTGAAAGTAGTTTTCTCTTGGTCATTTGGGTGGATAAGGATTTGGAATAATCCGGAATACCCATCCAAAAAACAAAAGAAAGCATGGTGAGAAAGTCTCTCCAACATTTGGTCCATGAAGGAGAGAGGGAAATGATGTTTATTTGAATTTTTTTTCAACCTCCTATATTCAATACACATTCTTTACCCGGTCACCGTCCAGGTGGAGATCTCCTCTCCTCCTTCTCCCTTGACGATGGTCATTCCACCTTTCTTTGGAACCACGTGAATCGTGCTAACCCACTTGCTATTGGAGATAGCATAAATAATGCCCGATTCACGCAATTTCAAAATTTCCTTCTTGACAACCTCTTGGAGGTTGGGGTTCAACCTCCTTTAAGGTTCAATCGAGGTGGATTGTTCATATTCAAGATGAATACGATGCATGCACAAAGAGGGGCTAATACCCTTGATATCGTCAATACTATACCTTATCATATCTCTATATTTTCTAAACACAACAAGCAATTTTTCAAATCAAGACCATTAAGGGTAGCATTGAGAATAGTAGGGTATTCCCCTTCATTTCCAAGATAAGCATATTTTAAAGAAGAGGGAAGGGGTTTGAGTTATACCTTGGGAGGAGGCTTCGAACTCTCCTCCAATTACTCCTCCTTTTTTTTTAAGCTCATCTTCTTGTTGTTCGACCTCTTCCTCCTTTTGAGGTTCTTACATGGCCATGACAAACTCTTTTGCCTCTTGAGAGTGGAACTCTTCCTTTCATGTAACTGCTTCAACAATTGGATCTTGAGGCTTCATCATGACCCTTCCCAAGCGATTTAACTCCTCATTCACAGCATTAACTCTATAGCATTTTTTAACCATGGGGGACTTGAGTAACTTAGAGAACTCAAACAATCTTCTTATCGACCACCTTATATGTTATGGTGTTGTTCTTGAAATTGATGACCGCCCCCAAAGTTTTAAGATCTTCACGACCACAAATCAAAGGAGTGTGAACATCTTCCTCCATATCCATCACTACAAAATCACACGGCACGTAGATATTCCCAACTTAAATAGGAACATCCTCAAGCTCACCATAAGGTAACTTCACCGAACGATCAGCCAATTGGATTATCTTCCTCATAGGGATCATTTCAATGTTAAGTTTTTAAGCAATGGATAGAGGAATCAAACTAACAATTACTCCAAGATCGGCTAAGGCGCCCCTAGATTCCATGTTCCCAATTTTATCCGGCAAAGTGAAACTTCACAGATCTTTTTCCTTCTTGGGTATCTTATGTTGGACAAGTGCACTCACTTGATGGGGAAGAGTGATGAGCTCATCATTTAGCTTCCTCTTGTTGGTGAGAATATCTTTGAGGAACTTGGAGTATGAAGGCATTTGTGTGACTACTTCAATGAAAGAGAGATTGGTGTTCAAATTCCTCATGACAATAAGGAACTTTGCAAACTTGTCATTCAATTTCCTTTCCGCAAGTCGATCGGGAAACGGGACCGGCCCATCAAGATTCCTAGCTTCACTTGGAGTTGAAGTTGTCTTCTCATCTTTAAGCTTCTTCTTCTCCACACTTCCTTCTTTCTCAACAAACTTGTCTTCCTCAACTCTCTTGTCCTCCCTCACACTCTCTTCTCCTCCCTTCTTTTCCCCATGGTGAAAGCGGATTAGATTAGGTCGTTGGACTAACTATCCCTCTACCAAACAATATTTTTATACCTAAACCTAATCTAGACAAGTCTAATGGTAAGTAAAGGGTCGATCCGCAGAGACGACTAAACTATCATCAACACTACCACCAACTAAGCTAGGTCAAAGGAGATATGAGGGGTGGATTAAAACAAAAGATGATCTAACTAACTACGGAATTAGAACCTAAAAAATAAAGTCACTAGGAAAGGGGAATCAAGCATAATTAATGTGATGAGCACAAGCATAACAATAAGCATGGACATTCGCAATAAAATGCAAGGGGCAACTCTTAATCATCTAGGTCTCTCCCGAGCACGCTATACAATTAAACACCCAATCTTGGCCAAAGGCTCGTGATCAACTCAAGGGGTTCTCTTCTACCTAAATAGCTCTTTTCCAAGCAACTAAATAGGGTAGCAATTAAATCATGCATTCAATTAGCCAAAGTGAAAGCAAGCATTAACACACCTCAATGAGCACTTCCAAATCATCAAGAAATAACCATACACACCGATATACTAGCACTAAACAAACGCAAACAAACACTATTGATTATCTAATCGGTCAAGTAGTTGAAATTGATGAATTGCCTAACAACCTAGGTCACTCTCGCACACACTAGGCCATTAGACTCTCAAGCCCGCCTATGAGGTCGTGGTCAACCAAGCAACGAAATACTTCTATTAAACTAGCTCACTCTTGCACAACTAGCATAATAGAGATTAAATCATGATATCGATTGGCTAAAAAGACACCAAGCATTAAGCCCTTCATTCTTAGTTCAATACACCAACAATTCCCATCAAACCATCAATAAAGTTTTCATTTTGCACATTAATCAACAATCATCCCTAACCCTAGCTAGGAAACTAAACTAACATGACTAAACCAACAAGACAAAGAAACTACCACAAACTAACCTAAAATGAACAACTAACATTAACCAATAAAGAAGAACAATGAAGAACAAGGGAAAAGCAACAAAGAGGAAATATTGAAATAATCAACTACTCTAAACATTCAATAAACAAAAGAAAGCAATAAGTAAGGATAGCAATAAAATTGAGATAGAGTTTAGAATGCTCATTGAAATATTGAAAAGGAATCCAAAATAATGTCATAGTTTGCATCTTCAACCTCCTCAATCCACCATTGAAGCTCTTCACTTTCTCTCTCTAAACTACTCTTAAACTAAATTACAAAACAAAGATTAAAACTAAATCTAAGCCCTAATCTAAGTGGTGAAATGATGGAGAAAGCAAAGGGGTTTCATCCCCTAAAAGAGGAGAGAAGACTCCCCCCTAGGAAGTCTAAGAATTTCTCTATTTATATTACAAGAAGAGAAAGAAAGAAATCCAAAAATTAAGCTCGTAAAAGACCCAGAACCCCGCGCCCGCAATACCCAGAGCCGCGCCCGCGGCAAGGCATCTCCAGAAAATTGCAAAGTTGGGGAAAGCAGAGGCTTAAGGCCTTCTACGAGCTTCAAGATTTCTTGTCTCAAGCTTCTTAGCTTCTTTCTTAGCTGCAAGCTTCTTCTATTGAACTTTCTTGCCTTTTCTTGGCAAGCACCTACACAAATAGACCAAGAGAGAAAAGAGTGAAAGAACACATAGAAAAACATGCAAATCAAGCTAGAAACCGAGCAAAAAGCATATTATTCACAACTAAGGCCTAAAACCATAAACTAAGAAAAAGATAACTAAAACAAGACTAAAAGGAATAGAAATAACAAATAAACACCGAAATAAACCTAAAACTAAGGGAGAAAAACGCCTTAATATGTGTCATAAATGACACTTAACACCCCACTAACCCCCTCCTTAGGACCTTCATAGGATGTACCCGATCTCAATGTGATTGCCTTGCAAGAGTTGGGTTTTATGTTGTGGGATAGGTTAGTTTATGGTTGTCCGGATAGAGTAGAAGGTGAATTGAAAGGGACTCTCTCGGCCAATTGAGCTATCGTGAATCAACCATCTTGTTATGAGCCTTGACCTCTTGCATTCGTTGATTCATGGCTTGAAGTTGTTGAAGAATTTGGGTTTGTGTAGAATTAGGTTGAGATGCTTGCTCTTGGATCCTTTGAGACACTTGATTTTGATTGTTGTATTAGTTTTGGTTATTGTATTGGTGGTTTCTTGGGTAGTTTCCTCTTGGGCTTTGCTTTTGAAATGAAGGTGGGTTTTGTTATTGAGGGTTGGAGTTGTATGATTGTTGAGCTTGTTGACTCCATTGCTGAGGTTGATGTGCAAATCCGGCTGGTGGTTTCCTCCAAGCTACTTTACCGCCACTTCCCCTTGTGTTATATGCCGCCACAGGCTCGGGGTTCAAACCTCCACAATAAGATGTATTGTGGTTTGTACCACCACAATTTTGACAAGAGAAAGAATTGACTTGAGAGGAGCTTGTCCCACTATTAACACTTGTATTCAAATTTGCAATCCCTTTTGTCAAAAGCTCAATTTGATGTTGCAATTGATCAACCTTCTCCAATTCATACATCCCACCTTTCCTTGGTGCATTCCTCCTTCTACCACCCTAAGAGTAGTTCTTCGCTACATCTTCAATTGTTGCTTCAACTTGATTTTTGGGGATCTTAATTAATTGTCAACCTGCCCCCGCATCCAAGTTAGCTTTAGACGTAGGTTCCAATCCATCATAGAAGAATCGCATGAGCAAGCTTTGATTGTATTCATGGTGAGGACATGCTTGTACCAACACTTTAAACCTTTCCCAAGCTTCACTAAGACTCTCATTCGCTTCTTGTTCAAATGATGCAATCTTCCTTCTAATTTCGGCGGTCTTTTCCTCGGAAATGAACCTCTTCAAGAATGCCTTGAATATCTCCCTCCATGTTGTGAGAGAATTTGGCTTGACTTGCTTGAGCCACTTCTTTGCTCTACCCAAAAGAGATTGTCGAAATAAGTGGATATGGATGTACTCTTGAGAAACTTGATTGTTTTGAATCATGGCACAAAGCTCAAGGAATCTATCAAGGTGTTCAATAGGATCTTCACTTGGAGAACCCGAAAATTATTCCCCTTCTACCATCCTTGTGTATTGGGGATGAATGGTTCAATTGGTTTTCGTGACGGGTAGCAAAATCCCTCCCGTGAGCTCATAATCCTCCGGATTTCCAAACTCACGAAACAAAACATCATCTTCTTGTGCCGCCATTGCCTCACTTTGAGAACTTGAAGACCAAGAATCACTCTCACTGTCGACAATAACACCAAGACCTCTCGCCCTTTCTTGATAAAGCCTACAGACTTCTCTCAAAGTACGGTCGATCTCGTGGTCAATGAAATGAGTGGGTGGTCCTTGATACCTTCTTAGCATCCACCAAATCTAAGCAAACAATTAGCAAAGACTATCAAGAGAGTAAATGAACAAAAACTAAAAGCAACAAATCCAATAACAACACAATAAGAGTGCAAAACTAGCCGGATCCCCGGTAACGACGCCAAAAATTTGATAGCCAGATAATAGGTCATGTCTACTATCCTAAATCAAATCAAAAATTTATAATCCTAACCTTTCTATATCAAGTTAACACTAGATAGTGGCAAGCTAGGGTCGAACAACAAGGAAACGGGGTAATGCACAATCAAAGTGGAATTAAGAATCTATTGCAAGTAACAAGGGGTATTTTGAATTTTTTGTGAGTTTCAATGATCAAATTAACTACTACAAATGATAAAAGCAAATTAAGAAAGTTCAAACAATTAAACACTTAAATAAGGATGGAAAACTAGATTTGTGAGAAATATGATCAAAACACTAGGGAGAGGGGGTTCCAATCATGATCAACTAAGACAACAATGATAATTAACATGGACTCATGCCAAGGAATACAAATTCTACATAAATAATTCATTCCATGCAATTGCACAAGAAAATTGATGAAATAAATCAAAACTAAACTATATCATTCCCATGCATTCAAATTAGAACTCAAATATTGGAATTAAAGGTTCACATCAATAACTCCAAGCCATTTAAGCAAAAAATCATCAACTCAAGGTTTAATACAATCAATCATCAATATAATCCCAATCAATCATGATCTTCACCCCCTTCCCTAGCTAGAAATCTAAGCTATAGAAGAGAAAATAGCCATCACAACTAAATACACTAAGCATGGCTTAAATCTTAACAAAGCTAAACATGATTCATATTCAAAAGGTAAAGTGATCAATCAAATAAAATCAAGGAAGTAGATGTAAATCAACAATATCAAAAGTAATTGAACCAAACAAAAGCGAGAGAGTAAAGAGATTACTACTATGAAGCTTGATTAATTAAGAAAACATGAAATGCTTGCATTGAATTGAAGAAAACTTGAAGAAATCTTGATTACAATGATGAAACTTGAAAATTAAGCAACTTTCTCTCTCTAAAATACTAGAGTTTCTCCCACTACAAAGTTCTAATATTAATTGGAAAATATGATAATAATAAAATTCAAGAAAAATTCTATTTAAAGTGCATCAAAATTTCGGAAATAACGAACTAATTAGGGGAGCCATCTCGAGCAAGGCCACGCCCTCTCCAAGCTGGGTACGGAATTGCAAAACCCAAGAAGTTGCGCCCGCACCCGCAGTGGTTGGTGTAAGGCCTCTCTCGGGTAGGCAAAGGCTGCGGCTGAGGAGCAGGGGAAATCAGAGCCTCGAAATGCCGTGCCCGGGGGTGATTGGGGAGAGCCCTCTCCAAGGGCACGGCCAGCCTTCTATTATTACAAAGGTTGAGCTCCAATTCAGCCTATCTGCGCCCGCGACCTGAACACCCGCGCCCGCGGCTCCTTGTAGAGCTGTGCGCCTCTCTCTTGAGCATCTCCTCCTTTTCTTTAGCCAAATTAGCTCCTTTAACTCCATCCAAGAGTGCCAAAAACCTTCAAAATTAACAAAGAAAAGATATAAAACAAAAGAAAAGATAAAAGAAGAGGAAAATCACTAGAAAGAACAAAAATAACCAAAACAAGGGTAAAAACGGCTAGAGAAGGCGCAGACAAGTAACAAATGGGGAAAAATCAATAATAAAAAAGGCTAAATAGTGGCATAAGTGCCACTCATCAACGGTAGACATTTGACAACATCAAAGCGGTCTAGTACTCAAACAAGAGAACTTACAATACTCATGGATGAGGAAAGAGGTTCTGATAGCCATATTGAGTAATATACTTTTGACGGTTATTAAATCTCTTAAAGTGTTCTCATAGGTCGTTCCGGTATAGTGCCAAACTAATACCTGTGCAAATGATTTACGACATTTTGTCCTTGTAGCACAAGAAACGGTGCTATAAATCATACTACCCACTAATATCTCGCGGTCATTATTCGTCCAACTTTCAAATGACCTCGATTAGGGACACTTTTGATATGACATTCAATGTTCACTTAATAGGTGTTTTTTTTATCCAAGACATTGTCTTGATACCTATTTTGAATATTCTCAAATCAAATGGACTCATTATTTAATTCTAAACTAAAATTTAATAGAAATGGAATAATAATTTGCGGAAAATTAAAAGTACTCCATAAATGAATGGTTCAACTAATTGTTTTAGATTATGATCTCAAAACTTAACAAAAACATATATGAACAAGGAAATTAAAGCCAGTCTCCGACATACCTCATTCCCATTGCCTCAAATTGCTTGTTGTGTTTCACTTGAGGTAAAAGGTTTAGTGAGTGGATCGGCTACATTATTGTCTGTTCCAATCTTGCAAATTTTGATTTCACCTTCAGACTTCCATTCCCTTATCATGTGAAATCGCCTCATGACATGTTTGACTTTCTGATGTTCTCTTGGCTCCCTGGCTTGAGCAATAGCCCCATTATCATAACAATAGAGGTTTATCGGTCCCTTTATTGAGGGTAGAACACCAAGTTCACCAACGAACTTATGAATCTAAACCGCCTCTTTAGTTGCTTTTGAAGCTGCTAAGTATTCGACTTCAGTTGTAGAATTTGTAGTCATGCTTTGCTTAGCACTCTTCTAACTAAATGCTCCTCCATTAAGACAGAACACGTATCCTGATTGTAACTTGAAGTCGTCTTTGTTAGTTTAGAAGCTTGCGTCGGTATAACCTTCAATAACCAAATTTATCCTTAATCCTTTTCGAGTACTTTAGGATATTCTTGGCCGTAATCCAATGCGCCTCTCTTGGGTCTGATTGGTATCGGCTCGTAGCACTCAAGTCATACGATACATCTGGCCTTTTACATATCATGGCGTACATGATCGATCCAATAAGCAAATCATATGGAATCTGACTTATTCTCTCTCGCTCGTCAGGTGTCTTCGGATACTATTTCTTACTAAAAGTTACCCGCCATGAGACATGGGTAGGTGGCCTCTCTTGGCTTCCAACATAAAGAATCGCGCCAGTACCTTATCAATATAAGTTCTTTGGCTTAATCCAATCATCCTCATAGATCTATCCCTGTAGATCTTGATGCCCAATATATACTGTGCTTCTCCCAAGTCCTTTATTGAAAAACACTTTCTAAACCAAGTCTTTACAGACTCAGCATTGGGATGTTGTTTCCAATGAGTTATATGTCATCAACATATAAGATAAGGAATGCGATGTCACTCTCAGTGACCTTCTTGTAAACATAAGAGTCATTTGGATTCTTGACAAAACTAAACTTGCTAATGGCTTCATCGAATCGCAGATTCCAACTTTTGCTTGCCTACTTTAATTCATAAATGGACTTCTTAAGCTTGCTTACCTTCCTAGCATTGTTTGGATCTACAAAACCTTCAGGCTGTGTCATGTACACAGTTTCTTTCAAAATCCCATTAAGGAAGGCGATTTTGACGTTCATTTTCCATATTTCATAACCATAATATGCGGAAATTGCTAGGATAATCTGGACGGATTTAAGCATGGCGACTGGCAAAAGGTTTTATCATAATCAACCCCGTGAATTTTCCTTTAACCTTTTGCTACCAGTCCAGTTTTGTATACATATACAACTACATCTTTGTCGGTTTTCAATTTGAAAAACTATTTGTTGTCGATAGGTGTATAACCTTTGGGCAAATCAATCAAGTCCAAGACTTGATTTTCAAACATGGAGTCCATCTCGGATTTCATGGCTTCTTGCCATTTTGCGGATACGAGACTCGTCGTAGCTTGTTTTTATGTTGCTGGCTCATCTTCATCCATAACTACGATGTCTTGTTTCTCGGTTAAGACGATACTGAGGTATCTATCTGGTTAAGACCTTGGTCTTTGCGACCTACGGAGGGTAGTAGATTGAGCATTTGCATTGTCAGTTTGACTTTGAATATTGTCGGTTTGACTCTGACTTTTATCAATAGCTGCTTCCAAAGCACTTTGAATATTGTCAGTTTGACTTTGTTGCTCATCCTCTTGAACTTTATCAGGTTCGACTTTCCTCCCACTTGTCATTTTGGAAAGATGCTCCTTTTCCAAAAAGACACAATCTCAAGCAACAAAAACTTTGTTCTCAGATTAGTGGTAGAAGTAATACCTCTTTGTTTCTTTTTGATATCCCACAATGAAACATTTGTCAGATTTTGATGCAAGCTTGTCAGACATGTGTCTTTTGACATATGCTTTGCAACCCCAAATCTTAAGAAAAGATAACCATGGAGGTTTCTTCATTCATATGGAATCATTTCGACAGCTTTTGACAGAGCGCGGTTCAGTGTTAATGCCTCGGTTTGAAGTGCGTGTCCCCAAAAAGAGATAGGAAGATCGGTAAGACCCCTCATGGATCGAACCATGTCTAACAAAGTAGGATTTCTCCTCTCGGACACTCTGTTCCATTGTGGAGTTCTGAGAGCTGTCAATTCTGAGAGACTACCATGTTCTTTAAGATGGTCGTCGAATTCGTAGCTTTAATACTCGCCACCTTGACCCGATCGAAGGGCTTTAATTTTCTTTCCAAGTTGATTTTCCACATCACTCTGAAACTCTTTGAACTTTTCAAAGGATTCACCTTTGTGCGACATAAGGTAGACATAGCCATTGGTCCTAACTTGGAGAAGGACTTTGTGCTCATTGGTCCGCATGCATCCGTGTTGTATAAGGCCTAATAAGTCACTAGCCCTTTCTCCTAACTTGGAGAATGGTTGTTTTATCATCTTGCCAAGTAAGAATCCTTCGATGTTTTCAAATGACTCTAAGTCAAATGAATCAAGAATTCCTTCTTGAAGGAGTTTCTTGATGTGTGTGATGTTTATATGGCCTAGAAGACAATGCCACAAGTAGGTTTGATTCGACTCATTGGTCTTAGCCCTTTTAGTTGTATCATTAACATTATAAACCTGTTTGTTTAGCGAAAGCACATGTATAAATGTGAAATACCAGAGAACATTTAATCAAGACATGTAAAATAACCATTGTCATTGTCTTGTGATCAAAACTACCCGGCGTCCAATGCCAAAGATCATAATATGTTCAACGATAAAGCATAATAAGTTCTATTACATCTCAAAAGACAAATATTGTGCCTACTACGACGGCAGAATGACTATCTTCATCGTTCGATTGTAGTCGGACATTCACTTGTGAAGCCTCTCACTTGGTCCCTAAAATAGGAGCATAAAGTGAGTCATACATGGTATCCAATACCTATGAATTGCTTATACACAAGTGTTAATGAAGATACCTGAGGTGGATGAAGCATTCCTCTTTTCCTCATCTTCTAGGAAGATCTTGCATTCCCTTTTGTAGTGGCCTTCCCCACCACAATAAATGCATCGCATCTTCGCTTTGTTCTTGAACTCCTTCTTCTTCACTCTCAAGGGCATCTTGGTAGATCCAAAGGAGTTGGCCTTGCGAAACACTTATACCACCTCATTCAATGAGTGTGACTCCTTCCTGACAGATATATGAATCCAAAGTGCATCATAGCCCGAGTGGAGTACGCCAAGAAAGATAGGACCCTCCATCTCATCCTTTAATGGGATTCCAAGAACGTCCATGTGCTTAAATACCTTAGTCCTTCTAATCACATGGGGTTGGAGGGGCATATTGGGTCTCAGTTTGGTATTGTAGACCCTAAACCAAACTCGGTACCTCTCCTTGGCAAGGCAACCCTCTTTTGGTGGCTTTATCTTCATGTTTGAGAGTGACCTAGTCACGTCAAACACAAGTCCATCAAAATTGCCATTGAGACTCTTGGTTACTCTCACATTGACAATGTCCTCAAGAGCTTGGAGGAACATGTCTAGAAAATAGGAGGAGAACTTTTCCTTCCATTCTTCTGGAATGGAATTAGCCATTAATTGTGAGACTTTCTTGTAATCGGAAGACCATGCTTCATGAGTTTCATCGCTCATGATTCCCTTCGAGTAGAAGCCTGGAATGGGAGTGTCTAAAATATACTCAATGGAAAAATTCTATTGAGTTTTTCGGAGTTCCTCCTTCTTTTCCTTGAAGTTGAACAAGTTTAGGCTAAAATCCAACTTGTCGAGGAATTTCGGGCACATATTGTTGTTAATTGCATACATTTTACTACAAACGAAAGAATTTGCAATGAAAAACCATTCATGAAACCAATAAGAAAGAACTTTAAAGCATATATGAAAAATTTCAATCTTATTAAGCGTTTTATCCACACATCTAAAAATTGTCCCTTTTTGGCGAGAATAAAATGAATCCAAGACCCCAAAAATTCAAAAGTGATTAAGCATGCTTTGGCTTGTCTTAACACTTAATATTTAACGGTAAGCAATCGAATTGCTAATAGCTCTAAGCTATTCTTGGTTCGATAAAACGTTGCATCTAATGCTTTCTTGACGTTTATCTCCATTGCCAAGACATCTAAGGAATCCTTACTGATATCGTTGAGTTTAACTAAAACTAACCCGTATACCTATTATACCTTACGTCCCTTGAAAAGTAGTAATGCCTTGCTTTGACATAGCCCATGACTATTCTTATTTGTTCGGTAAGTGTCATTTGGAATGGCAAATTTTAATTCAATATTATAGGGACTTAGTGTTTTTGTGTTGGTTGATTTAAGTGAACTAAATTAATCATTCTACATTAGAAATCCTAAACATGCATCTAATATCGTATTATATATAAGCAAAATTTATAAGGCATAAATAAAAATGCATTGGCAAATTAGCATGAGCCCCTTGAAACTTTAATCTTCAAATGTTAAAGGCCTTCATTTGCATCTTCTTGGCTTCGTCTTCTTAGAAGCGCCGTCTTTGAGACATCATCAAATATGCAACTACTAGAAAAACTATGACTAATCTAAATAATTTATGTACAAAAATACTTAACGGCATGCAGTCAATTGTTATATTTACATAAATACAAAACGGATTGCAGTCCATACATGCTTTCCTAGTCGGGTCATACTAGTTGCCATTTTGTAAAACCTGCATTAGAACATCTAAAATATTCCATTCATCCATTCACTTCTAAAGTGAATGACCCATGAATTTTACAAATAATTCAAGCAACAATACATGTAATTGTATTAAAACGAGCGCATACTAGTTACTAACTTAGGTGGTTAATCCGATTAATGCGCCTAATTAAAACTAGTCAAAGAGTTTATCCGATTATGTGTACTAACGCAATAATATAAGCACAAGGCTAAATTAAGATCAAAACGATTAATAAAACTCCCACTAAATTCCACATCCAACTTAATTAAATTAATCTGATTATAAAAAGTTTTTGTCAAAATAATTTTGCAATTACATGGAAAAACCGAGGCCTAGCCTCGTTTTACTTACAATGCAAAACCGTAAAAAACCGATGCCAAGTGCTTAGCTCCCGAGCCAAAGGGCCTAGGGGATTAGCTTGGAACCTACCAAGGCGCGCATGGTCGGCCGCACGCACAAGGCTACGCACCAAGGCTGCCTTGGCACGCACCATTGCTAGCACCAAATGCTGCCTAGTAGCCCTAGGCTTGCGGCATGATGCCTTGTGCTCGCACCCCAGCCCCATGGCACTGCTAGGTGCTCCTGTTGGCATCCTAGCAGTGTTTGTTTATAGATGCATGGCGCACAGTCACCATCCCCAGCAATGCTAGCCCTCCCTGCACACATACGCTCGCAGCCACACAAATATGGGCACAAGCAAGCACGCACCAACTCGACAGCAACTTGCGCCATGGCTCTTGCCCTACTCTTATGGTATGGAAAGACCTTGTACTAGGCTGTCGGACCATATCGAATGGGCCATATCGAATGGGCAAAAATCGAAGGATAATTGCAAATATTGCAAAAGGCATGGGAACAATGTTTCCGGTTACTAGAAGTTAAAGAAAAAGCTCAAAAGAGTAGAAAGTGATAAAAAGGCTAAGGAAACTGCAGAAGCCGATTATGGTGATATAGAATTTGATGATTTTCTTTTGGCTACTTCTCCACAAAGAAGTAGAAATTCTGATTGGGTGCTTGATTCCGGTTGTGCCTACCATATTTGTTTGCAAAAGGATCGCTTTATTGATTATCATCAGGTAAAGAATACATCTGTTTTTATGGGCAACGGGGCTCGTTGCAAATTTTATGGCATTGGCGTTGTTCCGATCAAGACACATGATGGTAAGATCAGACTTTATCTAATGTTCAATATGTTCCTGATTTAAAGCATAACATCATCTCCTTTGGCACTCTTGATTCTAAAGGTTGCAAGATATCAGCTCAAGGTTGAGTACTTAAAGTATTCAAAGGTGCTGATGAAAATATTAAGGTCGTCAAACATAAAAGTCTCTATATATTACAAGGGTATCCCATTATGATTCTTCATTCACATCTCGTCCACGTTCTTATCATACGGGTGCCTACATGTCACATTCTTCTAAGCTCAAGTTACGATCTATTTTTTCATGTGACATATCCAATTAATACCCTTTCGGGTTCATATGAGAAGCATAAATAAAATTTGGTCTAAGGTAGAGATTGTTGGGTATGGCCCAAATTTTCTAGGCCCACTATTTTGGTGGAGTATTTTTTCATATTCTATAAGCTTCCGGAATGAAAAAGCAAGGTCATTACTTGCTTATGATTTCTCTAGAATAATAACCTACTTGAACGTTCTAGAGTATTATTGACATTAGAAGCAATTAGAATATAATGTTCGTGAACTTTCTAGAACATCATGGATACAAGAATGATGGAAGAACTTCTGGAATTTTCTGACCATTTCTTCCAAGCTCCATCTTCAACTATAAATATATATCATGGGCATTCAAGACAAAAATACACACAAGAAGACATACCATACACTGTCCTTCTTACTTTCGTTTCAAAGAGTAAAATTCCCATCTCGTACTATTTACCTTGTTAAAGAATCCACTATTGTTACTTTTGTACTACTCCTTTGTGAGTTCCTATAGTGAGAGTTCTCTTGTAATCCTCACCCTTTCAAGGGTTCTTGTACTCTCCTATTTTCATATAATGGATTATTTTGGTGCTCTTCGTCCGTGGGTTTTTTGATAATTTTTCCCACGTTAAATATTGTGTGTCCATTTCTTTACTACTTATCTTTCTTTCAACTTTCTCCAAATTAGTTTATCAATCTCTATATCTTTAATTTTCTTTCGCTGTGCATTCACCAACCCTAACAAGAGAAAATGGTGGATGATGTTGATGATGTATATTTGTTTGAAAGAGTAAAATTCCCATCTCTACTAATCACAATTTGGATTTGTAGTCGATGGTCCAATTCTACATGTCAATATCATTAACCGGCGTTAGAGTTGAATTGGAAATGCATGATCAAAACTCAAGAGGTATCAAATTTTGGAAGGCTGAGATTCTCTCCGATCCTGTCTCTTACTTGGATGATGGTTGCGGCGGTGGAGCTTGAATTATAAGGTGAGATGTTTGGAGGTGAGGCCTAGCTGGCATAGCACCGTGCTAGAACTTCTTTACCATGTTCATGGGTTGTTCTGTCTTTTTCACATAGAAATGTTATAATTTTGAATACAGGCACCACAGACAGAGACACGTACATTATAGCAAGCCGTGCTTCTAGTTCATTTTTTGAGTTAAAATTTTTTTAAGAATAATTTATGCGGGAATTACCAATCCAAGTCCATGCACCGTGGTGGTTTAATATACACTTCAAGTACTAGTAGAGGTGTCAAAACCACACCCGACCCGACCCGATCCGAATCTGACCCGAAAAATATCCGATTTTAATTTCAACTCGTATGGACTCAAAATTTGGAATGACTTAACTTCAAAAATTGACCCGACCCGACCTTATTAGACTCGCTTTGAAGATCGAAATTGACACTTCAAAGTACTAGCTCAAAAATTTAAGCAAAAACAATGTAACTTTTTACTAATGCGCCTAATATTTGTATATATAAAAAAGTATCCATTGGTATTTTTGTTTAATTAATTCAACAATATACTCCATCCATCCCCTTTTGTTTGTCACATTTCATATTTTCATAATTATTAAGATTGATAAAAAGACTTATATACCCTTATTTTTTATGTCCTTATTAAGTCATCTTCCTATTTTAACCTAACATTTGCCATAAAAATTGTGTCAACTTTTGACTAATTTAATGTTTTACACTCTTGAATCTCTCAATTTCTCTTTCTCATGTACATTAATTACTTCTTTAATTGGAAATGTCTCTTTTCCATGCACTTTTTTTACTTTATTGGGTGGGAATTTCACTTTTCCATATACTTTCATTACTTCATATTCTCCACCTTAATTTTCATGATTTTCCTTCAAAAGTGACAAACAAAAGGGGACGGAGGGAGTATCAAATAATACTTGGTTAACGTGTAATAGTTGTATTTCACGTGTTTCTAGTAAAGATAACTTGGGGGAGGTATTCCCTTACCCTTGTCCCTCTCTTTCAAGGAGCCTTGCTTGCTAATTCGGACAAGATTTATTTGTGAGAGTTTTGATTCGGTAGGGTGTCTTTTTCTTCATTTTAACATATATATATATATATATATATATTATATATATATATATATATATATATATATATATATATATATATATAATTGTTTTAAAAAGTTCTTGTAACAGCCTAAAATGACACATTAGAGTCCGATAATAACTCTATTGAAACGATAATGAATTGTAATACAAAAGCAAGAGTTACGTTTGATTTGATTCCTCCTCGGATATGTTGACAAAATCCCGGCCACACTTCCATCTCAAAAATCCAACGCCTAATAGAGTGGAGAGAAGAAAAAGGAAAAAAAAACATATGAGGAAACAACATGATAATTGTAATAAAAGGTTTCCAATTAGGATTTCTAATGCTTATCCTCCCTTAAAGCTTTGCTTGGGGTTAGAACCCATGTGATTAATTGGCTTACCTAGCCTTAAGAACTTTTATTTTTGGATAAAGCATCAAATGAGTTGTCTTGCCTTACTTAGCTCTTACAAAAATCACTAGCACGAGAGCTAACCAACCTAGCATTAGTGTCATTTATAAAGTGATGGAATTCTGTCCAGTGCATTATTTAATAAATAAAATAGAGTATAACGTTTTGTGTTCCTTCCCAACGGAAACAATATGCTTATAAAATCAATAAGAACACCAAGATTTATAGAGGTATGTGAAAGGAATGGTGTCCTTCCAACAAGTATATTATTCTGATAGAGTGTTCAAAATTATCAGGAAGCTAATTCTTCAGTGAGATCAAGTGATCGGAATCCCTGGGTGGAGGCCGCTTCCGATTTGTAATATTAATGAACAATTAGTATTATAGCTTTGTCTTGACTAAACCCTTCGGGTCGAACCCAAACGAACTGCTGATCCGGACAAACGAATCAATCTGAAAGATGAGATGAGTCACTAGAGTACTACGAACACAGACGTCGGATATCGAGCCTAGGGCGTCGAGACCGAGTGTTGCAAAATCAACAAGCAACAAGTTCGAGCGTAGCCGTAGCATCACAATGGCCTAACCATGTGGACTCTAGGCTAGCTCGAGCTAGCACGCACTGTGCATGTCTAGGCGCAAGCCTAGACGCACCATATGTGCTAGGCGCACCATCTCTAGCACTAGGCACACATGACAGCACCATCGCTAGCACTAGGTGCTTGCGTGTGTGCGTGCCTTGCATGGCAGCATCATCGCTAGCACTAGGTGCTTGCATGTGTGCGCGCCTCGCATGGCAGCACCATCGCAGCACCATGCGTGCTTGCGTGCGTGCCAACGCATAGCACAACACTATCGCATGGCTAGGCCTGTGCGTGTGTGCGTGTGCGTGCAGGCCATTGCAGCAGCAGCACGCTGTGCTTGCTTGCTTGTGTGCGTGCCCTCGCATAGCAGCACCGAGCAGCAAGCAGCGAGCAACAGCTAGAAGCCTCGCACAACAGCATGCAGCGAGCAGCGATGCCTCGCACAGCAGCATGCGTGGCTCGTTAGTAGCACAGCAGCATGCGAAGATCGTTTGGCTCGGGTCGTGGGTATGAGCCGTTGGAGGCCGTCACGCTAGTGAAGCTTTAAGCTTCGAAGTAAGAGCTCAGTTTACGAGCGAAGCACGCTTCAAGGGTATTACTTGTTTATCCCTTTTCTTAATTATTGTTTAATTATGTTTATGCATGCTTCATTGCTTTAATTATTGGGCCGGGTCTTGGGCGGGTTTCTCTTCCGCATAGCGTGGGACGCTACGAAACCCAACAGTCTGATCCATCTCAACTCTGAGCCTACGTTCTCCCTACCTTAAGTACTTTATTAAAACACTGAAGAAAAACAAAAGTTATTACAAGTGATTATTTACTTGTCTACAATAATCCCCATGATCGGGGGACAATAGGTCGTTGGTCTACTATCTTAGATCAAATTTACAATTTATATTCCTAACCTAACTCTATCAAGTTCACACTAGATAGTGCCAAGCTAGGGTCGAACCACAAGGACTAATGTATTAATTTGAGGTAATTAAACTAGTAAGATGGTTGTGAGATAGAGCGAGAAACAACTAAAACACTACTTAAAGAAATTAACAAGATACTAGGGAAAGGGGAATACAATTACATTAATGAATTCAATAACAAGTTGCAATTAGATGATCATGATCTCAAATAGGAACGATTAACACACTCAATTCACTCCCGCGCAATTAAGCATGCTAATTATCCTACTAAGATAATTCACTCCCGCGCAACTAGCCTAGCAAAGGTATGGAAGAATCTAGACACTCAATCAACTCACTTCCGCACAATTGATTGAAAGTACAATGAAGATCCTAGAATCAATTAGCTAAAAAGATTCTAGTCAATGTAAGTATCATCCAAACACAATAATCAAGAATCAATTGCATACTAATCACAACCAATCACTCAATCCATCAACCTAACCTTCATCCATTTTCCTAGAACAAAAACTAAGCAAACATAATGATGTATATGGAAAACAAGATAAAACTAGAATTAAAGCAAGAATCAAACAACCAAACTAATTAACTACTCTAATCAACAATGAATTAAACCAAAACAAGAATTAAACAAAGCAATAAAGGTGAGAGAAAGTTAGAAAATATCATTGAATAGATGAGAAGAGAATCCACAAAGTTGCTTCTTCAACCTCCCAAATCTCCATTGAAATCCAAGCTTTCTCTCTCTAAAACTACTCCTAAACTAGAGAGAGAAACTCCTAATCTAAGCCTAATCCTAATTAGAGGAGAGAGAAATGTCCCCCCACAAAAACTCTCCTTAAGGAAGTCTAAGAAGTCCTCTATTTATATTACAAGAAGAGAAAGAAAGAAATCCACAAATTAAGCTCGAAAAAGATCTAGAAACCCGCGCCCGCGGTGGGCATGGCCGCACCCGCGGTACCCATAGTCGCACCCGCGGCAAGGCAACTCCAAGGCATCTCCAGAAAATTGCAAAGTAGGGGAAAGCAGAGGGCCGTGCCCACGGCACAAATAGGCGCGCCCGCGGCACCATAAGCGGCGCCCACGGCGGCTGCGCAGCTTGGCAGCATCTTGCAGATTCAAACGGCCATAACTTCTGTTCTTGGAGGCCTCTTTGGGTGTGCAACCTATCGTTGAAAAGATCTTCAAGTCTAGTTTTTAACTCAATTTGAATCGCCTCAATCCAATGTGTAGATCAAAAGTTATGGTTGAAAGAGTGAGTAAGACTCAGTTTAAGGTCTTCTACGAGCCTCAAGCTTTCTTGCCTCAAGCTTCGTTGCTTCTTTCTTAGCTTCAAGCTTCTTCTATTGAACTTTCTTGCCTTTTCTCGGGTCATAAGAATCGAAGAAAGCGTCAAGCACCTACACAAATAGACCAAGAGAGAAAAGAGTGAAAGAACACATAGAAAAACACGCAAATCAAGCTAAAAACCGAGCAAAAAGCATATTATTCACAACTAAGGCCTAAAACCATAAAAAAAGACAGAGATAACTAAACTAAGACTAAAGGGAATAGAAATAACAAAGAAACACCGAAGTAAATCTAAAACTAAGGGAGAAAAACGCCCTAAAATGTGTTATAAATGATACTTATCACCCCACACCTAACTCTACGTGTCAGAACGCATTTGACCTCACAAGCACTCCCACTTGGTCTCACAAATGCTACTTAATTACTAACCCCTTAGTGAATCAATTACAAACACACAACTATCTTAGCAATGCTTTTTCACACATCTAAGGTAAGAGGCAATGAAATTGAAACAAAGTACTAGGCTGACAAATTTGTTTTCCAAGGGTGTTTAAGCTTTTTCGATTGATCTCTTAAGAAAATATGTGAAAAGCAGAAATGTAATTGTGTTAAATAGTACTTAGGAGATGATAAATCATTTTGTGACTTAACAAAAATCATATCTTAGAAGAAGAAACTTTCCACAATGCATTACTCGCATAATGGAAAACATCCTTTAGGTAGTGTTTGGATACAATCATGTAATTTCAAAAGCTTCATCTCAAATTTGGCATTTCAAATATTGAAATGAAATTCCAAATTCATTTTTTTGAAACATGTAAGAATTCTAAATCAGTCAATTCAAATTTACTATTTTGTTTAAAAACAATAAACATTCAGTATTGGAATAAATTTTTGACGAGTGTCATTTATGACACTCATAGAGTAGTGTTTTAGATTGATTTTCTCTTCTTTTTAAAGCCTTATTCCTTAATAATTACTTAGTTTTGTTCCTTTGATAATTATTTTCCTTATTCTTGTTTATTTCGTGTTTTTGTTCATTTTAGTAGTTGTTGTCATCTTTTCTTTTGCACTTGCTTCTCTCTCGTTGTTTGTAGGTATAAGGAGAAGCTCAAGACTCGATTTTAATGAATTTTTAGGGTTGAAGAGTCTTTTGGTACAAGGTCCTTGTATATGAGGATCTCAAGAATCTAGAAAATGGCAAAGTCCAAGCTCAAGCCACCGCGGTCTCAAGAAAAAAAGTTGTGTTGAATCTAGAAAATTGCATTTTGGGGACTACCTCAAACATTAAGAATCACGAGGTTCTGTGCTCGCACACACACTCCAGATGAGCACACAAGAAGAAAAGCCTTGCTCCGAGCTGTGCAGTTGTGACCTTAGGCTACGCGGGTGCAGAGTTCTTGGTCTGCGTTTCCATACCCATCATTTCACGGGCGCACTGAGATTCCTTGATGGAACGCCCAAGTGGGTTTATTCTAGGTTTTGCTTAATTTTTTTTCTTAGTTAGTTATACTATAAATAGTTTTTCTCCTTTTCTTTGTGTTAACTAGATTTGAAAAAAAATTAGAATTTAGTTTTAGGCTTTAATTTTTTGTATAATTACAGTGAGAAAGTGTAGAATTTAACATTAAGAATTTCAATTTTAATCAATCCACCTTCAATTTCTTTTGATCTTTAAAGTTTAGTAAGATATTTTCTACTTGCTTTAATTTCAGCGTTTAGTTAATTTTGTTGTTTGATGATATTGTTAGTTGATTCTCAATGCTTTAGTTAATTAATTCAATCCTTTAATTCAATTAAAATGTTGATGATGATTGTGATTAGCACTGTTCTAGTTTGCTTCTTAATCATGCTTACTGAGTAGAATTCTTGGTAAGGATAAGGTTGAAGCATGTTTAATTGATCAATTAGAGCTTAATTTGAAGGCTTGAGTGATTTTGTGTGTTGATTAAATTGATTAGATCGATGAGGTTTTCTTTGTGCTTGATTTGAATGGATTGGCCACCCTTGATTTTAAGAATGTTAGCATGATTGAATTCAACGGAGCTATGTGGAAACCTATGCGTGGAACATTGTCAAGCTTGGACCCTTGAATGAATAACCCATGGACAATAGGAACTTTATTCTTTTGGACCCTTAAATGTGTGTTTGGACCCTTTGAACTATTAGGCTCATTAGGTTGCACAAGGTCTTGATCAAGGATCAAATTCAGATCATTCCCCCTTCCTCAAAGAAGCTTGCCCTCAAGCTTTCATCATCCAAGTATGGAGCAAGGTCACCCACATTGAAGGTTGAGCTCACATCACCATAGTCACTAGGTAACTCTATTTTGTAGGAACTTTCACCAACCTTTTGAAGCACATGAAAAGGAAATCGTTCATAGCCTCGATCCTTTCACAAACTTGCTTGCACACGAAAAGACATAAGTTTATTTCTGCGTAGGTTAGGAAATCGTTCCTTTCGAAGATGTAACAAAACCAAGTCACCCTCATTGAACCGTGGTTGAGAACGGTTCTTCTTGGCTCTAGTTTTGTACTTCTCATTCATAGCCTCGATCCTTTCACAAACTTGCTTGCAAGTTTGTTGAAATGCCTCCCATGTTTTCTTAGCATCACCATGGATTAGCTCGGTTTTGGGTAATGGAATGAGCTCCACCGATAACAATGGGTTCACACTATAAACCACTTCAAATGGGCTCTGACTTGTGGTATAGGAAGGATACCTATTGTAGGCAAACTCAGCATGAGCCAACTTCAAGTCCCAATCCCTTTGAGTCTTGTTCACAAGTCCATGTAACAACACACCCAAGGTTCAATTAGTGACCTCGGTTTGCCCATCTGTTTAAGGATGGTGCAAAGTACTAAAAAAAATTTTAGTTCCCACGAGTTTCCTTAACATTCTCTAGAAATGGCTAAGAAATTTAGTGTCACGATCCGAAACAATGGACCTTGGCACACCATGTAAACGAACCACTTCTCTAAAGTACAAATCTGCGACTTTTTATGCATCATCAGTTTTGTGACACAGAATGAAATGTGCCATTTTTGAGAAACGGTCAACAAAAACCATGATATTATCATTGCCTCGTTGAGTTCTAGGCAAACCCACAACAAAGTCCATGCTTACGGCTTCCCATGGGACATTAGGAACCGGTAAGGGAACATAAAGACCTTTGTAAAAGGTACTTTGATTTATTGCATGTTGCGCACATCTCCACCACTTTGCTCACGTCTCTAGTCATGTGAGACCAATATAAATGTTCTTGAAGGTTGTCTATTGTCTTGTGGACTCCAAAGTGACCAGCCATGCCGCCACTATGCACCTCACAAATCAATAGTTCACGAACTCCACACTTAGGCACACACAGTTTGTTGCCTTTGAAAAGAAATCCTTCCTACTTCACAAAATCTTTAGTAGGATTGTTAAACAGGTTAGAAAAATCATCATCATCACAATACAAACTCTTCAAATATTCAAAACCCAAAATTTGAGTTTGAGCCATGGACAACAAAATGTTCATTCTTGACAGAGCATCGGCCACCACATTCTCCTTCCCTTCTTTGTACCTCGAACTGAATGTGAAAGATTGTAACAACTCGACCCACATGGCATATCGTGAGTTAAGTTTTTGTTGACCATTGATGTACTTCAAGGCTTCATGGTCTGAATGTAACACAAAAGGCTTAGGCCTCAAATAATGAGATTAATGATCAAGGGCACGCACAATAGCGTAGAATTCATGATCATAGGTAGAATAGTTCAATTTTGCACCGTTCAATTTCTCACTAAACTAAGAAATTATCCTTTTCTCATGCACCAAAACGGCACCAATACCCACACCACTAGCATCACATTCAACTTCAAACAGTTTGTCAAAATTAGGCAAAGCTAAAATAAGAGCCGAACAAAGTTTAGCTTTGATTTCTTCTAATGCTCGTTAGGCCGAATCATTCCATTTGAACACCTTCTCCTTCAATAATTCTGTTAAGGGGGCGGTGATTATAGAGAAACCTTTGATGAAGACTCTATAGAGAGAAGCAACCCATGAAAGCTACGAACTTCATGGAGGTTTTATGGCACTTCCCATGTGGCAATTGCCTTCACCTTGCTTGGATCAACCTGTATTCCTTCACTAGAAATAATATATCCTAGGAAGGTAATACTAGTACATAGAAAATCACATTTCTCTACTTTTCCATACAACTTATGTATATGCAATGCTTCAAACAATAATCTAAGATGAGTTACATGTTCATTCTCACTTTTGCTATATACTAAAATATCATCTAAGTATACAACAATGAATTTGTTAAGAAACGGACGGAGTACCTCATTCATTAATCTCATGAACGAACTAGGTGCATTATATAAGCCAAATGGCATGACTAGCCATTTGTATAGACCTTGCTTGGTCTTGGAGGCCGTTTTCCACTCATCACCTTCACAAATACTCATTTGATGATAGCCACTACGAAGATCAATTTTGCTAATCACTTTTTATCCACACAATTTATCAAGCATATCTTGTAGTCTAGGCATAGGGATTCTATATTTGATAGTAATATTGTTAATAGAACGGCTATCAATACACATTCTCCACATACCTTCCTTCTTTGGCACCAACAATGCCGGAACCGCACAAGGACAAAGACTTTCACGCACAAAGCCCTTATCCATCAATTCCTCCACTTATCTTTGTAACTCCTTTGCTTGCTCGGGATTGCAACGATATGGTGGTTAGTTTGGTAATGCCGAACCTGGCACCAAGTCAATAGCATGCTCAATGCCGTGAATTGGAGGTAATTCGTTAGGCAACTCATCGGGAAAAACATCTTGAATTCCTCCAATAATGGACGAATAATAGAGGGATAATTTCCTTCAACCAATTTCTCTGAAATAGGCTTGACTATCAATACGAACACAACTCCCTATTTCTCATGAACATCCTCAAATTCTTTTCTAGAAATGAGAAAATTCGGTTTTTTTTTCTTTCTCCTTCTCTACCTTAGGTGGTAAAGGGAGTAGCTTCACTTTCTTCCCTTCATTAGTCTTGATCGTATACACATTAGTCACACCATCATGTATAGCCATACGATCAAACTGCGATGGATGGCCTAAGAGAATTTGACATGACGTCATAGGTAGCACATCACACCAAAGTTCATCACAAAAATTTCCCACAACAAAAGCTACTAAAGATTGTTTTCTCACACACACACCGGAATCATTGTCAAGCTAGTTAAGTTTGTATGGATTGGTATGTTCTCTAGTAGGAAGCTTTAGTTTATTCACCAACTCCGAAGCAACCACATCCGTACATGATCCACTATTAATTATCATACTACAAATGCGATCTTTCACTTTACAACGAGTGTTAAACAGATTTTTCCGTTGTTGCAAATCTTATACTAGTTCAGTGTACAAGATCCTTTTGACCATGCCACAAAAGGAATTTTCACCTTCTTCAACCATATATTCTTCACACTCACTATCTTCCTCCTCTTCTTCATTTGTCACATAACAATTCTCATGAATGGTTAGTGTGTTGCGTTAAGGACAATAAGTAGCAATGTGTCCATTTTGCCCACACTTGAAACAAGTGCGTCCTCCAGTCTCACTCTTCTCATCCACCTTATTCTCGAGCTTCTATGGGAACATAGAAGTTTTCCCTTAGTCAAATTTGTTGGTAGAGGTATAGGACTTGTAAGGAGTACGTGGTATACTCTTCACGTTATGGTCCTTTTGTTGCGCTTCTACCTTGCGTGCTGCTTTCACTACATCATCATAGGTGGTGTATGGCAAGAGGTCCACCTTGATGGCTATGCTCTTGGCAAGGCCCCTTGTGAAACGAGCCATTTTCAATGGTTCCGTTTCTTCTAAGTCACACAAAAGACTCAATCTTTCTAACTCCTTCACATACTCATCTACAGTCAAATCACCTTGGTTAAGGCGAGTCAATTTGACATATTGATCTTGCACGTATTCTCTAGGAATCCAACGTTGCATCATTTTTCTTTTCAAAGCTGCCCAAGAACTAATTTTCTCCTTTCCAGCACGTCTCCTCTTGGATTTGAGGTTTTCATACCACAAACCAGCTAACTTGGTTAGCTTGAGTGTTGCCAGTTTACAACACTTCTCATCATCATACTCCTTGTATTTGAAGATTGACTGAATCCTTCAAACCCAATCATTGAACACCTCAAGGTCACTAGAACCATCAAATTCAGGGATGTCCAGTTTCAGAAATCGGTCCTCCTGATTGGAGTTGAGCCGGTTATACTCACTTTTGGGGGTTGGTTCACTTTCTTCCAATTCCAATTATATTCATTTTTTGTTGCATCTCACGCATGAAATCATTCTGGTTTTGGTTGGAAGTCATGATCACACCGTAGCCTAGACCGTGGCTCTGATACCAACTGATGCGGAATCTAAGGTTAGGTTGTGTGTTTTGGGTTTTGGGTTAAGTGTTTTACGTTAGGTGTTTAGGTGACTTATGCTTAGGCTATTTTTTTGGCGTGGGAATAGGGTAAGGAGAAAAGGAACTTGTTCCCGTAAGTGGGCTAACTAGGGATAGGTGTGGTTAAAGTTGAACACTCACTCTACTAACCACAGACAAGCTAACCCCGAACACTCCGAGTTAAACTCACAAACTCGAGTCCATGAGTTCAAGTAACTTGAATCCACAAGTTAAAACAAGAAATAACTCAAAGATTTCAAAGTTGTTGATTTTCATTCAAGATAAGTTGATTACAAAAGCTAGATTAAACTTCTTTTTATAGCTTAAGGAAGTAAATACATTAATCAACTACTAAGCTAAATTAATTCACTAGAGGCCCACCAAAAGACTCCATAATGAGCAGCCCCTCATGTGTAATGGTTCCCAATAAAACCGTTGCACATAGCATTGATTAGGCAGCGGGTTTTAAGGAAAACCGCTGCACATTCTCTGCTCTCCCATTTCAGCGGTTTCGGTTACAACCTTTTATTACACCAAATTAACTAAGATAATTAAACTCTAATAAACTTAATATTCAAACATCTTTTTTACTAAGGAATACAAGGCAAATTACTAAGCAATTACACTTAAAAATAACACCCAACAAGAGAGTAACTCTCCCATTAAGAACCCACATAATATGCGTGTAACCCCCTAGCTTCAATGCCTTGTCTTTTGCCTACAACTCTTTCTTGTGGACTGATTAGGAATAAGAGAATATTCTCACTCTATGTTAAGCTCCTACGAACAAGAATCCAAGGCCAAAAAAACTACCTTGCTTACTCATCCATCCAAGTCACGCATGACTTGTACAAAGATGGAGCTATGTGGAAACTTATGCGTGGAACATTGTCGAGCTTGGACCCTTGAATGAACAGCCCATGGATAATAGGAACTTGATTCTTGTGGACCCTTGATCGTGTGTTTGGACCCTTTGAACTATAAGGCTCATTAGGTTGCACAAGGTCTTAATCAAGGATCAATTCTGGATCAGCGCCTCTTGGGATCTCTATTCCGCACCCATATCGTCACGGGCGCGCATACTCGTAAGAGGGCACGCCCGACTGGGTCTATTTTGGGACTTCTACCTTATTTCCTTCATGTTAGTTTTACTATAAATAGCTTTTCTTCCTATTTTTCTTCATTAAGCATTTTTAGACTAGAATTAAGCAATTTAAGAAAGAGATTAGAGAGGATAATTAGAGAGAGAAACTATAGAGAGAAAGTGTAGATTTCAACATTTGATCTTCAATTACTTTGAATGCAAGCACAATTTCCTTTAATTAATCAAGTTTGTAAGATTCTTTTACTTTTTAATCCAATTTCTTTGCATTTTGATTTTGTTAATTGTTGCAATTTTAATTTATTTTAATTATTTGATTTTGATTAGTTTGTATTGCAATTATGATGACAATGATGATGATTAGCTTAGTTTCCTTTCTTTAATACATTGTGCTTAGTGAGTAGATTATTTGCTAGGGTGATGGTGAAGTATGCATGAATGATCGATGATTGCTAATTAGGGGGAATTTGATTATTTGAATGTTTAGTTGGGTAAAAATACCCAGGCCATGTGGCCCAATCATAAGGTGGCACGTGTTACCCTAAAAGAGGTCCAAAGAAGACCTATCAATAGTTGACACGTGGCATCCCCTATCATTAGGGAAATAGCGGCCTTTAAAGGCCAAAATCCCGAGGCACCGTAATAATGGCACAACCCATTTACCTAAGTTAATATCGTAGGAAAGGGACGCTAATTTCTAATGCCTTATAAACAGGGACATTTACCCCATTTTGAGGCTACGTTCATTCATTATTACATTTAATATTCTCTTACATCAGAGAAAACACAAGATCTTAAGATTTGAGAAGATTCTTTTACTTTCCGCACATTTACTCTTCTTCGACATGTTACTAATTTGATCATCGGAGGCGGAACTTTGAACCCCCATAGCATCCGTTTTTCTGCAGGTACAGCCGAAGACACACCAGTCTTGGTGACGTAACTCTCCCGTAGGACACCTCGTAAAAAATCCTGAAACATTTGGCGCCTTCTGTGGGGAGAGTACCTCTAAGAAGGTTTCTCAAGAGACTGTACCGCCTCCTGAGGAAAAGTATCAGTCAGCTGAGGTCCATTCGGACTAGGATACAAATTTTGATCCAGAGATCAAAATTCACACGGCCAAAGATGGATCCCTCATCTCTAAGTACATCCGCCAAAAAGATAACAGGGAGCGGGGCGATAACCAGGCTGGTCCGAGCAAGACAGTTAGCCAACCTCAGACTATAGGACAGATTGCTCACATCACTCATGAGGAGTTTTTCAAGTTTATGTTGAACTTCAAAGGTGAGATGAGAGATCTCATTAAGATCTAGGCGGATGGTCCTAGCAAAGGAAAGTCGGCCAAGAAACCTTCTCACTTTGGGAAGACAAAGCCCTTTAAGAACATGTAGCCCACTCATCATCGCAAGCATAAGGAGGGGGATCAGCCCCTAATTAACTAGAGTAAACTCCATCTCCCAGGGGAAAACCAGAGAAAGCCCATCCAACATGTGCTGCCGGATGGAAGTTAAAAGATTTACGCGGATGCTCGGCATTTCATCGAACATAAGAGGAACAACCAATTGTTTAACACAGCTTCAACGATGACAATGCCAAAAAGCTTCAAGAATACCTTGATGAGGTATTTCTAATCTACATAAGAGCACCTATCAAGCGGTGAGTCCGTCCATACAGGTCCTCAAATGATAGGCTGGGTGCCGTATGTGCCCCATAAAAAATACGGGCCATTTACCCTACCTTATCAGCAACCTGCCCTCTTCGAAGGTCAGGCGACATATCAAGTCCAGCCCCTAGAGTGGCAACTACGTTCGCTCAAACTTTGAGAACAACCCTCTACGTTCTCCAAGGAAATAACTAAGGCGACACAACCGACCAAGGTTAAGAATGTCTTGGTTGGTGCCTATGATGGCATCACCAACCTAGAAGACCACCTTATGTCCTACACCAACCTCAGCTACTTATAAGGGTGGGATGATGCCACCTAGTGTAGATGCTTCACAGCTACGCTGAAGGGCACAACCCAACAGTGGTTCGACAACTTACCGTCTAGGCGCATAAATAATTTCAGGACGCTTGTAGTCTTGGTTGCCTCTAACTTCTTTATGAATATACCCGCCAAGAAGACAAGCCTTGACTTGAGTGTGGTACAACAAGGAGACAGGGAGGGGCTCCGTTCATACGTCAGGCGGTTCAATCTGGTGAGAATCCAAATTAAAGGGCTGTCTGACGATGTTTCTTATATAGACTTTTTCAAGAGTCTGGAGGATGGGTCGACCTTTAAGTTTGTTCTCGTCCGGAAGTGAATATCTACCCTTAGAGAAGCGTCGATGGAGGCAGGGACTTATATTCAGGCGACTAAGCTCTGCTCCTATAGTAGGCAGTCAGACTCAAAGAAGTCTGACAAACAAATAGGGAGTCGACAAGAACAGCGTCCTCAAAAAGCTTAAGAAAGCAAAAAGAGAAAAGAATTTTGGGCAGTTGAGGACTCTGATTAGCCGTCCAAAAAGAAAGAGTTTAAATCCTATGTCCCCAGTTACGAGTTTAACAAAGACTGCTATACCATCCTCATGGAAATCAAAGACTGGGTGGTGCTTGAGAAGCCCTCGGCAATGAAAGGTCTAGTTAAAAACTGGAACAAGGACAAGTACTGTCACTTCTATGAGGATATCGGCCATATCGACAATGACTGCTATAGCCTCAAGTGGTTGTTTGATAAATTGGTTGACAAAGGAGTGCTGAAATCCTATATTCTCAAGTATAAGGTGAGCTTGAAGACGGGACCCAAGCAGCCGTCCAAAAAATCAACAAAGGCTGATAGTGGTTCGGATAAAGATTTGGACATGATTTGCACCATTGTAGGCGGCTTTGGCTCCGATGGTCCAATTATCAGAGGCACCAAAGACCATGTAACACAAATGAATGTCAGGTTGGTCGATAAAAGCTAGACGTTTGCCGACACCTTTCATGAGGTTGTCATCTCTGAGAAGGACCGGGGCGAGGTCAACCGGCCATATGACGACCCCATAGTCATTGAATGTAAGGTGGCTAACCAAGGGGTTAGCCGGATCCTTATTGATACCTGTAATTCGTCTGATATCATTAGGTGGCGATGTCTGTCCAAGTTGAAGTACAAACTAGGGAGTTGACACAAGGTCATTCACCCCATCGTTGGTTTTGGGGGAGGAGTTGTGCACCTAGTCGGCCGCATTGATCTACCTATCCGGTTGGGAGAGAAGGGAGAGGGCCATAACATGGTCGTCCAGTTCTTGGTGGTAGAAGAGTTAACTGCCTACAATCCCCTCTGTCATGGTGCTAAAATTTTAGAAGGATGATTGTTCTGTTGGCTCCTTAAACGGAGATCTGAAGACGACTCGAGAGTGTTATCTCTCAGACGTCAAGCCCACGGTCGTTGCCCGAGACGGGGAGCTAATAGACCTTGACAAAGTCAAGGAACCTGAGTCTGCCCCACCAGTAGGCGGCAAGAAGAGAAAGGCCGACCAACTGGTGATTGTCAAGAAAGAGAAGCAATAACAATCACTGACCGAGGAACGATCAGGTGAACTCCGTCCCCAACTGGCTAGTGAACACATTGACATCGCTCTAGATGACACACATATGGAACTAATTGTAAAGGTGGGGACGGTTGCTTTTGCAAGGTTGAGGGAAGACTTGCACAATTTGCCGAAGGAATTCAAGGACATTTTATCCTTTGAAGTGGAAAAGATGCCTAACATCAACCCAATTCTTGCTATCCATGAACTCGCCGTTGACCTAAAGAAGAAGCCTATCAGGCAAAAGAAAAGAAATCACGGCGAGGATAGAAGTCGGGCGACAGCCGTCGAGGTAAAATAAATGTTGGGTTCATTCGGCATAGTCAACTGGGTTCATTCAGCAAAGTCACTTCCCAGATTGGGTAGCGAATGTTGTTCTTGTCAAGAAGCCGAATGGGACCAGGCGCATGTGTGTAGATTATACGGACCTGAACAAGGCATGTTTGAAGGATAGTTATCTGCTTCCAAACATCGACAGTCTGGTCGATTCTACAACCGGACATGTTCTGATGAGTTTTATGGATGACTACTCAGGCTTTCTTCAGATACTCCCGTGGAAGAAAGATCAAGAAAAGACGACATTCGTCACTGATCAGGAGTTATTCTGCTATACTGTGATGCCGTTAAACTTGAAAAATGCTCCTGCTACTTTCCAACGAATGATTAATACGGTCTTCATTAATCAGATCGGAAGGATTGTAGAGGCATACATTATGATATGATAGTCAAATCCAAGCTACAGACTGATCATCTTGCTGACCTCCAAGAAACCTTCACCAAACTCGGGGGCACAAGGTCATGCTCAATCCCAAGAAGTGTGTCTTTGGTATTGATTTTAGGAAGTTTCTCAGATTCTTGATCAATCAAAGGGGGATAAGGTGATCTTAAAGAAGATACAGGCGGTTATTGACATGTAGTCACCCTGCACTGTCAGGGAAGTTCAGAATTTAACTGGTTGCCTGGCGGCATTGGGGAGATTCCTAAGCAGTCAAGTGACAAGTGCCTTTATTTTTTCCAAGCGATCAGGAAGAATATCATTTTAGAATGGTCAGATGATGCTGAGGCGAAAATCCAGAAATTAAAAGAGCATTTGCACTCCTTGCTATGGCTTGTAAGCCCTTTGCCAAAGGACACGCTTTACATGTACCTAGTCGTCTAAGTTCATGCTCTCAGTGCTGTTCTCCTTGCTGAGAGAGACGACAATTAGCTCTTAGTCTATTTTGTTAGCCATGTTCTTCAAAATGCAGAACTTTGGTACTCAATGGTTGAAAATTTTGGCCTTACTCTTTTCACGGCAATCAAGAAGTTGAAGCCATACTTCTTAGCTCATCTGGTGGTTGTCTACATAGACCAACCACTCAAGCGGCTAATGACAACTTTAGAGTCATCCAAAAGGATGCTCAAATGGGCTATTGAAATGCAAAGTCTTTAAATCACTTCGATCCAAGGAAGGTAGTGAAGGGTCAGGTGTTTGCCGACTTCATCGTCGAAATGACACGACCGGGTGAACTAGAAAATCTTAATCAGGATTGGAAAGTGTATGTAGACGGGAGCTCTACTATGAACGGCTGTGTTGCTGAAGTTATATGTCAGTCTCCGGAAGGGGACAAATATGGATATGCACAACGGTTCAAGTTTCAAGCCTCAACTAATGAGGCCGAGTATGAAGCTCTTCTAGGCGGTATACGCATGGGTAGGCGACAGGGGCTATGTAAATTGACGCCTGTTCAGATTCAGAATTGGTCGTTAGCCAATACCATGGTGATTATGAGGCCATGCATCCGGCTATGATCAAATACTTGCAGGTGGCATAACAAAGGGTAGGACACTTGACGAATTCCACTTAAATCAAGTGCCCTTATCGAAAAACAATTAGATGGATGCTCTGTCAAAATTGGCATCATCAACCTCCTATGATACACCTTGGTCAGTCTTTTGGGAAGTGGTGGAAAAGTGACGCATTATGGAAGATCCCATTGGTGTACTTGATCGAAGTTCAACCTGGATGGACGGCATTTGGGATTATCTGCTAGACGACACTCTACCGGGTATATACCTAGAAATGGTTGCAATGAAAAACCGTGAGGCAAATTTTGAGATTCGCAATTGAGACCTTTTCAAAATAGGCTTCATGTTGCCTTTATTAAAATGCATCACCCCAGAAAGGGGGCAAGAAATTCTAGACAACCTACACTTAGGCTACTACGCCTCACGCATAGGCGGCTGAGCTCTAGTAGAAAGTGCCAGGCGGCAAGGTTACTTCTGGCTTACTCTTGAGACAGATGTCATGGAATTGGTAAAGAAGTGTGACAAATGTCCAAGGTTTGGCAAGCTTATAAACTGTTCGACAATCGATCTAACGACGATTTATATCCTAATGCCATTCACCAAATGGGGCATGGATATTCTGGGACCATATACACCTACGCCAGGAGGACGACGGTATATTCTAGCGGTCGTTGACTACTTCACCAAGTAGGTAGAAGCTGAGGCGGTCAAGGGCATCAAGATAGAGGATGCCATCTTTTTCATCTGGAAGAAAATCATCACCCGGTATGGTGTTGTTGGGTTTCGTGATATCCAACATCACGCGGAAGGAAACCCGCCCAAAATTCGCACACAAATTAAAGTAACTAAGCATGTATTAAAACCATAAGCACATAATTAACAAGAGGACAAAGAAAGAATCATTACCCTTGATGCGTGCTTTGCTCTCACTTAGAGCTCGTACATGAAAGCGTAGAGTCCCGCAAATGCGGGAACATCCGACGACTAACACCCTCCCTCCCCGAACTGACCAGGACCTTACCTTGAAGCTTAATTAGGGCAAGGCCAAAAATAACTTAGAGTATTAAAATGAAAGTTCTCTCTTCTTGGAGACCCCTTCAAGATCACAACTCATGTGCTTTTTCCCAATGCCAAATGATTGATATTAATAGGAAAAGAAGCCCTTGAAATCTTATCTCCCATCAATGTGGGACAGTTTGGAAAATGCAAAATGGAATTTAATTTAATTCTAAATTAAATTAAATATCTAAATAAATAACCAAATGACAAGTGGCAAGAGGAGAGCAAGTGGTTAGGTGAGGACCACATGGGGGGACCATCAACCCCTTGCTCCCCAAGCAATCCTCACAATCAAAAGCAAGCCAATGCGCATACGCTACCTATCGGCTTGCCTTGGCAGCCAAGTTTTCCTCGCTGGCGCCTAGCACCATGGTTGGGCCTGCCAGCCAGCCCGCGTGCAAGCATGCACAGCTAGCAGGCCACACACACAATGCGGGGTACTGTTGCTGCTGCGTTGCTTGTGTTAGGTAGCGCCATGCTAGCAGCTGCGATGCTTGTGCTTGGCATGCTCGGCCAGCATGCTCGGCCATGCTAGGCATGCTGAGCTTACAGTTGAGAAATTCCTTGCGACATAGGCCATAGCTAGCCATACTATCCATCTTGCCCTAGTAATGACTTGTTGTTTGGTTGATTTTCCGTCTTGTGATTCCTAAATTTGACTCGTTTTACGATGCTCGGTTTCGACGCTCCAAGCTCGGAATCCGACATCTTTGTTTCTAAATACTTTATTGACTAATTTAATCCTTCAGATTAATTTGTCGTTTCGGTTCAGTTACACGATTGGACGTGACCCGAAGGGTTAATTCAAGATTAAGCTATAATATTAATTATTCATTAATATTACTAATCAGAATAATATACTTGTTCAAAAGACACCATTTCTTTCAATCTCCCACTTGTCCTTCCGGACAAATGTGCAAATTATGTATAGCCTATTTCCTATGTCACTCAATGTCTCTTCATGAACTATTAGGTAAGATTCTTCGTCATCCTTATTACGTTTAGATGTGTTTCTCAATTTCCTAGTTACACTGTCAATAAGAAGATGATTTCTAAAATCCATCTAAGCACGACCATGCATTTTCACAGTCTCGCTCTTCGAGAGGCCTTGTAAACAACAAAGACATGTTCCCTATTGTTAATAGGGGACATTCCTAGTCTTGCATTGTTAGCTTCCTTTACTAAGAGGACCTAGCCGGCCAACTGTTGCCTATATAATCCCCTTTTACGACAAACGTTTGAGAACATTAAAGCGGACTAGTACTCAAATAAGAAAACTAGCAACACTCATGGTCAAGGAAAGAGGTTTCGATAACAATAATGAGCGGTATACTTATGACAATTGTCAAATCTCTTAAAGTATTCTCATAAGTCGATCCAGTATAATTCCAAACTAATACTTGTGCAATTGATTTATGACAATCATGTCCTTGTAGCACAAGAAACGGTGTTATAAATCATAATACACATTAATCTCACGCGGTCATTAGTCGTCCAACTTCCAAATGATCTCTACTAGAGATAATTTCAATATGATATTCAACATTCACTTAATAGGTGTTCCCTTATCCAAGACATGGTCTTGATACCCTATTTTGAATGTTCAAATCGAATGGACTCATTGTTTAATTCTAATCTAAAATTAAATAGAAAAGAAATAATAATTTATAGAAAAATTAAATTACTCCATAAATGAATGGTTTTAACATGGTGTTTTAAATTAAGATCTCCACAACTTAATTAAAACACACAAACCGGGAATTCAAAGCCAATCTCTAATGTGCTTGATTCGCATTTCCTCAATGTGCTTGTTGTGTTTCACTTGAGGCAAAGGTTTAGTGAGTGGATCGGCTACATTTTCGTCCGTTCCAGTCTTGCAAATTATGATTTCACCCTTGGACTTCCATTCCCTTATCATGTGAAATCGCCTCATGACATGTTTGACTTTCTGATGCTCCCTTGACTCCCTAGCCTGAGCAATAGCCCCACTATTATCAAAGTAGAGGTTGTTGGTCCCTTTATTGAGGGGACAACACCAAGTTCACTAACGAACTTACAAATCTAAACTGCCTCCTTAGTTGCTTTCGAACCTGCTAAGTATTCAGCTTTAGTTGTAGAGTCAGCGGTCGTGCTTTGCTTAACACTCTTCCAACTAAACGCTCCTCCATTAAGACAAAATATGTATCCTGATTGTGACTTGAAATCGTCTTTATCAGTCTAGAAGCTTACGTCGGTATAACCTTTAACAACCAATTCCTTACTCCCACCATAGACCAGAAATTTATCCTTGTATCTTTTCAGGTACTTTAGGATATTCTTGGCCGCAATTCATTGGGCCTCTCCCGGGTCTGATTGGTATCGACTCGTAGCACTCAAGGCTTACGATACATCCGGCCTAGTACATATCATGGCATACATGATCGATCCAATAAGCGAAGCATATGGAATCATACTCATCCTCTCTCGCTCATCAAGTGTCTTCGGACATTGTTTCTTGCTGAGAGTTATGCCATGTGACATGGGTAGGTGGCTTCTCTTGGCTTCCTTAATGTTAATCGTGCTAGTACCTTATCAATATTATTACCTTGGCTCAATCCAATCATCCTTTAAGACCTATCCCGATAGATCTTGATATGCCCAATATGTACTATGTCTCTCCCAAGTCCTTCATAGAAAAACACTTTCCAAGCCAAGCCTTTACAGACTCCAACATTAGAATGCTGTTTCCAATGAGCAATGTGTCATCGACATATAAGACGAGGAATGCAATGTCACTCCCACTGACCTTCTTGTAAACACAAGACTCATCTGGATTCTTGATAAAACCAAACTCACTAATGGCTTCATCAAATCGCAGATTTCAACTTCTTCTTGCGTGATTTAATCCATAATTGGATTCTTAAGCTTGCATGCCTTCCCAACATTATTTGGATCAACAAAACCTTCCGGTTGTGTCATGTACACAATTTATTCAAAAATCCCATTCAGGAAGGTGGTTTTGATGTCCATTTGCCATATCTCATAATCATAATATGTGACAATTGCTAGGATAATTCGGACGGACTTAAGCATGGCGACTGGCGAAAATGTTTCATCATAATCAACGCCATGAATTTTCCTGTAAATTTTTGCCACCAATCTAGCTTTGTATACATATAATTTCCATCTTTGTCAGTTTTTAACTTGAAAATCCATTTGCAACCGATAGGTGTGTAACCTTTGGGCAAATCAACCAAGTCCCAGACTTGATTTTCAAACATGGAGTCCATCTCGGATTTCATGGGTTCTTGCCATTTTGCATAGTCGGGGCTCTTCATAGCTTCTTTATATGTCGCTGGCTCATCTTCATCAATAACTAGGATGTCTTGATTCTCGGTTAAGACAACACCGAGGTATATGTCTAGTTGAAATCTTAGCCTTTGCGACCTACGTAGGGTAATAGGTTGAGCTTTTGCATTGTCATTTTGACTTTGCACATTGTCGATTTGATTGTGACCAATGTCAACAGCTCCTTATAAAGAACTTTGATTTTCAGTCTTGTTAGGTTGACATCATCAAGTTCGGTTTTCCTGCCACTTGTCATTTTGGAAAGATACTCCTTTTCCATAAAGACACCATCTCGAGCAACAAATATTTTGTTCTCATATTGGCTGTAAAAGTAATACCCCTTGGTTTCTTTAGAATATCCCACAAAGAAACACTTGTTAGATTTTGGTGCAAGCTTGTGCAATATGAGTCTTTTGACATATGCTTCGCAACCCCAAATCTTAATTTGTATGAAGTCTTTTCGACCGCTTTTGATGGAGCGCGATTCAGAGTGTGTGCCGCGGTTAAAAGTGCGTGTCCCTTAAAAAAGATAGAAAGATTGCTAAGTCCAATCATTGATCGAACCATGTCTAATAGAGTTCGATTTCTCCTTTCGGACACACCATTCCATTTTTTAGTTTCGGGAGGTGTCAATTATGAGAGAATTCCATGTTCTTTCAGATGATCGTCGAATTCGTAACTCAAATACTCACCACCTTGATCCGATCAAAGTGTTTTGATTTTCTTGCCAAGCTAATTATCACTCCACTCTGAAATTTATTGAATTTCTCAAAAGATTTTGATTTGTGCGACATAAGGTACACATATCCATATCTACTAAAGTCGTCCGTGAATGTGATAAAATAGCGTTAACCATTTCTTGCGGTTGTGCTCGTTGGTCCACAAACATCCGTGTGTATAAGACCCAATAAGTCACTAGCCCTTTCTCCCAACTTTGAGAATGACTGCTTTATCATCTTGCTTAGTAAGCATCCTTCGCATTTTTCAAACAACTCTAAGTCGAATGAATCAAGAATCCCTTCATGAAAAAGTTTCTTGATGCATTTGATGTTAATGTGGCCTAGACGACAATGCCACAAGTAGGATTGATTCGACTCAATGGTCTTAGCTCTTGTGGTGGTATCGTTAACATTATAAACCTGTTTATATAGAGAAAACACATAAAGACCATTTTCTGAATGTGTCGTACCATATAAAACATTATCGAGATAAAATGAACAACTATTGTCTTTTATCCAAAATTCAAATCCCTTGGCGCCCAACACCGAAATTGAAATAATATTTTTTGTAATGTTTGGAACATGATAACAATGTTGAAGTTCTAAAACAAGCCCAGAGGGAAAAAACAAACTAAGTGTCTCAACGGAGACAGCCGTAATCCTTGCTCCATTGCCAACCCGGAGTTCCACTTCTCCCTTCACTAGCCTTCTACTTTTCCTTAGTCCCTGAGCATCGGAACAAAGGTGTGAGCCACATCCGGTAGCTATTACCCATGAAGCTTTGCTAGTAATGTTAAGGTCTATAACGTATATACCTGATCTAGATGCAACGGTGTCGTTCTTATCCTCCTTGAATTTGAGGCAAGCCCATTTTCAATGTACCTTCTTATCCTTATTGCCCTTGGTAGCTCTTGACTTAGGCCGAAAGGTCTTCTTACCCTTCCTCTTATAGCCTTTCTTCTCGCCCAAGCGCTTGAATGGCCTGCCCTTCTTAACTGTAAGCATATCATGCTTTCCCTAATCCTTGAGTGTTTGCTTGGCTTGCTTTAACATTCCATGAAGCTCGGTGAGGGTTTTCTCAATGTTGTGCATATTATAGTTCATCTTGAACTGATCATAGCCTTGGAGGAGCGAGTGGACATTAATGTCAATTGCCATATTAGTGAGGACCCGGCGTCGAGCCTTTCAATGTTCTCAAATAATCCAATCATTTTAAGTACACGTGGGCTATGAAAGGAATGGTGTTCTTCTAACAAGTGTATTATTCTGACAGAGGGTTCGGGATTATTAGAAAGCTCATTCTTCAGTGAGGTCAAGTGATCGGAATGCTTAGGTGGAGGCCGCTTCAAATCAGTAATATTAATGGGTAATTAATATTACGGCTTAATCTTAACTAAACCCTTCAGGTCGCACCCTAATCGAATAACCGATCCGAGACGACAAATCAATCCGAAGGATTAGATGAGTCATTAGGGTATTACGAACAAAGACGTCGAATATCGAACTTAGAGCGTCGAAACCGAGCATCATAACTCGAGTCAAATTCGGAATTCGACGAGACATGGAACGAGAAGAACGAGCCAAGTCGTAGCATCGCATTGGCCTAGCCATGCGAGTGCTAGGTTAGGCGAGGGATCCGACCGCATGCATGTTAGCGTGGTGGGCATTGCACCCAGCCACACTCATAGCCGCAGCTAGGTTGTGCTTAGCATGAAAGCATCACAAGCATAGTGATATGCGTATGCATGCTATGGCCGTGCATGCTTGCTAGCATGCTAGGCCAAGCACCCATCCCCTCGCAGCATCGCACTCGCACAGCACATGCATCGCAACCAGCGTGCTATGTGTGCGTGTGTTGTGCGTGCTTGCTAGCGTAGTAGCACCAAGCAGCAGCAGGGCCTCTCTAGCACACGCAACGCAACAAAAGCAGCAGCCTGCATTGCATGGCTTGCGTGCTGCGCCATTGCGTGTGCGGGCTAGGCTGTGTAGGGTTTCGTAGTGACCCGACACTACGCAGAAGGAAACCCACCAAGACCCGCCCCTTACTTAAAGCAATTAACAAGCATAATAAACTTAATCAAACAAGATTAAGAACAAGAATTATACCTTTGACACGTGCTTCGCGCCCAAAGAGCTCTTACTTCAAAATCCCGAAAAGACGAGATCTCTGACGGATCATACCCTCAACCCGACCCAAGCGTCATAAGTCTTGAAGGTTAGTCAAGACCCGGAAAAAATAACTATGAGTTTTACGAATCAAAGGTTTACTCTTTTCTTAGAGTTGCCTTTTTAATTCCACTCAAGGTTATTCATTTCCCAATACCCAAGCTTGGTATTTATAGGGAAATGAACCCTTGCATTTAATTCCCCAACCAATGTGAGAGAATGTATAATTTGCTAATTAATTTATTTCTAAAATAAATTAATAAATAAATGCAATCACAATTCGAAAAGTGTCAAAGGGAGAGAGAGCATTAGGTGAGGACCATGGTGAGGTGGGGGGGCCAATTCCTTGCTCCCCAAGGCTTTCCCAAAGCCTTGGTCCCCATTCTCACAAAACCGCATCACCCAAGGCTGCTGGCCAGCTGGCTGTGCCTGCTAGCCCAGCATGCTAGCACAAGCCCAGCAGCAGCGCTGGTGCTTGCTTGTGCTGGCGCTGGTGCCAGCATTCCACGCATAACCGCTGCACCATATGCTCGCATGGCCCATCATGCGTGCTGCTAGCGAGCCACGCATGCTCGCCTTTCGCTTCGCCACCCAGACGCACCACATTCGCACATCATGCGCGTCACGCATCAGCCCTTCTCGCACGCAATGCCTAGCATGCGTGCTGCTAGCAAGCCACGCATGCTTGGCTTGACGTTGCTAGCTTGCTAGACCCCTCGCACATACTCGCACAACCACACGCATTAGCCTCGGCCATGCACCGTGCACCATGCACGCACATGCCTCGCCCAAGCATCACGCATCATGCATGCTCCAGTGCCTAGCACTAGCTGTGCTTGGTGCGTGTGGTCCTGCCATGCGCCCAGCATTGTGCTAGGGCCGCTACGGCACCAGGCCATCCTAGGGCACGCATGGTGCGCCTAGTGATGCTGCCTGGGCTGCGATGGTGCCCAGCCATCCTAGGGCACGCATGGTGCGCCTAGTGATGTTCATTGGCTTGCGATGGCGCCTAATATCATGCTAGGGCTGCGATAGCGACTAGGCATGATGCCAGGGATGTGTTGACGCGCCTGGTGCTAGCGATAGCAAGCCATGGTGCCTAGCAATCACGCTAAGGTTGCGATTGCGCGTAGGCATGATGCTAGGGCTGCTATGGCGCGCCTAGTGCCTATGATGAGCTAGCCTAGCCTAGCTATGGCTACGCTCATAATTGTCGATTGTGATTTTGCGACGCTCGGTCTCGACGCCCTAGGCTCGATGTCCGACGTCTGTATTCGTAAAACTCGGTCGACTCATTAAATCCTTTCGGAAGAATACACTTGTTGGAAGGACACCATTCCTTTCAGGCTGGTAGCCATCTGTGTGTTTGCCAGCCTGGTCAAAGTGGGGACTGGTTTCTAAGTGGCCTTGCTTGGGCAACAAGTGGTGTTTTGGTCCCCCTTTGGTGGTCCTCACCTACCCTTGCTCACCATGTGCCACTTGGAGCTTTTTGATTGTTTTGCATTTTAATTTATTTTTGATTAAAGTAAATTGAGGAAAAATGTTATTTCCTCCAAATTGATGGGAATAAGGAGATCAAGGCTCCCTTCCCTATAAATACCTATGTTTTATGTTTGGGAAAAATCACTTAAGTTGAACTCAATAAGGCATCTCCTTGAAAATGAGAAAAAGTTTAAGTTCGTAATACTCTAGTTTTTCTTTGGTCAAGTCCTAACTAACTTTCGGGAAAAAGACCGATTGGGTCGGGTCAAGGGTGCGAGCCGTTGGAGGCCGTCGCACTTACGAGGCTAGAGCTTTGAAGTAAGAGCTCGTAAACGAGCAAAGCACGCGGTGAGGGTAAGAATGGCATTTCTCTTTCTCTCTCGTTTTTTGTTTAATTATGTGATTGCTTGTTCAGTTGCTTTATTTAGTGGGAGGGTCTTGGGCGGGTTTTTCTTCCACGTAGTGTCGAACAATACAAAACCCAGCAATGGTATCGAAGCCGTGCTCACTTTAATCATTGTAACTAATAATTAATTGAGGTGGGTTAAAATGGATTTAAATTTCTGGTTTTGTTTTCTAATTAGATTAGAAATTTGTTTTAATTAGTCTTAATCTCGTGTATTCCAAAATTTGATTCATGAACACAGATTTTAACCAAAAAATAGTGAATGTTGGGTGGAATCGATATTCTAAATTGTTTTTGTCCCTTTTTAAGGATTGTCTAGAAGCCAAAATCCACCCTGAAACATGTTTTTCGAGGGATTTTCATTTTTGACAAAATTTTTTTAAATATTTAAACTATGATTAATTATGGCATGTTAAAGGTAGATTAAATGTATGGTTGCATCATTAATCTACTGCAATAATAAACCTTATTAAGCATGTTTATGAAGTCATAATTGGTCCTTGATTTAGTAAGCTCATTTTTCACACAAACTTGAAATTTCACAATTTTGCAAATTATTTGCTTTAAGTGTGAATATTTATGGTGAATGTGTAATTTTGAAGTCCTTAATATATTAAAGATCCAATCTTTAATTATTTATTTGGTTGGAACTTTGATTTCTAAATTCCATGTTGAAATAATATTTGGATTTAATCATTTTTGAATTGATTAAAGTCCTAAAAGTTCAAAACTTGTGATTGAAATTTAATTAATCTTCATATTGGAAGATGTAATTTTTCCATTATAAAAAAGTTAGTGTTGGAAATTTTTCATTAGATGAATGGGTTTATTTTTCCAACCTCTCTAATTTTGTCAAATCTCATTATTAATGTATGTATGGTTAAATTGATTATAAGTATAGCCCTTCAATTTGTAGCATCAAGATGAACCTAAAGTTGATTTAAAGAATGGTTCTTGAATAATTTAGGTTTGTGCGCTATTAAAATTGAATTTAATTAAGTTAGACTTGTTTTGTTTTCATTTTGCTCTAAATTGATTTGAAAATAAATTCAGAATCAATTTTTATCACACATAAATCGGGATTAAAATCCCGAGACAAGGGCAAACAAATCGAAGCAAAACCGCCCAAATCACACCCTTAGGCTAGCCGGGCTGCTTATATATGGCAACCAAGGTGTGTGTATGGGCCTCCTTGCCTCGTTCATGCACTAGTGTGTGGTGTGTGCAATAGTGGTGCACACTTGGTGCTGCGGTATGTGCTTGGTGCATTAAGGATGTGGAGATGATGCACGCAAGGTGTTGCGTGGAGCTTGATCAGGCAAGACACACGCTGCCAGCGCCAACCGTGCTAGCATGCGTAGCATGCTGCGAGGTTGCTGGTGCCAGCAGGCGTGGCGTGCGCTGCTAGCTGGGCAGCCCAACACCCAAGCACGCATAGCTTAGGGGCCTTGGTGCCTAGCAAGCCTAGCCCCATGGCTTTGATGCTAGGCACTTGGCCATTAGGTGGGCTACCTTTTTGCGTTTATTGGGCTGGTTTTAATTATTTTATTTATTTATTTTAATGAGGCTAGGCCTCGGTTTTGCCGGCATTTGCAAAATAATTTGGCAAAATATGGGTTAACTGGATTAATTAATTGGATTACTTAAGTAGGATGCAGAATTTAGTGGGAGATTCGTTAATTACTTCAGCTAATTTAGTGCGTTTTAATCACATAATCGGTTAACAACTTTGACTAGTTTTAATTAGGCGCGTAGATCGAATTAACAACTTAAGTTAGTTACTAGTTTACGTGTGTTATGCATTGTTACTTGTTTTCGTTGTAAAATGCATAGGCCATTCACACATAGTGAATGGATGAATGGAATGTATATTGTATCACAGGTTTTGTGAAAGTGGCAACAAGTGGGGCCCGACTAGGATACTATATACGGACTGCGATCCGTAATGTATTTTTGTAAAAATAAGGTGTGCGTATCGTTACGTATTTTTGTACCGTAATATTTAGATTAGTCCTAGTCATAGAAACTAGTATTTACATAGTTGGTGGAGATGTCTCGAAGACGGCGTTTCTAAGAAGGCAAGCCAAGAATTTGCTTCAAAGACCCATGGAGATTTGAATACTCAAGGGGTCATGCTAGTTTCCAAATGCATCTTTTACTATGTTATGTATATATATATATATATATATGTATATATATGTATATGTATATATATACATATACATATGTACATATATATGTATATGTACATATATATATATGTACATATGTATATATATATATATATATATATATATATATATATATATATATATATATATATATATATATATATATATATGTATATGTGTGTGTGTGTGTGTGTGTGTGTGTATGTATATATATATACATATATATACATATATATACATATATATATATATATGTGTATATACATACATACATATATACATACATACATACATATGTATATATATATATATATATATATATATATATATATATATATATATATATATATATATATATATATATATATATATATATATATATAACTGTGTTTATATATGATTAAATGGTATGACAGATGCATGTATAGGATTTCAAATGTTGCGATGATAAATTAAGTTCACTTAAATAAACCAACATAGAAACCCTATGTCCCTATAATATTGAGCTAAAATTTGCCATTCCAAGAACAACACTTATCGAACTAATGTGCGTAATTGATGGGCTACGCCAAACCGAGGCATCACTACTTCCCTAGGAACGTTAGGTATACTAGGTATATAAGTTGGTCTTGTTTAAGCTTAACGATATCAATAAGGAGTCATTTGATGTCGTGGCAATGAAGACAAAATGTCATAGAAGCACTAGACGCGGCGTTTTATCGAACCAAGAGTAGCTTAAAGCTATTAGCAATTGGATTGCTTACCTAAAAATATTAAGTGTTAAGACAAGCCAAAGCATGCCTAATCACTTTTTGGTTTTTGGGATCTTTGAATCGTTTATTCTCGCCTAAAGGGGACTAATATTAATGCGTGGATAAACACTCAATAAGATTGAAAATTTTCATGTATGCTTTAAATTTCAAACTTTTTGGTTTATGACTGGTTTTTCATTTCAAATTCTTTCAATTGTAAAAACATGTCTGCAAATAACTCAAACAACCAATTTTCATTACGCTCAATTCTCGACAAGGAGAAGTTGAGTGGGCTAAATTTTCTTGAATTTCAAAGGAACTTGCGTATTCTTCTCATGCTAGAGCAAAAGGAATATGTCCTTTATGAGGAAATGCCCGACGCTCCTAGTGAGGAGGTCACTCAGGCTACCCTAAACCAATGGCAAACTGCTAATCGGGATGTCCAATGCATCATGTTGGCCACTATGTCTCCGGACCTCCAAAAGACTTTCTTTGAAAAGGAGACAGCTTATGAGATCATCTCTGAACTTTAGAATATGTTCCAAGAGCAGGCTCGAACTGAAAGGTTCGAAACCCACAGACAAATCCTTGAGAGCAAGCTAAAGAAAGGAGAGTCAGTCTGCCCACATGTACTTAAAATGATTGGATTATTTAAGAACATGGAAAGGCTTAACACAAAGGTTATGATCAGTTCAAGATGAACTATAACATGCATAGCATGGAGAAAACCCTCACCGAGCTTCATAGGATGTTGAAGCAGGCCTAGCAAACGCTCAAGGATGAGGGGAAGCATGAAATGCTCATGGTCAAAAAGGGAAAGCCATTTAAGCTCTCGGGCAAAAAGAGACGCTTTAAAGGGAAAAAGAAAAAGAATTTTCTGCCTAAAGTGCTACTAAGAGCGGCAAGAACAAGAAGGTCGCCTCTTCTAAATCCGATTCCGAATGTTTCTAATGCAAGAAGAAACGACATTAGAAGCGGAATTGCCTCAAATTCAAGGAAGATAAGAAGCACAGCACTATTGCTTCTATATCAGGTATTTTTGTTATAAACTTAAACCTCACTAGCAAAACATCATGGGTATTAGATACCGGATATGGCTCACACCTTTGTTCCAATTCTGAGGGACTATGGATTAAAAGGAGGCTAGAGAAGGGAGAGGTCGAGCTTCGGGTCGGCAATGGAGCCAAGATGTCTGTTGTATCCGTCAGAATCTCAGTTTGTCTTTTCCCTCTCGGCTTGTTTTAGAACTTGACAAATGTTATCATGTTCCAAGAGTTACCAAAAACATTATTTCAATTTCGACGTTAGACGCTAAGGGATTGGAATTTCGAATAAAAGACAATAGTTTTTCGTTTTATTTCGATAATATTTTATATGGTAAGGCATATTCAGAAAATTGTCTTTATGTGCTTTCTCTAGACAAACAAGTTTATAAAATTGATGATACCGCCAAAAGAGCTAAGACCATCTAGTCGAATCAAACCTACTTGTGGCATTGTCGTCTTGGCCACATTAACATCAAACGCATCAAGAAACTTCTTCATGAAGGTATTATTGACTCATTCGACTTAGAGTCGTTTGAAAATTGCGAAGGATGTTTATTAGGCTAGATGATAAAGAAACCATTCTCCGAGATAGGAGAAAAGGCTAATGACTTATTGGGTCTTATACACACGGATGTATGTGGACCAATGCGTACACGCGCAAGTCAAGGTTATTGATATTTCATCACCTTCACCGATGACTATAGTAGATATGGGTATGTCCACCTTATGTCGAACAAATCTCAATCTTTTGAGAAATTTAAAGAGTTTCAGAGTGAAGTTGAAAATCAGCTTGGCAAGAAAATCAAAGGACTTCTATCAGATCGAGGTGGCGAGTATTTGAGCCACGAATTCGATGATCATCTAAAAGAACAGGGTACTCTCTCATTATTGACACCTCTCAGAACTCCACAATGGAACGGAGTGTCCGGAAGGAGGAATCGAACCTTGTTAGACATGGTCCGATCAATGATGTGTCTTAGTGAACTTCCTATCTCTTTCTAGGGACACGCACTTTTAACTGCGGCACTAACACTGAACCGTGATCCGTCAAAAGCTTTCGAAAAGACTCTATATGAATTGTGGACGAAGAAACCTCCACGGTTGTCTTTTCTTAAGATTTGGGGTTGCGAAGTATATGTTAAGATATTAATTTCTAACAAACTTCACCCAAAATCAGAAAAGTGTTTCTTTGTGGGATAGCCAAAAGAAACCAAAGGGTATTACTTCTACAACAAATCCGAGAACAAAGTGTTTGTAGCTTGTGATGGTGTCTTTTTTTAGAAGGAATGTCTTTCAAAAATGACAATTGGGAGGAAAATCGAACTTCACAAAGTTCAAGAAGACGAGCAACAAAGTTAACCTGACAAAACTGACAATCAAAGTGCTTTAGAAGCAACTGTTGAAATTTGTTAGAGTGAAACGGACAATGTGCAAAGTCGAGCCGACAATGCAAATGCTCAACCTATTACCCTGTGTAGGTCGCAACGACCAAGATCTCAACCAGACAGATACCTCGGTGTTGTCATAACCAAAGATCAAGACTTCCAAGTTATGAATTGAGATAAGCCTGCGACATACAAACAAGCTATGACGAGCCCCGACTCTACAAAATGGCAAGAGGCCATGAAATCCGAGATGGACTCCATGTTTGAAAATCAAGTCTGGGATTTGATTGACTTGCCCAAAGGTTACACACCTACCGGTTGCAAATGGATTTTCAAGTTGAAACCCTATAAAGATGGAAATGTATCTATATACAAAGCTAGACTGGTGGCAAAAGGTTACACACAAATTCACGGCGTTGATTATGATGAAACCTTTTCGACATTCGCCATGCTTAAGTCCGTCTTGATTATCCGAGCAATTTCCGTATATTATGATTATGAAATATGGCAAATGAATGTCAAAACCGCTTTCCTTAATGGGATTTTGGAAGAAACTGTGTACATGATACAACTGGAAGGTTTTGTTGATCTAAGAAAGCTAGGAAGTTATGCAAGCTTAAGAGGTCCATTTATGGATTAAAGCAGGCAAGCAAAAAGTTGGAATCTGCGATTTGATGAAGCCATTAGTAAGTTTGGTTTTATGAAGAATCCAGGTGAGTCTTGTGTTTACAAGAAGGTAATTGGAAATGACATTGCATTCCTCGTCTTATATGTCGATGACATATTACTCATTCGAAATAACACTAAACTGTTAGAGTCCGTAAAGGGCTTGCTTAGTAAGTGTTTTTTAATGAAGGACTTGGGAGAGGCGCAATACATATTGGGCATCAAGATCTATAGGTATAGATCTAAAAGGATGATTGGATTGAGCCAACGTACTTATATCGATAAGTTACTAGCACGATTCAACATGGAAGGGACCAAGAGAGGGCACCTACACATGTCACATGGCATAACTCTCAGTGAGAAGCAGTGTCCACGTACACTTAATGAGCGAGAGAGGATGAGTCAGATTCCATATGCTTCACTTATTGGATCGATCATGTATGCCATGATATGTACTAGGCCGAATGTATCGTATGCCTTGAGTGCTACGAGCCGATACCAATCAGACCCAGGAGAGGCACATTGGACTGCGGCCAAGAATATCCTAAAGTACCTGAAAAGGAACAAGGATAAGTTTCTGGTCTATGGTGGTAGTGATGATTTGGTTGTTAGAGGTTATACCAACGCGAGCTTCCAGACTGACAAAGACGACTCCAAGTCGCAAACTGGGTACATATTCCACCTAAATGGAGGAGCGTTTAGTTGGAAGAGTTCTAAGCAAAGCACCACTGCACTACAACTTAAGCCGAGTACTTGGCAGCTTCGGATGCAAATGAAGTCGAATATTTGGATTCGTAAGTTCATTAGTGAACTTAATGTTGTACCCTCTATCAAGTGTCCATTGTGATAGAAATGGAGCTATTGCTCAGGCCAGGGAGCCAAGGGAACATTAGAAGGTCAAACATGTCAAGCGACATTTTCACATGATAAGGGAATGGAAGTCCGAGGGTGAAATCAGAATTTGAAAAATTGGAACGGACGACAATGTAGCCGATCCACTGACTAAACCCATGCCTTAAGTGAAGGAAAACAAGCACGTTGAGGTAATGGGAATCAAGCATGTTGGAGATTGGCTTTGATTTCCCTATATATGTGTTTTAATTAAACTTGATGTCGTAATGTCAAACACTATGTTGAACCATTCGCTTTTTGAGCAATTAAATTTTCTGCAAATTTATTATTACTCCATTTCTATTTAATTGTGGCTTAAAATTAAATAATGAGTCCATTCGATTTCTAAGAATATTCGAAATAGGGTATCAAGACCATGTCTTGGATAAAGAAACACCTATTAAGTGAACATTGAATATTTCAAATCAAAAATTATCCCTAATCAAGGATATTTAAATTATGGACGGTTAATGACCACTTGAGATTAGTGTGTAGTATGATTTATAGCACCGTTTCTTGTGCTACGAGGTCATGATCGTCATAAATCATTTGCACAGGTATTGGTTTGGAACTATACCGGATCTGTTTAGGGTAAAAATTACCCTAGAAACGTGGCCCAATAAGGGCCTAACACGTGTCACCCTCCTATAGCACCATGGGCATCTAACCAATGGTTGCCACGTGGCATGGTATCTCCAATAGGGGAACACATCCTCATCTGCTACATGTAAAGGAATCATCCTCATTTATTGATTTGGATAAATACATATACGAAACCCGAGCAATATTAATTGCCGAATCTCCCGAAATCCGAGAGAAAGACCCGTTTACTTTCCGCACGTAATCTCATCCAGAATAATACTAACTTGATCTTCAAAGGCGGAACTCCACCCAACCGGAGTTTCGTGGTTTTGCTGGTACAGTAGTCAGGCGTGCATACTCGGTGTTGTAACTCTCCCGCAGGACACCTCAGAAAACCCCGAAACATTTGGCGCCGCCTGTGGGGAGAGTACTACTGAGATGGCATCTGTTGTTGTACCGAATGTAGAGGGCAGCCGGCCTACGACTGACCCTAAGGTTCATACGGACCATGAAAGTGGTAGTGGTGATGACTACAATGTCGAAACCTATATGGCCCCTGACGGGTCATTCGGCTCTAGCTAGGCGCACCCGTTCCAAGGAAAAGAGGGAACCGGGCCAAGATAAAGGTTGTCCCAGCAACCCAGGCGGCAAGCCCCCTGTACAACCCCAGGCGGCGGAGGGCACTGCCCTCGTCACCAGAGACGAACTCATGAAACTCATGACGAGTTTCAAAGGGGAGATTAAAGACATAATCAAGAAGTCCGCTGGTCCCAGCAAGGGTCAGTCGGCTAAGAAGGCTTCCGGGAAGAAGCCAATTAAAGACCGGGTGCCTACTCCTCACCCCAAGCCCAATGGGACGTAGGGGCCCCTGATCGACCTCTCAAAAATTCGTTTCCCTAAATCAGGGCAACGAAAGGCCATCCGGCATATACAGCCGAATAGGTCAAACAAGACCTTCTCTGACGCCCGGATGTTAATCCAGGAGAAGAGAAGTCAGAGAATGTCTCAGTCGGCTTCTGCGTCGACCTACCCAGACAGTTTCCGCAATACTTCGATGAAGCATTCGGAAACAAACCCAGGGAGTCAGTCACACGGCACGTCCGTACGTACGGCTCCTCATGTGATCCATCAGGCTCCATATGTGCCCCAACAACCATATGGACCCGGAACACCCTATATGCAGCTGTCCCCCTTTGGAGGACTGGCGGCAAACATAGTCAAGCCCATGGACTGGCAGCTCCGGCTGCTAAACCTAGGGGAAAAGCCATCGGCTTTCTCCTAGGAAATAACCGAGGCGGCCCAGCCAGCCAAGGTTAAGAACGTGTTGGTAGGTACCTATGACGGTACCACCAACCTGGAAGACCACCTGATGGCATACACTAACCTCATGTACCTATGGGGGTTGGATGATGCCGCTTGGTGTCGATGCTTTCCAGCAACGCTGAAGGGAATAGCCCAACAGTCGTTTGGCAACCTGCCGGCTGGGTGCATCAATAATTTCAAGACGCTTGCATATCTGTTTGCGTCCAACTTCTCCATGAATATCCCTGCCAAGAAGACTAGTCTTGACCTAGGGGCTATCCAGCAGGGAGACAAGGAGGGACTTTGGTCCTATGTCAGGCGGTTCAATCTGACGAGAATTCAGATACAAGGATTGTCTGACGAAGTTGCGTATACAGAACTCTTCAAGGGTCTGAAGGATGGGTCAATATTCAAATTTGACTTGGTCCGTAAGAGGGTTGTTACTCTCCAAGAGGCACTTATGGAGGCCGAAGCCTACATACAGGCGACGGAACTCTGTGCCATCAAGCACTCGTTAGAACCCAGACGGTCTAACAAAAAAGAGAGTCGGCCACCACACCCGGCCAAAAAAGAAGAAAAGAAAAGAAAAGAGGTCTGGGCAGCTGACCGCCCAGGTCAGCCGTCCCAAAAGAAGCAACAGAAGTTGGAACCGTACGTCCCTAAGTATGAGTTCAACAAGGGATGCTCCTCCATCCTCATGGAGATAAAAGACCGGTTGACTATTGAGAAACCAGCTCCTTTAATGAGCTCTGTCAAAAATCGGGACAAGAGCAAGTTTTGTCAATTCCATGAGGATATTGGCCATGACACCAATGGTTGCTACAACCTCAGGCGGCTATTGGACCGTCTGGCTGATGAGGGGGCTCAGAAGTCCTATCTGGCGATGTCCAAGGGTAACCTCAAAAATGGTGGACAATCGTCAAAGAAGCCAGTTGTGAGCTCTGACATTGATGAGGAGCAAATTTACACCATTACAAGCGGCTTCGCTAGCGGTGGTCCCACCATCCCGGGGTGCCAAGGATAACATCAGAAAGTTGTCCAGCTTAGAGGATGAGGGCCAGGCATCGAAAAACACCTTCCCTGAAGTCTTTATCTCTAAGAAGGACAGGGGTACGGTCAAGCGGCCCCACGATGACCCTATTATCGTCGAATATAAAGTCGCCAATCAACGAGTTGGCCGGATCTTAATCGATATCGGGAGCTCGTCTGACCTGATCAGCTACCGCTGCTTTGACAAAGCTCAAGTACAAACCCAACAGTATGCACAAGGCTCCCCATCCTCTAGTTGGCTTTAGAGGCGGGGTAGTGCATCCGGTGGGTAGGATTGACCTACCCATTTGGCTGGGACGCAAAGGAGAAGGACGACACATGGTCGTCAAATTTTTGGTGGTTGAGGAATTGACTGCCTACAACCTTATATTGGGTCGTCCGACCCTCAACGAGTCTAAGGCTGTCATCATCCCTTCCCTCATGCTAAAAAAATTCGAGAGAGATGATGGGTCAGTAGGCTCCCTAAACGGGGATCAAAACGCGGCAAGAGAGTGCTATCTCTCAGACGTCAAGCCGAATGCCCACGCAGCCGGCCCCAGTGAGGAACCTACTGACCTTGGCGACAAAGAAGTCGGGCCTGCCCCTAAGGCAAGCGGTACAAAGAGAAAGGCGGACCAACTGGCCCCCGCCAGAAAAATGAAATAGCAATCACTAGCTGGGAAAGGCCGGATCACTCCCTACCCCAGCCGGCTGGTGAGAGCATTGATGTCGTCCTGGACGACAGCCGCCCTGACAGAACAGTCAAGATTGGGACGGTTGCTTTTGAAAAGTTGGGAGCAGACTTGCTCCAACTTCTAAGAGAGTTCAAAGGCCTCTTTGCCTTTAAAGTGGAGGAGATGCCAGGCGTCAGCCGGGATCTAGCCGTCCACAAGCTAGTCGTTCATCCCAAAATAAAGCCGGTTAGGCAAAAGAAGAGGGAACATGGCGAGGAGATGTCTCAGGCGGCTGCCGCCGAGGTCAAAAAGCTCCTGGACGCTGGGTTCATTCGGCAATGTTACTACCCGGATTGGGTGGCAAATGTTGTTCTTGTCAAGAAGCCGAATGAAACCTGGCGGATGTGTGTAGATTACACAGATCTGAATAGGGCATGTCCGAAGGATAGCTATCCGCTGCCTAAGATTGACAGTCTGGTTGACTCTACAGCCGACCATGACCTGATGAGCTTCATAGACGCCTACTCAGGCTTCCATCAGATTCCCTATGGAAGACGGATCAGGAGAAGACTACCTTCGTCACTGATCAGGGGTTGTACTGCTACACGGTGATGCTGTTTGGGTTGAAGAATGCGCCTGCTACCTTCCAACGAATGATCAACACGGTTTTCACTAATCAAATCGGAAGGAATGTAGAGGCGTATATTGATGACATGATAGTCAAATCCAAGAAACCTTCACCACACTCAAGCGGTACAAGGTCATGCTTAACCCCAAGAAGTGTGTCTTTGGTGTTGAGTCTGGGAAGTTTCTCGGATTTTTAATTGATCAAAAAGGCATAGGGGCCGATCCGGAAAAGGTACAGGCGGTGATTGACATGCAATCACCCCGAACCGTCAAGCAGGCTCATAAACTAACTTGTTGCCTGGCGGCTTTAGGAAGATTCCTCAGTCGGTCAGGTGACAAGTGCCTTTACTTCTTCCAAGCAATCAGGAAGAGGTCGAGATTTAAATAGGGAGAAGAGGCTAAGGCGGCATTTCAGAGGTAAAAGCAACACTTGTACTCTTTGCCAAGGTTTGTGAGCCCTCTGCCTAAGGAGGTTCTCTACATGTACCTAACCGTCTCAGATCACTCCCTTAGTGCTATCCTCTTTGTTGAGAGAGACGGCAAGCAGCTCCCGGTGTATTTCATCAGCCATATACTTAGAAATGCTGACCTCCGGTACCCAATGATTGAAAAATTTGGGTTGGCTCTCTACAAAGCAGTCAAGCGGTTGAAGCAATACTTCTTGGCTTATCCGGTGACTGTCTATACTAACCAGCCACTCAAGCGTCCAATGACTACCATAGTGTCATCCGACAGAATGATCAAGTGGGCTATTGAAATCCAAAGCCTGGAGATAACTTTTGAACCTAGGCGGGCAGTGAAAGGTCAGGCGTTTGCCGACTTCATTGTCGAAATGACTAGGCCGGCTCAGCTGAAAAATACCGACCAAGTTTGGATGTTATTTGTAGACGGAAGCTCTACGGTAAACGGATGTGGTGCAGGTGTCATTTGCAAATCTCCGAAAGGGGGTACATACGAATATGCACTACGGTTCAAATTCCAAGCTGAGTATGAGGCCCTGATAGCCGGTATACGCATGTGTAAGGCGGCAGGGGCAAGAAAAGTTAACGCCTGCTCGGACTCTCAATTGATTGTTAGCCGATTCAGTGGTGACTATGAGGCCACCCATTCGGCAATGATCAAAGACCTGCATGCGGTCAAAGATGAGGCGGGGACATTTGACGAGTTCCATCTAAGTTAGGTGCCCCGGTCAGAGAACCATCAGGCGGATGCTTTGTCCAAACTGGCCTCATCCGCCACTTGTGATTCTCCTAGGTCAGTCTTCTGGGAAGTCATGGAAAAAAGAAGTATTGAACATGATACCATTGGAATCCTTGACCGAAGCTCTACCTGGATGGACCCCATCCAGGATTATTTGGTAGACGGCACTTTGCCAAATGCCCTATCAGAAGCGGCAGCACTTAAAAAATGAGCTCTAAGCTTTGAAATGTACAAGGGGGAACTCTTCAAAAAGGGTTACCTCCAGTCGTTGCTGAAGTGTGTTACCCCAGAGAGGGGAAAAGAGGTGCTAGAGGATCTGCATGCGAGCTTTTGTGCTTCACATATAGGCGGCAGGACTCTAGCAAAGAGAGCCAGGCGGCAAGGCTACTTTTGGCCTACCCTTAAGGCAGACGCCATGGACTTAGTGAAGAAGTGTGACAAGTGTCAGAAGTTTAACCGGCTCATACATTGTCCAACAACAGATCTGACGGCTATCTACAGCCCGGTTCCCTTTACAAAATGGGGCATGGACATATTGGGTCCTTATACGCCTGCCACAGGCGGCAGAAGATACATTTTGGTTGTTGTAGATTACTTCACTAAGTGGGTTGAGGTTGAGGCGGTCAAAGGCATCAAGACAAAGGATGTCATCTCCTTCATTTGGAGGAACATCATCACCCGATTTGGGGTTCCAATGTCGATGGTGTGTGACAACGGTCCTCAATTTGAAACGCCTACCCTCAAGAATTGGTTGGAAGATCAGGGGATCTCACATTGTTTTGCATCTGTTGGCCGGCCCCAAGCAAACGGCCAAGTTTAAGCCTTCAATAAGCTCATCTCAGATGGCATAAAAAAAGAAGATTGAAAGAGCCGGTGGTCTTTTGGCGGATGAGTTACCTCACGTCCTTTGGGCCATCAGAACAACTGAAAAGGGGGCAACCGGTGAAACCTCGTTTCTCATGACATACGCACTGAAGTTGTTTTGCCAATTGAACTTTTTGAGCCAACACTCCGGGTCATGCTCTATGACGAAGAGTCTAATTGGGAGGCCATGCGTCTAGCATTGGATTCACTCCCAGAGCGTAGGGGCAACGCCGCCTTGCGTCATGAGATATACCGTCTGAGAATGACAAGGGCTTACAACAAAAGAGTACACAAACGGCCCCTCAAAGTTGGCGACTTTGTGCTACGAAAAATGGAAGCTAACCCCCAACTAGGAAGGCAAATGAGCAGGGAAAGTTAACCCCCAACTGGGAAGGCCCCTATCGTATTTTTGCAGAAATTAGAGGCGGGACCTACCGCCTGGAAACACCAGACGGCAGGCAGTTAGCCAGATACTTGAATCTAGATAACTTGAAAAAGTACTACTTCTAGGGAGATGTAATCATTTTTTGTAAATAGATTAAATGAATGAGAGTAATACTTTACTTCAATTTCATTTTGTGTACCAAAGCCCCAATGTGAACAACACATCCGGGCATCTTCTAAGTCCCAATGTGAACAACACATCCGAGCATACTCTAAAACCTACTTGTGCAAATGCGCAACGGGCATCCGTTTGCCCAAGCCTAAACAAAAATGCTAAGTACCTAAATTAGCCGTTTAACGCCACAAAGCCAACATATTTACCACCTGTTCTAACCATGAGCAGGCATCCGGCAACGCCCTTCCGGGTGAATTTGTCGAAGAGAACATCTCCCTCCTGGGTGGTACATTGTTCTAAGCGTCAAAAACTCGGACGGTCTTAACCGGTTAGGTTAAGAATATGGTTGTTTGATTGACCTATTGCGAACAAGATAGAACCAGTTATTGCCCCAAGTCAACACAGACGGTAAATTAAATCTTGTTGGACAGCCGGCTGTTGCCAAAAAGCACCCCATCCGGGTACTGCGCCCATTAGTGGACTTCAAAACTATTCAACTTCCAAGGTAACCTAGTCGGGAAGATTACATTTCAAGTCACAACCGCTCATTGCTCCAAGGCAATATAGGCAATAAGGCAGACTTCTGCCGTCAACCGGCCTTTGCCCAAAGGCACCCTAGTCGGCCCCGATTCTCCATGAAAACGGTCACATATATCCTGATTTCATTCTATCGCCCCAGCACAGTTCAGGCGGCAATCGGCCCCTTAGCATGCCTCTGATCCTAATCCGCCTAAACTTAGCCAACCGGTTATATATTGATCCGGATAATTATAAACGGCTACTTGCTTAGTGTTGGCACTAAACAATCACCCGCCCAGGGGCAGACATAGCTAACACATCCGACAATATCAGGCAAATTTAACAAATGTAAAATAGCAGAAATTCAATAAGTTGCAAAAAATGAAGGAAATTGAACAAGTGTTGCAAAGAAAACTAACTCAGTCGGCATATTTATATAAAAATAACGTCAAATTTGTTCAAATGTTAACCGGACCCCTTGTCCGGTGAAAGATACATTGAAATACACGACTCGCAGGCCAGAGAAAAAAGACAGAAAAGCTTAAGGTTGAGGCGCAGCCGGATCCTTGGAGGCGGTTTCGGGAGCAGGGGCGACTATCTCTTGATTTTCATCTTGGTTCTCTCCCCCCTCTGATTCGATCTCCGCATGCATGGCTTCGATCTGCTTCTTAGCCCACTCCTCATAAGGCTCCGGAGCCGGCTGGTTCGTTTCCTGCGCATCAATGGCAAGATCTGCGTATTTGTAGGCGAGCTCTCAGACGGCGTACTCCGTGTCCGGATGCACCAGGGAGCAAGCCAATTGCATTCTGTTGGCGCAGTCTTGCTCATTCTCTTCAATGAGTCGGCTCTGTTCAGCTTCCAGCGTGCTTTTGAAGTTCTGACTTGCATTGGCGGCCTCTTTCTTCAAGCAAACGTTGTTAGCCAGGAGCGTCAAATTCTCCTTATGGGCCAGCTCAAGATGCTCAGAGAAACCTGTCATCTTCTTCAACTCCGCCTCAACATTCTCCTTCGTCGCTTGGAGGTTGAAAATCTTGGTATTGGCTTCATGAAAAGACTTTTGAAGAGCTTTGATGGAGTCCTCCTGTTGCATGATTATGCCTTTAGTTTTTAATTCATGCATAATCATGGAATATTGGGCAACGTTATGTGCCTCAGACGCATCCCGTTTAGCTTGTTTTACCTCCTCGCATTTGCGGGCGTAGGCTTTCTTGAGCCCCTCCACGCGCAGCATTGACCGCAAAAGCCCAAGCGGTGTTAAAAAGGGTCAGAAGGCATAATAACTTAAACAAATTGAGAGAGCATATACCTAAGCCAATCCGGCCATAACCTGGTCGGCATTAAAGGTGTTGATCCCTAGGATCGCCTCCTATTGACTGCCGGCTGCCAGAAGTGTCTTGTGGCTGAAGCTGGGAGTGCGACTTGACCCGCATAGGCTTGCCAAGCAAAGAAGGGTTGAAGGGGTCAGTAGTACCTTGGGATGCTGGCAGAGGGTCGCGACTGCCCTCAGCCGGTACAGAGGCGCCGGATGCCCTAGGCGGCGCAGTTTCCTTTTTTGGGACATCCGGCTGCCTGATAGACAGATCAAACCCCAGGCCGAGGTTTTTGACAGACTTTCCCCCAACCGTCAGCCGGCTGGGTACTGTCAAGGAGGAGGTCTTCCTCGCTTTATTGTGGTTTGGGGGCTCTTCGCCAGGCCGAAGCCTTATTTGTTTTGTGATGGAGCGAGGCACCTTGCTCCCATCCTGAAACAACGCACAAAAAGGTCAGCCGGCAAAGAAGTCAAACGGAAATTGAAGGAAAAAGAAAGGAAAAGCAAAATACCTTATTCTTAGCCGCCTGGGCAGCAAGCTTTTTCTCCGCATTAGCCTTGCAGACTTTAGCGGCTGAATTAGTCGGCGTTTTGTCAGCAGGAAACATAGCTAAGCCACGCACTGCAGAAAAGAACCCATCCGGTTAGAAGAATGTTAAAACAAATGAAGCTTACAAACGGACAAAAACGCCTCGTCACGAAGAAATTCTTGCTTTGGAACCCAATTGCTGGGTACACTTATTATCTCCCCATTGGAGAGGGTGGTGGTGGTCTGTTCAAAAAATTTGGACTCAATTATTCTCTCGTAGTCCTCATCAAAGAATTTGGACTCAACGAGGCTTTTGGCATTTATGAGCCAGGAGGTCCGGCTTCCGGTTGTATGTTCTATACTCCCGGTTTTCCTCCTTGGTGGGAGCAGAGACCAAGTAGAACATGTTCTTCCAGTCCGACCACTTAGACGGTTTGTCTAGGGTCATCAGGTACTGGGGATAGGTAGTCAATTTGTACCAGGCTCTCCAACCGCCTAGGATTCTGCTCAAATAATGCATGTGAGCAAACGCCTCCCAGCCGGGGTTGAGGTCCTACATCTCGCAGGCGGCTATGTAGCCCAAGATGTTAACCCATGAATTAGGGGTTAACTGCCAGATGCCCAGGTCATACCTTCGAAGGATGGCCTTGATTGTATTATGAAGAGGGAAGCGGAGACCAGCTAGAAACGCCGCTTCATAGTAGCCGAAGTACCCGTCTGCATTGGGCTACTCGTCCTCCCAGACTATGGTGCCCATCTCAGGCGGCACAATTATTCTCCAATCCTCTCCAAGAGGACGGATCTTTACAAAGTCCGCTAAATTGCTGGTCATGCTAGCCCTATCCTTAGCTGAGACGGCGATGAGGAAGGGGTCGCCTTTATTCTTTCAAATAGGCCTTTCCTCCACCTCACTATCAGCATTCGGTGTCAAGAGGCTGCTACTACTTTCATTTTGTTCTGAGTCGGATGAGGAGGCGATCGCGCCATCGCTTACATTCTCTTGGTTTTCCAGCTCTACTCTAGAAGCTACCGCCTCTCTGATCCATTCCCAAAATCCCATCACTAGGAGTGCTTGGGGTGCCATGCGGAGTCCCCCTTGTCATCTCTGCCTGATTAGGGTCAGGCGGCAACTCTCCAGAGTTATCCCCTCTGTACTCTGGATCGAAGGCATTCTTTTTAGTACGATTCATTGCGTCCTGCACAGAGACAGAGACGGTCGGTTTTGGAGATGAACAAGGAGACTGTGGGTACCCAGAGGTGGCACCCCCAGTCCTGGACTCAGCCGTACCAGGAGACCGGCTGACCTCTAAATCGTGGTATGTCGTGTGTGTGTGATGGGTGAGGCCATTATTCTAAAATATATACAGCCGGAAGATTTAAACATGAAGAACCTTCAAAAAAGCAAGGAATCGAGACGTTACCTCGAAATTGAAGAAGAGTTTGGTGAAAGGAGGCGAAAGATTAATGGCCAACGATACCCTAGACAATATCACTTTGAGCAAGCTGCAAATTGACAATAGAAAGCAAGGTTAATACCAATGTTGCCCAAAGATACCACAGGCAAGAAAATCCGGTTGTGGTAGATATGCAGAGTAAGTAGTCTGGAGATTCTATTAAAGGTTGTCCAAAGACCCCCCAGATGGTATAAACCAGCTGAGGTTGGACAACTTGTGAAGAAATTTAATGGAGCTACAACAGGCGATAGAAGGTCGGTTGCGTATCCGTTAAATCAATGAATCAAGAGGTTATTCATTGATACCCCAGACGGTGTAAGGCCGGTTGGGGGTGCCAGCAAATCAGCTCAGAAGGGAACTTCTTGCTCATACCCCAGATGGTGTGAGTCCGGCTTAGGGAACAGCGAAGCAGTTTAAAAGAAAGTTTTATTGAGGATACCCCAGACGGTGAAATACCGGCTGAGGGTCTATTGAATGCAACTCACAATGAGATTGCTTGAAGATGCCCCAGACGGTGAAATATCGGCTGAGGTTCTATTGAATGTAACTCACAATGAGATTGCTTGAAGATGCCCCAGACGGTGAAATACCGGCTGAGGATCTATTGAATGCAACTCACAATGAGATTGCTTGAAGATACCCCAGACGGTGAAATACCAGCTGAGAGTCTATTGAATGGAACTCACAATGAGATTGCTTGAAGATACCCTAGACGGTGTAAACCGACTAAGGGTCTATTGAATGCAACTCACCAATGAGGTTGCTCGAAGATACCTCAGACGGTCTAAACCGGCTAAGATTCTAAATAGATTCAATTCATCATAAAAATTGCTTAAAGAAGCTCCAGACGGCAAAGGCCGGCTGCAACCTTACCAAACATCCAAATAAAGAAACTGAATAAGTCTGGAGGATACCTTAGTGAGACGGGCAACGAAACACTGAAACGGTATCCGGATGTATTGAGGTCGAAGGCTGTTTGCACAAGCAAGCAGGCGGAGTCAGGAGCTCTCTCTTTTTCTCTCAAGGAATTTCTCTCTTAAATGGCAAAGTGAAAAATGAAAGGAGGGAGGTTCCTATTTATAGGAAATCTTAGAAGGTGAACCGTCACCTTCTCCTCCCCCTTAATTTGAAATTTGGAAAAAATAGAGGGAAGGAGGCGAACTGTCACCCTCCTACCTGGTGACGCATGTCACACGCGCCACATGGCACAGCCACGTCAGCACCTGTGAGGGGCAAATGTTTAGGGTAAAAATTACCCTAGACACGTGGCCCAATAAGGGCCTGACACGTGTCACCCTCCTATAGCACCATGGGCATCCAACCAATGGATGCCACGTGGCATGGTACCCCCAATGGGGGAATAGATCCTCATCTGCTATAAGTAAAGGAATCATCCTCATTTATTGATTTGGATAAATACATATACAAAACCCGAGCAATATTAATTGCGGAATCTCCCGGAATCCGAAAGAAAGACCCGTTTACTTTCCACACGTAATCTCATCCGGAATCATACTAACTTAATCTTTGGAGGCGGAACTCCACCCAACCGGAGTTTCGTGGTTTTGCAGGTACAGAAGTCAGGCGTGCATACTCAATGTTGTAACTCTCCCGCATGACACTGTTGGGTTTTGTAGTGACCCACACTACGCGGAATGAAACCCGCCAAGACCCACCCCCATAATAAATGCAATTAACAAGCAAAAACATAATTTATGTCATAAGAAAGAATAAAAGATTATACCTTTGATGCGTGCTTTGCTCGCAAATTGAGCTCTTACTTCGAAAGCTCGAGCGTCACAAGTTTGAACGCCTCCAATGGCTCGTACCCACGAACCCGACCCGAACGGTCCATGTCCCGAAGGTTAGTCGGGACTCGACCAATAAAAACTTGGAGTTTTACGAACTTAGAGGTTTTCTCACCTAATGGGAGATGCCTCATTGAGTTCTACTCAAGTGAATTCCCAAATGACCAACCATTGGGTATTTATAGAGAAAATCAACTTGTCATCCCATTCATGATCAATGTGGGACAATTGCATTTTCCTACTAATTTATTTTAATCAAAAACAAATTAATAAACAATGCAATCAATGAGTTACAAGTGGTACATGGAGAGTAGAGGGTAGGTGAGGACCATTCCAAGAGGGGGGGACCATGGCCTTGGTGTCCAAGGCAATGCTCACAACTCTTGGTCCCCACTTTTCTCAAACCGGTTCTTCCATGTGGCTGCTAGGAACAGCTGGCTGCCAAGGCAGCTTTGCTGGCGCTTGGTGCCTAGGCGTGCTAACAAGCCAGCCAGTACTCACATGCGCACAGCCAACAAGCTACGCACACCATGCGAGCTGCTGTTGTGCCATGCCTTGTGTTGGGTGCTGCCTAGCAAGGCTGCTAGTCCACGCCAATTCTATCCTCGTAATATGCCTGGCCCAGCTCTCGCATGCACATCACGCATTGCTAGCAAGGCCTAGCCTTGCAATGCTGCGTGCTTGCAAGAGGCTGGCTGTTAGTCGCGCGCCATTGCCTAGCATCATGCAAGGATGCGAGTGCCTAACACTACGCATAGCCTTGCATCCTAAGCACGCTGCTATGCGATGCTCGATGCGTGGCTGCGATGGCTTGGCGCTGCTATTGCCAAGCGTGCTAGCAAGGCTGCCAGCGCCCAGCACCACGCATAGCATAGCATGCTGCTATGCGATGTTGCGTGGCTGCGATGGCTAGGCTAGTGGTGCCAGCCCACGCCTTGCACCAGCGCGAAGCATGCATAAGCCTAGCATGCCTAGCATGCTAGGCTTACGATGGGTCTTGCCTAGCCTAGCACTCACATGGCTAGGCCAATGCGAGTCTACGGCTAGGCTTGTACTTGTAACTCGATTGATTTTGCGTATCGTAGAATTCTAAATTCGACTCGACTTGCGACGCTCGATCTCGACGCTCTAAGCTCGATATCCGACGTCTTTGTTCGTAAAACTCCAAAGAATCATCAATATCCTTCGGATTCATTCGTCGTCTCGGATCGGTTGTTCGATTGGGTTCGACCCGAAGGGTTCAGTCAAGATTAAGCTGTAATAATAATTGTACATTAATATTACTGATCGGAAGCGGCCTCCACCTAGACATTCCGATCACTTGACCTTACTGAAGAAATAGCTTTCCGATAATTCTGAACCCTCTATCGGAATAATACACTTGTTGGAAGGACACCATTCCTTTCAATCTCCCACTTGTCCTTCCGGACAAATGTGTATATAGTGTATAGCCTATTTCCTATGTCACTTAATGTCTCTTCGTGAACTATAAGGTAAGATTCATCGTCATCCTTATTACGTTCAGAAGTGTTTCTCGATCTCTGAGTTCGACTGTCAATAAGCAGATGATTTCTAAAATCCATCTGAGCACGGCCATGCATTTTCACAGTCTTGCTCTTCGAGCGGCCTTGTAAACAACAAAGACATATTCCCTATTGTTAATAGGGAGACATTCTCAGTCTTGCATTGTAAGTTTCTCTTATTAAGAGGATCTAATCTCCCGAGTGTTCCCGTTATGATCCCCAGTTACGGCAAACGTTAGGCAACATCAAAGAGATTAGTACTCAAACAAGAAAACTTCACAATACTCATGGTCGAGGAATGTACTTATGACAATTTTGAATCTCTTAAAGTACTCTCATAGGTCGATCCAGTGCAGTTCCAAACTGGCACCTGTGCAAATGATTCATGACCATCATGTCCTTGCAGCACAAGAAACGATGCTGTAAATCATACTACACACTAATCTCTGGTGGTCATCAATCGTCCATCAGTTAGATGACCTCGATTAGGGATAATTTTCGATTTAAATATTCAATGTTCATTTAACAGGTGTTTCTTTATCCAAGACATGGTCTTGATACCCTATTTTGAATATTTCCATAAATCAAATGGACTCATTATTTAATTCTAAACCATAATTAAATAGTTTGTGGAATTTTATTAGTAAAATTTTAATTCCACCATGAAACTGTTAAACGTTTCATCTTATGATAAATGGTTTTCTTCAAATGTTTCAAGAGTAATACTCTTCATTAAACATTTATGGAAATCACACCCATATCTAATATGCTTGATTTCTTTCATGCAATTGCGAATGTTGCCGTTCACTTATTGCATAGGTTTAGCCACTATTACTTTGCAAATCTTAGCATCTTCATTATCGAACTGCCCCATGACATGGTCAGCTCTAAAGCTCCCTATTTTATCCGCCATCATTTTCCGCCTGTCTGCGGGAACATGATAATAGTAGGCGGCATATTGCTCTCGGCAAGTAGCAGTCGGCTCCGCCCAATCTTCTCCCAATTCTACTAAGAGGGATTCTCTCGCTGTCTCTAGCCGAGAGTGCCTCTCTTCAGAATCATCAGAGAATTTGCTGGAAGTAATAGGCTCAGAGTCACTGCCTGAGCTCTCGGACCTAGCGTTCGCCTGATGGGCTAGATCAACAAAGCCCGGCATGTCATTTTGAACCACCTCCCCTGATTCTTCTAAAATGGAATCATTAGGGGTGTTGGGGGCGCCAGGCGACACGTCAGATAACTCACCCATAGGCGCATAGAAGGAAGAGCCGTCTGGCCATGGTGTCTTGCACAGACACATAGACAGTCGAACTTGGTTCAGTTCGCAAAGGGTGGTCCAGCAAGGGGCTGTCGATACTCCTAGTTCTAGATTCAGCCGTCCCCGGTGACCAGCTGAACACTAACCTAGGCCGTGCTGTGTGCTTTTGGGAAACCATGTTCAAAAAGAAAAAGAAACAAAGAGAAAGCACAAAAGAAAAACAGGCAGTTACCTTTAGTCTCTAAAGATGAAGGTGCTTGAAAAATCAACAGCGGTTGTAAGAGCAGGCGATCTGGTAGCAGGCGGAAGACGTTCTTTCTCATAAAAAGACAAAGTTCTCAAGTCTAGAGTTCTGTCTAAATTTTTCGGAAATGTCCAAAGAATGATTGGGACATGCCCTATTTATAAAGGGGTGAATTTCAAGGGACAGTAAAAATCGTTGGCCAATCAGAATGTGACATCCGTCACAAGCGTCACGTAGCAAGCCACGTCACCCCTGTGAGGGGCAAATGATTAGGGGATATTTCCCGCCACGTGGACCAATTAAATTCTGCCATGTGTCATCCACGTGGATCAACCAGAGTCCGCCATGTGTCACCTCGTGAGAAGTCTTAGGTGGACCAATCAGGTCACGACACGTGGCAGACAGATTGCCAATATGAAAGTGGCCTTTAAGGGCCCAAATTCTTAATTAAGCCTAGTCAGTCCTAGGTTTCTAAAACCTAGTACTGGGCACACACTACGAAACCCTATAAAAGGGAGATGTTCCCCCTGAGGAACATCATTTAGAAATTATTAAACACACGTGTACATTAATTGCTGAGCATTAACTCCAGCTTTAATTGCACTTCTTGAGAGCTAAGGCTCGGATTTTGAGGCTATCTTAGATAGCCGGATGATCACTTCTCTCCTAAGAGGAGCCTGATCCCCTTTACTTTCCGCTCTTTTTACACCCAAACACGTTCTAACTTGATCGTCGGAGGCGGAACTCCCACTAGATGAGTCTCCGTTATTTTGCAAGTACAGGTGTCCAGAGACCAGTCTTGGTGTTGTAACTCTCCCGCAGGACATCCAAAAAACCCCAAAATAGTTCCCACCCTATAATTTTCGTAAAATTTATAATACACTTAGTGTTGCGATTATTACAAAACTGAGGGAGTAGTGCATTTAAAAGAAAACAGATGGAGTATAAATCTTTGCTTAAGTGTTATTTACTTAAGCCTTGTTTGGTTGACAAACAAATTCATGGGAAATTTGATCTCCTAAGAAACGGATATATGTATACTTGTTTGGTTGATAATGTAAGAATTGAGAATTTTTAAGGGGTTCTACTTCCCACAAAATGCAGGAATTAACTTACCTAGTCTCTCTAGATAAGTGGAACTTCCCATAAGAACCAGAAATTACTATATCCAACCAAATAAATTTTGGGAATTTATAGGAATTATATTTTCATAGGTATTGAGATTTTATGGAAGTTTCTACTTCTTACATCCAACGAAACAAGGCCTTAGTTTCTTCCTTTTTTTATTTAATTCTTTGTCAAATTTACAGTTAATTTGTTACTCCCTCTATATTTTATTAATTGCTCAATGCGTAGAGTTTTATATGAAATAGTAGAAAGTAATAAAAGATAATGGAAGTGAGGTCAGTTGAAGAATTAAAAAAACAAATTCTAAAAAAAACAAAAGTGAGTGTAAGTGAGGAGAAGATAGAATATGAAAAATATTAAAAAAAATAATGTGAGGGGACCAATAATGTGGAGAAAAATAATGAAATATTGTTAAAAGAAAAAAAAAGTAATAAAATACGACCGAAAAAAGAGTGGAGCAAATAATAAAATACGGAGGTGGTATTATTAGGGCTTGTTTAGTTCACCTTATTTTTACTTATCTGAACTTATCTCGTTTGATGTGATCTAGTCTAATTTGATCTGATTATAACACTTGACCAAACTTTGACCTTACGTGTACGATAATCTATAAGGAAAAAATTTATCATGTAGGGTCTTGTTAGATTCGTAATAATGTGTATTTTATTAATATGTAATTTTCACAATTTTTTCATTACGAAATTAAAAATATTTAGCAATAAAAAACTTCACATAAAACGATGAGCTGATATGAGCTTAATTTTTTTATCTGAACTTATTTTTCTGAAATAAGCAAAAATCAGTTGAACTACACAAGGCATTAATCTAAAACAAAAGAATTACTCTATACACTTTTATTTTTTATTTTTTTTTTGAATGGAATAGGGATGGGTGATTTCATTAAATAATAATAGTCATTAGACACTTACAATCATCCCTTAAGAGATCTAAATTTTCAATAAAGAATTAACACCCATAAACTAATGGCATCGTTTCTAAACTGCTCCTGGATAATTTTAGTTGTCTTTGCATCGTTCTTGACGGAGCTCCATTGATGTATAGTCGCAAAAGTGATAATACATGATTGGTCATCAAGATCTGCAAATTTACAAGACAAATCTTCTAAATCTGCACCCCTATACCAACAGGCCCGCAATTCCACAAATTTACAAGACGAATCTTCCAAATTTGTATCCCTTCACTGATGAGTGACATTTATGTCACTCTTAGGGTAGTGTTTTTGATTTGTTTTAGCTTGTCTTAGATTGTTTTAGTGTTGTTTTGTTCAAATAATGCGTGCAATCATGTCTCGATGTGTTTTTGGATGAAATTGCATATGTGCTTGAATTCTTGCATTTATTGCGTGCTCGCACCGTTGCCCCTACTGTATTGCTTCCCTTGGTGTTTGTGCTTAGGATTTTGAAGTCAAGAATTGCAAAGAAGAAGCCAAGGAAGCACAAGAGGAGAATCGAAGAAATCAAGGTGCGAGGGCGCGCATGACTTGAGCATGGGCGCGCACTAGCGGAGAAGCAGCCAGGCAGCAGCAAAGCCTGGCGCGGCATGGCTGTCGTGGTGCGGTAGTGACTGCCTGGCGCGCTAATTCGCATTTTTTAATGCGGGCGCACATCCCTGTGTGCGGTCGCGCACAGGAATCTAATTTAAGAAGTGGAGGCAGAATGTTTACGCTGAGGTTACGCATGCTCTCAGCTACAGTGCGCGGGTGCGCAACACAGCAACACAAGCTGCGCATACCCACAAAAGCGCGAGCGCGTAGTCTTCATGCTTAGGTGTAGACACCAAATTTTGATCCCCTATTTTCCACATGTTTTTTTTTACTTTCAATTAACTAATAAATTTTGTATAATTTTATAATAACAAATTTAATTTTGCTAACAACAATTGCAATAATTAGAAATAAGAGACAAATACAAGTGATGTTTATTTATAATTTCGGAGTAACCAAAACTCTAATAATTTGTACTTATAATTTACGAATAAAATACGATGTTAATTCGAAGCACAACTCGAACCTTGTACACTCCGTGCCGAAAACTTCAAGTCGTCATTTGTTCATGATTATGAAATTCATCAACGCCATTAGTAGCACCACTAACTCCATGATCAAAGCTCGCTAAATATAAATTTAGCACTCGAAAATGCTCCTCGAACGGAGAAGAAGCTTGACGGTTTTGGTTGCCGGGAGCCATGGAAACCGAAGAGGAAAAGCAAAGGAGTGTGTTTTTGGGTAGATAAGGGGTGAATGGTGATTTCGGATAAGGGAAATCTCCCTTTTATAGGGAGTAAATCTTATCCGTGTTTTATCACACCCAATCGTGTAAATCCTTTAGTCTAATAAAAGTAATAAGTTTATCTTTTAAAAATAAAATAAAAAAATGTTGTTACCGCTAACGCATGTAACAATTATTCCGTTTGACATATCATTATCGGAAGTATTAAATATTGACCCTCTAATCCGTACAATTTTAAAATCGCGATCCATTCTATATTATCACTTTCTAACCCCGGATAAAGTTTTAGCACTACTGATTTCATGTATCCTATTGTTATTATTATTTTTATATTTTCAATTATCTTTTAATACATAAAAAAAAGAAAAAAAATGTAAAACAATAATCAAACAACAACCACAAAAGACAAATGTGCACGCATTGATAATGGAAATGCATGCATTACATGCATACAACCACAAAAGTCACGGTTAATCTTTCACTTTATTTTTATTATTTTTTTTTACTTTCTTTTAATCTTTCACTCATAAAATAGTTTTTTTTTAGATGGAACTTTGTTATTAACGTACTCATTCTTCATTATTTCATCTTCTTCCTCCCTTTCGACTTCTAATCAAAACTCCATGCAATTATACCTTCATGACTCGTTTTTTTTTCTCTGTTCCATACACTCAGAAATTACAAGTGTAAGGTATGCATGCTATTTCTCTTTCTGATTAATGCAATGACGACAATATTCGACAATGAAAGAGTGGCTCTAAGCAAAGATACCTCTGCCATTATCACTCATTTGATATGTCAAATCCATGCAGAAGAAGAAAATGGTAAGCCATGGTTGTAATTTAGCAACGAAAATCAGAAAATGGTGTGATATGACAATACGTTATGTTTCGGATGAAAACAATAGGACCTTTAGCAGGCTCTTTTCAAGGGAGAAGACTGGTCTCGGTCCAAGCGATGACTGGGCCGAGGGTTTCCTGCACAGCAAACACACTTAAACTAGCCTCGTGGGTGGTTGCCGAGGAAGGCCCCTCCGATGCTAAAGTTAGTTCAGTGTATTTAGAGTAAATGCTATTTAAGAGAATTAATTGCTTGAGGCTGATTGTGAATGAATGTAAGATGATACAATTGATGGCTTTTTACCTTTACTCAAGGAGGAGGACTGGGTCATTGAAGTCAGATGGGCTTGCCATGCTTACTGGGCTTGATTGACTTTAGCATGCTTTGGAGAGTTAGACCTTGCTTTGGGGTTTTGTAATTAAATCATTTGGGCCTGCCTAATTAGGTTAACTAAATTGGACCCAAACAACTTGCCCCCCAGACCCGAGTCGGAAGGAGGACGGGTCGGGTTTTTACTTGCAAAATGGAGGGAAACAAATAATTGTAATTTGAAAAAGGAATTTGGACAGTTAATGATGTTGTAACTGTCATTAAGGAGAATAATTGGGGGATATAGTAGGCTTTGTGGGTAGTGAATCTAGGGATGTGTTTAACGGTTGTGTTTAAGTGGAATTTAGTGGGGTTTTTGGCGGTTTAGAACTCTTGGAATTCTTGATTCCAGCGAACTTATATAAACCACCTTCTCCACTCTTTTTCCGTCACTTTTCGCAAACACAATCTCCCTGAATTCGCTAATACCCACAGAAAACCGCATTTTTCTTCAATCCTAATCTCTGCAATTCTGAGCTTGAGACTAGAATCTTTTGCCTCGAGCAAATATATAGGTAGATTTCGAGTCGGATAAAAGTCATTTTTCTTGAAACTTGTTCGGCTTTCTTTGGTTTTAAAAACTTGAAAGGAATGGTGTCCTTCCAAAAAGTGTATTATTTTGATAGAGGGTTCAGAATTATCGGAAAGCTAATTCTTCAATAAGGTCAAATGATCGGAATGTCTAGGTGGAGGCCGCTTCCGATCAGTAATATTAATGTTCAATTAATATTACAGCTTAATCTTGACTGAACCCTTCGGGTCGAACCCAATCGAACAACCGATCCGAGATGACGAATCAATCTGAAGGATGTGATGAGTCGTCGGAGTTTTACGAACAAAGACGTCGGATATCGAGCCTAGGGCGTCAAGACTGAGCGTCGCAAAATCAACAAGCAACAAGTTCAAGCGTAGCCGTAGCATCATAGTGACCTAGCCATGTGAACGCTAGGCTAGCTCGAGCTAGCATGCACTGTACGTGGCTAGGCGCAAGCCTGGCATGCCATGCGTGCTAGGCGCTAGTGCCCAGCTGCTATAGCAAGGCTAGGCCTTGCTAGCACTTGCGCACAACATGCCCAGTTGCTATCGCAAGGCTAGGCCTTGCTAGCACTGGTGCACCGCATGCCCAGCTGCTATCGCAAGGCTAGGCCTTGCTAAGCACTGGCACGCAACATGCCTAGCTTGTTAGGGGCTTGCGTGTGGCAGCATAGCGCATCGCTACGCACCAGCGAGCAAGAACGCTGGGCTTTGAGTGAGTGCATGTGCCTACGCCCAGTGTTAGCAGCCTCGCACAGCATCTCGCCAGGCAGTGCCCAGCATAATGTGTGGCTCGCCAGCAGCAAGCAAGTGCTGGGAGGGCTAGCTGATGCATGCTGGCAGATGCACGTTGTGCATGCTAGCTGCGCATGCTGGGCTGGCTGTGCTAGCTAGGCAGCAAAGCAAGCAGCCAGCTCACCCCTTGCTAGGTGGCGGTTTGTGTGGGGACCAAAGGATGGTGTTTTGGCTTGGGGAGCAAGGTGTGTTGGTTTCCCTTGTAGTCCTCACCTAACCTCTCCTCACCATGTGACACTTGTTGATTATCTATTGCTTGTCATTTTATGATTGAAATGCAAATTCTCCCACATTGGTGGGAGAATGGAAAATCAAGTAGTTTTCTCTATAAATACCAATGGTTGGGCATTTGAGAATTTACTTGAGAAGAACTCAATGAGGCATCTCCCATTAGGTGAGAAAACCTCTAAGTTCGTAAAACGCCAAGTTTTATTGGTCGGGTCCCGACTAACCTTCGGGACTCTGACTGTTCGGGTCGGGTTCGTGGGTACGAGCCGTTGGAGGCGATCACACTAGTGACGCTCGAGCTTTCGAAGTAAGAGCTCGATTTCCGAGTGAAGCACGCATCAAGGGTATAACTTCTTTCTCTCTCCTTTTAATTATCGCTTAATTATGTTTATGATTGTTTTGATTGCTCTAGTTATCGGGGCGGGTCTTGGGGGGTTTCATTCCGCGTAGTGAGGGTCACTACGAAACCCTACAGCGGTATCGGAGCCGCACTCCTTTTAATTATTGCAATTATTTATTAATTAAGGTTTTTTAAAGTAGATTTAAAATCTGGTTTTGCTTTTCTAATTGGAGTAGAAGCTCGTTTTAATTAATTTTAAAACTCGTATTTTTCTCGTTTTGGCTGTTGAACCCAGATTTTTGCTCAAAAATAGTCTTTTTTGGGTGTAATCGACATTCTGAGTCAGATTCAACCCTCTTTAAGGACTATCCAGAATCCAAATTCGAACCAGAAACCCATATTTTTGGGGTTTTTTTCATTTTCAACGAAAGTTTTAAATCTTTTAAGCCTTGATTAATGCAAGCATTTCAAGGGTAGATTAAATGCCTTATTGCATCCCTAAGCATTTCAGGGGGGTGGAGGGTACCAGGCCAATAAGGCCTATAGCAAGGAGGGTTGTCGATCTTTCCAACAATAGTCCTCCTCTGCCTAGGCCCTCCTTTATGGGGTCAACTTTTGAGGTTGGTGAGTCGTCGGCAGCTCCTCGAGTGGCGGGGCTAGATGGTGCTCCAAGATCGCTATTTCAAACTTTGGGGATTACGGAATGGGCATTTTCTCATGGTGGAGTAGAAAGGAGCAACGTCATGGGTATGGAAAATAGAGGAGGATTCGTCGAGACTAATACTTTCTCTGTCAGCCCGCCTCAAAGGGAGGATAATTTGGATACTTTGGAACGAGATAGGAATGAAAGGGAGTTGCAATTTGAGGAAGCTGATTATGCGAGTATTATGGAGGCTAGCACAATTCTAACACTGGGTATCCGAGAAGCGAGAAGGGCAGAAATTGAAGAGATGCACCGTACTATTAGAGCAGCATCCTCACCTGTCTTGCGTTTGACACCATTAGATTTGGGTGGATTGCCGAACCTTCCCCTTACGGAATTCGATCCCCCAACACACCGGTATCGCATTTTAGTTCTCTCAACTTTACTGATTTATTCAACTATGATGATAGTGCAAACAACAGGAAACGAATCAAGGAGGCAGTAGGTCATATGCCGCAATCATGTGATGGTGACTCGGTCCGTTATAGCGAGACTGACTTCGAGTGGGTTAAAAGAAAGAGACTTAAGAGGTTGCATAGGTGGTCCGAGAAAGGAGGTTTTACTATTTGGATCAAGGGTAAGGAAATGGGTAGTAGGTTTGCTTCGAAGGCCATAACTGACCCTGATATGGCAAGAGAGTTTGGGGTGGATATTGACGGCGACCTTCGAATGAGAGGAAAAAACAAGAGAATGTAAGACATGCCGACCTCATCTTCTGAATCTTGTAAAAGGCAAAAAAGTGAGGAAGTTACCTCGGCCTTCAGGGAAGTCAGAGAGGACATGGATGTTGATCTTCAGATGTCGGTTTTTGATTCGACAAAGTTTGCTTCAGGAGGTGAGGAGGCTGCTCCAGATCAGCCCCCATCGGGATTATGAATGTTGTTGCATGGAATAATAGGGGTCTTAATGATCCACACTCCCTTACAATTCCCTATATTGTGTGGCTTTATCGCTCAAAGTTACCAATGTTTTTGTTTATTTCAGAAACAAAGATGGATTTTGATTTAGCGGCGGCTAAGTTTAGTTTCTTAGGCCCAACTTCCAATTTTGGTTGGAGTTGGGATGGAAGTAGTGGGGGGCTTCTAGTTTTGGGATGGTCTAATGATGTAGTTGATTGTTTATTTTCATCAAAAAACTTTATCCTATGTAAAATTTCTGCTCTTAATGGAAATTCTAAGTATGTGCTGTTTTTTTACGGAGAGCCTCAAGTAGAATTTAGAAGAATAGTATGGGAACAACTCCAATGGTTTCTGGAAGAATTCAAAGATGTTCTAGTCATAGGAGATTTTAATCAATTAGAGAGTGGGAGTGATAAATTAGGGGGTTCAGTTCGTATAAGAGGAATTGAAGCCTTCCTAGATTGGAGATTTAGTAGCAATGTGACAGAAGTCCCATTCTCGGGACCAAGGTTTACGTGGAGTAATAAGAGAGAAGGGAATGAGCTCATCCTTGAAAGGTTTGACTGAGCCTATGTTACGGAGGAATGGTTCAATCATTCTCCGAATGGGAAAATTATTCATGAACCGATAGTATGCTCCGACCATGCGGCTATTACTTATATTGATCAACCGAACCTTTCTTCATCGAATAGGCCTTATCAGATTGAAAACTGATGCCTCAATTTTCCAGAAGTGAAAGAAATAGTGGATTCAGCATGAGTTGAAGAGGTACGGGGCTCACAAATGTATCAGTTATCAAGGAAACTAGATAAGGTTAGGACTAAACTTCAACATTGGTGTTTGGAAAACAAAAAAGTATGGGGGATAAATTGGAAAAAGATGACTACAGATCTCCAAGCCGCGGGGATGAGCATAAGTTCGCTGCGGGAAGGGGAAAGCTACATCCAGCGGATAGTTCCTGAAAGCAATGTGTACTTTAATTTTTGGAGGCAAAGGATGAAGGGAAACTGGGTTAGGTTTGGGGATTTCCCGACGACAACAATGTATAGGAGGGCGAAGCAGAGACAAGCTAGAAATGAAATTTTGTCACTAAAAGATGATAATGGGGAATGGGTGGAAGGTATGAATGAGGTGGAAAAGTTGATTTCAGATTTTATAAAAAGTACTTATAACCCGGCTCACATGGATAATAGAGGAGAGGTAATTGATCTGTTGCTGCGTCAGCTGGATATCCCTCTTCTCACGGACGACGACAGGAGGTGTCTTGGTAGGGAGTTCTCAGATGGTGAGATTAAAAAGGCCATGTTTGATTTACCTTTCTCCAAATCTCCAGGTCCGGATGGTTTTACGGTGGATTTCTTTAAGACCTATTGGCAGGAGGTTGGACATCTAGTAGTAGAGAGCGCCAAGCAATTTCTAAGAACAGTACACATGCTCAAGAAATGGAACCAGTCGCTCCTGGTGTTGATCCCAAAGGTAAAGGCCCCAGAGCTTGCAACTTACTTTAGACCTATAAGCCTATTCAACACGGTCTATAAGTGCGTTTCAAAGTGCCTGGTCAATAGATTAAAACCTATTCTATCTAGTCTAATCTCTGAGAACCAGCATGCATTCATTCTAGGGAGATACATGGAGGATAACATTATCTTGAGCCATGAACTCATGCACTTGATTAACTTGAGGAAGGGCTCGAATTTTACGGCGGTTAAGATTGATATGTCCAAAGCATATGATAGAGTGGACTGGCTCTTTCTAATGAAGGTTTTGCAGGCTTACGGTTTTTCTAGCCATTGGATTAGGATGCTATCACAGTGCTTCTCGATGGTGAGTTTCAAAACAGTCATCAATAGGAAACTCTCTGGGCACTTTGTCCCAAACTGTGGTTTGAGACAAGGGGATCCTCTCTCTCCGTATCTTTTTATTTTCTGCATGGACATTCTTTCGAGGATGCTGACCTTGGCAGAGGATATTAACCAGTTTCAAGGTTTGAAAATGTCAAGGATATCTCCCTCGATTTCTCATCTCTTTTTTGTAGATGATGATATGCTTTTTCAAGGCGACAAAGGAGTCTTGCTTGTGCATACCGGATATACTTCTTAGGTTTGGCAAAGCTTCTGGTCAACATCTTAATCTACAGAAGTCTGCGATTAAATTTTCTCCGGGTCTTGGCAATGAAGAGAAATTGGTTGTGCCCGAAACAGATAACATAGGGATCCATTTGGGAGCTCCTATAGACATTCAAGGGAAGAAAAGCCCTCATTTCCAATTCTTAGTGGACAGAGTGTCGGAAAAAATCATGTCATGGGCATCTCTTCATCTTTCACAATCAGCAAAGCTAATCCTTATCAACACAATATTGGTAAGCATGTCTGCTCATGTTATGAAGTGCCTGAAAGTACCTCAAAGTATTGCTAACAATATTGATGCGCTGATAACTCGGTTTTGGTGGGCAAAAAATGGTAATAAAAGCCTACATTGGGTGAGTAGGGGTGTTACGCAGCTTCAAAAAGGCATGGGAGGACTAGGGATCAGAGGTTCTTCTAATCTCAATAATGCCCTAATTTTCAAACAGGCCACCAGGATGCACCTTAACCCTCAACTTCTCCTCTCCAGAGTCTACCGAGGTCTGCAAGAGTGCGGTGTCTGCAACATTACAAAGCCCTATATAAGGAAAGGAAATCCATCAATGGGGAGGTCTATCATCCAAAAAGCTGCCCGTGTTTTCAAGGACGGTTATGCTTGGAAGGTAGGAAATGGAAACAGCATCTCGGCAATTAATATGCCATGGGTGAAAGGGGAAATTCCCCTAGTAAAATCAGGCCAAACGCTGAGAAGTGATTTGAATTGGAAAGTAAGTGACTTCATTTACAGGAAGTCCTTTTCTTGGAAAGTAGGAAAGGTAAGGGAGTGTTTTGAGTGGGATTGGGCTAAAGCAATTCTGTCAATGGAATTACCGAAGACAAGTGAGGATGATTTCCTATAATGAAAATTCCATCCATCAGGAAGGTATACAATTAAATCAGGATACTATTACTTGTCAAAGGACCTTGGGTTAGATAACTCGACCTTCTTGGCTAGAGATCAAGACTTCATCAAGCTGATATGGAGAATGGATATATAACCAAAGTGGAAGCTCTTTATGTGGAGGCTCTTTCACAATGGTATTGCTATCAAAGAAAATCTAGCTAAGAGGGGAGTTCAAATTGATATAGTGTGTGATCACAGTAGAGCAGGTAATGAGGATAGCTAACACCTATTTAGATTTTGTACTCAAGCAAAGGAAGTTTGGGAAACTGGATCCCTTCAAATTTGCCTTGACCCTTCAAGATCCATCTCTTTGAAAAGATGGATCCAACACTATATCCTGCTATTTTACAGCGAGGATGGTAAGCATTGTACCCGCGTCGCTCTATTTATTGCGACTCTCTGGGGTTTATGGAAAACAAGGAATGAGAAATGTTTCAAGGAAGTGGATGGGACGACAAGCCGAGTAAAAGAATTTATAAACCTTGCTATGCAGGATCATGAGATCTTTAAAAATAAATATCGTATAGCAAATGATTTAGAGGCTATGAGTAGGGATAATCCAAATGTCCCACTGGGTTTCAATCATGTCCACTTAGGGAAGGAAAAGAGTGGATTTGACGACTTTGTTATGGAAGCAGACGACTCTTGGGATAAGAATTCTACGAGGGCAGGGATATGGTGGGCGGTTAAGGTGAATAACAAAGGCTACGCCCATGAAGAGGGTGGAAAACATAGGGTAGTAGCGTCCGTCATCCAATGCGAAGCATGGGCCTGCCTGGAAGCAATGAAATGGGCACGTGCTAAGGGGAGACATGGAATCCTTATTTTCTCGGACTCCGCTTCCTTGTTGGATAACTTACAGGATAATAAGGGTAAGGAGGTCTCAATAACCTGGATTGTCAAGGAGTTAAAGAAGATAGGGGCGGAGTTCCAGATATGCACAATATTAAAAGTACCAAGAGAGAAGGTTCAAGGAGCTAATGACATTGCTAGACAGTGCCGGGTTAACTTACCTACATAGTTTTATTTTTGTTTGTTTTCCGGGTTAAATTATCGGAAATCTAATTCTTTAGTTGAACCCAATCGAACAACCGATCTGAGATGACAAATCAATCCGAAGGATATGATAAGTCGTCGGAGTTTTACGAACAAAGACGTCAGATATCGAGCCTAGGGTGTCGAGACCGAGCGTCGCAAAATCAACAAGCAACAAGTTCAAGCGTAGCCGTAGCATCATAGTGGCCTAGCCATGTGAACGCTAGGCTAGCTCGAGCTAGCATGCACTGTGCGTGGCTAGGCGCAAGCCTGGCATGCCATGCGTGTTAGGCGCTAGTGCCCAGCTACTATAGCAAGGTTAGGCCTTGCTAGCACTGGCGCACGGCATGCCCAGCTGCTATCGCAAGGCTAGGCCTTGCTAGCACTGGTGCACCGCATGCCCAGCTGCTATCGCAAGGCTAGGCCTTGCTAAGCATTGGCACGCAGCATGCCTAGCTTGCTAGGGGCTTGCGTGTGGCAGCATAGCGCATCGCTACGCACCAGCCAGCAAGCACGCTGGGCTTTGAGTGCGTGATTGTGCCTACGCCCAGTGTTAGCAGCCTCGCACAGCATCTCGCCAGGCAGCGCCCAGCGCCCAGCACAATGCGTGGCTCGCCAGCAGCACGCAAGTGCTGGGAGGGTTGGCTGATGCGTGCTGGCAGATGCACGCTAGGATGGCTGTGCTAGCTGGGCAGCAAAGCAACCAGCCAGCTCACCCCTTTCTACGTGGCGGTTTGTGTGGGGACCAAAGGATGGTGTTTTGGCTTGGGGAGCAAGGTGTGTTGGTTTCCCTTATGGTCCTCACCTAACCTCTCTTCACCATGTGACACTTGTTGATTATCTATTGCTTGTTATTTTATGATTGAAATGCAAATTCTCCTAGATTGGTGGGAGAATGGAAAATCAAGTAGTTTTCTCTGTAAATACCAATGGTTGAGCATTTGAGAATTTACTTGAGTAGAACTCAATGAGGCATCTCCCATTAGGTGAGAAAACCTCTAAGTTTGTAAAACTCCAAGTTTTATTGGTCGAGTCTAGACTAACCTTCGGGACTTTGACTGTTCGGGTCGGGTTCGTGGGTACGAGCCGTTGGAGACGATCACACTAGTGACGCTCGAGCTTTCGAAGTAAGAGCTCGATTTGCGAGCGAAGCACGAATCGAGGGTATAACTTATTTCTCTCTCCTTTTACTTATCGCTTAATTATGTTTATGATTGTTTTAATTGCTTTAGTTATTGGGGCGGGTCTTGGGGGGTTTCATTCCGCGTACTGAGGGTCACTATGAAACCCTACAGAACTTTCCCCTTTTCCCGATTTTCCAATTTTCGCAAAAAAATGGTTCGAGACCGAGATTTAGGAAAAAGACCGGTTGATGCTGAGGATGAGGAAGTTTCTCAGCTGGGTTCTAGGCGCAACCGAGCGTTTAGGCCGATGTCGCCCCTAAACAACGAAACCGCCCTTTCGAGAAGAGAGGATACGGCTTCTTCTGAGGAACTCCCCATTGCTGCGATACCACTAACTTCGGTGTCGTACCAGAGTTGGGAGGAGGCAAGAAACTCCGCTGGTGGCTCAGCGCATGGGCCTCGGCGCCTGCCTTCTGCGGCCGAGGAATGGCATAATCCGCTTAAGAACTATGGGCTGATGAATGCGGCTCCCTATGACTGGTTGGTCAAAGGGAATGACCTCCACTGCTTTGCCAAACAAATTGAGGTGTTCTACGACATCATGGAGGAAAATGGGTAATTGTGTCAAATGCCTGTAGCCAAAGATATAATCCACAGGCCCCCACCTGGTTACCTCGGCGTGTACACCAGGCAACTCCAATTTGTGCTCAAACTCCCTCTGCATCCATTCATTGTTAGGTGCTAAATGGGTACAATATTAGTTAGAAAAACGGTATTGGCATCAGCTTATCCCGATGATTTCACAGCCGAGGAGAAGGAGTTGTTGACTCTCTTCGGAAAAACGTAGAATGTAGGGGGGACTAGCTGAACGACGTTTGTGCCGGAGAACCTAGCATCCCTGCTACCATTATATCTTCAAAGAGAAGATATTAGCTGTTGTCGGCCTCAGCCAAAAATTCTAGAATGGTGAGAAGCTCGGCTAGGGCCGAAGGCCTTTACTTGTCTTCTTTCTTTCTTTTCACATGCTTTTTTCTTCATGCAGAATAACCCTTTTTCCTTTATTTTTTCAGAGCTGCACGAAGGGAATTGCGACTTGGAGTACAACAGACTTGGAATTAACGTTGCTCGGCGAGTAACGAAGAACGCCCCTACTATAATTCCTCCATCTACTAAGGCTCCTGCACTGCGCCCTTCAATGCTTGAGATTGTCACGCCAGCCGAGTACTCCAAATAGAAGCCCTCTGATATCTAAAGAGGGACTCGTTTTTCCTTTTTGGCCTTCAAGAGCAAGCATTTGTTGCTGCTGTCGTTGTTGATGCTAAAGTCTTTGCTGTTGGCTACGAGCAGAACGTTGAGCAAACAACACATGTTGCTGAGCCTAACGTACTTAGCGCCGAAGACGAACTGCTACTGAAGACTTTGGTGAGCTTTTAATGCCTTTTCAGCTTTCATTTATTCTTAGCTTTGTTCCTCTAACTTAAAACAATTTCAGAAATAATTCAAATGAAAATCTAATTACTGAACTTCGGCTGCCTCACTCCTTCTACCTAGTCTTCTTAACTTGTGAAAATCTAAGTACTAGGCTTCGGCTTGAAGTTTTTTTTTTTTTTTTTTTTTTTTTTTTTGCTTTATGATGATGATACTGATATCACCATTTGCCCCCCTGTCTCTTCTACTGCAGTCTGACGAAGAAGAAGAAGACAAGAAGGAATTCGAAAAAGCACAATCATCTTCTTCGGACGAATCTTTAGACAAAGACATGGCAAGCCAAAGGAGGAGAAGAAGAGTTGTTGTAAACCCGGGACAATTCCTGGTTTTTGAGCCTGCCTCCAAAAGACCTTGGCTGGGTGAGGACTAGGCCGAGGCAGCCAAAGAGAAGACTCCTCCTTTTGAGAATTAGGAGGAATAAGTTCAGCAGAAGACTCTTTCCGCTCTACCTCAGTCTCCTCGACACGTAGCTGAGCCTTTTTCCAACGAGGTTCAAGGAGAGGCAAACACCCTAATTCTGCAGCCTGCTGAGGATGACAAACTGCAAATTCTGGAGGAGAGGCCTTGGAATTTTAAGGAGGCTGATGAAAAAGTTGATGATCCCAAAACTTCTGATATTCCATCATCTGCTGGGAACTCTTTCAGAACATTCCAGTCTACAGATATGGGATTTGAGTCCACCCCCATTGGTGTCAGTTCCAGAAGATGTGAGGAACAGCATGCTGTCTCACCGAAACTCAGATGTTGAGTTTTTTGGTGACTTGTATGGCCTTTCATAACTGGAGAAGGCTAAGGTCTAGTCTCATCGGGCAGCTGCTTGAGCGTCCAAACCATTTGTGAGGGTGCCAAACCTCATTGCCGAAACATACAAGATGCTAATGCAGATAGCCTTTACTTAAACCTTTTCTGTTTTAAGTGTCTTTGCTTCATTTTTTGTTAAGCGTGCATTCTTCTAAGTCTTTTTCCTCGGCTGACTTGTTTTTCTGAACTTTGCAGGCCGTTCACAACCACGTCATCACGGCTGGTTTGAATGAAGAGCTGAAAAATAAAGCCGAGGAGGCTGACTGTCGAGCTCGGCTGGCAGAACTTAAAAACAAAAAGGCAGAAGAAGAGTCTTCTGCTAGCCAATCTCGGATGAAAGAGTTGGAGACCGCACTCCGAGACTTCTACCGAGAGATTGAGCAAACCATTTTTCCCTGGATTGAAGAGGGTCATGCCTTAATGCAGGAAATATGGTGCTGTTGACATTCCGAGCTTCAAAGCTCGGATAGAGGAAAAAATAAAATAAGAGGCAGAGACCCGGAAAATGCTAACCGAGGAGCTTAGAATGGAGCAGGCTGATCATAAGGCTGAGATTCATAGGCTTATCAACCAGTTGGATGCCTAGGATTCTGATCTCTCTGCCATGAGGACTGAATTGCAAGGAGTGAATACCCAGCTAGAGGTCTAGACTAATGAAGCTTCTAAAGATAAGGCAGATCTCGAGATTGCGCAAAACTTGCTGAAGGTCCAGATCTATACCCAAGAGCAATATGAGGAAGGATTAGATAATGGATTCAACGTTGCTCGGCTTCTGGCCTTCCATGCTAATCCAGACATCAATTGGGATGTGGTCGAAGAATGGGTAGCAGTTCCTAACCATCCCAACTTGCTTACTACCCATGAAGCTGAGAATGCTTTCCTTGCTCGCCTAATAGAGGCTGATGCCAAAGAAGAAGAAGTGGCTGCAAGGAAAGAGCAAGAAACTTCCCATCCTGCCTCGTCCTCTGCTACTGAAGTTTCAAAGGCTCCCAGCTCTAATCCAGCCAACGCCGAAGCATAGGGACTCTGGCAGTCGTTTGTAGAATTTTGCGGGTCAATGTGCTCTTGGTTGACTTAAACGCTGCAACTGCTTTTTGCCTTATCTTTTGCTTTAGCTAGCCTTGCATTGTACAAACTTATTTTTGCTTATTTTAAGTTTATGTACTAGTTTCAGCAGCAATGTTTTCCACTACTGGGCGGCTGTCGATTTAGGATATCTCTGTACTTGACATTTGAAATCCTCTTTATTAATTTATTTGAAGTTCTTCTCAGCTTTTCTCTTCCACTGCCTATTTTTCTAATTTCTGTACTTAGTTGCTTTTCTGAATTTCTTCGAAATTTTTCTAAGTGTAGAACTGCGGCTTGGAGATATTATTGGCTAAGAACTTCTTTATTTGCTGAGAGTAGGGTGAGCAAAAATATCCGAAAAACCGAAAACTCGAAAATCCGAACCGTAACCGTTCCAAATAATTGGGTATCCGAACCGTTTAAAGAATTCAGAACGGGTAACCGAACCCATAAGAAATTAACGAATCAGGTATCGGGTACCCGAATTACCCGAAAATTTAAAAATGCTTAATGAAACCCGTGTTTTGTTATAAAAAAAATAATAAAATAAGGATAACCCTAATTCTCGTTCAATTTTTTTTTCTAATTTCTGATTTCTCACTCAGCTTCCATCCCACTTTCTCTCTCCTCCTCCTCTTCCTCCTCCCTTCTTCTGTGGCTATCTCCAAGGCTCCGAGCAAGATTTCGCTAGTGGTTGGCTTCTTAGTTGACGGCAGGCTGACAACACTACTTCTCTGGGATTCTTCTTCTTCGATCTAAGTATCTTCTTCTGAATTGGCGAATAATTTACGAATTCCAGGTATTTTTTTTTTATTTTACGAATTACTGATTTGATATATGTGAATCTAGTGTATACATTATTGCTTGAATTTGATAATTTGGGGTTAATTACTTGATTTATGTGATGTGTGGCTATGTGCTACTAGAGGTTTAGAGTGCTAGTTTCTTTAATTTGTAAGCTTTGATAATGTTTTAGGAAGTGTTAGTTTAATTTTGATTACCCATAACTTAATTAGATGTTGGTGCGTGAACATTTATGTAGGAGTAACTTGTTAGGGTTATTTGGTTTGAATTCAAAATTTAATTGTTTGTAAGGTTTTTGAGGTTTTAATTTGTTATTTTGCATGTTTTTAAATTGCATCTTGTTCTAATTTATTCTGGTTGTTGGTGCTCAAGGCTCCATTTCAGTGGTTTATTTGGTTAAAATAGTACTATGTCTGGTTTAGTGGGGAGTGAAATTCAATGGTTGTTGGTGCTCAAGGCTCGATTTCTAAACTATTATTTTGTTGTTGCTTGATATATCATAAAACTGACCTTGATGTGCAAAAAAATATCCCAATTTACTTATTGTATTGCTTAAATAAAAAAATTGTGGGCATCTGTGAGTTTGGCTTTTTCATTCAGAGTTCTTTAGCTGAGTTCTGAACTTCAGATAGTTATAATTCTATGGGCATGGTTTCATATAGTTATATATTTTCCATGTATGAATTATTGGAAACCTCTAATATTGGAAAATATTCTATGGGCTGCAGTGTTGATGCTGATGGTGATGATGAAGGTGGACGATGATGGTGAAGTTGTGGAGAGTATTTTTTTTGTTTTAAGAAATGTTACCTCCCAGTGAGGAACAATCCCTCTTTGTTGATGATGATTAGAGGCAGCAACAAGCATAAAGGATAGAAGGATGATGATGATTCAAGTCAAGAAAACGTTTTCTGTATTATGTTTTTTAAGGGCTTTTATCAATTCTAATTTGCTACTTTATTCATGGACTGATTGTTTAATTATAAATTCTAATAGACAATTGTTAGATTAATTTGGTTGAGGAACTTTGTTTTTTTAATGTATTGTGACTGTATCTTTTTTAAATATTAGGTTGTATGATTGTATGATTTGTAATTTTGTATCAGGTTGTATTTTTTTTAAAAAAAAAAAAATTATGGACTTATTTTAGTTATCATCCTACATTGTTAAATTATTATTAATTTTATTGGGTAAGCGTTTATATTTTTATAAAAAGAAAGGAAGTAAAAACAAAAAACTACTAAAAAGTAAAAACGGATTCAAAGCAGGTTTTAAAGGAACAAAAAAAAAACAGCTTATTAGTTCGGTTCGGATATTTGGTTCGAGTACCCGTATTTTTGGGTATCCAAATTTACGGGTACCCGTTCCTTATCGGATCGGTTTCGATTATTGGTTTTGTCCTTATTAGTTATCGGGTACCCGAACCGATAACGTTATCGGTTCGGGTAATCGTCCCATGCTCTTCCCTAGCTTAGAGTGCACTGTTTTTGCTTGCATTCCTTTTATCTTGCTCTTTTTACTCAGATATTTCAGTTTGTGAAAATTTTTCCAAGTACTTAGCTTTCGCTAGGAACTTGCTAAATGAGTGTCTCTTGCCCCGCCTAGAAATCTGAAGATGAAGTCTTCAAGTTTTTGAGGTGATTGCTCTGACTCCCCGGCACAGCTGAGGGTTTTGCCTTGGTGAAATTTTTGCAACAATCCAGATTTTGGAGTTTATGCTCATTTTTCTTTTTTCTTCTATTTTATTTTCAAAAGGTCTGATTTCTTGCTCAAGAGCCGTAGACTCTGACAGCAATACTCTTGTGATCCTTTTAATTTTTCTGAGGAAACGACTATCCAAAACACGATGCCGGGGAAATGATCTATCCAAAGTACAGTGTTTCACTTAAGCAATACTTCGAAAATGCAACCATCACCCGGAACTGATTATTCGAAGTATAGGGCCTCATTAGGCAATACTTCGGGGCTTTATCAGTTCCTATTTTTTAGGCAATGTTTCTCTGCGCCTGTGGCCTCTTTGCCTGGAGGAACTGATTTGTCCAAAGTACAAGGCCTCATTAGGTAATACTTCGGGATTTTATCATTTATCCTCGTCTCAGCATGCTTTGCGGCTTGCCGAAGTACAATGTCTCATTAGGCAATACTTCGGACAGCACCGGACAAAAACCTTGAATTTGTAAAAACCATGGAAGATAGAAAAAATAGAAACTTTGCTGAATTTGAATAAATGGTGGCTCAAAGGCCTTTCATTAATGTAAAAAGTGTACTTTGATAGATTGTTTTTCCCCCAAAGGGCTTTATACATGATATCTTTTAAGTATATCGGTATTCCAGTGAATTTTCAGCTCAGTACCATCCAATTGTCGAAGTCGGTACGTGCCTGGCTGAAGCTCATCATATATTTCATAGGGTCCTTCCCAAGTGGCCGAGAGTTTCCCATGAATGCAGCCTTTTTGCACAGCAGCAGCATTCCGAAGAACAAGATCCCCAATTTTAAGAAGTCTTGCACGAACTCTTCGGTTGTAAAATTTGCTGATTCTCTACTTGTATGCAGGCATTTTATCTCGAGCTAAATCTCTGATCTTGTCTAAGATGTCAAGGGACTCTTTCAAGAGTTGTTCATTTTCTTCAGCTGAGAAGAGATTCACTCATAGACTTTCTGAGCCTATTTCCACTAGAAGGACAGCTTCGGATCCATACACCATCTCGAAAGGTGAATGTCCCGTTGCTTCTTTTTCGGTTGTCCAAAGTGACCAGAGGGTTCCTGGAAGTTCATCTATCCACTTGGACTTTTGATCTTCAACTCTCTTCTTGAGAGCGTTAAGGATCTGTTTATTTGCAGCTTCGGCTTGACCGTTACTCTGCGGATGACACACCGTAAAATATGCTAGTTTAATGCCGAACTGATCTGTGTACCGCTTCACCAGCAGATTATCAAATTGCCTTCCATGATCAAAGACAAATACTTTTAGAATCCCAAAGCGAGTGATGATGTTTTGCCAAATGAATTTCCTGACCGTTTGCTCTGTAATGTTCGAAGCTGCTTCGGCCTCGATCCATTTGCTAAAATAGTCTATTCCGACTATTAGCCATCTTTTTTTATATGGAGCATCACGAAATGGTCCCAAAATATCCAATCCCCATTCAGCAAATGGGAAGGGATTTAGGATTGGCTGAAGATCTCGCGATGGCCGATGGATAACTGGTGTGAACCTTTGACATTTCTCACATTTTCTGAACAGCTCCTTTGCATCTACGATCATGGTTGGCCAAAAATATCGAGCCCTTAGCGCTTTATGGGCTAAGGCTCTTCCCCTATGTTGTTTCCGCAGATACCGAGATGAATTTCTCGAAGGATAAAATCAGCATCTGTTGGACCCACACATTTCAATAGCGGGGCTGAAAAGGACTTTTTCAGAAACTCTCCTCTGAAGACGATGAATCTTGAGCTGATTCTTTTTATCTTAGAGGCTAAGTTTCTGTCCTCGGGAAGTTCTCCTTGAAGTTTGTAAGCTAGGATGGGGTCCATCCAGCTCGGCTCATATGCGACATAGCAAACCTCAGGTTTTTGGTCCACACTTCTTTCTCGGTGCACTTCCACATATACGGATCGGCTCAACTCGGTTAGAATTGAACTTGCAAGTTTGGAGAGTGTGTCGGCTTATGCGTTCTGACCCCTTGGGATCAGCTCGACTTCAAAAGATCTCAGCTTCGTAATGACAGTTTTGATCTTTGCGAGGTAAGCGATCATTGAGGGCTCTTTGGCCTCATATTCACCTCGAATATGATTTGCGACAAGCTGAGAGTCCGTCTTTAAATAGACATGCTCGGCCTCCAATGCTATGCAAAACTCTAAACCAGCAATTGCTGCTTCATACTAAGCTTCGTTGTTTGAAGCCTTGAATGAGAATTTTAGTGCATATTCAAAGGATTTGCCTTTGGGAGAGGCTATAACGACCCTTGCCCCCAAAACATTCATGGTGGAGGATCCATCTGTGAAAACAGGCCAAATTTTCTTTTCCTCGTCAAGTGTCTCTTGATAAGAACACTCGGCTAGGAAGTCTGCTAAGGCTTGGGCCTTGATAGCTGCCCTCGGTTGATAGCTAATACTGAACTCAGTGAGCTCGAAAGCCCACTTTGCTAGTCTACTAGATTTTTCTACCTTGCCGAGGACTTTTTCCAGTGGTTGATGAGTTAACACCACTATTTGATGGGAATCAAAGTAGGGCCTCAACTTCCGAGCAGCTACCACTACTGTGTACACAACCTTTTTGAGTAAGGGTTAGCGTGTCTCGACATCTGTCAGAGTGTGGCTGACAAAATAAATCGGTTGCTGAATTTTTTCTTCTTCCCTTAGCAACACCACACTTATAGTGGCTAGACTGACCGCCACATATAAGTATAAGGTTTCTCCTTCAACTGGTGTTGCCAGTGTTGGGAGGTGAGCCAGGTGCTCACGGAGCTGCTTAAAGGCCTCTTTTTGCTCGTCTTCCCAAATGAGCTCTTTTGATTTTGGGAGTTTAAGCGCTTTGAAGATAGGAAACCCCTTTTCCGAGGCTCTAAAGATGAACCTGGAAAGGGCAGCTATTCTACCAGCGAGACGCTGAACGTCCCATTTTGTTTTCAGCTCGGGAAGATCCAGAGCTGCTTGAACTTTGGTGGGATTGGCATCAATCCTCCTTTTGCTGACCATGAAGCCGAGGAACTTGCCTGACTTCACGCCGAAGACACACTTCTTTGGATTCAGCTTCATTTTATGTTTTCTAAGGGTGGCGAAGGTTTCGGCCAGGTCCGTGACATGGTTTGTATCTTTTTTGCTTATGACGATTGAATCGTCAACATAGGCTTCCATGTTATGGCCCTTTTGCGAAGACCTGATTAACCAGCCTTTGATAAGTTACCCCTGCATTTTTCAGTCCGAAGGGCATCATTTTATAGTTGTACACCCCGGCGCTTATAACGAAGGTCGTTTTTGCACGGTCGTCGGGGTGCATGAAGATCTTATGGTACCCCGAGAATGCGTCCATAAAACTGAGCAGAGCATGCCCACTTGTCGAGTCGGCTAATTGATCGATCCTCGGCAAGGGATAAAAGTCCTTCGGACAAGCCCTATTCAGATCTGTGAATTCAACGCACAATCTTTAAGTACCATTTGCCTTCTAAACCATCACCACATTAGCCAACCATTCTAGATACTGACAAGGCTCAATAAATCCCGCATCTAGAAGTTTTTTTACTTCAGCTGCGATGTCCTGGTTCTTTTAAAAGGAATAATTCCGCCTCTTTTGCTTAATTAGCCGACATGCCGGGTCGACATTAAGCTTATGAGAGATGAGGTACGGATCAATCCTGGGCATTTCTGATGCCAAGAACGCGAACACATCTTTGTTGTCTCGAAGGAGTTGGATTAGTTCAGCACGAACATTTGGATCAAGTCCTGGTCCAATGCTGATACATCTTTCAGAATTCCCTTCGGTCAACTCTATTTACTCATTCTAATTGTCCAGCTCCATGGTTTGGGCGGTGGACTCTTCTCGCTCAGGCTTGCTGTCAATATCAGCAGGCTTCCTAGACTTTGGCTAATTCTCTGAGTCCTTCGGCTCAGATGAGGAATCAGGCTTTTTCTTCCCCAAAGATTTTTCTTTTCCTAGGGTTCCTTGGGCCGAAGCACTTAAGCCTTTAGGCTTTTTAGCGCAACGGTCCCGCTCTTTTTACTCCTCATCATCCCGGTCGTCGCAACCACCTTTGGATGGTTTGAGGTGGTTACATCTTCGGGCCTTCTTCTGGCTGCCCTTTATTTTTTCGGAGTGTCCCTCGTCCGAAACATATATCATTATTGGTCGTACGTTGAGATGACTCCTTAAATGTCGTGAATGAGGGGTCTCCCCATGATCATGTTGTACACAAATGGGACATCCACGACCAGAAATTCGACCATGGTGCTCCGTACTGCTCGGCCTTTGCCGATGGTGACAGGAAGAAGGATCTTCCCGTCAGGATATGATGGAGAGCCGTTGAATTTGGATACCGAGTAGGGTACCGGAGCTAGGTTCTTGGCCTCTAATCTTAGCAAGTCGAATGCCCCCCGAAACAGGATATTCGCCCTGCTACCGTCGTTGACGAGGGATCGCCAGACGTTGCGGTTTGCAATGCCCATTACAATAACTAACGGGTCATCATGAGGGTACACCACCCCCTTGCAGTCTTCAGCATTGAACAAAATGTTCAGCACCGGAGAGTGAGGTGCTCGGAACTCAGAATTATTTACTTGATGGGTTAGACCCCTCAAGTGGCGTTTTAGTGCACTCCGAGAAGTTTCTCTGGAAATGGCAAGGATGTCAAGGTTGTCCTTGTCCTGCGACTTGTCTTTTCTCCGGAGAAAGTCCAGATCTTGCCGAGAATCTTTCTCGGCTTTTTTCTCCTCGCCGCGATCCGTAAGGAATTTTTTCAAATAGCCCTTTCGAACCAGATCTTCGATCTGGTCCTTCAGCTGGAGACAATCCTAGGTGCGATGTCATGGTGGAACTCGCACCATCGGTCTTTGCCTTTGTGCTGATGCCATGGTGGAAGTGGCTTAGGCTTCTAAAATCTCCCCTCATCTTTGGTCATGCTATAGATTTTAGCACGAGGAAGAGTAAGGGAAGTATAAGAATCGTATCTCCCCGTGTACGCGGGGATCTTTTCTTTCTTCGGATCAGATGCCGAGGACAATTCTGAGGCTTTTGCCTTCCCTTCCTCGATCCCTAGCCTTCGGACATTGTCCATTGACTTTTCCAGCCCCGGGTTGGGACTGGGATTTTGTCTTGTTCCATTCTTCGGCTCAGATGTGAAAGGAATGTTGTCCTTCCAACGAGTGTATTATTCTGATAGAGGGTTTAAAATTATTATAGAGCTAATTCTTCAGTAAGGTCAAGTGATCGGAATGCCTAGGTGGAGGCCGCTTCCGATCAGTAATATTAAGGTACAATTAATATTACAGCTTAATCTTAACTGAACCCTTCGGGTCAAACCCAATCGAACAACCGATCCGAGACGACGAATCAATCCAAAGGATTCGACGAGTCGTCGGAGTTTTACGAACACAGACGTCGGATATCGAGCCTAGGGCGTCGAGACCGAGCGTCGCAAAATCACAAGCAACAAGTTCGAGCGTAGCCGTAGCATCAATATGGCCGAAGCATGTGGACGCTAAGCTAGCTCGAGCTAGCATATACAATGCATGGCTAGGCGCAAGCCTAGACGCTCCATCGCATTGCTAAGCACACCTTGCGTGCCCTTCGTACAACACAAGCACCATCGCAGTGCTATGCACTAGCGTGTGCATGTGCGTGTGTGCCTTCGCACAGCACAGCACCATCGCAGTGCTGGGCACTTGCTTGTGTGCGTGTGTGTATGCCTAGGCCTATCGCCACACACCATCCATCAAGCATATGTGTTGTGCACATATGCGAGTGCCGGGGCCAGCAGCTTGCGAGGTAATACCCAACATGCGTGGCTCACTAGCAGCACGCATGCTGGCTATGTGATGTGTGTACGAGAGGCTAGGCAGCAACAGCACACACCAGCCAACAAGGCTGTGCGTGTGTGTGTGCGTTGGCTAGGCAGCATCACTACGCTAGCAGCGCCGAGCACCTAGCAGCCCAGCAGCTTGCAGCACGCATATGCTGGGCGTGCTGGGGCCACTGCATGCTGGCAACGCTAGCTGGCTGGTGTGAGCTGGCATGCTAGCTGGCTGCCAGCCCAGCTGCCATTTGTGAGTGGTAGTTTAGGAGAGGTGGGGACCAAGGCCTCAAGGCTTCCCTTGGGGAGCAAGGCAATGGTCCCCCCATGGGATATGGTCCTCACCTAACCCATTCTCTTTTGCCACTTGTTGCTATGTGATTGCATTTGCTTAATAATTTATTTTGGAATTAAATAAATTAGTGCATTTGCACATGATCCCACATTGATCATGAAATGGGATTCAAGTCCCCATTCTCTATAAATACCCCTTGGTTAGGATTTTGAGAAAACAAAAACTTGAGTAGAACAAAAAGGTATCTTCATTGTTGAGAAAGCCTTAAGTTCGTAAAACTCCCTTTTTATTTGATTGGGTCCCAACTAACCTTCGGGACTTGGATCACTCGGGTCGAGGTTCGTGGGTACGAGCCGTCGAAGACCTTGCGAATGCGGGGTTCAAGTAAAAGCTCTTTTGGTGAGTGAAGCACGCGTCTAGGGTATAATTCTTTATCCTTTTTCTCTTAATGATGTATTAATTATGTTTTGCATGCTTTAATTGCTGTAGTTATCGGAGCGGGTCTTGGTGGGTTTCTTTCCGCGTAGAGTGGGTCTCTACGAAACCCTACAAGATGAACTTATCCGAGGCGTCAAAAGCTTCCTCCAAGGTCTGCGAGGGATGCATGACCATGAATTCAAGGAACTTTCCAACTTGCAAGCCATTCCGTAGTGCAAATACGACAAGGCCCTGATACAGACTTGTAATTCTGGATGACTCGTTGCTGAAGCAAGTCAGATAGTCTCGGAGGCTTTCATCCTCCGCTTGCTGCAGGTTCATCAGCTCTACAGTTGTCTTCTCTCGGCGATTTGCCGTAGAAAACTTGCTTTTGAATTTGTTGGAAAGGTCTTTCCAACCTGTTATTGAACCTTCTTTTACTACCTTGGTGATCCACGCTTGTGCAACACCTTTCAGAGTGGTTGGAAAATACTTACACTAGGTAGCCTCGGACTTGGGGTTAAGATACATGTTCCCCTCGTAAGAGGCAATGTGATCCTTCGGGTCCGAATTACCGTCGTAGGTTATGTGCGCCGGTATTTTCACCGTCGGCACATGCTCTTCCAATATCCAACTTTGGAAGGGCGAACTTGTAGGGACCATTACGCCCTTCCCTTTTTGTTTGATCGAAGGGACCTCGCTTCTCCCTCTTAGATAGGTGGAAGTGGTTTTTGTCCCTGGCCGAGACAATTCGGGGTAGGGCCTGGTTTCCTCTGGGTAGGTGAGACGACTATGCACGTCTACCTCCCTTGAGCCCAAGCACTCATCAACGCTCTAGCGAGGAGGCTCTTGCCACACAGATGTGCTATTGCTGCTCCTGAAGCTCCTAGAGTCCCAGGTTTCGGGATTGTCAAAGTCTGAGCATTCTTTTTTCTCTCCCGCTCGGTTCTCCAAGTATTATCTTACCACTTGTCTCCCAGGTCCTTGAAGGATGGAACTTATCCATCCCCCTCTTGGCCGATTATCCTTCTTAGGTGTCTCGGCTGGAGAGGTGAGGAATCATGGGGTATTAATGGGAGTTGGCCTCCTTGGGCTTTGAGGAACTCCATGCAGACCGCTACGGCCCTTGCCACTTCCTCCGTAGAGGGTCCCGATTGGGGGGTTGTTTTCGGCTGGGACCGAGAGTGTAGGCTTTGTAGTTGATGACTCTTCACATTTGAGCGACTCGGCCTAGAAGAGCTTGTCGGCTGGCGAGTATGGTGGGATGGAGAGTCCTCTTAGGCTTCCCTTCCCGGAGAATAGCGAGCTTTTGAAAAAGAAGAAGATGGTTCCGGTTATGGTGAAATCAATTGATATTCCCTCACCGTAATCAGGTCTCTCTCCCTCTCTGAAGAGGTAGGATCATTCTTCTTAGCACTCTTGGTGCTTTTGCCACTCTTTGAATTAATTGCTTGAGGCTGATTATGAATTAATGTAAGATGATACAATTGATGGCTTTTATACCTTTACTCAAGGAGGAGGACAAGGACATTGAAGTCAAATGGGCTTGCCATACTGACTGGGCTTGATTGACTTTATCATGCTTTGGAGAGTTGGACCTTGCTTTGGACTTTTGTAATTAAATCATTTAGGCCGGCCCAATTAGGTTAACTAAATTGGACCCAAACACGTTGTATCACTGAGTTGTGTTTCTTCCCAAACGGTAAGGTGATATGACTATACAATCAATGGCAAACAACATTTTTCTCTCTGTTATTTTCTGATAAGTGGGTTTTGGACGGAGTAGTCTGATTTGGCTATGGTGAGATTGAAATACGAAGAGTAAGTACAAGGACATACACTCTTCAAAGGAAAGTAGTACCAAATAATAATTGTATTAAAATTATATTAGTGTTTTTAATTATTTTTAGTCATTAATAATATTGTCATTTATTCAGTCAAATTAGTAAGTTTTGTATGTAGTAGTAGTAGGCTAATTTCATTTGTCCTCTACCTCATAAGATGAATTTTTTTACAATTTCTACCTAACTCTTGTATTTATACATATTTATTTCGTATAAGTAGTATTTTTTTTGTATTTTATATTTTAGCTCCCATTTGCTTATTTAAATATCACCCGTCCTTCACAAGGAAAGGGAGAAGAAAAAGAACCTTAGAGAACTGCTAAAACAAATATTCTAAAAAAAAAAGTCTAAAATATTTCGGCACTATTATTAGATATAAGAAAGTAATCTAAAAAAAATTAAAAAATTATTATTTTTCAGGAAAAAAAATATATAAATATAAAAAAAAAAATATAGTAGAAGGACTTTGCCTCAATTTACATCGGTTATATTTGACACTACTATTATTAATTTCTCAAGATAGCTACACAAAGTCAAAGGTAACATTTACTTTCTTTTCATTTGTAATTTTCAATTTTATTTACATTTACTAACTTTTCTACTTTTGTGTGTTCAATAACCTCCTAGGGCACTATACTTGTCGGTTTCCTAATTTGGAGACCAAGTAGAATTTGACTGACCGCGAGCGAGTTTTAGAGCGAGTATACATATTTTGTTTGATTATTCCTCTTGTATGTATCATCTTTATGTAGAACACGAAGTGGAAACAATGATAATTGTACCAAATTCATAAGGAAGCTCTAAAGAATGAATGATGGAATTTTAGCAAAATACCATTTTCGACTACTTTATTTTTAATTATGTAAAAAATCGTTTTCTATGGTAAAAATAAAAAATAAAATTTTCACATTAAGATTATGTATTTAGGAGAACATGAGAATTGGAAATTTATAAAAATAAATTTTAGCCAATCAACAAAAAAATCAGACATTAAGGCTCACCAACATCACCAATTTCTAACTACAAGTCTTCCCATTTTCCAATTTCGACCAATCTATTTTTTAAATATAAAAAATTAAATTGGCTATCTAGAAAGTAAATTTCTTAAGCTTTCTAAATTGGGGTCACACGTCTTCATAGGATGAATACTCAATTTTCTATGATTTTTACAAAATATTGTTTTAAAATATTAAATTGGTTCAAGACTGCTCTTCCCAACCAAGAATATTATTTTTATTTGACACATCAAATGGCTTCTGAAAAATAAAAATTTCATGCAGAGAATTTATATGTATGTCCTTAACATACCATTAAAAGGAATATGATTTTTTCAAACTACTTTGACCATTATCACTCAATTTTCCATGAACGTCCCAAACTGGAGCAATTTTTTTTAAAAAAAATTCATTATCTCTTAATTCAACCGTTGGATGGATCCCAATTTTTGATATGTTATAGAAGAAATGTATACCTTTCCAAAGACTTATCATATGCTCAAATTAAACCGTCAGAACATAAGATATAGAGTCGGAAAGATCAGGGAAACATAAAACTTTTAAGAACTTTAAGAAAGAGAAGAATGAACATTATATAATTCGTGTCACCCTGTTATATATACCACTGGTAAATATTTTCTTAAATTATTTTTGAATTAATTATTTGAGGAAGCTAAAAATTATTTATGCCTCAAACTAATATTAATTTCATCCAAAAACAAATGGGACACATGTATCATTTTAAGACTAAACTCTCTTTTCTTCTATGTTTACTTCATATCCTATGACTATATGAAAGGAATACTAAAAATAAGATTTTTATTTTAAAATAAAATGTCTTATACCTTTTAAGGAACTTTCGTTTAAACTTAATTCCATCATCATTCGGAAAAGAAAAATTTCCTTACACATTTCTTAATGAGAAAACAACTAACTCTTAACTAAGTAAAACATGGCTTTGCATGCTTGTATCATTTTGTAATAAAATAATTCTCTCAATTTATGGTTTATGGCTTATATCTAAATAAGAGGGTAAAATTGAATATTTAAGCATGACAGGTTTTAAGATGATCTATTTGCCATGGAGAATTATACTTTTAAGTTTCATTATCTCTGATAGATCGTTTATTTAATCTAACATGATCAAGATTTTCAATTCACTACCTATCATTTGGATTTAAGCCATATAGAATGTTCATTTTACATAGGTCAATTTCATACAATCCAAATACATTTCCTTCATATTCCTCTCGATTCATACCAAATAAAATGCCTTTTTAAGTACACTAAAATAAGCCCATACAATCTCTTTTCGAAAGTTGGTCAATCCTAAAATCGTTAATTGAAACGCATTTTATAAACAAAAAACCATTCTCCTCAAAGAAACTCCTATGGTGTCGCTGATTCTAGTGACTTCCTCAACCACGATAAATTGACCTCCATCTTTAAATCAAGATTGTTCAGCTTCATTCAAATGACCTTATATGGATCGACCCCCAAAAAACAATATACCTTTTCAAAATCTCGTATGAAATTTTGACCATGTTTAAATGGACATTCGTTAGAACTACGTAGGGTTTTGATCCGAGAGTGGATTCAAATCCCACAATGAACGGTACGTAGGGCAACTTTAATGCTCAAACCCATCATATATCGCAAGGTTTATTTCTCTATTATTTTGCATTTGAGTGTGATTGACAATGTGGAAATTTACGAGTTTTTATGCATTAGTTTAAGGAAAAGTATGTGAATAACCATAACCAATTAACAACGTACTAGTAAGAGCCTGTTCGTTAGAACAGAGGAAGAGACGAGTTACAAACGTTCGATCTTCCAAACTTATACCCCGTACCTAGATCTCTAATTAAAAGTCCATACTTATGTAGTGCCTCACCTAATGGAGTCAATGTTGTTTTCTATTTGAAAACGATTAAAAAGAAAAAGAGACCGTCTCTATTCTGGAAAAAATAGAGTGGCGACTCTAATTTCTTTTTTCAGTCAAATTATCGACTTACGTGGGATTTTGACTTCTAATTTTAATTAGTCAAAAAATGGGTACCACAGCGGGAGCGCACTCTTCGTGCGCGGGCACGCGCCAGACCCAAACACAGTAGCACAAGCTGCGCATACCCACAAAAGCGCGGGCGCGCAACATCGTGCGCGGGCAGGCAGCCTTCGTGCTCGGGCGCGCGCCGGACCCCTGTTCGACTTATTTCCTCGGCTTTATAAATACGAGAGGCTTGTTTTGTACAAATATTCATTAGACGTCTTTCATTCTTTTTAGATCTTTTTATCTAGTTTTAGGAGAGCTTCTCTCTCTAGGTTTAGCTTAGGATTAAAGTATTTTAGAGAGAGAAAGTGAGGGTTTCACCATTATTGAGCTTGGATCTAGAAGAGGAAGATTGATCATCTTGCTTGTAGACATTCATCATCAATCAATTAGTAATTCTTGCCTTCTCTTCTCTATTCTTATTGCTTTATTTTGATTTTGTTTTGTTGATTGCTTTTTAATAATGCTTTCACTTGTTGATTTGCTAATTAGCATATTGATTGCCATGATTATGAAGTAATCTCTTTTGCTAGGGTATAGGGGATGGTATAATTGAAGCTTGAGCATGTTTAGCTATAGGATTTGGTTTGATCATGATAAAAGTCTTTATATGTTTGATATTCTTCAATTTGCTTGCAAAATGCATGTTCTTTAGGGTAAAAATACCCCTGTCCACGTGGACCAATCGCGTGCTGACACGTGTCAACATCAGAGAGGTTCTGAGAGAACCAACCCTCTAATGACACGTGGCACTCTAACTTATGAAAGAGGAATTCATCCTCTCACACTATAAATAGAGGAAAATCCTCATTTATTGCATATTCATAAATAGACACAAAAAAAAACCCGAGCAATATTAATTGCAGAATTCTCTCGGAATCCGAGAGAAAAACCTTTACATTCCGCACTTTTATACATCCGGACACATTCTAACTTGATCGTCGAAGGCAAAACTCCACCCAACTGAAGTTTCTGTGGTTTTACACGTACAGGCAGTCAACAACCATTCTTGGAATTGTAACTCTCCCGAGGGACTCCAAAAACCCCAAAACATTTGGCGCCGTCTGTGGGGAGAGTACTTCTAAGATGGCTTCACAACAGTCTGTACCATCTGCTAATGAGAAACGGCCTTTGGCCGGAGTAGAGTTCTATACAGATCAAGAGAGTGGTGACAACTGTGATGTCGACACCTATGTGGCCCCAAACGGGTCACTTTGAACAAGACGCACCCATCCCGAGAAAACAAGGGAACGGGGCGAAGACAAAGCTAGTCCAAGCAACCCAACCGTCAAGCCGGCTGGGCAACCCCAGGCAGCGAACGGTGCTGCTCCCGTTACTAGAGACGAACTCACGAAATTCATGACGAGTTTCAAAGGGGAAATCAAGGACCTGATAAACAAGTCAACTGGCACCAACAATGGCCAGTTGGCCAAGAAGCCTACTCCCTCAGGGAAGAAGCACGTTAAGGATCGTATGCCTACTCCTCACCCTAAACCAAAGGGGACGGATGGGCCCATGGTCGACCTTTCAAAGCTTTGTTTTCCTGAATCAGGGAAAAGGAAGGTCATCTTGCAAGTTCAGCCGGATGGATCAAAAAGGACTTACTCAGATGCCCGGATCCTAATCCAGCAGAAGAGAAGTCAATAGCTGTCAAAGTCGGCCTCAACGTTGACTTACCCAGACAGTTTCCAAAATACTTCAATGAAGTATTCGGAAACACACCGAGAGAGTCAGTCACGCGGCATGACCGCACGAACTGGCCCTCGGATTATCTAGTCGGCTTCGTATGTGCCCCTACAGCCATACATGCCATATGGATCACCATACATGCAGCCGGCCCTCTTCAAGGGTCAGGCGACACTGAATGTCCAGCCTATGGGCTGGCAGCTCCGGGTGCTAAACCTTGGGGAACAGCCGTCGGCGTTCTCCAAGGAGATAACTAAGGCGGTTCAGCCAGCCAAGGTTAAGAATGTGTTGGTCGGTACCTATGACGGTACCACCAACCCGGAAGACCACCTAATGGCTTACACCAACCTCATGTACTTACAGAGGTTGGATAACGCTGCCTGGTGCCGATGCTTCCCGGCAACATTGAAGGGCATAGCCCAACGATGGTTTGGAAATCTGCCAGCCGGTTGCATCAATAACTTTAAGACGCTTGCATACTTGTTCGCATCCAACTTCACTATGAACATCCCAGCCAAAAAGACAAGTCTTGATTTGGGGGCTATTCAGCAGGGAGATAAAGAAGGGCTAAGGTCCTATGTCAAGCGATTCAATCTAATGAGAATTCAGATCCAAGGGCTGTCTGAAAAAGTTGCCTATACAAACTTCTTCAAGGGTCTGAAAGACGGGTCGACCTTTAAGTTCGACCTTGTTAGAAAGAGGGTTATTACCCTCCAAGAAGCTTTGATGGAAGCCAAAGCCTACATACATGCAACGGAACTCTGTGCCATCAAGCAGCCGTCGGACCCTAAAATGTCTGACAAAAAGGAGAGCCGGTCTGCTCAGCCGGCTAAAAAACAAGAGAGCAAGAAAAGAAAAGAAGTCAAGGTGGCGGAAAAAGAAAAAGAAAGAGTTGAAGCCATACGTCCCCAAGTACGAGTTCAACAAGGACTGCTCCTCCATCCTCATGGAGATTAAAGACCGGTTGGCCATTGAAAAACCGGCTGCAATGAAAATTCCCATCAAAAGCCGGGACAAGAGCAAGTACTGCCATTTCCATGAGGATATAGGCCATGACACCAATGGTTGCTATTGCCTCAGGCGGTTATTAGATCGTCTGGCTGGCGAGGGGGCTTTGAAGTCCTACCTTCTGAAGTCTAAGGGTAACCCCAGGACAAACAGTGGTCATGCGTCCAAGAAGCCTAACAACCTTGCTATAAGCTTTGACACTGATGAAGAGCAAATCTTTACTATAGCAGGCGGTTTCACGGGAGGGGGTCCTACCATCCGGGGCACCAAGGACAACATCAGAAAGCTGGAGGTCAACTCAGTGGATTAGGGCCAGACGTCAAAAGACACATTCCCTGAGGTCATCATCTCTGAGAAGGACCGGGGTAAGGTCAGGCGGCCTCATGATGACCCCATAGTCATCGAATGCAAGGTTGCTAACCAACGAGTGGGTCGGATCCTTATTGATACCGGGAGCTCGTCTGACCTTATCAGCTATTGGTGCTTATCGAAGCTCAAGTACCAGCCTAGCAGCATGCACAAGGTCTCGCACCCTTTAGTTGGTTTTCGGGGAGGGGTTGTGCATCCGGTGGGGAGGATTAACCTACCCATCCGGCTAGGAGAAAACGGGGAAGGACGCCATATGGTCGTCAAGTTCTTGGTGGTTAAGGAACTGACCGCCTACAATCTGATCTTGGGCCGTCCAACCCTCAACGAGTCCAAGGCAGTTATCATCCCATCCCTCATGCTGCTTTAATTTAAGAGAGATGATGGGTTAGTGGGTTCCCTGAATGAGGATCAGAAGACGGCAAGGGGGTGTTATCTCTCAGAAGCCAAGCCTACAGTAGTTGCAGCCGGCCAAGGCAAAGAACCCATTGACCCTGATGACTTCAAGGAAGTCGCGCCTGCTCCTAAGGCAATCGGAAAAAAGAGGAAGGCGGACCAGTTGATGGCCGTCCAGAAAGAGAAGCAATAACAATCACTGATCGGGGAACGATTGGATGATCTCCGTCCCCAGCTAGCTGGTGAGCACATAGACATCCCTCTAGACGATGCACGCCCGGAGCGAACTGTTAAGGTGGGGACGGCTGCCTTTGCAAAGTTGGGTGCTGACTTGCACAAACTACTGAAAGAATTCAAAGACATATTTTCCTTTGAAGTGGAAGAGATGTAAGGCGTCAGCCCGGATCTTGTTGTCCACAAACTCGCCGTGGATCCAAAAAAGAAGTCGATTAGGCAAAAAAAAGAGAAATCACAGCAGGGAAAGATCTCAGGCGGCTACCGCCGAGGTCAAGAAGCTGATGGATGCCGGGTTCATTTGGCAACGTTACTACTCAGATTGGGTAGCAAACATTGTCCTTGTTAAAAAGTCGAATGGTACCTGGTGGATGTGTGTTGATTAAACAAATATGAACAAAGCATGTCCAAAGGATAGCTATCCTCTTCCAAAGATCGACAGTCCGGTCGACTCTACAGCCGGTCATGCCTTGATGAGCTTCATGGACGCCTACTCAGGATTCCATCAGATACCCTTGTGGAAAAAAGATCAAGAGAAGACGGCATTCGTCATTGATCAAGGGTTATTCTGTTAGACGATGATGCCATTTGGGCTGAAGAATGCGCCTGCTACTTTCCAACGAATGATTAATACAGTCTTCATTAATCAAATTGGGAGGAATGTAGAGGCGTACATTGAACACATGATAGTCAAATCTAAGCATCAGACGGATCACCTTGCTGACCTCCGAGAAACCTTCACCACCCTCAGGCGGCACAAGGTCATGCTTAATCCCAATAAGTGTATCTTTGGTGTTGAGTCTGGGAAGTTTCTCGGATTTTTGATTGATCAAAGGGGGATAGAGGCCAACCTGGAAAAGGTACAGGCGGTAATTGACATGAAGTTACCCCGCACTATCAAGGAAGTTCAAAAACTTACCGGTTTTCTGGCGGCATTGGGGATATTCCTCAGCCGGTCAGGTGACAAGTGCCTCTACTTCTTCCAGGCAATCAAAAAGAAGACTAGATTCGAATGAGGGGAAAATGCCGAGGCGGCATTCCAGAGATTGAAAGAACACCTCCACTCATTTCCACGGCTGGTTAGCCCTCTAGCAGGAGAGGTTCTCTATATGTATTTGGTCGTCTCAGATCATGCCCTCAGTGCCGTTCTTCTAGCTAAAAGAGACGGCATTCAGCTCCTGGTATATTTCATTATCCATGTACTTCGGAATGCTGAGCTATAGTACCCCTTGGTTGAAAATTTTGGCCTTGCTCTTTTCATGGCAATCAAGAAGTTGAAACCTTACTTCTTGGCACATCCGGTGGTGGTCTACACAGACCAACCCCTCAAGCGGCCAATGACAACCTTGGAGTCATCCGGCAGAATGCTTAAATGGGCTATTGAAATGCAAAGTCTGGAAATAAATTTCAAACCAAGAAAGGCAGTGAAAGGTCAGGCGTTCGCCGATTTCATTGTCGAAATGACAAGGCCGGCTCAGCCGGAAAATGTTGATCAGGTTTGGAAGTTATATGTAGACGGGAGCTCTACTATGAACGGTTGTGGTGCAAGCGTAATTTGAAAGTCTCCGAAAGGGGACAAATACGAATATGCAATATGGTTCAAGTTCTAAGCCTCAAATAATGAGGCGGAATATGAGGCTCTGCTGGCCGGTATCCGCATGTGTAAGGCGGTAGGGGCAAGAAAGGTTGACGTCTATTCAGACTCTCAGTTGATCGTTAGCCAATACCATGGTGACTATGAGGCCACCCATTCGACTATGATCTAATACCTTCAAGCGGTCAAAGATGAGGCCGGGACACTTGACAATTTTCATCTAAGTCAGGTGCCCAAGTCAGAAAATAATCAGGCGGATGCACTCCCTAAGCTGGCATCATCCGCCTCCTATGATACGCCTAGATCAGTCTTTTAGGAAGTCATGAAAAAAGAAGTATTGAACATGATCCCATTGGAGTTCTTTATCGAAGCTCGATCTGGATGGATGTCATCCGGGCTTATCTAGCAGATGGCACTTTGTCGGATGCTCCTTTAGGAGCGGCTGCACTAAAGAAGCGGGTCGCAAGTTTTGAGATCCATAATGGAGAACTCTTCAGGAAGGGTTACCTCCTGCCGCTGCTGAAATATGTTACCCTTGAAAGGGGGAAAGAAGTTCTAGAGAATCTACACTCGGGCTTTTATGCATCACATATAGGCGGCAGGGTTACTTTTGGCCCACTCTTAAGGCAGACGCCATGGAAATGGTGAAGAAGTGTGATAAATGTCAAAAATTCGGCAAACTCATACACCGTCCGGCTACTGATCAGACAGCTATCTACAGCCCGGTTCCATTTGCAAAATGGGGCATGGACATCCTGGGTCCATATACGCCTGCTACAGGCGGACGGAGGTACACCCTGGGTGTTGTAGATTACTTCACCAAATGGGCTGAGGTAGAGGCGGTCAAGGGCATAAAGACAAAGGATGTCATCTCCTTCATTTGGAGGAACATCATCACCCGGTTTAGGGTACCTGTGTCTATGGTCTTTGATAATGGCCCTCAATTTGAAACGCCTACCCTCAAAAGCTGGTTGGCAGATCAAGGGATCTCACATTGTTTTGCATCAGTTGGTCGTCCCCAAGCAAACGACCAAGTTGAAGCCTTCAACAAGCTCATCTCAGACGGCATCAAAAAGAAAATTGAGACGGCTGGCGGTCTATGGGCAAATGAGTTGCCTCATGTCCTATGGGCCATCAGAACAACTAAAAAAGGGGCAACCGATGAAACCCCATTTCTCATGACATACAACACTGAAGTCATCTTTCCAATTGAACATTACGAGCCAACACTTTGAATCATGCTCTATGATGAAGAGGCTAATTGGGAGGCCATGCGTCTAGCAATGGATTCACTCCCGGAGCGCAGGGGCAATGTCGTCTTGCGTCATGAGATATACCGTCTAAGAATGACGAGAGCCTACAACAGAAGAGTGCACAAACGACCCTTTAAAGTGGGGGACTTTGTGTTACGGAAAATGGAGGCAACTGGTAGGGCCAATGAACAAGGAAAGCCGACCCCTTCCCTACCAAATTTTTGAAGAAGTTAGAGGTGGCACCTACCGCCTGGAAACTCCAAACGGCAGGCAGCTAGCCAGAACTTGGAATGTAGATAACATGAAAAAGTACTACTTCTAAACACTTGTAAATCTTTGTAAATAGAGTATGTTAATGAAAAGATGCTTTATTTATGTTTTCTTGTACAAAGTCCCATTTGTGCAATGCACATCCGGGCATACATCTGCTCTAAACTAAGTAGATATTAGCTAAGTCTCAAACTTAGCAGCTATTTATAAGGCCAATGGCCGGATAGCCTTTAAACCGCCTGCTGCAACACGAGTAGGCATCCGGTGACGCCCATTTGGGTGAATTCGTCGAAGACAGCATCTCCTGTTTGGGTGGTACATTGTTCTATAAATCATAGCTCAAGCGGCTTTAACCAACTGTCTAGGTTAAAGATAACTCACGGCCGTTTGAATAATCAATTGAAACCTAGATACAACCGGTCGTTGCTTCAAAGCAACACAAACGGTAACTGATTTCTTGATCAAACATAACCGGTCTTTGCTCAAAGGCACTACAGCCGGTTAAAAACCAAAATTAAGCAAGGTCAAATCCTTAGCAGTTAATTCATAACCTTGTTATGATGCCTACGCCCGGCCAATGGCCTCCTGCATCCTAACGAACGGCGATGACAGATACCCAAAGGGTAACTCACAGCCGGTTAAACGACTAATATAGGTTGGCCCTAGCCGGCAGCGTCTGCTAATCCAACATGGAGAATAATTCTACTTCTTTAAATATGGTCAATGACCGTCTATCTGTCCGTCTGGATGCTTGATTGGACGACTGCCTGCTTAGGGTTGGGTAATAACAAGCAAACAACCGTCTAGGGGAAGGTAAAGCCAATGCATCCGGCATACCGCATGTACTGAGTCACTTGGAAAAAAGAAAAATATTTGTATGAGCATACTAGAAAAATTGAAAAAATTAAAGCAAATTATATCAAAGGCAAATATGGGAAAAACCGACTCAGTCGGCAAATTCTATTAATAAAAAATAATTTTCAGCCGGAACTACGTCCGGGGAAAAGAAGAATACATGAGATACTTGGCTCGCAGGCCGGAGTTAGAAAAAGAAAAACAACAAAGGTTCACTGCTGCTGGGGAGGCTAAGACACCTGGCCCTGGCCGGATGGAGGAGCATCTTGAGATTGCTAAGGTTGGGCTTCATTAGCCTCACTCGGCACTTGTTCTTCTACCTACTCCTCCTCCTTAAATTCCTCAACAATACCAGCCCATTCCTCGAAGGGAGCCGGCTTTTCAAGCCAAAGAGTCTGAGCATCGTACACCTTGGTGGCATACTTGTACCTTAACTCAAAGAACTCCCATTCGGTGTCCAAGTGGATGAGGGACCAGGCCATTTTCATGCAAGCCTCACAGTCCCGCTCATTTTCAGCAACCAGCCGGTCCTGCTCGGCTTCCAGCTTGGCCTTGTGATCAGCCTGCGTTTGGGCCAGCTCGTTCTTCAGCCGGGAGACGTCTACCCTTAATTGGGTGTTCTCCTTGTCGGCATCCCCCAGAGCTTTGACATCGGCCTGGAGGTTTTTCACTTGCAGCTCAAAGATAGCTGCCTTCTTGTTGGCCGTGTCAGCAGCCGCAGTGAGCTCCTTCATAAGCTCCTCCTGTTTTATCTCCCGGCTTTTACTTTGTATTTCATACATTAAAGTGTTGTATTGAGTAACGTCAATAAGGTCAGTCACCCGCCTATTGACGTCTCTTACCTCCTCTTGCTTCTTCCTCAAGGGAACCTTGAGACCGTCTACTCTTAGCATCACCTGCAAAATCAGCCGAAAAATGGTTAGCCTCTCAGTTATGGTACAACCGGCAAAAGAGTAAATTGTACAAAAGCACCCCAACTGGCCAATTACCTCGGCAAGCAGCGAATTGATGCGGTCAATGTTGACCTGGTGTACACCCGGCACCGCCTCCTTTTCGGACTAGGTGAGGGTTATAGGGTTTCGTAGTGACCCTCACTACGCGGAATGAAACCCCCCAAGACTCGCCCCCATAATTAATGCAACTAATACAAGCAAAACATAATTAAAACACAATTAAGAGTAAGGATAAGAAATATACCCTCGACGCGTGCTTCGCTCTTACAACGAGCTCTTACTTCAGCCTCGATAATGCGAGGCCTCCAACGGGATCGTACCCTCGAACCCGACCCGATCTTCCTAAGCCTCGAAGGTTAGTCGAGGCCCGGACAAAATATAAACTTGGAGTTTTACGAATTCAAGGTATACTTAACAATGGAGTTTCCTTTACAATTCCACTCAAGTGTGTATCCTCAAAATCCCAAAACAAGTGGGTATTTATAGAGAAAGGGAACTTGATTCCCATTTCATGATCAATGTGGGATCATGTGCAATTTTGATAATTTATTTAATTCTAAATTAAATAATTAATCAAAGCAATCACTATGCAACAAGTGTCAAGGGGAGAAAGAGAGTTAGGTGAGGACCAAGAGTAAGGGGGGGACCATTTCCTTGCTCCCTAAGGCTTTGCCCAAGGGTTGGTCCCCACCCCTTACAAAACCGGCCTCATGTGGGCTGCTGGGCTGGCAGCCAGCTAGCACTGCCAGCATGCCCAGCCAGCTAGCACCAGCCCAGCCAGCACTAGCATGATGCATGTGGCTGTTCTGGGCAGTGCCTACGCTGTTGCGTGCTGCTAGCTAGGCGCTGCTGCCCAGCCATCGCACACGCACACGCATAGCAAGCATGCGTGCTGCTAGCGAGCCACCCATGCTGGGCATTGCCTTGCCAGCCACACGCACAAGCATGCGATGCTTGGTGTTGTGTCAGCGATGCTGCGAGGGCATGCATGCACACGCACACACGCATAGGCCTAGCCATGCGATAGTGCTATGCTGTGTGTTGCGATGGTGCGACAGCCCTAGGCACATGCATACGCACACACGCATAGGCTTAGCCATACGATAGTGTTGTGCTTGTGCTGCGATGGTGCGACAACCCTAGGCACATGTACACGCACATACGCATAGGCCTAGCCATGCGATAGTGTTGTGCTTGTGCTGCGATGGTGCGACAACTCTAGGCACATGCACACGCACACACGCATAGGCCTAGCCATGCGATAGTGTTGTGCTTGTGGTGCGATGGTGCGACAACCCTAGGCACATGCACACGCACACACGCATAGGCCTAACCATGCGATAGTGCTGTTCTTGTGCGATGGGCTGCGATAGCACCTAGGGTGGGCCTAGCACACCATAGTGCACCTAGGCTTGTGATGAGCTAGCCTAGCCTAGAACTTCACATGGCTAGGCCAATGTGATGCTACGGCTATGCTCGTACTTGTTGCTTGTGATTTTGCGACGCTCGGCCTCGACGCCCTAGGCTCGGTATCCGACGTCTGTGTGTGTAAAACACCGACGACTCATCTAATCCTTCGGATTAATTCGTCGTTTCAGATCGGTTGTTCGATTGGGTTCGACCCGAAGGGTTCAGTTAAGATTAAGCTGTAATATTAATTGTACCTTAATATTACTGATCGGAAGCGGCCTCCACCTAGGCATTCCGATCACTTGACCTTACTGAAGAATTAGCTCTGTAATAATTCTGAACCCTCGATCAGAATAATACACTTGTTGGAAGGACACCATCCCTTTCAATCTCCCACTTGTCCTTCCGGACAAGTGTGCATACAGTGTATAGCCCATTTCCTATGTCGCTTAATGTCTCTTCGTGAACTGTAAAGTAAGATTCATCGTTATCCTTATTTCGTTTAGAAGTGTTTCTCGATCTCCGAGTTCGACTGTCAATTAGCAGATGATTTCTAAAATCTATCTGAGCACGGCCATGCATTTTCATAGTCTCGCTTTTCAAGCGGCCTTGTAAACAACAAAGACATGTTCCCTATTGTTAATAGGGGGACATTCCCAGTCTTGCATTGTAAGTTTCTCTTACTAAGAGGACCTAATCTCTCGAGTGTTCCCGTTATGATCCCCAGTTATGGCAGACGTTAGGCAACATCAAAGAGACTAGTACTCAAACAAGAAAACTTCACAACACTCATGGTTGAGGAAACAAGTTCCGATAGCTATAATGAGAAATGTACTTATGACAATTTTAAATCTCTTAAAGTACTCTCATAGGTCTATCCAATGCAGTTCCGAACTGGCACCTGTGCAAATGATTAATGACCATTACGTCCTAGCAGCACCAGAAACAGTGTTGTAAATCATATTACACACTAATCTCTGGTGGTCATCAATCGTCCATCAATTAGATTACCTTGATTAGGGACAATTTTCGATTTAAATATTCAATATTCACTTAACAGGTGTTTCTTTATCCAAGACATGGTCTTGATACCCTGTTTTGAATATTTCCATAAATCAAATGGACTCATTATTTAATTCTAAACCACAATTAAATAGCAATGGAGTGAATAATAATAATAATTTTGTTTGCATAAGATTAATTACTCCATAAATGAATGGTTTCAATACAGTGTCTTACATTAAAACATCAAGTTTAATTAAAACACGTGTAAAGTAAAGATCTATCGGACCCTTGATGGAGGGTACAACACCAAGTTCACTGACGAACTTGCGAATCCAAACAGCCTCCTTAGCGTCTTTTGAAGCAGCCATGTATTCGGCTTCAGTTGTAGAATCTGCAGTGGTGCTCTGCTTGGCACTCTTCCAGCTAAACACTCCTCCATTCAGACAGAATATGTACCCTGACTGTGACTTGAAGTCGTCTTTGTCAGTCTAGAAGATAGCGTCGGTGTAACCTTCAACCACCAAGTCTTTGTGGCCACCATAGACCAGGAATTTATCCTTGTTCCTTTTCAGGTACTTCAGGATATTCTTGGTCACAGTCCAATGCGCCTCTCCTGGGTCCGATTGGTATCGGCTCGTAGCACTCAGGGCATACGATACATATGGCCTGGTACATATCATGGCATACATGATCGATCTAATTAGCGAAGCATATGGGATCTGATTCATTCTCTCTCGCTCAAAAGGTGTGTGTGGACACTGTTTCTTGCTGAGAGTTACGCCATGGGACATGGGTAAATGCCCTCTCTTGGCATTCTCCATGTGGAATCGTGCCAGTACCTTATCAATGTAAGTACTCTGGCTCAATCCAATCATCCTCTTAGATCTATCCCTGTAGATCTTGATGCCCAATATGTACTGTGCCTCTCCTAAGTCCTTCATTGAAAAGCACTTTCCCAACCAGTCCTTTACGGACTTTAGTAATTTTGTGTTGTTTCCAATGAGAAGTATGTCATCAACATATAGGACTAGGAATGCGATGTCACTCCCACTGACCTTCTTGTATACACAAGATTCATCTGGATTCTTTATAAAACCAAACTTGTTGATGGCTTCATCAAATCGCAGATTCCAACTCCTGCTACCTTGCTTTAGTCCATAAATGGACTTCTTAAGCTTGCATACCTTTCCAGCGTTGCTTGGATCAACAAAACCTTCTGGCTGTGTCATATACACAATTTCTTCCAAGATCCCATTTAGGAAGGCGGATTTGACGTCCATTTGCCATATTTCAAAATCGTAATATGCAGCAATCGCAAGGATAATCCGGACAGATTTTAGCATTGCAACTGATGAAAAAGTTTCATCATAGTCAATCCCGTGGATTTGTCTATAACCTTTTGCCACTAGTCTAGCTTTTTATATTGATACATTTCCATCTTTGTCTGTCTTCAATTTGAAGATCCATTTGCAACCAATGGGTGTGTAACCCTCGGGCAAATTCACCAAGTCCCAGACTTGATTTTTAGACATGGAGTCCATCTCGGATCTCATGGCCTCTTGCCATTTAGCAGAGTCGGGGCTCGTCATAGATTGTTTGTATGTCGCTGGCTCATCGCCATCCATGACTAGGATGTCCTGATCATTGGTTAAGACAATACCGAGGTATCTGTCCGGTTGAGATCTTTGCCGTTGCGACCTACGAAGGGTAATAGGTTGAGCATTTACATTGTCTGTTTGATTTTGACCAATCTTCTTAGCTGCTTCCAAAGCACTTAGATTGTCAGTTTTATCAGGTTGACATTGTTGCTCGTGCTCTCGAACTTCATCGAGTTTGATTTTCCTCCCACTTGTCATTTTGGAAAGGTGTTCCTTCTCCAAAAAGACACCATCACGAGCAACAAATACTTTGTTCTCGGATTTATTGTAGAAGTAATACCCTTTGGTTTCTTTTGGGTATCCCACAAAGAAACACTTATCCGATTTGGGGTGAAGTTTGTCAGAAATTAATCATTTGACATATGCTTCGCATCCCCAAATCTTAAGAAAAGACAACCTAGGAGGTTTCTTGGTCCATAATTCATATGGAGTCTTTTCAACAGCTTTTGATGGAGCTCGGTTTATTGTTAGTGCCGCGGTTTGTAGCGCATGTCCCCAGAAAGAGATAGGAAGTTCACTAAGACCCATCATTAATCGAACCATGTCTAACAAGGTTCTATTCCTCCATTCGCATACTCCGTTCCATTGAGGAGTTCCCGGAGGTGTCAACTCTGAAAGAATACCATTCTCTTTCAAGTGATCGTCGAATTCATGGCTCAAATATTCGCCACCTCGATCCGATCGAAGTGCTTTAATTTTCTTGCCAAGTTGATTCTCAACTTCTTTCTGAAATTCTTTGAATTTCTCAAAGGATTTAGATTTATTCAACATTAAGTAGACATAGCCATATCTACTAAAATCGTCGGTGAAAGTGATGAAATATCGGTAACCTTGTCTTGTGGGTGTACTCATTGGTCCACATACATCTGTGTGTATTAGACCTAATAAGTCACTAGCCCTTTCTCCCAATTTGGAGAACGACTGTTTTATCATCTTGCCTAATATACATCCTTCGCAATTTTCAAACGACTCCAAGTCGAATGAGTCAAGAACACCTTCTTGTAGAAGTTTCTTGATGCGTTTGATGTTAATATGGCTGAGACGACAATGCCACAAGTAGGTTTGATTCAACTAGATGGTCTTAGCCCTTTTGGCGGTATTAACAATGTTATAACTTGTTTGTCAAGAGAAAGCACATAAAGACCATTTTCTGAATATGCTTTACCATATAAAACATTATCGAAATAAACGAACAACTATTGTTCTTAATTCGAAATTCAATACCCTTGGCGTCCAACGCCGAAATTGAAATAATGTTTTTGGTAACTCTAGGAACATGATAGCAATTGCCAAGTTCTAAAATAAGCCCATAGGGCAAAGACAAACTGAGAGTTCCAACGGAGACGGTAGACATCCTTGCTCCATTGCCGACCCAAATCTCGACTCTCCCTTCTCTAGCCTCCTATTTATCCTTAGTCCCTAAGCATTGGAACAAAGGTGTGAGCCACATCCGGTATCTAATACCCATGATGTTTTGCTAGCGAAGTTTAAGTCTATAACAAAGATACCTGATAAAGAAGCAATGGTGCCGTTCTTCTTATCTTCCTTGAATTTGAGGCAATCCCGCTTCCAATGTCCCTTCTTCTTATAGTAGAAACATTCGGAGTCGGATTTGGAAGAGGATACCTTTTTGTCCTTGATGCCCTTGGCAGTCTTTGACTTAGGCGGAAAATTTTTCTTTTTCCCTTTAAAGCTCTTCTTCTTGCTCGGCCGCTTGAATGGCTTGCCCTTTCTCACTATGAGCATATCATGCTTTCCCTCATCCTTGAGGGTTTGCTCGGCTTGCTTCAACATACCATGAAGCTCGGTGAGAGTTTTCTCCATGCTGTGCATATTATAGTTCATTTTTGAACTGATCATAGCCTTTCCATGTTCTCAAATAATCCAATCATGTTAAGAATGATGTCAATTGCCATCTCGGTTGAATACCTCTAGCCTTTCCATGTTCTCAAATAATCCAATCATGTTAAGAACATGCGGGCTTACCGGCTCTCCTTTCTTGAGCTTGCTCTCAAGGATTTGCCTATGGGTTTCGAACCTTTCAGTTCGGGCTTGCTCTTGAAACATATTCTGAAGCTCAGAAATGATCTCAAAAGTCGTCTCCTTTTTAAAGAAGGTCTTTCGAAGGTCCGGAGACATGGTGGCTAACATGATGCATTTGACATCCCAATTGGCACTTTGCCATCGGTTAAGGGCAGCCTGGATGACCTCGTCATTTGGAGCGTCGGGCATTTCCTCATCAAGGACGTATTTCTTTTGTTCTTGCATGAGAACAATGCGCAAATTTCTTTGCCAATCAAGAAAATTTGGCCCGCTCAACTTCTCCTTGTCGAGAATTGAGCGTAAAGAGAATTGGTTGTTGTTTGAGTTACTTCCAGACATTGTTCTACAATTGAAAGAATTTGAAATGAAAAACCATTCATATAATCAATAAGTTTGAAATTTAGAAGCGTTCATGCATATTTTCAATCTTATTGAGCATTTTATCCACGCATTAATAACTTTGTCCCTTTTAGGCGAGAATAAAATGATTCCGAGATCCTAAAGATCAAGAAATGGTTAAGAATGCTTTGGCTTGTCTTAACATTAAATATCTTAAGGTAAGCAATCCAATTTCTAATAGCTCCAAGCTATTCTCAGTTTGATAAAATGTCGCATCTAATGCACTCTTGACATTTTATCTCTTTTGCCACGACATCTAAGGACTCCTTACTGATATCGTTGAGCTTAACCAAGACAACTTGTATACCTAGTATACCTTACGTTCCTAGGGAAGTAGTGATGTCTCGCTTTGGCGTAGCCCATCACATACGCGCATTAGTTCGGTAATTGTTGTTCTTGGAACGGCAAATTTTAGCTCAATATTTTAAGGGACCTAGGGTTTCTATGTTGGTTGATTTAAGTGAACTTAACTAATCGTCGCAACATATGAAATCCTAGACATGCATCTAACATTCATATACATATATAACAATAATATATATATAAGGCATAAATTTGATGCATTTGGCAACTAGCATGACCCCTTGAAATCTTCAAAGGTCTTCATTTTGGCTCGTCTTCATCAAAACGTCGTCTTGAGACATCTTTGCCAAAATAAAATAACTAGCTACTACGACTAAGATTAATCTAAAGTACAAAAATACTTAACGGTTCGCAGACCGTATTTAGATTTACAAAAATACATAACGGAACGCATTCCGTATTTTCTATCCTAGTCGGGTCCCACTAATTGCCATTTTCTCAAAACCTGTTTTGAAAACAATCTTTCATTCACCCATTCACTATTTGTGAATGGCCCATGCACATTACGAGATACATAATTAAACACGCAAAACTAGTAACTAACTTAGGTGGTTAATCCGATTAACGCGCCTAATTAAAACTAGTCAAAGTTGTTTAATCCATTATTTCTAGGGTGCAAAATTGCTCACGTAATTAACTAAGCTCCCACTAAATTCCGCATCCATACTTAATCAATCTGATTAATTAAGTCGGCTTAACCCATAATTTGTCAAAATTTTGCAAAAGCCGAAAAATCGAGGTTTGACCTCGTTAAAATAATTACATAAATATTTTTAAACCGGCAAAATTTTCACAAAATGCATAGCTCGAAATTAAGCAAAATAGCCCACACAATGCCTAGTGGGTTGCGCACCATGGCTGCTAGGCAGCCCCATGGCCTGTGCTTTGGTGCGTGGTGCTAGCACGCAGCGCCAAGCATACCAAGCGTAGCATGCCACGCTGCTAGCACCAGCAGCCTGCCTAGCATGCTGGTGCCTGCCAGCAAGTGTGCGTTGGGCTGGCGCTTGCTGCCATGTTGCCCAGCAGCATCCCCTTGCAAGCCAGCTCCCAGCCACTGCCCCACGCACATCAGCCCCAAACTTCCCTCGCTTTTAGTCCCGATTTACGTGCGACGTAAAATTAATCTAAATTTATTTTAGAATTAATTTAGGGCAAAAATGAAAATAAAATAAGTCCAACTTAATTAAATTCAATTTTAATGGTGCACAAGCCTAAATCATCCAAAATTTTCTTTTGAAATAATTTAGGTCTTCCTTTATGCTTAAAATTGAAAAGAGCTATGTCCATAATTAATTTAACCAATATGCAAATTAATAATGGATTTAACAAATGGGAGTTGAAAAAATAAATTAATCATCTAATGATAAAATTTTCCAACTTTCGTACTTGTTTAAAATAACAAGATTACATCTTCCAATATGAAGATTAATCAAAATTTACTCACAAGCATTTGAACTTCAAGGATTTTAATCAACCAAAAAATGAAAAAATCCAAATTTAGTTCGATCATGGAATTTAGGGTTAAAGTTCCAATCATTTAAACATTTAAAAATTAGATCTTTAACATACTTAGGAACTTAAAATTACACATTCACATCAAACATTCACACATAAATGCAATTTATTTGCATAATTGTGAAGAAATAAGTTTGTTTGAAAAAAGAGCATATCAACTCAAGCACTAATTACAACTCCATAATTATGCTTAAGGATATTTAAAATGGCAGTAGATTAGGGATGCAATAATGAATTTAATCTATCCTTGAAATGTTTGCATTAATCAAGGTTTAAAAGATTTAAAACTTTCGTTGAAAACGAAAAAACCCCAAAAAAAAATGGGTTTCTGGTTTGAATTTGGCATCTGGACAGATCTCAAAGAGGAATGAATCTGATTCAGAATGTCGATTTCACCCAAAAAACACTATTTTTGAGCACAATTCTAGGTTCAACTGCCAAAACGAGAAAAATACGAGTTTTAAGATTAATAAAAACGAGCTTCTAATCCAATTAGAAAAGCAAAACCAGAATATAAATCTTCTTTTAAAACACCTTAATTAATAAATAATTGCAAAAATTAAAAGGAGCATGGCTCTAATACCTCTGTAGGGTTTTGTAGTGACCCTCACTACGCGGAATGAAACCCCCCAAGATCTGCCCCCATAATTAATGCAACTAATACAAGCAAAACATAATTAAAACACAATTAAGAGTAAGGATAAGAAATATACCCTCGACGCGTGCTTCGCTCTTACAACGAGCTCTTACTTCAGCCTCGATAATGCGAGGCCTCCAACGGGATCGTACCCTCGAACCCGACCCGATCTTCCTAAGCCTCGAAGGTTAGTCGAGGCCCGGACAAAATATAAACTTGGAGTTTTACGAATTCAAGGTATACTTAACAATGGAGTTTCCTTTACAATTCCACTCAAGTGTGTATCCTCAAAATCCCAAAACAAGTGGGTATTTATAGAGAAAGGGAACTTGATTCCCATTTCATGATCAATGTGGGATCATGTGCAATTTTGATAATTTATTTAATTCTAAATTAAATCATTAATCAAAGCAATCACTATGCAACAAGTGTCAAGGGGAGAGAGAGAGATAGGTGAAGACCAAGAGTAAGGGGGGGACCATTGCCTTGCTCCCCAAGGCTTTGTCCAAGGGTTGGTCCCCACCCCTCACAAAACCGGCCTCATGTGGGCTGCTGGGCTGGCAGCCAACTAGCACGCCAGCTAGCACTGCCAGTATGCCCAGCTAGCTAGCACCAGCCAGCACAAGCATGATGCATGTGGCTCTGCTGGGCAGTGCCTACGCTGCTGCTGCTTGCTAAGCGCTGTGTGTTGCTAGCTAGGCGCTGTTGCCTAGCCATCTCACACACACACGCACAGCAAGCATGCGTGCTGCTAGCGAGCCACGCATGCTGGGTATTGCCTCGCCAGCCACACGCACAAACATGCGATGCTTGGTGCTGTGCCAGCGATGCTGCGAGGGCATGCATGCACACGCACACACGCATAGGCCTAGCCATGCGACAGTGTTGTGCTGTGTGCTGCGATGGTGCGATAGCCCTAGGCACATGCACACGCACACACGCATAGGCCTAGCCATGCGATAGTGCTGTGCTTATGCTGCGATGGTGCGACAGCCCTAGGCACATTCACACACACACGCATAGGCCTAGCCATGCGATAGTGTTGTGCTTGTGCGATGGGTTGCGATAGCACCAAGGGCGCGCCTAGCACACCATGGTACGCCTAGGTTTGCGATGAGCTAGCCTAGCCTAGCACTTCACATGGCTAGGCCAATGTGATGCTACGGCTATGCTCGTACTTGTTGCTTGTGATTTTGTGACGCTCAGCCTCGACGCCCTAGGCTCAGTATCCGACGTCCGTGTTCGTAAAACTCCGACGACTCATCTAATCCTTCGGATTAATTCGTCGTCTCGGATCGGTTGTTCGATTGGGTTCGATCCGAAGGGTTCAATTAAGATTAAGCTGTAATATTAATTGTACCTTAATATTACTGATCGGAAGCGGCCTCCACCTAGGCATTCCGATCCTTTACCTTACTGAAGAATTAGCTCTGTAATAATTCTGAACCCTCTATCAAAATAATACACTTGTTGGAAGGACATTATCCCTTTCAAGGGTCCTCAGCATCCTCTTGTCATATTGTTGGAGGTCAGGCCAATGGGAAGAGGCATTTGCACCAACAGATTCATTCGTTAAGTATTGAGCATAGGCGGCACCTATATTCTGCCGGCAGCCTGAAGAATCCCCTGATTGGGTAGCTTGGGACTTGACTCGCATAGGCCCAAGCGGCCAGGGGGGATCAAAGGTGAGAGCCATACCTTCATTTTCAGGCTGAGGGGTCATCCCACCGCCAGCCGCAAGGGAACCGGTCGCTACAACAAGCTGCCGGCTCGAGGGAGTTTCAGGCTCCCTCGTCTCAACCTCAACCGGCCCTGTGTTTAGGCCAAGGTCTTTCAGGCTCTTGCCTGCTGAGGTAACTGGCTGACAACTAACTTAGGTCGTGTCGTGTGTGTGTTGGGTGAGTCCATTATTCTTTACAAGCTATACAACCGGAAAAACACAAAAACGTTGCAAGGGGTAGGGACGATACCTCGAAAATGCTTAGAGTGTGGGGAAAATTGGCTATCTGGATCTCTTTGTTGCTTGCTAGATACCCAGACGGTTGCCCGGATGTACCCACTTGAAGAGCAATTGAAAATTGTTGAACAACTTAACCGCTCCTCAGAAGTTTTGCTTGAAGATACCCTAGACGGTTGACTGGCTGTGGGTGTATTGAAGGCAAAGGGAATCAGTAAAAGGACCCCCAGGCGGTTTTAATGTGCTTTAGGTGATGAGCACTCAGACGGTAACCGGATGAGTGAAGAAAAGAAAGATGGTTGCGCAAGAAATAGCAGCCGGTATCAGAGCTCTTTTTTCTCAGAAAACTTCTCAAAAATTGCAAAGTGTGAAAATGAGGGGAGGGGGTCTCTACTTATAGAGAACCCCAGAAGGCGAACCGTCACCTTCAAAATTCAAATTCAAATTCACACAAAAAAAAAAGAGAGAGAGAGAGAGAAAGAAGGAGAGGAAACGTCACCTTCTCGGAGCATGACACCTGTCACAGGTGCCACGTGGCAAGCCACGTCACACCTGTGAGGGGAAAATGTTTAGGGTAAAAATACCCCTGTCCACGTGGACCAATCGCATGCTGACACATGTAAGCATCAAAGAGGTTATGAGAGAACCAACCCTCTAGTGACACGTGGCACTCTAACCTATGAAAGGGGAACTGATCCCCTCACACTATAAATAGAGGAAAATCCTCATTTATTGCATATTCATAAATATACACACAAAAAAACCCGAGCAATATTAATTGCAGAATTCTCTCGGAATCCGAGAGAAAAACCTTTACATTCCGCACTTTTATACATCCGGACACGTTCTAACTTGATCGTCGGAGGTGAAACTCCACCCAACCGGAGTTTCCGTGGTTTTGCAGGTACAGACAGTCGACTGTCATTCTTGGAATGGTAACTCTCCCGAGGGACTCCAAAAACCTCGAACCACATGTTGTTTGTGAATTGAAGGTGAATTGATGCTTGATGATGCGATAGCAGACCTTGATAGATTTATTGTTGTCGATTGTGCTTGATGTACCTTCTAGTATATGGTTCTAGTGCGACAGCATAGAGGCTATGTTAGGAGAAACATTTTAACCCCGATAGGTGGCTAGATTGGTCCTTAATTCAGCATTCAAATATACTTAGTTTGTGATCATTTCGATTTTATACCTATGCTTGTTTGAGTGAAGCTTATACCTACCCATCTCCTTAGCATTTTAGCTTTTGGCTTTGTCTAGTCTTGTAGAATTAGTTATCATTTCTTACCCCTTGTCGGCCTAGCTTAGTTGTTGGTGATGATTGTGGTGATTAGTCGTTCTCCGTGGATCGACCTTTGACTTACCACTAGACTCTTGTTTAGTGTTAGGTTTAGGTATTATAAATCTTTGTTTGATTGAAGGTGTTTTAGAATCCAACGACCTAAAATATCCTTTATCATGCACACACGAAAAACAAACAAACAATACTAAATATCCCACTATTAGGGAATTGCCTAAATCCTACATAGAGAGATTGACTATAATCACTATACTGTTGGTGATATTTATTAGCTAAAAATATTAAATTAAAGAAGAATTTTGGGCTTACCATCGATAGAGTAATTTTATTATGGTGGCTATTTCGGGGTTTTCTGATGTCCTGCGGGAGAGTTACAATTCCGAGACTGGAACCGGACGCCTATACCTGCAAAACAAACGGATGCTCCGGATGATTAGAGATCCGCCTCCGACGGTCAAGTTAGTACTTGATTAAGGAGTAATTAATGCGGAAATTAAAGTGATTGGGTCTCTCTAGGTGAGAGTGTTTAATGTGTGTAATCTGCGTCATCCCCCTTAATGAGGATTAAGGGAGGTATTTATAACCTCGGGAAACGTGCCAATCCTAGGTTTAGGTTAACCTTGGGCTGATTGGGCTTCCCTCGGAAGTTGGGCCTAGGTGGCCGACTTCTCCATTAGGCATGGAGTATGCCACGTGTCATGACATAATAGGTCCGGGGTGGACGAATAAGAGTGTGCCACGTGGCAAGCCCTGAGAGGTCCAACTGTGGGACACTTGGCAGGACCTGATTGGCCCACGTGGCGCATTCCGATTGGTGGGAGCAAAATCCCCTAATCATTTGCCCCTTACAAGTGGCACGTAACTGGTCACGTGTTACCTGTGACAGGTGTCGCCCTGTAACAGGCGACGGCCTGCTACAGGTGTCACTCGGCGAAAGGCCGAGAGATTCTCCCGCCCAAATTTTGAATTCCGGAAGTGACCCTTTGCCTTCTCACTTTGCCTATATAAGGGAGTGTTGTCTTCGGTCATTTTCACACTTGATAACTTTGTGAGAGAACATTCGGACCCCTGAACTTGCTCTGACATTTTGGACCCTTTCTGCCTACCGCCTGCTCTGACAAGCCGACTAAAAAGGATTTTCAGAACTTCATCAATCGTCACTCGTTCAGGTAACCGTCGGTTCTCTTACTCTTAATTTTCTCTTTACTTTATTCTTTTTTGAAATGGCACCACGGAAGCACACGACACGACCTAGGTTAGCGATCAGCCGGTCACCGGGGACGGCTGAATCTAGGACTAGGAGTGCCGCCTGCCCTTTTCTGGACCCATCTTTGCCCTTTATACAAAGTCCGACTGTATCTGTGACTATGCAGAACATGATGGCCAGAACAAAAAAGACTGCTATGATCTCGAACTCAGACGGCTCCTCCCACAGGGTGCCGATTAGTGAAACATCTGACCAGGCGCCAGATGTGGAAGTGAAACAAAGCGGCTTGAAAGCCGGCAGTTCTGAGGGAGGAGTCAAAGTGACCCCTTCCCATTTTACAGTTGACAATTCTACATTCTCTCCCGCTCCTTTTAAAGGAGAGGAGGCGGGCCCCTCTGGGAGAGGGGAGGAGTCGTCCTCTTCAGACTCGTCAGAGGACGAATCCGAGTCTAGCTCTTCTGGCCATGCTTCTCTGGACACAGAAGAGAAAAACAGTCGCCTACAAGAGGTGAGGCTTTCTCACGCAGTTGAGAAGGGGGACAATTGGGCGGAGCCATCCGCCTCTCACCGAGAGAAAAATACCCCCTACTACTGCACGGTACCTCGGGGCCGGATCACGGTCATGCAAGAAAAAGTGGGGAGCTTTATCGCAAACCACACAATGGGCCCCGACTTTTTAGTGTTCGTGCCGGATCCAGAAGACACAGTCGTCTGGCCGGCTGGTACTAGTAATGATGGCGCCTGCTTTGGCTGCTACGAGGCGGCCATCAAGGCTGGGCTGCGCTTCCCACTACATCCGGCTGTTCAGCGGATCTTGGATGGGTATGAGTTGGGGTTATGGCAGTTAGCCCCAAACTCCTGGGTCAACGTACTCGGCTATGTGGCCGGGTGCGAACTGCACGGGGTGGAGCCGAACTTCAAGGCTTTCGCCCACATGAACTACCTCAGCCGGACCCCTAAGGCAGGCGGTACCGGCTGGTATCAATTGACGAGCCACAAGGGCTACCTCATGACAAGAGGTAAAGCAAACAAATGGAAGGACTGGCGGAGCACCTTCCTTATCATTGAGAGTTCAGACACAGAGCTGAACAAGCGCTTCAACAGGTGGAACAGGAATCCGCCCCTTCTTGCAGGCGGCCGCAGCATGCCGCCTGTTCCCCCCAAGGCTAAGAAAGAGATCCTAGATAAAGGACTCTTCAAAGTAGAGTCGAAGGTGAACTCTACTTCAGGGGTACGAGAGCAAGTACCCCTGCACTGCGTCCCAGCTTCAAATGGCTCTACGACGAGTACTTTTTGGCCGCCTGTGGCCTCAGCAGTCGGTGCTCAAGAGGTAGCCGGCCTGTCGAATACTCTGTTGTTCCATGCATTTCTGTTATGACTTTTATTAACTTTGTTATTTGTTTTTGCAGCGGACGCCATGAGAAAAATTACCGCCTCCAAGACTGCGGCGGCCATGTTGCGGGCCTCCATCATGCAACAGTCTTCCACCGACTCCCCCAACAAGGGGGCACCCTTGGTGGGCTTCGAACCTTTCACTCTCTTTTTGGAGTTGTGTTTATGCATATACTGACTCTTTTCTTCTTTTTTAGACGGGCGCTCCAAGAGCTTCTTCTTCCCAACAGCCGGACACCAAGGCCCGGAGGACGACTGTTGCAAGCTCTCCTGGTTCTGCCAGGAAACATGCAGCGGCTGAGAAACAGCCGGCCACTCCTTCCAAAACTCCAATTGGGCCGCCTAGAAGTATGAAGTTGTCCTTGTAAATTTTAGACTTGCTCCCTTCTTTACTAGGTCTAATCCGTATGTCTATGGTTAATGCAGCCGGCCCTCAAGAGCCTGACTTGGTCGAGGTGGCCAAGTCTATGATCAAGGTCGTTCCTCCAGCTCAAAAGGGAGGCGGTCAGGGGTGTCGGCACCCTTGACCTAGACGGGATTGCAGGAGTCCTTGCTGAGGTATACTTAACATATTTTTGAGTATTTGAATTCCAGGACGCCTCTTTTTTTTTTTTTTTTTTTTTGGAAGCTGACGCTTGTTCCCCTTTTTACTTAGGCCCTGCTCCGAGTAAACGGCCTCCGTAAGCCGCTTGACAGGAAGAAAAAAGAGGTAAAGGCTGCAAAAGCTATGGCCGCCTCTGACTGTGATAAGGCAATGTTTCAAATTGCCCAAAATGAGGTTCTGACAATTGATATTCTTTATTATCAGGCGCAGGCTACCGCCGCTATCCGGGCTCAGTTAGAGGCGGCCCAGAAGAGGAATAGCGAGCTGGAGGCGACCATCAACAATCTCAAGGCCGAGCTGAGACCTCTTCGCCAAAAGATGTCCTCATACGACACCTTGGAAAAATCCTTGGCGGCTGTTAAGGAACGCCTGGTGACCCAGGAGAAGAGTCTTACTCAAAAGCTCTCGGAAAAGGCCGAGCAAGAGAAGAAAGAGCTGGTCCGGGAGATGATGGAAGACTCTGCTCAAATCCAGCGCATGACTTGGGGCCGCCTCTTTCCCAATGCCGACTTTGCCTCCTGGGAAAAAACGTACCGTCAGTGTTCTGATAGATATAATCAAGAGATCCTAGCGGCTGCTGAGGAAGAGGCGTTGGAGGAGGAGGAGCAGCCGGTAGTGGCCCTTGTGCCGCTTGGGGTGGATGCATCGAAGAAGGATGCAGCTGAAGCCAACTCCAGCAAAAAGAGTGCTGACCAGGCGGCAGCTGCTAATATTGAAGATCTGCCCCCTTCTTAAGCTTTATGTCTTCTTTCCACGGCCTGCGTGCCGTTTGTTTGTATTTACCCGGCCAGGGGGCCGGGGCTCTGAATATTTGGCCGGTCTTTAATGACCGGCTTCCTTTTAATGAATATTTTTGTTTTGCTTCAAATTTGTTTAAGTATTGAATATTCTGATATCCAATTGCACACTATACCGACTGTTTTACATGGCCGATAGTTGCAGACAGGTACGGATAGTTAGTCACGCCGCCTATGCCCCTGGACGACTGGTTGTCTGCTTCCAGGCTAGGCGATCAGTCGGCCATTTATCCAATCGGTATTCGACCCATTTTAAAGACTGGATCCCCTTTAGGTAGGCGGTCCTGTCATTTGTAAAATTAACCAAGTAGGAAAGTGGTTTCCTATCTGTCATGTTTTTAGGCTAGAGACTTTAGGCAATCTAGGCCGACTGTTCCCCGCCACATTTAATCTAGTGTGAACAGGTGCTATATGAACACCTTTTTAGTTTCATACTAAATTTTTAAGGAGTGACCAAGTAAACATGATTGTTACCTAGTCGCCGAGTGACTGAGTAGTAGAGGTTTCAAGCGGTGGGTACCGGTTGCTCCCCTTTATTCGCCAATGTTTGTTGGCTATCAACTCATAAGATACCGACTGTTCTTATCCCAAGTAGTCCAGTCGGTTGGTTGACACGGATGGTTACTGCGAACACTTGTTTGACCTGATTAGTCAGTTAAGTGAGAGGTATCCTTGTCCGGGAAACAGCTACGTGGTTGTCTTGTTTAGACAGTCGTATAGGTGCTGTGTAATGATTTTATAGAACAATGTTCCACCCAAAAGGGAGCTGCTCTCTGCGACGAATTTCATCCGGATGGATGCCGTCGGACGCCTGCTATAACGTTGGGACAGGTCGAATTGAATTTTTATATTTTGATCAGTTGGCTTAACGCCTGGTCTGATCATTTTAGCCATGAGCCTTTGATAGTTCTTGGTGAACTGTATTATGGGAGAGTAGCCGGTTGAGTGAAACAAGCGGCGTGCCCCTCTTAAGTAAGAATAAAAATTAAACATGGAGAGTAGCCGACTGTTTGTCAGTAGGCATGCCCCTCTTAGGTAAAAATGAAAACTAAATATGGAGAGTAGCCGACTGTTTGTTAGTAGGCGTGCCCCTCTTAGTACAAAATTGAATGAAACATCAAACTTTTATTAAGTAGCCCTTGACTATTTACATCATTCAAAAGAAATATTCCTTAAGATTATCTACATTCCAAGTTCGAGGCAACGGTTGGCCGTCTGGTGTTTCCAGACGGTAGGTACCGTCCCTGACCTCTTCACAGATTCGGTAGGGTCCTTCCCAGTTGGGAGTTAGTTTGCTAGACTCATTAGCCCTACCAACTGCTTCCATTTTTCTAAGTACAAAGTCCCCCACTTTGAGTGGACGCCTGTGTACTTTTTTGTTGTATGATCTAGTCATTCTCAGGCGGTAAATTTCATGGCGCAAGACAACATTGCCCCTCCTTTCAGGGAGTGAGTCTAATGTCAGGCGCATGGCTTCCCAATTTGCCTCTTCGTCATATAGCATTACTCGAAGAGTCGGCTCGTAGTGTTCTATTGGAAGAACAACTTAATTCTTGTACACAAGTTTCACTTAATTCTTTTATGGATTATGTGTGTATGATTTCTGAAATCAATTGTGTGCAGGTTGATTGTTCGTGGTACATCGATTCAGGATCATCGAGGCATGTTTGCAAGGACAAATCATTGTTCAAGACCTTTACGGAGGTTGATGGTGGAGAGATACTCTACATGGGCAATGACTCTACCGCTAAGGTGCTAGGCAAAGGACAAATTGAGCTAATATTTAGTTCGGGAAAATCTCTTATTTTAAGGGATGTGTTGTATTCTCCCGAGCTTAGGAGAAATCTTGTCTCCGGTGCTATCCTGAATCGTTTAGGTTTCAAATTAGTGTTTGAATCAGACAAGTTTGTATTATCTAAAAGTGGTTTGTTTGTAGGACTTGGCTACTTGTGTGATGGAATGTTTAAACTTAGTATTTGTAATACTTTGAAAGATAATGTGTATGTTGTTAATGATTACTCTTCTCTATGGCATTTGAGACTTGGACATGTTAATTGTTTCGGAGTTTTCTGATGTCCTGCGGGAGAGTTACAATTCCGAGACTGGAACCGGACGCCTGTACCTGCAACACAAACGGATGCTCCGGATGATTGGAGATCCGCCTCCGACGGTCAAGTTAGTACTTGATTAAGGAGTAATTAATGCGGAAATTAAAGTGATTGGGTCTCTCTAGGTGAGAGTGTTTAATGTGTGTAATCTGCGTCATTCCCCTTAATGAGGATTAAGGGAGGTATTTATAACCTCGGGAAACGTGTCAATCCTAGGTTTAGGTTAACCTTGGGCTGATTGGGCTTCCCTCGGAAGTTGGGCCTAGGTGGCCGACTTCTCCATTAGGCATGGAGTATGCCACGTGTCATGACATAATAGGTCCGGGGTGGACGAATAAGAGTGTGCCACGTGGCAAGCCCTGAGAGGTCCAACTGGGGGACACTTGGCAGGACCTGATTGGCCCACGTGGCGCATTCCGATTGGTGGGAGCAAAATCCCCTAATCAGTGGCTAGGTTTGAAGAGAGAGAACAGAGAAAAATTTAGGGTTTTTTTGTGGATGATAATATTTTTTTTTCTGTAGATTATTTTAGTGGCTTGTATGATACTCCCTCTGTCCCTTAATTTTTTCCCCATTGTAAAAATATGGGTCAAACTTTTAAAAATTTGACCATGAATTCTCGTTGATTTATATGTGATAATATATTCATGTGGGATCTTGTTAGAATTGTCTCATTGTATAGTTTATTAATATTAAATTTTATAATTTTTACGCATATAGAAATGGAGATATATGCGTTTAAAGACGTGTGTTGGAGATCGTAAAAAGTCAAACGGGGAAAAAAATAAGGGACAAAGGGAGAGGGAGTATGAGCTTAAATAAATACTCTTTACACTTAAATGTTAGGTAACATAACACAAGAAAGATCCTGCCAAGCTGCCAACTCTTACGAAGCTGTCACATGTCAGTAGTCAGATCCTTCCAAGCAATATACTTAAGCCCTTCATTTTTACCTCATTCCCAACTTTATTTTTGTCGTTCTTTATTACATTTATAAAAACTAAAATCACAATTATTACAATGTATTTCCAATTATACAGCTAAATAATAAATCAGACTCCACCGAAACCTCCACAAGCGTAAATATTCTCCTCCTCATTTCCCAACCCAAATTAAAAAAACACCAAAACAATCAAACACCCCCTTTTACAAGCAAACCCACTTAAATAAAAAGACCCCCAATTCACATTCTCACTAGTACAACTACAATACCCTCAAAACCAATTTTCCCAAATTCCCAATTTCACCACTTTAGTACTCCATAATAGCTTTAGCTTTGTATCCAATTGTATCATTTTTCCACAAGATGCACGCAAAGACGGATTCCGAGGTCACCAGTCTATCCGCCTCATCCCCAAACCGATCGCCCCCTCGGCGGCCGGTGTATTACGTGCAGAGTCCGTCCCGGGACTCGCACGATGGCGAAAAAACTACAACATCATTCCAATCAACACCAGTGCTGAGCCCTGCTGGCTCTCCCCCGCACTCTCATTCCTCAGTTGGCCGCCACTCCCGTGAATCGTCCTCGACTCGTTTCTCCGGCTCGCTTAAACCCGGCAGTGGGTCTCGCAAGATATCCCCTAATGATGGTGGATCTGGTGGTGGTCGAAAAGGGGGTCATAAGAAGAACCAAGCTCCTTGGAAAGAGTGTGATGTTATTGAAGAAGAAAATCTTATTGAAGATGAAGAGAATCAGAAACCACTTCCTCGCCGCTGTTATGTGCTCGCTTTTATTTTGGGGTTTTTCGTTCTCTTCTCCTTTTTCTCCCTCATTCTTTGGGGTGCTGCTCGTCCTCAGAAACCCAAAATCACTGTCAAGGTAATTGTTTCAAATCGCGGAAATTGTAATGAATTCGTGTGTAAACAAATAGCTCGATTACTGATTTGTTTGTTTTTGGATTCAACAGAGTATAAGGTTTGATCGATTTCTAGTATCGGCTGGATCAGATGCAACCGGTGTAGCAACCGAAATGGCATCAGTGAACTCAACCCTCAAATTTCTTTATCGAAACACTGCAACATTCTTCGGGGTTCATGTAACATCTACTCCATTAGATCTATCATTCTCACAGATCACCGTTGGCACAGGAAACGTAAGAATCTAATTAGATCCATACGAATTATAAAATCAAATAATTTCCATTGCGATTTATAATTAAAAAATAATAATCATTCAAGTAATAATATGAATTCATTTTGATGCAGCTCAAGAAATTCTATCAGTCTAGAAAGAGTCAGAAAACAGTGAATGTGCAAATATTAGGGGATAAAATCCCGCTATATGGAAGCGGGCAAAGCTTAGTTGGTACATCAACAGGCGTACCCACGGCGCCGGTGAACATGACGCTAAGCTTCACTGTTCGATCTAGAGCTTATGTGTTGGGAAGATTGGTGAAACCCAAATTCTACAAAACCATTGATTGTGTAGTTGCATATAATCCTAAGAAACCCAATTCTGCTATTTCCTTCAAGAAAGCTTGCACCTATCAATGAAAATCCAAAATTATTGGTGGTTAAAGTTTTATTTTTCTTCATTCACTTTTGGTTGCAAAATTGCTTACTACCATGGTACTCGTATCTTACAAGGTGCACCCGGTTATTTTTCGCTTATTTGGAATGATCCATCTGTACGATAAAAAATAAAAACGAGGCATATGAGCAGAAATTACCTTGGGCGCATCTAGATTTAGCTTTTATGGGTTAACTTGGCTACAAATTGAGAAAACTCAGGTCGGTGGCTAAGTAGTGGGAAATTACTGGCAAGGGTTGGTGTCGGTGGGGAGTGGAGAATGCACATCTTTATTTATTTTTTTGGATCTGTGAGAACATTTTTTATTTTCTTTTTAATATTAGCTGTTACTCAAAAGGAGTATTGTAACACATGTATGGAAATGCTAGTGTATTCATTATATATGTATAATATGATTTGCACTATTGATTTATTTAATGCTTAAAGGCAATAATTCATTGTGTTGTGAACCATGTTCTAGCTTAGCTGGTATTTTAGTTTGGTAATGGTTAGTTGGTTAAATCATCAACAATTCAACATGATTAAATACGTCAAAAAAAAAGGGACTGATTTACAAAAGTATGGTTCATTTGAAACTTATTTACTATTTTACATTGGTATAAACCTTATTTACGAATTTGTTGTTCACAAAATTCAGCTCAAAACCGCTACATACATAAACCGCTACTTCAACGGTTTAGTACATAAACCGCAACCAAAGCGAAATCCAACAATCTCGAATACGAAACCAAACAGCACCAACTATCCAAAGAAAATTGAGTTATTATATTGATTTTGACATTATGTGGCAGCAACTTAATTAATTTTAACGACTAATTGAATTAAGAAGAAAAAAATCAGGGCTAAATACCTTATCAATTTGGGGGCAAATATCCAAAAACCATTTTGTTCATCAATTGGTGGTGGCAATGCGAATTGTGTCGGCCGCTGGTGTGCAGGAGGTCGTCTATGACGATCTACAACATGATGTGCGTGCTGGTCTGATGGAGATGGAAAGGGGTTGTCGTGGTGCATTTGTTTTGTTTGTTTTAACGTATTCAACAGAGTAGTTTGTTGTGTGGAGTATTGAGGAAAACCCCTACTTTGAATAGTGGTTTTGATACTAAAACCGCTATTTGAAATAGCGGTTTGTTTTTTAAAAAATTTAATACATCCTAACGTATTTCTGAGCCTACGTGGACAACAACTTTGTAAATAAGTTTAGTACCCCCACAAAATGATAAATAAGTTTCAAATAAACCAATTCGTCCAAAAAAATAAAGTTATCATATTGTATTTAGTCTTTATTGCAACACTTGCACGGTTGATACCATTCACACTCCTCTTTAGTTACACATATTGTTTGTTATTTGCATAAAAGAATATATAGTGTATTTATGTAGACTCTTGTTACATTTGTTTTGGCCTCTTAGTATTGCTTCGTACTTCCTCTATCCTTTTATTAAGAACTAGTATTTCTTTTTAGGGAGCTCAAAATTACAAACCTATTTCTATTTTAAGGTTGTACTATATGATAATATTCTCCATTTTTTGATGAGTTGTCATCTCTTTTTTGTACTTTTTCATTAATTCCCAATACTTTCTCTATCCATCTCTTCAATTATTCTCAACTATTTTTTTTTCTTTTGATCTTTCTCTAACCCCACATACACTACTTTCACCAACTTTCTTAATTTCCGAAAAAAAATGCAAATAGGTTCTTAATAAAGGGATGGAGGGAGTACTCCATAATATTCCGTACCACTCTAATTTTACCAATCTTTTATAATTTCACCAAGTATAAGGCTAAAAAAGTGTATTAAGATAATTTCACCAAGTATAAGGCTAAAAAAGTATATTAAGTGCTCATTTGGTTCACATGGGAATTAACTTTCCATAGGAATTTATGTTTCATAGGAAATTTTTCCCTTAGAATTTTCCTAGGAATTAAGCTAAATTGTTTGGTTGACACTATAGGAAATTGCATTTCCTAAGAAATTCTACTCACCGGGGGGGAGGGGATTTGTTAAATATCGCCCACAAATTACTACATAAAGCCCACAAAATATACTTGGTTTGACAATTTTGCCCATTTGTGAAATGTTACCAAAAACAGAAAATTATGACATCGAATAATCAAATTACAAAAGACACTTGGTTTGACGCTTTTGGCCATTTGTGAAATCTTACCATAAACGGAAAATTATGACATCGAAAAATCGAATTGAAAAAGACACTTGGTTTGACGGTTTTGGCCATTTGTGAAATCTTACCAAAAACGGAAAATTCTGACATCGAAAAATGTGGAGCCGTACTGGGTCCCCGCGGGAGACCGAAGAGCCGAGGGACGCCGAAGAGCCGTCTTCGTCGCACCAAAACGAGGTAAATCATCATGGACCACCACCGTCATGGTTGGGGCGCTTGGCCTGGACGCCGGTGCCATGGTCGTGGCGCCTGACTAGGACGCCGGCACCGTGGCGATGGCGCCTGGCCAGGACGCCGGAACCGTGGTGGTGGCTTCCAGGCTAGGCGCCACTCCCACGGTCCTAGCGTCCTGGCCAGGCGCCACTGCCATGGTGGTGGTGGTCCAGCCAGGCGCCACTGCCTTTGTTTTTTTTTTTTTAATTTTTTTGTTTTTTTTTTGTTTATAAATTTGATAAATTGAAATTGTTAAAAAAAATGTTTTATTTGAAATTACTTTTTAAATATTTGTTAATAAATTTATTTTATAATTTTGTATGTGGAAATTAGATTTTTAATTTGTTTGTTTTTTTTTATTTAATAAATTTGATATCCCTAAATTTAAATTGTAAAAAAAAAATGTATAACTTGAAATTATGTTTTACATATTTGCTAATAAATTTATTTTATAATTTTGTATGTGGAAATTAGATTTTTAATTTGTTTGTTTTTTTTTATTTAATAAATTTGATATCCCTAAATTTAAATTGTAAAAAAAAATGAATAACTTGAAATTATGTTTTACATATTTGCTAATAAATTTATTTTATAATTTTGTATGTGGAAATTAGATTTGTGTTAATAATTTACAAAAAAATTAATTATGTGTTTGTGTATGAATACTTTTACACATAATTATGTTTTAATTTTGTATGTGTATGAATATTTTTATAAATGATTATGTTTTAATTTTGTATGTGTATGAACACTGTTATACATAATTATGTTTTGAATTTTGTGTTAATTTACGCTTTACATTAATATAGGTATTTAAATATAATATCTAATTGATGCAGGATTATGGTGGAGACGGAAATGATTACAGTGGGATATTTGTACATGATGGTCCCTTCAAAGATGTTCAACAAGCAATTGATTGGGCTAAACAGGTTGCAATTACTTCTGGTTTTTGCTTGGTAGTAACAAGTCATAAATCTCAACGGGATGGTAGAATGGATCACATTTTGAGATGCGATCGTTATCGCAAAAGAGAAGAAAGAGATTTCAGTACAGCCACTCGGTTTAATACAAAGCGGAAAGGTTGTGGGTGTGAGTTTAGAGTAAAGGTTCGGCAACTAGAGAGTCGTGAAGGTTGGGAAGTGAAGGGTTACTCCAAATGGGGGTATCACAACCATGAGATGATAGTATATGAAGTGGGTCATCGATAGTTGAGCGGCTTAAGTCCCGCTGCAAAACTGGTTGTCAAAGAAATGAGTGATGCTCAAGTGAAGCCTGGTAAAATATTAGCATCTGTGTTAGAGAAATTTCCTAAAGACCAGCCAAACCGAAGACACATCTACAACGTCAGACAGCAACTGAGGTTTGAACGGTCAGAGGGAAGGAACCCTATACAACAGCTTCTACACCAGGCACAAGCACGTGGTTACCTGTTCTGGTATGATTCTGATGAAGATACAGCGGAGGTGACTCATTTATTCCTTGTGCATCCTGATTGTGCTGATATGATCAAGTCTTGGCCATCTGTGATTTTGATCGATTCAACGTACAAGACAAACAAGTACAGGTTCCCACTGGTTGAGATGATTGGGATGACTCCAACAAACCAGAACTTTCTGATTGGTCATGCAGTCATCAAGGATGAGACGGCTGCGAGTTATTATTGGGTCTTGGAGAAGCTGAGAAACTACATCGGCCCTAATGTTCAGCCATCAGCCATCGTCAGTAATTGTGAGGGAGGTCTCTTTGCCCCCATAGTAGAGCTGTTTCCACAATCGAAGCACTTGTTGTGCACATGGCACATCAACAACTGTGTGAAAGTGAAAGCCTACAACCTTTTCAACAAGAATTTGGAAATGGCAAAGAGATTGGTGAATGGTAAGTGGCGGAAGATCCTACAAGCTACCACAGAGGCAGTGTACGATCGAGCATTGGCTAACTTCAGGGATTCGTACCAATGGTGTCCGGCAGTGGTGAACTATGTGATGCAGCAGTGGGTACCTCACAGGGAAAAGTTTGTCAAATATTGGACAAACCAAGTACTTCATTTTGGAAACACTACAACATGCAGAGTTGAGAGTGCTCATAGAGCTACTAAGGACAGGACTGATTCTTCCACCGCTGCTTTGGATACACTATTTGAGAGAATAAACAAGGCAATTGAAACTCAGAAGAATGGCATCAGGAACTCTCTGGAGGACTCTAGGCGGCGACATGGTACGATGTATTGCCATTTCATATTTAAGATTCTACATGGGCGTGTGTCACACTACTGTTTGGGGTTGATTCTGGCCAAGCACAACAAGATGAGGGAGTTGGCGGATGAAGTTGATGTTCGGTGTGGATGTGCTATATCAGTAACTCATGGATTACCTTGCGCATGCACCATTCACCGCGTAATTACCCAAGATAGGACGTTGTTACACGTTGATCAGGTTCATCCATTCTGGAGAACGCTCGTTATTGGTGAGCATGCAGATACGCAGACGGTCGACCGTGAACAGGAGGAGTTGGAGCAGTTTCGTTCGATGTACGATCGAGTATCCTCCAGTCATCCTTCCATTATTCATGATGCTACTCACGTACTGCATGACATGTTCAACACGTCCTGCTTAGATCACGAGGAACCTGAAGGGGTCGAGCGACCTAGAGGTCGTCAACGGCGGAACAGGAGTGCGTTTGATTACATTCGTGGTCGTGGTCGTGGTCGTACAACGTCATCCAGTCGTAGCCGGTCTTCTTCGTCTGTGAATATGCCCGGCACTGGTACAATAGCTTACTTTAATTTACGTGTTATAATGGTTTTGAGTTTACTGCTGACTTGTTCACTGTGTTTAATGATATGTTCAACAGGAACATTTGATATTGACCAGTTTCCATACAAGGATAGGATACCTAACATCATCATGTCATTCTTGGACGGCTAGAATGATGTAGTTGGAGATGGTAACTGCGGATTCCGGGTCGTGGCTGATGTATTTCAGATGGGCGAAGACAACTACGATTTAGTGCGTCAATTGATGTACAGTGAAATTGCCTCTAACCGAGATGTTTATCGTCATGTGTACCAGGACGGCTTGGATAGTGCTCTGCAGCGTGTCCGGTGGGGAGGAGGACCTTGCGGTCTAAATCACTATTTCGACGCGCCACTAGATCTTTTTGCCGTTGCAAACATTTACAAGTGCGCAGTAATGCATTTCGGGCTGGGATTGCATAGTCGAGCTTATTATCCTTGTACAACAGTTCTCCCTTGGTCATCGTGTGAGACCGTCACTACACCGGTCAGAGAGTTAGCTATTACATTTCTTGGGTCGTCATACAAACATTTCATCCGGCTTGACCTGTCATCCAATTTTCCTGTCCCACCGATCATACCTCGGTGGTACGACATTCGTAAAGCAAGCGTAGAGGGTTGGGATGCGCTGTATCATGACCGGATCCATCAATGGAACACCCTAGCAGCTTTTTAGTTTTTCTTTTGTACACAATTTCTGTATAACCTTATTTTTCATGATTTTAAAACCTAAAACGATAATTTCAAATGTTAGAACCTAAAACGATAATTTCATTTGTTAGAAACTAAAACGATAATTTCATTTGTTAGAAACTAAAATGATAATTTCAAATGTTAGAAACTAAAACGATAATTTCATGATGTTAAAACCTAAAACGATAATTTCAAATGTTAGAACCTAAAACGATAATTTCATTTGTTAGAACCTAAAACGATAATTTCAAATGTTAGAAACTAAAACGATAATTTCAAATGTTAAAACCTAATACGATAATTTCAAATGTTAGAACCTAAAACGATAATTTCATTTGTTAGAAACTAAAATGATAATTTCAAATGATCATGACTAAACCGATAATTTCAAATGTTAAAAACTAAAACGATAATTGCAAATGTTAGAAACTAAAACGATAATTGTAAATGTTAAAAACTAAAACGATTGTACTAAATTCTGCAAACTACAAAGATAATGTCGTATTTCACAACTAATTTGATAATGTAAAATATATTCAACAAACAAAATGCCAATAACATCAGTAATCCCTCTTTGCCGCCGATTCCCAATGCGCAAGGGTCTGTTCCAACTCTTCAACAGCAGCTCTCGCTGCTGCACTCATGTTGTCATTCTCCAGGGAGAGTTTTTGTACGCCTTGCATTACCTTTCCCATCCACTACACAAAAAAAAAAAAAAAAAAAAAACATGAAATTGAATAACGATATATAAAACTTTAAAAAAACGCAAAAATAAATTTTTGTTCAGACATATCGCATCTACGGCAGTTGGCGGTGGATCATGATCATCGGCGTCATCGCCATGGTCGAGGTCTCTAATCAACCTCGGGTGCGAATACCGGTTGTACCATTCCATGTAGTGCTGGTCACACATGGGAGGCACCCTAGTAGGCGGCCTCTGCAGCTCCGCAGTCCATAAGCGGGCAACCATCGGGAACTGCTCCCACGTGGCAATCATGCTATCCGGCCATTGGACGACGTACTCCTTCGACGACGCAGATCGGACCGTCTTACTCGGCCATGCCGGTGGAGGAGGGACAACTTGGACGAACCCAAGCTGGCGAAGAAAACGCTGGGGCATGTACACCTCCATGATCTCACGATACTGTATGAGTCCCGTGTAGAGGGTCCTGGGTATCCTATTACTAGGGTTCTGGCCAAAAGGCATCCAGTTCACCTGCACAAAATGTTTCAAATTAGTAAGATTCATAATAAATGCATTACAGTACAAATTTTGAAATAATTCATACACTTTACCTCTAAGGGGGACATCCTGTCAAGCGATAACCGTATTGATCGGAGGCAGTCAACAGATTTCTTCTCCAACCGCAGACTCCACGCACAGGCACGGGGCATCCCATCAACAATTGGAACTGAGTCACGGTGTGGTCGAAATGCAGGAAAATACTCGTATATCCAGGTCTGCAATGAAGTCAGACATCTAGTGATACCTGCCGCGTCAGCCCGACTCGAAAATCCTAGTTGGCGATACAGATACGCCAACGTAGCCGACCCCCAAGAAAACTGACCAACATTGTCGGGCTCACACGCATCAACTATGTCGCTTGGCCTGAGCTTGTTTTCGCTCTTATCCGGAAACAAGGTACACCCGAAGAGAAGAAAAACATAAGCAGCCAGCTGTGCATCGTGCGTCCTACGTGCACCGGGGTGCAAACAACGCTGCAAGACGGATGCGATCTTTACACCGCCGTGGTCCCAAACACCAAGCGCCCCGGTATACAGCGCAGCCCTGTCCACCGCCAACAGCTCCGCCAGCAAATCTGCCTGATCCGCATCAGTTACACCAGAAAGGCGTTTACCCTCTGCGCGAATCCCAAGAATGGCCCCGACGTCATGCAACATGATCGTCATCTCACCGAATGGAAGGTGGAAAGAGTTCGTATGCGGCTGCCATCGCTCAACGAAAGCCGTGATCAGCATCCAATCAATCTTATCGTGCATGGTGGCAGGAAGGTGATTCACCCCAGTGCCCTGCAGTCGGTCGAAAATCTTGCTCTCCACTGACCAAGCCTCAGCCTATCTGCTCAAAACGCTACAAGTCTTTTCCCGGGTTTGGCATTTCAAAATGCCCGTCACCAAACCCATGTCCTGGTCCTCCCAGATACGGGTAGCTATGTGTCCTAGAAAGCTAGGAATCACACTCCCGTCTACAGGCCCCCCAAGCACCGCACCCCTAACCACCCAAGAATCATTAACGACCCTCAACCGTTTTCTACTTGCCCCAGACACGGTGGACGCTGATGATGTGCCAGATCTACTCATAAACCTACCATCCCTACCCTTACGCACATCTACCCTATGCGTCTCGTACATGTCATCTAGCCTCTAAATGAATGGACCGTAATCATCGTACGGTCCACTCCCATCGTCCACATCCTCATATGCGCCCTCCTCCTCCTCCTCCTCACTATCATCATCTTCATCCTCATCCCGATAGTGAACCCGTTCTCTACGAGCCGAGGCCGAAATGCCACAGGATCTAAGATATCTGGGCGTCGAGCTCTCCATCGAGTAGTTTCCACTTCTAATAAGGTCTATATTCTTCCCCGCACCATGACGAAAATGCGACACCTTCAAAAAATTAAAAAATATATAAACATAAAAAAAATTATAAGAAAAATAGCTACCAATACCCAAATCAAATAAACTAAAAACATACTAACAAATTAACATAATAAAGAAATTAACAAAACACTTAAAAAAAATAATAGAATAAAAAATACACTAACAAAGGAAATAAAACCAACACATAAAAATATATATAAACATAACTAATTCATTCGCAATTTAGTTTTGGTTTTCAATCAGGTGTAATCGCTTTATTTCATAATTTACTGAACTTATATTGATTTTTGTCTAGCGTCCTTTTAAGACTTCATAAATCAATAATAAAAATTAAAATTAATTAACTAACCAAAAACAATATCAAATGAACATAAAAATGTACTAACAAATTGAAATAGAGAATAAATACAAAAATGTACAAATAAAACAAACAAATAATTGTAAACAAAATATAAACATAAGAAAAATACAACAAAATTGAAAAAATTTATAAAAATAAACAACAAAATATACAAACAATTGAAAAAGAAATTACACAAAAAAAAAAATTAATAAACATAAAAAAAAAAAAAAAGCGGGGGGCACCTTGGCTGGACGCCCAGCCAGTGGTGGCGCTAGCTGCAGACATCGCAACCAGTGGGCTGGCGCCTGGGCTGGACGCCGTAGCCACGGCTGCTGCGCCTTGGAAAAACGCCACAACCGTGGCTACGACGTCCAGCCCAGGCACCAGCCCACTGGTTGCGGCGTCTGCAGCTGGCGCCACCACCACTGGCTAGGCGTCCAGCCAAGGCGCCCCCCCTCACGGCGGTTTTCAAAATCACGCGTAAATCAATGTAGTTAATATTATATTATTATTTGTTTTTCCCATTTTTAGCTCCTTATATGTAGCCATTAGGGCTATGTATAACATTTTCCATATTAAAAATCATTGGGAGATAAAAAGGGTTAATGTATTTGCTAAAAACAACAAGAAATTGTTAACAACTTTTTAAAACGAATTATAGCGATTAATGTTAAACATTTATACACAGGAGGTAGTATATCTCATTAACCAACTATTTTTTCTCATTTGTTGAGATAAATGTTCAGATATTACCACAAAGAGGAATAATATTACTCCCTTTATTTTTAAATACTTTTTTTTTTTTTTTTTTTTTTTTTTTTTTTTTTTTACGGGCATTCTTAAATACTTGTTGAACTTTTGTGTGTGTAATTTCATTAAGATTCATCGATAATACATGTAAACGAATAAAGTACTTGTTCATAAGAGAGAAAATAATACGGAGTAGAACATTAGTTAAAATGAGGTTGCCATGCTAAAATAAGAAGTGTTAATAGTATCGTGATTAGGAATTGAAGTACAAATGTCAATTTTTTTAAAAATAAAATAAAAAACCTTATTTTCATCTTGAATTCGAAATTTTCCTTCAAAATTATCTTCATGTGTTTTTAAATTTAAGTTCTAGCTAACTTTTCACGTGGAGAATCAATTTATGAAAGATAACACCTTATGTTCTTAAATTTTTACAAATAGAAAACCTTCACCAGACGTTTGGTAGATGACCAAAAATAATGGTAATGATAATGAATTTACATATAAATATGCTAGCTCACCACCCCCAAATTGACCATTTTCCTTAGCAATTTTCATTCCCAACTAATAGTGACACTCTCAATTCTATAGTGACAATCACAAATTACAATTAGCTTACACATAGGGAGATCCAAGCCATCGACCAGAATCCCAGCTGAACTTCCCCTGGAGGGGGGGGGGGGGCAACCGGAAATGATAGTGAAAACCTTTAACATACTCTTTTTAGACTTTTGCACCAACTCAACCGAATTTTATTCTATCTTGTAAATGAGGTTCTGAATTTTATTCTATCTCAAATGATAGTGAAAACCTTTAAAACGCAGGCTTTGAAACTTAAGGCCCCAAACGCATGCTTAATAAGACCATCACATATCTAGTAGAGTTTTCTACATTCTATGACTATATGTAGACGAGGTTTTACACAGTTCACTGTAAACCTGTAAGTCTGTAACTATATGCATTTGAGCACTTACAAGGCCATTATCTCTATTAGACAGATTTTGTGAACCATGCGCTATCAAAGCCTAAGCACCATCAATACGCTTTTTCCTATGGGCTCCTGTATGTGCAGCAAGACAGAAATCAGACCATGCAAATTTAGTACTTTGTATAATTTAACAAGCAAATTAAAAGCTTGGTCTTTGGCATATATAACAGATTAAGGGAATAGTAATAAATTTGTGTAAAATCGTATTCATAATGCCTGTCAAAATCAAATACATATGATGGATGCATCTCTAAAACAAAACAAGTATTTTTCTTAAATTCATTTTCATTACTCACCACATTCACAAATATAGGTGGTTATCCTGAACAATACAAAACAAATGAATCAAAAAATTAAGTCTGGTGATTAAGGTGCAAAACCACGAACATCCATTCACCATTAATAAGGATGAATAGGAAAAGGAAGAACTAAGTCACAGGGGGTGAGGAGAATGGCTAAATAAATTATGGGGAGCTCCAAAATGTAAAATAATGAAAGAGTTTTGAGAAGAAAAAAAAAAATTCCAACGACACACTTGAAAAAAAAGGGAAAATGCTACAGCATGTAATGTGTGCATGACTTCTAAGATCTCAAGGACACAAAGGTATGAGCCTATAGAACAAATCCGCTTGAAGTAACAAAGTGTGCAGAAGATTATGTAACTGGAAGAGTGGAAAGCATAATATATCTTTAGCCAAAACTCACACCTTAATAACATATGCTGTAGAATTTAAATCAGACAAGAAGTCATGAACATGAAGAGAAAATGACCATTTTTGTTTGTGTACGCATCTTAAATATTATTACTTACAATTCACGACAGAGAAATGAAATCGACTCACCGATAACCCAGCTAAAATTTATTGCTAATAACTTCTAATTTCAATTAAATTTAGACAATAAAAATTATTGCATTAAAAATCAACGACACCTATCATATTTCATACAGTATAACTCGAGTTTTAAAAAAATACTTACCAATTGAGCTCTTGCTCCAAAGGACCTGAGTGTCAATAGTAGTGAGGTTTGAATCATCAAGGCGCTTCCATGTTTTTATAGACTTGACTGCTCCCCAGCCACCTTTACCAATCTTTCTCAACTTAATCTTCAACACTCTTGCCCTCCTAGCCCAACCAGCCTTCCCATAGGCATGGTATCCAAAACCACCAGCATAGCAAAGATTTATATCCATCACTTTACCGCAGAAATCATTTTTGTGATCATGACCTGTAAAAACCGCTCTGATATCACCTGCTTCAAGCATGGCTGTAAAAAAACCCGAGTTTATGCTCGGTGAAGAAATGCCCTCCTGCTTAACACCTGTAAAGTTTGATGTATCGAAACTTGCATATTCAGGCAACGGAATGTGGAAATACACTAGGCCAGGAGCAGAGTCCTTTTGGGGTTCTTGGCAGTTCATGTATGCTTTCTACAATGGAAATTTCAATGATTGAAGTTGGATTAGTATTTCATAAATTTTTCAGTCAAGCATGCCAGAGATGATGTTTTAACACGATTATATGAAAATTCAAATTCAAAACACAAGGATATTGTGTCTTTTTTTTATTATTATTTATTTTTAAGCGATTAACAAAATAGTACCTTCAATCTCCTAGAAGTACGAAGAAACCAAGACTGTTGAGAGGTCTTAATCCAGCCATATCCAGAAATTAAAGGAATTGTTGAGTAGTCTCCACTGTCAAGGAAATAAAGATTGAGAACTGACTTATTCTGGAAAGGTAAACCTTTGACACCAGCCACCTCAAGGTTGTAGTTTCCAAATCCATCAATTTTTCCAGCATCATGCGGATTCAACAGAGATAAGGTGCTTTTCATGTTGACTATATATTTCATGACTCCCTCCCTTGAAAGAGTGGATTCCTGATCATGGTTTCCAAGAACAGCAGCCCAGGGGATGTTGGACATTACAGCAGGAGCAAATGCAGCATCCATTGATTTTGCTGCATCAGTAGCATCTAAACCAAATATGTTGTCACCTGTAGCAACAGACAAATTATCTTCATAAATTTGTAAACTAACAGACATAAAATATCTAAAGGCACGATTTTTTTATATCATTTTATTGCCTGAATATGCAAGTTTTGATTGGGCCTGAATATAATAATGGAGTTACATGGTGAGACTATTGACATGCAAAAAAGAACTACTAGATTTGGCTGTTCTTACAAGGCTAGTCTAACAATGGTTTATGAATGTGAATATTACAACTCTCTTAAAGAATTCTAGAGAATAACTTAGATAAGCAAGAAATGACATAATTTTTCTGATCTTCACACATGAAGTGTTCTGATATAAAGAGAATTGAAACATCCTTAGGGGCATATCTTCTGACACCAAATGACATTAACAATTTTTTAGTTATAACTTCTTATCACTAACAAGTAAGTTCATTAGTAATTTATAATAATAGGTATTTAAGTGCTTAATCATGCACAGAACCAGGAAGTAGTAAACCAAATCAAGCCATGATAATGGATGCATGGAGGAGCAATGAAGCTTCCAGCATCTCTTTAAACTTTGCACAGACGCGCTGCCTTGTTTTTGCATGGACACTCAATTATCTATGTCTAGCTCAAAGGTACTGTTTGGGGTCCAAATAACTTCTATTTGGGCCCAATCCATAAATGAAAATAATCAACGCCCGATTGCAAGGCTCAGCCCTCCGGCCCATATGTCAGGTCAGTCAACGAAGCCCAGTCAAATGGTCAGCCCATTTGACTCCTCAAGCCCACTCCATTCCTTTGGACAAAGGTATAAAAGCCATCATTTGGCAACATTTACGGATATTCACATATAGCCTCAAGCAACCAAACCTCTTGCATAGCTATTCTCTCTACTTTTATACACCGCACTGACTTCGGCATCGGAGGGGCCTTCCTCGGCACAACCCCCGAGGCCAGTTAGGAAACCCTTAATTTGGACATCTCTCGAATTGGGCCTCATCTCCACCCTAACGAAGGACCTGCCGAAGGTCCATTGTTTTGTAACCGAAACAAATTGGCGCCGTCTGTGGGGATACTTACAAAAAACTAAGCCAAAAATCTCACACTTACCTTAGCCAACGCAAAAAATGACTAAAAACGGTAAAAACTCCAAAAAAGCGAGGAAGATGGGCATAATCACGACGAGGACCAATAGGACACCCTCGTCGTCACCTGAACCATCTGCCTCTAACTCTCCGAGGAGAGAGAATCTGCGCGAGGGATCTCCATCCCGATGGATTCGCCAAACTGTGAACTCACCGAAAGGGAGCGAAGCTCATGAGGAGAGCCCTCCGCAGAGCATGCATTCTCTCTCCCATCCGAAGTCAACTCCTCCTACTGTCCCTTCTACGGAAGAAGTGGCCAGGGCTGTCTGCATGGAATTCATGAAAGCCTTGGGTGGGCGCTTCCCATCCGTGCATGATACTCCTCCTTCACCCCCGCCGAAGCCAGAAAGCCGGAAGAGAAAATTGGTTCCGGAGGGCGAAGGACAAATTCCATCCTCCAAGGGGGGAGGAAGCGGAAGGGCCGAAGACTTGGCCATGTAGGTCGGGAACAAAGAAGGGACTCGGGTCACTTTGAAAATTCCCAAGTCCAGAACTCCAAGGACTTCCCAAGCAGCCACAACGCTTCTCGCCGAAGCGTTTACGAGCGCCTAGGTGAAAGGGAGAAGGACATTCACAGCCGTCTCACTTATCCCGAAGGCTCTCGCCCCGAACTGTCACGCGAAGGGACACCCTTCACTTCCACCTCTCTAAGAGGGAGAAGTGAGGTTCCTTTGCCTAGGCAGAAGGGGAAGGCTGTGATGGTTCCCACTAGTTCACCTTTTCAGAGGTGAATATTGGAGGAGCATGTGCCGACGGTGAAAATCCCGGCACACATCACTTATGATGGTACTTCGGATCCGAAGGATCATATTGCCTCTTACGAGGGGCATATGTACCTTAACCCCAGGTCCGAATCTACCTGGTGTAAATACTTTCCTACGACTCTCAAAGGTGTTGCCCAATCATGGATCACCAAGGGGGTCAAGGAAGGCTCTATAACAGGTTGGACCAGGTTCAAGAGTAAATTCTCCACGGCTAACCGCCGAGAGAAAACAACCACAGAGCTGATGAGCCTGCAGCAGTCGGAGGACGAAAGTCTCCGAGACTATCTGACCCGTTTCAGCAACGAGTCATCCAGAATCACAAGTCTGGACAAAGACCTCGCCGTATTTGCACTACGAAACGGTCTTCAAGCTGGGAAATTTTTGGACTTCATGGTCATGCACCCACCACAGACCTTAGAAGAAGCCCTCGATGCTTTGGATAAATTCATCCGAGTCGAGGAATGGAACAAGGCTAAGTCACAATCTCAATCAGGGACTGTGAAGCCGAGATTCCGGCGCCGAGGATAGGGAAGGTGAAAGCCTCAGAACCTCCCTCGGCAGCCGAGCCAAAGAAGGACAGGGCCCTTACACAGGGAGGTTCGAATCTTACACCCCTCTTACCTTACCACGTACTAAAATCTTTAGTGCGACTAAGGAGGAGGGAAGATTCAAGAAGTCGAAGCCACCTCCTTCATGGCATCAGAAGAAGGGGAAAGATCAATGGTGCGAATTCCACGAATCTAGTGGGCATCGCACCGAAGATTGCCTCCAGCTGAGGACCAAATTGAAGAGATGGTCCAAAAAGGATATTTGGAAAAATACGTCGCGAAGTGCCACGAAGAAAGGAAAGCCGAGAGGGACTCTCGGCAAGATCTGGATTATCTCCGGAAAAGGGACAAGCCGAATGAGGGGGGAAACCCCAATATTCTCACCATTTCTGGAGGAATTTCTCGGAACACGCTGAAACGCAATTTGAGGGGATTGACCCATCAAATACACAATGCTGAATTCCGAAAACCACAGTCTCCGGTGCTGAACATGATGTTCACAGCCGAAGACTGCAAGGGGGTGGCGTACCCCCATGATGACCCATTGGTAATTATGACGGGAATCGCAAACCACAATGTCTATTGAACACTCGTGGACGGTGGCAGCGGGGCGAATATACTTTTCCGAAAAGCATTCGACCAGCTGAAGTTGGAGAGCAGACACCTAACTCCAGTTCCCTACCCACCCGGGAACTGGGTTCAACGGCTCTTCTTCATATCCAGATGGGAAAATTCTTCTTCCCGTTAGCCTCGGCCGAGACCAGGCAAAACGGTGCATTATGGCCGAATTCTTGGTCGTTGATGTCCCATCGGTATACAACGTGATCATGGGGAGACCCTCATCCACGATGTTCAAGGAGTTGTCTCGACGTACCATCAAGCCATGATCTACGTTTCAGACAAAGGACGCTTCGAAAAAATATTGGGCAGCCAAAAGGAGGCTCGAGAATGCAATTACCACAAACCATCTATAAGTCGCCGCAACAACAAGGATGATGAGGAAGAAAAAGAAAAAGAAAAAGATCGAGGTACCAAAAGGCCTAAGGGCTTAAGTGCTTCGGCTCAAGGATCCCCAGCTAAAAGATCATCTTTGGGGACCGAAAAGGCTGGTTCTTCGGCTGGGCCGAAAGACTCAGAGGAAGATCAGCTGAAGTCAGAAGGTCTGCTAATATTAACAGCAGGAATCCGAAGAATCTGGCGCCAAAGCAATGGAGCTAGATGATCAAACAGAGTCAATACCGTTGACCAAAGGAGATACTGAAAAATGTGTCAGCATCGGACAAGGACTCGATCTGAGCTTCCGAGTTGAGCTAATCCAATTCCTTCGGGACAACCGAGATGTGTTTGCTTTCTCGGCAGCAGATATGCCCGAGATTGATCCGAATCTCATCTCACAAGCTTAACGTCGACCCCACATGTTGGCCCATTAAGTAAAAGAAGCGGAATTACTCCGCGCAAAAGAACCAAGACATCACAGCCGAAGTCAAGAAATTTCTAGATGCGGGGTTCATCGAACCTTGCCAATGTCTGGAATGGCTAGCGAATGTGGTGATGGTTCAAAAGGCAAATGACACCTAGAGAATGTGCGTTGACTTCACGGACCTAAACAGGGCTGTCCAAAGGACTTTTATCCCTTACCGAGAATTGATCAGCTAGTCGATTCGACAAGTGGCCATACCCTACTTAGCTTCATGGACGCATTTTCTGGGTACCATCAGATCTTCATGCACCCCGATGACAGAGCAAAAACGACATTCATTACAAGTGCCAGGGTGTATAATTACAAGATGATGCCCTTCGGCTTGAAAAATGTCTGGGCAACGTATCAGAGATTGGTGGATCACGTATTCGCCGAGCAAAAAGGCCGCAACATGGAGGTCTATGTTGATGATTCCATCGTCAAAAGCAAAGAGGCTAAAGACCATGTTGCAGACCTGGCCGAAACTTTCGCCATTCTGAGAAAGCATCAGATGAAGTTGACCCGAAGAAGTGTGTCTTTGGGGTGAAGTCAGGAAAGTTCCTCGGCTTCATGGTCAGCAAAAGGGGGATTGATGCCAATCCTGCTAAAGTAGAAGCAGCTCTTGACCTTCCCGAGCCGAAGACAAAAAGGGATGTTCAGCGTCTTACAGGGAGAATGGTTGCCGTGTCCAGATTCATCTCAAGAGCCTCAGACAAAGGGTTACCTTTCTTAAAGGCGGTCAAACTTCCGAAATCGAAAGAGCTCACATGGGAGGAAGAGCAGAAAGCAGCTTTCCAGCAACTCCGAGAGCACTTAACTCATCTCCCAACGCTGGCGAGACCAGCCGAAGGAAAGACTTTGTACTTGTATGTGGCGGTTAGTCCAGCCACCATCAGTGCGGTTTTGCTGAGAGAAGAAGAAAAAATCCAACAGCCGATCTACTTTGTGGCTGACAGATGCCGAGACACGCTATCCCTTGCTCGAAAAGGTTGCATACTCAGTGGTGGTAGCAGCTCGGAAGTTAAGGCCCTACTTTGACTCTCATCAGATAGTGGTCTTGACTGATCAGCCGTTGGAAAAAGTCCTCGGCAAGGTGCAAAAATTTGGCAGACTGACGAAGTGGGCTTTTAAGCTCACTGAATTCAGCATAAATTACCAGCCGAGGGCAGCCATCAAGGTCCAAGCCTTAGCGATGTCCTAGCCGAGTGCTCCTATCAAGAAACACTTGACGAGGAAAAGAAAATTTGGACCGTTTTCACGGATGGCTCAGCAACCGTGAATGGTTCGGGGGCAGGGGTAGTCATTACTTCTACCAAAGGCAAATCCTTTGAGTATGCACTCAAATTTTCATTTAAAACTTCCAACAACGAAGCTGAATACGAGGCAGCAATTGCTGGCCTAGAATTATGCAAAGCATTGGAAGCCGAACATGTCCGTTTAAAGACAGACTCTCAGCTCGTCGCAAATCAGATCTGAGGCGAATATGAGGCCAAAGAGCCCTCCATGATCTCCTATCTCGCGAAGATCAAAACAGTTATAGCGAAGCTGAGAACTTTTGAAATTGAGCTGATCCCAAGGGGTCAAAATGCTTAAGCCGATGCACTCTCCAAACTTGCAAGTTCATCTCTCACTGAGCTGAACCGATCCGTGTATGTGGAGGTGCGTCGAGAAAGAAGAATTGACCAAGAACCCGAGGTTCTTTGAGTCGCAAGCGAGCCGAGCTGGATGGACCCCATCCTTGCTTACAAGCTTCAAGGAGAACTCCCCGAAGACAGAATCATGGCCTCAAAGCTGAAAAGAATCAGTTCAAGGTTCATCGTCTACCCCGCTGCTGAAGTGTGTGGGTCCAACAGATGCAGATTACATCCTTCGGAAAATTCACCTCGACATCTGCGGGAACCACATAGGGGAAGGACCCTAGCCCATTAAGCATTAAGGGCGGGGTACTATTGGCCAACCATGATTATTGACGCCAAGAAGCTGGTGAGAAAGTGTGAGAAATGTCAAAAGTTCGCACCAGTCATCCATCGGCCGTCGCGAGACCTTCGGCCAATCCTAAATCCACTTCCCTTTGCTCAATGGGGATTGGATATTTTGGGACCTTTTCCTGAAGCTCCTTACCAGAAAAAATGGTTGATAGTCGGCATAGACTATTTCAGCAAATGGATTGAAGCCGAAGCAGCTTCGAATATAACTGACCAAACAGATTTATCTGGCAGAATATCATCACTCGCTTCGGCATCCTGAAGGTGTTTGTCTTTGATCATGGAAGGCAATTCGACAATCTGCCGCTGAAGCGGTACACTATCAGTTCGGAATAAAATTGGCATATTCGGCAGTCTGTCATCCTCAAAGTAGTGGCCAAGCCGAAGCCGTAAATAAGCAAATACTCAACGCTCTCAAAAAGAGAGTTGAAGATCAAAAGTCCAAGTGGATAGAGAAACTTCCCGGAACTCTATGGTCACTTCGGACAACGGAGAAAGAGGCAAAGGGTATTCACCTTTTGAATTGGTGTATGGATGCGAGGCTGTTTTACCAGTGGAAATTGGTTTAGAAAGTCTTCGAGTCAACCAGTTCTCAGCCGAAGAAAATGAGCACCTCATGAAAGAGTCCCTTGATTTCCTAGACGAAATCCGAGATTCAGCTAGAGACAGAATGGCAGCATACAAACAAAGAATCGGCAAGTTCTATAACCGAAGAGTCCAGGCAAGGCTTCTCAAAGTTGGGGACCTTGTTCTTCGGAATGCTGCTGCTGTCGAGAAAAGTCGCATCCATGGAAAGCTTTCGGCAAACTGGGAAGGGCCTTATGAAATATACGATGAGCTCCAACCAGGAACTTATCGACTTCGGCAATTAGATGGAACTGAATTGAAAAACCATTAGAATGCTGATGTACTTAAGAAATATCATGTGTAAAACCCGTTGTGGGAGAACAATCTATGTAAGTACATTTTCTTCAATCTGTGAAAGGCCTTTGAGCCACCATTAGTCAAAATTTTATTATGTTTCCATTATTTCTCTCTTCATCGTTTTTGAAAAATTCAAGTTCTACTCCTGGCGCTGTCCGAAGTATTGCATAGTGATGCACTGTACTTCGGCAAGCCGAAGAACCTGCGGAAAGGGGGGATAACAAATAGTCGTTCCCTCGGAAACTCTGAAGACCTCATCTCCAGAATTCTAGGGGGCAATAGGTACTCACCCAATTAAGCTCCAAGCCGAAGCTCAATACTTACTTGGGAAATTCCAAACAAAACCCGAGCAGGATGAGCAAGGCAAAAAGAATGAGGAAATAAGGCATTCGAATGAAGGAAAATGTTCAGCCAAATATTTTCAAGCCGAAGCTAAGTCCTAAAGCTACTCAAACAGGCAAAGTGAGAAGAAAAAGTTGAAATTCTACTTCATCATTCAACAATAGATATCGAAAACTCAAGCATCAAACTTGAGATATGTTTGGTAGATAATGCTGAGCAAATGTCAAAAAATTCAGAAAAAATCCTAAGTCGGCAGCCACCCACAAAGCGGAAAACACAGCTGCCGAAAGTACACAAAAACAGTTAAAAGTTTGTACAAAGGCAGGCTGAAAGCAAAAACAGAGGCAAAACAGAAGCGGTATTCATCAATTAAGCACAAGTAGATCCGCAAGATTCTGTTGACGACTGCCGGAGTTCCTATGCCTCAGCAAGGAACGTCGTTCGGAGCAGCTAGAGCCTCGGCATCAGCCGAAGAGGAAGCAGGTTGAGCAGCATTCAACTCTTGAGCAGTCTCTTCTTCTTGACTCTCGGCCTCGGCTTTGACGAGCCAGGAATGTTACTTCTGCTGGACTGGCCTCAGTCATATGAGCATCTTTTGGATCCATGGACCAGTCTTCGGCCTGGTCCCACTTTAACAAATTCTGAGCAGCTTCAAGATCTGACTTGGCCTTGGAGGACTCTTCCTTCTCAGCTTTCAGCGCATCCTTCAGCTTCTAGACCTCAGTTTCCAGCTCAGATTGCTTATCCTTAGCTTCTGTGCGAATGCGAGCAATCTGACTTTCATGGTCTGCAACCAGAAGTCGCCGAGACTCAGTCTCCTTTCTCACCCTCTCCTCAATACGGGCCTTGAACTCAGCAATGCTCTCGGCCCCGTATTCTTTCATCACCTTCGTCAACCCATGGAAAGACGGTCTGTTCCAGGCTTTGGCAGAAGGAGAGGAAGTTGGCACTCATATTTTGCATGTCAGCTTTGGGAGCAGAAGCCTCCTCCTCAGCTTTTGCTTCAGCTCAGCAAGATGAGCCCGGTTCTCAGCCTCTTCAGCCTTCTCGACCCTGGTTAGCAGCTCATCATGCATTTCCACAGACAGGAAATGGTTGTACACAACCTGCAGAATAATCAGCAAGGTCGAAGGTTAGCCGAGACTAACACTTAGAAAAATTTTCTCAAAAAACAACATATGTGAATAAGCAAGAAACGCATAGAAAAAGTTAAGTGTTGAGAAGTTACCTGCATCAACAGCTTCTGGTTCTCCAGAAGAGGGTTCGGCACCTTAGCAAGAGGCTCGGCAGCCCCAGAAGCAGCGCCCACCATCCAAGCCCTGGCCTTGGCCGATAAATTGGCCAAATAGCAATCACAGCGTCCTCAACGTGGACATTCAGTGCATCCACCTCTTGTCAAATACTCTCCGTGAACGGCCCAGAGTCATGTTGAGGAGATGGGGGAGGGGTTTTCAGCTCAATCACCTCGGTAACAACTTCCCGAGATGGAGAGGTGACCTCCCTTGTTTCTTCTTCCTGGACCTCCTCAAGCCGAAGCCTCTTTGCGGGCAGTTGAGGAGCCTTAAATTGCCCTGGACGAACAAGAGCCCTCCTGCCATTGTTTCTTCGGGAGCAGATTCAGGAATAGGAAAGGCTTCAACTAAGTCTCCTTTCTCTGCCTCCTCGTCCAACTACAGTAGAAGAGAGAGAAGGGGGCAAGTACGTGTGTAAGCAAAGTGTAAAAAAAAAAAAAAAAGAGAGACCACACACAGACAACTCAGCCGAAGCCTTATACTTAGCAAATTCGCACAAATCAGGCAAGTCACAGCAAGTCACAGCAAAAGATTGTTAAAGTTCTACAATTGTTCAGGTCCTAAAATGTTGAGCAAGTAGAATACAACATGCATCCGAAGACCTATACTTCGCAAAATTCTTACAAGTTAAGAAAGCTACGTATAATGTGCATACTTAAGTTGAAGCTATTCACTTAGAAGAACTTTTCACAAGCTGAAGAAGTCTAAGTGCCGAAGTTTTATACTTAGAAAATTTCAAGCAAACCAAAGCATCAAAGAGGCAAATCTAAGCAATGAAATACAAAAGAGTCGAGGACTTACCAAAGGCCTGAGCAGGTCCTGAGAGAGTCTGAGTCTTCTTCTCCCTCTCCCATCAACTCGGAAGTCGAAGCTGGAGGTTCAATACCGCCGCGAGGAAGAGCAGCAACAGCAGCCCGTTCTTGAGCCGAATGCAAGAAGAAGGGATCAACCTTCTTATACCAAGGTTTTTGCGCCAAGTATTCGAAGGCGCTCACAACCTCAAGTTTCCTCGGCTGCAGAGCCAAAGAGCGATCCTTCGTATTAGTGATGGGGGGCGTATTTGTAATTGGCTCCCTCTCTTGGCTGATCCCAAGTGTCTCGTAGTCGATGCCCGAGTTCTCTTCGCAAATTTCTGAAAAAACAAAGAGACAAAATTAGTTCGGCAATAAACGGCCGAAGACAACAAAAATCAAGAAAAAGACAAAAGAAAGTCTCGGCCTCAGCCAAGTCACTTGCCACCTTGGTATCTTTGGCTGAGGCCGACGACAGCCAACATCTTCTCTTGGAAGATATAGTGGCAGCAAGGTAGCCAAATGCTCGGCACGTTGGCCATTCGGCCAGTAGTTCCAGCAATAGCCATTCGACCAAACATCTTCATCTGTTGCTGAGTGCCTCAGTAAAATCATCGAGCTCGATGCTCGACATCTTGGGATCTGGCTTCCTCAAATAGCGAGGGCTCCCAAAATAATTGGGGTGATCTTCATCATGGGGCCCTCACCCAGATCCATTGCCCTCTCCAATTCTTATCCGACGTATCGTTCGGATACCCCCTCTCATCCTCAATCTGCCACCAACCTGGCCCGTGCCATTTGTTGGATTGAGTGTTCTACGTGAGCTTATGAATACATCTAAAACAGTGCACGCTCGGCTCAAAACCATAGAACAGGCAAACCCACATATACGTCATCACCCTCGGATGCTGATAGGCGTCAACTGTGCCAGGGATATATTGTACCCATTCAGCACTTGCACGACGAAGGGGTGGGCAGGAAATCGGAGCCCATACTGCAGCTGCCTTGTGTAAACTCCAATGTATCCAGGAGGTGGCCGATGGATTCTGTCATTAACAGTCGGCATTTGGCACCAATAGCCGTCCTCCATAATGCCGTAAAAAACCTCCAACTGCCCGACAAAGCGATATCGGCCGTCATTTTCTATCCACCAAGAATAAGGTGCATCGTTCATCACACCCTCATTCTCTCGAACATCAGTCCATTCCCGTTCTTCGGGAGTCAAAGGTCTTAATGCCGAAGACTCTCTTCGACCAGATGTACTTGGCTCGACAGAGCCCGAGGGAGGTACACTGGACAGGGGCATAACCCTCATCGCTTCACCACTTGAAGCCGCAGCAGGCCAGAATTAGCATTTGGGTTACGCCCACTTAGAAATGGCATCATCGCCAAAGGGCGATTTCGCTTCAGCTCTAGCTGAGGCACTTCCTCCTCGCCCTCAGATTCAGGTTCTCGCTGAACCGACCTTTTGCCTCGGCTTCTAGCCATGGTTTAAAGGAGAAAACAGAAAAAAATGCGAAAGAGAAGGGAAAAAGGAGGCTATTCCGAAAATCAAAGAAAACCGAAAAGATTTTTCGGAAAATTTCCTTCTACAAACTCGGAATTCGCCGAGCTACAAGTTCGGGAGAACGGATTTTGAGTTGAAGCTTCGGATTGCTCGGAATCAGTGAAAGAAAAGCTAGGGTATTGCGCGTGTTGAAGGGGAATGCGAAGTTTGAGTTGCTAAATGAAGAACCAGTGGTTCGAAATCTCTTAAGTGTGTTCTGGAATTCAATTTCTAGAAATTAAAGAATCTTTAACAGTCCCACTAAACACACTTCAATTCGTGGCTACTCAAATTCCCTTGCCTTAATTGCAAACCGCCAAATTCATTACCCACTAAACTCTCTCCAGTTCCCCATTACTCTTAATTAACTGTCATTAACGATAATTAGGCTCCTCAAATTCCTCAAACAAAATACAAATTATCTTCATTTACTTCCCTCCAAATTTCTCAAAAATCAGAAAACCCGACCCGTTATCCTCATGAATCGGGTTTGGGGAGCAAGTTGTTTGGGGTCCAAATAACTTCTATTTGGGCCCAATCCATAAATGAAAATAATCAAAGCCCGATTGCAAGGCTCAGCCCTCTGGCCCATAGGCCCATATGTGAGGTCAATCAACGAAGCCATCATTCCTCAAGCCCATTTGACTCCTCAAGCCCACTTCATTCCTTTGGACAAAGGTATAAAAGCCATCATTTGGCAATATTTACGGATATTCACATAAAGCCTCAAGCAACCAAACCTCTTGCATAGCTATTCTCTCTACTTTTATACACCACACTGACTTCGGCATCGGAGGGGCCTTCCTCGGCACAACTCCCGAGGCCAGTTTACATTTGTTCAGCTGTGCTAGAAACCCTCAATTTGGACATCTCTCGAATTGGGCCTGATCTCCACCCTTACGAAGGACCTGCCGAAGGTCCATTGTTTTGTAACCGAAACAGGTACTTTTGGGCAGATTATTCTAAACAAACAAGGATGGGCATGCAACAATCCTTTTAACACTTATTCTTAACTTTATGTTTACTATTCCTCTGACCTTAAGAGTATGCCATTATAACTACACAACTTCAAATGACATAAATCATGTGATATACTTATTAGAACATTTACTGCATAAATGTTGCAACAATCCTCCTTTAATATAAACTCTTATTGCATATACATTGCTTAACATGAAAAATACTCAAACTTGTTCATTACGGAAATGTCGAAACGATTGAGTTTTACTCAAGTATAACAATAATGTGCAGCTGGTGCCCAAATCATCAACAATAATGTGCAGCTGATGCCCAAATTATTTGTTCTAGTGATTTATATGTCAAAGATCCCATAAGAGTGACAAATGCACAATAATAGATATCTAAAGCATAGATTTTATGACAGAAAGAATTTTCTGAAACACTCTTTTCTTTAGTAACACAGTAAAAAAAAAAATTTAAAGAGAAAATGTATAAGCAAGATGAGGTACCAGTGAAGACAATGAGATCAAGCTTCTCAGCTTTTATCATTCGCTGGATAAAAGCAGTAGTGTTGAGATCAGAGCATCCTTTAACTTGATTAGGCAACACATCCAAGCATGGCGTGATCTTACCATCAGCATAATGCATTTCTGCGACTTGCAAAATCTTAAAAGCCCCCTTTCTATTAAACCTCAAGGGTGTTGAAGTTGCACATGTCAGTACATTAAAGATACAAAGATTAATCACCAGAAACAGGGTGTTCAAGCAAGAAAATGCAAAGAAAGGTGCTTTCTTATCAAACAGAAGTGCCACCATCCCTATCTTTTTATCTTTTCTTTTGAGCTGCAAACAAACTAATAAACATATGTCATTATCAAAACTCCTTAAGGTGCGTCACAAAGAACTATTAAGTACAACAATATGAAACATCATACCAGAAAAGCCAATTTTTGTTTGAAAGGCAACGAGAAAACTCATTAAATTGGATGACAAAAATTGCCAATAAGGCTCCAATAAATTGGACATTAAACTTCAAGCAACATTATTCATGATCCGTATATTTTCCACACCAATAAAGTGTAAAGGATAATGAAGACTAAATCACCATTATCATTATTAGTTTACTATTTAGGGCATGCTTAGATTGAGAGTAATGTATTACTAGGGTAATAAAAGTAAAACTAAACAAAATGAAAGTAAATATAGGGGAGGAGGACATAATGAATGTGTGATTGTAAGGAGTTTTAAGTAGTGGTGGTGTGGTGTTAGGTAAAGAAAGGGGAACTACTACCCTCATTTTGGGGTTAATAGTTACATTAGGTGGAGGGTTGGTAACTATTACTCTCATTATGAGGGTAATGATTCTGCCATCTCTCTCTTTTCCTCATGTCACAACTACCTTATTTCATTAGTAAACATCTTATTTTCCCACAACACCTCGGAACACTTAAGTTTTTCCTATTTAGACTTTTATTACTCCCTTAATTAATTACCCTAAACCAAGCATGGCCTTACAGTTTGTATAATCCATTGAATTAATTTTTATCTTTAGGTTGATAGTTAAAGTATTTCCTAACTCTTAGCTAATGTCCCTTGTCATATTAAGTACCTAAGTCATAGTTTGTTAATCTTCAATACTCCATTCATATACAATAACTACTCTTGTATACTGTCATCAATAATATTAAGCTTTCCAACATTCTTTTTCTCATATTTCTATCATAAAGCTACCAGATTAGGACATAAGAAATGGAAATGTAAAAATGGGCAGCACTTAAACCCCATTTTCATACAATAAAGAAATGCAAAACCTAAATCAATAAATTGACAGTTCTTCTTGAAACTTAAAAGTCTAAATTTGTTTTTGTTCGCAATGATGGAAAAAATATAGACAAAAAGATTATATATACTACGTATTAAAGAACTATGTTACAGAAAGTAATTAAAATAAAAAGGTCATGAAACTCTTAATATCCTTGAGGAGAAAAGCTTGCTGGTATGTTTCAACAATAACACTTCACACACTTTTCTGAAAGAAATACTGACAACAAAAAGGAATTCCACAAACGAAAATGACTCAAGAGAGCTGGGGCCTAGGAGGAAAACAACTTTTAGGAGAGGTGATTTTTCCATTTTCCTTTGTTTCGTTTGTAAAGGGTGAAAAAAAACTTCTCTTATAGATATATGAACAACCTTCTCCACAGTTTTACCCTATATTCTCATGTTCCTCTCTCTCTCTCTCTTCCCTCAACCATCCTCTCTCATCAACCTCCATTAACTTTTCTCTCTAACTTATCTCCTAAGAAATCAGACAAAGAAAAACTAATCATCAATTGTGTTTCAACATAGAAATTTTTTTTCATGAATTTAAGTTCCCTTTGCCCCTTTGGACATGTTTTCCATCTGACCAAACCGATCTAAGTATTGAAAAAGAACTTCCTGTCAAACTAATACGGGAGCACCGATTGCATTGCGTTAGTTTTGGCATGTCACGCACATATTTGAAGACCCACTAGTAAGGAAAGTGAAAAGAAAGAAATTGTTAAGGAAGAAAAAAATGACTTGGATGGAAAGAGTTAAGAGGGGCATGAAGAAGTTAGATTTGCAAGAACATATAACATTAGAGATGGGAAAGTAAACATATGATCATGGGGTTGGCAAGTTTAAAAGATACAACTTTTGTTCATGTAGTCGACCCCATCTTTGGGATTAAGGCATTGATAGTTGTATCAAAATTTTCAATTACATATACTCCCTCCATATTTTTCAAATGTCACTTCGATCGGCACATTTGGGATTAAGGCATGGCTTTGACCACTAATATTTTTAATTGTTAATTAGTGAAAAAAAAAAAACTAAAAATTGATATTATGAAAATATATTTTTTTATTGTTCTACACATATTGAATGATAGCATATGTTTTTCATTTTCTAGATAAAAAAAAAAATTAAAAAAAAAAGTAAAAATTTGCATGTGAATAGTGCAAAAGTCAAACAATTAAAAAAGGTAGTAACAAAAGAAAAGAGTAAAATTCCATTCTTGAGGAAATATATTAATATAAGCATATAAAAACGGTTTATTTGGTAAGCAATAAAAGATAGTGTTAATGTCATGAGTAATTTAGTGAGGATAACTCTATGATAATGTCAATGGTAATGATTATCCATCCTTGTACAATTTTATTTTTTTTTCATCATACACATTCAACCACTAAGTATCAATGCAATTATTTACCTTATGTATAATCCTAATATTATGATTTCTAATGCAAGGTATGTTATTTGACAAAACTTTGACCTTATTTGTGCATTAATTCTTCTGAAAAATAACGATTATCAATGATATATTATTATATCCACTATAATGTGTACTTTTCAAATACGTAATTTTCATAATTAAATTATTAAATAATTAAAGATAATTATCACTAAATAAATACTAATAAAAAGTTAGTTTGTCTAATCAACTCTAATCTAATTAAATAAACAAGTATTCTAATTTTGTTTTTCAATAGACACACTTTTTTAAAAAGGCTTTCTTTTTAAAGTGACATAACTCCCAAAAATTAAAACTTATTACTTAGTTTAATCATACCTCTCTTCTCTTTTGGTCCCTAATACTACATTTTAAATTAATTTTCTAAACTTAGTCTCCAATACTACATTAGTTATTATTTCTATATGCTAATATTGTCACATCCTTTATTTATAATAGTTTATTAAATTATCATCATATCCTAATGTGACTTTTAAACAACTTAACAGGTTACCCCTAAAACCACCATGTCATTACACATTTTGGGAAGATTTTATATAAAGATCAATTTATTTGTAGTTAATAGAAAGGTTAGCTTATTTTGAGCTAATCGCACAAAATTTGGCTTATTTTTTACACATTTTCCTTGTTTTTTTTGTAACTAGTTTTGATTTTCAAGGATTAGTTACTTTCTCTAGTCTATAATACCTAATACACTTATAAGGGACCACTAATTGTTTCAATATATTTGTTTTTGGGTTTATGATAAAAGATGCACCCTAGTCTCTAGTCCACCCACTTTTTCGCTCTTTTCCCACATGCATTAGTCTCTATGTATTTGTTGGTACATATAAGGATATAATGGTAACTTTGTACAACAATAAAGATGATGAGACCACATTTTGTCACTTTAATTTTTTAATTTTACTATACCACTATAGTCATTTTAGTATCATTACAACCATTTAGATATTATTACACTAGCAATGGCAAATTTTCACAACATAATACTCCCTCCGTCCCAAAATTTTTGGGGCGTTACCGCGTTAGACTTTTTTCACTATTCATATATTAGCTTTGACCATAATTTTTTAGTAACATAATAACAACATATTTTGTTAAATAGGTATTACTATGAAGTTTCATAATATGATTTTAAAAATAATTTTCATTAATATTTAATTATATAAAACTAAAAAGTCAAACTAGTGCATTGACATGTGTGCAATGTTAAATGTGCATATAATTTTTTAGTAATGGGAGTAGTAAATATATTAGTTTCAAAAGTATACCTCTGTAACTATCATTTTTTTTTTCACACCATTATAAAACTTTATAATACTATTATATAAAAATAAAATCAAACTAGTGTATTGGCATGTGTGCAATGTTGACTGTACATATAATTTTTTTCGTATCATTATAATCATTTATAGTACTATTTCACATTGTAACAACAAATACATAACAATACTACATTACTGGTTTCTCTAGTCTCTATTACTAAAAAAGAAAATATCATCCACTTTCACTTATAGTTCAAAACTCTTTCCGTCCAAGATAAATTAACATGTTAGGACTTTTTTTAACTTCTCCCTCCATTTCATAACAATCACAACGCTTTCCTTTTACATATGTTTCATAATAATTGTAACACTTCCTATTTTGGTAAGAAACTACTAATTTATTATTTTTCTCTCCCACTAACGTCACTTGCATAAATACATTATTATTTCTCTCCTACAAAATCCACTTATACTATTTTTTTTTATTATTTATCTCTCCTACTAACAATTAAATATATTTCCACTAACTATACTTTATATTATAAAATTCAACCTATCATACCTACCCTGTAAAATTCCTACAACTTTGTGCAAGTTCTAATATTGTGATTATTACGAAATAGATGGAGTATTCACATACTAACATTGACCAAAGTGTTTAAGTAACGTATTGAAAATAAATATTAGCATGAATTATGTTATTAAATAGATGATAATATAAAGTTTTATAATACTACCTCTATTTCTGAAAGTTCGACTCACTTACTATTCATGGGGTCAAAATAAAATAACTCTGACCACATTCTATGACTTATACAATATAAATAAATTAGCATATGAGATTTTATTAGATTCCACTTATTATAAATTTTCCAAATATCAACTTTTTATAATTTTCACTTATACATAGCCGAATATATTCATGGTCAAAGATGTTCATTGGAGACCGTGCAAATCCAAAGTGAGTCGAACTTTAGGAACGGGGAAATATAATTTTTAATAAATTTTGCTTATAATTAATGAAAATACTATATATAGCCCTTATGGCTAAAAAAGTAAAAGAGGAAAGTATTAATGGAATACATTAATTAATTACACTGATTTATGCATAATTTTTTTATACATTGCTAAACTAATACCAAACTAATTAATTATTTTTATATAATGTCAAAATAATGCATTGGCCAAGCATGCAACGTTTGACTGTGTTAATTATTCGATTATTCTACGGGGAGGGTGAATAAAGTAACCCATCCAACTTCTATGCCCATTTGAGGGTGAGAGCGAACAGAAGAATAATGTTATTTGTGTGTAGTCCCAACCGAAATAAGACTTGGGTCTTTTTTTTAAAGGGAAATTTTTTTTGGGGGGAATTGAGACGACGCAAGAGGGAGTATAACTTCTTAAATAATCCTTCATAATTGCAAACATCCACAAAATTCACATTAAAATATACTTCTAATCAGAAATCGATCAAGGAGATAACCAGAATTAAACTAATAATTTCTCAATTTTTCACTTCAAAATTACAACTACAATTTTAAATTGAGCATTTATTGAAACTGTAAAAAATGGATGAAAATTCACAACACAAATAAAATTATAAAATAAATTAATGAATAAGAAGTTCAAAAAGAGAATACTGACCAAATTTTTGTTGTTTGATTTTTGTCGATGTCAAAGCGTACTGATTGAGCAGAAGCCGATCAGAAGAGGCAACACCATAAATATTTGAGCTTACTTCATTTGTTACTTGTATTAATGAGCACTAGTGTGAGAATCTCCGACTCACCTTTCTCCCAAAAAACTCCAAAAATAGTCACCATTAAAGAGTCACTCAAGGACAAAAGGTTGTAACCCGTGGAAATTATTTTTGCTATTTTGTGAAATATTGAAAAGTCGATATTACTCAATGAAGTAACCCGTGAAATTATTAGCATTACCGGGATACAGGGATGTCAATTCGGGTAAACAGTTTAAGTTTGGGTTGGATTTATCAGTTTTGGGTTATAACGGGTCGGTTTATAACGGGTTAAAATAATTAGCGGGTCGGTTTGGGTAGGTTGTGAAAATCATCGGGTCAGTTTGGTTTGTTTTTTTTTTTAATTGCGGTTTCTATACAGGTCATCAGGTCGGGTTGTAGTTGGCTCGAGTCATAATCAGTTTGGGTTGAACTGAGTCGGTTTGAAAACAGGTTTAACGAGTTTAAAGTGGGTTTCGGTTCAAAACAATTTAGTTCCTATCAAGTCAGGTTGTAATCAGTTCGGGTCATAATCAGTTTGGGTTAAACCGGGTCGGTTTGAAGATGAGTTTCGGTTCAAAAAAGATCGAGTGAAATCGGAGGTCCGACCATTATCAGTTCAAGTCATAATCGATTTGGATTGAACTTGGTCGATTTGAAAACGGGTTTACCCAATTTGAAGCGGGTTTCAGTCCAAATCATATTGGGTTAAAATCGAGTCGGATTATTATCGAGTCAAGTTAAGTCATAAATAAGTTGGGTTTATCGAGTAGTGGGTTGAAACGGATCAGAGCATAAACATATTGGGTTACGGGTTATAAACGACTCATTCATAACGGGTTACTAGTCGTAAACGGTTCGATCTCAGCGGGTTACGGGTCGTAAACAATTCAGTCTCAACGGGTTACGGGTTAGAAACGGTTCGGTCATAACGGGTTACGGGTTATATGGTTCGGTCACAACGGGTTACGGGTTGGACCGGTTCAGGTTTATTGGATTTTTGCCGGGCTTAAACGGTTTTCGGTTTAAAATGGATCGGGTTACTATCGAGTTCAGACATAATCGATTCATGTTGTTTTCAATTTCGGCTTGTAACGGTTTGGCTTGATAACAGGTCGGGTTAGTAACGGTTCGCACAAATTCGGTTTAGTTCAGTTTCGGGTTAGAAATAATTGGGTCGGGTCGGTTTTCGGTTTCCAAAAAACGGGTTTTAAACGGTTCACTTCCTTTTTGGATTAGTTCGAAATAGTCGGGTGTAACGGTTCGGGTCAGAAACTGACAGCTCTACCAGCACAGGATAGTAGGATACGCATCTAACCTATTCTTACTATATTTTTTTTAGATTAAATGTAACAGGTTTGGCCATTAATTTTTCAAATACTCTCTGTATATTTTTTTTAAGAGTTACACTTTCACCGACAAATAGATTTAGGTAATTTAATTGACTTAAATATATATATATATATATATATATATATATATATATATATATATATATATATATATATATATATATATATATATATATATATATATATATATATATATATATATATCTAGGGGAGGGATCCGGTAAGAACCCCTCCCTATATAAGAACCCTAGTCTATATAGATGATCCAGATTAAAGGAGCGCAAGTAATGGCATTATAGTAAATACGAAAAGTAACCATCTATACATATATCCCAAACTTTCTCTCTCCTCAAACATAACCCACACTACTTTCTACGCTCTCTCTCCTAAAATCCCCCAATTCACTCCAAATAGGCAAAAATCACCCAAATTGCTACATTTAAAGGAAATTTCAGTGTTTTTTTATTCTAATTTTCACTCAAATTCAACAAAAAAATTAGTGTTCATAACATTAATTTTCATTAAACAAGTTAAATTGAGCAATTTATTTGCCAATCTTGTAAATACGAGCCCTAATTTGATGCAAGAACAAATTGAAGAAAAATTCGAGTGGAAGGAGGAGAAGAGCATCAAATCGTACAGAAATTATTGCTGAAATGCAAGGTAATTGATAATTTGACAATTTTGAAGAACTTTATGTATTTATTTGGCTTTTTGTTTGATTTTTGCTAATTTCAAAACCTAATCAAATTTGCAGCAATTATAAGATATTTTCTAACATTAGTGTCTATGTTTGTGTTCTAATAATCTATATCTATGCTCTAGAAATTTGGAATTTACGTCTAATGTGTTGTAAAATTATAACCTTAAGTATGATTAACATGTTTAAATCTGAAAATTTATGCTTTTTCAAAATAGAATTATGTTCTAAAGATTTACTATTATGTTCTAAAATTAGTAGAATTATGTTCTAAAGTATATGTTCGAATACAATGATGATGTCTAGAATCAATATTTAGTTTTGGCTTGGAACTAAAGAGTATGTCACGAGGCTCCACACCGGCATATCCAGATTATAGAGTGTTTGTTGATGTTGTGAGTGAATGTGACTTAGTTAACTGAAGTTGTTACTTGCATTTGGTAAAAGATATGAAAATTCTTTTGAAATGTTGGTTTTGTATGTTGTAGGAATATGTGCCAAATGTTGTTGTTTACAGTTTGAAAAGCTATAGTACGTAGTGGAGTTAGGTTGCCTTTGCTCCACGATTGCAAAGACTTCCTTGTACCTTTAGCTTAACATTTGTTTCCTATCATAACCTTTGAAAGAAAGAATCAAAATCTTTTTGGTTGACTTGTTTTTTGGGTGATAATTTCTATCACGCACATGCAAAGTATAAGATAGATTTATGTGATCTTTGGTATTGTTAATTTATCAAGTTGGTTGCCCTATTAAGCTTATTGTTTTTTAGAACTAACTTGCCTTGAGAACAAGATATATATTGCATTTTTTTAAAAAAATTTCTACTTTACAACAAAGTATTGATAAATGTCTTCTCTCAACTCTTGAATTTTGAGATTTGTTATTTGTTACATAAGTTTGACAGTCATTTAGAACAAATATGGCTTCTACAAAATTGTTGTAGGCTAAAAGAGGAGCCTTGGTTTTAGAACATAGGGAAAAAAATAAGTTAGAACATAGGGTGAAAATATTTAGAACATATGAAAATAATTTAGAACATATATATAGAGCATAGGCAGATGATTTAGAACATAGATGGAAAATTTTAGGACATAGGAAAAAATTTAGAACATAAAACAAAAAATTTAGAACATGAAAAAAAAATTTAGAACATGAAAAAAAAATTTAGAACATAGTCAAAAAGTTTAGATCATAGGGTGAAAATATTTAGAACATAGGAAAAAAATTTAGAACATAGAGTGAAAAAATTTAGAACATATGAAAAAAGTTTAAAACATAGGGCGAAAAAATTTAGAACGTAGGAAATAAGTTTAGAACATAGGAAAGAAATTTAGAGCATATGGTGAAATTTTAAGAATATAGGAAAAAATCTAGAACACAGACAGAAAAATTTATAACATACGGTGAAAAATTTAGAGCATAGGGAAAATTCAGGCATAGACAAAAAAAATTTAGAGTAATGGGTGAAAAAATTTAGATCATTGGAAAAAAAAAATTAGAACATAGGGTGAAAATTTTAGAACATAGGGTGAAAAAATTTAGATGATAAGAAAATAATTTAGAACAAATATAAAAGCATAGGCAGAAAAAATTAAAGTATTAGCAAAAAACTTTAGAACATTTACGGTAAATTTTAGCACAATGAAAAAAAAATGAACATATGCTAAAACCTATTAGCTTAATTGGTAGACCACTATGCAAATGCACAGAGGATGTAGGTTCGATTCCTACATAGGTTAAAAGTAAACCATAATAACTTAAAAGTAAAACATGAAAATAAATCAAATTAACATTAAGTTATAAGAACAAAAAATAGGCTTGTAATGACTAACGACTATAAAAAAAATTGTCACAACTATACTCTTATACAAACTCTCGTCTCCACATTATACAAATGAAACTACGTGGGATTTGAACCCACATCTTTTGTGCATTGGCACAATGCTCTACCTGATGAGCTAGTAGGCTAATGTGTATTTTTAGGAAAAATTAAGAAGGAAATATTATTGCAACTCAAAGTCCACCAAGTTTGAATACTTTGGGGGAATATGTTCATACAAACTAACTCTAAACTCTTGTTTGTGTCCCAGCTCGAAACAAAATGAGCAACGATATTGCCCACTCTCCTAATATGAGTAAAAGATTTAACATTAACATAATTAGAGGGCATTTTAATACCCTCATATATCAATAACACAGGTAATTTTGCACAAACATGCTTGTTGATGGCTTGAACAACCTCCAGCGTATCTGACATCCATACATTGCTGTAACCAAATCTTTGCACTAGCTGCAAGCGTCCAGTAGCAGCCTCTGCAGTAGCAGCAGGCCACGAACCCTTCACCCTTTTTTACCATAGCAAGCAGCAACTTCCCCCCATGACTTCGAACAACAACACCCAACCCCATATAGCCTGTTCTTGCAATTGAGAATAAGATATGTACTTTTTTTTTTAATTTACAACAAAATGTTGACTAAATGATCACATATATACAAGAAACAACATGATCAGACTTAATTTTCTCATCGAAATCAAAAGTTTACCCCTCCTGAGCGATTCTATTACAGCTGCATATTTTTGTGCCTTAGAGGCCTAGAAAGCCCAACTCTTTATGAAGTTCTCAATCTAAGCATATTTAGCAAACTCAATGGTGGTGTTGCAGCTCCTTTGTTTACTTCCTGTACTACAGATATGGCAACAGTTGTAGCTGCAACATTTGCCATTGCTAAGTCGCCTTTGAATCACGATCTAGTTTCTTTGACAACTTATTCTTCTGATTTGTTGCATCTGGCACTCCAGGTATATGATAGCCTTTGTGATCAATGCATAGTTGCAATGGCCTCTGTAGCCGCTATTTTACCCTTGATAATTTCATATTTTTACATGACATAATTAAGCTCTTTTTGTAGCAGGTCTTCAATTTCACTTTTATAGTCCTTCAATTTCACTCTTATAGTCCTTGAGAAGCACATGTAGGAATTCCATAAGGGAACCAATGTGAGGGCTTTTCTTAGAACATAGGCAAATGAAAAAAAAAAATTTAGAACATAGGAATAAAAAATTAGAACATAGGTAGAAGAAGAAAATTTAGAACATTGGAATAAAAAATTAGAACGTAAGCAGAAAAAAAAAAACTTGAACATAGGAATAAATTTTAGAACATAGTGTTTAGAACATATAGAAAAATTTAGAACATATTAAAAAAATTGGAACATAAGAATTTAGAACATATAAAAAAATTTAGAGCATATAAAAAAATTTAGAACATAGGAATTTAGAACATATAAAAAAAATTTAGAACATAATAAAAAATTTAGAACATATTAAAAATTTAGAACATAGGAATTTAAAACATAGGCAAAAATATTTAGAACATAGGAAAACTAATCTAGAACAGAACATAGGAAAAAAAATATTAGAAGATATGCAGAATAAATTTAGAACATAGGGAAAAAAATATTAGAACATAGGCAGAATAGTTTAGAACATAGGCCAAAAATATTTAAAACATAGAAAACAAAATTAGAACATAGAGAGAAAATTTTAGAACATATGTAGAAAAAATTTAGAACATAGCTAGAAGAATTTAGAACATAATATAGACAAAAAAATAATAATATATATTTAGAACATAGGAAAATAATTTAGAACATAAGATTTTATTATGGTTTAATTTCAGGTTGGATTACACTATTTAATTTCAAGTCTCTGCCCTTATTGGCATTCTAAACCTCCAATGGAAACATTTATATTCAATTCCATTCCATGTAGTAAAAGTAAAAGATTAAAATCAACATGAAACCCTTAGAACATAGGGAATAAATTTAGAACATATAGGTTTAGAACATAAGACAAAAACTTTAGAACATAGGAAAAAAAATAGAATATAGGGAAAAAATATTAGAATATAGATAAAATATTATCACGTAGGTTTAAAACTATACAGAGTAGGAAAAAGAGTTAGAACAGAGTAGGAAAAAGAGTTAGAACATTGGTAGAAAACCATATAGAGTAGAAAAAAAAGAGTTAGAACATTAGAACATATCTAGAAAAAAAAATCTACAGCATAGTTAGACAACTTAGACTAATTTAGAACATAGGGATAAAACATTAGAACATAGAGTTATTGTAAGTTATTGTACCATTTTTTTAATAGTTAGTTTGCTAAAACCTATTAGCTCAAATGGTAGAGCACTATGCAAATGCATAGGGATGTAGGTTCGATTCCTACATAGGTTATCTCTAAATGGAAACTATGTTACAATTAAACTCTTATACAAAACTTTCATTTTCACATTATACAAATGAACCTACGTGGGATTCGAACCCACATCTTTTGTGCATTTGCATAATGCTCTACCCATTGAGTTAGAAGGTTAATTGCGCTATACATATTGTCATTAGTTGTCCTATACTGCATATTTGGGTAGGCAAATATTATCCCATGTAAAGACTAGTGCTAAACAGGCAAGCATTGACAAAAACATAACTTATTAACAATAAAGGTAGCACTAGTATCAGAAATTATACTCATGATATTCATATCATGTGGGCACTGTAGGCACACAAGTCATAAAACTAGACATAAATTCCTTTAAGCAGTACCATGTTCTAGAATGGTTGCAATTGTAAGGATATGTCTAGCCTAATTCTTGAGCCATTTTATTGGTATTGATGTTAAGAGCATTATGTTTCTTCGTGTACTATCTCAAGTCCCAGAGGTGAAGAGATCAAAATGTTGATAAACCTTTTTTTTTTTTTTAATATCTTCACTTACAAACAACTTGACATTAGGAGGAGCTTTCTCCAACCAAACATAAAAAGCAAAAAGAACTAGACTATTTTTTGCAAGTAGATGGGCTGCTTTGTTTCCATTTCTTTTTATATGGACAAAAGTGATCGAAACACAAAGAGATGAACAGTCCCTTCTTCCACTTCTCAAAGCATCTCAATACTCAGACAATCAAGCTCCACAATGAAACTTCGAAATCCTGCTTCCATAGTTGTTTGTAGCCCACAACGGAGCGCTATAGCTTCACCAATTTTGGCAGAAAAATTTCCCTCACGAGTGTCACACATTGCCATCAGAATGTCCCCACTACTATCTCTCAAAATAGCTCCAATACCCACCTTGCCATCCCCTTTTAGGTTGAGTTTTAGAGTATGTACCTAGTGGAGGAGGGAGCCATTTGTCCCTACAGGTCTGAATGCGCTTACCACCCACCTTAAAAGCTTATAAACTTGCTCTTGAAGATAATTGTAAATATGTAATATGATTAAATTATATTGATCTAGCTAAAATGTAGTGTATGGCCTTTAAAAATATCAAAGCCTTGTAAGTTAGGTAGTACCGTAGTAATGATAGTTTTTTTTTCACTTATTCCATGACCAAATCAAAGTATGTACTACCTACTTCCTAGAATCTTAAGATTACAAAATGTGAGAAGCCTTGACGTTATAATTGATACTACTTATCAAGAAATGTCAAATACATCATACGAGAGTAAAATTCAAGCAATAATAAAAGCTAAATCGAAATACCAATTGAGGTTCATCAGACACTTGGTGTACACATCAACAAAACATGAAGTGAAACATAAATTAAAGACAATAATTTGTTTTGAGTATAGTAATAGTATAAAGAGAATAGGACATACCTTGCTACACATTAGGCAGTCCAAAAAATATAAGCAAGCCAAAGTCCAATAATCACTGAAGGATTACAAGCACTGATAATGTTAATTGAAAGTTAAGGATCTCACATAACCAGACACAACAGATTTTTCAAATTCAAAAGTATTGTCAAATTTCTGTTAAGAATATGTAATTTCAGCCAAAAATCAGTAAGCGAAGATTGAGGAACCAAAACTCCCTTTTAACAGTATGATAGCATCAGTATTCAGTGCTAATAAATGGACAGCCCCAGATAATCATGCTACATGACTGGAGTTTCAATTTTGTGAAGAGAAACATATTGTAGTATTTTGAACCAAAAGATTTACCAATGTAACTTACTATATAGAGTAGCATGCATCTAAGAATTACATAGAGAAGGTGTTTGGAAGTAGCTAAAATCTTTGACTGGTGAATTACATAAACAACTGGTGAAGGCACACATTATTATTCAAATGAAAATGATAAATCACAAAATTCAAACAAAAATAGTAAAAATAGAACATAAATTGCAGCAAAAAATTGAGAAATTAACGTATCAAAATCGCACCATACAAATCGCAAAAAGCTAGAAAAAATTGAGAATAAATGGCGGCAAAATAGCATCAAAATCGCAAAAGAAAATCGAACAAAAATATCAAAATTAGAATAGAAAAATCGAACAATCGAACAAATAAATGATCGAACAAATAAATATAAATCGAATAGAAAATCGCCAAAAACAAGAATCAAATAGAAAAATACCTAAAATCGCCAAAAATCGCAAAAATATTGACGAAAACATGAATTAATGAAGAATTCGCACAAAATTCGTGAGTTCCAAGCAAATTTGAATGAAGAATTTGATGAATCTTGCTTAAAAAGCTTTGAATGAATCCAAAGATAGTTGCGAAATTGGGGAGAGAACTTTAGAGAAAGAAAATGCTGCACTAGTTTTTAGAGAGAGAAAGAGCTGACAATTTTTTCTAAAATTTCTATTATACAATAAAAAGTTTATTAATTAACAATAGTGCCATTATTTTGATCCGCGTAAATGTAGAGCGTAAGATCTTAATTAATCCAATGTCTGAAAATGGTTCTTATATATAATGGGTTCTTATATAGAGGAGGGTTCTTATATGAGCCTTCCTTTGTGTGTGTGTATATATATATATATATATATATATATATATATATATATATATATATATATATATATATATATATAGGTAAGATGTAACTAGCGTAGTTAGAGTACTAAAAAATATTTGGGACTGACTAGCTTTGATATTATTTATAACATTTGGATTTAAATTGAAAATGATCTCATCATAGCAACAGTACCAATACTTACAAAAATAAGAACGACAATCCTTCTTCTTCTTCTTCTTCTTCTTCTTCTTCTTCTTCTTCTTCTTCTTCTTCTTCTTCTTCTTCTTCTTCTTCTTCTTCTTCTTCCAATGCTTTTAGTCACGCCGATCTCAATGAGGTTTTGGCTCTAGACTCTACAAAGTCATGGCCTAAGAGGAGGACAAACACACCTTTGGGCATGACATATTATGTAGCTTTTGAGTTTCTCCATTGTCGAGGTTTAATCACACCAATTGGGCCAGCCAAGGATCCGGAAGCAGAGGAGAGGTTTACGAAGTGGAACTCTAATTCCTACTGCAAGTATCATCGAAGCAATAGTTACACTACTAACAAATGCTACAGACTCAAGGAACTCATCCAAGAGCTGGTGGATGTAAATAAGCTTCATGTCCCTCTTGGCGGCAAGAAGTAGGGATGTCAACGGGGTGGGGCGGGGCAGATCTTGGCTTTTCCATCCCCATCCTCGCCTAACATTCTCATCCCCATCCCGACGGGTACCATTTCAAAACCATTTCCGTCCTACCCCCAATTTGGATATCCACCCCACCTAAGACCCGCCTTAACCCCCACCTCCCAAATACAACAATACTACATAATAAGAAGTATAAATTACAATAAATAAAAAAAATCATTATATTACACTTTTTTATTTTTTTTTAAAATACTACTTAGTATACATTTTTTTAGTATAATTTTTCTATAAATACTACTTAGGCCCTGTTCACTTCACCTTAAAAAAAATAATATTCAGTAAAAATATTTTTACTTAAGTAAAAATAAGTTCAGTTCAGTAAAATTAATTTCAATTCATTAAAAATAATTTCAGTTCAATAAAAATCAGTATCTTCAAAGAAAGAATATAATTGAAATTCAGTAAAAATAATTTCAGTTCAGTAAAATTAATTTCTTGTCATTAAAAATAATTTCAGTTCAGCAAAAATAATTTCAGTTCGAAAAAAATAATTTCAGTCCAGCAAAAATAAGGTGAAGTGAACGGGGCCTTAGTATACATTTTTTTTAATATATACATGTGGGTATGGGGCGGGGATGGGACGGGTACGAAGTGGGGCGAATGGGATAGGTACAAGATAAAATCTACCCCGCCCCATCACCCATGTGGGGTATAATTTTTATCCCTATCCCCGCCCCACCACCATGGGGCGGATATCCTACTTGACCCACCACACTGACATCCCTAGCAAGAAGTCAACTACTAAATATCTACATAGACAGATCACGAGGTGGGCTCTCACTTCAAGATTTCATGCTTTCCTTCATTTGTTTTGTTATCCCCTTTTCCCATTAAGTATAGCTTTAGGTGTCCTTTTTAATCTTTTCTTATTATGTGTATAAATTGTGTGTATTATTTTCTTCCACTCATTAAAATGAAAATTTAATTATTTGCATATGATCATCTCATCCTTGCATTCTCATTTAAAAAAAAAATTAAAAAAAAAATTCAATAATGTCGAACTAAGCGCAAGGTATATCAATGATTTGAGACAACCTTTGTAGCCTACATTATTTTTTCCTTGACCCTCAAACAAGTATCATCTTTGTTTTCAGCCACTTTGAGCCTCGTCTAACTATCGACCTTTCATTTTTTTCAACTCATATCTACCTAACCTAGGATGAGAAGGTGTGTAATCTATTAACTATTACTAAAACAAATGTTGCTGACGTCATCACTGTCCACATGTCACTCTCATAATAAAATTTTTCCCGCCTAAATGCAAGGATGATGTCATCTTTCTTCTTCTTCTTTTTTTTTATTTTAATTTTTATTTTATTTTTTGGTAGAGCTATCATATTTAATAATTTTGAAATTTGAATATTAGAAGCTTCTACGTTACAACTACAACCTATCAATTTATCCTTAAAAAATGAAATAATTTTAAGTAGCACACTAATAATTAGACTCCTACATTGAAATATGTATTACGCGACGTTGACCATGTATTATATCATAATTTTTGTTTCGGGGTTTTCTGATGTCCTGCGGGAGAGTTACAATTCCGAGACTGGAACCGGACGCCTGTACCTGCAAAACAATGGAGACTCCTGGTGGTGGGAGCTCCGCCTCCAACGGTCAAGTTAGTACTTGATTAAGGAGTAATTAATGCGAAAATTAAAGTGAGTGGGTCTCTCTAGGTGAGAGTGTTTAGTGTGAGTTTTTTAGCGTAATCAGCCTGTAACTCTGGTGTAATCAATGTGTTTTTTCCGTAATCCCCCTTAATGAGGATTAAGGGAGGTATTATAACCTTGGGAAACGTGCCAATCCTAGGTTTAGGTTAACCTAGGGCTGATTGGGCTTCCCTCGGAAGTTGGGCCTGGGTGGCCGGTTTCTCCATTAGGCATGGAATATGCCACGTGTCATGACATAACAGGTCCATGGTGGACGAATAAGCGCGTGCCACGTGGCAAGCCCTGACAGTTCCAACTGGGGGACACTTGGCAGGACCTGATTGGCCCACGTGGCGCATTCCGATTTGTGGGAGCAAAAATCCCCTAATCATTTGCCCCTCACAGGTGGCACGTGACTGGTCACGTGTTACCTGTGACAGGTGTCGCACTGTAACAGGCGACGGCCTGCTACAAGTGTCAGTCGGCGAAAGGCCGAGAGATTTTCCCGCCCAAATTTTGAATTCTGAAAGTGACCCTTCGCCTTCTCACTTCGCCTATATAAGGGAGAGTTGTCTTGAGTCATTTTCACACTTGAGAACTTTGTGAGAGAACATCCGGACCCCTGAACTTGCTCTGACATTTTGGACCCTTTCTGCCTACCGCCTGTTCTGACAAGCCGACTGCAAAGGATTTTCAGAACTTCATCAACCGTCACTCGTTCAGGTAACTGTCGGTTCTCTTACTCTTAATTTTCTTTTTATTTTTTTGAAATGGCACCACGGAAGCACACGACACGACCTAGGTTAGTGATCATCCGGTCACCGGGGACGGCTGAATCTAGGACAAGGAGTGCCGCCTGCCCTTTTCCGGACCCATCTTTGCCCTTTATACAAAGTCCGACTGTATCTGTGTCTATGCAGAGCAGGATGGCCAGAACAAAAAAGACTGCCAGGATCTCAAATTCAGACGGCTCCTCCCACAGGGTGCCGATTAGTGAAACATCTGACCAGGCGCCAGATGTGGAAGTGAAACAAGGCGGCCTGAAAGCCGGCAATTCTGAGGGAGGAGTCATAGTGACCCCTTCCCATTTAACAGTTAACAATTCTGCTCCTTTTCAAAGAGAGGAGGCGGGCCCCTCCGGGAGAGGGGAGGAGTCGTCCTCTTCGGACTCGTCAGAGGACGATTCTGAGTCAAGCTCTTCTGGCCATGCTTCTTTGGACACAGAAGAGAAAAACAGCCGCCTACAAGAGGCGAGGCTTTCTCACGCAGTTGAGAAGGGGGACAATTGGGCGGAGCCATCCGCCTCTTACCGAGAGCAAAATACCCCTACTACTGCACGGTAGCTCGGGGCCGGATCACATCCATGCAAGAGAAAGTGGAGAGCTTTATTGCAAACCACACCATGGGCCCTGACTTTTTAGTGTTCGTGCCGGATCCAGAAGACACAGTCGTCTGGCCGGCTGGTACCAGTTATGATAGCGCCTGCTTTGGCTGCTACGAGGCGGCCATTAAGGCTGGGCTGCGCTTCCCATTACATCCGGCTGTTCAGCGGATCTTGGATGGGTATGAGTTGGGGTTATGGCAGTTAGCCTCAAACTCCTGGGTCAACGTACTCGGCTATGTGGCCGGGTGCGAACTGCACGGGGTGGAGCCGAGCTTCGAGGCTTTCGCCCATATGAACTATCTCAGCCGGACCCCTAAGGCAGGCGGTACCGGCTGGTATCAATTGACAAGCCACAGGGGCTACCTCATGACGAGAGGTAAAGCAAACAAGTGGAAGGACTGGCGGAGCACCTTCCTCATCATTGAGAGTTCAGACACTGAGCTGAACAAGCGCTTCAATAGGTGGAACAGGAACCCGCCCCTTCTTGCAGGCGGCCGTAGCATGCCGCCTGTTCCCCCAAGGCTAAGAAAGAGATCCTTGATAAAGGACTCTTTAAAGTAGAGTCGAGGGTCGACTCTACTTCAGGGGTACGAGAGCAAGTACCCCTGCACTGCGTCCCGAGCTTCAAATGGCTCTACGACGAGTACTTTTTGGCCGCCTGTGGCCTCAGCAGTCGGTGCTCAAGAGGTAGTCGGCCTGTCGAATACTCTGTTGTTCCATACATTTCTTGTTATGACTTTTATTTAACTTTGCTGTTTGTTTTTTGCAGCTGACGCCATGAGCAAAATCACCGCCTCCAAGACTGCGGCGACCATGTTGCGGGCCTCCATCATGCAACAAGCTTCAACCGACTCCCCCAAGAAGGGGGCACCCTTGGTGAGCTCCAACCTTTCACCCTCTTTTTGGAGTTGTGTTTATGCATATACTGACTTTTTTTTTTCTTCTTTTTTAGACGGGTGCTCCAAGAGCTTCATCTTCCCAACAGCCGGACCCCAAGGCCCGGAGGACGACTGTTGCAAGCTCTCCTGGTTCTGCCAGGAAACATGTGGCGGCTGAGAAACAGCCGGCCACTTCTTCTAAAACTCCAACTGGGCCGCCTAGAAGTATGAAGTTGTCCTTGTAAATTTTAGACTTTCTCCCTTTTTTACTAGGTCTAATCCGTTTGTTTATGCTTGATGCAGCCGGCCCTCAGGAGCCTGACTTGGTAGAGGTGGCCAAGTCTATGATCAGAGCCGTTCCTCCAGCTGAAAGGGAGGCGGTCAGGGGTGTCGGCACCCTTGACCTAGACGGGATTGCAGGGGTCCTTGCTGAGGTATACTTAGCATATTTTTGAGTATTTGAATTCCAGGACGCCTGTTTTCTTTTTTTTTGGAAACTGACGCCTGTTCCCTTTGTACTTAGACCCTGCTCCGAGTGAACGGCCTTCGCAAGCCGCTTGACCGGAAGAACAAAGAGGTAAAGGCTGCAAAAGCTATGGCCGCCTCTGACTGTGATAAGGCAATGTTTCAAATTGCCCAAAATGAAGTTCTGACCATTGATATTCTTTATTATCAGGCGCAGGCTACCGCCGCTGTCCGGGCTCAGTTAGAGGCGACCTAGAAGAGGAATGGCGAGCTGGAGGCGACCATCACCAATCTCAAGGCCGAGCTGAAACCTCTTCGCCTAAAAGATGTACTCATACGAAGCCTTGGAGAAATCCTTGGCCAACGTAAAGGTACGCCTGGTGACCCAGGAGAAGAGTCTTACTCAGGAGCTCTCGGAAAAGGCCGAGCAAGAGAAGAAAGAGCTGGTCCGGGAGATGATGGAAGACTCCGCTCAAATCCAGCGCAATGACTTGGGGCCGCCTCTTCCCCAATGCCGACTTTGCCTCATGGGAAAAAACGTACCGCCAGTGTTCTGATACATATAATCAAGAGATCCTGGCGGCTGCTGAGGAAGAGGCGTTGGAGGAAGCGTTGGAGGAGGAGGAGCCGGTAGTGGCGCTTGTGCCGCTTGGGGGTAATGCATCAAAAAAGGATGCAGCTGAAGCCGAGTCCAGCAAGAAGAGTGCTGACCAGGCGGCAGCTGCTAATATTGAAGATCTGCCCCCTTCTTAAGCTTTATGTATTCTTTCCACGGCCTGCGTGCCGTTTGTTTTGTATTTACCCGGCCAGGGGGCCGGGGCTTTGAATATTTTGCCGGTCTTTAATGACCGGCTTCTTTTTAATGAATTTTTGTTTTGCTTCAAATTTGTCTAAGTATTGAATATTCTAATATCCAATTGTTCACTAGACCGACTGTTTTACATGGCCGATAGTTGCAGACAGGTACGGATAGTTAGTCACGCCGCCTATGCCCCTGGACGACTGGTTGTCTGTTTCCAGGATAGACGATCAGTCGGCCATTTATCCAATCGGTATTACGAACTATTTTAAAGACTGGATCCTTTTTAGGCAGGCGGTCCTGTCATTTGTAAATTTAACCAAGTAGGAAAGTTGTCTGACCAAGTAAACATGATTGTTACCTAGTTGCCAAGGAACTGAGTAGTAGAGATATCAAGCGGCGGGTACCGGTTGTTTCCCTTTATTTGCCAATGTTTGTTGGCTTTTAACTCATAATTTGTTAACCTAGCAGGAGTAGTGGTTGAGAGCCCCTGTTTGCTAAAAACAGGCGGACGACTCATACCTTTTAGGCTCCATACTAAGTTTGAGAGAGTGACTATGAGTTAACTTTGGAGTTACTCAGTCGCCGTCACTCCTGCTTGAGTAGTTACACAGCGTACCGCGCCGGTTCTACTCAAGAGGTTACCTAGTAGGAATAGGGGTTTGAGTGCCCCTGTTTGCTGTAAAACAGGCGGTCTACTCAAACCGTTTAAGTTCCATACCAAGTTTGTGGGAGTGACTATGAGTTAACATTGGTGTTACTCAGTCGCCGTCACTCTTGTTGAGAAGTAGAGGTACCAGGCGGCGGAGGCCAGCTAGACCCCTTGATTCGCCAATGTTTGTTGGCTATTAACTCAAGAGGTACCCCCTGCATTTATCCCAAGTAATACAGGCGGTCATCTGACTCAGATTTCAACTGCTACCACTGGTTTGGTTAGTGATAGAGTTATCTTTGTCTCAAAAACGACTACGTGGTTGCCCTTGGGGGCAGTCGTATAGGTGCCGTGTAATTAGTTTATAGAGCAATGTTCCACCCAAAAGGGAGCTGCTCTCTGCGAAGAATTTCATCCGGAGGGATGCCGCCGGACGCCTGCTATGATGTTGGGACAGGTCGTATTAGTTTTGAAGATTTGATCAGTTGGCTTGGCGCCTGGTCTGATCATTCGGCCTGTGGCCTTGGTAAGTTCTTGGTGAACGTAGGTGCTAAGTAAAAGGAGGGTAGCCGCCTGTTAGGCACAGGGTCGGCCAGGCCCTAATCTTTTTAGCTAAGTATTAGGGGGGTGGCTATGTGTTTGGAACCAGTCGGCCATCTTCTTATGGAGAGTAGCCGACTATATGTCCAGACGACATGCCCCTATTGTGAGTAAAATACTCAATGGAGAGTAGCCGACTGTAAAGGTACAGACGGCATGCCCCTCTGAAGATAGAGTGAAATACTCAATGGAGAGTAGCCGACTGTAAAGGTACAGACGGCATGCCCCTCTGAAGATAGAGTAAAATACTCAATGGAGAGTAGCCGACTGTAAAGGTACAGACGGCATGCCCCTCTTAAGTAAGAATAAAAATTAAACATGGAGAGTAGCCGACTATTTGTTAGTAGGCGTGCCCCTCTTAGTACAAAATTGAATAGTAAGTATGCAAACTTTTATTAAGTAGCTCTTGACTATTTACATCATTCAAAAGAAATATTTCTTAAGATTGTCTACATTCCAAGTTCGAGGCAACGGTCGACCGTCTGGTGTTTCCAGACGGTAGGTACCATCCCTGACCTCTTCACAGATTCGGTAGGGTCCTTCCCAGTTGGGAGTTAGTTTGCCAGACTCATTAGCCCTACCAACTGCTTCCATTTTTCTAAGTACAAAGTCCCCCACTTTGAGTGGACGCCTGTGTACTTTTTGTTGTATGATCTAGTCATTCTCAGGCGGTAAATTTCATGGCGCAAGACAGCATTGCCCCTCCTTTCAGGAAGTGAGTCTAATGCCAGGCGCATGGCTTCCCAGTTTGCCTCTTCGTCATATAGCATTACTCGAAGAGTCGGCTCGTAGTGATCTATTGGAAGAAAAACTTCCGCACCGTAAGTTAGGAGGAATGGAGTTTCTCCAGTCGCCCCTTTTTCAGTCGTCCTAATGGCCCAGAGAACATGTGGTAGTTCATCCGCCCATAGGCCGCCTGCTCGTTCAATCTTTTTCTTGAGACCATCTGAGATGATTTTATTAAAAGCTTCTACCTGGCCGTTTGCTTGTGGACGGCCGACAGATGCAAAGTAGTTTGCAATTCCTTGGCCACCCAACCAGCTTTTGAGAACAGGCGTCTCAAATTGGGGACCATTATAAAAAACCATAGACATGGGAACCCCGAACCGAGTGATGACATTTTTCCAAATGAATGAAATTACATCTTTCGTCTTGATTCTCTTTACAGCCTCCGCCTCTACCCATTTAGTGAAGTAGTCGACGACAACAAGTATGTACCTCCTTCCGCCTGTAGCAGGCGTATATGGACCCAGAATATCCATGCCCCACTTAGCAAACGGTAGTGGGCTATGAATAGTAGTGAGGTCAGTAGCCGGACGGTGAATTAGCTTGCCAAACCTTTGGCACTTGTCACATTTTTTCACCATCTCCATTGCATCTGCTTCTAAAGTAGGCCAAAAGTAGCCCTGCCGCCTTGCCCGCTGAGCAAGCGTCCTACCGCCTATATGAGAAGCACAATAACCAGAGTGAAGATCGTCTAGTATCTCTCGTCCCTTTTCTGGAGTAACACACTTTAAGAAAGGTTGAAGGTACCCCCTTTTGTGAAGTTCTCCCTTTATTATTTCAAAACAGGTTGCTCGTTTTTTCAGTGCTGCCGCCTGTTGATGATCATCCGGCAGGGTACCATTTGTCAGATATGCCCTGATTGGATCCATCCAGGTTGAGCTTCTGTCTAGGATTCCAATAGGGTCTTCCTCGATGCTTCTCTTCTCCATTACTTCCCAAAAAACAGTTCGAGGAGTATCAGAGGAGGCGGATGATGCTAATTTTGACAGTGCATCCGCCTGGTTGTTTTCTGATCAAGGGAGCCGACTGCTTGTCGTACCGCCTGTAAATACTTGATCATGGCCGGATGGGTTGCTTCGTATTCGCCATTGTACTGACTCACTATCAATTGTGAATCGGAACAGGCGTCTATTTTTCTTGCCCCTGCCGCCTTGCACATGCGGATCCCGGCTAATAAAGCTTCATATTCTGCCTCATTGTTTGAGGCCTGAAAACTGAAGCGTAGAGCATACTCGTACCTGTCGCCCTCTGGCGACTGACATATGACGCCTGCTCCACAACCATTTGAAGTAGAGCTTCCGTCCACATATACCTTCCAGACTTGGTCTGGAACTTGAGAGTCAGGACGACGAGTCATCTCAACAATAAAGTCAGCAAAGGCTTGCCCCTTCACTGATTTTCTAGGCTCGAAAGTAACTTCGAGGCTTTGTATTTCTATGGCCCATTTGATCATTCGGCCTGACGACTCCATAATGGTCAGTGGCCGCTTGATAGGTTGGTCTGTATACACGACGACTGCATGTGCCAAAAAGTAGGGCTTCAATTTTTTAATAGCCATGAAGAGTGCAAGACCAAATTTCTCCACTAGGGGATACCTCAACTCGGCATTTTTTCAGTACATGACTGACAAAGTAGACCGGGAGCTGACAGCCGTCTCTTTCAGCAAGGAGAACAGCGCTTAACGCATGATCAGAGACGGCCAGGTACATGTAAAGTACTTCTTTGGGCAAAGGGCTGACCAGCCTCAACAAGGAATGCAAGTGAACTTTCAATTTCTGGAAGGCGGCCTCAGCATCCGACCCCCATTCAAACCTTGCCTTCTTCTTACTTGCCTGGAAAAAGTATAGGCATTTGTCGCCTGATCGGCTTAGAAATCTTCCCAAGGCCGCCAGACAACCTGTTAACTTCTGAACCTCTCGGATGGTACGAGGCGACTGCATGTCAATGACCGCCTGCACCTTCTCAGGGTTCGCCTCTATTCCTCTCTGATTGATAAGGAATCCGAGAAATTTCCCAGACTCAACCCCAAAGACACATTTCTTGGAATTGAGCATGACATGGTGCCGCCTGAGTGTGGCGAAAGTTTCTCGGAGGTCCGACAGATGATCTTTCTGAAGTTTAGTCTTGACAATCATATCATCAATGTATGCCTCGACGTTTCTCCCAATCTGATCAAAGAACACAGTGTTTATCATTCGCTGGAAGGTAGCTGGGGCATTCTTAAGACCAAACGGCATGACCGTGTAACAGTATAACCCCTGATCAGTGACGAAGGCAGTCTTCTCCTGATCTTTCTTCCATAAAGGAATTTGATGGAAACCAGAGTAGGCGTCCATAAAGCTCATCAAAGCATGGCCGGCTGTTGAGTCGACCAGGTTATCAATTTTGGGCAGAGGGTAACTGTCTTTGGGGCACGCCTTGTTTAAGTCTGTGTAGTCTACACACATTCGCCAGGTGCCATTCGGCTTTTTAAGAAGCACCACATTTGCCACCGAGTCTGGGAAGTAACATTGCCGAATGAACCCTGCATCAAGTAATTTTTTAACTTCGGCGGCTGCCGCCTGACTTCTTTCTTTGCCATGGTTCCGCTTCTTCTGCCGTACCGGCTTCTTTTTCGGATCCACGGCCAGTTTATGTACCGCCAGATCAGGACTAATGCCTGGCATTTCATGGACTTCGAATGCAAAGATGTCCTTGTATTCTTTCAATAGTTTGTGAAAGTCATCACCAAGGTCTCTCAGAGCAGTCGTCCCAACTTTGACTGTTCGATCAGGACGTGAGTCGTCTAAGATCAGGTCCGTATGCTCACCAGCCGGCTGAGGGCGGAACTCATCCGACCGCTCCTCTGCCAATGATTGCTATTTTCTTTCTTTTCTTACGGCCCCTGTCTAGGATGCCTTTCTCTTCTTGCCGCCTGCTTCTTGAACAGGCGCACTCTCCTTGACATTGTCAAGGTTTGTTTTTTCTCCACTTGACCCAGTGGGCTTGACATCCGAGAGATAACACTCTCGGGCCATCCTCTGATCTCCCCTTAGGGAGCCGACTGTTCCATTATCCCTCTCAAACTTGAGCAACATAAGAGATGGGATTATAACAGCCTTGGAATTATTCAGGGTTGGTCGTCCCAGAATCATGTTATAGGCCGAGAGTTCTTCTACTACCAGGAACCGGACTACCATGTGTCGTCCTTCCCCTTTTTCGCCCAGGCGGATGGGTAAATCCACTCGTCCTAGTGGGTAGACGACTCCTCCTACAAACCCTACTAAAGGGTGGGAGGCCGGATGTATGCAATCAGTCTGATATTTTAGTTTTGACAGACATTTGCTACTGATGAGATCCGAGGAGCTTCCGGTATCTATGAGGATTCGGCCAACTCTCTGGTTGGCCACTTTACATTCAATAACGATAGGGTCATCATGCGGCCCTCTTACCCCTCCTAGATCTTCTTCAGTGATGACAATCTCAGGAAATGAATATTTGGACGGCCGTTCTTGGTGAACGGAATTTACATCTAACCGTCTGATGTTGTCTTTGTTGCCCCTAATAGTGGGGCCGCCTCCTGAGAAGCCGCCTGCAATGGTGTAGACGACTGCATCATCTGTATCGGAGCTGTCGGCTTGTTGTTTCTTTTTGGCCGACTGCTTTTTTGAGGAAGTGTTCCCCGTAGATTTCTTGACATAAGTGTAAAGATCACCTTGCTCAGCCAGGCGGTCCAGATACCGCATGAGACTGATACAGTCATTGGTGTGATGACCAACATCATCATGATAAGCACAAAATTTATCTTGGTTCTGGTTGTTTGCAGAACTCTTCATGGGGACCGACTTCTCAATTGAGATCCGTCCCTTGATTTCTTTTAGGATAAAATGGTTATCCTTGTTAAACGCATACTTTAGGGAGTATGGTTTGAATTCTTTTTTCTTTTTCTGGGCCGGCTGTTTAGAGGAAACAGTTGCCCAGACCTCTTTTCTCTTCTCGTCTTTGTTTGACGACTGCTTCTGTCGTCCTTCTCTTTTGTCGGACCTTTTCCCGTCTGACTGTTTTACCGTACTACAAAGATCAGTCGCCTGTATATAGGCTTCCGCTTCAATCAAGGCCTCTTGAAGAGTCGCCACCCTCTTTCGGACCAAATCAAATTTGAAGGTCGACCCGTCTTTGAGACCTCTGAAAAAGTCAGTATAGGCTACTTCATCCGGTAACCCTTGAATCTGTATTCTCATCAGGTTAAACCGCCTTATGTAAGAACGAAGCCCCTCCTTCTCGCCCTGCTGAATTGTTCCTAAATCAAGGGTCGTCTTCTTCGCAGGGATGTTCATGGCGAAGTTGGAGGTGAATAAGTAAGCAAGCGTCTTGAAGTTATTTACACAACCAGTCGGTAGGTTGCCGAACCATTGTTGTGCGATTCCTTTGAGAGTCGCTGGGAAACACTTGCACCAGGTGGGATCATCCAACCCTTGAAGGTACATCAGGTTGGTGAAGGCCATAAGATGGTCTTCTGGGTTAGTAGTGCCGTCATAGGCGCCTACTAATACATTTTTCACTTTGGCCGGCTGAGCGGCTACAGTAATTTCCTTGGAGAAGGCCGACGACTGTTCACCAAGTCTAAGCAACCGTAGTTGCCAGTCCATAGGTTGGACGTTTTTTGCTGCAGGTCCACCAAACGGAGGTGGCTGCAAAAAATACTGTTGTTGCGGCACAAATGGTAAGTTTGGTACCGCCTGGTCGCTATGAAAGCCGGACTGACGGGAGGTGCCGCCTGACTGACTCTCATGATACGACTGAGTATGCCTCATCGAGGCATTTCGCATACTGTCTTGAAAGTTTGAAGTAGAGGCCGACTCTGACAATCGGTCACTCTTCTTTTGCTCTAGCAGTAGCCGAGCGTCTGTGAATGTTTGCTTCGACCCGTCCGCCGGAATATGATGAACAGGTTTCCTATTTCCTGTAGGAAAACGGAATTTTGTGAAACCAAGGGCAGGTGGCTCCCGCTTCCTAGATTTAGGATGAGGAGTCGCCTCTCGCCCTTGAACTGGCTTCCTCTTCAGTGAAGTGGAGGGTTTCTTAGCCGACTACTCCTTGACTGGAGCATGCGGCTTCTTGTTTATCAACTCTTGAATCTCTCCCTTGAAGTCCCTCATGAAGGTCATGAGTTCGTTCCTTGTGATGGGAGCAGACCCATCAGTCGGCTGTTGCCGAACAGGCGGTGCGCCTGCTGGCTCACTTCCAGTTTGAAGATGTTCCCGTTCCCTCCTTTCGGTATGACGGGTACGTCGGGCCCTTAGGGTCCCGTCTGAAGCTGTGTGAGCTTCAACTTCAAATTCACTCTCAGTATCATGGTCCGACTGAACTTGAGGGTCGTCTAGGGGACGTCTCTCTTCAGGAGTCGGTACAGACTTGGATGCCATCTCAGAAGTACTCTCCCCACAGACGGCGCCAAATGTTTCGGGGTTTTCTGATGTCCTGCGGGAGAGTTACAATTCCGAGACTGGAACCGGACGCATGTACCTGCAAAACAACGGAGACTCCTGGTGGTGGGAGCTCCGCCTCCAACGGTCAAGTTAGTACTTGATTAAGGAGTAATTAATGCGGAAATTAAAGTGATTGGGCCTCTCTAGGTAATCTGCTTTGTTAGCGAGATCAGCCGGTTATTACTGTGTGTAATTAATGTGTTTTTTCCGTAATCCCCCTTAATGAGGATTAAGGGAGGTATTTATAACCTTGGGAAACGTGCCCATCCTAGGTTTAGGTTAACCTAGGGCTGATTGGGCTTCCCTCGGAAGTTGGGCCTGGGTGGCCGGTTTCTCCATTAGGCATGGAGTATGCCACATGTCATGACATAATAGGTCCAAGGTGGACGAATAAGCGCGTGCCACGTGGCAAACCCTGACAGTTCCAACTGGGGGACACTTGGCAGGACCTGATTGGCCCACGTGGCGCATTCCGATTGGTGGGAGCAAAATCCCCTAATCAATTGTTGCTTTGATTATGAATATGTGTGAGTAGTCTCCTAGCTAGGGTTTCGGGATGAAACCCGGCCTAGGTAATCTATGTAATTGAGGGTTGATTTTGATAACCGAATTGTGATTAAATTGATTATATGCGATTGCATGTTAATTCATTATAATAGGAGTAGCTAACCTAGAATCTTAAATTTGATTGCATGATATTCTTGATTTGAACAAGAGATTGTGAATTGAGTATTTCATTGTTGAATGTGGTTTGATTATGTATCGAGTAATGTTAAGTGCATGAGAAATCCAAGCTTAGTATTGCCCGTTGTCTTCCTACCACATGATATTGATCAGACATATAGTCTTTGCATATCCCGTTTGTCTCTGTGATCCCTTGCTGCTTAGTTACCAATGGTTAGGCGGATTCCCGTTCTCCCTAGTGTCTTAGTTTATTGATTATTTCATCTTATTAGTAGTATTTTAGAGCACCATTTTCCATTGATTTCGAACTAGCTTAGGTTTAAGATTGATTTGCAATTACTCTCGTTCCTCGTGGACCGAACCTTTATTTGCCATTGTACTTGGTTATAGGGTGTTCGTATAAGTATTGTTTGATTGAGAGTTAGATTGTAGCGACCGATTTAACCCTTGTCAATCACCTTCTTGTAATTTCTTTGTTTGCCGCTTTAGTTGTTGTTTACAAAATAATTCTAACATTCCTCTACCGGTTGATATCACAGGTGATGCTGAGAGTTGACGGGCTTCAAGTCCCCTTGCGCAAGAAGCAAGAGGAGGTAAGGGATGCCCAGAGACGGGCATCTGAGCTCATTGATGTTTCCCAATACAATGCCATTAGATATGACATGGAAACTAAACGACGAGAGTTGGAACAGGAGGAATTGATGAAGCAAACTATTGAGGCTGCTGAGGCGGAAAAGGCGAGGGCGGATGAGCTAGATCAGAAGGTCAAAAATCTCCAAGCCGATCTCAAGGCTTTGGAAGGAGCTGACAAGGAAAACGCCGACCTTCGCGCTGACAACAACCAGCTCAAAAATGAACTTGCTTCTAGTCAGGCGGCTCATAAAGAAGAGCTTGAAAAAGAACAACGCCGCCTGATGGCTGAGAACGAGACCGACAATGAGGAGCGCATGAAGCTCGCCTGGGAGCTCATACACCTGGACTATGACTACGAGTTCTTCGACCTTAGGTATAAGTATGCCTCAGAGGTATATGATGCCAAGGTCCTTGGCCTGGACCCGCCTGCTTCCTTCGATGAGTGGGCCGGTTTGGTTGAAGAAGAGCAGCAAGAGGGTGAGCAGCAGGCGCACACTCAAGAGCCGGCTCGGGAGCAGGTGCAGGAGCAGCAGCAGCAGGAGCAACAACATCAACAAGAGCATCAATGAATCTCTCTTTTTTTTTTTATATATATAACTTCGTTTACCGGCCTGCGTGCCGTGTGTATTAATGTACTTTTCCCCGGACAAGGGTCTGGTTCACATTTTTAATTTTAATCTATTTACCCGACTCAGTCGGTTTTGCTTTCTACATATACTTGCACCATTTGAGAGTTTTTTTTTACACAAGTATTACAAGTATGTCTGTTCTCATTCCGGCTGATACAATAGAACGCAAATAGAGTGGCTGTTTGTTTATTCCAACGGTAAACAAGCAACCTTCCTATTTTCTGCCGGATAAGGTTTCAAACTATTCATCTATCTCATACCAGCTAATACAACAAAAACTCAAAATAGAGAAGCCGTTCTATTTTCTGCCGGATGGGATAATAAACTTAGATGTCTTAATATACCGGCTGATATAAATGAATGCCCCCTGAAATGGCTGAATGTTTTACACTAACGGTAAACAAGCAGCCGTTTCATAGGCAGCCGGTTTCAGAGGCAGCCGGATAGGTAATGCATTGATCTACAATATACCGGCTAGTACAATAAAAATGCCCCTGAAATGGGTGTTTGTTTACTTCACTGGTAAACAAGCAACCGTTTCATAGGCAACCGGATGGGTGGTATAACCGTCTGGGTATCCTTTGGATAAGGCCCGGTTGTCCTAACCCATATTATTCTTGGAATAACATCATTCTTTTAAATGTGTTTATCCGGAAAATGTAACCGTGTGCGATGCTTTGCTGCAATAACCGGTTGGTGTTTTTACTAGGATTTCGATTTTGCCGCATGGACCACTTTTGAGTCTATGCTGGCTGAATCCTAGATGCAATGGATCATTTCAAAAGGCTGTTTGTTACTTACAATGATGTGTTAGTAATGCCGTTTAAGTTTTATGACCGCCAGGACAATGTACCACCCGGAAGGGAGCTGTCCTCTTCGACGATTTCACCCGGATGGGTGTCGCCGGATGACTGCTCTTTTTGGAGCAGTGATTTTTAATAAGTGTTCTTTTGTCTATGTTTTTGCACTAGACAGGTGTTAATACAATTTGGATGAATGGAAATTATATACTTTCACATTTCAATACTATTTACAAAAAATTACAAATTCCTTAGAAGTAGTACTTTTTCAAGTTATCTACGTTCCAGGTACGAGGCAACCGCATTTCGTCTGGTGTTTCCAGGCGGTAAGTGCCATTTCTAACTTCTTCAAAAATTCGGTAGGGTCCTTCCCAATTGGGAGTTAACTTCCCTTACTCATTCGCCCTACCGGTTGCTTCAAGCTTACGTAGTGCAAAATCTCCTACTTTAAGGGGTCTTTTGCGCACCCTTCTGTTGTAAGCTCTCGTCATTCTCAGACAGTAGATTTCGTGACGTAAGGCTGCATTGCCCCTTTTTTCAGGAAGAGAATCTAAAGCCAGACGCATTGCCTCCCAATTGGCATATTCATCATATAGCATGATTCGATGTGTTGGTTCATACAATTAAATGGGAAGCACCGCCTCTGTGCCGTATGCCATAAGAAATGGGGTTTCACCGGTTGACCCCTTCTTAGTCGTTCTGATAGACCAAAGAACATGGGTCAACTACTCTGCCCAAAGACCGCCTGCTTTTTCAATCTTTTTCTTGATTCCACCTGAGATGAGCTTGTTAAAAGCTTCTACCTGAGGGGACGGCCTACAGATGTAAAATAATGTGAAATTCCTTGGTCTTGCAACCAAGTTTTGAGGACAGGCGTTTTGAATTGCGGACCATTATCAAAGACCATTGACATAGGGACACTGAACCGGGTGATGACAATTTTCCAGATGAAGGAGATGACATCCTTAGTTTTGATGCCCTTTACCGCTTCTGCCTCAACCCACTTTGTGAAGTAATCAACGGCTACTAAAATGTATCTTCTGCCGCTTGGGGCAGGTGTGTATGGCTCCAAAATATCCATGCCCCATTTGGCAAACGGAATAGGGCTGTAGATAGTCGTTAGATCAGTAGTCGGCTGACGGATTAGCCGGCCAAACCTCTGACATTTTTCACATCTCTTTACCAGATCTAGTGCATCTTCCTCAAGAGTTGGCCAAAAGTATCCTTTCCGCCTAGCCCTCTTTGCAAGAATCTTGCCGCCTATGTGTGATCCACAGAATCCGGCATGAAGGTCTTCTAGAACTTCCTTTCCCCTTTCTGGGGTTACACACTTGAATAATGGCTGTAGGTAACCCTTTCGGAAGAGTTCACCTTTATGCATGACAAAACTTAATGCTCGTCTCTTGAGGGCATCCCCTTCTAAAGATGCACTCGGCAAAGTGCCGTCTACCAAATAGTTCGGATGGGATCTATCCAAGTAGCGCTTCGATCTAGAATTCCTATGGGATCATGTTCAATGCTTTTCTTTTCCATGACTTCCCAGAACACTGACCTAGGCGTATCACAAGTGGCGGATGACGCCAGTTTTGATAATGCATCCGCCTGATTATTCTCTGACCTGGGTACTTGACTTAAATTGAATTCGTCAAATGCTCCGGCTTCTTCCTTAACCACCTGAAGATATTTAATCATGACCGGATGGGTGGCCTCATAGTCACCATGGTATTGGCTAACGATGAGTTGAGAATCAGAGCAGGCGTTCACCTTTCTTGCCCCGGCTGCCTTACACATGCGGATACCGGCTAGCAGGGCCTCGTATTCTGCTTCATTATTTGAAGCTTGAAACTTGAATTGTAGGGCATATTCGTATTTGTCCCCTTCTGGGGAATGACAAATTACGCCTTCCCCACAACCGTTCATAGTAGAGCTCCCGTCTACGTACACTTTCCAAACTTGATCAGTATTATCCGGCTGTACCGGCCTTGTCATTTCGACAATGAAGTCGGAAAACGCCTGACCCTTCACTGCCCACCTAGGTTCGAAAGTGATTTCCAGGCTTTGAATTTCTACGGCCCATTTAATCATTCTGCCGGATGACTCTAAAGTGGTCATAGGCCGTTTGAGCGGCTGATCAATATAGATGGTCACCGGATGAGCCAGGAAATAAGGTTTCAACCGCTTGACTGCTTTGTACAAGACTAAGCCAAAATTTTCAATCATGGGATAGCGAAGTTCAGCGTTCCGGAGGACATGGCTAATGAAGTAGACCGGGAGCTGGTTGTCGTCTCTCTCAGCAAGGAGAACGACACTTAGGGAATGATCTGAGACGGCTGAGTACATATAGAAAGCCTCCTGGGGTAGGGGACTCACTAATCTTGGCAAAGAATGCAAGTGCTGTTTTAGCCTCAGAAATGTCGCCTCAGCCTCTTCACCCCATTCAAATCTTGACCTCTTTTTGATTGCTTGAAAATAGTAGAGGCACTTGTCACCTGACCGGATGAGGAATCTCCCCAATGCTGCCAGACAACCGGTAAGCTTTTGAGCCTCCCTGACATTACGAGGCGACTACATGTCAATCACCGCATGTACTTTGTCTGGATTGGCCTATGCCCCTCTGGTCAATAAAAAATCCGAGAAACTTCCCAGAATCAACACCAAAGACGCACTTTTTTGGGTTAAGCATGACTTTATGCCGCCTGAGGGTGGTGAAGGTTTCTCTTAGGTCAGCTAGATGATCCGCCTGCCACTTGGACTTGACTATCATGTCATGAATGTATGCCTCAACATTTCTCCCAATCTGATCATAGAAGACTGGGTTTATCATTCGTTGGAAGGTAGCAGGCGCATTCTTCAACCCAAACGGCATCACCGTGTAACAATATAACCCTTGATCTGTGACAAAAGCCGTGTTTTCTTGATCTTTCTTCCACAAGGGTATCTGATGGAAGCCGGAATAGGCATTCATAAAACTCATTAGAGCATGACCGACTGTAGAGTTAACCAGTTGGTCGATCTTTGGAAGCGGGTAACTATCTTTCGGACAAGCTTTGTTTAAGTCCGTGTAATCTACACACATCCGCCGGGTACCATTCGACTTTTTCACAAGGACAAAATTGGCTACCCAATCCAGGTAGAAGCATTGCCGAATGAACCCGACATCTAATAGTTTCTTGACCTCAGCTGTTGCCGCCTGGGACCTTTCCTCGCCATGGTTCATTTTCTTCTGCCTGACCGGCTTCTTCTTAAGATCCACGGCGAGTTTATGAACAGCAAGATCCGGACATACTCCCGGCATTTCTTCTACTTCAAAGGCAAACACATCTTTGAATTCTCTCAGCAATCGGAGTATATCGATTCCCAAGTTGTCAAATGCAACCGTCCCTACTTTGACGGTTTTGTCTGGCCGACTGTCTTCTGGGGTAATGTCAATGATTTCCCCTGCCGGCTGGTGGCGGAGGTCGTCTGACCTCTCCCCTGACAGTGATTGCTATTGTTTCTCTTTGACAGGGGCCAGTAGCTGGTCCGCCTTTCTCTTTTTACCGACTGTCTTAGTAGCCGGTAACTCTTGATCACACTCGTCAAGTTCTACTACTTCCTTGTCTTGACCGTCTGTGACCAATGTGGGTTTGACGTCCGAGAGGTAACACTCTCTCACCGTCTTTTGGTTCCAACTCAAGGAGTCGACTGTGCCATCATCCTTCTCATATTTAATCGACATTAGAGACGGGATGATCACAACCTTTGAAACGTTAAGGGTTGGGCGGCCAATGATCAGATTGTAGGCCGTCAGTTCCCCTACAACAAGAAACTTGACAACCATGTGTGGGGCCTCCCCTTTTTCTTCAAACCGGATGGGTAGGTCAACCATGCCCACCGGATGTACTACTCCTCCCCCAAAACCAACAAGAGGATATGGGGCCGGATGCATGCTACTCGGCTTGTATTTGAGTTTTTCCAAGCACTGGTAGCTTATGAGGTCGGACGAGCTCCCGGTATCAATTAAGATCCGGCCAACTCGTTGATTGACGATTTTACATTCGATGACTATTGGGTCATCATGGGGCCGCCTGACCTCTCCTCTATCCAATTCGGAGATATGGACCTCCGGGAATGAATTAGTAGGCGACTGACCCTCATCCACTGAGTTGACCAGCTTCCCAATGTTATCCTTAGTGCCCCGGATGGTAGGCCCGCCGCTTGCAAATCCACCGGCTATGGTTAGGATGGTATCCTCATCCATATCAGATTGATTTGCCGGTGTCTTTGGAGGTGGCACTTTGGCCTGGTTGGGAGCACCCTTTAATTTGGATAGATAGATTTTTAGAGCACCCTCATTAGCAAAACGGTCAAAGAGCCGCCTAATGAAAGGAATGGTGTCCTTCTAACAAGTGTATTATTCCGATAGAGGGTTCAGAATTATTACAGAGGTAATTCTTCAGTAAGGTCAAGTGATCGGAATGCCTAGGTGGAGGCCGCTTCCGATCAGTAATATCGAGGTACAATTGATATTACAGCTTAATCTTAACTGAACCCTTCGGGTCGAACCCAATCGAATCTCCGATCCGAGACGTCGAATTAATCCGAAAGGATTTAATGAGTCGACAGAGTTTTACGAATACAGACGTCAAAAGTAGAGCCTAGGGCGTCGAGACCGAGCGTCGCAAAATCACAATCGACAAGCATGAGCGTAGCCATAGCTAGGCTAGGCTAGCTCATCATAGTCACTAGGCGCGCCATGGCAGCCTTAGCACCATGGCTAGGCACCATGGCTGGTTGTCGCTAGCACCAGGCGCGCCAGCACAACCTTAGCATCATGCCTAGGCGCTATCGCAGCCCTAGCATGATGCTAGGCACCATCGCAAGCCAGCAGCCCAATCACAAGGCCTATACGCATCACTAGGCGCACCATGCGTGGCCTAGGATGGCTGGGCGCCATCGCAACCCAGGAAGCATCACTAGGCGCACCATGCGTGCCCTAGGATGGCCTAATGCCATAGCAGCCCTAGCATAGTGTTGGGCGCATGGCAGGACCACACGCACCAAGCACAGCTAGTGCTAGGCACTGGCGCATGCGTGGTGCGTGGTGCCTGGGCGAGGCATGTGCGTGCATAGTGCGCAGTGCCGAGGCTGATGCGTAAGGGAGTGCGAGAGTATTTGCGAAGGGCTGGGAAGCTAGCAAGCAACGTCAAGCCAAGCATGCGTGGCTCGCTAGCAGCACGCATGCTAGGCATTGTGTGCGAGAGAGATGCGTGGTGCGCATGGTGAAGGAGTGCGGTGCTGGCAAGAGGCTAGCATGCGTGGCTCGCTTGCAGCACGCATGCTGGGCCATGCGAGTAGCAAGGATGCGAGGGATTCTGGCAGCAGCGCCAGCACGCACCAGCGCCAGCGCCAGCACGCACCAGCCAGCACTAGCGCCAGCACGCACCAGCGAGCATCAGCGATGCTGCTGGGCTTGTGCTAGCATGCTAGGCTAGCTGGCACAGCTAGCTGGCACGCTAGCTGGAAGCTGGGCAGCATGCTAGGGTGAGGCGGTTTGTGAGGAGAGTGGGGACCAAGGCTTTGGGAAAGCCTTGGGGAGCAAGGCATTGGTCCCCCCCCCACCTCTCCATGGTCCTCACCTAACACTCTCTCCTTCCTTGACACTTGTCGAATTGTGATTGCATTTGTTTATTGATTTATTTTAGAAATAAATTAATTAGCAAAATTCATTCTCCCACATTGGTGGAGGATGAAATATCAAGGGATCATTTCCCTATAAATACCAAGCTTGGTATTGGGATTTGAAACAACCTTGAGTGGAATTAAAAAGGCAACTCTAGAAAAGAGTAAACCTTTGATTCGTAAAACTCATAGTTATTTTGTCCGGGTCTTGACTAACCTTCAAGACTTGGGACGCTCGGGTCGGGTCGAGGGTACGATCCGTCAGAGATCTTGTCTTTTCGAGATTTTGAAGTAAGAGCTCCTTGGGAGCGAAGCATGCGTCAAAGGTATAATTCTTATCCTTGATCTTGTTTGATTAAATTTATCATGCTTGTTTAATTGCTTTAATTAAGGGGCGGGTCTTGGTGGGTTTCCTTCCGCGTAGTGTCGGGTCACTACGAAACCATACAGCGGTATCGGAGCCACGCTCCTTTTAATTTTTGCAATTATTGTTTAATTAACGTGTTTTAAAGAATTTTTTTTCTGGTTCATGTTCATCTAATTAGGTTAGATGCTCGTTTTAATTAAATTTTAAAACTCGATTTTATTATCGATTTGGCTGTCGAACCCAGATTTTGGCTAAAAAATAGTGATATTTGGGTGGAATCGACATACTGGAACTGTTTCAGCCCTTTAGGGTTGTCCAGAAGCCAAATTCGAACCAGAAACTCATTTTTTCTGGGTTTTTCATTTTTCAACGAAAGTTTTAATTCTTTTTAAGCCTTGATTAATGCAAGCATTACAAGGTTAGATTAAATGCACATTTGCATCACTAATCTACTGGTTTTAAAATATCCTTGAGCATAATAATGGAGTGTTTATTAGTGCTTAAGTTGATATACCAAGTAATCACATAAACTTGTTTTTCACAATTTTGCAAATAAATTGCAATAAGGTGTGAAAACTTGTTGTGATTTTGTATTTTGAGTTCCCAAGTAATGTTAAAGATCTAATCTTTAAGTGTTTAAATGATTGGAACCCTAACCCTAAATTCCATGTTGAACAAAGTTTGGATTTTTTCATATTTTGGTTGATTAAAATCCATTATGTTCAATTACTTGTGAGTAAAATTTGATTAATCTTCATATTGGAAGATGTAATCTTGGTATTTTACACAAGTATGCAAGTTGAAAAATTTTATCATTGGATGATTAATTTATTTTTCCAACTCCCTTTTGTCAAATCCATGATTAATTTGCATATTGGCAAGATTAATTTTGGACATAGCTCATTTTATTTTAAGCATAATGTTTGACCTAGTTTTGTTCAAAATTGTAATTTTGGATAAATTTAGGCTTGTGCACCAATTAAAATAAAATTTGTTTAAGTTAGACTTAATGGTTGTTTTATTTTATTTTCCCTAAAATTAATTCTAAAATATAATTTGGAATTAATTCATGTCACACGTAAATCGGGATTAAAATCCCGATTCATAGCACGCAAATCAAGGCCACACACCCAAGTGCCACCAAGGCTAGCCGGGCTGCCTAGCAGCCCACATGTGGCTGCCTATGGTGCGCACAAGGGCAAGGCTTGATGCTGCTATGCGCTGTGTGTGTGGCTGGGATGCATGGCAGGGGTGCGTGGGGTGGCTGGGCTGGCTTGCTAAGCAAGCTGCTGGGCAGCAGGGCAACAAGCATCAGCCAGCGCACCACGAGCATCATGATGCGCCTGCCCAGCAGGCCAGATGCTCGCAGGCACCAGCGTGCTAGCAAGCATGCGAAGCATGCTGCCTGGCAGCTGGGGCTTGAGGCGCTGCTTGCTAGGCACAGCAGGCCTCAACCACGCACCATGGCGCCATGCCATGGGCTGCCTAGCAGCCATGGTGCGCACCCACCAAGGGCTTTGTTGGGTGATTTTGCTTAATGTTGAGCTATGATTTTGCGATTTTCCCGTATTAATAATTTTAATTAATTATTTTAACGAGGCTAAAAATCTCGATTTTGATTTTGCAAAATTTTGACAAATTATGGGTTGTGCCGACTTAATTAATCGGATTAATTAAGTACGGATGCGGAATTTAGTGAGAGCTTAATTAAATGCGTTAGCATTTTGCGTTTAGAAATAATGGATTAAACCACTTTGACTAGTTTTAATTAGGCGCATTAATTGGATTAACGACCTAAGTTAGTTACTAGGTCTGCGTGTTTAATTATGTATTTCGTAAAAATGCATGGGCCGTTCACAAATAGTGAACGGGTGAATGAAAATTGCTTTCAAAACAGGTTGTTTGAAAATGGCAACTAGTGGGGCCCGACTAGGATAGAAAATACGGACTGCGTTCCGTTATGTATTTTTGTAAATCTAAATACGGTCTGCGAACCGTTAAGTATTTTTGTACTATTTAGATTAATCTTAGTCGTTCTAGCTAGCTTCTTTTATTTCATTTTGGCCGAGAAGTTTCAAGACGGCGTTTCGACGAAGACGAGCCAAGATGAAGACCCATGGAAATTGAAGATTTCAAGGGGTCATGCTAGTTGCCAAATGCATCTATTTTTATGCCTTATATATTGATATATATATATATATATATATATATATATATATATATATATATATATATATATATATGATTTCTAGATGCATGTCTAGGTTTTCTATGATGTTGTGATGATTAGTTAAGTTCACTTAAATCAACCAACATAGAAACCCTAGGTCCCTTAAGAATATTGAGCTAAACTTTTCCGTTCCAAGAGCAACACTTACCGAACTAATGCGCGTATGTGATGGATTACGCCAAAGCGAGGCATCACTACTTCCCTAAGAACGTAAGGTATACTAGGTATACAAGTTGTCTTGGTTAAGCTCAACGATATCAGTAAGGAGTCCTTAGATGTCGTGGCAAAAGAGATAAAATGTCAGGAATGCATTAGATGCAACATTTTATCAAACCGAGAGTAGCTTAGAGCTATTAGCAATTGGGTTGCTTATCTTAAGATATTTAATGGTTAAGACAAGCCAAAGCATGCTTAACTATTTCTTGATCTTTGGGATCTCGGAATCATTTTATTCTCGCCCATAAGGGATAATCTTAAAATGCGTGGATAAAATGTTCAATAAGTGTGAATAAGTGCATGAACGCTTTAAATTTCAACTTATTGATGTATGAATGGTTTTTTCACTTCAAATTCTTTCAATTGTAGAAATCATGTCTGCAAGTAACACAAACAACAACCAATTCTCTTTGCGCTCAATTCTCGACAAGGAGAAGTTGAGCGGGCCAAACTTTCTTGATTGGCAAAGAAATCTCCGCATTGTGTTAATGCAGGAGCAAAAGGAATACGTCCTTGATGAGGAAATGCCCGACGCTCCCAATGAGGAGGTCACTCAGGCTGCCCTTAACCGATGGCATAGTGCCAATCGGGATGTCAAATGCATCATGTTGGCCACAATGTCTCCGGACCTTCAAAAGACTTTCTTTGAAAAGGAGACAGCCTTTAAGATCATTTCTGAGCTTTAGAATATGTTCCAAGAGCAGGCCCGAACTGAGAGGTTCGAAACCCACAGGCAGATCCTTGAGAGCAAGCTCAAGAAAGGAGAGCCAGTCAGCCTGCATGTTCTCAAAATGATTGGATTATTTGAAAACATGGAAAGGCTCGATGCTGGGTATTCAACTGAAATGGCAATTGACATCATTCTCCACTCCCTTCATAAAGGCTATGATCAGTTCAAGATGAACTATAACATGCATAGTATGGAGAAAACCCTCACCGAGCTTCATGGTATGTTGAAGCAAGCCGAGCAAACCCTCAAGGATGAGGGCAAGCATGACATGCTCATGGTGAGGAAGGGCAAGCCGTTCAAACGTGCGGGAAAAAAGAAGAGCTTTAAAGGGAAAAAGAAGAAATTCCCGCCTAAGTCAAAGTTTGCCAAGGGCAACAAGGACAAGAAGGCAGCTTCTTCTAAGTCAGATTCCGAATGTTTCGACTGCAAGAAGAAGGGACATTGGAAAAAGGACTGCCTCAAATTCAAGGAAGATAAGAAGAACGGGAACGTTGCTTCTTCATCAGGTATTTTCGTTATAGACTTAAACTTCGCTAGCAAAACATCATGGGTATTAGATACCGGATGTGGCTCACACCTTTGTTCCAATGCTCAGGGACTAAGGATAAGTAGGAGGCTAGAGAAGGGAGAGGTCAAGCTTCGGGTCGGCAACAGAGCAAGGATGTATGTCGTCTCCGTTGGAACTCTCAGTTTGTCTTTGCCCACTGGGTTTGTTCTGGAACTTGAAAATTGTTATCATGTTCCTAGAGTGACCAAAAACATTATTTCAATATCGGCGTTGGACGCCAAAGGATTCGAATTTCGAATCAAAAACAATAGTTGTTTTATATATTTTGATAATGTTTTATATGGAAAGGCACATTCAGAAAATGGTCTTTATGTGCTGTCACTAGACAAACAGGTCTATAACATCGAAAATACTGCCAAAAGGGCTAAGACCATCGAGTCGAATCAAACCTACTTGTGGCATTGTCGTCTTGGTCACATTAACATCAAACGCATCAAGAAACTTCTTCAAGAAGGTGTTCTTGACTCATTTGACTTAGAGTCATTTGAAAATTGCGAAGAATGCTTATTAGGCAAGATGATCAAACAGCCATTCTCCAAGTTGGGAGAAAGGGCAAGTGACTTATTAGGTCTAATACACACGGATGTATGTGGACCTATGAGCACACCCGCAAGGCAAGGTTACCGATATTTCATCACCTTCACCAACGATTATAGTAGATATGGCTATATCTACTTAATGTCGAATAAATCTGAATCGTTTGAAAAGTTCAAAGAATTTCAGAAAGAGGTTGAAAATCAACTTGGCAAGAAAATTAAAGCACTTCGATCGGATCGAGGTGGCGAATATTTGAGCCATGAATTCGACGATCACTTGAAAGAATGTGGCATTCTTTCAGAGTTGACACCTCCTAGAACTTCTCAATGGAACGGAGTGTCCAAACGGAGGAATCGGACCTTGTTAGACATGGTTCGGTCAATGATAGGTCTTAGTGAACTCCCTATCTCGTTCTGGGGACATGTGCTACAAACAGCAGCACTAACACTGAATAGAGCTCCGTCAAAAGCTGTTGAAAAGACTCCATATGAATTATGGACTAAGAAACCTCCCAGGTTGTCTTTTCTCAAGATTTGGGGATGCGAAGCATATGTCAAGCGATTAATTTCGGACAAACTTCACCCCAAATCGGATAAGTGTTTCTTTGTGGGATATCCAAAAGAAACCAAAGGGTATTACTTCTACAATAAATCCGAGAACAAAGTATTTGTTGCTCGTGATGGTGTCTTTTTGGAGACGGATCACCTTTCCAAAATGACAAGTGGGAGGAAAATCGAACTCGACGAAGTTCGAGAGGACGAGCAACAATGTCAACCTGACAAAACTGACAATCTAGATACTTTGGAAGCATCTGAGAAGATTGGTCAGAGTCAAACAGACAATGTAAATGCTCAACCGATTACCCTACGTAGGTCGCAACGGCAAAGATCTCAACCAGATAGATACCTCGGTATTGTCTTAACTGATGATCAAGACATCCTAGTTATGGATGGTGATGAGCCGGCGACATACAAGCAAGCTATGACGAGCCCCAACTCTGCAAAATGGCAAGAGGCCATGAAATCCGAGATGGACTCTATGTCTGAAAATCAAGTCTAGGACTTGATGAATTTTCCCGAGGGTTATACACCCATTGGTTGCAAATGGATCTTCAAAGTGAAGACAGACAAAGATGGAAATGTATTGGTATACAAAGCTAGACTGGTGGCAAAAGGTTATAGACAAGTCCACGGGATTGACTATGATGAAACTTTTTCACCAGTTGCAATGCTAAAGTCCGTCCGGATTATCCTAGCGATTGTTGCATATTACGATTACGAAATATGGCAAATGGATGTCAAAACCGCCTTCCTTAATGGGATTTTGGAAGAAACTGTGTATATGACACAGCCAGAGGGTTTTGTCGATCCAGGCAACGCTAGAAAGGTTTGCAAGCTGAAGAAGTCCATTTATGGACTAAAGCAAGCCAGCAGGAGTTGGAATCTGCGATTTGAAGAAGCCATCAGCAAGTTTGGTTTTATCAAGAATCCAGATGAGTCTTGTGTATACAAGAAGGTCAGTGGGAGTGATATTGCATTCCTAGTCCTGTATGTTGATGACATACTGCTCATTGGAAGCAGCACAAAATTGTTGGAGTTCGTAAAGGGCTGGTTGGGAAAGTGCTTTTCAATGAAGGACTTAGGAGAGGCACAGTACATATTGGGAATCAAGATCTACAGGGATAGATCTAAGAGAATGATTGGATTAAGCCAAAGTACTTACATTGATAAGGTACTGGCTCGATTCAACATGGAAAATGCCAAAAGAGGGCATTTACCCATGTCCCATGGCATAACTCTCAGCAAGAAACAGTGTCCGCAGACACCTGTTGAGCGAGAAAGAATGAATCAGATCCCATATGCTTCGCTAATCGGATCGATCATGTATGCCATGATATGTACAAGGCCGGATGTATCGTATGCCCTGAGTGCAACGAGTCGATACCAATCGGACCCAGGAGAGGCGCATTGGACTGCGGCCAAAAACATCCTTAAGTACCTGAAAAGGAACAAGGATAAATTCCTGGTATATGGAGGCCACAAAGAACTGGTTGTTGAAGGTTACACCGACGCTAGCTTCCAGACTGACAGAGACGACTTCAAGTCACAGTCGGGATATGTATTCTGTCTGAATGGAGGAGCGTTCAGCTGGAAGAGTGCCAAGCAGAGCACCACTGCAGACTCTACAACTGAAGCCGAGTACTTGGCCGCTTCGGAAGCTGTCAAGGAAGCTGTTTGGATTCGCAAGTTCATCAGTGAACTTGGTGTTGTACCCTCAATCAAGGGACCGATAGACCTTTATTGTGATAATAATGGAGCTATCGCTCAGGCCAGAGAGCCGAGAGAACACCAGAAGGTCAAACACGTGCAACGGCGATTTCACATGATAAGGGAATGGAAATCCGAAGGTGAAATCAGAATTTGTAAGATCGGCAAGGACGATAATGTGGCCGATCCTTTGACTAAACCTCTGCCTCAAGTGAAACACAACAAACACGTTGAGGCAATGGGAATCAAGCATATTGGAGACTGGCTTTCATATTCCCTGTACAAGTGTTTTAATTAAACAGGGTTGATTTAATGTAAGACACTGTACTAAAACCATTCATTAATGGAGTAATTATTTTTTGTGCAAAATTATCATTCACTCCATTACTATTTAATTGTGGTTTAGAATTAAATAATGAGTCCATTCGATTTACGGAAATATTCAAAACAGGGTATCAAGACCATGTCTTGGATAAAGAAACACCTGTTAAGTGAACATTGAATATTAAATCGAAAAGTATCCCTAATCGAGGTCATCTAACAGATGAACGATTGATGACCGCCATAGATTAGTGTGTAGTATGATTTACAGCACCGTTTCTTGTGCTGCGAGGACGTGACAGTCATAAATCATTTGCACAGGTACAGTTTAGAACTGTACTGGATAAGACCTATGAGAGTACTTTAAGAAAATTAAAATTTTGTCATAAGTACATTTCTCATTATGGCTATCGGAACTTATTTCCTCAGACCATGAGTACTGTGAAGTTTTCTTGTTTGAGTACTAGGCTCTTTGATGTTTCCTAACGTCTGCTGTAACTGGGGATCATAACGGGAACACTCGGGAGTCTATGTCCTCTTAGTAAGAAGAACTTACAATACAAGACTAGGATTGTCCCCCTACTAACAATAGGGAAAATGTTTTGTTGTTTAAAAGGCCGCTCGAAGAGTAAGACTGTAAAATGCATGGCCATGCTCAGATGGATTTTAGAAATCATCTGCTTATTTGACAGTCAAACTCGGAGATCGAGAAACACTTCTGAACGTAATAAGGATGACAAAGAATCTTACCTTATAGTTCACGAAGAAACATTAAGAGACAAAGGAAATGAGCTATACACAATGTGCACACTTGTCCGGAAGGACAAGTGGGATATTGAAAGGAATGGTGTCCTTCCAACAAGTATATTATTCCGATAGAGGGTTCAGAATTATTACAGAGGTAATTCTTCAGTAAGATCAAGTGATCGGAATGCCTAGGTGGAGGCCGCTTCCGATCAGTAATATCGAGGTACAATTGATATTACAGCTTAATCTTAACTAAACCCTTCGGGTCGAACCCAATCGAATCTCCGATCCGAGACGTCGAATTAATCCGAAAGGATTTAATGAGTCGACAGAGTTTTACGAATACAGACGTCGGAAGTCGAGCCTAGGGCGTCGAGACCCAACGTCGCAAAATCACAATCGACAAGCATGAGCGTAGCCATAGCTAGGCTAGGCTAGCTCATCATAGTCACTAGGCGCGCCATGGCAGCCTTAGCATGATGGCTAGGAACCATGGCTGGCTGTCGCTAGCACCAGGCGTGCCACCACAGCCTTAGCATCATGCCTAGGCGCTATCGCAGCCCTAGCATGATGCTAGGCACCATCGCAAGCCAACAGCCCAATCGCAGGGCCTATACGCATCACTAGGCGCACCATGCGTGGCCTAGGATGGCTGGGCGCCATCGCAACCCAGGCAGCATCACTAGGCGCACCATGCGTGCCCTAGGATGGCCTAATGCCATAGCAGCCCTAGCATAGTGCTGGGCGCATGGCAGGACCACACGCACCAAGCACAGCTAGTGCTAGGCACTGGCGCATGCGTGGTGCGTGGTGCCTGGGCGAGGCATGTGCGTGTATAGTGCGCAGTGCCGAGGCTGACGCGTGAGGGAGTGCAAGAGTATGTGCGAAGCGATGGGAAGCTAGCAAGCAACGTCAAGCCAAGCATGCGTGGCTCGCTAGCAGCACGCATGCTAGGCATTGTGTGCGAGAGAGATGCGTGGTGCGCATAGTGTAGGAGTGCGGTGCGTGGCAAGAGGCCAGCATGCGTGGCTCGCTAGCAGCACGCATGCTGGGCCATGAGAGTAGCAAGGATGCGAGGGATGCTGGCAGCAGCGCCAGCACGCACCAGCCAGCACCAGCGCCAGCACGCACCAGCGAGCATCAGCGATGCTGCTGGGCTTGTGCTAGCATGCTAGGCTAGCTGGCACAGCTAGCTGGCAGCTGGGCAGCATGCTAGGGTGAGGCGGTTTGTGAGGAGAGTGGGGACCAAGGCTTTGGGAAAGCCTTGGGGAGCAAGGCATTGGTCCCCCCCCCCACCTCTCCATGGTCCTCACCTAACACTCTCTCCCTCCTTGACACTTGTCGAATTGTAATTGCATTTGTTTATTGATTTATTTTAGAAATAAATTAATTAGCAAAATTCATTCTCCCACATTGGTGGAGGATGAAATATCAAGGGATCATTTCCCTATAAATACCAAGCTTGGTATTGGGATTTGAAACAACCTTGAGTGGAATTAAAAAGGCAACTCTAGAAAAAAGAGTAAACCTTTGATTCGTAAAACTCATAGTTATTTTGTCCAGGTCTTGACTAACCTTCAAGACTTGGGACGCTCGGGTCGGGTCGAGGGTACGATCCGTTGGAGATCTCGTCTTTTCGAGATTTTGATGTAAGAGCTCCTTGGGAGCGAAGCACGCGTCAAAGGTATAATTCTTATCCTTAATCTTGTTTGATTAAGTTTATCATGCTTGTTTAATTTTTTTAATTAAGGGGCGGGTCTTAGTGGGTTTCCTTTCGCGTAGTGTCGGGTCACTACGAAACCCTACACCTAAGGCTAAAGCAGCTCTCAGTATCATGGCCTATTTCTTCATGGAAAAGGCAATATTTTCTCTTATCCCGGCTGCTCACTGGACTCTTCATTGGTGCCGGTTTTTCAAGATTCAACCGGTTTTTAACTTCCTTAAGAATGGATGCGCAATCCTTGGTGAATTCGTACTTACGGATCCGACCTCTTTCTCTTTTGGAATTGTTGTCCGAGTGGCTCTACCGCCCAGACCTCTTTCCGCTTCTTTTCCTCCCTTTTGGCCGGCTGGGTAGGCCGGCTCTCTCTTTTATCGGATCTTTTGTAATCCGTTGGAAGTTTAACAGCACAGAGTTCCATTGTTTGAATGTAGGCCTCCGCCTTCATTAATGCCTCGTGAAGAGTAGAGACCCTCTTCCTAACCATGTCAAACTTAAAAGTTGACCTGTCTTTTAGGCCTTTGAAGAAGTCAATATAGGCAACCTCATCAGACAATCCTTGGATTTGGATCCTCATCAGGTTAAACCGCCTGACATATGACCGGAGCCCTTCCTTATCTCCCTGCTGTATTGCCCCCAGATCAAGGCTTGTTTTCTTAGCGAGGATATTCATAGAGAAGTTGGACGTGAACCAGTAGACCAACGTTCTAAATTTGTTTATGCATCCGGCAGGTAAGTTACCAAACCAACGTTGAGTAATCCCTTTCAACGTTGCTGGGAAGCACCTACACCATGAGGCATCATCCAAACCTTGCAAATACATCAGGTTGGTGTATGCCATAAGGTGATCTTCCGGGTTGGTGGTACCATCGTAGGCACCCACCAACATGTTTTTAATTTTTGACGTCTAGGCCATCTCGGTGATTTCCCCAAGGTTGAGCAGCCGGAGCTGCCAGTCCATAGGCTGGACAGGCGGCTGCTGCTGCCCCCCGAACATACCCGGCTGTGAATAAGGAGATCCAAAAGGCGTGTATGGTGTCCCATGCAATGCCGGTTGGATGATATGAGGGCCGGATTGAGCGGAAACCTCGCTCGTCCGGCTGTCATTGTTTGTTCTCGAGTGCCTCCCTGATGTGACATGGAAGCTGTCTCGAAAGGTCGACGTTGATGCCGACTCGGAGCGTTGCTGAGTCTTTTTATCCTGAATGAGCGTCCGAGCATCAGAATAGACTTTCTTTGTTCCATCTGGCTGTATGTGCCGGACGGGTTTTCTAGCTCCATCCATGGGAGTGTGAATCTTTGAGAAATCAATGGGCCTAGCCGACACCTTTGACTTCGGGTGCGGGGTAGACGCTCTACCTTTCACTGTCTGGGCCGTCTTTTTTCCAAGACGTCTTTCTTCCGCCTGACCCTTACGGGGGCCAGCTGTGCTATCCAGAAGGCCTTTGATTTCCCCTTTGAAACTCATCATCATGCTCATGAGTTCGTCCCTGGAGACTGGGGTGGCTCCTTCTGAAGCAGGAGTTGACCCAAGCGGTCCCCTGATGGGATGGTTTGGGTCTGCCTGCTGCTCTGCCCGTTCCCTTTTGTCTTTGGAACGAGTATGCTTGGTTCTAAAAGAACCATCTGCAGCTGTGTAAGTTTCAACCTCATAGTTATCGGCTGTATCTTGGTCCGAGTGGACCTCAGCCTCACGAGCAGGTTGGCTACCTTTACCCGACAGTTCAGGTTCTGAAGTCATCTAGAAAGTACTCTCTCCACAGACGGCACCAGATGTTTGGGGGTTTTTTATGTGTCCTACGGGAGAGTTACAATTTCCTAGTATGCTCCTTCCTTCGCCTGTACCTGCACAAATAACGGAGACTCCGGCTGGGGGGTGGGATTTCCGCCTCCGAAGATTAAGTTAGAATCTTTCTGAAGAGGAATTAAGAACAATAAATGCTTCTCGATTGGAGAACGTTTGCAATGGGATTTGTGTTTGGTTTGTTGTTGGAATTTTTTGTCAATCCCCATAAATGAGGTCTGCCCTTACTATTTATAGTAGGGAAGAGCTGTACCTCAATTTAGGGTACAATGACACGTGTCGCAAAGAGATTGGGTCTTTGCTGCCCGTTGCAAACTTGACACGTGGCAAGCCTTTATAGGGCCACGTGTCTTAGGGGTATTTTTACCCTAAACATTAAACATGAAGGACTTGGAAAGGCTTTTGACCCATATGTATAAAACTAAGTAAATGTTTGAACTAAGTATAAGCTGGGCAAATACTAAGTCAAACAAGAAATACTCTAGTAGAGACTTTCAACCGTATCACATAGCAAACAATTTAGCAAGACTTGGTGAAACTGGATGAGCTAAAAGGTCACATGAATGGAAAAATATTGGGAATAATTCTGCAATTAAAATCATCATGTATGCTATGATATGGAGTCATCACTCAACTTGCATGCTTGGAGCATGAGAAGTATAAAATACCAATCAATTTAAATCTAAGTGATGAATCGTTAGATTATGATCAAGAAAATCCAAAGTACTTTGATAGGCAAAAGGGGATAAGTTCTTGACGCATGGAAACAAATGTAATTTGAGAATTGATGTTGCAAGCACATCCTTAGCAAGGATTAGATCCTTAATAAGGAAGCTGTTTATAAGCACGAGCTAGAATGCGTCGAGGCTTGAGAATGGTAACATGGACGCACATTCATGTATAATGTGCGGAAATTTAAGGAAAATTTCCATAATCACAAGATTAGGGGCTCCCAAATCATTGTGAGCCGTTTGGAAAGAAATCCAAGCAAAGCACCATCAGGAAGTCTACTGCAATATATATGTTGAGAACATTGTTGCCTTAAAGGCAATTTTGAGAAAGTTGTTCAATGGAAAGTTCGTTGTCGATCGTTAATGACTGTAGGTTGTCAAGTTGAAAGATCTCAAGTCATGAAAATGAGTGGGAGCCATCACTTGGACAATAAATCCTAAATCACATATGATCCATAACACTCTCAAATTTTATCATCTTAATGTGAAAGTGTTCGATAATGAAGATACTAAGATTTGCAAAGTAATAATAACTAAACCTATGCAATAAGTGAACGACATCATTCACTAGAATTGCATGAAAGAAATCAAGCATATTAAATATGGGTGTGATTTCTATAAATGTTTTGTGAAGAGTGTGACTCTTGAAACATTTGGGGAAAACCATTTATCATAAGATGAAATGCTGAAAAGTTTCATGGTGGAATAAAATATTACTAATAAAATTCCACAAACTATTTAATTGTGGTTTAGAATTAAATAATGAGTGTCCATTCGATTTTAAAGAATATTCAAAATAGGGTATCAAGACCATGTCTTGGATAAAGAAACACCTGTTAAGTGAACAATATTTCAATAAAAAATTATCCCTAATCAAGGTCATTTAAGTGATGGAGGATTAATGACCACTTGAGATTAGTCTGTAGTATGATTTATAGCACCGTTTCTTGTGCTACGAGGACATGATTGTCATAAATCATTTGCACATGTATTAGTTTAGAATTATACCGGATTGACCTATGAGAATACTTTAAGAGATTTAAAATCGTCATAAGTATATATTTCTCATTATACCTATAGGAACCTTTTTCCTCGACCATGAGTATTATAAGTTCTCTTGTTTGAGTACTAGTCCGTTTTGATGTTGTCAAACGTCTGCCGTAAATGGGGATTATAACAGCAACACTCGGGCGGCTAGGTCCTCTTAGTAAGGGAAGCTAACAATGCAAGACTGGGAATGTCCCCCTATTAACAATAGGGAACGTGTCTTTGTTGTTTACATGGCCTCTCGAAGAGCGAGACTGTGAAAATGCATGGTCGTGCTCAGATGGATTTTAGAAATCATCAGCTTATTAAAAGTCGAACTCGGGAATCGATAAACACTTCTAGACATAATAAGGATGACGAAGAATCTTACCTTATAGTTCATGAAGAGACATTAAGTGACATAGGAAAAGGGCTATACACTTACTGGACACTTGTCCGGAAGGACAAGTGGGAGATTGAAAGGAATGGTTTCCTTCCAACTAGTGTATTTATTCCGATAAAGGTTTCGGAATTATTCGAAAACTAATTCTTCAGTGAGGTCAAGTGATCGGAATGCCTAGGTGGAGGCCGCTTCCGATCAGTAATATTAATGTATACTTAATTTTACAACTTAATCTTGACTGAACCCTTCGGGTCACACCCAATCGAGTAACCGATCCGATGCGATGAATCAATTTGAAGGATTAGATGAGTCGTTAGAGTATTGCAAACAAAGACATCGGATGTCGAGCTTAGAGCGTCGAAACTGAGCGTCACAAGTCGAGTCGAGTTTGGAATTCGAGGAGACGAAAAATCAAGCAAGCGACAAGTACGAGGTAGGCTGTAGCCTCACATTGGCCAAGCCATGTAAGTGCTAGGCTAGCCTGAGCTATCAAGCGCATCGCAAGGCATGCCGCAAGCCTAACATGCATTGTGTGCTAGGCCAAGCATGCTAGCATGGCTAGTGCTGCTTGCCGCAAGCATGCTAGTAGCTAGCGCATGCTAGCGTGCTAGTGTGTTGGGCCTCCCACCCAGCCACATCATCGCTAGCTTAAGCATAGCAGCAGCTAACTTTGCGTGTTGTGCTATGGCGATTGTGTGCTAGCATCGCAGCCTCTCGCACAGCAGCATCGCACTAGCATCGCAGCGTGTTATGTGCTATGGCTGTGTATGCTTGCGTGCTGGGCATCGCAACATGCTATGTGTTGTAGCTGTGCATACTTGTGTGCTGGGAAGCGCCTAACACAAGCAACAGGTGCTAGGTAGCGCCTAGCATACGCTACGCAGCAGCAGCAGCCTGCATTGCATGCGTGGCTTGCTGGCTGCGTGCATGCGTATGTAGGTTGGCTAGCCAGCTTAGTCAAGGTGCCAAGCGCCAGCTAGGCAGCCTTGGCAGCTAAGACAGGCAGGCTGCCAGTTATGGGTGGGCTGCTCATGGGGTTTTGGTAGGGACCGATTCTTGGTGGCTTTGCTTGGTGAGTAAGGAGTATTGGTCCCCCTTGAATGGTCCTCACCTACTCTTGCTCACCCTTTGCCACTTGGAGCTTGTTGATTGCTTTGCATTTTAATTTGTTTTTTATTAAAAAAAATGGGGGGAAAATGCAATTCTCCCACATTGATGAGAGAAGGGGAGATCAAGGCTCCCTTCCCTATAAATACCCAAGTTTTGGGTTTGGGAAAAATCACTTGAGTTGAACTCAATAAGGCTTCTCCCTATACGTGAGAAAACCTTTAAGTTCGTAATACTCTAGTCTTTTCTTGGTCTATCCCCGACTAACCTTCGGGATAGAGGCCGCTTGGGTTGGGTCTCGAGAGTGGACTCCGTCGGAGGCTCTCGCGCTTGCAGAACTAAGGCTTTGAAGTCCGAGCTCTATAGGAGCGAAGCACGCGTCGAGGGTAAGAATGTCATTTCACTTTCTCTTTATTTTGTTATTTAATTATGTGATTGCATGTTTAGTTGCTTTAATTAGTGGGCGGGTCTTGGGTGGGTTTCTCTTCCACGTAGTGTTGGACACTACGAAACCCAACACCACTATGGTCATGCTTATTCGGGTGTCAAAGGGTACCATGGTTAAGAGTTTGGACGCGTTAGCAAGGCAGCCTCCCTTGAGGGTGTATGCTGACAGGCGGCTCCACGAGTTCGTGAAGAAATTGAACTCGCGCGACTCTATGGTTTGGTGGATTTAAAAATTAAGACGAACCCTTATTTCCTAGAGTGTTTTCGGGTTGGTAAAGCATAAATCGCCGGGACTAAAACGTATGTAGAACACATATAGTTTTTAGAAAAAAACGAAGGAAGCCGACTGCAAGAAAAATTAAAACCACCGCAGCGTTTTTTAGAGTACCGTGCCACGACATTGAGTATCGTGTCACGGTGCATGATACCATGTCACGGTACTCCGCACTGTGTCATGGCACTTGTGCCGTAATGCGGTACTATTAAAAACATTACTGTGCTTCTTTGTTTTCAATTACGATCAAGTTATTCAATTTCCCACAAGGCGAACCTAAATTCGACGCTAAAACGTCAATGCATAAGCAAAAATGCCAATTTAATATCGATCACTCAGATCGATAAAAAATCAATAATCCTCCCCAGTAGAGTCGCCAAAATATAATAGGGAGCCACCAACAAGTTTTTTAAAGAGCTTGTAAACCATTCACAGAGCATTAAGAGGCAACCACGAAAAGTATCAAGGCAACAACAATTGACCCGTGAAGGTTACACCCCATTCATAATCCATGAGATTACTTGTTGGGTTTTAAGGTGTCCGACACCGCGCGGAAACTAAACCCTCAAAAAGGATCGCATACATAATAATTACAATTAAACAAAATAACATACAATTATTGAAAGCATAAACACATAAAGAGAAGAGAGAGAAAGTAAGGATAAGAATAGCTCATCCTTGACGCGTGCTTCATTCGATCCCCGAGCACGAACACGGAAAACCTTGAGACCTGCAAGTGCAAGCCCTCCTTCGTCTCACACCCTCGCGCTCGAACTCGACCCCTACCTCGTACCTTAGACGAGGCTAGACCAAAATAAACTAGAGTATTACGAACTTAAAGGCTTTCTCACTTTTGGGAGATACCTTATTGAGTTCAACTCAAGTGAGAAATCCCATTACACAAGGTGGGTATTTATAGGGAAATTCTCCCAAAAACTTCAATTATCTTTTCATGTGAGATAAATGATTAAGTAAGAAAAATAAGTAATTAATTTAATTCCAAAGGTTAGGTAAGGACCACTTACCATGCCTTGGAGAAGAATCAAAGAGCCAACAACCCTAAAAATATCCCCATGGGCCTTAATGGCAAGCCCACCGGCTGCCATTGCCCACGGTTGGGCTGCCATACTGCCGCGGCCCACGTGCTAGCTAGCGGGCTGCTGCTAGCCACCACACGCCCATTAGCCATGCGGGCTTAGTGCGTTAGCAGCCCCGACCAGCTAGGCACGCTCGTACGCATGACCTGCTGAGCTGGCTGCCATGCTACGTATGGTAGGTCGACCTAGAAGCCATGCTAGTACTTTATGGCTAGCACCCCATAGCCTAGCCCACGCATGACTAGCACAATGCTAGGATAATGCGAGGCTAAGGCTTTGGGGTTTTGGCCTTTAATCGTGCTGTTATTATTTTGTCGTCTCGTCGATTCCTTGAAACGACTCAGCGTTTGACACTTGGCTTTGACGCTCTAAGCTCGAAATCCGACGTCTTGGTTGGCAATATCTCTATCGACTTATTTAATCCTTCGAATTAATTCGTCGCCTTTGTTCGATTACACGATTAGGTGTGACCCAAAGGGTTCAGTCAAGAGCAAGCTGTTATATTAATTGTACATTAATATTAGTAATCGGAAGCGACCTCCAGCTAAGCATTTTGTTCACTTGACCTCACTGAATGATTAGCTTTCCTAATTAATTCCAAACACTCTATCGAAATAATACACTTATTCGATAGACACCATTCCTTTTAATCTCCCACTTGTCCTTCCGGGCAAGTGTGTTGTATGCGTATTGCCTCTTTCCTATGTCACTTAATGCCTCTTCGTGAAGTATTAGGTAAGAATCATCGTCATCCTTATTACGTCCAGACTTGTTTCTCAATTTTCGAGTTTGACTGTCTATAAGCATATGATTCTAAAATCCATCTGAGCACGACCATGCATTTTCACAGTCTTGTTCTTCGAGAGGCCTTGTAAACAACAAAGACATGTTCAATTTCCTACTGTTAATAGGGGGACATTCCTATTCTTGCATTGTTATCTTCCGTTACTAAGAGCCCCTAGCCGCTCGAGTGTTGCGTTTATAATCCCCTTGTACGGTAGACATTTGACAGCATCAAAACAAAATAGTACTCAAACAAGAGAACTTACAATACTCATGGTTGAGGAAAGAGGTTCTGATAGTCATAATGAGTAATATACTTATGAAGATTTTTAAATCTCTTAAAGTATTCTCATATGTCGATCCGGTATAGTTCTAAACTAATACCTGTGCTAATGATTTATGACAATCTTGTCCTTGTAGCACAAGAAACAGTGCTATAAATTGTACTACACACTCATCTCGCGCGGTCATTAGTCGTCCAATTTTCAAATGACCTCGATTAGGGATAGTTTTGATATGATATTCAATGATCACTTAATAGATTTTTATTTATCCAAGACATTGTCTTGATACCCTATTTTGAATATCGTCAAATCGAATGGACTCATAATTTAATTCTAAACCACAATTAAATAGTTTGTGGAATTATTAGTAAAAAAATTTATTCCACTATGAAACTTTTCAATGTTTCATCTTATGATAAATGGTTTTCCCAAAATGTTTTAAGAGTAATGCTATTTACAAAACATTTATAGAAATTTCACCCATATCTAATATGCTTGATTTCTTTTATGCAATTGTGAATGTTGTTGTTCACTTATTGCATAGGTTTAGTTATCATTTCCTTGCAAATCTTATCATATTCATTATCGAACATTTTCATAATAAAATGATAAGATTCGAGTGTGTTATGGATTATACGTGATTTAGGATTTATTGTCCAAGTGATGGCTCCCACTCACTTTCATGGTTTGAGATCTTCAACATGGCAACCTACAATCATCAAAGTTCAACAATGAACTATCCATTGAACAACTTCCTTATTATTGCCTTTAAGGAAACAATGTTCTCAACATGTATTTCAATAGACTTCCTAATGATGCTTTGCTTGGATCTTACTCCAACCAGTTCACAATGATTTGAGATCATTTGTGATTATGGAAATTTTCTTTAAATTTCAGCACAATACACATGGGCATAAGTCCATGTTGTCATTCTCAAGCCATGATACATCTAAGATCGTGCTAATAAATGGCTTCCTTGTTAAGGTTGTGCTTGCGGCATCAATACTCAAATTATATTTGTTTCCATGTATTAAGAACTCATCCTTTTACTTAACCAAGTACCTTGGATGTTCTTGATTATAATCTAACGTTCCATTATTTAGATTCAAGTCGATTGGTACTTTATGCTTGTCATGCTCTAAGCATGCAAGTCATGTGATGATTCCATATCGTAGCATATATGACGAGTTCAATTGCTGAAATATTTCCAATTTCATCCCATTCATGTGACTTTTAGCTCATCCAGTTCCATTGAGTCTTGCTAAACTGTTTGCTATATGATACGGTTGAAAGTCTCTACTAAAGTCTTTCTTGTTTGACTTAGTATTTGCCTATCTTATACTTAGTTCAAATATTTGCTTAGATTTATACATGTGGATCGAAAGCCTTTTCAAGTCCTTCATGTTTAAGCAATAATTTTTTTTACCCATTTAAACATTTCATTAAGTCTATTCAATAGATCTTAATTCCCACTATGTACTAAGTGTCGTCTTAACTTGGTCCATTATTGAAAAGTTCTTTCAAATCTAAGCATTTAACATTTGATAGTTATTTTACAATAGAGTTCGTAAACTTCTTATTGGACCTTATAAAATTGACTTTAGCTCCCACTAAACTTCTTTATTCAAAGAATTTCCATGTTTCTCAACAAGTCAAATCTTATATTAACTTTATGAGAAAACCCATTCCAATCCTACATCCTTCCCTCAATCCACCAATGGATTTCTTGAGCTTGTTTTCAAATCTAGCATTATTTAGATTTACAAAACCCTTAGACTATATCCATAGTCTCTTCCAAAATACCATTTTTGGAAGGCGGATTTGATATCTATTTTGCCATATTTGATATGCGCAATTTTGCTAGAATAATCATGAAAAGACTTAAGCATTCCGATCAGTGAATAGGTTTCATTAAAATCAACGCCGTGAATTTAATTGTAACCTTTTCAACCAATCTAGGTATGTATGCATATACATTTCCATATTCGTTGGTTTTCTCCTTGAAAACTTATTTGCGATTGATGGGTCTTTATCCTTCATGCAAATTAATCAAGTTTCAAACATGACTTTCAAACATGGAGTCTGTTTCTGATTTAATGGTCTCTAACCATTTCTAGAATTCGGATTTGTCGTAGCTATCTTACAAGAACTATTCCCTTACTATCCAATAGTAAATAGTATACTTGTAAGTCTTAGGTTCATTTCTAACATAATAGAAACTTTACAGGATTCAATCTAAGTCTTTTGGTGAATTCTATACCTATACAGCGTAATTGCATCAAACACTGAGTTTCAAGGCACTTCTAAAGCCCTTTGATTCACTTTTAAAGTTTTGTAAGTAATGAATTCTCTTTAAGGCACTTGTAAAGTCCTTGGAGTATTCTTGATCAATGATTCTCATGAAGCCTTTCTAAAGTCTTCCGAGATTCTCAGTTCTAATTTGTTGTGCGTCTCGATGGTCATCGAGTTCATTTTTTCCCACTTGTCGTTTTAGAAATGTGTTACTTTCTAAAAAGACACCATTTAGAGCAAGAAGTACTATGTTCTGAATTTTGGTTGTGGAAATACTACCCTTAGTCTCACTTGAATACTTACAAAGAGACTTGTATATTGTCTTTGGGTAAAAGTTCATTGTGAAATAAACAGTTAGCTCCCACTTGAGCTAACTTAGCCCTTATTGAGTCATTTAGCTCACACTGAGCCAATGAGCTCTCACTGAGGCTAAAATCCCTAGAAATATACTTGAAAAGACGCTAGAAACTATTTCTATCCATATCCGAATATGGTGTCTTTTCTTAGCTTCAACGGTTTTGTTTAATGTAACATTAGTCTTTTGTGCATATCTCTAAGAACGTTATAGGAAGGGATGTAATTCATCATCGTTTGAGTCATTTCCAAATGGCTTCGAGGTCTCCGTCAAGATATACTATATTCTTTGTGAAGCTGATTATGAAATTCCAATTTCATAACCTTGAGATGATCACTCTTGGCTTAAGAAAACATCGCTCGATCTAATCTAGATATTTTGATATCTCACCAAGTCGATTCTATACTTCACTGAACTTTTGAGCTACTCAAGATCCAGTTTGTTTCACATTTAGTGAATGTAGACATATTCGTTCAAATTCTTGTGAAAGCATTGAAGTAATGGAATTCTCTTTAGCTTTTGGATTCAATTGTCTATACCAAGCACAATAGCTTCTTTCTTTGTCGGTTTCAACAAGTAAGACTTTCTTGCCTTAGAACGATTCCAAATCTATCAACTTTCAAGAGTCTATCTAATAGAGTCTTGAGTATGTTCTTGTTAATGTGACATTGCTAAGGATAGACAGAACACAAATCATGTCCATGACTTGAACCTTGTGAGTTTATGTTAGGGAAATGTTTGTTTATAATCAAGCATTCTTGACTCATGGCTTAAACAACCATTCTATTCAAATAAAACCAACAACTATTGTTCTTTTACTTTGAATGTGAGTCTTTCCTCATGTAAACAAAATGTTTGCTGATTATGGAACATAATAACCATTATTTGTTCCAGCCTTAGCTTTAAAAGGTCTTTAAACAAAGCAGATGACCTTATAGCTCATGTAGCACCACTTGCTTCATTCCAAGCTCATAAGTCAATAACTTAGCTTAACTTCATTTGTTTTGAGGTTACTTCGGAAGTGGAACTCACAAGCAGTATCTAATACTTGTGAAGATAAGTTGATAAGTTTAACTACGATAACATGAACTCTTAGGTAGAATTGGAATCTTGAATTCCTTTTCTTTGTTCCTTGTTTCCTATATTTCTTATCATACATCATCTCATAACTTTAAGAACCTCTTCTTTAAGTATTTTGACTTTTATACTTTGTTAGGCATAATTAAGCATTAATGTGCTGTAAAACAAAGTTCCATCTTTTCTTTAATTCTTACTTGAATTACTACATCAATGAATCCTACTCATTAGTGTATAAAGCGAAAAGATATGTTGGTTGTCAATTATTGATAATTTCAGTTTTCAACTCAATACTTCATGTTTATCAAAACTTCCTAGTATTTTGAATAAATGATGTTCAACCGTCCTTTCGGACTTAACCATAAAAGGCCTTTATGAGAAATGCGCTTTTAGAAATGCACTTTCATTCTTTGAGAACCATTCTCAAAAGATTTCCTTTTACCAATCATTGGAAACTTTATAATTCGATTTAGAATCTACAAATATAAGTGCAAAATATAACCATTTATCAAGATAACATGACAAGCATTGAAATACATGCAAATTAGCAATTTCAATTAGCTTATTAACGTTCTATTCACACATTCATAATTTCTCCCATTTAGGCGAGAATAAAACAATTCCAAGATCCCAAAAATCAATAAGTTATTAAGCATACTTTGGCTTGTATTAACACTTAATATTTTAAGATAAGCAATCTAATTGCTAATAGCTCTAAGCTATTCTTGGTTCGATAAATCGTCGCATCCAATGCTTCCTTGACGATTATCTCCTTTGCCACAACATCTAAGGACTCCTTACTGATATCGTTGAGTTTAACCAAAACTAAGGTGCCCATGATGCCTTGTTTTAGCAAGCCCACCAACATACCTTCCTTCCCTAAGAAAGTAGTAATGTCTTGCTTTAGCATAGCCCATTACTATTCTCAATAGTTCCGTAAGTGTCATTTTGGAATGATAATTTAAATCAATATTTTCTTTGGGACTTAGGGTTTCTATGTTGGTTGATTTAAGTGAACTAAATTATTCATTCAACATTCGAAATCCTAAACATGCATCTAATATCGCAATTATATATAAGCAAAATATACAAGAGATAATTAAAGATGCATTGGCAAACTAGCATGACCCCTTGAAACTTAAAGCATCCAATCTTCAACGCCATCATTGCATCTTCTTGGCTTCGTCTTTTTAGAATCGCTTTCTTGAGACTTCACCACTAATTATGCAATTACTAGTAACTAGGACTAATCTAAATAATCTAAGTACAAAAATACTCAACAGCACGCAGTCCGTATTTAGATTTACAAAAATACGAAATGGAACGCAGTCCGTATTTAGTATCCTAGTCGGGCCATACTAGTTGCCTTTTGTAAAACCTGCATAAGAACATTTATATTCCATTCACCCATTCACTTCTAAAGTGAATGACCCATGCATATTTACAAATAATTCAAGCAACGATACAAAGCATTGTATCAAACGAGCGCCTACTAGTTACTAACTTAGGTGGTTAATCCGATTATCATGCCTAAATTAAACTAGTCAAGTGTTTATCCAATTATGTGTACGAACGCAATAACGAAAAGCACATTAAGGTTTAATCAAGCTTAAAAACAGATTAATGAAGCTCCCACTAAATTCCACATCCAACTTAATTAAATTAATCCAATTAAAATTGATTAAGCCAATCAAAATAAATTTTGTCAAAAATTTTGCAGGTACGTGAAAAACCGAGGCCTAGCCTCGTTTTTAAAAAAAACACAAAATCAAAAACAAGGAAAAAATAATGACTAAACAAAACCGAGCCTTTAGCACTATGCTAAGGCCACAGGCTGGCCTTGCCTGGCAGCCCCAGCTGCTCGTACGCACACAAGTGCTGGGCGTTGCCTAGCAGCCAGCTCGTACATGGCACGTGCGCACGCTGCTGCTGCTTATGCGCCATGATGCCTTCCTCGCATACCCTCCCCGCACCAAGCAGCCACACTACACGTACACATGGCGCACACCTGGCTCGGCAACAACATGCGGGCTGCGCAAGTAGCCCTGCTAGTCGAGCCTTGGTGCTCGAAGCTTTGTGCTTCGACTTTGCTTCGTGCCTCGAGATTTTATTCTGATTTTTGTGTGACTAAATTAATTCTAAGCTGGATTTTAGAACTAATATTTGAGTAATTTTGAAATTAAAACAAGTCTAACTTAATTAAATTGAATTTTAATGCACAAACCAAAATTATTTCCAATAACCATTATTTAATAATTTTGGCTCAACTTGATGCAATAAAAATTGAGGGCTTGTCTCATAATTAATTTTAACCAAAATAAAATTAATAATGAGATTTGATAAAGTTAGTTGAATTATATACCATCCAATGAAATAATTTATCCAACACTTACTTATGTATATTTGAATATTACAACCTTCCAATATGAAGGATAATTTTCAAGCACAAGTATGAACATTCATGATTTTAATCAACTTCCAAAATGATTAAAACCAAAATTTGTTCATTATAGATTTTAGCAAGTTAAGATTAAACCATTTAAACCATTAAAGATTGAATCTTTAACTATTTTAAGGGCTTCAAAAATCATATTCAACATAAAATTTCACATTACAAGCAATTTATTTGCAAGAAAGAGAAATTCCAAGTTTATGCGAAATTAAGAGCTATCCAAATTAAGCAACCAATTTACATCATAAATATGCTTAATAAGGAATGAAATTGTAGAAGATTAATTGTATAATCAAACACATAATCCAACAATTGCATGTCATTATTAATCAAGGTTTAAAGATTTAAAAATTTTCGTTCTAGACGAAAAACCCTTAGAAAAACCACTTTTGGGGCAGATTTTGGCCTCTAGAAGCCATTTTTAACCACTTTGTGACTATAGGTTGATTTAGAACATCGATTTCACCCAAAATTCACTATTTTTGAGTCAAAATCTGGGTTCGTAGTCATAAATTAGCAATAATACGATTTTAATCCAATTAAAACCGAGGTTCTAATCTAATTAGGTTGCTTATCCAGAAATTTAAATCCATTTTAAATCAACTTAATTAATCTTTAGTTGTAAAAATTAAATGCAAGAGGCTCTTATACCGCTGTTGGGTTTTGCGGTGTTCAACATCGCCTAGAAACTAAACCCGCAAAAAGGATCACATGCATAATAATTACAACTAAAAAAAATAGCATACAATTATTGAAAGCATAAACACATAAAGAGAAGAGAGAGAAAGTAAGGATAAGCCTAGCTCACCCTTGGCGCGTGCTTCACTCGATCCCCGAGCACGAAACCTTGAGACCCGCAAGTGCAAGCCCTCCTTCGTCTCACACCCTTGTGCCTGAACCCGGCCCTTACCTCGTAGCTTAGACGAGGTTAGACCAAAATAAACTAGAGTATTACAAACTTAAAGGCTTTCTCACTTTTGGGAAATACCTTATTGAGTTCAACTTAAGTGAGAAATCCCATTACCCAAGGTAGGTATTTATAGGGAAATGCTCCCAAAAATTTCAATCATCTTTCCATGTAGGAGAAATAGTTAGGTGAGAAAAATAAGTAATTAATTTAATTCAAAATTAAATTAAATTCCAAAAGCAATAAGCAAACAACACTTATCACAATATTAGGGAGGTTAGGTAAGGACCACTTATCATGCCTTGGAGAAGAAGAAAAGAGCCAACAACCCCAAAAATATCCCCATGTGGCTAGCCCAACCATGGGCCTTGATGGCAAACCTAACTGGATGTCATTGCCCACGGTTGGGCTGCCATGCTGTCGCGGCCCACGTGCTAGCTAGCGGGCTGCTGCAAGCCACCACACACCTAGCAGCCATGCGGGCTTGGTACGCTAGTAGCCCTGGCTAGCTAGGCACACTCATGTGCATGGCCTGCTGGGCTGGCTGCCATGCTACGCATGGTGGCTCGGCCTAGCAGCCATGCTAGCACTTTGCAGCTAGTACCCCATGGCCTAGCCCACGCATGACTAGTACGATGCTAGGACAATGCGAGGCTACGACTTTGGGGTTTTGGCCTTAAATTGTGTTGTTTGATTATTTTGTCGTCTCGTCGATTCTTTGAAACGACTCGACGTTTGACGCTCGGCTTTGTCGCTCTAAGCTCATAATTCGACGTCTTGGTTCGTAATATCTCTATCGACTTATTTAATCCTTCGGATTGATTCGCCGCCTTTGTTCGGTTACACGATTGGGTGTGTCCCGAAAGGGTTCAATAAAGAGCAATGGAAGCTGTAATATTAATTGTACATTAATATTACTGATCGGAAGCAGCCTCCAGCTAGTCATTTCGATCACTTGACCTCACTGAATAATTAGCTTTCCTAATTAATTCTAAATCTTCTATCGCAATAATATACTTGTTCGAAGGACACCATTCCTTTCATTACTAACTCTAGATGGTCCGAAACTACGAAAGGAGGATTGGGGATGATGATATGAAGTGAGTCATGGAAGCGACTACGCCCGTATTGGCTTCTACCCGATTCTTATTGTAAAAAATATTTCCTGCGATCTCAAAGGCATACAAACAAAGATATAATAAGATTAAAAAGGAACCTAAATCGGTTATCCAAATTATCTTATTAGACATGACTTGCAATTACATATTCCCTTTAAACAAGCAATATGGTGATCAATAAAACTATAGAATAAACATTAATATTGGAAACAATTTAACCATAATAATCTAACAATTAATATATGACAAACATAATAAAAATCGTTAGAATTATATTAAAAACAAAAGGAGCATGATCCTTACTTTGATTGCTTTTGCTTGCAACTATAAAACAATAAACACGTTAGTAACTTCAAGGGAAATAATAAATAATAATGGAAATTAAATTAAATTAACGTAGCGCTGATTTGTGGCCAAACCCTAAAACAGTTCTACCTTTCACACCTTGGTTTAAGTACGGAACTTCGGGTAAAGTACGAACTCCGGGGAGTGCTTAAAGGATTAATAATGGTGTAGTTAGGAGGACGGTGTTCAATGGTAGAGTATTGAGAGAGAAAGATTATGTCTGTTGGTGCCCCGAGACTCGTACTTATAAAGGAGAAATGAGGAATTAGATCCAGAACCCTAGAAATGAGGCGTTGTGAAAGAAAAAGGTACCGTTTCACGGCACTTGGTGCCGTGTCACGGTACTTGTGACGTGGCGCGGTAACAAATTCTATCATTTTAGAAAGTCAAAATGCGTGAAAAAAGGATGAAGCCGGGTAAAGCTGGTATCGTGTCACGACAATGGTACTGTGTCACGGCACTCAGTACCGTGTCATGGTACACATGCCATGACGCGACACTTTATTTTTCTTGAAGCTTCTGTTTAAATTCATTTTTATCTGATTTTTTACAAATCACGTGATAATTTGGCGCCGTTTTTGTTGTTCCGGACTCACTTTAGGTTTAGGGTTTTGCAATTTTATTAATTGGGCTTAATCAATAATTAATGAAATGCATTATTCGGGCTAGAAATGAGGTTTAGACAAGGATTGAATAAATGTTTGGACAAAAATGTGGACTGGTTTATCAAAATGTATTGGATTGAACATGGATTTTAAGCACTTCAATGATTAAATACTCAACCACACCAATAATGGCGGTGAAAGGTTTTTCATCATCGGGTTTGGTTTCGAGGAGACATTTTTAGGTGTCTACAACACCATTTGGGGGCTCTCTAAAAACACTATGCGTTTCAATGCTCTAACTGCAAAGGTGCTCCCCAGGCCTTTATCTGATTACCACCAAGAGCCAATTTTGTGGGGCTCGCCACTTGATCAGCAGGTGACATAACTTCTCCCTTTTTATTGCTCTCAACTCCATCTACCAGCGTCAACCGATCATCTTTTTTCTCCTGCAATTTTCACTCCACTTCCCATGCTGTGGTCTATATCCCTAATTTGTCGCTTCCAACCTTTGCCAACCCCATGCTTTCACTACTCCCTTTATTCCCCTCATCTTCCTTCTCCGACAAACTATTTTTATTTTTTTCTCCACTACTAAAAGTAAAAGCCTCACTATTTTTTTTTTTTTTGAGAGTTTGTTGCCTTCCTCAATGCTACTCAGTTCAACCCCTCCAAGTTTATCCACAATCTCACACACTTGAGTACTAGGATTGTGTTTGTCAACATTCTGCTTAGGTTTTGTAACAAATTAACAAAGGTTTAGCACAACTCCCTCCTTCCTCACTCCTACAAACAGTGCTATATTTCCATGGGGACGCCTTCAGCCATGCCTCGTATGGAACTACTGGATCCTCATTATCCCTACAGTCTTCACAATCCTTCACTCCATGACCCATCTTGCCACAGAAGAAACAGAAAATAGGGGGCTTCTCATACCTTACATCAAAGCTCTCTTCCACTCCTCCTCACATCTTCAGCTTAACTGACTTCGTAAGGGGTTTGCGCACATCAACTAGAACATGGAGTGAATTGACTTATCAATCCCTACTTGCGCTGCACTATCCATTTTCACAAAGGTTCCCAGTTTATTACCAATTTTCTCAATGTTACCCAGGTTCAGTCTCCTCTACAGAGGAAGATTATAAACCCTAATCCACATTAGCAGATAATGAAGTTGAGTTTCCGAGGGTTTTATCGAGTCTGGTTTCTCCAAGAATCAAAGCATGTCTATCAAAGTGCCAAGGCCGTTCTTCTAAAACCCTATGTTTATCTCTCAAGTGATGAAATTGGGAAATGAACATATTTTTCCAATATTCGTAATTTCAACACCTTGTTTGGGCTGCCACACTCCTTTTATCGTCGCAATAAAGGCATTGACATTGATATTTCGAGCCGTCCAAATTTTCCCTGCCAGAGCAAGTTCGATTCAGTCATCCTCGCCATTATCATCCCATTCAATTGGAATTGTCTCCTCTAGATTCCCTTCCTTTAAAGTATTCGTAATACCCTCCCCTTCATCGTTAGGATAGGGAAAGCGTATTTTCTGTCTCCGCAATCACAAATACACGAGAGAATTGAGATCCAAATTAAAAACAAGAAAGCAAAACTCGATTAAAATCGAGAAAAACCTCAAGAAAAGAAAACCCTAGTCGAGCACTAGAACAAACCCTCCCAAGGAAAATCTAGAGGGAACCACTCTTACATAATCATTTTTGGAAAAGGTCTTACTTAAGAAACAAACTCAATTTCCACATTTGTTTCCTTTTTTTCCAATATATTGAAAAGGGATCGGATTTGTTAATGTGATATACTCCGTATGAAGGTATTAATGAACACAAAAATGTTGGGGAAAATCTTGGCGACTAAGTTTAAATATCAAGTTCTATAATATAAATGTTTAATTAATATACTTATTAAGGCGAATTAACTAAACAAGACATCACACAAAAATGGAGGAGGGTAAAAGATATACAGAATAGTTTTGAATATAATTGAATGAACACAACTTGTATATAAGTAATTAATCAATGAGGTTATAATATAATTTTTTTTTTTTTAATGTAGTAGGTAAAAAGAAAAGAGTTTCCGTATATCTTTTACTTATTGCTAAATTTTTTTAATGAACACAACTAAACAGCTATTGCTTAGTTGGTATGATAAAATTTTTATTTAATTACTGCTTGAATTAAGACATTATCGGTTTATTAAATTAGTATTTGAATTACGACATTAAGTTTTGTCCAGTTTAACTTAAGCAAATATTTGCTTAATTGTTTCACAGTTATTTAGATCATATATTTTATTTGTATATACTTATTGCTAATTTTATTTTTTATTTTTTTAAAAAAATTGTAATATATGTATTATAGAAAGTACCCATTAAAATGAATCTAATGACATCTCATTCGATAATTTATTAAATGATTATTGTATATATAAGGTTAAAATTTAGTCAAATTAAAAAATCAGAACAAATCAAATCAGGTGAACTAAACATATATAGTCTAAATCCCAAACTCTTATTTTCTAATATTTGCTTAATTCTATTCAATTTTGCCTGCATGCATCAAATAATCCAAAAGTTTATATGTTGTGGTGATATACTATTCCATTGATGTGAAGGGAAATAATCAAAAAAAACATTCCACAAAAAATCACTAGACAAAATAATAAGCAGAAGATTCTTTGTGATCACTTTCAAAGTGGGTAAACTAATACTTTAATTAACAAAAAAATCACTTTAATTTGTAATAGTGGATGTGTTACCAGCAAATTATAACACTCAACCAAATTATCTTGGAGTATATTCCAAGCCATGTGTGGCTTGCATTTTTAAGTAGTTAATTAATGCCACTATCTATTGTTATTGTTTGTTCAACTTTAAGGTTGCAGAATAGATTAAGCCACTAATATAATGTTTTTTACTTTTCCTATACAACGACTAATTAAGTAATTAGTTAGCAGTTTATTAATATACCTGCGCTGCCAAGTGCCAATAGAATATCTAAATTATTTTGTAGCAATACCACGAGTAACACCTTTATGTTTGGTGTAGAGAGGTCATAAATTCATAATGCCCACAAAGATAAGCGATGTAGTTTAAATTTGATCCCATTACATAAATACTATTCAGTTATTTACTAATTCTCTTACCAGTTATTTCAGTATATAGAAAGGCGTAAGGAAAAATTAAACATGTTTGAAAAAAAAAAAAAAAAAAAAAAACATCTTTAGTTATCGAAATGACGAAAATAATGAGATGGCTATTGGTCATGAAAATCATCATGAATATTTTCTCAATCTACATGTAACTCCTCATTTTCTTAACAAATCTTTAAGTGCCTTAAATTTGTATCACCTTATCATTAAAGTTGCTTAAAATTAAATGTGTTACCGAATAAAACTGATGCAACAACCAATCTAACATGAAATTAACATATATACAAACACAACCAATGAAGACTTGGCCTTATAGTTTAAATTGATGGTTGTATACGATAGGTCACAAGTTCAAACTTTCCTACCTCCATTTGTAATTTGTATTACCCGGCCTTGTGGCTCATTCTAATAAAAATATAAATAGCTAACTTAATTATCTTCCCAACATATGCATTATGCAAACATACTTTGTAATTCAAAACCTACTAGAATCCAACTAATCTGAATATGAGTCAGGTTAGGTCTTGATTGAGGTAAAAGCTCTCCCAACAAGTATTGGTGCGTGTTGGGAATTTCATCCCAAGTCCCACATGGAAGAAATAGCAAGGGAATGAGCTATTTATATAGTGATTCTCAATACATTAGTAAAAGGCCTTTTGGGAAGGAGCCCAAAAACAAAACCGTGCGGGCTTGGCTAAAAGTGGACAATTTTGTACTAGTGTGTATATGAGCAAGCATCGGCGGCCCGACAAATGGTATCAGATCCGAGCGATTCGGTCCGTGGCGAGTGGCTACCGTGGAGTATGTGGGGGTGTTCCTCGTGCGTCCTCGAAGTTGGTGATATGTGCCCTTTGTGTCGAAAGTCTTTTTGATGGTGTTCAATCTGGAGGGACTAGGGGATGTCCTGTAAGCGGTGGGGTTGCCCTATAACTCGATGTTGGAGCGAGTGGGCATGATCCGGTGGTTTGCGGTGGTCCTGTAACCGATGGGGTTTCCCTGTAACTCGTGGTTGGAGTGAGTGGGCATCGTCCGGTGGTTTGCGAACCATGTTCAGCTGATGCTGTAATCAAGGCAATAGGTTCCGATAGTGCATCGGCGGTACTGAAAAGGGGGCGAGTAACAGATCAGGGTTTATCGTTCGAGGGAAGGCCATGAGTGGTGATGTGGTCCTTAGTCTGAGGGAAGGATTGTTGGGAATTTCATCCCAAGTCCCACATGGAAGAAATAGCAAGGGAATGAGCTATGTATATAGTGATGCTCAATACACTAGTAAAAGGCCTTTTGGGAAGGAGTTCAATAACAAAACCGTGCGACCTTGGCCAAAAGTAAACAATATTGTACTAGTGTGTGTATGAGCAAGCATCAGCGGCCTGACAGTGCGTTCCCAATTAAGTCTCAAACCTAATACCATGATTAAATTGGAACAACATCTATCCTTGCCATTTGATCCAAGCACTTGTTGTCTTGTTAGTGCCTATTCTTCAAATTCAACATAACTATTATTTGCTCTGTGATATCACCAACACATCCTATAAAATTAATTAAATTTATTATATAATGTCACACTCTGTGAGTCATAAATTCATAATACTCCATAATAAAAGTGTTGTGCATTGCATGGACTTGATAAACTAGCTAATCATCAAAATTAGATGAAACCCGTGCAATGCACGGTTTGTTTTTATTTTTTATATAAAATATTTTAATAAATATATATTTATCTAATAAACTTTGTGATATTCGCTTGCTTACTACTTGAATTGTTTATCATAAAATGAATTATTAATTTTTTTTTCTTCTCATATTTAGATAAAATTCATAATATAAATAGATAATATTTTACTTTACAAAGTTTCGTATGTGGCTGGTCACACCGTGTGGTCGGGATTACTTGGTTATGAGTTATTTGGTTGATCAAGGGTTACTCAATCGATCAAAGGTTATTTGGTCAGTGTTTGGTTGTGTCTCATCCGGCCACACGATATGACCAACCACACAAAAAACGCGCTAATCTTATTTTTATAATTAATATAAATTTTTTTATCTAAAATAAATTGCAATTCTTTTTTCTCATTGACTAAAATATAACATTTTCCTATGTGACGCTCTAAAATTAATCTTGTGTGGCATAATCCTATTGTAGCGTTTTAAAATTATTAATCCTATGTGGCGTTTTTTTTTTTTTTTTTTTTTTTATTATAATCCTACTTAGCACTTTAAAAAAAACTAATCTTACATGGCATAATCTGATTGTAGCGTTTTAAAAATATTAATCCTAAATAGCGCTCTTATAATTTTTTAAAAACATAAAATCCTAAGTGGCGTTCTAAAAACTCGGGAAAAAATTCTCCTTTATATATATATATGTAATTATTCTTTCATACACTTGAACTTGTATTTATTATAATATATAATGCAAATAAATAAAATTAATTTAGATGATTAAATGCGTCCGTGATCATGAGGTATTGCTACTCCTTAGCTTGTACTTTATTAAACACATGAGACATGTACTAATTAATTTAATTATATGTACGACTATTGGTGGCTACTCCATTATCTTTTGCAATTGCTTCAGTTAACAGCTTAACAGTACTTTGATTTTAAGTCATCAATGTTACACGTGCTTATAAATTAATATACTTTTATTATGGCTTTCGTTTTAGTTCAATGGATATATTGGTGCTATAATTTATAGATATATGTTGATATTGATTAATTTATTGATATATATTGATTAATTTATTGATTAATTGATACTCATAACATAACTAACTTGTCTATCTATATTTGTTAATGTTAAAAAAATTTGGCGCCTTTTCTTTTTGTGTTTTTTTCCTTACTAATGAGGTAATCATTACAACTAATTAAGATTAAAATACGGCACAGAAGCAAAAACTTATACTTCTCGTTAATTAGAGGTGATAAAAAAATTCTGACTATAGAGACCTGTTTGGCTGTTCGAATTTGAACTTGAAAAATCTCTCATTTTGACCAAAAACCTTAAAATTTGAGGCTAATTTTCTCTTTGTAACAAAATCCCAATAAAATTTGGCCTGGTTTGGCCTAGCTTGCCAGACACTTTGAAGGCTTAGCATCAACAAAGAACTATATTATCCACGACTCCACGTTGCACAACTACTTAGGTCGTACTAAAAGAATTCCTCTCATTCAAAGATTATTCATATGATATAGATAGCAGCATACGTAAATGATTACTCTCTACCTTTTTGTGATAAATGTCAAAGCTTTATTTTTTCTTTTACCAAATGAGTGACGTAATAGATACAATACTAAAATAAAAATCTAGTGCCACAAGAGTTTTATTATGGATAATCTCTCATTTTTGGAATTTCTTAAAATACACATGTAAAAATTAAATAAGGTATACTAAAGTACTCATTTGGTAGTTTGGCCTCTACTGTTAGCTGATACATTCAATTCATGCTGACAAGGAATTAATTACGTATTTTATGAGTAACTTATAAAATTAACATTGGATCAAAGTCCTTGATATAGGTCAACTCTTTAGTTCGGATATATAAATTACCCATCTTAATTATATTATTATACCAACCTTTTATGTCCCATATGCATAAAACCATAGATTAATGTCCTTAATTGTCCCCATTAACTACTTTTTTTTAAAGCTCACAACGACTTGAAAGAAACATTATACATGCATGGTGAGCCATTGATTTCAATATATATTAAGTTTGTTATTATTCTTAATCTTAACTAGATTATTAAAGATTGATTTATAATTGACTATCATCATGTCATTAGTGATGAGTTAGTATGATTAGACAATAATATAACAACATTACAACAAGAGTAACTACCAATACAACAATCTAATTACTATTATTACTAGGCTAATTAAAGTATGTAAGTAATAACACTCATCATTGGAAAAATAATTTCTATAAAGTAATGGAATAAATAAAGTTGATAATTAGGTTAATAGTAGCCGATGTTCAAGAAATGCGGGTGAAGTAAATGATGTCACATAAAAATTGCACGGTTTTGTAAAGTTTAATTAAAAATTGGATTAATAATAATAAGGTGGTGTAGCCTTTTTAATGACATTTGCAAGCCAAGCTTTAACCAATTTGATTTGATAAGTTTAGTTGTTTAAGATGCACTGTCTTATTCTTTTCTTTTCTCGATCTCTCTTTTTCTTGCTCCCTTTCTTTCTCTTCTTTTCTTTCCTTAACCTTATAATTCTATTATATATTCCTTTCCTTCTTACCAAAGTTATTCATGATTTTTTGGTCTGGTTTCTTTGAACGTGTTCTTCCTTTTCACTTTTGTATTTCAATGATTATATTTTGTTATATTAGTATATTTTTGTTTGTATAGTTATTAGTTATTGGTCATTGTGAGATGTAATTTAATGACATTGAACGCCAGAATTTTATTCGCAGATTCAACTCTTACCAAGTGTAGTTTTATAGAATAATAGAGATTCAATTTAATTAACCATTCATACTTTTCCAACAAGACTTGGATCTGTAAATAAGGTTATGTTAATAAAGGCCAACAAATGATTTTTATTTATCCATTCAAAAAAAAAAAAATTATTTTAATTATTTAGCTAATAAGGTCTATTATTAATAAGGAGATTTCTAGGGCACCAAAACATTCAATCCTTTATTTCACTTAGGATGGGAAGTGCTTTTAGGACATGATCATGAGATTTAATTCCGACTTATCATTACTTTGGCTAACTAAGCTAGGTGTTCTAGTTCGGTAAGTACTTTGAACATGACAAATCAATTCCGTGAAATTGATCACTAAATCTTGGGTGTGATATTTTACTCTTGAAATCGATTATCCCTATTTACTTACGTGATCGTTATGGCAGCTGAAGTGTTTGGCAATAACCATGAATTTGATGATGAATCAATGCCTCAATGGCAATTATGTACCACATTTACAATTGTCCACTATTTATATTAAAAAATTTATGGTTACCATACTACTAGACGTGTACACCATACGTGGAAAGAAAGTTTGGAGAGATGCATAAGCTAAACCCATAGAATCTAAAGCCAAAATTTGGTAATCATAAATTTTAAGAGTTAGATACTTATGTGGTGATATTTCCAAAATTAATTGTGCTGATTATTAAATGCCTATCATTATGGCGGTGTTAAAAGTTGTAATTTCATTACCCTTTGGGTTTGATTGATTGATATTCATTCATATATTTTTCTTTGCTTATATTTAATAACGTACTTTAAATAATTTCTTTTAAAAAATCATCTAATTTTGTGGCCATCTTACATGTAATTGGGTGAAATAAACCAGAAACTCAAACAATATACTATTTTAATAGCAAACTATTGTATGAAAGTACACAACATAATCATTTTTTTTCCTATAAAATTAAAAGTTCAAATAGTTAATTCAATAATTTTCTAAATTCAAAAAGTTCAACAAAAAAACAACATTTTTTCATTTTTATTTTGAAAAGACATTATGTATCCAAACTCTCAAACTATATACACAAATACACTGTATACATGGATCCACCACAAGTATTGTAGTCATTTTCAATAACCTTATGAAAACAAATGAAAACTTTATACTACTAATAATAATATACTCCCAAAACATTTGGATCTTTTTACCAAAATCATCCATTTTTTCTAAACACTTAATAACAAATTAAACAAAACTATCATTAACGTAACGTCTCTCCAAAGATTCACAAAACCCCAAACTAAATAAAACTCTAATCCACTGTTCTACCTTTTTATGTTTCTTTGCCCCAATTCTTTCACCGACCCCACTCTTCACTGCTACACTCTCCCTTTTTTCTTCCTGTTCTTGGAGTTTTTTTTTTGCCGGAAATTTACTCAACAAGTGTCGAATTTTTCTGGGTTTTCTCTGAATTTAAGATTACAGCAGAATTTAGGATAATTTCCCTCAATTTTTTGGCGGAAAAAAGCTGATTTAAGGGTTGGAAATGCTAAATCTGCTTCAATTTTCATCTGGGTTTCTTAAATCTTCGTGAAATTTCAACAATTTTTGCTGAATTTGTGGTTTTTGGTCTTCAATTTTACAATGTGAGCTGGGGTTTTTCTTAAATTTTTTTAGATGATAATGGTGGCTGCCATTTCTGAATTTGGTACTCCTAGAAACCCAGCAAATTCTCGGCCGCCATTGTTGCAGCAGGAGAGAGAAAATGGTGTTCATCAACAGCAGCAACAACAACAACAACAACCCAGAAGGCTCAGACCCAGAGAAGTTCCTTCAAGGTATATGTCAATTTCTTCTTCTTCTGCAAATAGTAGCACAACAACTAGTACAACTACCACTAATTCAACTTCAAGTACTTCAACTTCTTCTTCAATTTCTAGAAGATTTCCTTCACCTGTAATAGCTAGAAACAATAGAACTCCGGTGACGCCGAAGCGGTCGCAATCTGTGGACCGGAGGCGATCTGGGACTGTTAAACCTACTCCTGTTGCCAATGCTAGTGAAATTTCAGCTGCCACTAAGCTTTTGGTCACTTCAACTAGGAGTTTATCTGTCTCTTTTCAAGGGGAATCGTTTTCGCTTCCGATTAGTAAGACTAAGGCTGTTAATCAGGGTAATGGGAATAGTAATAGTGCTAGGAAGGCTACACCTGAGAGGAGGAGAGGTACTCCTGTAAAGGGGAAGGTTGATGGAGGTGGAGATCAGGTTGATAACTCGAACTCGAATTCTAAGCCTGGTGATCAGCATCGATGGCCTGCTCGAAACCGGGAATTGAATATGTTGTCCAGGAGTTTAGACTGTTCTAATAATGAGAGTAAGGAGTATCTTGGATCTAGTGTTGTGGCTAGGGCATTGAAGGATTCTTTTCTTGATGAGAGTAGAAGGGCGTCGTTTGATGGGATATTGAACCTTGACTCGAGTAATGGTGATGTTTTGAATGGGATTAGGGGTGCTATGGATGAGAATTCTGTGAATGATTCTTCTGTTCCGTCTGATCTTACAGCTTCGGATACTGACAGTGTTTCTTCTGGTAGCACTTCTGGAGCACAGGATGTTAATAATGGGTCTCATGGGCGTAGTGTGCCTCGTGGTATTGTAGTCTCGGCAAGGTTCTGGCAGGAGACTAATATGAGGTTAAGGAGACTACAGGATCCTGGGTTGGGGTTGTCACCAAGTCCTACATCAAAGTTTTCTGCCCCTCCGAAATTAAGCCAGTCAAAAAAGTTCAGTGATGGGCCTATGTCATCTCCCAGGGCAATGTCATCACCTATTCGAGGAGCTGTCAGAGCAGCTTCTCCTAGTAAGCTTATGAACACACCAGTATCTTCACCAATGAGGGGAGTTAGTCCATCTCGGGTGAGAAGTTCCATTGGTAGCTCTGTCGGTTGTAGTCCGTGGGATACACCATCTGTTCTAAGCTTTGCAGTTGATGTTCGAAGAGGAAAGGTTGGGGAGAATCGAATTGTTGATGCCCATCAGTTGAGACTTCTTTATAACAGACAATTACAATGGCGGTTTGTAAATGCCAGAGCAGACGATGCCTTGTCAGTGCAAAGACAGAATGCTGAGGTACATTACCATTATTTGTGCACTTTTCTTTTGATTTATCTTTAAAATGATACTCCTTACATTCGTAATCAGGAAACATACTTGATTTGATTATCACAATTAGGCAACAAGGGAATTTTTTTTTTTTTTTTTTTTTTTTTTTTTTTATGAATATTGTTACTAATTAATGTTAATTATTTTTTCTGCCCTTTTCCCCTCATTGAGAAGGGCGGAACTTTACATTAATCCCATCTCAAGAGAGCTCATTGACATGGAGGGGAAAAGGGAAGTAATGTTCTTCCTTTTTAAAAATCGACTATTAATGCAACCATGCTGTACCTGTTGCACTGATTGGTGAGCTTAGGGCTTTAAAATAAGTTCCTTTTGTTTTTCTTCCTTTTTCCATATTGTCTTGTTTCCACCATTGTGCATATCATCTTTTGTTATATGATATTAATGCTTTGATAATTTTGTGGAACACATAGGGGTTGGGTGGAGAGGCTTTTGTCCAATTTCCTGACGCCAGTTTAAGAACAAAGATAGAAATAGATATAATTATCAGGTTTATTGGAGTTTGTAATAAATGACATTATCCAAAGTATGTCAGTGGTGTCATACTTAATTTATGACTTAATAAATATGGGCTGGGGCGATCTTGGATCTACAAGCTTCAAGATCATAACCTTCAATTTTCATTTGTGAGGACTGAGGAGTCTGTAGATCTTGGATATTTAAATGACTGTAATAGTAAGGTATGTTTTTATTTAGGGGATGTCACTTGATTTTGCAGCTTTGCGCTTTGCAAACATCACCTGCTTTTTAGCAGAAGCCCCAATTTTCATGTGACTTGTTGAGATTCATCATCTCATCCAGTCTATTTAGAGAAATTCCGTGCTCTGTCTTACCTGTCTAATGAAGCTGTTGTGAGTGTTGTCTATCTTAGAAAACTAAAGCAAGTCTTGTATTTACATGCTTGAGGACTGTAGCTTACTAATAGTAAAGAGAATTGTACAAGAGTTCAATTTTTTTCTAGTAAATCGATTTGAAAGTTTTGCTTAGAATTTGTGGAAACTTTGTTTGTATATGTGATTTATTAGTATCTGTATGTTAATAGTTTTTGCCATATATGTTATAAGATATATTTGGGTCTTGCAGAAAAATTTGTGGAATGCGTGGATAGCAATAACTGCTTTACGCGACTCTGTCAGACATAAAAGAACACAAGTACAACTACTGAGGCAAAAATTGAAGCTCAGCTCCATCCTTCGGGGACAAGTATAAATTCTTGTTCATCCTTCTTTTGTTCATCTCCTTGTTTGCACCATTTTCTTTGCTATTAATCTTGTGACATTGCTGTTTTCTAGTTATTTTACTATTTTATATGCTGATTTGAGATTCTATCTATCCTTTTCTCATGTAAATGTCTGTTAAGATTTTAGGATCTTAAGATTCTTAACTTTTAGGCAGCTTGAGGATGGAGTGACTAATTGTTATTGCTATTACAACTTTTGGAGGGTTTGAGAGTTTTACTGCTGTTACTGGTGGTGATTAAGGAAACATTTAGTCCGAAATCTAGTATTGTTCTGTGTATTAGTTGAGAAACAGTTGATGCCCCATTGCCCACCACTGCATAAGAAAACATGGCATAGGTACAATATAGATTTTTTCATAGCTTTTTCACTGTAAAACAATACTTTGTAATCTTTTACTGCACTTACGGACCAGACGTTACAAACACAAGTTAAAATATTTTGACTTTCCATTGATGACTGTTTAGTCTGGACTATTCTATAAAGTGTAGCAAAGGTTGCTCAAGCAATCAGAGGCTGAAAAGATGAGGTTCTCAATCATTATCTTGCAGCCTGCTCCTGATTAATTGTCATTTCCTTCCTTTCCAAAATGGAAGTAACTATAAACCTACAACTGATTCCATTGTATAATTTACTAACACATGCTTTTAAGAATGAATTTCTACATTAAGTATTATAAATTTTTAGAAAGCCACTTCTGTAACTTGGTATAGGTTTTTTTTTTTCCTTGAACATTTTGTAAGTTTCTATGTCTACTTGATGTTTGTATTGCTATATTTTTGGTCAGTTGTGAGGAACTGATTTACTTGTGTCATTTCATTTGTAGATGGCGTATTTGGAAGAGTGGTCCCTTCTGGATAAAGACCATACCAATTCCTTACTAGGAGCTATTGAGGCATTAAAGGCTAGCACCCTCCGTCTTCCAGTAGTTGGGGGAGCAACTGTATGTTGTACGTTTTTGTATGCAAGTGCAGAAATAATGGATACGTAGAATTTTGTAATGATCTGTCTGTTTATTGTCATTAACAGGTTGATATTCGGAGTGTAAAGGAAGCTGTTGGTTCAGCTGTCGATGTAATGCAGTCCATGGCTTCTTCAACGTGTTCTCTTCTGACTAAGGTAAAGTTTCTGCTTATCATATGTTCCGCTTGATTCCATATGTTTGCTCCATTACAAAGGCTTGAAAACTACAGATGGAAGTGTGATATAAGGGATTCTCCCTTATCCCATGTTTTTGTGTGTAGGGGCTAGAGGGATAAAATGAGGGATATGGATGGGAATAACCCCACCCCCCATCCCTCCATTTCTATTTCTATATCTAGGGAGGTGTGGTATAGAAGGGAGGGGTAAGACATGAGGATGACTAGAAAATTGTTCTTTTAATCAGAAGAATTGAAGCAGGAGATAATGGAGAGTAGTGAGGGTATTTAATAAATCTGTTGCATATCCCCATCTTTTTCGCTACTCATACCAAACTAAGAAATATGGATGAATTAAAATGAACCTATCCAAGTCCCTATCCCCATTTCATATCAATTTTATGAGGCTATCATGCTCTGGTTATAAGCTTGCATATGCAAAGTATAAGGTAATCATAAATGAACCTTTTTAGGGTTAAATATTCAATGATGATAGAAAGAAATCTAGATATGTTTCTTATGGTCCTAGTCTTAGGCAATATGTTTTCTTGAGTCTCCTGACCAATTTAAGCTTTTATTTCTTGTGCCTCAATCCTCAACCAAGCTAATATAAACTTTCATTTTCACTTCATTGATGAATACAGACCTTTTCTGTTTTTCATTGGTTAATACATAGCAATAGGTGTTAGACTTGATTCTTTTTCTAATACGTGGTGGCAGTGAAGTAACTTGACTTCATATTAATATATTAAGTAAATTAAAATACTGAGAATTGATCAAAACTGATTAATTCTGAATTAATGTTTAACCAAAGGTGGAAATACTACATAAAACATAGTTTTTGAGTTCAGTTTTTTAGTACTAATTATTGTGTTAAGGATGTTTCCTGCAAACTATTGGTAGGCTGATGGGATCACAAATTGCCAAATTTCCATAATTTATTTCTTAAAAACAATTTAAACGAGTCAGATAAAGCCTAACATTGAAGTAGGTGATAATTTAGCAAAAAGGTAATGATTTGTAGGTAAAATCGTCACAAAAGGTTTATGTTTTATAAAAGGTGTAGTTGTCTAGTGTTGATGTAATATCCTAGCACTAAATGTTACCTCTTTTTTCCTGCCTGAAGATAATGCCTACAATGTGTGGAAAAGATTATGGTGATGATAAAAATGACTATTTAATTAATTAATTATGTAGAGCTATTTTGCAATACAACCTAGAAGAACGTAGTTTCTTTCTAGATCTGGAAAAAGCGAACGGCCAACTGTAGCTGGCATGATAATGGATTAATATCAAAAGAGTGCTGACAAGATCTTGGAGCAAAAATTTATGTATGTAATATATTAAATGGTAAACTGAATAGAAAGTAGTAAGGAAGAAATTTAGTATGGCTTTGTTGTTGTTGTTGTTGATATGAATGCTAAGCTTTGAAGCTCAGAAGCCAAGTAAACAGACGTTCGTATTTGATAAGGCTTGTGAAAAGTTCAAATGCCCCTTAGCAGAGTTTGCTGTATTGTTATTTTGATCCTTATTTGAATAAACCTAATCTGTTGTCTATATTTGTAGGTGGAGGAAGTGAATTCATTGGTGGCTGAACTGTCAAATATTGCTACAAAAGAAAGGGTCTTACTTGAAAAAAAGCAAGGAAGTATTGTCCATGTTAGCTGCCATGCAGGTTAGATCCTGAAACTTGGTGTTCCTTCTCTAGATATATACGAAGTTTAAATTTGTAATCTGACAGACAAATCTACTGTTGGAAATTAGGTCAAAGATTGTAGCTTGAGGACGCATACATTACAGCTTAACCGCTCACAATTAGCCTGACAACACATCTGTAGTACTAATCCTGGATTGACAATTGATTTTTAAAACAACCCGCTAACACACACACGGACGGCTTCTTTGATGGTAGTCAGAAGCAGCAACTGGAGATAAGGGACGGATAACTTTAGATTGGCTATCATGATTGGCATATTTTTTTTTTATCTGCTCAGTCATGTTTCATGTCTTTTAGAAGCAGTATCTCCAGTAGCGATATCTTCCTTAATGTAATCAGTTGTATCCACGGTTGCTTTTCTTATCTTTTACATTTGTGGATGGGTGAAAGATGGTGTATGTAAATAGTGTAATTTCTGAGTCACTTGAGTTAGTTCCTAGTTTTCATACTTGTGCCATTGCCGAAAGCTTTGCATTGATACAATAACTCAAATGAACACTAAACCACTAACCCTGACTGCCTGATATATTCAACTTGTGAGTTGCGCAATTGAAACAAAGCTTATGCACTCAAAATGAGGTGTATCGTCTTACACAAAAATGTTTGCACCTTCAACCCACAAAATCAGACCACCTCACACATCACCTAGACTGCCACCACGAGTAATACCACGATCGCCGCCACCACCACCACAACCGCTGTCACAACTGTGCACCACTACCCTCTATCTTTTGATTCTAATCAATGCAACGACGAAATGCATTTAACTCAGAGGCATTGGGCGGGGAAGAAGAAGCGTGGGAGGTTATTTGAATACTTGCCGGAAATAAGAGGATAGGAAAAATAACCAGAAAAATTTATTGAAGTTTGTCAAAGACGTCTACGTAAAAACAAAGGTCGTTGCATACGAAATCTTCTTCTAAATTGGGTGGTGTTGTACACAGGATTATCGGAAAAATAATCATTAAACAGCCTGGCATGTCCCATTTCCCTATCTTTTCTATTCGTACCCCCTCTACGTGTTGTTGAAGTACGTTGGGATTGTGTTTGGGGCATGAGGAAAGATGGGGGTTGGTATGTGAAGAGTTCATCAACGAGTTGATCATATTCTTCAGTATTTGAAGAAGATGAACTTGAACTTGAACTTGATGATGGTCTGGAATACATCATGTATTAATATTGTAATTTTCTGAATTGGTGTGGTTGTGGATATGTGCCATGCCTACTATATATAGCAAATATATCAAATGAATATGTGGTTACAAATCTGAATGACCACACCAACTAAAGCAATCAAATTTTAAGCCATGAAATAGGTATACTATGCTAGTTGACAATGACAAATCTTGACAAAGTGAATTCAGAAAAATGTGACTACACCATGACAAAGACTTATTGTAATTATGTCGGTATATATCAATGACCCAAAGTTAAAGCATACTGACAAAGTTAATTCAGAAAAAATGTGACTACACAATGACAAAAATGTGACTACTCAATGACAAAGAGTTATTGCAATTATGTTGGAATGAATGACCCAAAGTTAAAGTGAAATCAGAAAAAAAAGTGACTACCCAATGACAACAATTGAATGCAATTATGTTGGTAACAATGACAACTGAAATCAACTTATTAAACAACTTATCATTCAATATTGGAAAATCAGAATACAAGTTTACATATGACATTGAAATTAAACACACCACTAATACAAGTTAAACATAAAAGACTACATTGCGCATAATTAAAAACTTAACTAATACAAGCGCAAACCTACTACAACCAAACATGCTTAAAAGTCCTGTAATTTACCCAGTGAAAAATTCTTGTACGACTTTTCTTCAGGAGTGAGTGGCGTAGGCGAATTCTTCAGAGTTTGCAGCATATCAAACATGGTTCTCATCTTATGAATGTCAAGTTCCTCCCGTTTCCTCTGTTCCTTATCCTTTTCAATTTTGATCCTCTCTTCCTTCAGAATGGCCTCCCTTTCGCGAATTGTAGCAAATTCCTTCATTCGTTCGCTAAGCACAGACGAACCACTTTCTGAAGCTACTTCTTTCCCTTTAAGCTTGGACTTTGCTTTCTTCACACCTTCGGGTCGTTGTATTCCTCCAGATGAAAAACCATCCGTAGGGGTTTTATCCCCTCCATCATCTCTAGACCTCTTCCCACTTCCAGCACTACCTTGCTCCTCAACATCACAAGCAGCTTTTCTTTCCTTCTTTGACAAGGATCATCTCAGCTTTGGCCTCCACTTTGGATCTTTATTAAGCATTTCAACCGCGTGAGGAAAAGCGAAATTGCGACCTTGGGCGAGATGAAAAAGCTTCGACGCACTTTTTATATTGCCAGCTTCGTTGTAACCACTCCCTCCCTCCGGAAGTATACCCGCTTCATCATAGCAAGATATCCACTGTAGTGTGTCTGCTGCCAACCTTCTCCAGTATGACGTCAGACTCTTCATAGGTCTTGGCGGAAGTATATGCGGCTTCTCCGCATGAGCCCTTTGATATGCTGCGTGTACATTGCGCCATAGGGTAGTTTCTTTCTGGCTCGTACCTTTAATAGCATTTCTCGCTGATCTCCAAGTACAACCCAATCAGAGTTTCATCTTCCGCAACAGACCAAATTCGAGTCGCTCGTGCAGCAACCTCGTTGGATTTCAGTTTGGGAACTGGTGGATACTGCGGCGTCTCTGGTACGCTATCCTCTTCGTTCTCATCGAATTGTGTGTTGCTATCATGATCAGTTTCAGGTGTACATTCTTCATTAACATGGTTTCGTAGGGGAAACTGAGTGGGTGTCTGATGCTGTGGAGGTGGTTGCAAAGACGTATTTCCCATTCTTTGCAAGAACAATTGAAACTCGGGATTAGTTAGGAAATCATCACCAAAAACAGAAAATTGTTGACGGAAATTTGGGTTGTTTGGATCCATTAAGAGATTTTGCATCACAAAACAAAAAAAAAAAAAATTATGAAATTTTAATTTAAACAACAAATTAAAATGACAACAAATCAAAAAGAATAATCTAATACCACTTAATTTATTAAATATACAACTTTCACATTCACCAACATATACACAAAACATATAATACGTAATATAATGTAACGAAATTAACTACCTACACAAAAATAACATATAAAATATTATTTAGCATAAATTCAATTATACATATACAAAACACTTAAATTAATTTTCAAATTTACGAATGGATGGACAAAATAACAACTTCCTATATTCAATTATATATATAATTGCTAGTACATTACATGAACTACATTTTTTTATTTGCCAAAAAATCACATATTTACTAAATTTAATATATAACTGAATGTATAAAAAAAAAATTATAATGACAACAAATTAAGTACCTACACAAAAATAACATATACAATATATTTTATCATAACAAATTACTTCACATATACAAAACAACAACCCATTTTCCAAAAAAATTACCAAATAATTTCAAATTAAATTAACTACAAATTTTGTATTGTATGGACAAAATATCAACGATTTTCTTCAATTATATATATAATTGCAATTACATTACATGACCTACATTTTTTTATTTGCAAAAAATCACATATATACTAATTTTAATAATTAACTGATTTTATATATATTAAAAAAAACATATTTACCTAAATGGGTGAAATACAACAAAAATATTCTTCTACAATTTCAAAATATATGAAAAAATAAGAATATGGAGGATTTATGGTTTTTATGAAATTATATCAAAATATACCAAAATGCATCTCTATTTATATGAAAAAAAATTTATGACCGTTGGTAATTTTATTTTTTTTAATAAACATATTTTTCAGAAATTCAATTACAATAATATTACCGTTGTGTAACAGCTAGAATTTTCTGATTGGTCCATAAACTGCAAGCGACACGTGGCAGCCCCTCATTCGCTGACTGATTGATGCACGTCAGTCAGTGTTTAATTTTTTTTTTTTCCAAAATTTGGACCTCAAAATGCGTCGTTTTGAGCTGCAATCCTCTGGCCCAATTTGCTAAACGACGCGTTTTGATATGGGGTCAGCGTTTTTTTTTTTTTTTTTTGTTTTTTTTATTCTGGCTGTACGTTGTGGGGCCCACAATAATTACTATTCATCATCAAAAATGCTCAAGCTATGGGCATTTTCAGAAATGCTCATGAGCATTTTTTGGGTTTTTCTCATTTGCTCACAATTATAGAAGATGATCAAATTTTAAGTCCATCAAAAATGCCCATGCGCAAAATTTTTGCTCACCATTGACAATGCTCTTAGTCATTTATTAAAGCATGAAGTTTGCAACATCCTTACAAATAACCTCTTGAAGTTCAAGAGGTTACTCTTCGAGCCAAACTCAGCACTCACTGTAATTGCAACTTAATCTCGCTAATCTATCCGCTACTCCATTGCCCGCCCTTTTAACAAAAGAAAACACCACTCTTCTACAATCTTTGATGAGCTTCAAAACATCCAACACCACTTTACCAAAAGCATTTGGGGTTATGATACCCTTCTTCATATGGTGAAACAATTTTATATTGTCCGTTTCAAGAACAAAGTCCCTGAACCCTGCTTCTTTAGCTATCAATAAGCAGTGCCTCATTGCTATTGCTTCCCCTACATCCCACCTCAAAAGTCCCCTTCAAGCATGAGCGGCAAGCTAACAACACATCACCCTCATTGTCTCGTAGCACACCCCCAATTCCTAGCGCCTGTTGATCGAAACAGGAGGCATTCGAATTCAGTTTATAGAGGCCTTCACTCGGGGCTTTCCAGATTGACCCCAACTGCTGCATAGGCTGCTCTATCGCAGCTTTTATCCTAGCCTCTTCAAGCTCCCCAACAAGGCTGGACGCTTTGTGGACTGCTGCATAGGCTGCTCTATTCCGATTGACGCTTAATAGTTAATATACTTGTTAATGTTGCTATTTGTATACTATTATTGTTTGTTATGTAATATCATTATCTTGTTATTTGTAAATAATTTTAATTACTAAATGTTATTATTATTATAATTCAAGTTAATTTTTGAAGATATATTAACAAGGAAAAATTAAAAAATCTCAACTTTTGCGGTTCACTCAAAAGAATTCCAACTTTGAATTATTTTTAAATAATTCGAAACGGGGACACGTGGCACCACATGGTTGGTTGACCTTTTTTTTAAAAAAAAAGGAAAAAAAATTAAAATAAAAACAGCCCATCCACGACAACCTCCCTTCCACCACCGCCGCTACTTCCGGAGCCCCCAACCACCGCCACCAACCCTCCTTCACGCCGATGCCGGCTCCCAGACTTTTCCTCCCTCACGCCGGCGTGCAACCACCGCCGCTTCCCTCCTCCTTCCCCTAAATCACCTAACCTTCACCGCAAAAAAACCTCGAAACCCTTAATAAAACCCAGCCCCACCGCAAAAACATCCAAATTGGCCCTCCCCCACTCTCGGAACCCTAGTGACTAGGGCTCGGAGGGTGAGGGAGGGCCGGTTGTGGTGTTTTGGCAGTGGGGCTGGGTTTTTTTTTTAGGGATTTCGGGTTTAGGTTAGGAGGTTTTGGGGTTGTCGTTTTGGTGGTTTAGGGGGTAGGGGGAAGGGCGGCGACGGAGCCGGTGGTGGAGCGAGATCTGAGAGCGGCGGCAGCTAGGGGAGGGGGTACCTGGCTGGGCGGTAGGCGGTGGCTGTCGGATTTCAAGGTTGGTGGTGGGTTTTCGACTAGTTTTTACAATACTGTCGGATTTTAAACGATTACATAAACTGTATTTTCGAGTTTGGGTAATTTTGGGGGTTTGCCTTTATTGTGGTTTTGCTTGGTTCATAAGGTTGGTTGGGCTTGTAGTTTGGTTATTGTTACCTCATTTGACTTTTTCGGTCGTCGGAGTTTTAGAAGGTTATCCCTCAGTATCTTTCGTTTTAGCTAAGTAATAGATTTTTCAATCTCTATTGCTTTGAAAAATGCCTATCTTAACAATGCTCCCTAAAATAAAATGTGTGGGGACTTTGAAAGACAATTTTAGAGGTTCATAGTATGTCAATGGTTTTTCCTTGGAGAACGAAGGGGCCAAAGATACCCATAATTAAGGGTGCCAAGTCATTTGAAAGCGTGACTCAGTTTTTTGTTGTCACACCTTAACCGCTTTATTTTCCTACCTCATTTACTTAATGTTATAAATAGTTGGTGTCTTTTTCAACTTGTTAATATGTAAACTAAAATTTCTTGTTTGTCCTCCCTTACATTCTCCAATTTCAATTGAAATTGGGATACGAAAATGGAATGTCATATTTCTGGACGCATGTTAGAAGGCATTTGACAATTTTCTCATAAAACGGTCAAGCTCAAGCAAGGAAGATTTGCTTTTAATTTATGTATTTTTGTTATAACAAAGGAGATAGTAAGGCTAATAGTTTGTAATACTTTGTTTGTTTATCTTAAAAACCTTTGTAAAAAATAATAATAAATAATTGTTTAAAAAATAATATGTTGTGGTGTTATTCGATTAAGTTGTTGTATTGATTCAAAGTAATTCCTATAATTTAGGATAGGAACATGTTTTGTTAGTGTTGGGTGTGGCCTAAATTTTATAAGACCATTATTTTGGTCGAAGTATTATCTATATTCTAGAGGTTTCCAAAATAATATCCTACTTGAATTTTCTAGAATATTATGGACACAAGAAGGATGGAGAATTGAGGAAAAATCTAGAATTATTAAATGCCAATGAAAATTCTAGATTTATGTGGAGAGTTTAAAAATATCTACGTATGTGGAAGTTTCCACATAAATCTTCCAAACTCCATCTACACCTATAAATATAGGTCAAGGGCATTCAAAACACAACAACAAAACAAAACACAACAAAAGAAGTCATACTAAACACAAGCCTTTCTACAAAATATTCTCCCTCCTTGTAATATTCCACTACTATCGTAATACTCCTTTGTGAGTACTTATAGTGAGAGTTATGTTGTAATACTCACCCTCTCAAGAGTTCCTGTACTCTCCTACTTTCAAATAGTGGAATAAAAGTGCTCGTTGTTACATAAAATCGTGTGTTCATTTATATTAATTATCTTGCCAAATTATCAATTCAATTTATACTTCTCAATTAAACATATCTTCGCTTCTGCTGTTCACTCACCAACCCTAATAGTTAGCTTGTTAAGTATTTTGCTGAATATGTGGAGTTAGTGGGTTACTTAGTTGTGCATTATTAAAGTTAGACGTGGGAATATGGGTCATGCATTCTTAGCTATACATTTGTTTGTTAAGCCTATATAAGGGCTTTTATTGTAGTTAGTTTTAATTGAATGAAAATACAAGTTAGTTTTGTAATTCTTTCCCTTCTCTCATTATAATTTCAACATAAGTTACTAATTATTTTATTATATTAAATAGCGACGAGGTGGAAAATCAGTTGTGGAGGCTAAAATCTTCACTAACTCGAGTCCTCGACACGCTCAAGCTCGAAACATTGATGCTTCTATATTAGGAGGGAGGCATGCTCCACGATCAAGCCTATGTATGGTTGATCATGGTGCATCTGCTCTTTTTGGTGATGAGCCTGCTGAGGATGGACAAGTGAGAGAGTATGAAGAGATAGGGACGCAAGAGTTACAGGAATGTTTTGACTTGAGTGTTGGATTGATTCGAAGTATACGTAGTTCCTATAATTTAGGATAGTATAGGAACATGTTATTTGTTAGTCAAATTCATATTTTATTCAGTTGAGTAGTATTAGGAATTAGTGAGATCAATACTCACCACGTTCCTATTTTATAGGCAGTAGTAGTTTGTTATTTGGTGTACTTTTTAAGAAGGTTTGTTTGATGATTTTTTAAGAAAAAATTAAGAAATATCTTTTCTTTTATAATTTTAACATTGAGTAGTGAACACGTAAAGTCCTCTGCGCGAGCAGCAGCACCTTCGAAGCGGCATGATGACACATCAAGTGTAGTTGTAGTTAAAAGGGGTAGAAATGGGAGGTTTGTTAGCTCTAACACGGGCAGCACCAGTAGTAGGCAGCAACCTGATAAATGTAAGAGACAACGAGCCAATGATTCTTGGATAGTTACGGCTGGGATGCCCAGGGGGCCACGTGATGGTAGCGTTATTCCCAATTACGGAGGCCACATTTCTCGTTTGATATGGGATGGAGAGGAGAGAGGGTTGCTAAAGTGTCAAAATAGAGATAGAGCATGTGACCAGCTTCAGTCATGGTTTGCCTTGTTTTCACCACAGTTAGTTGCAGCAGTTGAGGATACAGGGTTGTCTCACTCACCTCAGTGTATGTTTGCAAACCTTGATGTACGCCTTATATGTGCGTTTGTTGAGCGTTGGCAGCCTGACACAAACACATTTCACTTCCGTTTCGAAGAGATGACTATTATGTTACATGACGTGTGGCATATATTGCGCATCCCAGTGGAAGGGCGCACAGTTTCTACTCAGGCTAGCAGTGAGGCATTGTGCATGATGGAGTGGATAAGACTACACTTCTCACACCTCCTACACCACATTGGGGTGGTGGTGGGATACCCATTGATTCCATTGTCGACATTTGCTCACAATGTAGCCCTGATACACAGCTTTGAGGTTACATGTTATTATTGCTCGGTTCCACATTGTTTGTGGATAAGAGTGGCAATAGGGTACGAACGGCTGACATCTTAGAGCTTGTTGAGGGTTTGGAGCACATTTCAAGTTACGCATGGGGTGCTGCCACTCTAGCGAATTTATATCGCCAGTTAGGGATAGCCCGCAGGGGTACATGTTCAAGCATCGCTGGTTGTTTGACACTGCTGCAGGCTTGGATATACGAGCATTTTCTTCCTTTTCGGCCTCATAGGGAGCGGTTAGTTTGTGCACCTCATGGTGCTCGTGCTTCCACATGGAGTACTAAGAAGGAGGGCATGTCTACAGCTCGTCACATCATTTCGTCAACGTTTAGACGATCTTGATCCTTCTTTAGTACATTCTTACAATCTATTGTCTACATATAAACGTTATACGTCCATCAATATTTTTACTTATATTACTTCTTATTACATGTTGGTCGTATGGCTACCCTACGGTCCTGAGCCTGCCGCGACAATACCTAGGATTATATTCACCAGATGGCTTCGCTATCGGGATGTTGTTGAGCCATACATGCCAGATCGTGTCTTGCCTCAGTTGGGTTACGTGCAGATGATTCCTATGCCTATTAGTTGCCCAAATTTCGCCTATAGGCCAGCAGGCTCGAAGTTGTATGAGGTGGACTGGAGTGTCGCGACTGCTGATAATGCTTGAACCTTGTTTCCAAGAGGTTTTTGATTGATTCTCTCTAAGTATGAGCGTGCTTCAGACCCTACTGCGACTTCACAGGACTATGTTGAGTGGTTCAGTCATGCTTCACATATGTATGTGGTTCCTGACGGCGCTGCGGTCTACCCGGCTATTCCTGATCGTACACTCCCTACTTATGTAAGTTAGTTTTATCTGTATATGATTGTTTTATTTTATTTTGTGTTTGTCGTTGAATGTTTGTTGTTAATTTTCAATATACAGTGGATGGGACGGATGTTGGCGGCCATTAGGGGATGGATGGATGCAAGGCACATCATCCTTCCTGAACATACTAGATCGTGTGCTGATGCTGTGGATGAAGTGATCAGAGATTGGAATGATTTCTCTTCATGATTTATACTTTGTGATTTATAACTTCATGGAGGACTTTGTCTTTGTTGATTTTTGTTTATTGTATGTACATTTTTACATTTTAAATGTTTTAGTATGGTTTATTTAATTGTTGCAATAATTATTTCTACCTATTTTTTTTTTATTAGTAGCAAAGCTAACATTGTTTATTATAGGTAATCTTTTTAGGTTTAATATGGTCTATTGGATGAAATTTCAAAGATTTAATAAGTTTCCATATTTTTTTTATATAATTGTTGCGGATAATTATTTGTACCTTTTTTTTACTAACAGAACTAATATTTCCTCCGTTCTAGTAATATTGCAACAACTGGAATTTTACACTATTTATCACGCTTGTTTGACTACATATTATGATTTATACGTAAAGTAAAATATAATCATGTGGGGTCTTGTTAGATTCATCTCGTAAAAATACTTTTACAACATCAACTTTTAATAATTTTTACTCTTATATAATTATAAATATCCAACCTATAAATTGTGCTTTGGGATGCGTAATTTCATCCTTGTTGCAACATTTGTGGAAAGGAGGAAGTAGGTAACATCGACAAACTAATTAAGAGTCAATGTAATGTGATGTGGATCTCTCAAGAACTTACAAGCTAGGCTTGCAAGTTATAATAATATTGGATCTTCGAATTTCAGCAAGAACTAAAGAATTACACAAAAATTGAAAGGATAGATCCCAACTCTCGTAGGAATTGAGAGTTTCTTGTCAATCGTAGTCAGCAAGATGCACAAAAGTTGTTGTTTTGTGTTTGGTTTAACTCCCTAAACCTATGATAGTAAAATCTCATCAAACAATTTTTATCATCACCTCTCATGATCATTATTATTGATATGCACCCATATTTATAAGGTGAAAAATCGTACAAAGATAAGATAGGAAACTAATAATCATATTCTAAAATAAAGTAGAATATCAAGAATCCTAATTCTAATATATCTCCTAATCATGTTTATTGAATTGAAATCATAAAATGTAGGTCTAGCTTCAATTCCTCTCTCTCTCTTCTCTCTCCTAAACTCTAGCCTCCATTGTGAATTTTGAAAGGGGCTTTCATCGGATTTCATCGGTGGAAAGCCCCAATCTTTATTTCTTTTAAGCTTTTTGTTTCTTAGTTATAATAATGTCTACCTCGAAAGAAAGGGTTTATTTCCTTCGAAAGACAAGGTTTTTCGAACTCATTTGAAATACAAGGTTTTATTTGCGTTTAATTTGGTCTCCAGTTGTGTGAGGCTACGATTGATTATGGCTCGCATTTGGGTTATGAAATAAGTACAAGAATTTACTTTCTCAAAAAATTGCGAAGCGACAACGGATCTACTCAAAAAGTTGTATGAGATAATGAATCGAGAATGTGACGAATTGTTATATTTATGTATTTGCATTCTTAGCCCATCTCGGATTATCTTGTTTGATTTTGATAAATTTGTTTTCATTATCGTTAATTGTCAATTGTAGATGTTGTATGACTTTAATTAATGAAATCTAGTGTCCTTTAGGACTTCTTTCAAAAAAAAAAAAAAAATCTATCCTAACATAAATAAATTAAACAAATAAACATCCTCATAACTAAAACTCTTAATCCTAAAAATAGGAAATACCCTTTCAAGTGAAAGGTAAAAACTTATAGGCCTAATAATAACGAAAGGATAGTGTAGGCTTTTTAGAAACTCCATGAATTTTTAATAAAACTCATATTGGACTATTGCTCCCACATCTTAATGGGTACAATGTTTTTTTTTTTTTTTTTTTTTTTTTTTTGTTTTTGTTTTTTTGAAAAAATAAAAAGAATATTATTAACACTTATAGCACTAAAACAGTTCTGCAACACAAAAACAGAACACGAACAGCCAAGCCCAACACAGACCAAGCAACACCACACCCCTAACTACACATTACATTCCTAAAACCAATTATAATGGTTTCTACTAGTCTTTACAGGCATTACAAAACTGATTCTTTGGAATATATCAAACATCAGATCTCTAATTACATCTTCTGGTCTTCTCAAGCATTTCTCCCACACCACTTTATTTCTTTGCTGCCAAATACTGTAAATAAGGCAAGCAAAATAGCTCTGAATTACCTTCCTCCTAAACCTTCCTGTAATCTACTCCATTTTAGCATTACAGTCTTCAATATTAGCCGAGTTAAGTTAAATCTTTATAGCATTTTGAAGGTGAGCACAACACCTTCTGTTGTACTGGCACTCAAAGAAGATATGGTCCACAGTTTCAGGCATCAAATTGCAAAGTGGACACAGATCATCATTAGTTATTCCCAGCTTTGCTAACTTCTCTTTTACCTTGATTCTTCTCCACATAACCAACCAGCATATGAACCTATGTTTGGGAATATTGAGCCTATTACAAACCCAATCACTCCAAGCAACATCATTTGAGTCCTGAGTCAGTCATTTATAACCACTAGCCACAGAATAACCTTTAGGATCAGCAGCCCAAGAGTTATTCCTGTAACCAACTTTCAACTTATCCTTTACCCACCAAATCTGCTTCCAGTTCCAGCTAAAAGTAGGAGGGCACTTGTATCTTCTCCAATTCTTATTCTTCAAATACAGACTATTAACCTATCTTAACCACAAAGTATCCTTTTTTTGAGCTATGTTCCCGATGAGCTTGCCCACTGTAGCAATATTCTAGGCATGTATTATGCAAACCTAGCCCCCCGTGCTTCTTGCTTTTGCAGACATATTCCCAAGCAATGGGAGGAGCCCTGGAGTAGACAGGTTTACCATCCCATAGATAGTTTCTACAAATAGCCACCACTTCATTTAACACAGCTTTAGGGAGAATGAAAATAGAAGCCCAAAAAACATGCATGGACATAAGAACAGAGTAGACAAGAACATCTCTTCCAACATAAGACAATTTCTTACAACCCTAAGTCTTAATTCTTCCTGTAATTTTATCAATAAGACTCTGGAATCATCCTTTCCCAGCTTTTTGGGCACTTTCATTAACACCCAAATATCTGAAAGGGAGAGAACCTTCCACAAAACCAGAACTTCTAATTATCTCCTGCTTGTCTTCCTGAATGACATTGCAAAAGTAAATATTTGATTTTTCTTCATTTTCTACCAAACCAGAAACTACTGCAAAAGATGCCAGACTTCTCAAAATCAAATTCATCGAATCCTTATCACCTTTGCTAAAAAGGATAAGATCATCAGCAAATACTAAATGGTTCAGCTTCAAACTTTTGCACTTAGGATGAAATCTAAACTGAGGAAGAGACCCAACATGAAAGAGAATTCTTGAAAAATATTCCATGCAAAGCACAAATAAGAGAGGAGACATTGGGTCTCCTTGTCTCGAACCTCGCTTTCCCTGAAAATAACCTGTCTAACTCCCATTAATACAGATGGAAAAAGAAGGAGAAGAGACACAAGCCATAATTAGCTGAATAAATTTGCTAGGGAAATTCAGAGCAGTTAACAATTCTGACAAAAACTACCATTTGACAGAGTTATAGGCCTTCCTGATATCCACCTTCAGCAAACATCCACTTGGGATATTCTTTCTCCCATACTTAGCCACCAGTTCTTGTACAATACTGATATTTTGCACTATTTGTCTGCCTTCAACAAAATCAGTTTGGTTCTGAGAAACCAGATGAGGAAGAACCTTCTTCAGTCTTGAACAAAGAAGCTTAGTAATGCAATTTTAAATGACATTGCAGCAAGCTATAGGTCTGAATTCAGTGACTGAAGTTGGGTGTTCTACTTTAGCGATCAAGGTCAAAGTATTACTGTTAATCTCCTTGAGCAGCTGTCCATTCTCCATGAATTACAACACTGTATCAGTAATGTCTTCCCCAATCACACTCCAAGTCTTCTTAAAAAAGGTGCTATTGTAACCATCTGGACCAGGAGCTCTCCTGGGATAGAGAACATAGCCTTCCTAACTTCTTGTCTAGTGAAAGGAGTATTCAACACTAGAATCTGCTCCTCACTAAGCACATTACCCTGCTAAACAATCTCCTTCCTAATTGGAATTCTAGCACCCTGGTCAGAACCAAGCAGCTCTTTATAATACTCCATAAAAGCAGCAGAGATATGATCTGGTGAATTACACCAATCTCCATTCTTATTCTTAATAGCAATGATAGACTTTCTGTATCTTCTCATCCTCAAAGATCTGTGGAAATAAGAAGAGTTCTCATCTCCAATCTGAAGCCATTTAATCTTAGCTTTCTGGCTAAGGAAAGAGGTAGTATCTATCCTTAACCTTCTGAAACTCTTTTAAGGTCTGCAGCTCCAATTCCTTCAAATTCTCATCCTGATAGCCTCCCTGATGCACTTTTTGCTGAGTCTCATCTAATTCTTTTTCATCTTAACAAACTGAACGTCAATGTCAGCAAAATCAGCTCTATGTAGAGATTTTAAATCCCACTTCAGAATTTTCATCTTTTTAGTAAATTTATACATTTTCACTCCATGCATATCAGTACTCCACGCATCTTTAACCAGGTTCTCAAACTCTGGATGTGAAGCCCATATGTTTAAGAATTTGAAAGTGCCCCTTTCATTGTTCTGAACCCTATCCAAATGAATAATTGTAGGGATGAGATCAAACCAAGATTCAGGCAAGCAGTGAACAAAAGAGTCTGGGAAACTCAATATCCACTCCTCAGTCACCATAAATTTATCAATCTTAGAATACACCCTATTACTACCCTGCTGCTTATTGTTCCAAGTGAACTTGCAACTAGTCTGAACTATATCATTCAAACCATAGGAATTAGTAAAGTTTCTAAATGGCTTTATCTCACTCTAAGAGACAGCCTTTCCTTCCATATCATCTAAATTTAGAGGACAGTTAAAATCCCCAAAAATAAGCCAAAAGGCTCTTTTATTCCTTCACCTAACTCACTTAAGCCATTCCAAAGGTCCTCTCTCTCATGACTAGTATTAACACCATATACAAAAGTACAGTAAAACTCTACTCTCAAAGAGGAATTATTCACTTTCAGATGAATATATTGCTCCCTGATATAAATGACCTGAACCTGAAAAAATTCAACCAACCAAGCAACCAGAATTCCGCCTCTTGAGATCATCGAGAAATTTGAAGTGACACACCACCCTTGAAACATATTATTCTGAACTATTGGGAAATTATCCCTTTTTATATTTGTTTCAACTAAACAACATAATCCTATTCTTTGTTCATAAAAGAAGCTTCTAATTTTCTTCTGTTTTGAGAGGCCATTAAGACCCCACGTTCCAGCAAAGAATACTATCCATTAACACCTTCCTCATGCCGCCCTCCTAGGGTCCCCCCCCCCCCCCCCAACTTAACCATCCCAAAACTCCAAGTCCTCTATCTGATGCAACTTATTAAAAAAAATTTGAACCACTACTCCATTTTCAGGATTTCTCTCCTCTTTTTCACCACTCTTTTTCCTCTTGCTTCCAACCGTCTTCCATCCCTCCTCAGTGTCACCACTAATAGGGACAAGTTTTTTATTCTACTGAGATTTAGGTCTCCATTCCTTCCTGCCCTTAACACATGCACTCTCACTATGCCCCATCTTCTTACACCCTTTGCATGTTATATGTTTCCATTCAAACACAACTTTCTGGCTGAACAGAACCCCTTTCTCATTCAAGAACTCAATCATATTAGGGAAATCACCATCAGTTGCAACCTCTTCGAAGAATCTTGCATATTGCAACTTCTCTTTCAAATGAGTTGCAGAATCAGGCTTAATCGGTTTACCTATTAGAGCAACAATCTTTTCCAAGAAATTCTTACCCCAATATTTCAATGGTAAATAAGGTAATTGAACCCAAACTGGGACCCTAGTAAATTCAGTTGTACAAAGTTCCATACCATCCCTCCCATTGTTTCAGAAAAACAAGACGATTATCAAACAACACATTTCAAGCATTAAGTGCTTTTTCTTTAGATTCAACATTTAGAAAACAAGTTAGTAACACTCCTTTCTTCAATGCAATCACTTTATCAATGTTTTTCACCCCCCATAATCGCTTTCAAAAACCCGAGAAAGTACCCAGAAAAGGATTTGTCCCAATTACATAAGCAACAACACCCAAATTCCAATAATCAATTTCATCCGATACATGATCAATTGACAATTGTAATAATGGAGTCTTAGAATTCCTAATTGAATTCAAAGTACATACCTCACCCTCCATTTCTCTGTTTTCCGCAACCTCTATTTCTGGGTTTACAGCAAGACCCTCTTTCAAATTCATTATATTCAACCATTCCTACAATTTCGACTTCGTTCTAGACCCATGAATCAATTCTTGAATCGACTGCTCCGAGGTAAGAATCAGCTCGTCCAGATTATCCAGATTATCCAAAATTCCGAATTGGGTTGAGGAATACTCGCAATTCCTTGAGAATAAACCTTCGATTTTGCGCTATCTTCCCTCAGACCATCATCAATTTGCATTCGAACATCACTTCCCTCCCCTCTGATCGGTTCCTTCCTAGTTTTCTTCTTCATCATTGCAGAAGAAGGAAAAGTTTAGAGAGAGAAATTCTCAGCTATAGAGTATTTTAATGGGTACAGTGTTACATTTGCAGGAAATTGAATAATAACATACCAAGAACTATGTTGCTACTAGCTCATCTCAATGTGCCCTCCTATCTTGGTAAAGTTGCTCCCAAATAGTGATACTTTGATATCTAAATACAACTGCAATATTTGTAGTTGATCTTACAAGCACTCGAACTTGACCAGCCATACAAATGCTACCCTATACTAACCCTTTAGTAATTTAATTACTAAACACATGAGCTATCTTAAATATACTTGCTCACAAAGATAAGGTAAGAGAGAATGATTTCCTAAGAATGTGTGCACGTACTACCGTTAATAAACTAAGAGTGTTTGAGCTTTTCAAATGAATCTCTCAAAAATGTACAAGCTAAGCGCAAACTAGATATGTAATTATGTTGAATGATCCTTGGGAGATGAATCATTTTGTGACCTACAAATATCATATCTTAGGCGAAGATACTTTCCATAATGCACGTCTGGTATAATGGATACATATTGTTTTGTTTCTGTAAATAAAACCAGAATAATCTAAAGGTGGAATTATTTTGAGAAAACTAGACAAAGATTGAATTATTCTAGCTAATTATTCCTATCTTTATTTATATAAAAGATGTATTGTCAAAGTATATATCAAAACGAATCACAAGACCTCATATGATGATATTAAATTTTTCTTATGTGCAAGTCATATTTATAAATTAGTTGTTAGAAATAAGTATGAGAATAATGTTAAAATGCATTGAGTATTAAAAAAATCTTGAAAATTATTACCTTATTCAATATTATATTAACATTACCATATTTACTATACTACCCTTCTTACCCTACAACATTTACATATTTTTCACTCTCTTTACCTTTTTCAGCTTAACTTTTTTCTTATGCACACAACACACCCACTGCTTTACTCTCTATTATCTTATTCATTTTAATTTTTACATTCACCTACCTTTTACATACACTTATATATTTATTTTGTTATTTATGCTAATAGTAAATGTTAAAATTATTACTAAATGATATTTCTCCTGTTTTCTTTTAAATATAAAACACCTTTTTGGCATATGCTTTGAAGAATAGATTAAGCAATGCAAACAGACAATAAATTGAATAATTATACACGTAGTACCTAATCCTTCTCTAATCTTGGTGTTCAAAGTATATTGATAAAGTCATTCGTTTATCTACTTTCATCAACTCCTAAAAAAGCATGTCAATCAAGAAGGTGTGTTACATTTAAAGAAAACATAGAAAGTTTAATAAAATAATAAGAATGTCAAACTAGAAATATGGGGAGTATATTTCCGGTTTTTTCAAGAGTTTTTCCTTTGGGAGGGTTTTTTCTAGCCTCTATTGCTATGTTTTTTATTTTTATTTTTTTAACAAGGTTTTCATTCACTCTTTTCCCTTACCACCCCTTTAAATTTTAACCAATTTTTATACTAACATTCACCTATTTTTTGACAAGAAAAAAAAATGATTTCATTAATAAAATATAGTCAAATGACACTTATAAACAATTCTTAAGAAATCTAAAATTTCAACACAGTTACATATATATCAGCTTAGAACTAATTACAGTGTAGCAGATTCGATCACACTCGCCTTAATTAAAAACTTCATCTGAAGCAATACAATCTGTAATTTAGCATGAAACCAACTAATACATACGTAGTTGTTTGGGTGAAAAATACTCATGTGGACTTCTAGTTACTAAATGATAATATGAAATCCTAGATTTTCAATTCAAACTTACAAACAAGCAAACAAAGAAATTAAATTAAACATCATAGAATAACCACTATCTCAAGGATGAGATCTATCTGTTAAAAGCAACTAAAGTTTTTGGAACTTGTCACAGATAAAAATAAGTGGAAGCTCATACAAAAATTAACAATTGAGACCAGGAAAAAAAGAGATGAAAGAGAAGGAGAAATCTTGGCTACTTGCTACTTCAATGCTTAAATAATACTCCATGTTTGATGATTTTATCGACTAATAATTACAAATCTTTAGGATGGCCATGACCCATAATCGCCGGCCCATTTGCTCGAGAAGACATTAAATTTCATAATTTCAAATAGTTGTGGCCCATGCATATGTGAGACCTTGCGTTACTACTTACTAGAAGCGAAGGCACGAGGGTGCATCAGCATGGAATTGTAAGCCGAATTGTATTAGTCAAACCAAGAACTAAATGTGGAGGTTGCAAAAAACACCATGGCATGAGGCATCAAACATGAAACGAGTTTGGTGATTGGAGACACACAAACCCCACTATAATTCCGTTTTGATATTTTTAAATGTGTTCTCTTCAATTGAAATGAAATTGTGTTTAAATTTAATTTGTTTTGATTTGAATTTTGAAATCTGATATAGTTTGATATGTAATTTAATTTTTTTAACAAAAAAAATATAATAACTAAGTAATAAGTTTCTAAAATAAGTTGAGGTGGAACAAGTTATAATTTTTTTTCTCTAAATTTTATTTTATAAAGGTCAATAGGCCAAGATAAGTTGATAAATTTCTATGAGTTAAATTATGTTCTACTCACACTATATATAATCACCTAAAAAAAACAAGTAAAATTTAGCAATTAAGATTAAATAACGTTCTATAAGAATTGTATTATGCCAAATTTCTTACATAAAAAGGTTAAGCTCTAGAAAAATTAAAGATGAAGTAAACTTAAGTTGCAAGTAACAAAACCTAAGATAAGATGAAAGTCAAATTATCAAAACATATAAGAGCACATAAGATAGATTATATATTCTGAAAACGTTCCCTCCATCTTGGTTACACTTTAAATTTATTGATCAAAGTATAAAATATGTCCCATATATAATTTTGCACTGTAACACTTGTATAAAAGTACTTCATATAGGAGTTCTACCTTATAGAAAGGAAATTATAATAAGAACCCTTAATATGGAATTGAATTATTTATTTCCATTTTATTAATTAAATTTAATGGATGAAAAACTATGTTAGTATTTTAAATTTTGATTTTATGAAATTTTATGGTAGAATATATAGTATAAAAACCTAACAAGAACTCGTATTAAGCTCGGCTCAAACTCGAGCTCATTGTCACAAGACAAGCAAATAGTGCCATGTATGGTACCTGAATTCACTAGCACTGCAAGTATATGTTTTGGTAAGTTTAATCCTGACATGCCAATTTATTTTTTGGACATTTCGCAGTAAATTTAACCACCATCTAACCACTTTTAATGCTACATATAAGGTACACATTATCCTTTAGCTAGAGGAAACATTCTAGTAAATTTTTTATATTATCGCCCCACCATAGTTACTTTTTTTTTTGACAAACCATAGTTACTTTTCTAGAGGCAGATATGGTTTTAATATTACTTTTATCAGTTAAAATCAGCTGGTGAACAAAAACATACAAAACTCCACCAAACAGCCATCTTACCCTTTTCAATTATTGTGCTTAGCTCTATCCATTGTACCGATATTGTATTCATGTAACTCATAATAAGACATTTTAATTTCAAGGTAGGGCTTCTTCTGAAACATTAAGTTTAGAACAAGTTAAATAAGTTACGAAGCAAAAAGAGTCACGTAATGTACTCACTACTAGACTATATGTTCATGTCACATTATCTGATTTGATCTAAATCTCAAATAATATATATGGTCTGGTTTAACTTATATAAGTACTTTTTAATTACATATCAAAATCAGTTCAAACTAGATCATAACTTTAAATCCTCGTTTACTTGCTTATTGTTGAATTTATATCTTTAGTTGTGTATTAACTTTTTTTTTTTTCAAAAATAAAAACAATAATTTACAAATCTGAAAAGTACACGATAAGATTAGACAAATCTTAAATTCAGTTTGAAAATGTTTTTTTTTTTTTTTCCTTTTTTTCCTTATAGATTAGTTTAGAAATGCATTTATAATTTAGTTAAATTAATACATCAATTAGACTACACCGAACCAAGCGAGACCAAAAAAATTCAGATTAGTGTAAACCATATTTTATTAAAGACCAAATCACCTTATTTCAAGCAAAAGAACAAGTGTTAAAGATTAACTTTAGAATTTAATATTCACCTTAATCTAGTATAATTTTTATTTATATAAAGGAAACTTTTTTTTTTTTTTTTTGAGAGCACATAGAGCTTCACGTACAAACAACTGAACTATTGGTCAAATGGATTTCATTAATTGGCGTACGAGTTTGGATTAAGTTGATGTTCCTTTTACAGGACCTAAGTTTACCTAGACTAATAATAGAAGTGACCCAGACCCAATTTTTAAAAGGCTGGATAGAGCTTATGCTTCTTCTTCTTGACTCGCTTCTTATCCGGATACGAGAGTTTTACATTAGCCTATACTGTTTTCGGATCATGCTGCTATCATCTTGTCTAATACTTCTAATTCAGGGTATGTGAAACGTCCTTACATGATTGAGAACTGGTGTTTGTCAGCCTCAGAGGTTCAGGTTTTTGTACTCTCTGCATTTTCCTTGTTTTTTCCAAGCTCTCCAATGTTTTCTATGTCTCGGAAATTATCAGTTACTAGAGAACGACTGCTCGCTTGGTGTGTTTCTCATAAGAAGGGTTGGGAATAAATTGGAAAACTTTGGTGTTCGAGGTCCAGCAGGCTTCTGCTCACTTGTCTACTTGTATAGATCGATGTCTTTTTCTTACTTCATAAGATGAGAAAATTGCGAAAGCACAGGCTGCTTATCTTTTCTTGTGTCAACGACCGAAGGTTAAATGGGATGACTTAGGTGACTCGCATTCTTGCGTTCTTTTCTCTCATGTTCAAGCTCATCGTTGCGGAAATAAAATTTATGGTTTAAAGAATTTGCAGGAAGTGTGGCATAGGGATCCAGATCAAATAGCTTCTTTACCTTTGGAGTTTTATAAAGATCTTTATTCAGTGTCAATCTCTTCTTCCTTTCAAGATTCAGATTGGTGGGAAAGTTTTTACAGTTGCCTTCTCTCTCTTCGGATAAGAGACAGTCACTGATGGTTCCTTTCACGCCGGACAAGATTCAGATAGCAATGTTTGGTATTGATGAAAATAAATCTCCAGGTCCTGATGGTTTTTCTTCTGCATTTTTCAAGACTCACTAGTCTATTGTAGGTTCATCGGTTTTTTTGGTTGTTCAGTATTTTTTTTGCGCATTGTCACATGTTAAAGGAGTGGAATCGCACTTTTCTCACTTTGCTTCCGAAGGTTGATAACCAAGAATTGATTTCTCAATTTCGACCTATTGGCCTTTGCAACGTTATCTATAAGTGTATTGCGAAATGTCTCACTAGTCGGCTTTGTCTGGTCCTGCCGAGTCTAGTAGATGATTTTCAGAATGTGTTTGTCCTTGGTCGCCTGTTATCTAATAACGCGTTGGTTGCTCATGAAGTAATTTCATTCATGAACAAATCAAAAGCGTAGAAGAGATTTTTCGTGGCCATCAAGTTGGATATGAACAAGGCTTATAATTGAGTTCGCTTAGATTTCTTATTTAGAATTTTAGAGGTTTATGGATTCCCTCCTTACTGGATTCACATTATTCGACAGTGTTTCCACCGTTTCTTATCTGGTGCTGGAATACAGTAATCCTTCCCCGACTTTTCAGCCTCAGTATGGTCTTCGCCAGGGCGATCCTCTTTCTCCTTATATATTTGTCTTATTCATGGAAGTTCTTTCAGCCATGCTTCAGAAGGCGGAAAGGGAATCACTCATTCAGGGAATAAGTATTTCTAGGGGTGCTCCTTCAATTTCCCATTTGTTCTTTCCAGACGACTCGTTATTATTTTGGCAAGTCTCTCCAACCATTTGCGACAACCTTATGGATTTATTGTCTGATTTTTGTAATTTGTCGGGACAGGTGATTAATTTACAAAATTCGTTTGTTAAGTTCAGTCCGAATAATCCTGAAGATTGTAGGAATTATCTTTCTCACAGTCTTAAGCTTCAGTGCAAAGCTTCTCTAGGCTCCTATTTGGGACTTCCGATGGAGTTAAGTCTAAGTAAGGTCTCTGACTTCAGTTTTTGATTAATAAGGTTGTCAAGCGACTTTCTGATTTTGCTGCGTTAGGCCTATCCTGAGCAGCGAAATTAGTAATCATAAATCCGGTGTTGGTTGCCTCGTTTAACCATATCTTGTCGGTTTTCAAGGTCCCAACTTCAGTCTGCTCCAAGGTTGATAATCTGTCAACTAGGTTTTGGTGGAAATCTGAATCTTCCTCTCGCGGGTTGGCGTTACGCCCAAAGTCTCTTCTTTATTTTCCTAAAGGTTTAGGGGGCCTAGGTATTCCTCGATTCGAGAGTTTCAATGCTACTCTTCTTGCTCGCCAGTGTTGGCGCATCCATCATCATCCTCAACTTTTGGTTTCGAGGTTATTTTTGGGCGAAGTATCCTTCCCTTCGGTCCTTTCAAACTCATTCAGTTCCTCGTTCATCTAGGGTCTGTCCTAGCCTCCTTACTGGTTTGTCTTCTCTTTCTCGCGGTATTGCTTGGAAGGTTGGTTCTGGTTCTCGGGTTTGGATTCTTAAAGATAATTGGGTTCCCAAGGACACAATCGCCTTTCGGAATAATCCGGATGTGTCGGTTCTTCCAACACATATTTCTTCTACAATTGATTCGCGTTCTTACGCATGGGACTCAACTTTTGTTCATCGCCTCTTGATTCGTCTTTGGCGCTTTGCATTATAGCCTTGGAGCGCCCTCAGCTCGCCAGCCAATGGACTATTTTGTCTACTGTAAGTTTTCTAGGGAAGGAACCTTTTCCACGAAATCAGCTTACGCCATGTTGCTAAGTCAATTAGTGAAATCTACACCAACGCCTGTCGTTCTGACTTCCTGGTGGAAGTAGTTTTGGGGTTTGCCTCTTCTTCCAAAGCTTCAATGTTTTTGTTGGTAATTACTTAATCATGCTTTACCGCTTTTGGGAAATCTGCAGCTTTGAGGATTGCCGGTAAATTCTATATGTGTGTTTTGTCATCAGGAACAAGAACTTTAGCTTATTTATTTCGTAACTACGCCTTTACCTCTTATCTTTGGTCCTTTGCTTTAACTACTTTTTCACCCCCTCTTTTACTTCATAAGCCCTTCCTAGCCTGGTTTGTTGATTTATTTTTTGATCTTCACTCCTCGAAGAATTGAGATGCCATGGTTTACTTTTTCTGTTTTTGTTGGGCTATTTGGCTCGGGCGCAATTATAAGATCTTCTGCAATGCTATGGTGTCTCCAGCTATGTTTTTACGCTTGGCATAAGATAGGACTACTAGAAGTGCTTCGGCGCGGCAGTTTAGAAGTAAAGTGTTTTCTTCAGGGAGCGTCCTACATTGTAGGTCAGATACAACTGCAGCTTGTTGCCTACAGAGTTCCTTACCTTCTGGTTTTGATGTCTGCATGCTTTTTTGATGGAGCGTGGAGCTCTCAGAATTCTCATGCAGGAGCAGGTTGGATTTTTAGAGATGTGTGCTGAGCCTCGATTTTGGGAGATTGTTCCAAAGCTTGCCTCTCCTCGACAGCTATTCAGTCAGAGTTACATGCTTGTTTATGGGCCCTTTTGGCAGCAGATCGTCAAGGTTTTCGTCGTCTTTTGGTCTATATTGACTGCTCGACCCTCTTCTCTTTCCTGCAAGCGCAACGTGATGGGGATATTTCTTGTCGGTGGTTACTTCAAGATATTCGATCCCTTTTGTTTCTCTGGTTGCATGATCCGTAAAGTGCCTCATTCCTGGGTTGCCCAACTCATTGGCTAGTTGTTCAAGCTCGTCGTAGACATTTGCTTTATTGGTTTTTTTAGGTTATGGTTTTATTTTATTTTTTTCGTTTTGTCTTGTTTTTCTTTTCTAGAGCTAATTTTCAAAATAATAATAATAATAATAATAATAAAAAGAAAAAAATTCCTCTCGGTTAAGGGCGATTAAGGCAAGGTAGGGTATTCCACGTCATTTTCCGGCAGATTTCCTGACGTTTATAAGGCACCGTCCGGTCAGAAGTTAGGTTCTCGAAGGCGGCTCATTCAGGGCAGGCGAATTTCGGCCAGTTTTCCTCTTTTTGGGTGCAGTTTCTGAGCGACTTTAAGACTATTTTCAGGCGAATTTCAGTCGCTGGAATCTTCAGGCGGGCCTGTGGGCAAGGTCTTTGTTCTCTGGTGGCTCGGGCGGTTTCTCAGGGGGTGTTTCAGCGTTATTCTGCGTTCAACGACATTCGGTATCACGTTATTCTGGTGTCGTATTTTTCTGGTTGATGCGGTGGCAGTGGTGTCTGAACAACATCGTTTTTCGGCATCTCAGGCGTTATTCTCCAGCGTCTCAACATCAATGTGTTTTGCATCAATATTTCAGTGTTCGCCAAGTGTGGTGCAGCGCAGAGTTTTCTATTTTGGATTGTGGTGATCGTCGTTCAACGTTGTAGTGTGTTTCGGTGGCTTTTTCGGCATTCTGATATGGTGTTTGGGTGCTGTTTTGAGTGCAACTTTCTGGTCTATTTAGGTGCAGTTTTGAGTGCATTTTGGGTACGCTATTCTGGTCCATTTGGGTACTTTTTTTTTAGTGCATTTTGGATAGTGCAGTTTGGGTGTTGTATTGGTGCAGTTTATGGTGTGTTGTTTTGTGTTCTTCTCGTGGCAAGTTGTGGTGGGTGTTATGCCTCCTATGGTTCGATTTCATTGTCTGTTTGTTGGCCTTATGGGTGTCAGGATGGTGGGGGTAATGGGCTCACTAAAGCTTCTTTGCTCACTCATCTCCGTGATCGTCATTGTTGTGGGGATGCGCGGGATATGACTCGAAACTCTCTTACTTCTGATTTGGCTATTTTCTTAGAGGCGGAGTCAACATTTCATCGCATGGGCATTTGATTTTGTGGGGAGTGTTTCAAGACACATACTTTTCGTTCGAAGTGTCAACATGGTCCTAATTCTAATGATATTGTGGCCCCACCTGATTCTGGGGATGGTGTTGTTCGATTTGTTCTTTATGGTTTTCCTACACCGCAGGGTCCATCTTTGGAGGTATCTGATCTTGTTCCTAGTGTGACTCGTCAGCCTCTTTTGGCGTTTGATGTAGCTCTCCTGGATAGTTTTCTATCTGAGCGGTTCCATTCGGTGAAATCTATTCCTCCTTAGTGTCGCTTGGGTTTTTCTCGGGTTCTCAAAGGAGCTCTTGATAAGGTGATCTGCAAGCCTGATGACGTCTCTGGTTGGGTTCAAATTCTTGTGTTTCCTCTCTGTATTCTTAAAACTTTTTCTCAGAGGAGTAGTTGTGAGTGTTCTTCGGGTATTAGGCGGCAGCGGCAGGAAGAGAGTATTGTTTCGGGGTTTTTGGGAGTCCCTTGGGAGAGTTACAATTCTGGGAATGCACGCCGACCGTCTGTACCTGCATAACCACGAAACTCCGACGATCAAGTTAGAACGTTTCCGGATGTATAAAAGTGCGGAAAGTAAATGGGTTTTCTCTCTGATTCAGAGAGATTCTACAATTAATATTGCTCGATTTTTGGTGTTTTGTATTTATGAGTGTTTGTGAATGTGCAATAAATGAGGAGTTTCCTCTATTTATAGCAGATGAAGATTTGCTCCCCCATTAGGGTTACAATGCCACGTGTCCGCATCTGATTGGATCCCATTGGGCCTTTCAAGGGCTACCACGTGTCAGCTTGCTATTGGGCCACGTGTCATTGGGGTTTTTTTTTTACCCCAAACAAGTATCACTACTACTATTTGTTCTTGGTGTGAGCCTGGTGGCTCTGTGCATCTTGTGCGGGATATGTTGGCCAATATGTCTCCTCCTTTGTTGGATGGTGATGATGAGCATGATTTGTCTGAGCGTAATATTAAGCAATGTAAGAGAAAGATTTGTGACGGACATTACACTACTGCAGTTAGGGTTCTTTCGTCTTCTGGTCTCGCCCCTTACAATGATGTTGCTTTTGTTGATTTACAAGCTAAGCACCCTTCCTTTCTGGCTCCTATCTCACCGGATATCCCCGTTGATCAGCCCCTTATTGCTACACCTGTTGTAGTTTTGGATCAGATTAAGGGTTTTCCGCGTGGTACGGCATGCGGTAGAGACGACTTACGTGCTCAACACCTTATGGATTGCTTGAGTGGTGTTGTAGTTGCTATTTTGGATGAGTTGGTAGACTCTATTACGCAGGTGGTTAATATTTTTCTCGCTAGGAAATGTCTTGCTGAGTTGGGAGAATACATTACTAGTGCTTCTCTCACGCCACTTGCTAAACCTGGTAGTGGTATTCGGCTTATTGCTGTGGGTACCGTTTGGAGGGGTCTGGTTTCAAAGGTAGGCTGGGGCTGCTTTAATTGGTCCACGTCTGGGAAGCTATTTAGGAGGTCTTCAGTTTGGTGTTGGTGTGGCGGCGGGTGGTGAGGCTACTCTTCATGCTGTTAATCGTTTGGTTGAGGCTCGTGGTGGTGATGTTGGCCTCTCTATGTTGCTGGTGGATTTTCAGTATGCCTTTAATTATGTTGATCGTACGACTTTACTACGTGAGGTCCGTCTCCGATATCCAGCTCTCTCGCATTGGGTTGAATTCTGTTATTCTTCTCTAGCCAGACTGTTTTATGGGGAGCATACCTTAAGGTCATGTCAAGGAGTACAACAAGGTGATCCTCTTGGCCCTTTGCTTTTTGCTTTGGTGCTCCATCCGTTGGTGTACCGAATCAGGGATTCTTTTGACTTATGTTTGCAGGCTTGGTATTTGGATGACGACACTATTATTGGTGACACCTTGGTGGTAAGAAAGGTTATGGAGTTGATTTTGGTGGAGGGACCTCGTCTCGGCCTCCATGTAAAGGTTGAGAAAACGAAAGTTTTCTGGCCCACGGAAGACCCACGTAGTCGTCTGGTCGATGTCTTTTCTCTAGATATTGCTCGTCCTGTACATGGTGTTAAGTTGCTTGGTGGTCTTGTCAGTGCGGATTCCTCTTTCTGTGGTGAGCTTGTTTCGTAGAGAGTGTCGAAGACCATTGTGCTAATGGATGTTGTTGCTAAGCTTGATGATCCCCAATGTGAGTTGTTACTTATTTGTGCATGTACTGGGGTTTCAAAAGTCTACTTTTCTATGCGCACTTGTCCTCCTCGTCTTTTTGAAGCGGCCCAGATTTCCTTTGATGTGGCCTTTTGAGCTTCTTTGGAGCGCATTATAACTGCTTCGGGGCCAGGTTTTGGTGATTGGCAATGACGACTTGCCACCTTACCTTTTTCTTATGGTGGATTGGGTGTCTATTCAGCGGTTGATGTTCGGCACTATGCTTTCCTTGCATCGCGTTTGAAGTCTTCAGGCTTCGTTTCTTCGCAATTCTGGTATTGTTGGTCTAGGACCGGCCTTCGATGATGCTCTTAGTCTTTTTAATAGGACTGTGGAGACTGACCTTATGCGTAACCCTAGTGAGATTGCTGCCCCCAAACTCATGAAGAAATTGGCAGATATATATTTCACGAAGGTCACTGCATATGTAGAATCCACTTTCTCCTTATCTCCGCGTCAGGTTGCCTTATGGAAGTCCCAGCAGGGGGATCACACTTCTACCTGGTTGCGAGCGGTCCCAATATCAGGCTTGGGATAGACTATGAATGCGTCTTGTGCTAGGAGGGTGGGTATTAAGTATCAGCACAGCGTTGTTCGTAGCCCTTGTTGATATTTGTTTTCGCTCTTGGATTTTTGCAAGAAAGAAGGTTAATGTAGGGTTGACTGGAGGGAATGACGGGGCTCTTCGACCAGCAGATGTGTTCCTTTATTCTTGCGATAAAGGCCTTTATGTATGTGTTGACTTGACGGGATCTTCTCCTTTGACACAATCTGGGTTGTCTGACTTCGTTCCTGGTCGTGTTGTGTCGGCTGCGACTCACCGGAAGCAATGCAAGTATGGGTCGCGTTGTAGGGATATTGGCTATGATTTTCTTCCTTTCTCCTTTTCTTCATTGGGGGAATTAGAGAAGGATATTGTTGCGCTGCTGAAGCGGGTTCAGGCATTCGCTAGGACTCAGGATATTGGTGCTCGTGCAGCTGCTCACATCTTCAACAAGATCGAGTTCGCTATAGCTAGAGGGATGGGGCCCAGATGGTATCTCGGCTCCCCACTAATTTCTTGTAAATGGATTAACTTTTAGGTTTTTGTTATAATAATAATAATAATAATAATAATAATAATAATAATAATAATAATAATAATAATAATAATAATAATAATAATAATAATAATAATAATGATGATGATGATGATGATGTTGTTTTCTGGGGATATTTTCGGTGATCACGCAGTGCTGTGTGCTGGTATGGTGGATATTAAGCATCGGCATAATGTTGTTCGGGTTACCCTTGTTGATATTTGCTATCGATATGGGATTTCAGCGAGAAAGGAGGTTGACATTGGGTTGTTTGGAGGGAACGACGGGGCCCTCAGACCTGCAGATGTGTTACTTTATTCCTGGGATCGTGGTTGCGATATCTGCGTTGACTTGACAGGGTCTTTTCCTTTGACACAATCTAGGCTATATGACTTTGTTCTTGGACGAGTTGTGGCTGATGCGGCTCATTGGAAGCGGGTCAAGTATGAATCTAGCTGTCAGGCGATTGGTTATTGTTTCATTCCCTTCTCCTTTACTTCACTTGGGGAATTAGAGAAAGAGGCTGTTTCATTGCTGAAACGGGTTCAGAAGATCTCGAAGACGCAAGAAATTGGGGCATGTGCTGGTGCTTATATATTTACTAGGGTAGGATTTGCTATACCTAGAGGAGTTGAGGCCCAGATTGTATCTCTGCTTCCCACTAATTTTTTGTAAGTTGTAAGACTTTGTTTGTTTTTGAGATATAATAATAATAACAATAATAATAATAATAATAATAATAATAATGATAATAATAATAATAAATTAGTACCGCCTCTTCAAACCATCCAAGAAATTTAGCCATTTAGGCAACAACCATTAAGTGGTTAATTATCATCGAACAAACCATAATATTTTTCACGTGATTAGTTTTTGGCTGTTTTTCCTTAAAGCTCTCAAATTTACAAATAAAAACAAAGATTGTTTACCCAATATTTTTGTGAGCAATAACAGTCAAGACCAATAAGGTATACAAATAAAGTACCACCTGACTTCAAATAAACCATGTAAATAATTAAGCCATTAAGCCCTATTAAGAGATTGTCATCGAGCAAGACCATAATCTTATTCTCGTGATTATTATTTGGCCATTTTGCCCTAAATTTTAGTTGTCTAATTTCAAATAAGCAACAATCTTTTACCGAACTTTATTGTGAGTATTAACTTTCAAGATTAATAAGGAATACAAACAACTAAATTAACGATTATCATACCGTACCCCTTCTTCAAACAAACCAAGCAATAATTTAGCCATTTAGGCAGCAATCATTCATTGATTATTATCACACAAGACCACAATATTTTTCCCGTGATTATTTTTGGATTTTTTGCCCTAGCTATTGCGTTATCTAATTTTTACACAACCGACAATCTTTTAAGTTTTACCCAACATTTTTATGAGCAATAACTGTCTAGATTCATAAGGAATACAAACAACTGAACTAACGCGAATACCTTCGTAAAAAAAAATACCAAGCAATTTAGCCATTTCGGCAACAACCATTAAGTGATTATCATCAAACAAGACCATATAATATTTTAGCCCTACCATTCTTCTGTTAGAAAACAGAAAACACATGCTCATTATTTGATAAGGTAGCTGATATTATTGGAGATATTTACTTTGTATGAACTTTAGATCTAGATATTTTTTTTGGTTAGATTTTATAACGAGTCCGGCCCAGAAAAACGCTAAATATCCATGAGCTTACTAAAAGTTTAACATGTTTTCGCATGTTTATCTATATATCTATATGTATATCCATATCTATCTATATTAAGTATTTAAAAACACAAGCCACAAATCATTTATATGTCACATGTCATTACAAATCACTCATATGTCACATGTCACCTCCCTTAATCTTTCCTTTTTCGCATTTCTTTTTTAATATATCTATATCTATATCTATTTTAAGTATTTAAAAACACAAATCACAAATCATTCATATGCCACATGTCACCTCCCTTAATCTGTACTTTTTTGCATTTCTTTTTTAATATAAAAATTATAATAAATATATTATATAATGTTATAATCTTTATACATCGTGTAACTTGCACATTTAATAAGAAAATGAAGTGTTTCATTTCCACCATAATAAAATAAAGTTGAACTAATTAGTACACATTACGTAAACATATGCAATATAATAAAAATAGTCTTTTCATCTCTTAATTAATTTAACAACATATAACTTAAGCTTATATGTCATTTCATATCCCACGATATTCATGTATATATACCTAACTAAATTCCTTCATCTCCTTCCACAATTCCACCCTTACTCTTTTTTCTTTTAAGTTTTAGCAGTAAACTTCATATACCTCAATGGTCATGAAATAATAAATTCGTAGTTCCAACTATTGAAAAGCATACATATAAAAATAACCTAAGTAACAACTCGTGCATCGAAGGGGCCAAATGGCTAGTTAGAGCTCAAAAGCAGCCATAATATGACCCATCACCAAGAGAGAGAGTGTCCACTTCATTAGACCAAAGGAGATTCCATCTCAAAACCTTATGGTTATAGGAGGAGTAGCCCCTTAGCCTTATAAATTGTTTAACTTTCTCTTCTTTTCTTAATGTGGGACACTTACATGTGTTGTTTGGGGATTTTATATTTCAACACTCCCCCTCACATGTAACGTCCCTAAAATTTCGTCTCATGTGATGTTTCATGGGCTAGAACGCATTTTGTCACTCCCTCTCACATGGACCCACTCAATTTAGCCTAGTGTACTCATTACTCAATCCATTAAAGGTCCCAAACCGTGGGCCTGGCTCTAATACCATGTTAAACAGTCCTGGATAACAATCATCACGATTGTTCACTTGATATGATCAAGGAGGTTCCACCTCAAACCATATGGCAATGAGGGGAGTAGCCCCTTAGCCTTATAAAGTGGACACAACTTTCTTGTTACTTCAATATGGGATACACTTTCCAACCCTTTTACACTCTTTCAATGTGGGAAAACACTTTTACTCACATGTGGGTTTGCTCATGGGCTTAATGACGACTCCACGGGGGATTAAAGCTCAGGTTGGGTTGGGTTGGGTTGTGATCTAGGCCGGTATTATGGACAATTCACATGTGAGGGAAGCCCATGAGCAAACCCTATAAAAATAAAGGGTTCATTTCTATTTTGAACCATCTTTTAATCGTACGTTAGCCAATAAATATCTTTAATTATGAAGTTTTTAAAATTATAAAAAAGTTGATGTCAAATAACTACTCATTATAACAAATTTAATGATATCTTACATGATTAAATTTATTTAATTTATGAATAGAAAATGTTATGTGTAACCCTTAGAGCTATGTATAAGAAGCTAAAAGTGAAAAGTGTAAATGAAATAAATTCATTAATTACACTTGTTTGCGCGTGATTTTGTCATATATTCCTAAACTATTACCAAATAAGAAAAGATATTTAATGTTTATTTGTAGCCCTTATTAAAATAAAATTTATTAATTTTTTTAATCAAATATTTTGTTGCATCTTCCAAGGCTCCCATTTAATCAAAGAAATTATAAAATTAGAAGCTATTATTTTTAAATTAAATTAAATTCCCATTTTAATAATATATTAATTAATATGCATGCATGATACAAAATGTAGATAATAAAAAGAATCAGATAATATTTGGTTGATGTACTGGAGATGAATTCATAACATAGCTCAAATTATGTCCATGACATACTTTTGTTTGTTGCTTTTTAAGAAAATGCCCTTAATTTTATACTTGCAGTGTTGTACGTACTGTTAGTTTTTGTGACATTTGTTGAGGTTAGATTGTGTCATTCTTCAAGTGTCCGGGTGTATTTCAATCTTAGTCATGCTAAATTATTATCTTAATATAAGTCAAATTCTGAATCGGGTATTTTTCGGATCAGTTCTGAATCGGGTCGGTCGAACCAGATTTTGACACCTCTAGTTGAGGTCGCTAGGTGTTGTCATTTTTAGATGTGTTTGTCAAATTGCTTATTTTAACAAATCATCTAACAAGAATTATGAAATAAAAAATTGTATGAATAACATAATAAGACATTTAATTTGCTCGGTATAAATAAAACGACCTGAAATTTTGATTATCTCAGAATAATATGAATTTTGGAAGGTATATAAAATAGCTCAAATAGAATGTGACCTGTTGGTAACTTGTTTAATAAGGTAATTGTAACACGTGTTGAATTGTGATTGTTAAGTTTTTTAATTCTTACAATTTCTTTTATAAAAAATAAAGCAAACACCTAGCACCCCACTATACCCCCCTCCCCCTCCCGATCACCAGCCACATGTCGCCCACCTAAACACCACCAACGTAACACCTCATCCCCCAACCCTCACCCGGCCCCCTACCAGCCACGAACCCTTACCCCACCCCTTTATCGTTGCCAAAAACCCTTACCCCCTAAGCTAGTCGTCTCCACCATCACCAAAACCCCCACCCTCATCACCCCCACTAGCCACGATACCCCCACCCCCATCCCGATCGTTACCGAAAACCCCCCTACTCAATCCCCCACACATACCCCTACCCCTACCCTAGCCCCTACCATCGTCGAAACCCCAGGCCACCCCACCCTCCACCAGCCCAAAATCACACCCTAACATTAGCCCCCCACAACCCCCAAAACCCCTACTCCCACCCTCCACCAACCCTAAAATCCCCACCCCACCCTCCACCAACCCTGAAATCCCCACCCTTACTAGCCCTAAAACCTTTACTCTAATCCCTAAACCACCAGCCCCGAAATCCCCTCGAAAACCATCGATGGTGGTTGGTGCGTTATGGGAAAGTATGGGATGGGGTAGGAGCTAATAAGGTGATAGAACGGAAAGGGGGAGGGCTGACGCGGTGGTCGAACAAGAAGGGGGAGGGGAAGGATTAAAAAAAACAAGCTTTTTAGTGTTTTTTTAGATTAATAAAATCAATAAAAGATAATCAAACGACACTTACAAAAAATTATTAAGAAATCTAAAATTCTAATACAAGTACATAATACCTTAGAGCTAATTATATCACAGGTTTGACCGACAGTCGCCTTAATAATAAAAACTTCATCTGAAGCAATACAATATTTGAGTTAGCAGTAATTTGATTTGAAATTCACAAAACTATAGTTGTTTGGGTGAGAAATACTCATGTGGTCCTTCACTTTATTTTTTATTTAAACAAGTACTTGAATAGTATTTGCATTTAAAAAAGCCAAAGATTGGTAACTTGTGATCTAAATAGAGAAATTCAACTATTGATAATTGTTTGGGTCCAATTTACTTCAATTGGACCGGTCCACAAATGTTTTAATTACACAGCCCAAGACTAAGGCTCAACTCTCCAAACCATGTCAAGTCAGTTAAGCCCGGTCAATGTGGCAAGCCCACTTGATTCACGACCCACTTATCCATTGAGAAAAGGTATATAAGCCTTCAAGCTTCTCTCTTTACATTCATTCACATTAAGCCTCAAGCAATTAATACTCTTGCATAGCTTTCTCTCTCTAAACACTGTACTGACTTCGACATTGGAGGGGCCTTCCTCGGCACAACCCCCGAGGCTAGTTTACGTGTGTTTGTTGTGCAGGAAATCCTCGACCCATTCATCACGTGGACCGAGGTCAGTCTTCAGCCCACAAAAAAGAACCTTGCCGAAGGTTCCATTGTTTCTACTCGAAACAATTTGGCGCCGTCTGTAGGGAAGACATTCAAAAGTAAGCCAAATTTTAGACAATCTTAGAAAAAATGACTAAGAGCGGTAAGAGTACCAAGAGTACTAAAAAGAATGGTCCTTCTTCCTCGAAGAAAGGTCCAATTCCGGTGAGGAAGAATCCACTTTCTCCACCGTCTCGACAACCTTTTTCGTCCTCTTCGGAGGCACCCTCTTCAGAAAAGGTTGCATCCGAGAGGCCACCTTTCACCATTTTCAACAGCCGACAAGCTCATATCGGCCGAGTCAATCTAACGCCAAGAGTCCGCCTCGAAGCTTACATTCTCAGTCTCAGTCGGGAACGACTTCTCAAACAGGGTCCTTTACGGAGGAAGTGGCAAGAGCCGTCGCGGTCTTCATGGACCTCATGAAGGCCCAAGGAGGAAACTTTCCACCACCCCGTGACCACTCGCCTCTTCCGTTGAGAAACTTAAGAAGGAGGACCGGCCAAGAGGAAGGTGGACGAGCTCCATCCTTAAAGGAGCTCGGGGACAAATGGAAGGAAGACAGTTGGAGAAACGAACGGGAGAGGATAAAGAACCCTTAATTCTTCGAAAATTCCGAAACCCAAAACTCCCGAAGCTACAAAAGCAGCAACACCACCTCCGCGGGGCAAGACCCTGCTCGCCGAAACGTTCAGAAACATCTCAGCTCAAGGGAGGTGGGAGCGTGCACAATCGCCTCACCTACCCGGAGGGAACTGAGCCTTATCCCAAACCGTCCCAACCAGGACGAAAACCACTTCAACCTCTCTAAGAGGGAGGAGTGAGGTCTCGTCGGCTCGACATAAGGGAAAAGTCGTAATGGTTCCCACCAGCTCACCCTTCCAAAGCTGGATTTTAGAAGAGCATGTGACGACGGTGAAAATCCCGACACACATAACTTATGACGGTACTTCAAATCTGAAGGACCACATTGCCTCTTACGAGGGGCACATGTATCTGAACCCCAGGTCTGAAGCGACCAAGTGCAAATATTTCCGACCACTCTTAAAGGTGTTGCACAAGCGGTGTTCACCAAGGGAGTGAAGGAATGCTCGATAACCGGTTGGAAAGGCTTTTCCAAAAAGTTCAAGAGCAAGTTTTCTACGGCGAACCGCCGAGAGAAAACAACTGCAGAGCTAATGAGTATGTAGTAAGGGGAGGATGAAAGCCTCCGAGACTATCTGACTCGCTTCAGCAACGAGCCGTCCAGAATTACGAGTCTGAACCAAGGGCTAGCTATTTTAGCATTGCAAAATAGGTTGCAAGCTGGCATGTTCCCTGACTTCATGGTCATGCATCCCCCACAGACCTTGGAGGAAGCTCTGGATGCTTCGGATAAGTACATCCGAGCCGAATAGTGGAACAAAACGAAATCCCAATCTCAATCTAGGACTAGGAAGCCTAAAGGACAACAGTCCGAAGGCCAAGGCTAGAGGAAAGGGAAGGCGAAGGCCTTAGAACCATCGTCGAGCACCGAGCCAAAGAAAGAAAAAACCTCATTCGTGGGTAAATACGAATCGTACACTCCTCTCGCCCTTCCACGCAATAAGATCTACAGCATGACGAAGGACGAGCAAAAGTACAAGAAGCCGAGGCCACTACCATCGTGGCATCAGCAGAAAAACAAGGACCGATGGTGTGAATTCCATGAATCTCCTGGACATCACACCGAGGACTGTATCCAGCAAAGGGATTAGATCAAGGATATGGTCCGAAATGGTTACTTGAAAAAATATCTCACGGATCGCCTCGAATTGAAAAAAGTCGAGAAAGATTCTCAGCAAGAACTAGACTTCCCCGGTAATAAGATAAATTGCAGGACAAAGACAATCTCGACATCCTTGTTATTTCCAGAGGAACAAGCTCTTGGAAAGCGCGAAAACGCCACTTGAGGGGCTTGACCCATCAAGTGAACCATGCTGATATCTGAGGACCCTAGTCTCCGATACCGAACTTTACGTTCACAGCCGAACACTACCGGGGGGTGGCATACCCCCATGATGACCCGCTAGTAATCATCACGGGAATCGCAAACCACAACGTCTAGCGATCCTTCGTCGACGGCGGAAGTAGAGCGAATATTCTCTTTAGGAAGGCATATGATCAGCTGAAACTGCAGACCAAAGACCTGACTCCAGTACCCTACCTGGTATCCCGATTCAATGGGTCCGCAATATATCCAGATGGGAAAATCACCCTTCCTGTCACCATCGGCACAGACCAAGCAGCCCGGAACATCATGGCCGAATTTTCGGACATGGACGTTCCGTTTGTATACAACGTGATTATGGGGAAACCCATAATTCACGAGATCTAAGGAGTAGTCTCTACGTACCATCAAATGATGATATACGTTTCGGATAAGGGACACTCCGAAAGAATTTAGGGCGGCCAAAAGGAGGCCCGAAGATGCAACTACCTCAAACTATCCAAAAGTCGTCACGACGACAAGGATGATGAGAAAGATGAAAGAGAAAAAGAACGATGCACAAAGAAGCCTGAAGGCTTGAGTGCTTCGGCCCAAGGCGCCCCAGCATGAGAAAATTCTTTGGGAAGGAAAAATCTGGTTCCTCATCTAAGCCAAAAGACTCAGAGCACCAGCCGAAGTCTGGGAAGCCTACTGATATTGACAGCAGGCCAGATTATGAAGAGTACAGTTCTAATGCAATGGAGCTGGACCGACAGACTGAGTCAATAGAGTTGACAGAGGGAGACCCTGAAAAATGTGTCAGCATCGGGCTCGGACTCCATCCGAACGTCCATGATGAGCTTATCCAACTCCTTCGAGACAACAAAAATGTGTTCGTTTTCTCGGCATCAGACATGTTCGGGATTGATCCGAACCTCATCTCTCACAAGCTTAATGTCGACCCCACTTGTCGATCGGTTAAGCAAAAGAAGCGAAATTACTCCGCAAATAAGAACCGAGACATCGCAGCCTAAGTAAAAAAACTCTTGGATGCAAGTTTCATTGAACCCTGTTAGTATCCGGAATGGCTGACCAATGTGGTGATGGTTTAAAAGGCAAATGACAATTGCAGAATGTGCGTTGACTTCACGGATCAAAATAGGGCCTGTCCAAAGGACATTTATCTCTTGCCGATGATCGATCAACTAGTCGACTCGACTAGTAGGCATTCCCTGCTTAGTTTCATGGACGCATTCTCGAGGTATCCTCATATCTTCATGCACCCTGATGACCGAGCAAAAACGACCTTCGTTACGAATGTCGGGGTGTATAATTACGAAATGATGCCTTTCGGATTGAAAAATGCGGGGGCAAAATATCAAAGGTTGGTTGATCAGGTCTTCGCCGAGCAAAAATGCCGCAATATGGAAGTCTATGTTGACGACTCAATCGTCAAAAGCAAAGAGGACAAAGACCATGTCGCGAACCTGGCCGAGACCTTCGCCACCCTAAGGAAACATCAAATAAATCTGAATCCGAAGAAGTGTGTCTTCGGCGTGAAGTCAGGCAAGTTTATCGGCTTTATGGTCAGTAAAAGGGGGATTGATGCCAATCCCGCCAATGTGCAGGCGGCGCTCGACCTTCCTGAACCAAAAATAAAGAGGGACATTTAGCGTCTCACCGGTAGAATGACTGCCCTTTCCAAGTTCATCTCCAGAGCCTCGGAAAAAGGGTTGCCTTTCTTCATAGCGTTGAAAATCCCAAAAACCAAGGAGCTCCTCTGGGAAGACGAGCAAAAAGAAGCCTTCAAGCAACTCCGTACGCATCTGGCTCAACTCCCAACACTAGCACGCCTAGCCGAAGGAGAATCTCTGTACTTATATGTGGTAGTTAGCCCGACCACTATAAGCGCGGTCTTGCTGAGGGAAGAAGAAAAATTCCAGCAACCAACCTACTTCGTTAGTCACACTCTGACAGATGCCGAGACTTGCTACCCCCTACTCGAGAAATTTGCATATGCAGTGGTGGTAGCCGCTAAAAAATTGAGGCCCTATTTTGACTGCCATTAAATAGTGGTCTTGACTGGTCAGCCGCTGGAAAAAGTCCTCAGCAAGGTTGAAAAATCTGGTAGGCTAGTAACGTGGGCCTTCGAACTCACTGAGTTCAGCATTAGCTACTAGCCGAGAGCAGCCATTACGGCTTAGGCTCTGGCGGACTTCCTAGCCGAGTGTTCTTACCAGGAACGCTAGACGAGGAAAAGGAAATCTAGACTATTTTCATGGATGTATTCTCCACCGTAAATGGTTCGGGAGAAGGAGTAGTCATGACCTCGCCCGAAGACAAGTCCTTTGAGTATGCACTGAAATCCTCATTCAAAGCTTCGAACAACAAAGCTGAATACGAAGCAGCATCGCAGGCTTAGAGATGTGCATATCATTGGAAGCCGAGCATGTCTGTCTAAAGACAGATTCTCAACTCGTTGCAAATCAGGTCCGAGGCGAATATGAGGCCAAGGAGCCCTCAACGATAGTTTATCTCGCAAAGATCAAAACAATTATTGCGAAGCTGAAAACTTTTGAAGTTGAGCTTATCTCAAGGGGTCAGAACACACAAGCTGATGCACACTCTTAACTTGCAAGTTCAACTCTAACTGAGCTAAATCAATATGTATATCTAGAGGTGCACCAATAAGAAAGTGTGGGCGAAGCGCCTGAGGTTTGCTGCGTCACACACGAGCCAAGCTGGATGGACCCCATCCTAGCTTACAAGCTTTGGGGAAAAGTTCCTGAAGACAGGAACTTAGCCTCCAAACTGAAGATTATTAGCTCAAGGTTCATCGTCTTTAGAAGAGAGTTGTTGAAAAAATCCTTCTCAGCCCCACTACTAAAATGCGTCGGACCAACAGACGCTAACTACATCCTTCATGAGATCCACCTCGGCATCTGTGGAAACCACATCAGGGGGAGAGCTTTAGCGCACAAGGCATTGAAGGCAGGGTATTATTGGCCCACCATGATCTCAGACGCTAAGGAGATGGTAAAAAAAAAAAGCGAGAAATGTCATAAATTTGCGGTAGTCATCCATCTGCCAGCCCGAGATCTTTAGCATATCCTGAATCTACTCGCCCAATGGGGGTTAGATATCTTGGGACCCTTTCTTGATGCTCCGTACCAAAAAATATGGTTGATAGTCGGTATTGACTATTTCAGCAAATGGATTGAGGCTGAAGCAACCTCTAACATCATAGAGCAAACCATCAGGAAATTTATCTGGCTGAACATAATCACTCGCTTCGAAATTCCGAAGGTTTTGTCTTTGACCATGGAAGGCAATTTGACAATTTGTCGCTGAAGCGATACACAGATCAGTTCCGCATTAAGTTGGCATACTTGGCAATGTGTCATCCGTAGGGCAATGGTCAAGCCGAAGCTACAAACAAGCAAATCCTCAATTCTCTCAAGAAGAGGGTTAAAGATCAAAAGTCTAAGTGGATAGAGGAATTCCTAGGAACCCTCTGGTCACTTCGGATTACTGAAAAAAGAGGCTACGGGGCATTGACCTTTTGAGTTGTTTTATGGATCCGAAGCCGTCCTTCCAATGGAAATTGGCACAGAGAGTTTACGCGTGAATCTGTTCTTAGCCGAGGAAAATGAACAACTCATAAAGAAATCCCTCGATTTTCTTGACGAGGTTAGAAACTCGGCACGAGAAAGAATGGCTGCATATAAGCGAAGGATCAACAAATTTTACCATCGATGAGTTCATGCAAGACTTCTCAAAATTGGTGATCTTGTTCTTCAGAATGCTGCAGCTGTGCAAAAAGGACGCATTCATGGGAAACTCTCAGCAACTTGGGAGGACCCTTATGAAATTTATGATGAACTTCAGCGTGGAACATACCGACTTCGGTAGTTGGATGGAACTGAGCTGATCACTAGAATGCTGATGTACTTAAGAAATATCATGTGTAAACCTTCCGGGGCAGAACAATCCATGTAAGTGCATCTATTTGATTAATGAAAGGCCCTTGAGCCACCACTTTCATCAAATTTACAAGTTTCCATTTTCTATCTTCTAATAATTTTTAGAAAAGAAAGGTTTCACCTCGCCATTGTCCGAAACATAGCCAAGCAGAGGTGTTATACTTTGGATTGTCGCTAAATCAGCCTAATAGGGAACAATGACTTCACCACCGAAGTATATCAATTTCAAGGTATTGTACTTCAGATGAGTCAATAATTCCTTGCGGCAAAGAGGCCATGGATGAATCTAAAGTATAGCCAAAGGCTGCAGAGGAGTTACATCCGAATCATTGCCAGAATGACAGCCTTGTGTTTCGAATAGCCATTCCCTCGGATAAAATTCTAAGGATCGAGAGAATATTGCTCTCGGAGTCTATGACTTTTGAGCAGCAAACTCATATATTCTTCATAAAATATAGAAGAGAAAAGAAAAGAGTAGGAACATCAAAAAATTTATAAATTTTGCTAACGCAAAGCCTCGTCCGCACCAAGATTTCAAAGCAAACACCTTAGGAACCTGAAGATTACAACTTCAGATTCTTGGGGGTAAGAGATACTCAACTGTGATAAAATTCAAGATCTAAGAAAAGGGCAGGAGCACTAAGTAAAGAGAGCAAGGCCGCCAAAAGAAAAGCATTCATAGAAATTCAAATATGCTCGGATCTCCGAGCTGCATCAAAGTTAAAAGTTTTAAAGCAAACACAAGAAAAATTCTATATCGACAGCTGCCCACAAGTGGAAAAATACAGCACAAAACTAATTACAACTACTGAAAGAAAAAATAAATTAGATTTTGTAAAATCGAGGCAAGATGAAGCAAAAGGTTAAGGCAAAAACAGACGCAACAAACATAACAATTAAGCACAAGTTGATCCGCAAGATTCTGACAATGACTACCCGAATTCCTATGCTTCAGCATTACCAGGATCAGGCTAAGCAGTTGTGCTTGGGCTCTTAGATGCTTCAGCACTAGCTGAACAGGAGGCAGGCTGAGTAAGAGTCATTTCAAACTCTCTCTTCTTGGCTTCTTCTCTTTCCCTTTCTTCAGCTTCCTTCTCTGCTCGAGCTTTGGCTTCAACCTGACGAGCCAGAAAAGCAGTCTCAGTAGGATGGGCCATATGCAGATGCGAGTCATTAGGATCCATGGACCATTCCTCAGCTTCGTCCCAATTAATGGTGGGATTAGCATGGAAAGCAAAGCGCCGAGCTTTTTGGAAGTCGTTGTCAAAACCCTCGTCATATTCATCTTGGGTGTAGATTTTGACTTCTAACAACTTCCGGGCAGCCTCAAGGTCAGCTTGAGTCTTGGCAGCCCCTTTGTTCCCAGCCTTCAGCTGGCTTCGGACATCATTCAGCTCATCTTTGGCTTGGAAAAGCTCGGCATCTTTGGCTTCTAGATTAAGCTTTGCCTCATAAAGCTCCACGTTATGAGCTTCTAGCTCATTCCTATATCGCAGAATCTTGGCCTCAAGCTCAGACTGCCTTTTCTTAGCTTTGGCTTCGGCCTGAGCAACTTTCTCTTTGAAGTCCTCGACCATCAAACGCTGAGTCTCAACCTCCTACTGCACCCTCTATTTAATACGGGCCTTAAAGTTGGGAATGTCTTCAACCTCGTACTCTTGGATCAGCTCATGACCCTCGTCTACACAAGGGAAGACGGTCTGCTCTAAATCCTGACAAAAGGTCCAAAAATTGGCAATCATGGTGTCCAGATCAGCTCTAAGGGCAGTGGCCGCATCTTCGGTATCAAGCCTCTTCAGTTCAGTAATCTTTGCTCGACATGCAGCTTCCTGAGCCTTACCTGCCTTGGATTTCAGCTCATCGTTCATCTCCATAGCCAAGAAGTGGTTATGAACGACCTGCCAAGTTGAAGAGCAACAATTAGCCGAAGTAAAAAAAGATAAAAATAAAATAAAATAAAAAATAAAAAAATAAAATTAAAAATTAAACTTAAGTGAAAAAGCTTAAGTGCCGAAAGATTTACCTACATCAGCAGCCTCTAATTTTCAACAAAGGGATCCGGGACCTTAACAAGTGGTTCAGATGCGCCAGCAAAAGCTCCAATGGTCCAAGCCCTGGCTCTCTCTAGCTCAGACATGCTATAGAGGTTCCCGAAGTATTCCATGGCCAAGCTACGCCGGAACTCGAAGACGTTCCTGGAATAGTCGAGAACAAGCACCAAAGGGGCAAAACCGAATCCCATCTCCGTAGATTGAAACGTCATGAAGGATTCAGTAGCCGAAGTGGAGGGCATATTAGCATTCTTGGCCTCCTCGGCTTTCTTTCCCCCTTCGGCCTCCTTTAGACCATCAGCATCCAGACCCTTGAGGCCTTCATTCAAAGTTGGCACTTCCTCGTCCTCAAGGTGGACAAGCATTGCATCAGCTTCCCTCTGAACCTTGTCGCTAAAAGGCTCGGCCACGTGCCGAGGAGAGGGGGAGGAGCCAAACTAGAAATTTCAACCTCTTGAGTCTTAGGTGGAGATTTCGGCAGAACCTCATCCTCCACAAATGCCTCAGGAGGAGAAGTCTTTATCAAATTATCTTCTTCGGCACGAACCTCAGGAGGGAGATGAGTCTTCTCTTTCCTTTCCTTTTGCTTGTCCTCCTCAAGCTGAGGTTTCTTGGTAGGAACAAGGGCAGGTTGAAACTGCCCGGGATTAAAAACAACCCTTCTTCTCTTCGGGCCGGACATCTCTTCGTCTGAAGATTCTTCTGAAGAGGATTCTTCTTCAGCCGGCTCTTCTCTATTTCCTTCTTCTTTATCACACTGTAGCAGAAGGAATAGGGGGGCAAAGAATGGTATGAGCACTAAGTAAAAAAAAAAAAGAAAAAAAAACTCGAAAAAGAAAGGCGCCATCAAGACAAGTCTGGAAGGCTCACTTAAGTCCTCAACAGGCATTCGTCTTCGGCCGCCCCATCCTCTTCTTCAGCTTTCTCCTCTTCTGTCTGAGGATCAGCAGCACATGTAGAAGGTTCAGCACCGCTCCCAGAAACCTCACCGGCCCTGGATACTCTAGCTGCAAGAGCCTCCGCACCAGCAACAGCCTGTTCTGCGGGGCTTAGAAAAAAAAGGGGGTCATGTTTCTTCCACCACACCTTCTACGCCTTGTACTCAGCGACGCTGACTATCTGAAGCTTAGTTTTGCATAGAGAAGGGGTCGGTCTGATGACTTAGTTATATCGGGAGCGTTCTTCGTCACCTGCCTTGCAGCGTTGATCCCGAGTCGATTGTAGTTAATTCCAGAATTTCCCTCGTGTAGCTTAAAAGTCGAAAATCAAGGGTTAGTCAGCACGATGAAAGCAAACAATAAAAGAAAAAAGCAAAGGCCTTCGGTCCTTGCCGAACTCCTTACCCCCTTGGTATTTTCGGCTGAAGCCGACGACAACAAGCATCTTCTCCTGGAAGATGTAGTGGTAGCAAGGCAGCCAAGTTGTGGGCACTTGGGATGTTCGACCCGTGCCCCCTGGATTCCTCTTTTTGCCGAAGAGAGTCAACAACTCCTTTTCATGATCATCGAACTCGTCAGGTCCGATAATCCTCATCTGGGGATCAGGCTCGCTCAAGTACCTCGGCCCTCCAAAATAGTTCGGATGGTTCTCTTCCGAAGGCGCCCGAACCCAAATCCATTAGCCCCGTCAATCCTTGCCCGAAGTATCATTCGGCCAAATGGTGAGATGCCCCCTATGGGTCTCAATCCGCCACCAACCAGTGCCATGATGTTCGTCTGATTGTTGGTTCGACACCAGTTTGTGGAGTTTCCGAAAAACGTGGAGGCTCGACGCAAAACCATAAATGAGGCACACCAAGAGGAACGTCATCATCCTTCGGATGCTGGCGAGGGTTAATTGGCACAACGAGATGTTGTACCCGTTCAGCACTTCAACAACAAAGGAGTGCGGAGGGAACCGAAGCCCAAATTGCAGCTGCCGAGTATACACCCCGATGTACCCAGGGAGAGGACGGTGAATCCTACATTGAGCCGTGGCCATTCAGCACCAATATCCATATGCCTCCATTATGCCGTAAAAAATTTCAATTTGCTTGGCAAAGCGGTAGAGGGGACTCTCGTCCACCCACCAGTCATAAGGAAGGGTGGTCATCAACCCTAAATTCTCGGGGACGTTGCCCCACTCCCTTGCTCCAGGGGGCAAATCCCAAGGTCCGGGTGCCCAGTTCTCGCCTTGGCCGGAGGTGCTAGCCTCCCCCAAATCTCGGGGAGGCACAAATGACAACGGCATCGCAGGAATCGCGGCTCTGCTGGAAGAAGCTGTTGTCCCAACCCTGGGACGAGGGTTGCGGCCGCTCAAAGGCGGCATCTTCTCCAGCGGACGATTGCGTCGCGGAATCAGCTGAGGAACTTCGTCATCCTCATCGACCTCCATAGGTATCTTTCCTCGGTCTCGAGCCATTCTTATTAGTAGAAGTTCGAAAAATCGAGAAAAAGGTGGGTGCTCTAAAAATCAAAGAAAACCGAAGAGATTTCGAAGAAATTTACCTTTATTAGGAGCGGAATTTTCCGATCTACACGTTCGGAGCAACGGATTTTGGTTTCAGGTTTTGGATTGCTAAGAATAAGCGGAAAATGGAAAGCGGGTTAACAGTGGTGATTAGCGAAGAACGGAAGTGAATTAACAAAGTAATGAGGAGAGAAAGTGGGACGAGTGGCTTAAAAACTTGCCGGAAGTGGAATTTTGGGAGTCCACGCCACGAAAACTCCCACTAACTCCACTTCAATCCAACCGTTAAACACCTCCCCAATTAACTACCCACTAAACTTTCTAACTTCCCTAATTACTCTATAAATAACCGTTATTGCCTCAATAACTACCCAAATTCAAACTTTAATTAAATCGTTTACTTCTCTCCATTTTGCAAGTCAAAACCCGACCCGTCATGCTTCCGAATCAGGTCTAGGGGGCAAGTTGTTTGGGTCCAATTTACTTTAATTGGGCCGTTCCACAAATGTTTTAATTACAAAGCCCAAGGCTAAGGTTCAAATCTCCAAACCATGTCAAGTCAGTTAAGGCCCGGTTAATGTGGTAAGCCCACTTGATTCACGGCCCACTTATCCATTGAGAAAAGGTATAAAAGCCTTCAAGCTTCTCTCTTTACATTCATTCACATTAAGCCTCAAGCAATTAATACTCTTGCATAGCTTTCTCTCTCTAAACACTGTATTGACTTCGGCATCGGAAGGGCCTTCCTCGGCACAACCCCCGAGGCTAGTTTACGTGTTTTTGATGTGCAAGAAATCCTAGGCCCAGTCATCACATGGACCGAGGTCAGTCTTCAGCCCACATAAAAGGACATTGTCGAAGGTCCCATTGTTTCTACCCGAAACAATAATTTAATTGAAAGACTTAGGAAAAAATTATACAATAAAAAAATACTTCTTACTACATTATTGTTAGACCTAAACCCGAGCTACAACGCTTACTTAACAAAATAAATAAAATATAAAAAAAGATTTAAAGATCTCGTTGGTTGAAGAAAAAAAGTTTCGTTAAGTGTATTTTTTTTTCATCTAATTTTTAATTTTTAACTTTTATTGTTACTAATATATATGCTTGAAAAAATTGAATAGGGAGTAATTAATTTTTAAAATTACCACCAGCATCATGCACATATGAGGCAAGTAAACCTATTTGACGAAGAGAGAGATAGAGTGCAAACATGTGCAAATAAAGAAAATATTGTAATAATTGTATAACATATCATAAAATTGTAATTGTTACAATATTAGTAGAACAAAGGAAGTCTTCTGAATTATTTATTATTTCATATTAAATTGGTCAATTTAAGGTGTAATATTAAAACACCAAAACTTAAGAAACAAATGTTGTAGAATTTTCGTTTGCTTGTAATTTTAGGTGAGTACCAGTTGGATTAAACAAGTTGGTTAAAGTAAATTTGGTCCAAGTTGATCATTTAATGCTGGATTCAATCAAATTTTAGCGCGTGCTTCTTGAAGATGCGTGTTAGGATTAAGCTCTTTGCATAGACATTTAAGCAAGATAAAAGGAAGGAAAAAAATCACATCTTCATCATTTGTATTTCTTGCAAAAAATCACATCTTCATCATTTGTATTTCTTGCAATTTGAAAATTCACTTTAATATTCCACAAATATTCTTTTTTTTGGTTGTCTTCTTCCTATCACTGTAAACTTTTGATCCAAGCATGAATTCTTCTTTTTTGAAGCCAAGAGCAATACTTCTAATTCTGTATAAATACATAATACGAAGTATTTGACAAATCATATCATACCATATCACTAATAAATAAAGTTGATCTCGCAGCCGGGCCACGAGACAGCGACACTTGGAATTTTTTAAACTTCGTATAACTTGGTTTTATTTTTATCATAAAATTAGTTTTATAAAATTCTTTAAAATGAGATCCATTTATAATATATTTAATTTAGTTAAAAAAATAGAGGATCAGTAAAAATAATATTGGTTTGGTAAAAATACTTTCATTTCAGTAAAAATAATTTAAGTTCAATAACAATAATTTTAAGTCAATAATAACATAAATATCTATTTACAAATAAAACTACAAAAACTACACTATTCTGTAAAAATAAACATAAAAAAAATCGGATTTACAATAAAATATTGTACATCTGCTATAAAGTTATCTTAAAATGATCAAAAGTTACCCTTAAATGAATGAAATTTACCCAGTATATATAAGTTATCTTGATATAAATATAAGTTATTTATACTGTATTGATAAAAGTTACACAAAAAAGTCTAAAAATAACCTTAAATACAATAAAAGTTACCTCGATGTACAGTAAATGTACGGTAATATTATTGTACATCGAATGTATACAAAAGTTTTTGTGCTGTAAACAAGGTATAGGATATCGTATATCTAAATATCCTACATTATCAAAAGCCAAAAAGTTTATCCTAAAATTTTATTAACAATCCGAGCATCGCCTGGACAAAAAATTAGATATTATTACCATATTAAATTTAACTATTAATATATATTGATATTTCATCAGTTTTTCGCCAACTGTCGCACCACATAGGCGAAAAATAGATATTATTGTGACACATATGATACTAAGTAAGTGAATTTTGTATAGATTTTTTAAGATAAAAATGTTGTACGAGTTTTATTATCAATATACTTCTAATATATCATATATACAAATTAATCATAACTTTTAATAAATATCATATAACTCAGTTCTATTTCCATCATAAAATTCGTTTTAAAAAATTCTTTAATATAAGATCCATTTATAATATATTTAATTTATTTAAAAACATACCGTCGTAGAGAATTAGTAAAAATAACAAAACAATTTAAGTTCAGTAAAAATAATTTCAAGTCAATAACAACATAGATATTCACAAACAAAATTACAAATAGGCGATATGACATCATATGTCTAAATATCCTACATTATCAAAAGGGATTGTAGGATCGTATTTAACATTTAAGCAAAAAAATTTATATAGAAATTTTATCAACAATCTGGGCATCGACCGGGCATCTAGTATATATTGAGACAAATGTAAAAAATCTTAAATAATTATATTCTTCTTTAACGTAAGAACCACAAATGATAGTCAAAAGTCAAGGATTCTATGATAGTGTAGACACCTGATTGTGTTTCCCCAAAAACCAAACCCAGTGATGAGTACCTTCCACGTTTTTGATTAACGAGTTCGGTAAAGAGTCGAAAAGTCTCGTAGAGTTCCCTTAAGCCTTGACCATATCCTAACCTTTCTTAAAATGTTTAAACCCAAAATCATTCATTTTGTGCCTTTAAACCCAAAATCAGTCATTTCGTGTCCAAGTCATAAAAACGTCCAAATCAGATTATTTTAAACATAATCCTGGTCCAATTATTGTTTAGTTGGATGGGGTTGAAAAGAGCTTTCCAATGATATATTATAAGCTCAAATCCGACTTAAAACGAATAAGTTATGGCTAAAATACTAAACCGATCCTGAACCCACCTTACCTACGACCCAATGTATTATGAGGGTCGAAATAACTTATTCCCAATCCTAAACCAATTAGGATTTTTTAGGAACTTCTAGAAGTCTCTAGAAGGTTCTAATCTATCCTTTCCGAAAACATAAAGATCAAAAGAGTTCGAAGCCAAATAAAATTTCTCATATGATAGTCCTTATCCCGTTCAAATTAAAAGACGTCCGGATATATTTCACAAATCTAATCCCATTAGAAATCAAAATTCGTACGAATTTAGTCATCTTATGAACTAGCGCGCAACGCCAGAACCATCGCACTGCGGTAGTTCTAACGCGGCGTGTCAGAGGCCGGCGTGGCGCGACAATCATATCGCATCACGTCAATCAGTTTTACTTCCATTCAAGTTCTGATCTTTTCCAATCTCTTAGACTCTCTTTTTTCCCTATAAATAGAGGTCGTTTTCCCCATTTTCAAATCAGCTAGAACCATCAATCATAAGCTATAACCACCTGACTGCAATCATCATCGATCATCAAACATCTATGTTCTTAGCCTTAGCCTAAACACATCCTTGATATTCTCTCAACTCAGTCGCAATACCTCATTCACGAGATTAGAATACTCTAAGCCATCCTCGACGTTGCCTTTGACCTTGACGTGAAAGATTGATAGTTCTGAGGGTTTGGTCCCAAATCTATATTTCAGTTCATATTTGATTTATTTACTTTATTGATTTTAACATTCTTAAAGTTTACTAACGTGTGTATTATTTTAATAGCAAGAAGGTTGAGGCATTAAAGTGAGTAATTCAATTACCCTTTTTACTATTATTTTATTTTGGAGTAGAAATCATGTTTAGGATGTTATTTTAATTCCTAGAATCATGTTTAGGATGTTTTTATGATTTCTAGTATCATGTTTAGGATAATGCTTTGATTTTGTTATTAGTGACATGCTAGGATTTGTTATTAATCCGTTAGTATCATGCATAGGATCTTACTATTAACAATGTTTTGATGATGTTGTTATAAGATAACTAATATAATGGTAGTTATGGTTGCGGACCACTATAAGGTTAGCGATCTCCGTGATCGTGAATGGGGTGTAACCTTCACACCTATGAACAGTTTACAAGTTCCTAAAACTTGTTGGCAACTCTTTTTCTCTAGCTTCTTTTCCTTGGAACGCCGCCATGCCTAAAAACATGAACCACAGTAGGGTTTGAGTTGAAAAATTCCCTACAGGTAGTCATCCTTAAAATGACTACCATTATACTAATTTTTGTTAGCTGATTTTGATTTAGTTTTAATGTTGAAAATAATTATAAATCATCTATCCTAATTTTTAAATTCACTTATTAATTTTGAAATAATTATGGAATTTTTTTTATAATTTTCTCATTAATTTACAAAATTCGGTCTTCATTATTACTGAAATTAGAAAAATAATTCATAAATAATGATGAAAATATTAAAAAAAAATAAAAAAAAAATTTAAAAATAAGATTTATAATTATTTTTGACATAAAAAAATAATTAAAAAATCAGCCGTTAAAAAATTAGTATAATGGTAGTCATTTTAATGATGACTACCATATAATTTTGGTATAAGTAGTGTCAAAAATAAAAGTGTCACCATATAAAACGAAAGTAGTAATTCATATATTAAACTTACGTTATATATAACTAACTTCATTTAATTTTAGAGAAATGGTTAACATATTCCATATAAATATTAGAAAAATTGCCAAAAATAATCCGCCCTTTCCCTCATCTGCCAAAAATAATCCCACCTTTTGATTATTTTTTAATAATCTGAACTTTAATGTCAATCCGTTTAAAATGGTCCAACCAGTCATTTAACATGTTATAACAAGTTATATGACACGTGTCGGCATCTCATTGGTAAAAAAAAAATTTAACGAAAAAATAAAAAGAATTAGAAAAAATACATTTTAATAATTCCAACTATGGTCGATTTACTTTTAATAATCCCAACTAAGGTTTATTATCTAATAATCCCAACTATGGGGTCAATTTGCCTCCAATGGTCCCAATGATCAGTGACCTGCTGAAAGAATTTTTTGTTTTTTGTTTTTTTTAAAACATTTTTTTTTTGTTTCAAACACCACGTGTCAACACTTGAATGGTCCAAAATCAAAAAAATTTCAAAAAACATTTAAAACATAAATAATAAAAAAATACAACCCGAAATTCCAGCCACCCTTTTCCACCCCCTAACCTCGCCGGAACCCTAACCCCACTCCCTAACCTCATCGGCAACTGGTCGGCCGAACCCCATGAACCACCAAAAAATGGCCTGTCGGCCTCTGCCACCCATCCCCGACCCCCGAAACCACCCACCCAACCCACCCCGACCTCCAGAACCACCAAAATTCCAGTGAACCTCCCACCTAAAGCTCAACACTGCCATTGAGTTCGGATTCAGCGCAATTGAATCCTGAAAATTCACCTTATAATCCGCAACAACGAGTCAACAACGATGAAGAACCCGGAAATCGTAGAAATAACGAAAGAGGAAGAGAGAGAAAATGGAGGCTTTGAGGGTCAGGGTGGGTGGTTTCGGGGGTCGGGAATGGGTGGTAGAGGACGGTCAGCCATTTTCGGTTCTTAAGGGGGTTGGCCGGCCATTTTTCGGCGAGGTTAGGGGGTGGGGTACGGTTAGGGTTCTGGCAAGGTTAGGGGAGAGGAGAGGTGGTTGGAATTTTGGGTTTTTTACTATTTTTTATGTTTTTTTAATATTTTTTAAATATTTTGGGCCAATCACGTGTTGACACTTGTTATAGTCACCTGTTATAACAAGTCATTGACCTGTCGTTAACTAGTTGGGACCATTAGAGGCAAACAGACCTCATAGTTGGGATTATTAGATAATAAACCTTAATTGGAATTATTAGAAGTAAATTGCCCATAGTTGCGATTATTAAAGTGTTTTTTTCAAAAAAATTAATTAACTAATAAAAATACCACCCCCACCAGTTCAACCACCCTCCACGGCCACCCCACACCCAGCAGCCCGAACCCCCCTGTTTGCCCCCCAACGACAGAGCGCCAAGCCGAACACCTCCCCCTTAACCTCCAACCCTTCTCTTCTCCCCATGAACCACCAAACTACCCTAAAAAAATCCCTTCCCATTTCCCGTCGCGATTTCAATCTCCCTCCCCTTCCCGTCCCAATTCCAGCCGCGAAAGATTGTTCTTCTTTCGACGGCGATGATAAGAAGAGCGCGACGCTTATCGAGCTCGTCAATGAGAGCGACGACGGCGGAGGTGGTTTCGGAGGAGGTGGATGTCGCCGCCATTGGAGGTGGTGGAAGAGAGAAAGAGAGATTTAGGGTTCGCCGCCCTCAGCGAAAGGACGAAGGAGGGTAAAGGCAATGAGGAGTTTGGAGGAAAAGTTTGGCTGGGGCTAAGGGATGGGTGGCTAAGGCTGGGGGACGGGTGGCTGGGGCTGGGGGGCTGCAGGTTTCTTTTCTTTCTTTTTTATTTTTTAAATTCAATTGTTTTTTAATTTTAAATTTTAGATAAATCACGTGGTGACACGTGTACTTTATAACAAAAAAAAAATTACCTATTGAATCAGTTATCAGTCACTTGAACCCATTTCAAGAGGATTGATATTAAAGGTCAAATCATTAAAAAATAATCGAAATGTGGGATTATTTTGGGCAGATGAAACAAAGGTCGGATTATTCCAGGCAATTTTTCCAATAATTATGTCATGCATATCTAGAAACACTCATATCAATCTAAAAAAATACATTTATAGTTATAGTTAGAGATGTCAAAAACTAACCCGACTCGAAAACTCGACCTAAACCGGCAATGATCTGAACCTGACCTGTACTTGAACAATGAGGTGAAACTAGTGACCTATAACCCGACATAAACTTACTAGTTGTTAACCGACAACCGATTTAATCCAATACTTTATGACCTGAATCCGAAGCTGCACCCGACCTGATTGTAACCGTCAAAACGATTTAATCGGACACGACAACAATACGAACTAGTATATGATCTAATTAGAACCCGAAAACCATTTTAAACCAACACAACCTGTTATTGACCTGAGTCATGGTGACCCATAACTAGACTTTATTTGTCTCATCATTGTTAACCCCACATGCCATTAATTAGAGCTAAATTAAAATTAACAAGAAACTAGATATCAATGGACCTGCTATTACCCAATAACCCGAAATAAGTTTAACCTATATAAATTTTAAGTTTAATTTGTTTACGATGATAAAATACATAGAATTGTACCATTTTTTCAAATCATATACCAAGATGTTGGCTTAATTAACAACATATTGGTACAGTTTGTTCGATTATATACCCTTTGGTCTATATTTATTACTTCGTATATAGGTTTAATAAGATCTACATAATGCTTGATCAAATTATAGAAGGCGTAATTATATAGGTTCAACTTAACCGCATCTGATTAGGGGATTTTCCCCGCCCAATCACAGTCTGCCACGTGGACCAATCAGGTCGTGCCATGTGTCCGCCACATGGACCAACAAGGACCTGACACGTGTCAAGCAGCAATCAGTCCAGCATGGACCAATCGCGCCACGTCACGTGGCCTACTGTCTGCCCACTAGGAGAACAACCACCAAGGCCCCATTTCCGAGAAAGGCCCAATCAGCCCTAGGTTGACCTAAACCTAGTATTAGGCACGCTTCCCAAGACTATCAATACATTTATTAATCCTCAGTAAAGGGGATTCAGAATTAATTACTCTCACCTAGAGAAGCCTAAACACACGTGCTTTCTGATTGCTAGACCTGACTTAGCAAGTAATTGCACTCCCTGATCACTCCTCCCCAAGAGGAAACAGATCACCCTTTACTTTCCGCACCTTTTTTACTCCACATACAAGTACTAACTTAATCCTCGGAGGCGGAGCTCCCACCACCCGGAGTCTCCGTTGTTTTGCAGGTACAGGCGCAAGGATACTAGTCCCAAAATTGTAACTCTCCCGCAGGACATCAAAAAAACCCCGAAACATTTGGCGCCGTCTGTGGGGAGTGTACTTTCGAGATGGAATCACAGTCTATACCGATTCTAAGTGACAAGCGTCCCTTAGACGACCACCTGGTTCAGACGGACCAGGACACTGACAATGAGATTGAAGTCGAGACTCATACGGCCTCTGACGGGACCTTAAGAGCTCGATGCACCCGTCCCACCGAAAGGAAGGAACGGGAGGACTGCCTGAATGGATCTAGTAAACTAGCCAGCCGGCCGCTTGATCATCAACAGGCGGCCGAGGGATCTGCCCCTATCACCAGAAGCAAACTCATGACCTTCATGAATAGTTTCAAAGGGGAGATCCAGGAGCTTATCAACAAGAGGATGCCTATTCCACTAAAGGAACAGTCGGCCAGAAGACCCTCCCAATCTGGGAAGAAGAGGCTTGTAAAGGATCGGGAGGCGACTCCTTACCCTAAGCCTAGGGCGAGGGAGGAACCAGTGATCGACCTAACTAAGTACCACTTTCCCTCACCAGGGAAGAGAAAGCCCATCTGTCATGTTCAGCCGGACGAGTAAAAAAGAACATACTCTGATGCTCGAATGTTGCTTGAGTAGAAGAAGAATGACCGACTTTCGGAGTCGGCCTCTACGTCTGATTTTCAAGACAGCCTACATAATACCTCCCTGAGGTATTCAAAATCAAATTATGAGAGCCAGACGCCCGGCGCCTCCTCTCGTTCTGCTTCCTATAAGCATCAGGCGGCCCCGTATGTGCCTCCTCAACCATACGTCCCGCAGTCCCAATATGTCATGCAACCTACTCTTTTTGGAGGACAGGCGGCAAGGAATGTCCAGCCTTTGGACTGGCAACTTAGGTTGCTCAAACTTGGAGAACAGCCATCCGCCTTCACTAAGGAAATAATACAGGCCGCCCAACCGGCTAAAGTAAAAAATGTGTTGGTAGGGGCATATGATGGCACTACCAACTTAGAAGATCACATGATGGCATACACCAACCTTATGTACCTCCAAGGGTTGGATGACGCCACATGGTGCAAATGTTTCCCGGCCAAACTGAAGGGAGTCGCCAAGCAATGGTTTGGCAACTTGCCGGCCGGGTGTATTTACAATTTCAAGACCCTCGCCTACTTATTCACATCAAACTTCGCAATGAACATTCCTGCTAAGAAGACCACCCTTGATCTGGGGGCCATACAACTGGGAGAAAAGGAGGGACTGCGCTCTTACATCAAAAGTTTCAATCTGATGAGAATTCAGATACAAGGACTACCTGATGAAGTAGCCTATACAGACTTTTTCAAAGGTTTGAAGGACGGGTCGAATTTCAAATTCGACCTCGTCAGAAAGAGGGTGACCACTCTCTAAGAACCAATGATGGAGGCGGACGCCTACTGACCTCTGTAATGTTGGAAAACAGTCGGACCACAAAAAGTTCGACAAAAGAGAAAGCCGGCCAAAGCAGTCGGCCAATAAAGAAGAGAAAAAGAGAAAAGAAGTCTGGGCAGTTGACTCCTCTGAACAGTCGCCCCAAAAGAAGAAGAAGGAATTTAAACCATACTCCCCCAAGTATGAGTTTAACAAGGATAGCCATGCCATCCTCAATAAAATAAAAGACCGACTCTCTATTGAGAAGCCGGCCGCCATGAAGGGTTCTGTCAGCAATTGGAACCAAAGTAAATATTGTCACTATCATGAGGACATTGGCCATGAAACCAATGAATGTATAAGCCTCAAGCGCCTTCTGGACCGCCTGGCAGACAAAGGAGATCTCGACTCATATGTCAAGAAGTCCAAGGGGAATCCACCCCCCAAACAAAAACAGGCGGCCAAAAGGAAGCAACAGTCAGCCGACAGCTCTGACACTGACGAAACGCCCATTTATACCATAGCAGGCGGCTTCGCAGAAGGTGTCCCTACTATCCGGGCCAACAAAGATAACATCAGGCGTCTGGATGTTAACTCTGTCGAGCAAAGACGGATCTCCAAGAATTCATTTCCTGAGGTTGTAATCACTGAGGAAGACTTGGGAAATGTTAGGGGGCCACATGACGACCCGATTGTAATTGAATGCAAGGTGGCCAACCAAAGAGTTGGTCGAATTCTTATTGATATTGGAAGCTCATCTGACCTCATCAGTTATTGATGCTTGACCAAGCTCAAGTACAAGACTGAGAGCATGCACCCTGTCTCCCATCCTTTAGTAGGATTCGGAGGAGGAGGAGTCCACCCAGTTGGACGAGTGGATTTACCTGTCCGCCTGGGTGAGAAAGGAGAGGGCCGCCACATGGTGGTCCGATTTTTGGTGGTCGAAGAACTTTCGGCCTACAACATGATCTTAGGGTGACCCACCCTGAACAATTCAAAAGTTGTTATCATTCCGTTTCTCATGCTCCTCAAGTTTGAGAGAGATGATGGAACAGTCGGCTCCTTAAGGGGAGACTAGAAGATGGCCAGAGAATGTTATCTCTCCGATATCAAGCCCACCGTGGTAGCATCTGGCCCTAGTGGAGAGAATACTGACCTTGAGCAAGTCAAGGGAGCCGAGCCTGCCCCAATAGCAGCCGGCAAGAAAAGAAAGGCCACCCATCTAGAGGCCGAGAGAAAAGAAAAGCAATAGCAATCACTGGCTGAGGAGCGGTCAGACGAGTTCCGTCCTCAGCCGGCTGGTGAGCATGTGGACGTCACCTTGGACGACTCACGTCCTGACCGAACTGTTAAGGTGATGATCTTGGGGATGATTTTCACCAACTCCTGAAGGAATTCAAGGATATCTTTGCATTTGAAGTACATGAGATGCCAGGTATAAGTCCAGACCTGGCAGTACATAAGCTGGTTGTGGATCTTAAAAAGAAGCCGGTCAGACAAAAGAAAAGGAACCATGGCGAAGAAAGAAGTCAGGCGGCTGCTCCCGAGGTTAAAAAGTTACTTAATGCTGGGTTCATTCGGCAATGTTATTTCCCTGACTGGGTTGCCAATGTTGTCTTGGTAAAAAAAGGCAAATGGTACCTGGCGCATGTGTGTGGACTACACGGACTTAAACAAGGCATGCCCCAAAGACAGCTATCCATTGTCCTAGATCGACAGTCTAGTCGACTCTACAGCCGGCCATGCCTTGATGAGTTTCATGGATGCTTACTCTAGTTTTCATCAGATTCCCTTGTGGAAGAAGGACCAAGAGAAGACGGCCTTTGTCACAGATCAGGGCCTCTATTATTACACGGTCAAGCCGTTTGGTTTGAAGAACGCCCCGGCAACCTTTCAGAGAATGATAAACACCGTCTTATTTGACCAAATTGGCAGGAATGTGGAGGCATACATAGATGATATGATTGTGAAATCCAAACTCCAGACGGACCATTTGGCCGACCTCCAAGAAACATTCACCACACTCAGGCGGCACTATGTCATGCTCAATCCCAAGAAGTGTGTTTTTGGAGTTGAGTCTGGGAAGATTCTCGGATTTCTTATCAATCAAAGGGGTATAGAGGCTAACCCCGAGAAGGTACAGGCGGTCATAGACATGCAGTCGCCCCGCACTGTCCGAGAGGTCCAGAAATTAACAGGTTGTTTGGCGGCCCTAGGAAGATTTCTTAGCCGGGCAGGCGACAAGTGCCTTTACTTCTTTCAGGCACTTAAAAAGAAAGGTATGTTTGAATGGGGGTCGGATGATGAGGCGGCCTTCCAAAAGCTGAAAGAACACTTGCACTCCTTACCAAGGCTGGTCAGCCCTTTGCCTAAAGAAGTGCTCTATATGTATCTAGCAGTGTATTACCATGCTCTAAGTGACGTCCTCCTTGCTGAGAGGGACGGCTGCCAGCTCCCGGTCTATTTTGTCAGTCACGTCTTAAAGAATGCCGAGTTAAGATACCCTCTGGTTGAAAATTTTGGCCTTGCCCTCTTCATGGCAGTTAGAAAGTTGAAGCCCTATTTTTTGGCGCATCCAGTCGTGGTTACACCAACCAGCCAATCAAGCGGCCCCTGACAACCATGGAGTCGTCCGGCCGAATGATCAAATGGGTGATAGAAATACAGAGCCTTGAAAAGTAGTGAAAGGGCAAGCATTTTCCGACTTCATAGTAGAAATGACTCAGCCCTCGGATTCAAAAATTTTAGACCAAGTCTGGAAGGTCTATGTAGACGGGAGCTCCACTATGAATGGATGTGGTGCAGGCGTCATATGTCAGCCGACCGAAGGTGACAGGTATGAGTATGCACTACGATTCAACTTCCAAGCCTCGAACAACGAGGCAGAGTATGAAGCTCTACTGGCTGGAATCCGCATGTGCAAGGCGGTCGGGGCAAGGAAGATAGCCGCCTGTTCAGACTCACAGTTGATAGTAAGCCAATACAATGGTTAATATGAAGCCACCCATCCAGCCATGATTAAATATTTTCAGGCGGTAAGACAGGCGGTTGGGTCACTTGAGGAATTTCATCTAACTCAAGTCCCCAGGTCCGAGAATAACCAGGCAGACGCCCTCTCTAAACTAGCATCCTCGGCCTCCTGTGACACTCCAAGGACCGTATTCTAGGAAGTTATGGAGAAACGAAGCGTTGAGGAAGAACCCATTAGAATCCTTGATAGGAGCTCAACTTGGATGGATGACATCCGAGCCTATTTAACAACCGGCACCTTGCCGAGTGATCACTCCCAAGTGACCCCACTGGAAAAGAAAGCGTCCAACTTTGAGATATGTAAGGGGGAAATCTTCAAGAAAGGGTATCTTCAGCCCCTCCTGAAATGTGTTACCCTAGAAAAAGGACAAGAGGTCTTAGAAGATCTACACTCGGGGTACTGCGCTTCTCATGTAGGCGGCAGGTCGCTTGCTCAAAGAGCAAGGCATCAAGGTTACTTCTGGCCTACCTTGGAAGCTGACGCCATGGAAATGGTTAAAAAATATGACAAGTGCCAAAGGTTCGACAAGTTAATCCATCGTCCGGCCACAAACCTCACGACCATCCATAGTCCTATACCATTCGCTAAGTGGGGCATGGATATCCTAGGTCCATATACGCCTGCAACAGGAGGCAAGAGGTACATACTGGTTGCAGTCGACTACTTCACCAAGTGGGTGGAGGCAGAGGCAGTTAAGGGTATCAAGACTAAAGACGTGATCTCCTTCATATGGAAAAATGTCATCACTCGATTTGGGGTACCCATGTCTATGGTTTTTGATAACGGTCCCCAGTTTGAGACACCTGTTCTCAAAAGCTAGCTAGGAGACCAAGGTATCTCTCACTGCTTTGCATCAGTCGGCCGACCACAAGAAAACGGCCAATTGGAAGCTTTTAATAAAATCATCTCAGACGGTATCAAAAAGAAGATTGAAAAAGCAGGCGGCCTATGGGCAGATGAACTACCGCATGTTCTCTGGGCCATCAGGACGACTGAAAAAGGGGCGACTGGAGAAACTCCATTCCTCCTAACTTATGGGGCAGAAGCTGTTCTACCAATTGAACACTACGAGCCGACTCTTCGTATAATGTTTTATGACGAAGAAGCAAATTGGGAGTCCATGCGCCTGGCATTGGATTCACTCTCACAACGTAGGGGCAATGCAGCCCTACGCCATGAAGTCTACCGCCTGAGAATGACAAGGGAATATAACAAAAGGGTACAAAGGCGTCCACTCAAAGTGGGAGACTTTGTACTACGGAAGATGGAAGCAGTCGGTAGGGCCAATGAGTTAAGAAAATTAACTCCCAACTGGGAGGGACCCTACCGAATCTATGAAGAGGTTAGGGACGGCATCTACCGTCTGGAAACACCAGACGGCCAACCCCTACCTAAAACATGGTATGTAGACAATTTGAAAAAGTATTACTTCTGAATGATGTAATTGTGCAAGAGTTATTAATAAAACTTACAGTTTCCAATATTTTGTAATCATTAGAGGGGCATGCCGCCTGTACATTTGCAGTCGGCTACTCTCCAATATGTATCTTTTTAGAAGGGCATGCCGCCTGTACATTTGCAGTCGGCTACTCTCCAATATGTATCTTTTTAGAAGGGCATGCCGCCTGAACCAAAAACAGACGGCTACTCTCCTAGACTCCCAAGGCTAAGGTAACTTAGTATCTGCGTTCACCATGAACCAAACTAGGCCAATGGTCGATGATCAGCCCAAGCGCCAGGCTGGCTAATCCTCTCTTAAAAATAATCTAATACGACCTGTCCCAACATCATAGCAGGCGTCCGATGACATCCCTCCGGATGAGATTCGTCGCAGATAGCAGCTCCCTTTTGGGTGGAATAATGCTCTATAAACTAAGTACGCGGCGCCTAAACGACTATCCCCAAGGACAACCACGTAGCCATTTTTAGACAAGGATAACTCTAACACTAACAAGAAAGTGCTAGCAGTTGACATTCGAGTCGGATGACCGCTTGTATTACTTGGGATAAGTACAGGGGGTACCTTTTGAGTTAATAGCCAACAAAAATTGGCAAATCTAGGGGATCAGCCGGCCTCCGCCTTTTGGTACCTCTACTACTTAAGTAGGAGAAACGGCGATTGAGTAACCCCAAGGTTAACTCATAGTCACCCTCTCATACTTAGTATGGAATCTAAAAAAGTATGACGAGTCCGACTGTTTTTTGGCAAACAGGAACTCTCAAACTCCTACTCCTACTAAGTGAACACCCTTTAAGTAAATAGCCAAGCAAAACTTGGCGAATCAAGGGGACCATCCGGCCTCCGCCGCCTGGTTACTCTACTACACAAACAAAAGTGGCGGCGTCTGGTAAACCCGCGTGGGTAACCAATTGTTCCCCCAGGTATGGAACCAAAAAGTTCGAGAGTCGACTGTTTTTTGGCAAACAGGGGCCCTAGAACACTTCCTACTTGATCAAAAACTAGAATTACATGTGGCTATATCCATAGACACAATTAATTCAAACAGGCGGCTCGATAAGTCAGGCGTCCAACCACCTGGGTAACGCCCAAACAAAGAATCAATTCTAAGTTAAGGAAAGCCTAATATAGTTGAACTAGTCAGCACCAAGCCACTACGACTAATAAGGCGGCCCATAAATATTAATTTACAAAGCAAAGATTAGAAGACCTAATGTATTTGCTAAAAAGTGCGTTAGGGTCCGACTGGGTTCGTGGCCGACTGGTTGCCAATTTTGGAACAAAGACAATCAATCTCCTAGGGGCATAAGCAGTCAGCACCATGAGTAGTCGGCACCTGATAAACCTCCATCCTAGCCTACTATACCTCGCAAAAATTTCATCAGAATTTTATCATTTCAAGACAAACAAATAAAGCTAATATAGTTGGTATGGCATTCAAGCGGATATCAAGGATCCTCTATACTTGACAAAAATAAGCATAAACAAGATGGAGAATAATTGATCAAAGACGACCGAACATTCGCCAAATTAGTATTAACAGCCGGCCATAAAGACCGGAAAAATAGTCATAAACCCCGACCCCCTGGCCGGGTAAATTTGATACAAGAATAAACGGTGCACAGGCCGGAGAAAAGTTTGAAAAATAAAAGCTTTAAACATTAGGAGGGGCTTCGGTGTCAACTTCCATCTGATCGAGCTCAATTATGGGCGTCGGATCCTTCAAGGCATCTTCTTTGTTTGGCTCATTTTCAGGGGCAGGATCCTTAGGAGCATCCGCCTCCGTTGGCTGGTCTACCATCTCCTCCTCCTCTTCCTCTGAGCTGGAGCTGGCCGCCTCCTCCCCTCTTTCATCCTCGTCAGCCGCCTGCTGCATGATTCTTCTATTGCACTCTTCAGTGCAGACGGTGACATTGGAATCCCATTGGGCATAGTCAGATTTTAGGAAGATGGTCGACCAGGTCATCTTCATTATGCTGGCTGAGTCCTCCATCATGGTCTGAGCTAAACACTACTAGAAATAGGCTTATTTCCGAGGGATAGCTTCCGACGGAATTTAATTCCCTCGGAAAATTCAAAATTTCCGAGGGAAATTGACTTTGTAGGAATAATTCGACGGAAAGGTTCCCTACCGACGGAATATTCCGTCGAAATTGTTCCGACGGATTGGTCTTCCCTCGGAATATTTGTGTTACGACGGAATATTCCCTCGGAGTGGGTTCCGACGGAATTATTTCCCTCGGAAATCACAGGTTCCGACGGAAATATCCGTCGGAACCTGTGATTTCCGGGGGAAATAATTCCGTCGGAAGTTTTGATTAATTAAAAAAAAAACCAAACATTTATAATTTAAAAAAAAAAAAACAAAAAAACCCTAAAATCCGGATTTTTCCTCTAGTGCGCCTCTCCTTCTTTATATTTCCTCATTTCTCTTTCCTCCTCCTTTCTCCCTCTAGTGCGCCTCTCCTCATTTCTCTTTCCTCCTCCTTTCCTCCTTTCTCTTTCCTCCTTCCTCTTTCCTCCTTTCCTGATTTCTCTTTCTCCTCTCCTCTTTCTCTCTCTTCTCTTTCCTCATTTCTTTCTTTGTATTTTTCATTTTTGTTTTTCATTTTCCGGTTGGCTTCAAGTCTTCAACCAACAACAACGACTCAACCAACAACTGTCAACCACCGTCAACCAACAACATCGGCGTTACAACCATCGTCATCCACTCTCAAGGCATTTAATTTGCAGATCTAGTTTTAATTTATGTTAGATTGTAGATCTACTTAGTTTTTTTTATGTATTTGTAATGTTAATTATATTTCCTCTAATTATTAATGTATAATTATCGTTTTTTTAATTTTTTTATGAAATTCTAATGAAATTAGCAAATCTACTGGTTTGTGTTGTATTTTTTGATTTTTTGGCTTTAAATTTCGTATTTTTTTCGATTTTCTACGGGTTTACTGCATATTTTGTTTTTGATTTTTTTTTTGGTGAACGGTTGTAGTGGTGGGAGTGTTGGGGCTGGCAGGGAGTGCGTGAGGGTGGGGCTGCGTGTGGGTGGGTGTGCGTAAGGGTGGGGCTGGGTATGGGTGGGTGTGCGTGAGGGTGGGGCTAGGTGTGGGTGGTCTGGACAGGAGGGGTGGTTTGGGTGTGGGTGGGGGGTGGGGATCTGGGTAAGTTAGGAGGGTAGGGGGCTGGTGTTGGGCTGGGGTGGGCTGGTGGTGGTGGGGCTGGGTAAGGGTAAGGGGGTAGGGGGTGGACTTGTAGTGGGGGTATTGTGGGTGGTGGTCTGAGGTTGAGGGTAGGGGAGAAGGGGGTGGGGTGGTGGTGGGGGTGGGGTGGGGCTTTTTTTTATTTTTTTTATTTATTTTTCGACGGAATATTCCGTCGGAAAATACTGCCTCCGACGGAACATCTACCCCACCGACGGAATTTTCCGTCGGAAAATACCCCACTCCGAGGAACCTTGCGACGGATTTACACTGAAAGTCAACAAAAGCGCCGACAGAACAAAATCTGTCGGAAATTCCGTCGGAATCGACCTTTCCGACGGAATATCGCAAAATACCTACAAAGAGTCTTCCGACAACGCTTTCCGACGGAATTCCGTCGGAAATGGGCATTTCCGACGGAATTTCAGGGTTTTTTGAAGGATTTTTTCCGTCGTTGATTGACTGTTTTCTAGTAGTGTAAAGCCAGCTTCTCGGTCTCAGCCTTGGCCTTAAGCTCTTCAGTGATATGCGCCTCCTGCTTCTCTAAGCGCTCCTTGACCTTGTCCAAAGCCTTCTGGAGACCTTCAGCTTTATGGGCGATATTCTTAAGTGGCTATAACTCGTCCCGGAGGCTTTTGACCGTCTTCTCCAACTCTTGGTTCTGTTTTTTGGCCGCCTCCAACTCTTCTTTGATCTCCGAAGTGGCAGCCGCCTGATAATAAAGAATATCAGTTGTCAAAAGTTTATTTTGGGCAATTTGAAACATTGCCCTGTCAAAGTCAGAGGCGGCCATGGCTTTGGCAGCTTTTACCTCTTTGTTTTTGGCATTAATCGGCCTACGGAGGCCGTGTACACGAAGCATGGTCTGAAAAAAGAACAACAGGCGTCAAATATGCAAAAAGTAGGCGGCAGGCAAAGTCACTCAACATTTCTAAAATGCTAAGTCTACCTCAGAAAGGAGACCCATGATTCTATCAAGGTCAAGGGTGCCGACTCCCCTGACCGCATCCCTCTCCTCTAGAGGGATGGCTGTCACCATAGACTTGGCCATGTGGACCAAGTCTGGTTCTTGATGGCCGCCTGTATTTAGAAACAAAAAGTTAAAATAAAAGGAAAGTTTTGGAGAAAGAAATTAAATAAGGGTCGAGGGAGCTGGTTATACCTCTTGGAGGTCGGCTGTCCCTTGGGACATGCGCTTGTTTTCCCCCACTTAGTGGGGTGCGCGACTGTTTTTCAGCCGCCTGCTTCCTGGCAGAACCAGGCGTACTTCCACCTATCTGTTTCCGAACCCTTGAGTCCGGCTGCTGGGAGGAAGAGGGTTTGGACGAGCCCACCTGCAAAAATGCAGAAAGTTAATATTGGGAAAAAGAGAATTTCAAGGAAAAACTTGAAAGATCAGAACTCACCTTGGGCGTCTCCTTGGCAGAAGAATCAGATGATGGCCACTTGAGGCTCATAATGGAGGTCCGTAGAAGGGCGGCCGCCTTCTTGGATGCGGAAATGTGGTCCATAGCTTCGGCTGCAAATATGCACAGCAAAGGGGTTAGAAAAACTTAAAATAAATCAAAAGATGCATATGGAAGCAGGCTACCTCTGGGGGCCCGACTGCTTAGGCCACAGGCGGCCAAAAAATACTCATCATAAAGCCATTTAAATTTGGGGACGCAGTTCAAAGGCACCTGCTCCCGTAACCCGGTAGTAGAGTTGGCCCTAATCTCTACTTTGAAGAGTCCTCGGTCAAGGATCTCTTCCTTTGCTTGACGAGGAACAGGCGGCATGCTAGGGCCGCCTGCAAGAAGAGGCGGATCCTTATTCCACCTGTTGTATCGCTTGTTCAGAAGCTTATTGGGACTAGAGACGAGGAAGAAAGTGTTTCTTTAATCTTTCCACTTATTTTCCTTCCCCCTAGTTATCAAGTAGCCCTTGTGGCTTGTTATTTGGTACCAGCCGGTACCGCTTGCTTTGGGGGTCCGGCTTAAATAATTCATATAGGTGAACGCCTCGAAATTGGGGTCCATCCCATGCATTTCACATACGGCTACATAGCCAAGGATGTTGAACTAAGAATTAGGAGCTAACTGCCAAAGCCCCACCTCGTACCCATCGAGGATTTGTTGAACTGCCGGATGCAGGGGAAATCGGAGTCCAGCCTTAATGGCCGCCTCATAGCAGCCAAAACAGGCGTCCCCGTAACTAGATCCCGCGGGCCAGACGAATGCATCTTCAGCATCCAGCACAAATAAATTAAAATCCGGACCCATCACATGGTCCGTTAGAAAAGTCTATATTCGCTCCTTCATGGCCTTTATTCGAGCTTTTGGGACGTGACAGTAATAAGGGGTGTTCAACTCCCTATGGGAGGCGGAGGGTTCTGACCAGTCGACCCCTTTTTCAACTGTATGAGATAATCTCGCCTCATGTAAGCAAGAATGTCTTTCTTCTGAACTTGGAGAAAGACGGCTTGAAGAGCTGGATTCAGACTCACTGTCAGAAGAGTCTGACTCCCCTCTCCCTGAGGGGGCCGACCCCTCTTCTTCAGAAGGGGCCGACTGCTGACCAACTAAGTCAACAACAACATTAGAAGGGGCCACCTTAACCCCCTCCTCAGAGCCCTCTGTGACTGAGTCACCTGGGGTACCAGCGGCATCAGGTGGCCAGTCTGATAGCTTACTCACTGGCACATAGAAGGAAGAGCCGTCTGAGCTGTCGGATCTGGCCGTCCTATTAATCCGGGCCATAGTGTCCTGCACAGACACAGAGACAGTCGAACTTTGTATAAAGGGCGAAGTGTGGTCCAGAAAGGGGCAGGCGGCACTCCTAGTCCTTGATTCAGCCGTCCCCGGTGACCGACTGATCACTAACCTAGGTCGTGCCGGGTGCTTTCGAGGTACCATATTTCACAGAAAAAGAAAAGAAAACACAAGAGAACAGACAGTTAGCTGAGTCTTGAGAATTGCTGAAGGAAGTAGAAAAAGCGGTCGTCCGAAAAAACAGTCGGCTTGTCAAAAGTAGTCGGCGGGTTAAAAATTATCCAAAGTACCAGAGCTCAAGATCAAGGGTCTGAGAGTTCTCTTTCAGAAAGTCTGCAAAAAGTGTGAACAAGACTTTCGGTCAAGGCCCTTATATAGGTTAAAATGAGAATGTGAAGGGTCACTTCCAAATTGGAAATAAGGCGGGAAAAACTCTCGGCCTATCACAGGCCGACACCTGTAGCAGGCCGTCGCCTGTTGCAGGCCGACACATGTCACAGGTGACATGTGACCAGTCACGTGCCACCTGTGAGGGGCAAATGATTAGGGGATTTTCCCCGCCCAATCACAGTCTGCCACGTGGACCAATCAGGTGCTGCCATGTGTCTGTCACATGGACCAACAAGGACCTGACACGTGTCAAGCAACAATCAGTCCAGCATGGACCAATCGCGCCACGTCACGTGGCCTGCTGTCTGCCCACCAGGAGAACGGCCACCAAGGCCCAGTTTCCGAGAAAGGCCCAATCAGCCCTAGGTTGACCTAAACCTAGTATTGGGCACGCTTCCCAAGACTATAAATACATTCGTTAATCCTCGGTAAAGGGGATTCAGAATTAATTACTCTCACCTAGAGAAGCCTAAACACACGTGCTTTCTGATTGCTAGACCTGACTTAGCAATTAATTGCACTCCCTGATCACTCCTCCCCAAGAGGAACCAGATCACCCTTTACTTTCCGCACCTTTTTTACTCCACATACAAGTACTAACTTGATCGTCGGAGACGGAGCTCCCACCACCCGGAGTGTCCGTTGTTTTGCAGGTACAGGCGCAAGGATACTAGTCCTGGAATTGTAACTCTCCCGCATGACATCAAAAAAACCCCGAAACAGCATCGATATTTATTCGACTTGAACTTGCACCAAACCCAAGAATGATCCAAATTTAAGATTATCTAACATGATATATAATTATCTGACCCAACCCTAACCCAAACTCGAGATTGATCCCGCCCAAACTCGACTCAACACAACCCGAACCTGAAATTGAACTCGACCTGAATTTGACTCAAATCGAATCCTACCTACACCCAAAAGAGTGAATGACCTGAAATAACTTGAACCAAAATTGGCCTGACTCGAACATGAACCTGATTTGGAGGTTAGGCTGACTTGACATAACCTGAACCTAATTTGACCCGAGACCTGATTTGACCCGAGACCTGATTTGACCCAACCCAAACCCGACTTGAATACCCGAATGACAGTTCTAGAAATAGTTAATCTGTAGGTTGCATACCGTAAAAAAATTTGGTATATATATTATATTAACTTCAAATCAAAATAACATTTTTTTGTGTGTCCCTACTCAGTCCATCCTTTGGGTTAATTCGAATTCGCAATTCAGTTCTAGATGGTTCGATTCCAATCCCCTCTCAATTGTTGCTACAGAGGATTGAACACACTGTCCTCTTTGATCAAGTACAACCCCTATTAAAACTGCAACAACAACCAATTGATAAATCAAAATAACATCTTAATACTAAACATTAACTTATCTCCTAAAATTCTACACCCCGTTTCCTCCCAGATAAAAGTCCCATTTAACCCAAAATATTGTATTTAAACAGAAGTCTCATTTTAACTATATTTATACTATTTTATTCTATATTCAGTTTTAAGTAATCAAACCCTGATATCTTGTTATTTTTTTACATTTAATCATTCAAATTAAACCCTAATATTTTGATTTTCATATTCTTATTATTAATTAACCAACCCTCATCATCTTATCTTATTCTTTTTATTTAATTTTAATCATCCAAACTGTATTACCTTCTTTTAATGTTCACATTCACTCAACCAAATCCTGCTATCATAATGTTCATTCACCCTCTTAAAAACGCATGTAGAAAATAAAAATGAATTGAGACTTTTATTTGAGAACCGATAACGTAGCACACCAAATTTGTTGTGTATCAAGTGGAAGTATGGAAGTACATGACCGACAATCCTCGAATTGAAGAATTATTACTCCCGAAATTATTACTCCCAGCTTATCAACTACACGATACACGTAGAATTTTAGTCAATCTATTAAATGAAATTTATTCATATATTGTATTCAACATAAAATAATAAAGAATTATCGTATAACAATTTCAATTCTTTTATAGTATGCCTAGATAGGTCAACTGTTTGTGTGAATGAAGGACATTATCCAGGTCAAGTTGCTGTATAAATTAATAAAAAAAGACAAAAACTAGTAAACCACCATACCTGCGAGACCACTTATATATGTATGTCTACATAAATGTATTAGAAAGTGCAACACTCTTTCGTATATATCTAGGATCTATCGCATTATTTTTGCTCAAAGTTATTATATACGTTATGAATATAATTAATTTATACTTGTATAATGTTGCGCGCATCTTAGGCAAAATATTGGATAAAAATTTATATAATGTTTAACTCAATCTTTTTTATGTTGTATTTGTGCATGTGAAAATTACAATGATTGGTGTAACTTCTTTGAGACAATGACAATTTTAAAGTTCAAAATTCGTCTACATATATTGATCAACTTTTTTTTAAGATATTTATCTGGAAACTTACCCCTTATTCTCCATCTCCCCTACCCCCAAAGTAAAGGAGAATTTTAGCTATTATTGTATATCTTGTAATTTGATCGCATTTAAATTCATCTTGATTTAATCAGGTTTTTACCTCCATAAAGAAGTTATGTTATTGACTGAGGATTTGGACTTGGCATAGGATACAAATTAAAAGAAGATAATAGTGCAATTAGATTAGCTTATGTGTACAAGGATGGTATGTACAAGGGAGAGTGTATCTTCCTCGACAAGTAATGCAAGAAAACCATAGTACCCAAAAAATGAACTACTCGTCAGCTGATTGGTTGGCTAATTCAAACTAAAATGAAACAATTCGATAAGATCATTTTTCTTAATGTGAAAAGACCCAAACGTGTGTGCATACATTGATCCAAGTTCAAACACATCATCATTTTGATTATTTAAACTTAGATAAATTAGACATGTATAAGAAAAAAGATATGCTAAGCAAACAAACCACTTGTTATTATGTAATTTGGCATTATCCCAACACTAGTCAGCAATCTCAGCTCAATACTATGAAGAATATGATCTACCAAAGCACCAATCCACCCTTCTTGGTGACCATAAACAACTAACTATTTGACATATTAATATTTCTTTTATTTTATGTATTAAAAAACTATTTTCTCACATAAACTAGATCTTGTTGAAATGTCAAGAACTACCACGTTTACCCATAATTTTGGCCAACAATATAGTTGGCACACATTTTGCTGCCATTTTTAATGAAATTATAGATGAATTTTCGTAAATCAATCTTATAAGTAAACTAAACAATTATTTGATAACGTGTCGTTTTATAATTGCATGTAATAATAAAATGATGTTACTGTTTACATAAAATTATAGTAGAAGCAAAGTCAGTTAATTCAGTTTTGGTGAATTGCTAATTATAATATAATGACGTAGGACCACAAGTTGCTTAATTTGGTCATCGTTACTGCCTTGATATTGACTTGAGTTATTCCTATATAAACGTTCATATATTTCAGTTTCTTTCATTTTATTCATCTAAATAAATTCAAGCTACTCAAAATTAACACAGTTTTAGCTTAATTAATTTCCGAAATATTACCATGGATTTTGGTAACACTATTGAGTTTCTAGGCAACAAAACCATCTTAGTTACCGGCGCTACTGGCTTCATTGCTAAGAGTACGATATAATTTCTTGCTTCTATCGATCTATGAATAATTACACATTTCACACCCTCTGCTGATTTCATATTAACACGTTTGTAACGATGATTAATAATGCAGTTCTCGTGGAGAAGATACTTCGGATTCAACCAGATGTGAAAAAATTATACCTTCTTGTAAGGGCTAGAGATGCTCAAACAGCCGATGCTCGGTTGCAAGATGAGGTATTATTCCTAACACTAGCAAACTAATTTACGTACAATTGTACTAAATTGGGAGTTGTAAGTGTGTAACGTTGCTCACATTCTTGGCCTAGAAGGGTTACCTTTTTTTTAGTAATATTCACGTTATCATAGTACAAAATAATTTATTGTTGTTGTCATGGACACAGATCTTAGGCAAAGAGTTGTTCAAAGTTCTAAGAGAGAAATTGGGATCTAATTTTGAGTCTTTCACGTCGGAGAAGATAACTGTAGTTGCCGGTGATACTTCGTACGAGAATTTGGGACTTACTGCTGAGCAAATGAAGGAAATGTATGAAGATATAGATATTGTTATTAACGTAGCAGCAACCACAAAGTTTGAGGAAAGGTATGTTATTATCATTTACTAATACTAGGTTCTTCATTTTTTAATTTTTTTTTTATTTTTTATTATTTTTTTTTTTTTGTATAAACTACTCGAAATATAGATTTATTAGCTATGTAATACTGTGCTTTGGAAGGTGCTTAATGTAAAACTATTTTAATGAGTGCATCCTTGGTCTTTAAAGCTAATCTATCGCCGAATAAATTACTCCTCGTTAATGAAACGAGTTATTTCTCAACAATATGTACGTTATACAATGTGTGATTCAACTGAGATATCAGCACAGTTGGTACCACCGGTTATTAAATAGAATGGAAATAACTTTGGTTTAGAGAGTCACAAAAGATAATTAATGTAGATGAATCTGATCTCATGTCAAGGGTACTATCCCTAATAATTGAATCATAAGCATCAGATAGGTATGGTCATGAACAAAAATATGCATATGAAAATGACTATATGTCCATGAATTTATGTTCCTAAAAGGGCATATAATTTTGAAAAAAAGTACTACACTAATCGCATTTATTGCATTAAATGGGTGTAGGTATGATGTTGCATTGGGTGTGAATACTCTAGGACCAAAACATGTCGTCAACTTTGCTAAGAATTGTGCTAAAATACAATTGCTCATCCATGTTTCAACCGGTAAGTTCAAATCACGCCTGTTTCTTTCAGGGCAGGAAGGAGTACTTAATTTCTTGATATCTCTTGACAATGTTTAATTTTGTATTTTTAGCGTACGTGTGTGGAGAGAAGGCGGGAATAATATCTGAAAGCCCATACGCGATGGGTGAGACTTTGAATGGTGTAACTGGGTTGGATATCGAATCTGAGAAAAAACTTGCTGAACAAACATTAAGCACTCTTAAATCCAGTGATCTTCCTGAAAAGGTTATAAGACAAAAGATGAAAAACTTAGGAGTTCAAAGGTATGATGAATTACTTCTTGGTGTAAACCAAATTTAAATTATACTTGAATATTAATACTATCATGTTTAATATAACCTATAGGAATATAAGAGATACTATAGAAATTTTCCGATTTTCTAACTATTTAATTAAAATAATTGATCCAATAGGGCAAAATTTTATGGATGGCCAAACACGTACGTATTTACAAAGGCGATGGGAGAAATGCTTGTAGGGCAATTGAGAGGCGGTTTACCCGTGATTATAATGAGGCCTACAATTGTGTGCAGCACTTTGAAAGAACCCTTTCCTGGTTGGGTTGAAGGTTGCAGGTATATATTATCTTCTAATAGATACCATGATCAAACAATATTATCGGTCCAAAAATCTAGAGTAATATAATTAAGCTAAGAGCTTTTATCAATCATAATAGTTTTCATTTCAACTTAATCATATGATGACAGGACTATTGATAGTGTTGCTGTAACATATGGAAAAGGAAGCTTAAGTTTTTTCCTCGCGGACAAAAGCTCTGTCTTAGACCTGGTCCGTCTTCTTTAATCTCTGCACTCGTTACTAAATCGTATGAATGCAATAACATGTGTTACAAACAAAAGTTAAATATACATGAAGATGTATTAGATGAATGAGGATGAGTATTAATTTTGTCGCGTAATTTATGTTCTTGTCACATACAGATACCGGCTGATATGTTTGTGAACTCGATGATTGTGGCAATGAAGGCACATGTAAATCAACCTTCTTTGACTGTATACCAAGTCGGAAGTTCATACAGAAATCCAGTGTCATTTAAGGAGTTGCATGAATTTCATTTCCAATATTTCACTAAAAATCCATGGACCAACCGCGAAGGCAATTTGGTAAAAATTGGTAAAGGTCTAGTGTTGAGCAACATACTCATATTTGAAATGATCCTCTTCATGTGGCAATTTGTCCTACAAATGGTAAATTTTTTATCTCCTACATATTTCACATTAGCATTGAATTAAATTAAGTTAAATAAGTCGTATATAATAGAACCCTTTTTTTTTTTTCTATTTTAACACTAGCTAAATTTTATTTAATTTATTTTACAGATATTAATTATTGCTACTAGGATGGGTCGTAGTGACTTGCAACGTACCTTGTTCAACTTTGACAAAAAGCTGAAAATTGCAATGAAGTTGGTGGACTTGTACAAACCCTACTTGTTCTTCAAGGGCATGTAAGTGAAACTTTTGCTTAAATTATTAATCAAGAGTGATTATGCATCTAATTTAGGAGTAATTTTTGCTTTCATTAACAGTTTCGCCGATGCAAATACTGAAAAATTGTTCATCACTGCCCGCGAAAATGGATTGAATGAAGATGTCTTCAACTTTGATCCAATTGGCATCAACTGGAAAGATTATTTCATCAATGTTCATCTTCCTTCAATTGTTAAATACTTGTTCTAATATGTTTTCAAGATCTTCATCTTGTTCTCTTTCAAATTTGAACAAATTTGCAAGATACACTTTCCAACTTAACTCGGATCAAGATCTACTAACTCGTTTTATAATGTTATTATTTTAATTATCATATTGCAAGTGATTATTTTGTAGCCTTAGCATATTATATTATTATCATAAATTATTATCTCTGCAAATGTGTAAAATTTAAATATGTAAGCATCTTTTATGAAATATTTATGAGTGATATATAACGCCTAAAAAATTTGAGACTTTTTGTAACATTGTTGCAATGGTTGTATTACTATTACATATTTAATCGTACCTTGTGCATTGTGTAATGTAAATCAATTGATATTGGCGAAGTTATGTTTTCATCTTTAACCTAAATTCTAAGCCATCGAAATTGGTGAACTTAGACACCATCGATGTAACATTTCTTACCTTAATAATTGAAACTACATCTGGTTTATCAATGACCGTTGCCGAAAATTGTCAATTTGGATAAATCATGGTCTAACATACAAGAATTTTGTGAAGTACCATAATAAGCTAAAACTAACAAACACAAAATAATTTTGATTGAATATGTAAAAATTGCGATCGCTATGAGTGAAACATGGCATTGATAGATATATGAATACCATTTTTCACAGAATTTTTTGATAATATCTTCCATAAGGATAATATCTTCGATCCATTGCAGTATTTGAATTGAACAAACTTAATGCAACTGATGTAGACATATGACTAATTTTCAACATTTTCCACGGCATTGTGCATATCTTCATCAACAAATCAAATTAATTTACGAAATAAACATATGTATACTTTGTATAATATTTCTTTTCACAAATAAAAGAGAGATGAAACTCAGCATATATTAGATTTAACTAAGCAATTGAGTGAAAAAACTGTCGCAAAGAGAATGGAGCGAGTTTATTGTGAATGCAAAGCGAAATCTAATAGGGAGTATAAAACAATGCAAAGAAAACTAGGCCAACCTAGCCCGTGACACAGTATAGCCAGTGGCGGATCCAGGATTTTCGAGATAGTGTGTCACCATCAATTATTGATCATTTGTGAAAGTACAAATTTTTTTTTTCCATGTCTTGTTCATAATTAATTTCTATATATATATATATATATATATATATATATATATATATATATATATTTCACCAAATTGATTTCAATCCAAAAATAGGACACAAAAATTCATACCACAACCAAATACAGTACTTAAGAATTCAATTTTACAAGTCGAAAATACTACAAATAACATGTTATAAACAAATGGTACAATAAAATTATTATATTGAATTAACTTTATGATTTTTTAGTTAATTGATAAGCTTTATGGGGAAATATTAAAATTGGTTGTACAAATATAAGATATAAAAAGGGAAAAAAAATTATTAAAAAATTATACGAAAAAAAGTGAGATAACTTAAGAGACCAGTTATTAAATATAACTGGTCTCTTTAATGAAAAAAAAGTAGCGCAAAAAAATTGCGAAATGCAATAGCAGCATCAAAGAGACCTCTTATATAAATAACAGGTCTCTTTAATATTAAAAAAAACCACAGCAAGTCTTTTGTAGCAATAGCAGCATTAGAGATCGCCTATCTTAATAAGAGGTCTCTTTGATATTGTTTGTAGCAGCATCAAAGAGACCACCTATCTATAATAAGGGATCTCTTTGATATTTTATTTTTAAAAAAAATTATTGTGTCACCGGACCCACTATGATTAAAGGTGGGTCCGCCCCTGAGTATAGCCTAGCATGAGAAAAACACGAGGTGAAACACTATGGTTTAGATAAAATTTTTTACCTACACCCTATGGCACGAACACTACCTGCACCCCTCCCCCCAAACCCTCCGCGCGTGCCCCGCTCCCTTTCCTTTTCAATTATGATTTTCCTGTAAATTTTTATAACATGTTTATTTTTGTATTAGTAAACGTTCATTTTTGTATCATAAGATGTTCATTTTTATAACAAGGGGTTTTTTTGTTCAAAAATTAATAAATTTTCTAAATTATATTTTTAGAATATTCTATATAAAAAAAAAAAAAAAAAAAAAAAAAAAAAAAAAAATGGGAGCAAATTTATTTATAAGATTATTGCATTCAATTCATTTTTATTATAAGAAATATTGCATCATCAAATGTTCATTTTTGTTTATTCATGTCTCAACATATGTTCATTTTTGTATCATGATCAAATGTTCATTTCAAAAGCTATGTGTAAGTAATATAGTAAGATGTATACAAATACATACGTCTTAGAATTCTGTTTATTTAAATAAAACTTTGTTAAATAATAATTTCCATTATAAAATAAATTTAATTTAATTACAATAATAACACATTAAATCCTAAATGTACATGTAATTGTATTATAAACATTAAAGTGAACCATTAAATCCTAAATGTACATGTGTCGTGTTAAATGAACATTCTTTGTTACATTTGGTGTGTTGAATCATTCTCCTTGTTGTACGTATATACCCTTTAAATTATGCATAGTCTTATGATGTTTGTGCTTTTCTTGATACAATATTTTCTCAACATGTAGATCATCGTCTTCACCTTTCTTATTTGATTAAGCTGTGTAGTGGGAGATTAATTTTTTGTAAAAAATAATTGAAATCAAACATCTATAAACGAAACTGGATAATTAAATGAGCATTTACAAATACAAATATGAACACATTGTTGAAAATCAACATAGTTCAATATGATAATGAACAAGTATTAAAATCTAAATGAACATCTACAAGTATTATTAGTCAAATAAACATTTTTCAATACGATGATAAACAAATTAAATTTTAATTGAATAATATTCAATATTGGTAATGAACAAGCACTAAAATTCAAATCAAACAAACAACTTTTGATGTGATAAATTGCAAGTATTAAAATTAATGAACATCTTTAGATATGAGAATGATGAACATATTATAAGATTGCAAATGAACATCTTTCAACCAAGCCTATCCAAAATTCAACATCCTTGTTGATGCTTCTTTTCGAGTAAACTCCCTAGCTGCAGGGATTGCCATCAGGAGGCCAATTGGCTTGGAGGGATTGCTTGTCACACCAGCATTACTTCAGTAGTCATGGCTGAAACTCTTGCAATCATGGCTGTAGTTCAGTGGGCAATGGAGAGACAATGGGACAATACTACCATCTTCTCTGACTGTGAGAGAGTAGTGGTAGGCATCAATGACTGTCATACTAAACCTGATGAGATGCTGCTCCATTATATGTCTTGCAGGGAGTCAATTCAGCTCATGCAAAGGGGAAAGCTCTAGCACTTAAGGAGGGAGGAACTAAAGTAAGCAGATGCGCTGGCAAGGAAAGCTATGAAGGATCTTCAGCATCAGTCAACTGGCCAGGTTTCTAAGGCAGATGTTTTAAATAACTTTATAGTGGTGAATTATGTAATTAATGATGGTACTTGGTCTTTTGGCACTAACTTTAGACAGCAAATTGTTGCTGATCTACCTTTTGACCCCCATTAATCATGGGTGAAACTCTACTCTTTTTTGGGTCCGAGGCCTATGTTGTAAAACTCTATGTTGTAAAATGATTTTGGAATGGTGTTTTTATTTTAATGTATATATTTGTGGGGCGCTACAACAAAAAAAGGGAATAGAGAACAGTTGAAATAGGCCTTACAGAACGCCTCAAGAGGTGTCCTTTTGCTAAGCGATGTGTAATGTTTACGGAAGGGGTGCAAGAGGAGTCCTATGTGCAAGAGAAAAAAAGAACGGTTGTGTGAGATAACCATTCTCTTTTCTCTTTCATAAGCTTTATTAAAAAAACAGAATAAAAGAAACCTGTTGTCTAAGATAACTGTTCTTTTTGTTGATAATTTTTTTTAAATAAAAAAATATTAATTTTGCACGAATCACGGAGGTCATATCTACTAATCAATATCGTCAATCAATAAATCAAATTGAACTGAAATTGTAAAAGTCTAAGTCAAATACCAAATTAAAACAAACTTTATTATTCTTTGTATTGATAAATTAATTACAATTTTGATACAATTCAAGTGCAAAAAAAAATTGACGAACATGATGATACTGAAAGGTGAATCAATGAAGATCTTTAAGAATTTCCTCTCGTCATATCCGATTAATCTGTTGAAATAAACAAACAAATTAAAAATGTACAAATGCAAAAGCTACATTGAAAATAAAAATAAAACAGCATTAACAATAATATATTCAATCATATGTTCACTATGTCGGCAAAACAAAACAACTTAACACAAAACTGTATCTTCAACATCATTTCGAAATTAATCAACAAACACAAAAATTCACTAATTAAAATAATAAAAATCTCACACCAAAAAAATTAAATTAGCTAAATGTGGGAAATGAAGAAGAACAAACAATACATGATCATTAACAATGAACTAATAGAAATCCATCTTAAAATCATAACCCTCACAATCACAAATTCAAATAAAAATTGATGCTCACATGAATTCGACAATCAAATCTAATTCTACAGAAATCGATGCTCATAGTTAACCGGCTTGACGAAATCGTTGATTTAAAGGCCACTGTCACCACTGGGGAAGAGAGTGTCGATGATGTCAATGGGAGTGAAGAATTGATGATGGAGCGAGTGCGGAGAAGACAGTGTGGCTTCCTACAGCCCGACGCAAAAATAGGGCAGCCAAAGTCGTCGAAGGAGAGAGAATTCGAGATGGGTGTTCTGCAATTTGAAAAGCTAATGGGAGGAGGTTGTGTTTATTAGTTAGGGTTAGAGAAATGGAGAAGCTCTAAACCAGATCTGAAGAGAGGAAGAGAGAAAGAGGAAAGTTTTGAAGAGTAGGGAAGAGAAGGAAGCCATGAACGACTGTTGAGAAGTTAGAGAATATAAGAAGGGCGTTCAAATCCACAGGGGAATAGGGTTTGCTAGTTTTTTTTTTGTTATTATTATTTTTATTTTTTTAATATGTTAAAATCAAATAGAACGGTTAACTAAGAAAGGTGTTCTATATAGTAAAGTCATAATTTAATAAAAATAATAAATAAATCAAATAAAACGGTAAACTTAGATAGGCGTTCTATATAATCCTAGAGATCGCTTATCTAAGTTAACCGTTTTGTATCTTGCATTTCTTACTCTAGTTTTTATAGTAGTGGGAGTAGGTGGAAATTAATTTACAGGGTAATGCAAGTAAATGGCCGGGATAGTGAGGGGATGATGCTAAACGTGGCATTTCAATGGGGATGTAGGCAATGATGCCTAAAGGGAGTGTAGGTATTAACCACTCCGGTCTAGAGTAAGACCTCTATACATGGGCTAAAGAAAAGTGTGTATGAGCTAAAAGTACCTGCACATAAAAACACATTAATTTGTCTTGGGGATTTGTCCGAGGAAGTACTCCATCTAATATCTAAGTTAGCACACGTAAGAGCTACCACCATGGCTAGTTACATGTACATGTAGCTAAGGGTTGTCACATCATTATTTCTCAAGTTACATGATTTAAGCTACAACCTCTATAATGGAAAGCTAATTCTTTTGTAATTTTGTAATTTTATTATGTCCCACATGATGACATAAAATAAATAAATATATTAACAATTCCATAAAACATATTAAACAAATAAATATAATAGTATTGGGTGGGGTGAAACTACCACTAAGCGAAAAAACCAATTCCCCACCGGTTCAAACCCCCCCTTTCCCACCGGTTTTGAACCGGGTTATATTTGGGGCGTGCTAAAACCCCATAGTTTTCGCACCGGTTCAAAACCGGTGGCAAAAACCCAACTTTTCGCACCAGTTTTTACTTAGAACCGGTGCCAAAAGTGCTTGCGCGCCTTGAATATTCAACACTTTTCGCACAGGTTCTAAGCAAAAACCAGTGCTAAATCCCCTTTTTTTTAAAAAAATATTTTTAGCATAAATAATTATATTAATAATAATAAAAACCTGCACATCCTGCATTAATTCTACCATCAATATATATTATAATAATAATAATAATTATTATTATTATTATTATATTATTATTATTATTATTATTATTATTATTATTATTATTATTATAATATTATTAATAATACTAATAACAATAATAATATAATAATTTCTAAATTGAAATAATAACAACTATACATAGATAATAATTAATAATCCCAAATGCAATACAATGAAGTGTCATATATATTTACAACTCCTTATAAAAAAAGTGTCATATTTACAAACAATACTAATTATTAATGTAGTTAACAAGTTCAAATTAAATTAAATGTGATGAAAGATGTCAACATGTCTCGAACTTCATTAAGTTCCGTGCTCGTCAATGGACCTCCTTTCTGTACCTTGCAAAACTTGGATAAACAAAAATTATGTTAGAATTCAAGTATTTTATGATGCAATTACCTAGTTAGAGGCGGATAAGCCTTGAAATCACATTAAAAGATCAAGTAATTAGGGTTTTAATACGCATTTCATCCAAAATGGCACAAATAAGGCCTATATGACTACTTGGATGCCTATTTTCTACATTTCTTATCAAATCAAATCATTCTTGCTATTAACATGTCATTATTACCTAGTTAGAGGCGGCTAAGCCTTGAAATCTCATTAAAAGAGCAATTCAAGTGTTTTAGGACGCAATTTCATCTAAAATGGCCAAAATAAGGCCTATATGGCTACTAGGTTGCCTATTTTCTACATTTCTTATCAAATCAACTCATTCTTGATCTTAACATGTCATTATTTCCTAGTTATAGGAGGCTAAGACTTGAAATCACATTAAAAGAGCAATTCAAGTGTTTTAGGACGCAATTTCATCCAAAATGGCCAACATAAGGCCTATATTGCTACTAGGTTGCTTATTTTCTACATTTCTTATCAAATCAACTCATTCTTGCTCTTAAAATGTCATTAATACCTAGTTATAGGCAGCTAATCCTTGAAATCACATTAAAAGAGCAATTCAAGTGTTTTAGGACGCAATTTCATCCAAAATGGCCTAAATAAGGACTATATGGCTACTAGGTTGCCTATTTTCTACATTTCTTATCAAATCAACTTATTCTTGCTCTTAACATGTCATTATTACCTAGTTATAGGCGGCTAAGCCTTGAAATCACATTAAAAGAGCAATTCAAGTATTTTATGACGCAATTTCATCCAAAATGGCCAAGATAAGGCCTATATGGCTACTAGGTTGCCTATTTTCTACATTTCTTATCAAATCAACTAATTCTTGCTCTTAACATGTCATTATTACCTATTTATAGGAGGCTAAGGCTTGAAATCACATTAAAACAGCAATTCAAGTGTTTTAGGACGCAATTTCATCCAAAATGGCCAAAATAAGGCCTATATGGCTACTAGATTGCTTAGTTTCTACATTTCTAATCAAATTCACTCTTTCTTGCACTTAACATGTCATGTTTACTTAGTTATAGGCGGCTAAGCCTTGAAATCACATTAAAAGAGCAATTCAAGTGCTTAAGGAAGCAATTTCATTCAAAATGGCCAAGATAAGGCCTATATGGCTACTAGGTTGGTTATTTTCTACATTTCTTATCAAATCAACTCATTCTTTCTCTTAACATGTTATTATTACCTAGTTAGAGGCGGCTATGCCTTGAAATCACATTAACAGAGCAATTCAAGTGTTTTAGGACGCAATTTCATCCAAAATGGCCAAGATAAGGCCTATATGACTACTAGATTGCCTATTTTCTACATTTCTAATCAAATCAACTCATTCTTGCTCTTAAAATGTCATTTTTACCTAGTTATAGGCGGCTAAGACTTGAAATCACTTAAAAGACAAATTCAGGTGTTTTAGGACGCAATTTCATCCAAAATGGCTAAGATAAGCCCTATATTGCTACTAGGTTGCTTATTTTCTGCATTTCTTATCAAATCAACTCATTATTGCTCTTAACATGTCATTATTACCTATTTATGGGCGGCTAAGCCTTGAAATCACATTAAAAGAGCAATTCAAGTTTTTTTAGGACGCAATTTCATCTAAAATGGCCAAAATAAGGCCTATATGGCTACTAGATTGCCTATTTTCTACATTTCTTATCAAATCGACTCATTCTTGATCTTAAAATGTCATTATTACCTATTTATAGGAGGCTAAGACTTGAAATCACATTAAAAGAGCAATTCATGTGTTTTAGGACGCAATTTCATTCAAAATGGCCAAAATAAGGCCTATATTGCTACTAGGTTGCTTATTTTCTACATTTCTTATCAAATAAACTCATTCTTGCTCTTAACATGTCATTATTACCTAGTTATAGGCATCTAATCCTTGAAATCACATTAAAAGAGCAATTAAATTGTTTTAGGACGCAATTTCATCCAAAATGGCCAAAATAAGGCTTATATGGCTACTATGTTGCCTATTTTCTATATTTCTTATCAAATAAAATCATTCTTGCTCTTAAAATGTCATTATTACCTAGTTATAGGAGGCTAAGGCTTGAAATCACATTAAAACAGCAATTCAAGTGTTTTAGGACGCAATTTCATCCAAAATAAGGCCTATATGGCTACTAGATTGCTTAGTTTCTACATTTCTTATCAAATTCACACTTTCTTGCACTTAAAATGTTATTTTTACTTAGTTATAGGCGGATAAGCCTTGAAATCACATTAAAAGAGCAATTCAAGTGCCTAAGGAAGCAATTTCATTCAAAATGGCCAAGATAAGGCCTATATGGCTACTAGGTTGGTTATTTTCTACATTTCTTATCAAATCAACTCATTCTTGCTCTTAAAATGTCATTATTACCTAGTTAGAGGCAGCTATGCCTTGAAATCACATTAACAGAGCAAATCAAGTGTTTTAGGACGCAATTTTATCCAAAATGGCCAAGATAAGGCCTATATGGCTACTAGATTGCGTATTTTTTACATTTCTTATCAAATTAACTCATTCTTGCTCTTAACATGTCATTTTTACCTATTTATAGGCGGCTAAGCCTTGAAATCACTAAAAAGCGCAATTCAAGTGTTTTAGGACACAATTTCATCCAAAATGGCCAAGATAAGCCCTATATTGCTACTAGGTTGCTTATTTTCTACATTTCTTATCAAATCAACTCATTATTGCTCTTAGCATGTCATTATTACCTATTTATGGGCGACTATGCCTTGAAATCACATTAAAAGAGCAATTCAAGTGTTTTAGGACGCAATTTCATCCAAAATGGCCAAAATAAGGCCTATACGGCTACTAGGTTGCCTATTTTCTACATTTCTTATCAAATCAACTCATTCTTGATCTCAAAATGTCATTATTACCTAGTTATATGAGGCTAAGACTTGAAATCACATTAAAAGAGCAATTCAAGTATTTTAGGACGCAATTTCATCCAAAATGGCCAAGATTAGGCCTATATTGCTACTAGGTTGCTTATTTTCTACATTTCTTATCAAATCAAATCATTCTTGCTCTTAAAATGTCATTATTATCTAGTTAGAGCCGGCTATGCCTTGAAATCACATTAACAGAGTAAATCAAGTGTTTTAGGACGCAATTTCATTCAAAATGGCCAAAATAAGGCCTATATGGCTACTAGGTTGCCTATTTTCTACATTTCTTATCAAATCTACTCATACTTGATCTTACCATGTCATTATTATCTAGTTATAGGAGGCTAAGGCTTGAAATCACATTAAAAGAGCAATTCAAGTGTTTTAGGACGCAATTTCATCCAAAATGGCCAAAATAAGGCCTACATGGCTACTAGATTGCTTAGTTTCTACATTTCTTATCAAATTCACTCTTTCTTGCAATTTAAATTTCATTTTTACTTAGTTATAGGCGGCTAAGCCTTGAAATCACATTAAAAGACCAATTCAAGTGCTTAAGGAAGCAATTTCATTCAAAATGGCCAAGATAAGGCCTATATGGTTACTAGGTTGGTTATTTTCTACATTTCTTATCAAATCAACTCATTCTTGCTCTTAACATGTCATTATTACCTAGTTAGAGGCGGCTATGCCTTGAAATCACATTAAAACAGCAATTCAAGTGTTTTAGGACTCAATTTCATCCAAAATGGCCAAGATAAGGCTTATATGGCTACTAGATTGCCTATTTTCTACATTTCTTATCAAATCAACTCATTCTTGCTCTTAACATGTCATTTTTACCTATTTATAGGCGGCTAAGCCTTTAAATCACTTAAAAGCGCAATTCAAGGGTTTTAGGATGCAATTTTATCCAAAATGGCCAAGATAAGCCCTATATTGCTACTAGGTTGCTTATTTTCTACATTTCTTATTAAATCAACTCATTATTGCTCTTAACATGTCAATATTACATATTTACGGGCAGCTAAGCCTTGAATTCACATTAAAAGAGCAATTCAAGTGTTTAAGGACGCAATTTCATCCAAAATGGCCAAAATAAGGCCTATATGGCTACTACGTTGCCTATTTTCTACATTTCTTATCAAATCAACTCATTCTTACTCTTAACAAGTCATTATTACGTAGTTATAGGAGGAAGGCTTGAAATCACATTAAAAGATCAATTCAACGATTTTAAGATGCAATTTCATCCAAAATGGCCAAAATAAGGCCTATATGGCTACTAGATCGCTTAGTTTCTACATTTCTAATCAAATTCACTCTTTCTTGCACTTAACATGTCATGTTTACTTAGTTATAGGCGGCTAAGCCTTGAAATCACATTAAAAGAGCAATTCAAGTGCTTAAGGAAGCAATTTCATTCAAAATGGCCAAGATAAGGCCTATATGGCTACTAGGTTGGTTATTTTCTACATTTCCTATCAAATCAACTCATTCTTGCTCTTAACATGTTATTATTACCTAGTTAGAGGCGGCTATGCCTTGAAATCACATTAACAGAGCAATTCAAGTGTTTTAGGACGCAATTTCATCCAAAATGGCCAAAATAAGGCCTATATGGCTACTAGGTTGCTTGTTTTCTACATTTCTTAACAAATCCACTCTTTCTTGCTCTCAACATGTCATTTTTACTTATTTACAGGTGGATAAGCCTTGAAATCACATTAAAAGAGCAATTCAAGTGCTTAAGGAAGCAATTTCATTCAAAATGGCCAAGATAAGGCCTATATGGCTACTAGGTTGGTTATTTTCTACATTTCTTATCAAATCAACTCATTCTTGCACTTAACATGTCATTAATACCTAGTTCAAGGCGGCTAAGCCTTGAAATCACATTAAAAGAGGAATTCAAGTGTTTTAGGACGCAATTTCATCCAAAATGGCCAAGATAAGGCCTATATGGCTACTAGATTGCGTATTTTCTACATTTCTTTTCAAATCAACTCATTCTTGCTCTTAACATGTCATTATTACCTAGTTATAGGGGGCTAAGCATTGAAATCACATTAAAAGAGCAATTCAAGTATTTTATGACACAATTTCATCCAAAATGGCCAAGATAAGGCCTATATGGCTACTAGGTTGCCTATTTTCTACATTTCTTATCAAATCAACTCATTCTTGCTCTTAACATGTCATTATTACCTAGTTCAAAGCGGCTAAGCCTTTAAATCACATTAAAAGAGCAATTCAAGTGTTTTAGGACGCAATTTCATCCATAATGGCCAAGATAAGGCCTATATGGCTACTAGGTTGCCTATTTTCTACATTTCTTATCAAATCAACTCATTCTTGCTCTTAACATGTCATTATTACCTAGTTATAGGCGGATAAGCCTTGAAATCATAGATAAAGAGTAATGCAAGTGTTTTAGGACGCAATTTCATTCAAAATGGCCAAAATAAGGCCTATATGGCTACTAGGTTGCTTATTTTCTACATTTCTTATCAAATCCACTCTTTCTTGCTCTCAACATGTCATTTTTAGTTATTTATAGGCGTCTAAGCCTTGAAATCACATTAAAAGAGCAATTCAAGTGTTTTAGGACGCAATTTCATCCAAAATGGCCAAAATAAGGCCTATATGGCTACTAGGTTGCCTATTTTCTACATTTCTTATTAAATCAACTCATTCTTGCTCTTAAAAAGTCATTATTTAGTAGTTATATGAGGCTAAGGCTTGAAATCACATTAAAAGAGCAATTCAAGGGTTTTAAGATGCAATTTCATTCAAAATCCCAAATAAGGCCTATATGGCTACTAGGTTGCCTATTTTCTACATTTCTTATCAAATCAACTTATTCTTGCTCTTAACATGTCATTATTACCTAGTTATAGGCGGCTAAGCCTTGAAATCACATTAAAAGAGCAATTCAAGTATTTTATGACGCAATTTCATCCAAAATGGCCAAGATAAGGCCTATATGGCTACTAGGTTGCCTATTTTCTAAATTTCTTGTCAAATCAACTCATTCTTGCTCTTAACATGTCATTATTATCTAGTTATATGTGGCTAAGGATTGAAATCACATTAAAAGAGCAATTCAAGGGTTTTAGGATGCAATTTCATTCAAAATGAACCAAATAAGGCCTACATGACTACTAGGACGCCTATTTCCTACATTTGTTTCAAATCACACGAAAAGAGAAAATTAATTAAATCAATGGCATACCTCATCAAGCTGTAGTGTATCTGTACAACGACTCAGTATGTCGAACATGAATCTCATCACGTATGTGAAACTATTTTTTTTTTTTTTTGGTAAGTAACTAGATTTTATTAATACCAACAAAAGGAGGGCAAGCCCTCAAAAAGTACAAAGGCCAAACACCCAAAACTCATAAAAACAAGCCGCAGCAAAACACCAACCCAACCGCCTACACAAACGACCTAACAACTAGGCCAGCAGCAACAACACAATAGGCCAAAAAACAACAAGCAACCAACCCAAAAACAAAGCAGCTACAAACCAGGCAGACCAATCTGCAAGCAAGAACGCCCTGAACCAGAGCAACTGTTCTGCCGGAACACACTGAAACCCATAATCAGAAAAAAAAAAAAAAAAAAAAAAAAAAAAAAACAGGCACCCAGCAGCACCCAAAACCAGCAGCCATGCAAACCCAGACCGGAACAAAAAACAGGCCCACACAGCCATGCAAACCCAGACCACAACAAAAAACAGGCCCACACAGCCACACACCCTCTACACCCCTGCTTCAATTCAATCCCTTCCACCATCAACATCCACCAACAGCAGCCACCATCACAGATAATAATAATAATAATAATAATAATAATAATAATAATAATAATAATAATAATAATAATAACAATAAATAAAAAAAACGAAAATCAAACGTGAATTGAAGAAGCAGACTAACCCTACAATTATGAAATTGAAAAACAAATCAACGAATAACCCTAGATTGCAAAGGATTCCAATAGATTAAGAACACCACATTACCTCGACGCTGCTTCAATGTAGGTAAGAAAGCTCATATTCGGCTTCAATGGAGGCGGAGGTGCTGCTTCAATGGAGTGAGAAAGCTAGGGCAACAAGGTGAAATCTTTCGGGATTTTGGATACAAGTTGAAGGTGAAAAGGAGAGGGAAAATTAGAATAGAACAGGGAAAATACGAAAGAAAGAAAGAAGAAGGGTTTTTTTTTTAAAATTTGCCACCGGTTTGAACCGGTTCGAAAAACGCAGTTCCCACCGGTTTGGTCTGAAACCAGTGCGAAATCCCTTCCACCCCCCTTTTTTTTAAAAAAAAAAAAATTCCGTAATTGGCACCGGTTTGAACCGGTGCGAAAAATGTGATTTAGCACCGGTTTAATAGGAACCGGTGGGAAAAGTATTTTCCCCAATCCCACCCATAACTTTTCCCACCGGTTTTCAAGAACCGGCGCGAAAAGTGCGCTGCGAAATTCATTTTTTCTACTAGTGTACATAGCTCATTAGAGCTATGTAGTTTGGCTTAGCTACAAGAGGTTGTAGCTCCACAATGCTTAGCATGTAGCTAGCAGTTATTTAGAAATTGATAGCAGGTCCTTATACACAACCATTGTGGATGCTCTAACATATACTAGTGAGAGTCTATTGTATGCTTTTAGAGGTGTCAATTCAGAAAACCAGATGGAGTTTGGGTTGATCCATGATGGGTCGGGTCTGTTCGGGTTAGGTATATTTGGTTCAAAATTACTCTTTTAACCCACCTTGGGTCGGATGGGGCACTTTTGGGTCGGGTCAAGATCTGTCGGGTCAAGACCGGGTTTGGGTCGGGTCAACTTTAGATCGGTTCATATTCGGTTCGGATGAATTCGAATCAGGTTCAAAACGGGTTTGACCAGGTGACTTTGGATCGAGTTGGTTCCGGTTCGGTTGATTTTGGTTCCATTAAATAAGTTCGGTTTGATTGCTAAGGTTGATTCATTCATATACTTTACGTGTTTGGCTGAATTTTGGTTGGGTTGACCAAATTTAAAATTCAAATAAGTACATTTTTAAAACTACAGTTATCGAGTTTTTTTTATCTTGTTATTGGGTCGACATCAAGTCATTAATGTGTCATTAATATTATATGTTTAAGTTAAAAAAAGGTAAATAAGACTCCCTCTATGTTTAAATAAATGAAACATTTTCCTTTTTGCAGTCGTGTTTAAATAAATTAAACGTTTTCTTTTTTAGTTACTTCTCTCTATTTTTAATAATATTCTCTTTACTTTTAATAATATTCAACTAACTAATGTTTCTCACAAAACACCTTACTTTTTTCTCTGTCTCCTCAACTTATACAGTTATACCCCACTACCTATTATTTTAATAAATTCAACTAACCTACCTAAAACTCCGTGAAAGTCAAAACGTTATATTTATTTAAACACAGAGGGAATAGGTTAGGTTTAAAATTATGGTTGGTTTGAATCATGTCAAGTCAAAATCAGGTCAAGTTAAAATCGGGTCGGGTTAATATCAGTTCGGATAAAAAAAAAGATCGAATTGAATCGGGTATTTGTCGGGTCAATTTCGGTTTGGATTGAGTTCAGGTCGGGTCAAACTGGTTAGGTTTAAGTTCAAGTCGGGTCAAATCGGTTTCGAGTTGAGTTCAAGTCGGGTTAAATCGGTGATGGGTTAAGTTCAAATCAGGTCAAATTCGAATTCGTGTTGAGTCCAGTTCGATTTCAGATTGAATTTGAGTCTTGAATTTCTCGGATCAAATCGGGTCGTTACAATTAAAATGGATGATTTTTTTCAGCTCCATTCGGTTTTACAACTCTAAATGCTAGTGCAAGTACAATAAATGCAAGTGTATATGTATACCTTGAGAAGGTATAAAATTTGGCAATTTATTCCCTTAAGGTAATTAAAGTGTGGACCCAAAGGAGCTCTTGGGCTAGCCTTAATTCGACAACTGTATTGATGTTTACATTGATTTTGGCATGGAGGAGCTTATTGGACTTATTTGACCGATTTAATCACCAGGCCCAAAACGCAAGCCATTTTGGTATCTAAACAGAAATTATCTTGGAGCAACACGCAATATATACATCCAAGTGCAAAGTGTTCATCGTGCACCCATTCTAAAAATAACATACCTTAGAGCATAACATTCACGCCCTTGAAAGATCATAAGGGTGAAATTCAAATTAAATAACATGAACCCCATAAAACATACAAAAAAACTAGCTAAGGAATATAATGGATAAATTAAAAGAACATGTATCTTAAAATAACATTAATTATTTTATTTCGACATTTGACAATATTCACAAACACTACTTTAACCAATAACATTTGTGATTTATAGATCGATGATGAGAAATAAAATACCCTGATTATGTGAGAGGTATCTTGTCATATTCCTTTCAATGTGCACTCACAAGATATCAACTTTTTATAATCTTTACTTATTAATCATTATTAGAGATATTTATGATTGAATTCATGCATGCATCGCCAAACATGATAAAATACATGTATCAACATCTAATTATTTAATTAACCCTTTTTTGAGTCAATGAATAAGCGAAGTACAAGGTGGATTTTAATCTACTCATATACTCCCTTCGTTTTTTTTTCTTTCTTTCTTTTTTTTTTATTTTTTTTTATTTTTTTTTTCTTCTTCTTCTTCTTCTTCTAATACTATGCATGAGATTTTGCACTATTTCTATGTTACCTTTGACTGAGTTTTTTTACTAACATATAATATGTAAATATGATCATGTAATACGTTGTTGGATTTGTCACAATGTCTACTTTTATAAATTATTATTTTTTTAAAATTTTTACTAATATCTAATTATATTAAAAATATTGATGGTCAAAATTGTGCCTCGACAAATGCAAACTCGAGTGTAGCATTTAAAAAAAATAGAGGGAATATTTGTTTAGTATACGTTTGACGATTTTTCACTATTCGTATACTAACTTTGACCATTATATAAAAATAAATATGTCATGAAATATGTTGTTAGATAGGTATTAATTCATAGTATCAAATTTTTGTAGTTTTTTTTTCTAATGTTTAATTTTTCATATGTAAGGTCAACTAGTGTGTTGGCATGTATGCCAAGTTTGACTATGTTGATTTTTCTATGACATAGGGAGAATATTGTATTCTTGAAGTGTTTTTGATTTGATCGAGTTCCTATCATATAACTCACATATAAAGCTAAACTTTTAGCCAGGACACGAGATAGCAACACTTAGCGTTTTAACTTTTCGTCAAGTGTTGCACCACATAAGCAACAACAACTAATTATTAATATGACACATTGGAAAAGTTTATTCAATAAAAAAAAGTAGGTTTAGAGTTTTATTATCAATAAAATTTGGATAGATTTTTAGGATAAAATTGTTGGTTTAAAGTTTTATTTTCATAAAACACTAATATTTCACATGTGCAAATTAAATTAAAACATTATTCAAACACTAAATTATTTTTATATCATAATATTCGTTTAAAAGAGTTATTCAAAATAAATCCATTTATGATATATTTTTAAAGTTGTATGATTATTCAAGTCACGATACAATAAAACTTAAGTCATACGATTAGCCAGGACGCGAGACATCAACAAATCTCTATCCAACTTTTCGTCATGTGTCGTGCAGTGCCAAGGAGGTAACAAATAATCATTTGTCTGACATGATTGATAAATTATATGGATAAATTTTTGAGGACAAAAAGTGGATATATTTGGATAAATTTCATAGGATAAGGTTGGTTTATTGTTTTATTTTCGATAAATTATGGATTGATTTTTAGGATAACATTGTTGGTTTAGAGTTTTATTTTAGACAAAATTACAATATATGATATTTATAAATTAAATTATAAATTTCAATAAATATCTTATTAATTCGAATTATAAATTTCAATAAATATCTTATAAATTCACTAACTTTTCACCAATTGACACACGACAAATAAGCATTAATGTGACACACTGACACGTATAGTGTCAAGTCAACGAAATTTGGATAGATTTTTTAAGATAATAAATTGTTTCAGAGGTCTATTTTCGATAAACTTACAATATTTCACATGTATAAAATAAATTATAACTTTCAATTAATATTTTATAAATTTGTTATTTTTACATCAGTAAAGTATTTTTAAAAGTTCTTTCTCAGTTTCATAAATATATTGCAACATTTTTCCGAAAAAGCTCTCACATTTTAAGCAAAAGTGTTGCATTTTTTTGTTTTTGGAGCGAAAGAAGTAGTTCAGAACAACATCCATTTATAATATATTTTAATCGATTGCAATAAAATACTCCACAATCTAATATGATTTTTATACTGTATATCTTTTGTCGGTCATAAAATTACTAATGGTGGCTTTTTTTTTCTTTTTTTTTTTTACCATATAACTAATATTTTTTAAAATATAATTACTTAGTGATCATTATTTTATGCATAACATCTTACTAATATTGACGGAAATTATGCATTAATATGACATGTATAATGTCAAATAAACAAAATTCCTATGGAATACCCATGGAAACTCAATATTAGATTGTATAAACGTTTTTTCCTCAAGAACTATCACTTTGTCGGAAAATGATTTGATATAATACTCGTATAAGCCTACCTAACATTTTCTTAAAAAATATATATATATATATATATGTATATATGTATATATATATATATATATATTTCATTATAGAAAAATTAATTTAGACTTAAAAAAAAACAAAAAAAAAAAAACAAAACTGTTAACATTTCTTATGTACAAAATGAATTATTATTTTCAATAAATATCTTATAAGTTTATTACGGAGTATTAAAATTTGACATATAGATAAAGAAGTTTATCTTAAAATTCAATAAACAACCGAGGCATCCCACGAGCACAAACTAGTTAGTTTTAATTTTTAGTTAAAATATAAATTATTCGTTGTCCCTTACTCTTAAGACCCCCACCAACATTTATATTACTTGTCTTGAGTCTTAGTAAGTGCGCTGAACTGTATTATTGTTTGTAAATGCAATCCTCATGGGATTTACCCCTACTTTTACTAATTACTAGGGTGGTAACGTGTTGGATTGGTGTATCATATCTAGTCATGTTTTGGGAGCTTTTTCAATTGATGGTTACATTAATGAGAGGAAATATGTAAACAAATTAGATAATATTTGAGTTATGCTCGATTTTTAAAATTTAAAATTAATACAGAGTAGTAATTGAATTATAGAAGTCTCTATATAAATGTAAGTCAATAGTTCACCATAAATAAATAAATAAATAATGAAATTTATAAATAAATTAATAATTTTGCGACAAAAAAAAAAGTTGAAAATTCCCTCCAAACAAAAACTACTTTAGTATAGGATATAGATATTTTAGGGGTATAAATGTCCACACACTATTCTAAGTTGTTAATAAAAAAAAAAGCAACATTAATGAAGGAAAAACAATTAAAAAAAAAAGGCAATTAACATTAATAAAGACAAAATAAAAACTTGTATAAATGAATGAGAATAATATGTAAATGCACATTTTAAAGGATATAATTAACAACACACTATTTATAGGAGTAATCTTGTACTTTTTATAAAGTAGGAATAACTCATAATAATTTAGGATATTTATTAATTTGCATGTGTTTAGACACCGCACCAGCAATACATGCAACTAACCACATCTATTATTGAGGCAATTAGGGCTCATAATTTCAATTCAACTTGAGTAAGCTTCACCAAAAGCTTTAGATCCCAATCGATGATAAAAAGAACTTTAAGATTCTGATTGGTAAGAACTTTATAAACTTAAACCCCAATGGTGTGTTTTACTTAATTTTTGCTTTCGAACGTAGTACTGTATATATTATGAAAATTCTGTAGTAGTCATGTTTTACCACATTTTTAAAAATTGGATGGCGGATTAATGATTTTTGAATTATTTTTAAATGCTAAAATTCAAAAATATTCATGTTTCTTATTTTAAGAATTCATTTTAAATTTTTGAAAATTAATTATTTTAATTTTTGATTTTTTTTCAAATTAATTTATAAAATTTAGTTTTAATTATTAATTAAATTAAAATTCAAAAAAATTATATTATATAGTTTTATCAAAAAATAATTATATTGCTTTTTCAATAATATTAACATTAAAATATAATTCAAAACTCATTAAATCTTAACCGTTCATTTTTTTAAATTATGGTTATCATTTTTAAAACGACAACCGTAGAATCATCCATATACTTCCTCTTCTTTTTTAAATGCATCATTTAAACTTTTGCACTACTCACATACCATATTTGACTTAATTTTTTTTACTATTATAAAATCACTAAATGTTATTATGTAATATATCATTAGATTAGTCACAATGTCTATTTTCATAATTTAATTTTGTTACAATTTTTACTAACACACAATAATTAAAAATATTAATGGTTAAAGTTATATCATGACAAGTGTGCCGGTAGAGCTGATGCATTAAAAAAAAAAAAAGAGTACTATATTATGTACCACTCCTTAGTTTTTTAGTGACACATTATGTATTTTTCCACTACATACACACATTAGATTTGTCTTAAATCTTTAACTTGATTATATACAAGTACAATTTAATGTTGAATAAGTTAATGTTAGATTAGTCACAAACTCACAATCTATATTTTCATATTAACAATCTTATAAGAATTTTAATAATTCACGTTGTTGGACATATATATGTTCCACATGCGTAAGCGGTATTTGTGTATCACTTAAAATATAAAAATAAAATTATAAGATTTGATAGAAAAAAAAATATGTATACATAAGTTTGTGAAAGGACAACTTGTAAGTTGTAACCTCAACATGGCCTTTGCCATTATTGTTAAATTGATGGAATTTCATAGTTGAAGAATATTAGTATATATAAAATAAACCAATTAAATGTGATAGCTACGTTGTACGTATTGTATCATGGTAAGGTATGTCTAAGGGGAAGATCCATGTCAGCTATCCATAGCTTCTGTCTCGCCAACTTGATTAAATTTGAATGGACGATACAAATAATATGGAGTACATCAATAATTGTCACAATAATGATCTATATTTACTACTTTGGTTTAAATAGCCTTAAATTATTTTACTATTTCAACAATCTAATCCCAAACTATTAAATTGTTCCAAGGATGTATGTATGTAGCTCAGTTTTCTTGAAAGCTAAATATAATAAAGTGTTACATCTTACATGTACTTTATATTTTTGTGCATCAACGAATTGATGTTGACGATTACTTCTTTTACTGCATTTCGAAAGTGAAGGCAAACAATTCTAAAATATAAAAACACAAAGTTGGTATTGGCCACACTTTTTAATTCGAATTAAGTAACTTTTCTTAATTATTTTAGTTTATTTTAGTTTTATTATATTTTTTTAATTATATTTATTAATCATTATTGTTAGAGATATAAGATATCGGAAAATATATGTGTGATATATTTTCCGTAGATATAATTAGAAGAATGAATGATATATTTAGGTTTATTTATGTTAAGATATTATTTAGAGAATATATCTGTATTATTTTTTTTTGGGTTTTTAAAGAGCTACAAGGGCGAGGGTGAGAATCGATCCCAAGATCTCCTAAAACCGAGAGGGAAGCTTTAACACTTGAGCTATCCTTCACTCTCATATCTGTAACATTTATGGTTAGGCTAGTATATTTTTTAGGAAGATTGTTTCTTATCTTATGAACGAACGTAGATTTTATATAAATATTCTACGTGCTATTGATCAATAATAATTAGGAAAATTGGTAAAAATAATCCCAACTTTCACCCATTCGCGTTAAATAATCCCAACTTTTGATTATTTTTAAATAATTCGAACTTTATGGGTCATTCGTTTTCTTTGGGCCTAGTTGACTGGTAACCGGTTATGTAAGTTCCCCTGCCCCTCTTCTTTGACTTCAGTCAATACCCACCACCACCTTTACCTCCATCCCAACCATCGCATCTCCTAGCCACCACCACTTAACCATCAATGGCGTCAGACCACCTCCCTTACATCAATGGCATCAGACCACCTCCCTTCTCCCTTTTCCCGTCGTATCCGACCGCCGACGATCTCCCCCCTGCACCAAAAGTGCAAAAATGGAGAGGGAGAGAGAAAAAAGGGTTATGGTTAATTAACGGGAGGGGGTGGTTTCGTGGCTAGGGAAGGTGAGAGAGGATTGTTTCAGGGATGGGCAAGGTGTGTAGGGTGATTTTGAGGCTAGGCATGGGGAGAAAGGTAGTTTCGGGGTTGGTAAAGGGGAGGGGTAAGGTTTTTGGGCTAGGTAAGGGAGGGGATTATGTCGAGGGCTAAACGAAGAGGGTGCGTGGGTGGTGTGGCTGGTCAAGGAGAGGAAGGAGGGTTTCGGGGCTGGGGAAGGGGAGGAAGAGGTTATTTGTGGTCATTGTGGGAGAGTGGGGTGGCGGCAGTGGTGGAGAAAGGGAGGAGCTGGTGGCTGGTTTTTTTTTTATACACACAATATATATATATATATATATATATATATATATATATATATATATATATATATATATATATATTTCAAACTTAACCTTGAACCCCACTGTGATCATGCTTTTAAGCATAGTGGCGTCCAAAGGGAAGGAAGCTAGAGATAAAAGAGTCGCCAACAAGTTTTAGGAACTTGTAAACCATTCACGGGTGTGAAGGTTACACGATTAATAGCAAGATCCTAGGCATGATACTAAACAAATTAATTACAAATCCTAGCATGTCATTAATAAAAATCATAATCAAAGCATTCACCTAAACATGATACTAGAAATCAATATGATATTAGAAATATTAATTAACACCCTAAACATGTACTAGGAATCAAAATCAACATCCTAACATGATATTAGGAATCAAAAACAACATCCTAACATGCTTTCTATCAATCAAGAATAATTAAGTAATCGAATTACTCATTCTGATGCCTCGTATTTATTTTTATCAAAATAATACACACGTTAGTAACTTCAAGAAAGATTAAATCAAATAAACCAAATAAATCAAATAAGAATTGAAATATAGATTTGGGACCAAACCCTCATAATTATCAACCTTTCACATCGAGGTCGAAGGCAACTTTGAGGTTGGCATGGATTATTCGAAGCTCGTGATGGAGGTATGGTGTGTGATTAGGAAAAGTATCAAGGATGTGTAAGGATGTGTTTAGGCTAGGCTAAGAAAAGAATCATGAGAGAGAGAAAGTATTAGAGAAGGGATTAGATGATGATTGTTGGTGATCAAGTTTGTTGATGATTGAAAATGGGGTGAAACGACCTCTGTTTATAAGGAAAAAAGAGAGTCAAAGGATTAAAAAAGAGTCAGAAATCAAATCAAAGTAAAACAGGTTCCATCGCGGTGCGACAGTTTTATCACGGCGCGACAGGGTTATCGCGGCGCGATGATCCTGCAATTTTACGGTTTTTGTTTTTATCATAACTTTTGATCCACCAATCAGAATAAGATAAATTATATATCGTTGGAAAGCTATGAAAGTGTAATTTCCAACCCAATTAGAATCAGATTGATATCTTTTGTATAATAAAATATATGATCAAAATAGTGGAACAATGTCAGTTTTGGATAGAGTTTGGTATTTTAATCATATTTTTTCCGTTTCTAATCAGAATTGAGATTATGATATATCATTGGAAAGATAACTTCATGGGCTATCCAAATATTCTAGATTTAGATAAAAATTATGAGGCACGGAAATCATATCGGAACATCTTTAAATTCAAATAGAATAAGAATTTTGAAATAAAGGAGTTTTATTCAATTTCAAACTCTTAAATATTTATCTTTAGAAAACAAGATAAATTAGAACCTTCTAGAGGATTCTATAAGCTCCTAATGAATCCTAATTGGTTTAGGATTGAGATTAAGGTATTTGGACCCTCCACATGATCATTGGGTCGTAGGTAAGGTGGACCTAGGTCCGGTTTAGTATTTTGGCCATAACTTCTTTGTTATAAGTCGGATTTGGGCTTAAAATATATCGTTGGAAAGATCTTTTCAAACCCCATCCAACTACACCATAATTGGACTAGGATTGTGGACTGAAATAGACTGGTTTGGACGTTTTATAAAGAGGACACAAAATGAATGATTTTGGGTTAAAACATTTAAGGAAGGGTTATAAATGGTCAAGGGGCTAAAGGGAATTCACAAGACTCTTCAACCCTTCACCTAACTAGATAATAAAAGATGTAAAAGGTATTCATCACTGGGTCTGGTTGTTGGAGAGACACAATCAAGTGTCTACACTAATCACGTGGTGCCATGTGTCCTAAAAACCTGTCATAACAGGTTGGTAACCCGTTGGGACCAAAGAAAGAGAATGACTCCTAAAGTTTGGATTATTTAAAAATAATCAAAAGTTTGGATTATTTAAAGAGAATGGGCGAAAGTTGGGATTATTTTAACCAATTAAACTTAATAATTAAACCATACTATTAACTTTTTGCCAAATTTGTCATGGTATCAAGATCGGGTTAGATCTTAGGAGTGTTCACAACAAATTTCTCCTACAGGTGGGTTAGAAATTACAATGTAACACACCGGTGGGATAAACCTTTCGTTAAAAATAGGGATGGCAATTCGGGTCAACAGGTCGGGTTCGGGTTAGATTTTGGGTCGATTTCGGGTTATGTTTAGAAACAATAAAAAAATAGTGTAAAACTTATTATTATTATGAAATATGAAATTTGGGTCAAATCGGGTCGAATTCGGGTTGTTCGAGTTTGGGTCGGGTTCGGATTTCTCTCAGTAACTTTGGGTTGGGTTTGGGTCGGGTTTTCGGATCGGGTCAGGGATTGCTTGCCCTAGTCAAAACTATAGATTTAAAAAAAACAAATTGGACTTCTGCATATTAATTTTTTTGTTTTAAAGGATCTTTGATATTGTTTAGTGTTGATGAAGAACGTGAGTGGTTGATTGCTAGTGGTTTAATTATGGTGTCTTGAAGGGCAAAGATGAAAACAAAGGCATCGATCTAAGTTTTTTTTTTTTTTTTTTTTTTTTTTTTTTTTTTTTTTTAATGAAAAAAAAATAATTTCGACTCTCTAGTGTCGTGAGGCAAGATATTTTGGTTCTTCTCATGTCGTGAGGTTGTCCTTATACCGTGAGATAGGATTTATATATTAGTTCTCCTTGTACTGTGAAACAGGGTTTATATATTGGTTCTCTTTGTACCGTGAGACAAGGTTTTTATATTGGTTCTCCTTGTGCCGTAAGACAAGGGTTTTAACAATTTTGAGTGTGGTTTGCTCTAAAAAAAACCAATAATTGTTTGGAGCTCAGTTTTGCTCAAGAAAAACCATTGTTTCGAGCTCGGTTTTGCTTAGGTTAAACCAAAATACGACGAGTTTGAGAAGATGAGACGTTCTCGTTGTAATTTCATTTACAAGTTCGAAAAGATTGACATTTTTGTTTGATAGTTGATTGATGAGTTCGTAAAAGATGAACGTTCTCATCATTAAAAAAGAAGAAGAAAAAAAAATGAAGGCGAATTCACCAAAGTAGTGCATCTCGACTTCAACCAAAAATGAATTTCCAATCGCAATGGTCAAATACGGTCCCTAAACTAATGTATCTGTAGTATTTTAGTCCCTCAACTATTGAGTGAGGCAATTTGGTCCCTTAGCACCGAGGAGTACTATTTCTGGCAAAATAGTTTAGGAACCTTGCCTTGTCATCAATAGTTTAGGGACCTACAATACATACTTAGCAATAGTTTAGGGACTTTGTCTGCTTAGTCATCAATAATTTAGGGACTTCCCTAAAATAATATTTATGATTACATGAAAAAAATGCTGACAAACTAAATCAGTTAATAGTTTAGGGACTTTGCATTCAATGTATCAACATATTTGTATGGCAAATTATCCAAAAAATTCGTTTGGTAAAAAAAAATAGATGTTACAAATTGAAATTTGGCTACATATTGTTGTATGTTCTTCAAATTGTTGTTAATCATCCAAAAATTACATATGCTCAAAAAAATTGTTGTGGGTGCATTAGGAACTGAAAAATTTTCACATCAAAACTCTAAAATTTTTTTGGATGATTAACAGCAAAAAAATTTTACATCAAAACTTTAAAAAATTCAAACCCTAACTCATTTTTCATAAATAAAAAAGCACATAAACTGAAAAAAGATAAAAATAGGATTAGATAATTTTCCAAATTCCCACCCAAACATAACAGTGGAGCTCTTGTTTTTTTTTTCCCTTTGAGTTTGAAGATGAAAAGTCACTTTCAATTTTCGTCTTTTTTTTTTTTTTTTTTTAAAGAAACCCACTTTCCAATGTCTTCTAGAGTACGATTAAATTAAAAGGTCCCTAAACTATTTTTGTTATGACTGTTATAGCTAAGTCAACCTTGTATTCCCTAAACTATTTTCTTTTATCAATTAATTTGACAAGTCCCTAAACTACTGTAATAAAATAATAATTAAATTTTGTCATATAATTTTAAATTGTCCCTAAACTATTTGGTCGGAAATAGTAATCCTTGCCTCACTCAATAGTTGAAGGACTAAAATACTACAAATACGTTAGTTTAGAGACTGTATTTTACCTTAACTTGAGATATAAGATATCGCAAAATATATGTGTGATATATTTTCCGTACATATAATTAGAAGAATAATATATTAGGATTATTTATGTTAAGATATTATTTAGATTAGAAAATATATCTGTAAGATTTATGGTTAGAATAGTATATTTTTAAGAAAGATTGTTTCCTATCTTATGAGCATAGGAGTACTCTACTTATTGATCAATAATAATTAAAGCATACTATTAAATTTTTTTTCCAAATTTGTCAATTATCAATCTATCTATAACTAATACTAAAATAGCAACCGCTGAGTATCCTAAAATTAGACACATGCCATGTTGTCATTAAAATTTTTTTCCTCCAAAACTATAAATGATGTCATCATTTTATGAATTTTAATTGAATAAAGTTCTAGTCAGCTATATTGTTATTAATATCAATTTCCGAAAAATAATCTATTTTCTCTAACAATAATAATTTAATTTTTCTTCCTCTGGTACCCTTTTCATCATTAAATTTTCTATAAGCTCTTTTTATTTTAAATATTTTTGATGTATAATTTCTTTTGTTTTTAATTTTGGTATGAAAAAAAAACAAATTTAGTAAATTTTATTCGTTCAAATTATGCATCGCTCGAGACTAATTTAGTTTATCACTATACAACAACTTTTTGGTGCAGCAGGCCACACCGTGTGGCCTGCTGCCAACTCAGCAAATATAACGGAGTCTGACGTGCATGACGCAATTTCAAGTAACTCCCAATTTCAAGTAATACATATTATAAGTAACCTCTAATTTCAAGTAACCCCTAATTTTTTTTTTTTTTTTTTTTTTTTTTTTTTTTTTGTAACAAAAGTAACCCCTAATTTCAAGTAACCCATATTATAAATTTTCCCTAATTTCAAGTAACCAATACTATCAGTAACCCCTTAACAGTTAACCCCTAACCCCTTTTCTTCATCTTCTTCTTTAATAGATCTCCTTCGAAGCTACTTCAATGGTGCCGAAGACGACGACGACGACGAACAACCCCAACTACACCAAATCACCAGAAACCCAACAACCCCGTTTATATGCTTTTGTTGCGGAATTGCTTGAGAATTTTGCAGAAAATCACACATAAAAACCCCAAAAATCGATTTGGGGGTTTTCAAATTATTTGATTTTTGTGTAAATTTCTTCCGTGAATTTGTTTGTATGTTGTACCAATCATCCTCATGAAAATTAGGAGAGATAAATCATCTTCATAGAAGGCAGGAGAGAGAAAAGCATGAGAAGGGGAATATAATAAGGAGTGAGAAGTGGACAAAAAAAAAAATGGCTTTAAATGGGGTCCGTTATTTTTGACTTTAAAATAACGGAAAATGGGGTTAGAAATGGGATCTGTTATTTTTTATAAGGAGACCGCATATGAAAAATTGTGATCATTATATGAATTACGAGATAGATGATGCTTGCGTACATTTTATTCTCGTAATTATGTTTAAAAAAAATGTTTGGATTTGTCGCTTCAATCAGCCCATTCAAGTTTTATTCGAGTTGGAAGTAACAAATTTAATTGAATACTCAACTACACTTTTGAGTTCTCTACATGTGAGAGTTTGGAATATTATTTGATTCAATTTATATTGTATTTGTTAGTTTATTTTGATTTATATTGTAGACATTCTGTCAATGAACTAATGTTACTTTAAAAAAAAAATAAAAAACAAAAAAATCGTCCATTAAATTCATCTATGAAATCAACTATTGACATTGCTCTATACGGGTATTTTTATTTTTGAAACCCTGTACGGGTATGGTAAGTAGGTTATTGGTTATAGTTCAAGTTGAACAAATATTTTTTTTAAATGGCAAACAAATGTTTAATTTATTATTAATTTTATTTAAATACTACCTTTGTTCTTTAATAAGAGAGTACCTAACTTTATTTCAAAAAAAAAAAAAAAAAAAACGAGAACAAAACTAAGGCTGGAAAGAAGAATGTTAAATGCATGTTTTTCAGGTGATTTGCATGGAGTAATATCTTAAGAACTGATTATATATTCTTAAAAAAATCATTCAATGACATACAAGTATTATATTGAATTGGAATAATTATTTTCGTTATTATATTTTTTATTTTACTCATAAAGGCGGTGCTAGTCTTAATCTCATTTATGTAATTAGTGACTCAATCAATCCCCTTTAACGTCTGATCAAGAATTCAAGATCGATAGGCATAGGCTAGCACAGCCCCCAAGTTGGATCATTAATTACCATCACATCTAGTAGAGTACGTAGTAATAGGTAGAGAAGAGGACGAGATCCCAAGTAGCTAGCTAGGTAGCTCAATATTTTTGGGTAAATCATGTGCATTTGAAGAACATTTTTGAGTCACTATACTAAGCTTGTGTTAGATAACCATTTATGTATTTGTTTAAGTTGTTTCATATTTTGCATTAAAATGTTGTCTATCCTAGATTATTAGAAAGATAATGGATGTGTTTGGTTATCAGTGTTTTGAGCCAAAAGGAGCTTATTCAGCACAATTAGAGGGTTTGACCAAACCAATCATCTAATTGAGGTGTTTGGTAAGCAGCGGATCACATTAGCTTATTGGTATGAATCAGCTAATTTTGGAAACGCTCCAAACCCCAGCGTATTCAAAATAGCTGATTTGATTACCTTGCATATTTACACAAATGTCCAAATATCACAACAACTCGCCCTTCTCTCCGAAAATTAATTAACAAAATTTAATTAATAGAAAATTAAGCAGAAACCTTATCACTAAAACAATGAAAAGGGGTAAAAAGATTACAATAACAACTATCATTAATGAATAACAAGATAACAAGAATCCATTATTTACAGGAAAAAATGAAAAGAAAAAAAAAAAAAAACGCCCAAACCGTTGATATTCAACATGGAGGAGAACTTCTTCATCTTCATCAAATTTTTATTCAAAAATAGGTATGCATGTCTTAATTTGAGAGTTTTAAACCTTGCTCCGAAATTTAAAATAATTTTGGAGTTGAAGGATAACTAAATTTTACCTTCATAGTTGAACTGTTGAGTAGGTAAATTAGATCTCAAAAATAGATGCCAATTTTCTCATTCTACTGCTTTTGATAAGAAGATGGGAATCTGGGATAAAGGTGATGGTGAATTCACTTTTTTATTTTTTATTTTTTTTTACAACAAAAGGAGATAAAGATGGTAGTGAAATAACTTAGGGAAGATGAAGAGGTGGGTAATGGTTAGTCTAGGTACTGTAGTTTTTATCTTTTTTTTTTCCTTAAATTATTTATAAACCTTGTTTTGGTAAATAAATATTGTTAGTGGGATAATAATTTTTGTAAGTTCTTATTAGTACATTTTAAATTATTTTCATATTTTCACATTTTATTTATTGAAGGATCAACAGGGTAATGGAATTAGTAATAAATATACTCTAGAAAGGGGGGGGGGGGGGTTGAATAAAGTATGGCAAATTTTCGAGAATATGAATCTCAAAGTTTTGACTCTGAAAAGTGAATCAATTTATTCTGCCTTGAAACTAATTTCAAGACCTTGAGATTTATATTCTCGAAAATTTGCCATACTCTATTCAACCCCCCCTTCTAGAGTATATTTATTACTAATTGCATAACTCTGTTGATCCTTCATTTGGTATCAGAGCAGATTTTTCACAAGAGATTTAATCATCCGTGAAACATGAATCCAATAGGTGATGGTGGCTTTGCTCAAGGACGATCTGCAAATCGTCCCCCTCTATTCCGTGGCAACAATTTTGCTCACTGGCGCTCCCTGATGCAAATGTTTGTAATTGATCAAGATCTGGAGCGGTGGGAGATTATCAAGAAAGGACCGAAGGTACCCATGAAGACAACTACAAGTGGTGATTCAATTCCAAAGGAAGATAGCGAATTCACTCAAACAGACTTAGAAAATGTTGCTAAAGTGATATGGGATGGACAAGCTGGTAGTAACTTATGAAGGAACAAGTCAAGTCAAGGAGACAAAAATCAGCATCTTTCTTCGACAGTATGAACTATTCAAGATGACGCCAAATGAAACTGTCAAAGAAATGTTTACAAGGTTCACTCAAATTGTAAACAACCTTGATTCTCTTGGAAAGATATTTACAAATGAAGAGAAGGTTAGGAAGATACTCCGATGTCTTCCAAAATCAAAATGGGGACCAAAGGTGACTGCAATTGAAGAAGCTCAAAATTTGAGAACTCTATCTCTAGACGATCTTCTTGGGAAATTAATTACCCAAGAGATGTCTCTGAATGAAGAAGATGGAGAGCTTACCTCCTCCACTAAAGGGCTAGCTCTCAAAGCCAAAAAGGAAGATGTCTCTACTAATGATGAAGAATCTGATAATGATGGAGATGATGAAGATCCTTTTGCTATTATTGCTAGAATCCTTGCAAAGATTCTCAAAATGAAGAAGAAGTTTCCTAGAAGCAAGGACAACAATCGGCCACAAAAATACAAGGGCAAATCATTCAACAAAGTCAAAACCTTGAAATGCTATATATGAATGCGGAGATGATGATCATCTGGTGAAGGATTGCCCCAAAAGATCATCTGGTGAAGGACTGCCCCACAAGAAGAAAAACGCAATCAGACAAAAGAGATTATAAGAAGAAAGCCATGGTCGCCTCATGGAGTGACTCAGATTCAAACGATTCCGATGAAGAACAAGCTAATCCATGTCTTATGGCGGATCACGATGAATTAAAAGATGAGCATCTCCAGGTAACCGTAAATAACTTAATCTTTAGTCCCACTAATGTTCTTTCTGAATTTTTACGTAACATGATTGTTAATGAAGAAAGCTTAATTCAAGAATCCAAAATTCTTAAAGGAAAGCTAAGCAAACAGGTAAGCATCTCAGACAATCTGGCTAAGGAATTAGCTGACCTCAAAGCAGCCCAATCCACTTTTGAAAACAAGGTCAAGACCTCAGAGTCAACTTTTGACACGAAGGTCAAGGCCTTGAAAACTGAAAACACTGCTTTAAAGCGTAAGCTTACTTCTCTGAGTTATTATAATAATAAAATGGAGAAAGAAAAGAAAAATTTAACTGGGAAATGCTTAGAGCAGCCTAATTCCTTGGTTAGATTCACTCAGTCAGAAGCAACAATTGATAAGATGTTGGGTGTACACCAATCATCCTTAAATAAGAGTGGTCTTGGATACAACAAAAATTTTCCTAAGAAAAAACCGACCAATTTTGTAAAAGCTAAGGATAATTGGCAAACTCCCACATGCTTCTACTGTTGCAAGAAGGGTCATACTAAGTTAACATGTCCTTTTAGAAGAAATGACCATCATATTGTTAAGAATTCTTTCCTATTTATCTCCGAGACCAAATCAAGTAAATATGGGTTGTTAAAGGAACCAGACCACCAAACATGGTCCATCCTGACTATGACTCGAAATTTGCAGTTTGGTCCAGAAAGGTTTGATGTTCTTTTATTTTGCAGGGGAATATGTAAGATCATAGATGGATTCTTGACAGTGGATGTTCTCGACATATGAGTGGAAAATCTTCCCTATTTTCAGAGATTAAAGAGCATCCTCGTGGAAACATAACCCTTGGTGACAAGAAGAAATGCAACATTATCGGTTTTGGTAAAATTGGTGATAATGCTATAAATTCTAGACGATGTGTATCTTGTTGAAGGGTTTAAAGTACAACTTGCTTAGCATATCTCAGCTTTGTGAGAAAGGAAATAAGGTAATATTCGATGAAGAAAACTTTGAGGTGCAAAGTAAGAAGGACGGTAAAACTATTCTAACAGCTCCTCATCAAAATAATGTTTATACTTTTTATTCTAACCAATGTGAAACACCAGTCTGAAATGTCTCAAGGCCTTGACTAAAGACCCAAGGCTTTGGCATAGAAGACTTGGTCATATTAACATGCATACTTTGAAAAAGCTTTCTATAAAGGATTTAGTACGTGGACTTCCTAAGCTGAATTTCAAGGATAAAGGTTTGTGTAAAGCCTATATTAGAGGTAAACAAACCAGAGGCTCATTTAAGATGAAAAAGGTTGTAAGTACTTCTCGACCTTTAGAGCTTCTACACATAGATTTATGTGGTCCTATGCGTGTCAAATCTTCTAAGGGAAAATAATACATCCTTGTTGTTGTTGATGATTTTTCACGATTTACTTGGGTTCCCTTTTTAAGAGAAAAATCTGAAGCTTTACTTGAATTTTCAAAGATTTACAAAGAGTTACAAACTCAGAAAAACCTACCTATTTGTCGCTGTAAGAAGTGATCATGGTAGAGAATTTGATCAACTAAATTTTGAAAACTTTTGTGCAAGATATGGCATTTCCCACAATTTTTCTGCTCCTAAGACACCTCAACAAAATGGAGTTGTGGAACGTAAGAACCGCACTCTTGAGGACATGTCCAGGACAATGCTTTTAGAAAACAGTTTACCAAAATATTTTTGGGCAGAAGCTGTGAATACAGCTAACTATGTTTCAAACCGTTGCTTAATTCGCTCTATTTTGAAGAAAACTCCTTACGAACTGTTTAAAGGGAAAAAGCTTAATATTTCCTATCTAAAACCATTTGGATGTACTTTCTTTGTCCATAATAATGGAAAAGATAACCTTGGTAAATATGATGCACGTAGTGATGAAGCAATCTTGCTTGGATATTCTTTAAATTCCAAAGCTTACAGAGTTTATAATAAGCGTACTAAAGTTGTTGAGGAAAGTATTAATGTGATTTTTGATGAAACCAAGAAGGGTACTTTGAGTGACAGTTTTAGAGGTTTGAAGTTGAACAAGTATGAAGAGCATTTCTCAGAAGAAGAAGATGAAGACAACTCATCCGAAGATGAAGAGAGAAGCCCTACCAAAAACCTCCAGGAACCCATCCTAAACACTGATGAACTAAATCAAAGTCTTAAATATACTCCTCAAAACCTTGACCCTACACCTCAAGACCTTGAAACCCCTCAAGAACTTGATCAAGTTACTTCTAAAATAACCCCAGGCCCCTCAGATCCATCCCAAGGCCTTGAAAGTGTGCTTCAAGAACCCATATCCTCTCCTTTAATGATGCGCAGAAAATTCAAACATGCCTCATCCCATCCTATAGATAATATCATTTCTGACCCAAAGGTTGGTAACCAAACCCGTTCAAACATAAAAAAATTTTGTGCTTTCCATGCTTTTGTTTCCCTCATTGAGCCAAAGAATGTCAACGAAGCTCTTCATGAACCAGATTGGATAATGGCCATGCAAAGCGAGCTGAACGAGTTTGAGAGAAATAAAGTCTGGATTGTCTCTCCAAGACCCAAAGATCTTTCAGTAATTGGAACCAGATGGGTATTCAAAAATAAGCTTGATGAAAATGGAAAGATTGTGAAGAATAAAGCAAGACTAGTAGCTCAAGGATATAATCAAGAAGAAGGGTTCAATTATGAAGAGACTTTTGCTCTCGTGGAAAGAATGGAAGCTATCAGAATTCTACTTGGTTTTGCATCTTTCATGAGAATTAAACTCTTTCAAATGGATGTCAAGTGCGCTTACTTAAATGGTTATTTACAAGAAGAGGTTTATGTCAATCAACCTCCTGGTTTTGAAAATGAGTCTTTTCCAAATCATGTTTATAAACTTGACAAAGCTCTCTATGGTTTGAAACAAGCTCCAAGGGCTTGGTATGAGCGTTTGTCAAAATATCTTTTAGAAAATGGTTTTAAACGAGGTTTGGTTGACAAATCTCTTTTTATAAAAACCAAATCAAAAGATTTATTGATAGTTCAAATTTATGTTGATGATATTTTGTTGGGTGCTACTAATGATTCTCTTTGCAAAGACTTTTCTAAGATCATGTGCAAGGAATTTGAAATGAGCATGATGGGTGAGTTAACCTTCTTTCTCGGATTGCAAGTTAAACAAGAAAAGGGATGCATCTTTATTAATCAAGGAAAATACACACGAGACCTCCTAAAGAAGTTCAACATGATGCAATCCAAAGAAGCAAAAACTCCCATGAGTTCAACTTTATTGTTAGATAAAGATGAAGACGGTAAGTCTATATATCAGAAGGAATATAGAGGTATGATTGGATCTCTTTTATACTTAACAGCAAGTCGCCCTAATATTATGTTTAGTGTTTGTATGTGTGCACGGTTTCAAGCTAACCCCAAGGAATCTCATCTTAGTGCAGTAAAAAGGATTCTACGTTATTTAAATGGTACTAAGGACTTTGGTCTTTGATATCCTGCAAATAGCAAATTTGAGCTTGTTGAATATTCTGATGCAGATTTTGCAGGTTATAAAGTTGATAGAAAAAGCACTTCTGGTTGCTGTCAATTTTTGGGTTTATCCCTTATTAGTTGGCATTCTAAAAAGCAAAATTCAGTGGCATTGTCTACAGCCGAAGCAAAGTATATTGCAACTGGTGCATGTTGTTCGCAAATTCTGTGGATATCTCAACAACTTCGAGATCTTGGCTTGAAATTTACAGGAATTCCAATTAAGTGTGATAATGCAAGTGCTATCTCAATCACAAAGAATCCTGTGCAGCACTCTCGTACCAAACATATTGATGTGCGACATCATTTTATAAGAGATCATGTGGAAAAAGATGATGTATCTATCTCTTTTATTTCTATCACTTATCAACTTGCTGACATTTTTACGAAGTCTTTAAGTGAAGATAGATTTAATTTTATACGGCTTGAATTCGGAATGTTAAATATGGATGCATCTTCCTAGGGGGAGCTAAGGTACGTATTTTACAGCTTTAATGTGTTGTTTGTTAAGCTGCACCTTACTTTAGGATCTTGACTTGCATGACAAAATCCTGAAATAAAATCGCAGTATATTAAAATTCTTGGAACATTAAATATTCGGTGGTTATCCAAGTGAGTAAACATTAAATATATATATTTTTTTTTAAAAAATAAAATGCTTTTTAAATTTTTTTACCAGCTGTAATTTATTTTTGGTTTTGAAATAGTGCCTTGAATCACGCGTCCTTCACATTCACTGGACCTTTGCAAACCGTCATTGTTCACCCTTTTCATGTCAATTCACACCTCTTTTCACCTTCCCTCTTCCCTAAACCTGTCAACTTTCCCTCTCTATCTCCTATTTATTTCTCTTTCTTTCTCTCTCTTCCTTCACTCCATCCCCTTCACTCATCCGAAATTTTTCTTTTGATTTTTCCATCTCAAATTCAAACTCTCTTCCATTATCAATGGAACCCAAAAGAAAATCCGTTGCTTCAAAACCCTCTTCTTGTAAAGTCACAAAGGCTTGTGCTTCATCCTCAAGCCAGAGAGTTCCTCAAGTATCTTCCTCTGAACCATCGAATTCAGACTCCTCTTTGTCTCAGATTCCTATCGTCAATCCATCTGCACTAGAGGTAAATTCTTCGTTTCCATCCTCTTGGTTTCGAAATAATACATCCCATGGTAAATGGAAAGATGGTTTTCACTCTCGTAAACTTTATCCTAGAATCACCCGCCTATATTACATCAATATGGTGATTAAAAGGAGTCGTGGGGAAATTACCCTTGATATTCTTGTCAAAGGGAGAGAAATCTCTCTGACTTCCTCAATTTTAGCCCGGATTTTAGGCACTTCTCCTGACTTTTCACGGGATTCTCATCCTTCCCGTTTAGAATGTGTCACTCAGGCTAGGGAACAATTCTTGCTTCCAAATCTGTCTTCCTCTCGTCAATTGACACACTCCACTCTTCGCCTTGAACCTAAAATAATTTTCACATATTTGGTGCGATGTATAGTTCCCCGAACAAACTCTAGGGAACTACTTACCGATCAAACCCTTGAAATTCTGTTCTTGCTCCTTAATGGCTATGACCTTGATTTGCCGTTTCTAATCCTAAATCATATGGTCCACTGCTTTTCATCTTCCGGGCCAATGCCTCTGCCTTACGCCAACTTACTTCCCAAAATCTTCCAATTCTTCAACATTTCTCTTGAAAATGAAGAAGTTGAGCGCATTCAATCGCCTAAAGTTGGTCTAGATTCTTTAACTAAAATCGGCATTATGTGTCTCCCCGATGACTCTTGGAAGCTTCGCTCTGACTTTACTCCAGAGGAGGCTGCTGCCCTACCCTCATCTCTGTCTAAGGGGAAAGGCATTGCTGACTCCTCCTTGTCCTCCACTCGCTTAGATGCCTTAAAGTTTGGTTTGGATTACCTCTGTCGTGACATTTAAGACCTTGATAGCAAGCTTGACCAAACCCATGAACTCTTGGCCATTGTAAATGCCAAAGTAAATCAACTGTTTCACCTCAATGCCCTCTCCTTCACTACTACTGGCAGTATTATGCCTCTTCATAAGGATGCTGCTGAGCATGCTAGGGAGAAATCTGCAAATGTCCTCCTAAATTGTGAACGTTTAGTGCGCAACCGACCAATTCTTAGACCTCTAGCGTCTGAACCTTCTATCATCACAATTGAGGAATATGGAGTGGTGAAGAAATATAGAGCTGAGGAGCAGAGAAGGTTAGATGAGATGCAACGGGACTAGACTATGAGGGAGGCTCATAAGAGTTTTGTTAACCGGGCTCAGGCTGATGTACGTTATCAGCAAGGCAGGAAGTGATTTGATGCTGGGATCAAGGCCTTATTATTTGTTTTTCCTATTTCTGTTTTTCACTTTGAACTTCTGTTTTGTAATTTTTTTAAAACTTTTTTAACTATTCCAAACATTTTCCCTCCCTTGTTGGATGTCAAAAAGGGAAGAAGTTTCCTGCTTGTTATATGATAAATGTTTTGGATATTAACTTTGTGTGCAGGTTTATTGGTTATTTTAATGATGGTTTTAACTTCCATCAAGGGGGAGATTGAAGACTCCACCTTGATGGGCTTTAATATTTTACTTAACTTTCTGATTTATGATGGAAGTCAAATCCAACAGGTTATTATATTCTATTATGGGCTGCTATAATGTGTTTGATTTTATTAAGCCCAATATATGTAGGATTGATATTGCTATAGTCCACGGTTTATCTTTACTTTGGGTTGCTTGAATATTAAACCTAAGTTAATGTTATCTAACGCAATTGTGATTTTCATATTTATATTTTAATATGTTGGATATATATTGTTAAAGTGAATGTTTGTCTTTTACACCAACAAATTCTGTTTTAACAGAATACATTAATCAAGGGATAAGATTTTATTTTGAAATCATGTATTTATCTTTTGACTAACCGATTAGCATGAGTTTCAAAGTTTGTTTTACAGAATCCCTTGAAGATAGACTGGATATTCCTGCTGAAGATTAACGTCTTTTCTTAAGAATATCTAGCCAATTGTCACCTAAGATTATTTTTTATTGTACCAAATTATCGTCAAAGTAAATTTTTTAACATGTTGTCACTAGTGGTCTTTGTTTTGATTTTGGCTAATTTAGTTAAATATTGTGAGTAGAGAAAGTCTAAATTATGTGGAGGAAGCCCCCACTAATCACCTTCATACAAAATTTGTTTTATCAAGTAGAAAAATGGTAAATAAATTAACAAAAAAGTCTCGTCATCATGACATTTTTGCAATTATATCAAAAATTTTGGGACCCGGTCATTTCTAATAATATTGTCGATTGATTTACCCTTTTACCATTCAATAGAAACATTTTGCTTATTAAGATGATAAACTTGTATTTTGTCATTTGAGTGTATGCTATTTTGACATTTGTATATCTATACTAATATATAAAAAGGCGTTTTTAAAAACGCCGATGTGCCACGTAATCCCCCTTTTATTGCGCCACGTTACCTTTTCAACATTTCATGATGCCACATCATCACTCAAACAATCTTAACCATTGCGCCATGTCACCCAAGAACCAATATATTTCGTATAAAAATTAAGGATAAGGAGATTTGAACCCTCAACCTTTCATAACAAAGATGATTATTTGACCATCTAAGCCAATAATCAACTATGTTATTAATATGTAAATAGATTTATATAAATGCAAACCACAATGTTCAATTTAAAAAAATATATAAAAAAAAGAATACTAAAAAATTAACTCAATTTGGGTTTAACAACGACAATTTCAATTTTGAAAAGCCTTTTAATAAAATTTATCGATTGCACATCTACAACAGTAGCAACCTGGGGCAACGGTCGAGATACTCATTAGTTTATAATATAAAGGGGAATAAAATAATTGATGTGAATTAGAAGGGTGATTCTTTAACAAGTGTCCTAATATCCTAGGTCTAGATCTAGGATACTATCTATAATTGCTTTTAAGTATTAATTTAGATAGTTTCTTTAAGTCCTTAGGAATTTTCGAGTCGGCCGTGCAGTGTTTTATGTTTGAAATATTAACAAAAACAATACAAACTTTTGAGCGGTCTGCTAAAAAAAAGTCTACCTTTTACAATAATTGTTTTGTACACCCGGGTGTACCATGCGGAAGAACGTCACCCTATGATGGTACACCCGGAAGAACATCACCCTATGAATAAAAGAACATTACCTATAAATAGAAGAACATTACATATAAATAAAACAACATTGCCTATAAATAAAAGAACATTACATATAAATAAAAGAATATTACTTATAAATAAAAAAAAATCGTAGTTATCATAATTTATTATACATTACAAACGAACATAGAGTACATAAAAAATAACGTTACATATAAAATACAGAACATTACATACAATAAAAGAACATAACTTAAAAATAAAATAACATTACATATAAATATAAAAGAACATTATCTTTCTGAAAAAGAACGTTACATATACATAATGGAAAGCTACTATCCAAACCCATGGAAGAAGATGATGAACAACAATGGTAGTGCCAAAAATTCAAACAATCAAGTAATTTCATGATAATAAAGCTTTATATGAACAACAAACATTATCACAAAACACAAAATATATGTAAAAATCACAAGCAAAGAGAGAGTTCACTATTGAAGCGCAACCTAGGGTTTCTTATTCATAAGTAGAACAAAGATGAACAAAGAAAGAGAAGTCACACCTCAAATGAGTAGAAAACCCTTCTAAAGTGAATTAATAGTGGAAATCAAGCAAGTTGAAAACTCAATTGCAAGGTTTTTAGCCAAAATAAAAAAATACCCAAAATTCTCAAATCATGAAAAATCCGAAAATTTGGTTGTGAAATTCGGATTTTGGAGTGTAAAATCTAGTATTAATGTGTTTGTGAGTGATGAATTAAGTACATAAAACTATAAAAATCAAGAAATAAAATGGAAGAAGAAGTTAGAGGGAGAGGAGAGAGAGTATTGAAGAGAGAGAAAATGAATGGGTGAAATAAACATTACATTACATATAAAAAAAAGAACATTACATATAAATGAGGCTTCATAAAAACAGAACATTACATATAAATAAAAGAACATTAAATTTGTCCCAATGTTCTTTTATTTATATGTAATGTACTTCCGGGTGTACCATGCACATGGTACACCCCCTCTACCATACTATTTTCATACCTTTTAATAATTTCTGAATAATACAACCTTTACGGGATATCAACTTTAAACATGATATTTTACCTACAACCTTAATGACCGATCACTATCAATTAATTTATTTAGTTCGATAGAATTCTTTAAAAGTTTGATTAACTCCTAATTAATACTTTAACTATGGTTAATTTTTTAAAATTAAAAAATATATATTTTTTAAAATATATTTTTTTTAAAAAGAACCAGACCCTCCTCCACTAGCCGACCACCCCTCCTCCTCCACTACAACTAGCCTTATCCCCACCCCAATCCTCCGCTGGTGCCCAACCCAGCCCCACTCCCTTTTGCCGGCCCGTCACCCCTCCCCTCCCCCAAACTACCGTTCCTGAAACCCCTTTCCCTCCCCACGAAACCCTTCCTCCACCCTCGAAACCCCCAACAGCCCCTCCCCCACCCTCGAAAACCCTAGGTGGTAGGGTTTTCGAGGGTTGGGGAGGGGGGTTTCTAGGGTTTTCTGTGGAGGGTAAGAGTTAAGGTAAGGAGAGGGAATGGGTCGGATGCTGGGAATGGGGTCGCTGAAGCGTAGAAGGGGGAATGGGGTGTCGGTAGGGGGTTGTCAGAAGGCCGGGCACGAGGGAGGGGGAAGGTAGTGATTGGTGGAGGAGGGGTGGGTTGTTTAAATAAGTAAAATAAAATAATAATGATAATAATAATAATAAAAGTAATTAATATTATTTAACTACATATATCTTGTAAAAATTAAAAACATTAAATTAAATTTTCAAATTAAATTTCTAGACCAATAAAACAATGACACGTGTCCCATATAACTTGTTAAACATGTTACTATAGACACCAAAAAATGTCTCCTTGACCAAAGCCTGATGACGAAACAACCTCTCATTGCCTAATTTGGTTCTGGTTCGCGTAATAGATTTAAGAATTACTCGAATAGTCCTTTTGTTCTAACCCAAAATTATTTTTAAAGCCATTTTATCCATTTTGTTAGCCCAAACTTAGCCCATTTTCCCCTTTCACAACTCCAATCCCAAAACTGGTCAAAACTGAATTTTGTGCCTCATAATTTTTATCCAAATCTTATATGGTTGTATAACACTTGAAATTATCTTTCCAATGATATATCATAGGCCCAATTCCAATTAGAAACAAAAAAGATATGATTAAAATACCAAACTCTATGCGAAACTGACACTGTTCCAGTATTTCGATCATATCTGAAATTCTACAAAGGATACCAATCTAATTCCAATTGGGTTGGAAAGTAGACTTTCAGAATTCCAACTATATATTATTTATCTTATTCGGATTTCTGGATCAAAAATTATGATAAAAACAAAAACCGCAAAATTGCAGTCCCTTGCTACACGTTTTCGAAAATCTATCTTCTTTCAAAAATCTATCTTCACCCGATTTTAAGCCTATAAATACCACCATTATTTCTGATTTTTGGGAGAATTGGACAACCATACAAATATCTTATCAATCCCAAATCATTCCAAAAAGGCTTAGACTTAAAATTTCGACGTACAATTTCTATTGTTCTTAGCTTTATTTCTAATAAGATTCGAAGTTTCTACCTTTTTGACCAAGGCGTGAAGGCATAATCTCGAGGGTGCTATTAATTTCTCTAAATCTTTAATTTAATTCTTGTAAATTATTATTTTTTTCAAGTTACTAACAATTTATTCATGATGTAGTATTCAAAGTTGTACATTCGGAGTGAGTATTTGATTCTTTGTTTTGTTTACTCTAATTATTTTTATTGCTTTGATTACTACCATCATGTTTAGGATTGTATTTTTAATTATTTAGTAACATGCTAGGATTGTTATTAATCTGTTAAGTATCATGCCTAGGATCTTACTACTAACGATTTTTTTTTTTATGATTATTATTATTATGATTATATGTTACTTGATTATCAATGATTTGTCCCTATTTCTCGATCACACCCATTTTTGCAGGTTTAAAGGGAATTTGTAATTGAAATCACACCTAATAAGATATTTAATAATTGGATCTAGGTTTAACATGATTTTAATTCAAGTGATCACAAGTATTATATTTAATAGTGCATTAATTATCAACCAACATAGATTAAACAGGTTTAGGATTAATTTGATGTATGTATGTTGATCGAAAAGTGCGCATGAACTTCAATAAGGATTAAGTATAGGCCTATTCTAGGGTGGGTTTGACCTCTTTGAAAGTCAAGTTCGTACCATCATCCTCGAACATTGAGTCATGGTTCCAGACCACTATGGAGTTTGTTTGGGGGTTTTCTATGTGTCCTTCGGGAGAGTTACAATTTCCTAGCAGACTTCCTTCTTACGCCTGTACCTGCACCTAGCAGACTTCCTTCTTGCGCCTGTACCTGCACAAGTAACGGAGACTCCGGATGGGGGGTGGGAGTTCCGCCTCCGAAGATTAAGTTAGTATCTTTTCGAAGTGGAATAAGAACAGTAAAAGCTTCTCGGTTCGAGAGCGTTTCAGTAGGTTTTGGCTTTGTTTGGTTTTTTTTTTGTGGTTGCAATTAATGTATGTGTCATAAATGAGGTCTACCCTTACTATTTATAGTAAGGGAGAACTGTACCTCAATTAGGGTATAAGGGACACGTGTCTGCAAAGGAATTGGGCCTTTGCAGACCGCTGAAAGATTGACACGTGTCAAGCCTTTATTGGGCCACGTGTCTTAGGGTATTTTCACCCTAAACATCTGCCCCTCACAGGTGAGATGTGGCAAACTCACGTGTCATCTGTGACAGACGTAGGGTGCATGGGGTAAGTGACGGTTCGTCTGCTTCCCCCCTCTTGAATTTCAAATTTTCGTGCAGAAGGTGACTGTTCGCCTTCTGCCTCTTTCTATAAGTAGGGTGGCTACCTCTTTCCTCCGCACTTTTTATTTTCAAAAATTTCCTGAGAAGAAGCTCTGATACCGGCTGCTTCTTTCAAGACTTTCGAGCATCCGGTTTTCGCAAGAACTTGACATCTGCCTTCCGGCTGAGTGCGGATTTAGTAAGGTACCGTCTGCTTTCTCCCTCTTTGCCCCTAGATTAAGGACCTCACTCGGCATTTTGCCGCCTGGGTATATTTTGTCCAAAATTTCTGAATTACCCCTACCTCATCCGGGATTTCCCGTGTGAGGTTTTTGAAATATTTCCCTAGTTGTAAAATGCCCTCATCCTTCATTTTGCCGCATGGGGCTGGCTTGGGACAAGTCCAAAAATCCCCCTCATCCGGCGTTTTGCCGTCTGGAATGTTTAATACACTCCCATCCGGTATTGTGCCGCATGGGACCCCTTTGAGCCAACTTTGTTTTTATTCAGACTAGTCATAAGTAACCCCATCCGGCCTTTAGCCGTATGGGGGTGGTTTGATCAACCTTTGCTTTCAAACATCTTTCAAATTGCCCCCATCCGGCATTTAACCGTATGGGGGTAGTTTGAGCAGCCTTGGCTTTTTCTCAAACATCATTCAAATTGCCCCCATCCGGCATTTAACCGTATGGGGGTAGTTTGAGCAGCCTTGGCTTTTTCTCAAACATCATTCAAATTGCCCCCATCCGGCATTTAACCGTATGGGGGTAGTTTGAGCAGCCTTGGCTTTTTCTCAAACATCATTCAAATTGCCCCCATCCGGCATTTAACCGTATGGGGGTAGTTTGAGCAGCCTTGGCTTTTTCTCAAACATCATTCAAATTGCCCCCATCCGGCATTTAACCGTATGGGGGTAGTTTGAGCAGCCTTGGCTTTTTCTCAAACATCATTCAAATTGCCCCCATCCGGCATTTAACCGTATGGGGGTCGTTTGAGCAGCCCTGGCTTTTTCTTAAACATACAAATAGCCCCCATCCGGCTTTTAACCGTATGGGGGTCGTTTGAGCAGCCTTGGCTCAAAACTGTTTCAAATTGCCCCCATCCGGCTTTTAACCGTATGGGGGTTGTTTGAGCAGCCTCGGCTTTTTCTCAAACATACAAATAGCCCCCATCCGGCTTTTACCCGTATAGGGGTCATCATGAGGCCGCCTGACCTCACCCCTATCTCTCTCGGAGATGTTAACTTCCGGAAATGAATATTCAGACGACTAGCCCTCATCCACCGAGTTGACCAGTTTCCGAATGTTGTCTTTTGTGCCTCGAATGGTAGGCCCACCTCCCGCAAATCCAGCGGCTATGGTCAGGATGGTTTCCTCATCCGTATCCGATTGTGTAGCCGTCTTCTTTGGGGGTGGTCCTCTTGCTTGTTTAGGTGTACCCCTTGACTTGGAAAGATAAGATTTGAGAGCCCCCTCATCAGCGAGCCGGTCGAAGAGCCGCCTGAGGCTAAAGCAACCCTCAGTGTCGTGGCCAATTTCCTCGTGAAAAAGACAATATTTGCTCTTATCCCGGGCGCTTAGAGGACTCTTCATAGGAGACGGTTTTTCAAGATTCAACCGGTCCTTTACTTCGTTGAGAATGGAGGCACAGTCCTTGTTGAACTCGTACTTTGGCACATACGGATCCGACCTCTTCCTTTTCTGGAAAGGTTGTCCGGATGAGTCTGCCGCCCATACCCCCTTTCTCTTGTCTTCCTTTTTGGCCGACTGGGTAGGCCGATTCTCTTTTTTATCGGATCTTTTGTAATCCGTTGGAAGTTTAACAGCACACAATTCCACTGCCTGAATGTAGGCCTCCGCCTTCATGAGTGCCTCGTGAAGAGTGGAGACCCTCTTCCTAACTAAGTCAAACTTAAAAGTTGATCCATCTTTTAAGCCTTTGAAGAAATCAGTATAGGCAACGTCATCAGACAATCCATGGATTTGGATCCTCATCAGGTTAAACCGCCTGACATATGACCGGAGCCCCTCTTTGTCTCCCTGTTGTATTGCCCCTAGATCAAGGCTTGTTTTCTTGGCAGGGATGTTCATAGAAAAGTTGGACGTAAACCAGTAGGCCAAGGTCCTGAAATTATTGATGCATCCGGCTGGGAGGTTACCAAACCAACGTTGAGCAATCCCTTTCAACGTAGCCGGGAAGCACCGGCACCATGCGGCATCATCCAAACCCTGCAAATACATCAGGTTGGTGTATGCCATAAGGTGATCTTCCGGGTTGGTGGTACCGTCGTAGGCGCCTACCAACACGTTTTTGATTTTAGACGGCTGGGTCATCTCGGTGATTTCTCTGGAGAACGCCGTTGGCTGTTCCCCAAGGTTGAGCAGCCGGAGCTGCCAGTCCATAGGCTGGACGGGCGACTGATGCTGCCCCCCGAAAATACCTGCCTGTGCATAGGGGGATCCAAAGGGCGTATACGGTGTTCCATGCACTTCCGGTTGGATCATATGGGGGCCGGATCGAGCGGAAACCTCGCTCGTCCGGCTGTCATTGTTTGTTCTCGAGTGCCTTCCTGAGGTGGCATTGAAGCTGTCTCGAAAGGTCGATGTTGATGCCGACTCGGATCGCTGAGTCTTTTTATCTTGGATGAGCGTCCGGGCATCAGAATAGACTTTCTTGGTTCCATCCGGCTGAATGTGCCGGACGGGCTTTCTGACTCCATCTATAGGAGTGTGCATCTTTGAGAAATCAAAGAGCCTAGCTGGCATGTCTGACTTCGGATGTGGGGTAGATGCTCTACCCTTGACTGTTTTGGCCGTCTTTTTACCGTGACGCCTTTCTTCCGCCTGACCCTTACGGGGGCCGGCTGTGTAGTCCAGAAGGCCTTTGATCTCTCCTTTGAAGCTCATCATCATATTCATGAGCTCATCTCTAGAGACTGGGGAGTCTCCAGCGGTAGAGGTTAACCCAAGCGGCCCCCTAGTTGGCTTGCTAGGAGCCGCCTGGTTCCCTTCCCGTTCTCTCTTATCTTTGGAACGGGTGTTCTTGGTCCTCAAAGAGCCATCCGCAGCAGTGTAGGCTTCCAAGTCATAGTTATCGGCTGTATCTTGGTCCGAATGGACCTCAACCTCCCCAGTAGGCAGATTTCCTTTACCAGGTAGTATAGGCTCAGATGTCATCTAGAAAGTACTCTCCCCACAGACGGCGCCAGATGTTTGGGGGTTTTCTATGTGTCCTTCGGGAGAGTTACAATTTCCTAGCAGACTTCCTTCTTACGCCTGTACCTGCACCTAGCAGACTTCCTTCTTGCGCCTGTACCTGCACAAGTAACGGAGACTCCGGATGGGGGGTGGGAGTTCCGCCTCCGAAGATTAAGTTAGTATCTTTTCGAAGTGGAATAAGAACAGTAAAAGCTTCTCGGTTCGAGAGCGTTTCAGTAGGTTTTGGCTTTGTTTGGTTTTTTTTTTGTGGTTGCAATTAATGTATGTGTCATAAATGAGGTCTACCCTTACTATTTATAGTAAGGGAGAACTGTACCTCAATTAGGGTATAAGGGACACGTGTCTGCAAAGGAATTGGGCCTTTGCAGACCGCTGAAAGATTGACACGTGTCAAGCCTTTATTGGGCCACGTGTCTTAGGGTATTTTCACCCTAAACAGAGTTAGCAATCTCTGTGATTGTGAATGGGGTGTAACCTTCACAATCGTGAACGGTTTACAAGTTCCTAAAACTTGTTGGCGACTTTCTTTCTCTAGCTTCTTTCCTAGGATCACTGGCATGCCTAAAAACATGACCCATATAGTAGGGCGAGATATAAATTCCATACAGTTTTTTGGCGACTCCACTAGAAAGGAATTCTAATTAATTTCTAATTTGTTTGGCAATTAATTAGAATGGGTGGATGAGACTTGAAAAATTCTTGATGTTCATGCGTGTAATTTTGATTAATATTGTGGCATAAGCATAAAAAGGTATGCATTGGTAAGACCATACATAATGTGTCGAAACATAGGAATACACGTATGAAAAGGCCGATAAAATTTTTCACAACTAAAATCGAAAAGACGCTGCGAAAATTGGAAAAAATATCGAAAATCGAGCTTGCCGCAGAGCGCCAGAACTGTCGCTAGGCAACAACGGTCAACGCCGGACGACAAGCCTGTCGACAGTCCCAACGCGTCGCGATAGGTAGGGGTGTTCAGATCCGGGTACCTGGGTTTTCGAGTACTTGAAAATGCGGGTTCCCGAATCATCGGGTAGTTGAACAGCCGACCCATGACCCGACCCGAGAAACTTGGGTACCCAGGTAGGGTACTCGATTTCTTAAATTCTTGATTAAGAAAAATTAGAACAAAATTACCCCATCTTTGAATATTAAGATCGATTGTAGTCATCATAAAAAGCTGTAAAAGTAATTAAAAAAAAAAAGTGCTCTAAAATTACTCAAATTATTAGATCTATTACTCATTCAAACACAAATTGAGTTTGAATACTACTTGTAAAGTTAGAAATTTATCATATACCCAATCATCTGAATCAAGTAATCAACAACATAAATCAAATAAATTGTAAAATTTAGGGACCAAAAATCCAAACTTGTTTTACACATTAATTTTTTAACAAACCCACAATTATAATTATATATATAAAAACAAACTAAGAAAACCAAAGATCTAAAAATACCGTCACACTCGGAATCACCGCCACGCCATCGCACGTCGCACTCGAAAGCACCGCCACCACACTTGTGCTGCGTGTGCCGTGTATGCCCTCATGAACTCATTACTGGAGAATTATGTTGATGGACATGGGCTCAATCACTTTACAAAAAACGAGTAGATTGTCTAAGAAATGGCAATAAACTGATTCCTAGATCTATGATAATGGAGAAAGTGCAGGTCTTTTAAAAAAGAAATTGATTTCCTTCTTAGTTTAGGACTTTTTGTAAGACATCTTGCTAGCAATGGCCGAATATGATTTGTGAGATGGAGGAGAGACTTAAAGTTGTGAGATGATAACTCTTCAATCTAGGAATAAGATGGAGGAGTGATTGTAGAGTTGTGAGAAGGAGAACTATAGGCGCATAGTTCATATAAATTTGCAAATATATTAGATGGCAAAGTTGTTATTAAGTTGAACTTTATGAAAGGTTGGTGGGCCCTGAAAGTGCCAAGTGGGATTGAAGTGGAACGGAGTTGAGAGAAAAATAACGGGGCATAAAACCAAAAATTTACCCACTCCCCACAAAAGCAACTTTTTGCATAAAGTTTAATTAAAAAAAAATAAATAAATGATTGAGGAATGCTTTAATGGAGATGAGTGTTTCTCCATGAACACCAAATCACGATTCTTATAGCTAAATTAAACCCAAAATTGCAGTTAATTTGTGAATCTGAACTACATTTTAACAATGCGAAATCGGTTAGCTGATATATTGGGAGTTGATTTAGCGGAAGCATTGTGGGAAGGTAGTGAAGAAGGCTATGGTTGCGCAAGGGAGTTGCAGTTTGATAGTGAGAATGTAAGTGTTCGAAACCCCTATGTAGCTCGTTCTGTTGTGTATGAGGTATTTGTTCTAGTTAGCAGTTAGTAATGCATGAATTAGGGGAGTAAATAAAATTGAATTAGCTGAAAAGTTAGGGGTTTTTTGGGTGTATTTCAATTATTGTTATCGTTTCAATTTATAGTGTTGTTGATACTGATTGTGATAGTTCTTAAATTAGTTAGCATATTGTTTAAATGTAAGTCATTTTTCGAGCAGTTGCTGTTGGTATTGTTAGATTGTTGATTGTAACCTGATTATTGAGGTGAGTGTGGCTAATTTGTGTTGTGTATGTTGAAATTTGGAGTAAGTTGTAATTAATATTGAGGGTTGTCTTTAAATTTTGAAATTAATACTTGGAAAATGGTTGTTCAGTGGTATGATGCCAATGACGATTTCTGTAGGCATGAAAATGATGGTATGTATGTTGTAGATATTGTACTTTTTTACTTGTGGTGTTGTGTATATGATTGTTTTATGGCTATGTCATTGTTATGGGGGGGGTGTTGGTGGTGACGATGATGTATGTGGTAGTGAGGAAGGATTTGAGAGTGACAATGGGTATGGAGAAGGAGATGAGGAGGAGAATAAACAAGGATCAAAAGATGATGGAGAAGAATGGGGGTCAGATAATGAGGGAGAGGGCTGGGGGTCAGATTATGAGGAAGTAGAAGTGGAGGAAGGAGTTCAAGATGAAGGGGTAGGGGCAGGAAGTTCTTCTTTCATAACACCAAAGAAGAACACTGTGCTGGTTAACACTGTATTTGGTGTGAAAGAGGAAGTACCAGCCTCGACTTTGGGTATGGTATATGGTAGTTGGGATGAGGTAGATAGTTATTTTTTGAGGTATGCTAGGCAAAGGGGTTTGATATAGTGAGGGCTGCTGCTGGGTTTGCCAAGGTGAAAGAAGGAATTAGGAGATGGAACGTGTTGTAAGCAGAAAAGGAATGCTAAGTGGACTTGCGACTACTACGGAAGACCTTCCAAGAAACGTAAAGTGGACGTACTTAAGGAAGGGTTGGTGCAAGATGAAGAAACAATTGTGAAACGCAAGACGAAAAAGTGCGGGTGTGGGCTGGAGTTGTATGCTAGTGTTGATGAGGAAGGGAATTGGGTTGTTCGAAGGCTACACTTGGAGCACAGTGGTCACATAGTTACACCAGGAAAGTCAAAGGATGTAACAATGTTCAGGAAGCATGAGTTGGAGGTCAAAAATGGACACTTGGTGAACCGGATGTGTAATGCATGGAAGTCTAGGGTGAAGGTATCGCAGATGTACAGTTGTTTTGCGCGGGAAAAAAACGGAGTGGATGAGATGTCATTTACGCAGAAAGACTTGGAGAATGCAGTGGCTGAGAAACAAAGACTGGAGCTTACTGAGGGTGATGCAAATGGCATGATAGAGTACTTCAACAAAATGAGTGCAGACAATCAAAATTTTTTCCATCTTTGTAGGTTTTGGAAGGACAGTGCATTACAAGATGTTATTTGGGTAGATGCGAGGAGTAGAGCTGCGTATGAGGAGTTTGGAGATGTGGTCCGTTTTGACATTACATACCTGACAAACAAATTTCACCTTCCCTTTGCTGTGATTATCGGTGTGAATCACCACGGGCAGAGTATACAATTTGGCTGTGCATTGATTACTCGGGAGACCAAGAGACTTACGAGTAGGTGTTGAGGAGATGGCTACATTGCCTGGGAGGTAAAGCTCCTATCTCGATCCTAACGTATCAAGATCCGGCTATTAGGAAAGTCGTGCATATGACCACGAGTTACACTTGTCATAGATGGTGCATATGGCACATCCTTCAGAAGTTTGGGAAGTACGTGGGTAAGCATGAGGAGTATGAAGCTGTGAAGGATGAATTTGAGAATATCATCTACGGTAGTTTAGATCCCGAAGAATTTGTAGATCGTTGGTTGGACGCAGTTGATTATTATAAACTACAAGAAAACAGTTGGCTTCAAGGTAAGGTTATTCAGCTTAATGTTTTTTGTTTTTGTGATTACTTTATTGGTTAATGGTTGTCAAAGTTGATTTATCCTACACCTGTTTATAGTCTATATTTGAGATTGGTTAATGTACTTTCATTTTGGGTGTGTAGTCCATGTCATGATCTGAATCTAGCGCTGAAACAGGGATTGTGAGTTAGTGTGCAGGAAGGTGGAAGAAGTTCTAGTGTTGTGGTATTAACTGAAGTCGTATTTTTATGTACCACTATATGTACATGTTGTATTTTCTAAAACATCCAGTGGTATGTTTTTGTACTACTGAATGTATCAGTTGCTTGAAGAAGGAATTTTTTTTATCTTTGTGTTACTGGCAGAGGGTATTCATTGTTCTCTGTAATTTGTATGAAGGTACCGATTGTATCTTTTATATGATACAGACCTGTATGAGGAAAGGCACATGTGGATCCCTGCCTATTTGAAACATTTATTCTGGGCTGAGATGAAAACAACGCAACGTTTGGAAAGTTTCAATCATTTCTTCAAAGGATATGTTGACAAGAACACAACCTTGTTTGAGTTTGTGCTTCGGTACTGCGATGCTATGCAGATAAGGACTGAGTCTAAAAGAGTAGTTGACTCGAACACACTCCGGTATGTGAGGTAGTTGTTGACTAATTTCCCTGCGGAGGAGGTGTTCCAGAAGTGCTATATAGACGCGAAATTCAAAGAAGTTTAGCGGGAGTGCACCAAGATGTTGTATGTGCGTTGTCTAGATCAAATAGAAATTGGAGAAAGTGTGATTGAATTTATAATAGAGGACCGTGTTTAGATCAAGACAAAATATGCAATAAAGAGTCTGTGACAAAGGTTTGGAGATGCTATAGGCTTTTGTTTGATATAACCACATATGAAGCAACTTGTGATTGTAAACACTTTGAGTGTCATGGAATAATTTGTCGACATATGATTATGGTGTATGACCTTAGTGGTGTTACAATTGTTACTAAGAAGTATATTCTTCGTCGTTGGAGAAAGGACGTTCAACGGAAACACACACGAGTAAAAGTAGCTTACAATGAACCACTTATAACCGATGAAGTGAGGCAGTATCACAAACTTATGGGGAGTTATGAATCAATTTTCTCTAAGGCTTCTGCTTGTACCAAAGCCGTTAAGGTTGTGACAGAGTTGCTATAACTAATGGACCTCAAAGTGGATGAAGTGTTGGCAATGGTTGCCAAAAAGGAGGAACAGGAAGCGAAGGCCAATGCAGATTGTTGAAGGTGAAGGTGGTGAAGGTTTTGTTGAGACCCCTTCTTCTGTGGAGCAGAACAAAGTACGTGATGCCACAGCTACGCCAGTGACAGATCGATCGGTTTTGCCAAACACCACCACTCTCGTAAGTGGTTTCCAAGGGAGTTGCGAAGGATCTGCCCCACGGCGGATTAAAGATCCACCATTACCGAAGAAGAAGGCCAATTGTACTACGAATTCTAGGTACCCATCATGCACAGAAAAAAAAGGCAAAGAAAGAGCTGCTAGGGCTAAAAATGCTGCCAAGAAGCAAGCTACCCAAGCCCAAACCAGTGTATCATTGTCAACAAATCAATATATGCGGTCGGTTGGAGGAATATAAATGAGGGATTTGGATAGTTCCTTAGGTTACTTTACTGCTGTAAGGGGAAGAAACTCTGGTGGGGGAGGGGTTGTTAGCTAGTCTACTTGGTTTGACTCCTGGTACAGGAAGGTCTAATCCCAATTAGTGTACGGGGTTGTTGTTTTCTTTGTTTACAGTAGTAAGTAAATGTCCCATTATGTATTTTAAGTTTTACTCATTATTAAAATGGTACATTTTTTACAGGCGGAAATGGGCTATTTACTTCTAACATGCTGACATGATGCACTTGGAACTTGTGGTACTTATATGAGCAATAACAACTTCTATGTGAGGGTGCTCCTTTACCAAACCATTCGTAGATCCAGTGGTACATTTCATTGTACGTAACTGTACCATAAATAGTGTGAAAAAATCCAGTGAGACAATTATTAACATATAGAATACCATTGAGACGATTCAGATTATCTCCATGACTTGTGTAGGTATCAATTTGTTTCGAATCGTAGTAAATTATATCCTCTTTGGGGGCTCAATATTTGGGCAACATAAATGAAAATCCTATTCGTAATGGTACATTTGATTGGCTTAAGTGTACCATTGCATTCATAACGGTACATCTTTCCGACTTTACTATACCACTATGTTTTATAATGGTACTAAATTCCATCCTATTTGGGGAGTGAATATGTAGGCAAAAGAAATTTAAATCCTTTGATAATTATATGTGACAGGGTCAAAATATAACGGGGTCAACATAAGGTCAACAATTTAAATAAAATTAAACTAATTTCAGTTTATTGAGTCAGCCAGCAAAAATTGCCGAAATGCCCTCTACAAACTTTGCAAATAGAGACTATACGCCTAAATGGACTCTTGTGAGAAATCTAAGATTATAAGAATAGAGCATGGAGAAGAAGAGATGCGGCTGTAGGAGGAGAGAGAATAGAATTGAAAATTAAAAAAAAAAAAACACCTAACCAGGTAAGCGGGTACCTGCCTCCCACACAAGTGGGCCCATGACTCGACCCAAAGACTGCTAAATTTCTCAGGTTGGGTACCCGACCCGTTAAATTTAAAAAAAAATAAAAAATACCCGGTTAAATTAAGTCTGGGAAGCGAGTCTGCCAGTCGGGTCAGTCGAGTCGGTTTTTTTTAACACCCCTAGCGACAGGGTTGTCGCCGGACGATGAACACTTCCGTCGAGCGACAAGATTTGGCGATTCCGCACCAGTCTTCTGTCTTTGCGTTTTGCCAAATTCTACTACTGTCTCGACGATTTTACTTCTTGATTAAGTTTTTTCAACCTTTCTAAACCCATAAGTGTTTTACATGTGGTTTTAGCCCTTGGGAATTCACGCTCCATCGACCCTAATAAACGCTCCATGCAAAAAAAGGGTTCATCCGAGTTTGTTGAATTTACCAAACCGTGGAGTCGAGTTTAACTCGTGGGGTCCCATCCATTGCACCAACCCTTCTAAGGTAAGGCTTCCGTGCGATGCATCCGGACTATTAACCATGGACCCTCTTGGACACCAAAATCCTTGATCTTAGAGAACTAGAGCCATGGTTAGGTTTCAAACTCATTGCATCATGTTGTGACTACTTAACTACTTGTGCACTTTGTGATTAAACTAACCCTGTGCTTTGAGTTGTTTCTTGTACATATGTCTATTAACAATCTATATATACTAACCCAAAGACTAAAAGGACTTTGCTTAATTAAAATGAACCCATAAAGTATGAATATGCTCAACCTAGAAGACTTTAGGCCTAAACCTTTCGAAAGAACGACTGAAAACAGGTCATTGTGATGTTCTAGTATTGGCGCAACACCTTAGACTAGTGGCGCATGACGATGGTAACCATCGTGCCACAACAAGTATGCCGCGTCGTGATGAAGCCATCGTCACGCGACAGTCCCATCGCTACGCGATGGTTCCGTCTTTCTTTTAGAGTCTTTAAATCGAGTCTCACTACTATGGTTAACTAGTTTTAATGTTAGTATACGGTCTTTTCCTTGGTCTTGCATAAATCTTCCCACATGTCTAGTCACATGGTCATGACACAAGTCTTGTAGATATCACTTACACCCACAAGTCTTCACACACACCTTGCACAAATTATCTGCCATGACAATATCTTAGATCCTTGCATGAGTCATCTTTTATGTCATTTGAGTTGAGGGTCTGTCCTATTCCCAGAATTTCCTTGTCTTTCCACAAATACATCCTTACCCTTTACATGACTTTCCATACATTACATACCTTACCAAAAATACGCCTTCCTTCTTAGACACTTTCCACATTCACATACTTTCCCTATGCACATATACCTTCCTGCATACTTTCCTCCTACATGCTTTTCCCATACATGTCATTCTTCCTCATACACTATGATCTTTCGAGAATTTCATTATTTATGCATGTTGAATTGAGTTCGAGTCATGTGATTGACAAGAAATGTCCATGGTTTCCCTTTCTACAGCCTATGGTCAAGGAATAAGGGTCGATTAGTTCTAAACAACTCCTATCTTCTGTAAAAGCACGGCTCAAAGAAAAAAGAAACAACCAATGGCCACTAAGGAAGACATCGAGGCTCTCCAAAAATTCATTGATACTTTTCCTGATTTTGTTAAGGGGCTCTCCACTTGAGTGGAAAAAGTTGAAAATACTGATGAAAAGGTTCCGTCTAAGACTATTAAGCGCATTCAAGAGAAAATAAGCCAAGTTTACAATGACTATAAGTATCTTGACATGAGTACAAAAGGAATCTCACTGGATAAGGAACTTCTTCCGAACAAGTTCACTATCACTAACATTCCTAAGTTCAAGCCCACATATAACCCTTACTCTCACTTGAGAGCTTTCGAAACAGTCATAGAAATCAAGCGGATTGACAAGCAACTCTTCCTTTTGGTTTTCTCTCTTTCACTAGAACCAGTGTGTCAACAATGGTTCTTTTAATTAGAGGACTTCCACTTGGGACGATATTATGCATGCCTTCATAGATAGATTCAAAACCGATCAAAGAGAGCTTGAGATCTTAAAGCAAAAGGACAATGAAGGCTTCACCGAATTCTATACTAGGTGGAAGGAAGCTTCTGCTAAGATTATTAAGGCCCTAGATGAAAAGGACTCTATGCGAATGTTCATAAAAAACCTTCAGGACAAGTATCAAAAGCACCTGAGGTTCTTGAGGTTGACTACTTTCAAGGCAGTATATCACATAGGTATTAACATTGAAGATGAGCTCATCAAGTCTAAGTCTAGTAACAATGGCAACAATGGTAAGAACAGGAAGAACAATAATCCTTCTTCCTCTGCTTCCTATCAAAATGCCAACTACATTAATAGTGTCAATGCCGATGAAATCTGGGCCCTTGACAAGGATACTTCAAAAACCAAGAAACCCAAAAGAGAGTTCACACCTATTAGAATATCCTATGATATCGCTTTTGATCATCTCTACGATCGGGGCTTAATCAAGCCTATTGGTCCTATTGAAAATCCGGCACTAGAAAAGCGATCTTCAAGATGGAATCCCAAATCTTATTGCAAGTACCATCGAGGCAATGGTCATACCATGGATGAATGTTATAGACTTCAAAACCTTATTCAAGATCTCATTGATGCAAATAAGCTTCCGATCGCTCTAGCTGGCAAGAAGACTGAGTAATAATGAGACGAAGCACAAGGCACTTCAATTGTTTAGTATTTTCATGATTTTTCTTTCTTATTTTGTTTTCCCTTTCCCTCAATAAGTCTAGCATAGACTCCCCCATCCTTTTTCCTAAATTTACTTCATGAGCTTTTTTTTACCCTTTCCATTTCAATAAAATAAACATCTATTTTCTTGCATATGATCATAACATTGAATTAAAAAAAAAATCAATACCGAACTAAGCACAAGGTATACCAATTATTTGAGGCATCCCTTGTAGTCACATCATATCACTTCTACCTTTTCAAATATACAATTTCTTTTGATAAACCATTTTGATCCTCTTCTAACGATTGGCCTTTCTTTTTTACCCATATCTATCTAACCTTGGGATGGGAAGGTGTGCAATTTAGGCAGTTTTCAAAGCCAAGTACAAAAGCTAGAGTGATTTTTACTAAATTTCCAAAATTTTGAAAGTTCAAAAATCAATAAAAGTGTGCAAAAGGGCAAGTGTTCCAATATCTTTGATATGAACATATCTTGGATTGCGTCTCTTATGAAGTGCTCGGCACCGTGCCTGAGAAACATGAATGCCAAGTGAGTGATAGACCGCATGATCGATATTTCCCACACTTATCCAAAGAAGATTCAAAAACAAATCTCAAATGTAAAAATAAAAAAAAGTTCAAATGTGAGAAACCTCAAGCATGTAAGTACCAAGATTTAAATGCAAGGTTGAACACCTTGGGGGCTTATTTTTTGTCTTGAGCATTTATTCCTTCTTCTTCAACCTTTAGCCTAACCCCGTTACAACCCTTGAAAGACCTCCTTGAGGTGTACACACACTTGTGCGATGTTCGACTAGAGCTACGTTCGGTCTGATTCCTAATGGACACGTAGGCAACCTCACATTGGGGTGCGGCCATAATAAAAATGCATTCACTCATATTCACATCATGATCATATGCTCATCCCTATCAATCTAGAGCTAGACTTTGGGGCTTGATCCCTATTTCATTAGCCTGCCCAAGTTAGTGTCATCATCATTTGGCTCTTCTCAAAATATTTTTCAATACCCTTAACCTTTGCACCCTAACCTTAGTGTCACTCTGACACAGATAAATAATCCTTCCCTTAGGAACCCTTTGTCATGAAATCCTGATACGACTCTGATGCACGCCTTGTCATCTTAGAATCACTCATTATTATAATCATCATCACAAAGTATGAGGTACTAAGCCTCTTAGCCTAACTCACCCAAATAATTTCATTGTCGGATCATCAATTAAGATAGTATAGGATGCTACAATCCTTGCACCATGAGATACAACGATTAATACATACACTTGTTTAAGCGCATTCAACATGCATCATTACTCGATTCATTCTTATCATTCTTTTTTCCTATTGGGGAAGTTAAAAAAACTTCATTTTTCACCAACAATTTACCCCTTTTCATTTTCACGTCTTTCTTTTCGGGAGAAAGTTAGTAAATTCCACAAAAATGACGGAATTTTTTTTTCTTTTCTGCATTTTCGAGTTGCACGAGCACAATCACAACACAATGCACACACAAGTCATGCACATTGAGTCATGTTATGTCACCATATCAAGTTGAGTCTGCACACATGAGTCACGCACTTTAAGTCATGTCGTCTCAAATCACATTGAGACGATTTTAGTACATCGATTTACAAAATGAGTCATGTAAGTCGAGTCTTGAATCAACTTCAAGTCAACCAACTGTCAATGTCCTTTGGCAAAATTTAATTTTTTTATGGGCTCAGGTACATCATCTATGATGACAATTTTTTTAAGATTGGATTGTCATGTATCATCTCCTCTAGCAATATTTCCAAGATTGGATTGTCACGCATCTTCTTTATCTAGAAATTTTTCCAAAATGGATTGTCACAAGTCATCTCTTTCAACAATATTTCCTAAATGGGATTGTCATACATTAATTAGTTCCCTTGGAAATTTTTCCGAGATGGGATTGTCATACATTTTATCAACATTTATCAGATCCTTGGAAATTTTTCCGAGATTGGATTGTCATACATTTATTAGATCCCTTGGCAATTTTTCCGAGATTGGATTGTCATTCACCGAGTTCACCATGGCAAAGTTTCCCAAAGAGGATTGTCATGGGTCGTTATTCAATTTAATATTTCGGTAAAGGTTCCCCAACGTGGATTGTCATTCATTTCAGTGGTGACAAATTTTCCCGAAGTGGGTTGTCGTTCGGCTCTTCTGGAAAATGTTCCAAAACGCAGATTGTCGATTGTGGCAATATTTTCCTAAATAGATGGCGCATAGCATTGGCAAATTTTTCGAAGTGGATTATCTTTCAAAAGTTATGTTCCAAGGTGTGTATTGTCGATCGTAGCAATATTTCCTATGATGGACTGTTACGCAGTATTCGCAACTTTTCCCGAATTTGATTGTCGTTAAGTGTTTCTTTTGGCAATTTTTCCGAAATGTGGATTGTCATTTTATTGTGGCAACATTTCCTATGATGGATTGTTACGTGGCATTGACAATTTTCCCTAAACCGAATTGTTGTTCATCATTCAAAATTGTGTTGACAACTATTCCTAAGGTGGATTGTCATCACTAACGTGTGCCCGGCGGTGTCAGATATGCGTTTCTTTCCCTATAACTCCTTTCTTTGTAGAAATGACGTTTTCTGCAGGTATCGGTATTGAAAGAATGGTCTGGGATTGCAGAACGTCCTAGACAATTCTCTGTCCCTTTCGAATTACTTTGACAAGCGTTTTTTAAACTTACATTTCTTCAAACTCAGTTAAAGTGGGGGCTTCTGTAGACACCTAAAAATGTCTCCCCAACCAAAGCCCGATGACGAAACAACCTCTCATTGCTTAATTTGGTCTGGTTAGAGTAATGGATCTACGAATTACTTGAATAATCCTTTTGTTCTAGCTCAAAATTATTTTTAAAGCCATTTTATCCATTTCGTTAGCCAAAACTTAGCCCATTTTAACTTTTCACAACTCCGGTCCCAAAGCTGGTCAAAACTGAATTTCGTGCCTCATAATTTTTATACAAATCTTAGATGGTTGGATAGCCTTTGAAATAATATTTCCAATGATATATCATAAGCAATTCCAATTAGAAACGAAAAAGATATGATTAAATAACCATACTCTATCCAAAACTGACACCGTTCCACTATTTCGATCATATCTCAAATTCTACAAAGGATATCAATCTGATTTCAATTGGGTTGGAAAGTAGAATTTCAGAGTTCCAAAAATATATTATTCATCTTATTCCGATTTCTGGATCAAAAGTTATGATATAAACAAAAATCGCAAAATTGCAGTCCGTCGCTACGCGTTTTCAAAAATCTATCTTCTTTAAAAATCTATCGTCACCCGATTTTAAGCCTATAAATACCTCCATTATTTCAGATATTTGGGGGAGAATTTGACAACCATACAAATATTTATGAATCCCAAATCATTCCAAAAAGGCTTAGACTTAAAGCTTCGATGTACAATTTCTATTGTTCTTATATTAGCTTTATTTTTAATCTTATTCAAGTAATTCAAAGTCCAAAACTAGATCCGAAGGTTCTACCTTTTTAACCAAGGCGTGAAGGTACAATCTCGAGGGTGATATTAAAATCTCTAACTCTTTAATTTTATTCTTGTGAATTATTATTTTTATTGAAGATACTAACAATTTATTCATGATGTAGTATTTTAAGTTGCACATTCGGAGTGAGTATTTAAATCTTTGTTTTATTTACTCTAATTATTTTTACTGTTTTGATTACTAGAATCATGTTTAGGATTGTTTTTTTTTTTTTAATTATTTAGTAACATGCTAGGATTGTTATTAATCTTTTTAGTATCATGCCTAGGATCTTACTACTAACGATTTTTTTCATGATGATGATTATATGTTGCTTGATTATCAATGATTTGTTGCTATTGCTTGATCACCACCCGTTTTTGCAGGTTTAAAGGAAAGTTGTAATTCACCTAATAAGGTAATTAATAATTAGATTTAGGTTTAACATAATTTTAATTCAAGTGAATAAAAGTATTAGATTTAATTGTGCATTAATAATCAACCAACATAGATTAAACAGGTTTAGGATTAATTTGATGTATGTATGTTGATCAAAAAGCGCGCATGAACTTCAATAAGGATTAATTTGAAATTCAAGTTTGTACCATCATCCCCGGACATCCAATCATGGTTCCAGACCACTATGGAGTTAGCAATCTCTATGATTGTGGATGGAGTGTAACCTTTACAATCGTGAACAGTTTACAAGTTCCTAAAACTTGTTGGTGACTCTCCTTCTTTAGCTTCTTTCCTAGGATCATGCGGCATGCCTAAAAACATGACCCACATTAGGGTGAGATAAAATTCCCTACAGTTACCAACTGGTCATTACTTTTTTTAAGCGAATACCCCCAAAGGTTGTATTATTCAGAAATTATCAAGAGGATGACTTGTTTTTGGTAGATTGCTCAAAAGTAGGTTTTTTCTTTTTCATTTTTTTTATTTACAATTTTTCCTTTTTTATAGATGGATATTGCTTTGGTTTTTGTTGGGCTTAATACAAGGGAAGATACAACCTTGAAGATCAAGGAAAATATATAGCTTATTATCAAGTTTTTTTGGAAAGGTCAAGACATAACCTGACCAATGCAAGTAGTTTCACTAGAATAATAAGAGATTATTTGGCCAGGCAACAAAGGCTAAAACCAAAATTGCGCAAACCTGTCAAGTAGATTGGTTTGCTAGTTTACAAATCTAAGGAGTTTTAGTATTCCTATTCTACTTAAGTTACTTGGAGCTAAAGGCTAGGGGATTATTCTAATCTTATTAAAAGTAGTCTTAAGTGTTTCTTAGGCCTAAAAGTACCTTTAATTTCATGGCTTATGGACACACAATTTTAGATTATTTAATAATACACGTTTAAGTTTTAAGCTTCATTGCTTGCTTCTATATATTGCTTATTCTTAATTCCAGGAGTGGTTTATTTCTTGGAACATCAAACACTTAGAGCACAGGAATAGGCTAAGAGTTTAATATCAAATTAATTAGCGTCAAGGAGTGGGTTAATTAGATTTAGGATTTGTGAGGAGAAATATCAGTTCATTTGTATTCAATCGTCACATAACTCTTCAAAATTGGATATTTATTACAAGATTGTGGGTTTTTTAAAAACGTAACTAAATGAGAGGTTAGGATCCGCATCAAAAAAAATTTCTAACATTTACTTTTTTTTATTATTATTAAATATTTTCTGATAAGGTGATGAAGGACCATACTAAACCAACATCTCTCATAGATTAAGTCGTCTCCCAACTTACATGTTAGCGCTAAGAAAAAAAAGGGGAAGTTAATGGAATTCTCCTACTCCAAAGCAATTGTAGTTGGTGTGGCTCGACCTTGTGACCTCAAATTCACAAGGTGAGTTCCCCATCAACTCTACGAAATTGATTGGTTTTCTACGATTTAGTATGTATATCTATACATCTATACATACTACGTATATTTCCTATGCTCTATAATTATTGTAAAAATAAGATTCGCGTATCGCCTAATACTCTTTGAAACCATGAAATTATTTCAAGTATTTATGCATTTAAAAATTTTGAAAAGTAGGTATTGTAAAATTAAAAAATCAAGACAATTTAGTAAGATTGCACTTAATTCTTTTTTCAAACCAGCGTGAATCACATAGATTGTCACATGGTATGTTGTGAATATATAGTGTAAAAATCCAATTGATACAATTATAATGAACAAAATGTTAGGTTTTATGGTGTCCGACACCGTACAAAAACAAAACCCGCAAAATGGATCGCATGTATAATAATTACAACATAACAAAATACATGCAATTTAAGAAAGCATAAACACATAAAGTGAAGAGAGAGAAAGTAAGGACAAGATTAACTCACCCTTGACGCGTGCTTGGCTCGTATCTTAAGCTCGGACTTGGAAAACCACAAGACTCGCAAACTCAAGACCTCCAACATCTCACACCCTCGATCACCAAACCGGCCCTACCCCGTAGCTTAACGGGGCTAGACCAAAATTCCTAGAGTTTAACGAACTTAAGCCTTTCTCCCTCTTTGGGAGATTCCTGTGAGTTCTACTCAAGTGAGTAATCCCATTACCCAATGTGGGTATTTATAGGGAAATGCTCCCAAGAGTTTCCATCAACTTTCCATGTAGGAGAGTTGGTGAAATGTGAAAATGAATGAATAAATTTAATTCTAAATTAAATTAAATAACAATTCAATTAGCAAACAACATGTGTCAAAAGGAGAGAAAATGGAGTAGGTGACGACTAGAAGGGAGGACCACACCTCCCTTATTCCCCAAGGAAAATCCCTTCCAACAAACCGGCCCACTAGCATGCGGCCATCTGGCGGGCACCCTTGGCCACCAAGGTTGCCGCACTGGCTCCTAGTATCTTGGTTGGGCCTACCTTGCTGGTCCATGCCTCGCCAGCCAGCACAAGCATGCCTCACCAGCCCGCACAAGCTGTTGTACGATGCGGGGCTGCTGCTGCTCTTGCTAGGCATGTAGCCGGGCAAGCTAGCGCTAGCAATAGCCAGCAAGGCCCAGCGCGCTAGCGTACGGCTAGCCTTGCTAGCACTACTAGCATGCGAGCTCGGCCAGCAAGCTCCAGCCAGCACTCGCATAGGCTGCTGGGCTTGCGGCCTTGCTAGCGTTTAGGCTAGCAGCCCTATACAGCCTAGCCCTCGCTTGGCTAGGCCAATGCGAGGCTACGGCTATGTATTGACTTGTTGTTTGACTTTATTTCTTGTCTCGTCGATTCCTAGAATCGACTTGACGTTCGACGCTCGGCTTCGACGCTCTAAGCTCTGAATCCGTCGTCTTAGTTCGTAAAAACTCCATTGACTTATTTAATCTTCCGGATTAATTCGTCACCTTGGTTCGGTTATACCATTGGGTGTGACCCAAAGGGTTGAGTCAAGAGTAAGCTGTAATATTAATTATACATTAATATTACTGATCGAAAGCGGCCTCCAACTAGTCATTCTATTAACTTGACCTCACTGAATAATTAGCTTTCCTAATTAGTTCCGAACTCTCCATTGGAATAATGCACTTGTTCGAAGGACACCATTCCTTTCAATCTCTTACTTGTCCTTCTGGACAAGTGTGCTGTATTTGTATTGCCTGTTTTCTATGTTACTTAATGCCTCTTCTTGAACTACAAGGTAAGATTCTTCGTCATCCTTATTATGTCTAGAAGTGTTTCTCGATTTCTGAGTTTGACTGTCAATAAGCAGATGATTTTTAAAATCAATCTGAACACGGCCATGCATTTTCACAGTCTCGCTCTTCGAGAGGCCTTGTAAACAAGAAAGACATGTTCCCTACTGTTAATAGGGGGACATTCCCGTACTAGCATTGTTAGCTTCCCTTACTAAGAGTCCCTAACCGCTCGAGTGTTGCCTTTATAATCTCCTTGTATGGTAGATGTTTGACAACATCAAAATGGACTAGTACTAAAAAAAGAGGACTAACAATACTCATGGTCGAGGAAAGAGGTTCCGATAGCCATAATGAGTAAAATACTTATGATGATTGTTAAATCTCTTAAAGTATTCTCATAGGTCGATCCGGTATAGTTCAAAACTATTATTTGTGCAAATGATTTATGACAACCTTGTCCTTGTAGCACAAGAAACGGTGCTATAAATCATACTACACACTAATCTCGGGTGGTCATTAGTCGTCCAACTTTCAAATGACCTCGATAAGGGATAGTTTCGATATGATATTCAATGTTCACTTAATAGGTGTTTCTTTATCCAAGACATTGTCTTGATACCCTATTTTGAATATCGTCAAATAGAATGGACTCATTATTTAATTCTAAACCACAATTAAATAGTTTGTGGAATGATTAGTAAAAAAAATATATATATTTTTGAGACCTTCAACTTGGCAACCTATAATCATCAAAGTTCAACAACGAACTATCCTTTGAACAACATCCGTATTATTACCTCTAAGGCAGTAAAGTGTTGGGTTTTGCGGTGTCCGACACTGTGCGGAAACAAAACCTGATAACCGGATCCCATGCATAATAATTACAACATAAATAAAAGCATTCAAATAAACACAAACATAAGAGAAGAGAGAGAATAGAGAGAAATAATACTCACCCTTAAAGCGTTCTTTGCTCAATCAATGAGCTCGGACTTAAAAGGTTCAAGTTCCGCAAGTGCAATAACCTCCGACGGCTCACACCCTCGCTACCGAACCGTAACCGGTCCCTACACCGTAGCTTAGATGGGGCTATACCAAAAATAACTTAGAGTTTACAAACAAAGGTTTTCTCGCTTTCGGAGATCCCTTAGAGTTCACCAACTCAAGTGAAATTCCCTATACCAAGTGATTGGTACTTATAGGGAAATGTCCCCAAGATTTTCCATCATCTTTTAATGTGGGATAGTTGGTAAAATGCTAAAAGAAAGAATTAATTTAATTCAAAATTAAATTAAAATGGCAAGGCAATCATCACACGACAAGTGGCAAAAGGTGAGCAAGAGGTTAGTTGAGGAGCACAAGGGAGGACCACATGCCCTTTTGTTCCCCAAGAAAAAACTTTCCCTACTAAGCACGCGCCACATGGCTGCCCTTTGCCTTGGGCAACAAGGTTACCTTGTAGGCTTCCCTTGTGCTCTCGGCTGGGACAACAAGCATAGCAGGCCCGCTTGCTTGCTGTTGGGCATTGCTTGCTTGCGGGCTGGCCTTGCGTCTAGCAGCCACTGAGGCCTAGCTAGCTAGCGCGCGTGCTAGCTTGACCAGCACGCACAACCTCAAATGCCTCGGCCAGCTAGTTTGGCTTTGCTTCCACTAGAATGGTGCGACAAGGCCTTGTGCTAGCCTAGTAAGTCCTGCCGTTTGATTGATTTTTTCGTCTCGTCGATTCCTAAATTCGACTCGACTTTCGACGCTTGGTTTTGACGCTCTAAGCTCAGAATCCGGCGTCTTAGTTTGTAAAATCTCTATCAACTCATTTAATCCTTCGGATTAATTCGTCGCTTCGGTTCGATTACACGATTGGGTGTGATCCGAAGGGTTCAGTTAAGATTAAGCTATAATATTAATTATACATTAATATTACTGATCGGAAGCGGCCTGCGGTTAGGCATTCCAATCACTTGACCTCACTGAATAATTATCTTTCCTAATTAATTTCGAACCCTCTATCGAAATAATACACCAGTTCAAAGGACACCATTCCTTTCATAATGTTCTCAACATGTACTTTAGTAGATTTCCTAATTATGCTTTGGTTGGATTTTACTCCAACTGGCTCACAATGATTTGGATACCCTAATCATTTGTGATTATGGAAATTTACCTTAAATTTCCGCACAATATACATGGACATAAGTCATGTTGCCATTCTCAAGCCACAACGCGTCTTAACCTCGTGCTTATAAATGACTTCGTCATCAAGGATCTAATCCTTGCTGAGGTTATGCTTGCAACATTAATACTCAAATTATACTTGTTTCCATGCATCAAGAATCATCCTCTCACTTAACCAAGTACTTTGGATGTTCTTGATCATAATCCAACGATATATTGCTTAGATTCAAGTCGATTGGTATTTTATATTTGTTATGCTCTAAGCATGCAGATTATGTGATGATTCCATATCGTAGAACACATGATGGGTTCAATTGAAAAAATATTTCCAATTTCATCCCATTCATGTGACTTTCAGCTCATCCAGTTTCACCGAGTCTTGCTAAACTATTTGCTACATGATACGGTTTAAAGTCTCTACTAGAGTCTTTCTTGTTTGACATAGTATTTTCCTAGCTTATACTTAGTTCAAACATCTTCTTAGTTTTATACATATGGGTCGAAAGCCTTTTCAGGTCCTTCATGTTTAACACGGTAAATTCCTTTACCCGTTAAAACATTTCATTAAGTCTTATAATGGTGTCCTTCGAACAAGCGTATTATTCTGATAGAGGATTCGAAATTAATTAGGAAAGCTAATTATTCAGTGAGGTCAAGTGATCGGAATTCTTAGCTGGAGGCTGCTTCCGATAAGTAATATTAATGTACAATTAATATTACAGCTTGCTCTTGACTGAACCCTTCGGGTTACACCCAATCGTGTAACCAAACCAAAGCAACGAATTAATCCAAAGGAGTAAAATGAGTTGACAGAGATTTTACGAACTAAGACGTCGGATTCCGAGCTTAAGGCATTGAAGCCGAGCGTCGAAAGTCGAGTCGGACTTAAGAATCGACGAGACGGAAAAATTAGTCAAATAACAAGTCAACGCGCGCAAATATCTTATCCTCGCAATAGCCTAGCCATGCGAAGGCTAGGCAGGCTGCTAGCCATGCGCATGGCTTGGCCGCAAGCACACCAGCCACATATATGTGTTGCGTGGGCGAGCTGGCCGTGCGCGCATGCTAGAAGCGCTAGCCCTGCAAGCATGCGCGCTGGCATGCTAGCAACCAAACACCAGCCCGCATGCGCTAGGCACCCTCGCAAGCAAGGCTAACAGAAAGCGATGCTCGCTGGGTCTTGCGCAAGGTAGCAGCAGCAACAACTCGCTTTGGTTGGGCTAGCGATAATAGCGCCCAGCAGCGCACAACGGCTAGCATTAATGCGAGACCTGTAGGTGCGGGGCTGCTACCGCGTAGGTCGGCTGGCAGGCCTAGCCAAGGCACCTGGCACCAGCGAGACAACTTTGGTTGCCAAGGCAGCCTGCCAGTTGGCGCGCGCCTATTGGGCTTGTTTTGAGTGAGGCAGTTTTCTTAGGGAGCAAGGGAGGTGTTGTCCTCCCTTATGGTCCTCACCTACTCCCTTGCTCTCCTTATGACACTTGTTATTTGTTAATTTCCTTGACATTTTAATTTAATTTAGAATTAAATTAATTCATTCTTTTTGACCTTTCATCAATTCTCCCACATGGAAAGATAATGGGAAATGTTGGGAACAATTCCCTATAAATACCAATCACTAGGTATTGGGAATTTTACTTGAGCTGGTGAACTCTAAGGGGACTCCCAAAGTGTGAGAAAACCTTAGTTCGTAAACTCTAAGTAATTTTGGTCTAGCCCCGGCTAAGCTACGGGGTAGGGGGCCGGTTCGTTAATCGAGGGTGTGAGATGTCTGAGGTCTTGCATCTGCGGGACTTGAAGTTTTCCAAGTCCGAGCTCGATTAGCGAAGCACGCGTCAAGGGTGAGCTTCTTTCTCTCTCTTCTCTTTATGTGTTTGTGCTTTATTTATTTGCATGCTTTTGTTTATGTTGTAATTATTATGCATGCGATCCGGTTTTCGGGCTTTATTTCCGCGCGGTGTCGGACACCACAAAACCCAGCAAGTGTAACTTTGAATGTGAGTCTTTCCGTGTGTAAATAGAAAATTTGCTCATTATGGAACACAATAACTATTAGTTGTTCCAGCCTTAGCTTTAAAAGGTCTTTAAACAAAGCAGATGACCTTACAGCTAATGTAGCACCTACTTGCTTCATTCCAAGCTCGTAAGTTAATAACTTAGCTTAACTTCATTTGTTTTGAGGTCACTTCGAAAGTGGAACTCTCAAGCAGTACCTAATACTTGTGAAGATAAGTTACTAAGTTTAACTATGATAACATGAACTCTTAGGTAGAATTGGAATCTCAAATTCCTTTTCTTTGCTCCTTGTTTCCTATATTTCTTATCATACATCATCTCATAACTTTAAGAACCTTTTTCTTTAAGTATTTTGACTTTTATACTTTGTTAGGGATAATCAAATATCTAATGCGCTGTAAAACAAAGTTCCATCTTTTCCTTTAATCCGTACTTGAATTACTACATCAATGAGTCCTTCTCATTAATGTATAAAGTGAAAAGATATGTTGGTTGTCAATTATTGACAATTTGAGTTTTCAAATCAATACTTCATGTTTATCAAAACTACATAGTATGTTGAATACATGATATCCAACCGTCCTTTCGGACTAAGCCATAAAAGTCATTTATGAGAAGTTGTATTTTAGAAATGCCTCTTCTTTCCTTGAGAACCATTCTCAAAAGATTTCCTTTTACCAATCGTCGGAAACATTATAATTTTATTTAGAATTCTACAAATATAAGTGCAAAGTATAACCATTTATCAAGATAACATAATAAGCATTTAAATACATGAAAACTAGCAATTTCAATTAACTTATTAACGTTCTATTCACACATTTATAAATTTGTCCCAATTAGGCGAGAATAAAACGATTCCAAGATCCCAAAAATAAATAAGTGATTAAGCATGCTTTGGCTTGTCTTAACACTAAATATTTTAAGGTAAGCAATCTAATTGCTAATAGCTCTAAGCTATTCTTGGTTCGATAAATCGCCGCATCCAATGCTTCCTTGATGATTATCTCCTTTGCCACGACATCTAAGGACTCCTTACTGATATCGTTGAGTTTAACCAAAACTAACGTGTATATGATGCCTTGCTTTAGCAAGCCCACCAACATACCTTACTTCCCTAGGAAAGTAGTAATGCCTTGCTTTGACATAGCCCATTACTATTCTCGTTACTTCGGTAAGCGTCATTTTGGAATGACAAATTTTAACTCAATTTTATAGGGACTTAGGGTTTCTATGTTGGTTGATTTAAGTGAACTAAATTAATCATTCAACATTCAAAATCCTAAACATGCATCAAGTACCGCAATTATGTATAAGCAAAATATATAAGGCATAAATAAAGATGCATCAGCAAACTAGCATGAGCCCCTTGAAACTTGAAGCATCCAATCTTCAAAGGCCTTCATTGCATCTTCTTGGCTTCTTCTTCTTAGAAATGTCGTCTAGAGACATGACCACCAATTATGCAACTACTAGAAAAACTAGGACTAATCTAAATAATTTAAGTACAAAAATAATTAACGGCACGCAGTCTGTATTTAAATTTACAAAAATACAAAATGGAACGCAGTCTGTATTTACTATCCTAGTCGGGCCATACTAGTTTCCATTTTGTAAAACCTGCATTAGAACATCTACAATATTCCATTCATCCATTCACTTCTAAAGTGAATGGCCCATGCATTTTACAAATAATTCAAACAATACAAATATTGTACCAAATCGAGCGCATACTAGTTACAAAATTAGGTGGTTAATGCGATTAACATGCCTAATCAAAACTAGTCAAGTTGTTTATCCGATTATGTGAACTAACGCAATAACAAAAGCACAAACAAGGCTTAATAAAGCTCAAAACGATTAATGAAGCTCCCACTAAATTCCACATTCAACTTAATTAAAGTTTATCCAATTAAAATTAATTAAGCCGATCAAATAAAATTTTGTCAAAATAATTTTTGCAAGTACATGAAAAATCGAGGCCAAGCCTCGTTTTAACTAAAATTGCAAAAAATAAATCGAGAAAAATATTGGTAAACTAAACCGGGCCCTAAGCACCATGCTAAGGCCACGACCTAGCCTTGCCTAGCAGCTAGCACACGCATGGCGCACACACACAAGCTGCTGCTATGCCTGTCAAGCCATGCCTTGCATCCTCGCTTGCCCTCCCCGCATCATAGCACGCTCATAGGCACACACCTCGCACCATGCTCGCACCAACCCCTCGCTAGCAGCTCGTGGCTGCGCTAGTAGCCCTGCTAGCCGAGTGTGGCAACGAGGCTTTATGCCTTGATTTAAGGACATGCACCGATAAAAATAAAATAAAATTTGTGTGGCCATTAGTTAAATTCTAAATTAATTTTTGAATCAACATTTCAGCAATATTGAAATTAAAACAAGTCAAACTTAATTAAATTCAATTTTAATGCATAAACCAAAATTAATTCAACAACCATTCTTTTGATAATTTTGGCTCAACTTGATGCAACAAAAATTAAGGGATAGTCTCATAATTAATTTAACCAACATAAATTAATAATGAGATTTGACAATATTAGTTGAATAAATAATCAATCATCCAATGAAATAATTTAACCAATGAAATAAATTTTTGAATATTACAACCTTCCAATATGAAGAATAATATTTCAAGCATAAGTATGAACATTTAAGATTTTAATCAACTTCCAAAATGATTAAAACTAAAATTTGTTCATTATGGACTTTAGCAAGTTAAGATTCAACCATTTAAACCATTAAAGATTGAATCTTTGACTCTTCTAAGGTTTGAAAAATCATATTTGCCATAAAATTTCACACTCCTAGCAATTTATTTGCAAGAATGAGAAATTCCAAGTTTATGTGAAATTCAGAACTATACAAATGAATCAACCAATTTACAACATAAACATGCTTAATAAGGAGTAAAATTGCAGAAGATTAATGGTATAATGAAACACATAATCCAACAACTGCATGCCATAATTAATTAAGGTTTAAAAATTTAAAATTTTTCATTCCAAACGAAAAACCCTTTGAAAAACCACTTTATGGGCAGATTTTGGCCTCTGGAAGCCATTTTTAAACATAATGTGGGTAAAGGTTAATTTAGAATATTGCTTCCACCCAAAATTCACTATTATTGAGTCGAAATCTGGGTTCCTAGTCATACATTAGCAATAATACGATTTTAATCTAATAAAATCGAGGTCCTAATCTAATTAGGTTGCTAATCCAGAAATTTAAATCCATTTTAAATCACCTTAATTAATTTTTAGTTGTAAAAGTTAAATGCAAGAGGCTCTTATAACGCTGTTGGGTTTTGCGGTGTTCGACACCGCGCGAAAACGAAACCCGCAAAATAAATCGCATGCATAATAATTACAATATAACAAAATAGCATGCAATTAAAGAAAGCATAAACTGTTGGGTTTCGTAGCGTCTAACGCTACGCGGATGAGAAACCCGTCCAAGACCCGCTCACTAATTAAAGCAACTATATATTTAATCACATAATTAACAACATAAGGGAGAGAAAGAGTAAAGACATTCTTACCCTTGACGCGTGCTTTGCTCGATTCACGAGCTCTTACTTCAAAGCTCGAGCTTCGCAAGTGCAACGACCTCCTACGATTCGCATCCAACGATCTTAATCCCGAAGGTTACTCGGTACTTGACCAATAAAAACTAGAGTATTACGAACTTAAGGTTTCACAATTTACTAAGGAGATGCCTTTTTAGTTCCACTTAAGTGATTTTTCCCAAACCCAAAACTTGGGTATTTATAGGGAATGGAGACTTGATCTCCCTTCTCCCATAATTGTGGGAGATTTGCATTTTACTCTATTTTATTTTATTTAAAAACAAAATAAAAATGCAAGGCAATCAACAACCTCCAAGTGGCACAAGGAGGGAGAGAGTAGGTGAGGACCACCTAAGGGGGGACTAACTCACCTTGCTCCCAAAGCCAAGTACCAACCACCTATGGTCCCCTCCTTGACCGTGAGCTGGCGTAGGGACAGCTAGCAGCTAGCCAGCCTTCGCTTCTAAGGCAGCCCAGTTGGCGCCTGGTGCCTTGGTTGTGCTAGCAGGCCAGCCAGCACACGTATGTGCATAGCCAGCAAGCCACGCATGCCATGCGGGCTGCTGCTGTTGCCTAGCGTATGCTGGGCGCTGCTAGTGCTAGGCGCTGCTCACCTCGCAAGCACGCATAGCCTAGCACTCGCATACGCAGCACGCAGCTAGCATGCACGATGCTTCGTGCTAGCGAGGCCCAACCTTGGGATACTGCGTGCTAGCGAACGGGTTGGGTGCTTGGCCTAGAATGATGCGATGGCTAGGGTTGTTGTTCTAGCACGCCCATCCATGCACGCACAGCCACACGCATGCACGTATCTTGCGATGCTTGTGCCATGCGATGTGCGTGTGCTAGGTAATGCTAGGCACCCATGACACGCATGGGTTGCTGACCTTGCCTAGCCTTGCACTCGCATGGCTAGGCCAATGTGAGGCTATGGCTTAACTTGAACTTGTGGCTTGCTTGATTTCACGTCTCGTCGAATTCTAAATTCAAATCAACTTGCAACGCTCGGTCTCAGCGTTCTAAGCTCGATATCCGACGTCTTTATTCGTAATACTCTAATGACTCATCTAATCCTTCAAATTTATTCGTCAATTCGGATCGGTTATTCGATTGGGGTGCGACCCGAAGGGTTCAGTCAAGATTAAGCCGTAATATTAATTATGCATTACTATTACTTATCGGAAACGGCCTCCACCTAGGCATTCCGATCACTTGACCTCACTGAAGAATTAGGTTTCTAATAATTCTAAACCCTCTATCGGAATAATACACTTGTTGGAAAGACACCATTCCTTTCAATCTCCCACTTGTCCTTTCGGACAAGTGTGCAATTAGTGTATAGCCCTTTTCCTAAGTCGCTTAATGTCTCTTCATGAACTATAAGGTAAGATTCTTCGTCATCCTTATTACGTCCAGAAGTGTTTCTTGATTCCCGAGTTTGACAGTTAATAAGTAGATGATTTCTAAAATCCATCTGAGCACGGCCCTGCATTTTCACAGTCTCGCTCTTCGAGAGGCCTTATAAACAACAAAGACATATTCCCTATTGTCAGTAGGGGAACATTCCCAGTCTTGTACTATAAGCTTCCCTTACTAAAAGGACCTAGTTGCCTGAGTGTTACCGTTATAATCCCCATTTACGGCAGACGTTTGACAACATCAAAACGACTAGTACTCAAACAAGAGAACTTGCAATACTCATGGTCGAAGAAAAAGGTTCCGATAGCTATAATGTGAAATCTACTTATGACGATTTATATCTCTTAAAGTATTCTCATAGGTCAATCCGGTACTACTCCAAACTATTACCTGTGTAAATGATTTATGACAATCATGTCCTCGTAGCACAAGAAACGGTGCTATAAATTATACTACACACTAATCTCAAAGGGTCATTAATCGTGTATCGTTTAAATGACCTTGATTAGGGATAATGTTCGATTAAAATATTCAATGTTCACTTAACAGGTGTTTCTTTATCCAAGACATGGTCTTGATACCCTGTTTTGAATATTCTCAGTAATTGAATGGACTTATTATTTAATTCTAAACCACAATTAAATAGAAATGGAGTAATAATAAATTTGCAGAGAATTTAATTGCTCCAAAATCGAATGTTTTAACATAGTGTTTTACATTAAGACATCAAGTTTAATTAAAACACATATACAGGGAAATCAAAGCCAATCTTTAACATGCCTGATTCTCATTGCCTCAACGTGCTTGTTGTGCTTCACTTGAGGCAAAGGTTTAGTCAATAAATCGGCTACATTATCGTCCATTCCAATCTTACAAATTCTGATTTCACTCTTGGACTTCCATTCCCTTATCATGTGAAATCGCCGCTTGACATGTTTGACCATCTGGTGTTCCCTTGGCTCCTTGGCCTAAGCAATAGCTCCATTGTTATCACAATAGAGGTCTATTGGACCCTTGATGGAGGGTACAACACCAAGTTCACTAAAGAACTAACGAATCCAAACTGCCTCCTTAGCTACTTCCGAAGATGCCAAGTATTGGGTTTCAGCTGTAGAATCTGCAGTGGTGCTTTACTTAGCACTCTTCCAACTAAACGCTCCTCCATTTAGGCAGAATATGTACCCTGACTGCTACTTGGAGTCGTCTCTCTCATTCTGGAAGCTCGCGTCAGTATAACCTTGAACAACCAAATCATTACAGCCACCATAGAACAAAAACTTATCCTTGTTCCTTTTCAGGTACTTTAGGATATTCTTGGCCGCAGTCCAATACGCCTCTCCTGAGTCTGATTGGTATCGGCTCGTAGCACTTAAGGCATACGATACATCCGGCCTCGTACATATCATGGCATACATGATCGATTAAATAAGTGAAGCATATGGAATTTGACTCATCCTCTCTCGTTCATCAAGTGTCTGTGGAGACTGCTTCTTGCCGAGAATTATGCCATGGGACATGGGTAGGTGCTCTCTTTTGGCCCCTTCCATGTTGAATCGTGTTAGTACCTTATCAATATAAGTACTTTTGCTCAATCCAATCATCCTCTTAGATCTATCCCTATAGATTTTAACGACCAATATGTATTGTGCCTCTCCCAAGTCCTTTATTGAAAAGCACTTACAAAGCTAGACCTTTACGGTTTTTAACAGTTTAGTGTTATTTCCAATGAGTAACATGTCATCGACATATAAGACTAGGAATACGATGTCACTCCCACTGACCTTGTAAACACAAGACTCATCTGGATTCTTGATAAAACCAAACTTACTAATGGCTTCATCGAATCGCAGATTCCAACTTCTGCTTGCCTATTGTAGTCCATAAATGGACTTCTTAAGCTTGCATACCTTCCCAGCATTGCTTGGATTAACAAAACCTTCAGGCTGTGTCATATACAAAGTTTCTTCCAAAATCCTATTAAGGAAGGCGGTTTTGACATCCATTTGCCATATTTCATAATCGTAATATACAACAATCGCTTGGATAATCCGAACAAACTTAAGCATTGCGACTGGCGAAAAGGTTTCTTCTTAATCAACTCCGTGAATTTTCCTGTAACCTTTTGCCACTAATCTAGCTTTGTATATAGATACATTTCCATCTTTGTCTGTTTTGAACTTGAAAATCCATTTGCAACCAATAGGTTTGTAACCTTTGGGCAAATTAACCAAGTCCCAGACTTGTTTTCATACATGGAGTCCATCTCGGATTTCATGGCATCTTAATATTTTTCAGAGTCTGGGCTCGTCATAGCTTATTTGTAAGTCGCTGGCTCATCTCCATCCATAATTAGGATGTCTTGATCTTCGGTTAACACAATACCAAGGTATCTGTCTGGTTGAGATCTTGGCCGTTGCGACCTACGTAGGGTAATAGGTTAAGCATTTGTATTGTCGGTTTGACTCTGACCAACCAATGTCATTAGCTGCTTCTAAAGCACTTTGATTGTCAATTTTTTTCAGGTTGACTTTGTTGCTTGGCCTCTCGAATTTTGTCGAGTTCGATTTTCCTCCCACTTGTCATTTTGGAAAGGTGTTCCTTCTCCAAAAAGACACCATCACGAGCTACAAACAAATTTGTTCTCGGATTTGTTGTAGAAGTAATACCCCTTGGTTTCTTTTGGGTAACCCACAAAGAAACACTTGTCAGATTTTGGGTGAAGTTTGTTAGAAATTAATCTCTTGACATATGCTTCGCAACCCCACATCTCAAGAAAAGACAACTGTGGAGGTTTCTTCGTCCATAATTCATATGGAGTCTTTTCGACAGCTTTTGACGGAGCACGGTTCAAAGTTAGTGCCATAGGTAGAAGCGCGTGTCCCCAGAAAGAGATAGGAAGTTCACTAAGACCCATCATTGATCGAACCATGTTTAACAAGGTTCGATTCCTCCTTTCGGACACTCCGTTCCATTGTAAAGTTCCGGGAGGTGTCAATTTTGAAAGAATACCATTTTCTTTCAAGTGATCATCGAATTCATGGCTCAAATACTCGCCACCTCGATCCGATCGAAGTTCTCTGATTTTCTTACCAAGCTGATTTTCAACTTCACTCTGAAACTCTTTGAATTTCTCAAAAGATTCAAATTTGTTCGACATAAGGTAGACATAGCCATATCTACTATAGTCATTCCTTGCAACTGAAATCATTGGTCCACACACATCCGTATGTCTTAGATCTAATAAGTCACTAGCCCTTTCTCCCAACTTGGAGAATGGCTGCTTTATCATCTTGCCTAACAGACATCCTTCGCAATTTTTAAACGACTCCAAATCAAATGAATCAAGAATATCTTCATGAAGAAGTTTCTTGATGCGTTTGATGTTAATGTGGCCAAGACGACAATGCCACGAGTAGGTTTGATTCAACTCAATGGTCTTAGCTCTTTTGGCGGTATCATTAATTTGTCTAAACATATGTAAAACATGCAATTTTATAGAACATATAAACAAGACATTTCAAAACCAACCATTGATTAAGTCTTGTGATCAAAGTAACTTGGTGTCCAACACCATAGATCAAAAGTATGTTCAAAATCATGAGAAACAACAATTGTTTAATTACAAGCCATAGACAAAATAAATGTGCCTACAAGCACGATCGAAAGACCATCTTTTTCGTCCACTTGTTGTTGCACATCCACTTGTGAAGCCCTCTCACTTGGTTCCTGAAAAGGAAACATAAACTGAGTTACACATGGTATCCAATACCTATGAATAGCTTTATACACAAGTGTTAATGAAGATACCTAAGGCAGATGCCACATTCCTCTCCTCATCCTTTCGGAAGAGCTTGCATTCCCTCTTGTAGTGGCCTTGCCCACCACAATAGAAGCATCACATCTTCGCCTTGTTCTTGAACTCTCTCTTCCTTTCTCTCAAGGGCCTTTCGGTTGCTCCATAGGAGGTGGCTCGGCTAAGCAATTGCACCACCTCTCTTAAAGAGCGTGTCTCCTTTCCCGTAGCTATATGCACTCTAAGTGCATCATAGCCCGAGTGGAGTGAAGAAAGCAACATATGTCCCGCCATCTCATCCTCCAATGAGATTCCGAGAAGCTGCATGTGCTTGAATAGCCTAGTCATTCCAAGCACATGAGGTCGTAGGGGCATACCGGGTCTCAATTTGGTATTATAGACCCTTGAGCAAAGCCGACGCCTCTCCTTAGCAAGACAACCCACATCCGGTGGCTTTATCTTCATGTTTCAGAGTGACCTAGTCAAATCAACACGAATCCATCATAGTTCCCATTGTCACTCATGGTGACTCTTACATTGACAACATCCTCAAGTGCTTTGAGGAACATGTCCAAAAAATAGAAGGAGAGATTTTCCTTCCAATCTTCCGGGATGGAATTAGCCATTAGATGTGTGACTTTCTTGCAATCAAAAGACCATTTATCATGAGCCTCATCGCTCATGATTCCCTTAGAGAAGAAGCTTGGAATGGGAGTATCAAGAGTGTACTCCAAGGAACAATTCCGAAGAGTTTTCCTAAGTTCCTCTTCCCATTCCTTGAAGTTGATCAAGTTAAGGCTAAAAGCCAACTTTTTGGGGAAAATCGGGCACATAGAGTGGTTGTTTGAGTTACTTGCAGAAATGTTTCTACAATTGAAAGAATTTGAAATGAAAAACCATTCATAAACCAATAAGTTTGAAATTTAAAGCGTTCATGCAAATTTTCAATCTTGTTAAGCATTTTATCCACGCATTAACATTAGCCCCTTTTAGACGAGAATAAAATGATTCCAAGATCCCAAAAATCAAAAAGTGATTAAGCATTCTTTGGCTTGTCTTAACATTTAATATTTTAGGGTAAGAAATCCAATTGTTAATAGCTCTAAGCTACTCTTGGTTCGATAAAACGTCGCATCTAATGCTTCCTTGACATTTTATCTCCATTGCCACGAAATCTAAGGCCTCCTTACTGATATCCTTGAGCTTAACCAAGACGACTTGTATACCTAATATACCTTACGTTCCTAGGTAAGCGATGATGCCTCTCTTTGGCGTAGCCCATCACCACGGGCATTAGTTCAGTAAGTGTCGTTCTTGAAATGGAAAATTTGGTTCAATATTATAGAGACCTAGGGTTTCTATGTTGGTTGATTTAAGTGAACTTAATTAATCATCACAACATTTGAAATCTTAAACATGCATCTATCATACAATTCAATCATATATAAACACAATATATATAATCATAAGTATAAGATTCATTTGGCAACTAGCATGACCCCTTGAGTCTTCAAATCTTCAAGGGTCTCCGATGCAACTTCTTTGGCTTGTCTTCTTAGAAACGCCATCTTCAGGACATCTCCGCCAACTAAGCATCTACTAGCTACTACGACTAGGAATAATCTAAATATTAAGGTACAATAATACGCAACAGTACGCAGACCGTATTTAGATTTACAAAAATACATAACGGATCGCAGTCTGTATTTACTATCCTAGTCGGGCCCCACTAGTTGCCATTTTCACAAAACCTGTGAAACAATATACAATCCATTCATCCATTCACTATATTTGAATGGCCCATGCATTGTAAAACAATAAACAAGTAACAATGCATAACACGCGCAAACTAGTAACTAACTTAGGTGGTTAATCCAATTAACGCGCCTAATTAAAACTAGTTAAAGTTGTTAAATATTTTATGTGATTAAAATTCAATTAGTTCATGCAATTAACGAAGCTCCCACTAAATTCCGCATCCAACTTAATTAATCCAATTAATTAAGCCGTGAAAGGAATAGTGTCCTTCCAACAAGTGTATTATTCCGATAGAGGGTTCAGAATTATTATAGAGCTAATTCTTCAATAAGGTCAAGTGATCGGAATGCCTAGGTGGAGGCCGCTTCCGATCAGTAATATCGAGGTACAATTGATATTACCGCTTAATCTTAATTGAAACCTTCGGGTCGAACCCAATCGAATCTCCGATCCGAGACATCAAATTAATCCAAAAGGATTTAATGAGTCGATAGAGTTTTACGAATACAGACGTCGGAAATCGAGCCTAGGGCGTCGATACCGAGCGTCGCAAAATCACAAGCAACAAGTATGAGCGTAGCCGTAGCTAGGCTAGGCTAGCTCATAGCATGCCTAGGTGCACCATGTGTGTGCTAGGCACACCATGGTGTGCTAGGCACCATCGCAGCCTAGTCGCGCCCTGGCAGCCCATCGCAAGCTAGCAACATGCTAGCATGGGTGCCAAGGTGCGCATGGCAGCCATCGCAAGCCACACAAGCACCAGGCAGCCCATCGCAGCTAGCAGCACACTAGCCTGGTGCCTGGGTGCATATGGTTCCCTATCGCAGCGCACAACCCTTGCTAGGCACCATCGCAAGGGCATGGCACCACGCACAAGCAACATCGCATAGCCAAGGGCATGCGTGTGTGTGCGTGTGTGCCTCGCAGCCTCGCACACTAGCCTCGCACAGCAGCCGCACTGATGCGTGTGGGCTGGTGCGTGTGCGTGCAATGGCTTGCTGGGTGCTAGGCAGCAGAACCACGCATGAATGTGCGTGTGCGTGTGTGCATGCCTCGAACCAAGCACAAGCAGTGCTAAGCACTGGCTAGTGCGAGCATAGGGTGGTGCATGATGCGAGTGGGCTAGAAATGTGTGTGCGTAGGTGCATGGCGCATGGCTGGTGCGTGATGCATGTGCAACCAGCCAGTGCGTAGCATGCGAGGCAAGTGCCAGCGATGCGATGAGAGAGAGAGAGAGTGTGCGTGGTGCGATAGGCAGTGCTGGGCTACCAGCAGCAGCAGCGCCTAGCACTGGCCAGCACCAGCGCCTAGCATGGCCTAACACCAGGCATGCGAGGCTGCTGGGCAGCACCATGCTAGCTGGCTGGGCTGGCCAGCGCCATGCTAGCTGGCATGCTAGCTGGCAGCAGCCCAGCATGCCCCTTGCATGTGGCGGTTTAAGGGAGTGGGGACCAATTGGCTTAGAGCATGCCTTGGGGATCAAGGCAATGGTCCCCCCCTTAAGGTTCATGGTCCTCAGCTAACCTTCTCTCTCCACTTGACAATTGTTGCATTGTAATTAGTTTTGTTTATTAATTTATTTTGGAAATAAATAAATTAGCAAAAATCCATTCTCCCACATTGGTTGGGGAATGAGAATCAAGGGATCATTTCCCTATAAATACCAAGCTTGGTATTGGGATTTGACACAACCTTGAGTGGAATTAAAAAGGCAACTCTAAGAAAAGAGTAAATCTATGATTCATAAAACTCATAGTTATTTTGTCCGGGTCTTGACTAACCTTCAAGACTTAGGACGCTCGGGTCGGGTCGAGGGTACGATCCGTCGGAGATCTCGTCTTTTCGGGATTTTGATGTAAGAGCTCTTTAGGAGTGAAACACGCCTCAAAGGTATAATTCTTGTCCCTAATCTTGTTTGATTAAGTTTATTATGCTTGTTTAATTGCTTTAATTAAGGGGCGGGTCTTGGTGGGTTTCCTTCTGCGTAGTGTCGGGTCACTACGAAACCCTACAAGCCGGTTAACCCAAAATTAGTCAAAAAATATTTTGCATAAGCCGGAAGAACCGTGGCCTAGCCTCGTTAAAATAAATAAATAAAATAATTAAAATAGCCCCAATTACGCAAAACAATAGCCCACAACATACCCCAAGTGCCTAGCATCAAAGCCACGGGGATAGGCTTGCTAGGCACTAAGGTCGTGGCTGCTTGCCTAGGGTGCTGGGCTGCGCACCATGGCTGCCTAGTAGCCCCTAGGTGCTATGGCTTAGCGTGCTGGCATGCCTGCCTAGCAGAGCGCGCCATGCTTTCTGGCATCACACGCATCGTAGTAAGCTACGTATGCTTGCATGCATGCTGGTGCTAGTAGCGTGTACTGGCTGGCTGGGGCTCGCTGCCTTGCTACCCAGCAGCATGTGGGCACCCTCACACACCACACGCATCTTCTCGCACGGCCATAGCACCAAGCGCAGCCTTGCACATACATCGTAGCACCTAGCACCACACACTTGCACACAGACTAGCACATCTACAAGGTAAGGTAGCCCACCACGCACCTTGGTAACCACATGTGGGCTGCATGAGCAGCCCGACTAGCCTAGGGACGTGGCTTGGGCGATTTTTCCTCGATTTGCATGCACTTGCCTCGGGATTTTAATTCCCGATTTATGTGTGATAAAAATTAATTCTAAATTTATTTTAGAACTAATTTAGAGCAAAATGCAAATAAAATAAGTCCAACTTAATTAAATTCAATTTTAATAGTGCACAAGCCTAAATTATTCAAGAACCATTTTTTAAATCAATTTAGGTCTATCTTGATACTACAAAAGTGAAGGGCTACACTCATAATTAATTTAACCAAACATAAATTAATAATGAGATTTGACAAAATTAAAGGGGTTGGAAAAATAAACCCTTTCATCCAATGAAAAATTTCCAACTCTAGCTTGTGCATAATTGAAAAATTACATCTTCCAATATGAAGATTAATTAAATTTCAACAAGTTTTGAACTTTAAGGACTTTAATCAACTCAAAAATGATTAAATCCAAAAAATAGTTCAACATGGAATTTTAGCAATCAAAGTTCAACCCAAATAAACAATTAAAGATTGGATCTTTAACATATTAGGGACTTCAAAATTACAAGTTCACCATAAACATTCACACTTGAAGCAATTTATTTGCAAAAATGTGAAAATTTCAAGTTTATGTGAAAAATGAACTCACCAAATTAAGCACCAATTATGACTTTATAAACATGCTTAATAAGGCTTATAGTTGCAGTACATTAGGGATGCAACCATACATTTAATCTACCTTTAACATGCCATAATTAATCAAGGTTTAAAGATTTAAAAATTTTCGTCAAAAACAAAAAACCACTCGAAAAAATGTTTCTGGGTGGATTTTGGCTTCTGGATAGTTCTCGAAGAAGGTCAAAAACGATTTAGAACATCGATTCCACCCAAAAATCACTATTTTTGAGTCGAAATCTGGGTTCCTTGGCCAAAATTAGTAAAATACGAGATTAAAACTAATTAAAACGAGCTTCTAATCTAATTAGAAAGTAAAACTAGAATTTAAATCCATTTTAAATCATCTCAATTATTTATTAGTTACAATAATTAACATGAGCGCGGCTCCGATACCGCTGTTGGGTTTCATAGCGTCTAACGCTACACGGAAGAGAAACCTGTCCAAGATCCGCTCACTAATTAAAGCAACTAAATATTTAATCACATAATTAACAACATAAGAGAGAGAAAGAGAAAAGACATTCTTACCCTTGATGCGTGCTTCGCTCGATTCACGAGCTCTTACTTCAAAGCTCGAGCCTCGCAAGTGCGACGGCCTCCTACGGCTCGCTCCCTCGACCCGACCCGAACGATCTTAATCTAGAGGTTAGTCGGGATTTGACCAATAAAAACTAGAGTATTATGAACTAAGGTTTCTCACTTTACTAAGGCGATGCCTTTTTAGTTCCACTCAAGTGATTTTTCCCAAACCCAAAACTTGGGTATTTATAGGGAATGGAGACTTGATCTCCCTTCTCCCATAATTGTTTGAGGGAGTGGGGACCAATTGGCTTAGAGCATGCCTTGGGGATCAAGGCAATGGTCCCCCCCCCTCTCAAGGTTCATGGTCCTCAGTTAACCTTCTCTCTCCACTTGACACTTGTTGCATTGTTATTAGTTTTGTTTATTAATTTATTTTGGAAATAAATTAATTAGCAAAAATCCATTCTCCCACATTGGTTGGGGAATGAGAATCAAGGGATCATTTCCCTATAAATACCAAGCTTGGTATTGGGATTTGACACAACCTTGAGTGGAATTAAAAAGGCAACTCTAAGAAAAGAGTAAACCTTTGATTCGTAAAACTCATAGTTATTTTGTCCAGGTCTTGACTAACCTTCAAGACTTAGGACGCTCGGGTCGGGTCGAGGGTACGATCCGTCGGAGATCTCGTCTTTTCGGGATTTTGAAGTAAGAGCTCTTTAGGAGCGAAGCACGCGTCAAAGGTATAATTCTTGTCCTTAATCCTGTTTGATTAAGTTTATTATGTTTGTTTAATTGCTTTAATTAAGGGGCGGGTCTTGGTGGGTTTCCTTCCGCGTAGTGTCGGGACACTACGAAACCCTACAGCGGTATCGGAGTCACGCTCCTTTTAATTTTTGCAATTATTGTTTAATTAAGGTGTTTTAAAGAATTTATTTTTCTGGTTCATGTTCATCTAATTAGATTAGATGCTCGTTTTAATTAATTTTTAAAACTCGGTTTTATTATCGATTTGGCCGTCGAACCCAGATTTTGGCTCAAAAATAGTGATTTTTGGGTGGAATCGACATTCTGGAACTGTTTAAATCCTTTTAGGGTTGTCTAGAAGCCAAATTCGAACCAGAAACCCAATTTTTCTGGGGTTTTTCGTTTTTCAACGAAAGTTTTAATTCTTTTTAAGTCTTGATTAATGCAAGCATTACAAGGTTAGATTAAATGCACATTTGCATCACTAATCTACTGGTTTTAAAATATCCTTGAGCATAATAATGGAGTGTTTATTAGTGCTTAAGTTGATATACCAATTTATCACATAAACTTGTTTTTCACAATTTTGCAAATAAATTGCAATAAGGTGTGAAAACTTGTTGTGATCTTGTATCTTAAGTTCCCAAGTATTGTTAAAGTTCTAATCTTTAAGTGTTTAAATGATTGGAACCCTAACCCTAAATTCTATGTTGAACAAAGTTTGGATTTTTTCATGTTTTGGTTGATTCAAATCCATTAAGTTCAATTACTTGTGAGTAAAATTTGATTAATCTTCATATTAGAAGATGTAATCTTGGTATTTTACACAAGTATGCAAGTTGGAAAATTTTTATCATTGGATGGTTAATTTATTTTTCCAACTCCCTTTTGTCAAATCCATTATTAATTTGCATATTGGCAAGATTAATTTTGGACACAGCTCATTTTATTTTAAGCATAATGTTTGACCTAATTTTGTTCAAAATTGAAATTTTGGATAAATTTAGGCTTGTGCACCAATTAAAATAAAATTTGTTTAAGTTAGACTTAATGGTTGTTTTATTTTATTTTCCTTAAAATTGATTCTAAAATACAATTTGGAATTAATTCATGTCACACGTAAATCGGGATTAAAATCCCGAGTCATAGCACGCAAATCAAGGCAACACACCCAAGTGCAACCAAGGCTAGCCGGGCTGCCTAGCAGCCCACATGTGGCTGCCTATGGTGCGCACAAGGGCGAGGCTTGATGCTGCTATGCGCTATGTGTGTGGCTGGGATGCATGGCGGGGGTGCGTGGGGTGGCTGGGCTGGCTTGCGAAGCATGCTGCTGGGCAGCAGGGCAGCAAGCATCAGCCAGCGCACCACGAGCATCATGATGCTCCTGCCCAGCAGGCCAGATTCTCGCAGGCACCAGCTGGGCTTGAGGCGCTGCTTGCTAGGCACAGCAGGCCTCAAGCACGCACCATGGCGCCATGCCATGGGCTGCCTAGCAGCCATGGTGCGCACCCACCAACGGATTTGTTGGGTGATTTTGCTTAACGTTGAGCTATGATTTTGCGTTTTTTTTTTTCCGAATTAATAATTTTAATTAATTATTTTAATGAGGCTAAAAACCTCGATTTTCGATTTTGCAAAATTTTGACAAATTACGGGTTATGCCGACTTAATTAATCGGATTAATTAAGTACGGATGCGGAATTTAGTGGGAGCTTAATTGAATGCGTTAGCATTTTGCGTTTAGAAATAATGGATTAAACCACTTTGACTAGTTTTAATTAGGCGCGTTAATTGGATTAACGACCTAAGTTAGTTACTAGTTTTGCGTGTTTAATTATGTATTTCGTAAAATTGCATGGGCCGTTCACAAATAGTGAACAGGTGAATGAAAAATTGCTTTCAAAACAGGTTCTTTGAAAATGGCAACTAGTGGGGCCCGACTAGGATAGAAAATACGGACTGCGTTCCGTTATGTATTTTTGTAAATCTAAATACGGTCTATGAACCGTTAAGTATTTTTGTACTATTTAGATTAATCTTAGTCGTTCTAGCTAGCTTCTTTTATTTCATTTTTGGCCAAGAAGTCTCAAGACGGCGTTTCGAGGAAGACGAGCCAAGATGAAAACCCATGGAAATTGAAGATTTCAAGGGGTCATGCTAGTTGTCAAATGCATCTATTTTATGCCTTATATATTGTTATATGTATATATGTTTGCTAGATGCATGTCTAGGATTTCTATGATGTTGCGATAATTAGTTAAGTTCACTTAAATCAACCAACATAGAAACCCTAGGTCCCTTAATAATATTGAGCTAAAATTTGCCATTCCAAGAACAACACTTACCGAACTAATGCGCGTACGTGATGGATTACGCCAAAGCGAGGCATCACTACTTCCCTAGGAACGTAAGGTATACTAGGTATACAAGTTGTCTTGGTTAAGCTCAACGATATCAGTAAGGAGTCCTTAGATGTCGTGGCAAAAGAGATAAAATGTCAAGTATGCATTAGATGCGACATTTTATCAAACCGAGAGTAGCTTGGAGCTATTAGCAATTGGATTTCTTACCTTAAGATATTTAATGGTTAAGACAAGCCAAAGCATGCTTGACCATTTCTTGATCTTTAGGATCTCGGAATCATTTTATTCTCGCCCATAAGGGACAATCTTAAAATGCGTGGATAAAATGTTCAATAAGTGTGAATATAAGTGCATGAACGCTTTAAATTTCAACTTATTGATGTATGAATGGTTTTTCACTTTAAATTCTTTCAATTGTAGAAACATGTCTGCAAGTAACTCGAACAACAACCAAATGTGCCCGGAACTTTCCGATAAGTTAGCTATCAAGCTTAACTTAACAAACCTTTATGAATGGGAAGAAGAACTAAGGAAAACTCTCCGGAGTTGTTCCAAGGAGTATGTTCTGGATACTTCCCTCCCAACTCTCTGTTCCAAGACCCTGTTGAGTGACGAAACTTATTGTGCATGGTCGAAAGACTGCAAATTAGTGTCACAACTCATGGCTAACTCCATCCCGGAAGATTGGAAAGAAAAACTTCCATTCTCCTTCCCAGATTTGTTCCTTGGAGGACTAAGGGATGTTGTCGATGTGAGATTCTCTAAGAGTTTCAACGACAACAATGATGGACTCTTGTTTGAAGTGACTAGGTCACTTACGAACATGAATGTAAAGCTTTCGGATCAAGGTTGTCTTGCGAAAGAGAGGTACCATCTTTGGTCTACGGTCTGCAACACTAAGTTCAGACCGGGTATGCCCCTCCGACCCCATGTGACAAGAATGACTAAGCTCTTCAAGCACATGGAATCCTCGGAATTCCACTAGAAGATGGAATGGCTGGTCATATTTTGCTCACTTCACTCCACTCAGGATATGATGCATTAAAGGCATATATTTCTGATTCAAAGGAGACATATTCCTTAGAGAATGTGGTGGAGCTTCTGCACCGGGCCAACTCATTTGGGGCAACCAAAAGACCATCAAGAAGGAGGGATCTCAAGGTTAAGGCTAAGATGCGTTGCTTCTACTATGGCGAGCAAGGCCACTTCAAGAGAGAATGCAAGCTCTTTCGGGAGGAAGAGGAGAGGAATGGAGCATCCGCCTCAGGTATCTACCTTAACACTTGTGGATTAAGCTTATCATAAGGTATTTGATACCAAGTATGACTCACTTAATGTTGCCTTTTCAGGGACCAAGTGAGAAGCTTATCAAGTGTTGGTGCATGGACAAAAGACGACGAAGATGGTTTTTCGGTCGTGCTTGCATGCACTATTTTGTCTACGATATGTAATTAAACTATTTCTAGTTTTTCATGCTTTGAACATATTATCCATGGTGTTGGACACCTAGGAATTTCAAATGTAAGACTTTTGACAATAGTTGTTTCAAGTTTGTCTTACAAATTTATGTTCAATTAAATTGCATGTTTTACATATGACAAAAGTTGATACCACTAAGCTAAGACCATCGAGTCGAATCAAACCTACTTGTGGTATTGTCGTCTTGGCCACATTAACATCAAACGCATCAAGAAACTTCTTCAAGAAGGTGTTCTTGACTCATTCGACTTAGAATCGTTTGAAAATTGAGAAGGATGCTTATTAGGCAAGATGATCAAACAGCCATTCTCCAAGTTGGGAGAAAGGGCAAGTGACTTATTAGGTCTAATACACACGGATGTATGTGGACCTATGAGCACACCCGCAAGGCAAGGTTACCGATATTTCATCACCTTCACCGACGATTATAGTAGATATGGCTATATCTACTTAATGTCGAATAAGTCTGAATCCTTTGAAAAGTTCAAAGAATTTCAGAAAGAGGTTGAAAATCAACTTGGCAAGAAAATTAAAGCACTTCGATCGGATCGAGGTGGCGAATATTTGAGCCATGAATTCGACGATCACTTGAAAGAATGTGGCATTCTTTCAGAGTTGACACCTCCCGGAACTCCTCAATGGAACGGAGTGTCCGAACGGAGGAATCGGACCTTGTTAGACATGGTTCGGTCAATGATGGGTCTTAGTGAACTCCCTATCTCGTTCTGGGGACATGCGCTACAAACAGCAGCACTAACACTGAATAGAGCTCCGTCAAAAGCTGTTGAAAAGACTCCATATGAATTATGGACTAAGAAACCTCCTAGGTTGTCTTTTCTCAAGATTTGGGGATGCGAAGCATATGTCAAGCGATTAATTTTGGATATCCAAAAGAAACCAAAGGGTATTACTTCTACAATAAATCCGAGAACAAAGTGTTTGTTGCTCGTGATGGTGTCTTTTTGGAGAAGGATCACCTTTCCAAAATGACAAGTGGGAGGAAAATCGAACTCAACGAAGTTCGAGAGGACGAGCAACAATGTCAACCTGAAAAAACTGTCAATCTAGATACTTTGGAAGCATCTAAGAAGATTGGTCAGAGTCAAACAGACAATGTAAATGCTTAACCGATTACCCTACGTAGGTCGCAACGACAAAGACCTCAACCAGACAAATACCTCGGTATCGTCTTAACTGATGATCAGGACATCCTAGTTATGGATGGTGATGAGCCGGCGACATACAAGCAAGCTATGACGAGCCTCGACTCAGCAAAATGGCAAGAGGCCATAAAATCCGAGATGGACTCCATGTCGAAAATCAAGTCTGGGACTTGGTGAATTTGCCCGAGGGTTATACACCCATTGGATGCAAATGGATCTTCAAAGTGAAGACAGACAAAGATGGAAATGTATCGATATACAAAGCTAGACTGGTGGCAAAAGGTTATAGACAAGTCCACGGGATTGACTATGATGAAACTTTTTCACCAGTTGCAATGCTAAAGTCCGTCCGGATCATCCTAGCGATTGCTGCATATTACGATTACGAAATATGGCATATGGATGTCAAAATCGCCTTCCGTAATGGGATTTTGGAAGAAACTGTGTATATGACACATCCATAAGGTTTTGTCGATCCAGGCAACGCTGGAAAGGTTTGCAAGCTGAAGAAGTCCATTTATGGACTAAAGCAAGCCAGCAGAAGTTGGAATCTGCGATTTGATGAAGCCATCAACAAGTTTGGTTTTATCAAGAATCCAGATGAGTCTTGTGTATACAAGAAGATCAGTGGGAGTGATATTGCATTCCTAGTCCTGTATGTCGATGACATACTGCTCATTGGAAACAGCATAAATTTATTGGAGTCCGTAAATGGCTGGTTGGGAAAGTGCTTTTCAATGAAGGACTTAGGAGAGGCACAGTACATATTGGGCATCAAGATCTACAGGGATAGATCTAAGAGGATGATTGGATTAAGCCAGAGTACTTACATTGATAAGGTATTGGCTCGATTCAACATGAAAAATGCCAAAAGAGGGCATTTACCCATGTCCCATGGCATAACTCTCAGCAAGAAACAGTGTCCACAGACACCTGTTGAGCGAGAAAAGAATGAATCAGATCCCATATGCTTCGCTAATCGGATCGATCATGTATGCCATGATATGTACAAGGCCGGATGTATCATATGCCCTGAGTACAACGAGTCGATACCAATCGAATCCAGGAAAGGCGCATTGGACTGCAGCCAAAAACATCCTTAAGTACCTGAAAAGGAACAAGGATAAGTTCCTGGTGTATGGAGGCCACAAAGAACTGGTTGTTGAAGGTTACACCGACGCTAGCTTCCAGACTGACAGAGACGAATTCAAGTCACAGTCGGGTATATATTCTGTCTGAATGGAGGAGCGTTCAGCTGCAAGAGTGCTAAGCAGAGCACCACTGCATACTCTACAACTGAAGCCGAGTACTTGGCCGCATTGGAAGCTGCCAAGGAAGCTGTTTGGATTCGCAAGTTCATTAGTGAACTTGGTGTTGTACCCTCAATCAAGGGGCCGATAGATCTCTATTGTGATAATAATGGAGCTATCGCTCAGGCCAGGGAGCCAAGAGAACACCAGAAGGTCAAACATGTGCAACGGCGATTTCACATGATAAGGGAATGGAAATCCGAAGGTGAAATCAGAATTTGTAAGATCGGCACGGATAATAATGTAGCCGATCCTTTGACTAAACCTTTGCCTCAAGTGAAACACAACAAACACGTTGAGGCAATGGGAATCAAGCACATAGGAGATTGGCTTTGATATTATCTGTACAAGTGTTTTAATTAAACAGGGTTGATTTAATGTAAGACTCTGTACTAAAACCATTCATTAATGGAGTGATTAATTTTTGTGCAAAATTATCATTTACTCCATTACTATTTAATTGTGGTTTAGAATTAAATAATGAGTCCATTCGATTTATGGAAATATTCAAAACAGGGTATCAAGACCATGTCTTGGATAAAGAAACACCTGTTAAGTGAACATTGAATATTAAATCGAGAAGTATCCCTAATCGAGGTCATCTAACAGATGGACGATTGATGACCGCCATAGATTAGTGTGTAGTATGATTTACAGCACCGTTTCTTGTGCTGCGAGGACGTGACAGTCATAAATCATTTGCACAGGTACAGTTTAGAACTGTACTGGATAAGACCTATGAGAGTACTTTAAGAAAATTTAAATTTTTTCATAAGTACATTTCTCATTATGGCTATCAGAACTTGTTTCCTCATACCATGAGTATTGTGAAGTTTTCTTGTTTGAGTACTAGGCTCTTTGATGTTTCCAAACGTCTGCCGTACCTGGGGATCATAAAAGGAACACTCGGGAGTCTATGTCCTCTTAGTAAGAAGAACTTACAATATAAGACTGAGATTGTCCCCCTACTAACAATAGGGAAAATGTTTTGTTGTTTAAAAGGCCGCTAGAAGAGTGAGACTGGAAAATGCATGGCCATGCTCAGATGGATTTTAGAAATCATCTGCTTGTTGATAGTCGAACTCGGAAATCGAGAAACACTTCTGAACGTAATAAGGATGAAAAAGAATCTTACCTTATAGTTCACGAAGAAACATTAAGAGCAAAGGAAATGAGCTATACACAATATGCACACTTGTCCGGAAGGACAAGTGGGAGATTGAAAGGAATGGTGTCCTTCCAACAAGTGTATTATTCCGATAGAGGGTTCAGAATTATTACAGAGCTAATTCTTCAATCAGGTCAAGTGATCGGAATGCCTAGGTGGAGGCCGCTTCCGATCAGTAATATCGAGGTACAATTGATATTACAGCTTAATCTTAACTGAACCCTTTGGGTCGAACCCAATCGAATCTCCGATCTGAGACGTTGAATTAATCCGAAAGGATTTAATGAGTCGACAGAGTTTTACGAAAACAGACGTCAGAAATCGAGCCTAGGGCGTCGATACCGAGCGTCGCAAAATCAAAAGCTACAAGTATGAGCGTAGCCGTAGCTAGGCTAGGCTAGCTCATAGCATGCCTACGTGCACCATGTGTGTGCTAGGCTCACCATAATGTGCTAGGCACCATCGCATCCTAGTCGCGCCCTGGCAGCCCATCGCAAGCTAGAAAAATGCTAGCATGGGTGCCTAGGTGCGCATGGCATCCATCGTAAGCTACACAAGCACCAGGCAACCCATCGCAGCTAGCAGCACGCTAGCCTAGTGCCTGGGTGCATATGGTGCCCTATCGCAGCGCACAACCCTTGCTAGGCACCATCACAAGGGCATGGCACCACGCACAATCAACATCGCATAGCCAGGGGCATGCGTGTGTGTGCATGTGTGCCTCGCAGCCTCGCACACTAGCCTCGCACAGCAGCCGCACTGATGCGTGTGGGCTGGTGCGTGTGCATGCAATAGCTTGCTGGGTGCTAGGCAGCAGCACCACGCATGAATGTGCGTATGCGTGTGTGCAGGCTTCGCACCAAGCACAAGCAGTGCTAGGCACTGGCTAGTGCGAGCATAGGGTGGTGCATGATGCGAGTGGGCTAGAAATGTGTGTGCGTAGGTGCATGGCGCATGGCTGGTGCGTGATGCATGTGCAACCAGCCAGTGCGTAGCATGCGAGGCCAGTGCCAGCGATGCGATGCGAGAGAGAGAGAGTGCGTGGTGCGATAGGCAGTGCTGGGCTGCCAGCAGCAGCAGCGTCTAGCACTAGCCAGCACCAGCGCCTAGCATGGCCTAGCACCAGGCATGCTAGGCTGCTGGGCAGCACCATGCTAGCTGGCTAGGCTGGCCAGCGCCATGCTAGCTGGCAGCAGCCCAGCATGCCCCTTGCATGTGGCGGTTTAAGGGAGTGGGACCAATTGGCTTAGAGCATGCCTTGGGGATCAAGGCAATGGTCCCCCCCCAAGGTTCATGGTCCTCAGCTAACCTTCTCTCTCCACTTGACACTTGTTGCATTGTGATTAGTTTTGTTTATTAATTTATTTTGGAAATAAATTAATTAGCAAAAATCCATTCTCCCACATTGGTTGGGGAATGAGAATCAAGGGATCATTTCCCTTTAAATACCAAGCTTGGTATTGGGATTTGACACAACCTTGAGTGGAATTAAAAAGGTAACTCTAAGAAAAGAGTAAACCTTTGATTTGTAAAACTCATAGTTATTTTGTCCGGGTCTTGACTAACCTTCAAGACTTAGGACGCTCGGGTCGGGTCGAGGGTACAATCCGTCGGAGATATCGTTTTTTCGGGATTTTGAAGTAAGAGCTCTTTAGGAGCGAAGCACGCGTCAAAGGTATAATTCTTGTCCTTAATCTTGTTTGATTAAGTTTATTATGCTTGTTTAATTGCTTTAATTAAGGGGCGGGTCTTTGTGGGTTTCCTTCCGCGTAGTGTCGGGTCACTACGAAACACTACAAGCCGTTTAACCCAAAATTAGTCAAAAAATATTTTGCATAAGTCGGAAGAACCGTGGCCTAGCCTCGTTAAAATAAATAAATAAAATAATTAAAATGGCCCCAATTACGCAAAACAATAGCCCACAACATACCCCAAGTTCCTAGCATCAAAGCCACGGGGATAGGCTTGCTAGGCACTAAGGTCGTGGCTGCTTGCCTAGGGTGCTGGGCTACGCACCATGGCTTCCTAGTAGCCCCTAGGTGCTATGGCTTAGCGTGCTGGCATGCCTGCCTAGCAGAGCGCGCCATGCTTGCTGGCATCACACGCATCGCAGTAAGCTAGGTACGCTTGCATGCATGCTGGTGCTAGTAGCGTGTGCTGGCTGGCTGGGGCTCGCTGCCTTGCTGCCCAGCAGCATGTGGGTACCCTCACACACCACACGCATCTTCTCGCACGGCCATAGCACCAAGCGCAGCCTTGCACATACATCGTAGCACCTAGCACCACACACTTGCACACAGAATAGAACTAATTTAGAGCAAAATGCAAATAAAATAAGTCCAACTTAATTAAATTCAATTTTAATAGTGCACAAGCCTAAATTATTCAAGAACCATTCTTTAAATCAATTTAGGTCTATCTTGATACTACAAAAGTGAAGGGCTACACTCATAATTAATTTAACCAAAGATAAATTAATAATGAGATTTGACAAAATTAAAGGGGTTGGAAAAATAAACCCTTTCATCCAATGAAAAATATCCAACTCTAGCTTGTGCATAATTGAAAAATTACATCTTCCAATATGAAGATTAATTAAATTTCAACAAGTTTTGAACTTTAAGGACTTTAATCAACTCAAAAATGATTAAATCCAAAAATTAGTTCAACATGGAATTGTAGCAATCAAAGTTCAACCCAAATAAACAATTAAAGATTGGATCTTTAACATATTAGGGACATCAAAATTACAAGTTCACCATAAACATTCACACTTGAAGCAATTTATTTGCAAAAATGTGAAAATTTCAAGTTTAAGTGAAAAAATGAACTCACCAAATTAAGCACCAATTATGACTTTATAAACATGCTTAATAAGGCTTATAGTTGCAGTACATTAGGGATGCAACCATACATTTAATCTACCTTTAACATGCCATAATTAATCAAGGTTTAAAGATTTAAAAATTTTCGTCAAAAACAAAAAACCACTCGAAAAAATGTTTCTGGGTGGATTTTGGCTTCTGGATATTTCTCGAAGAAGGTCAAAAACGATTTAGAACATCGATTCCACCCAAAAATCACTATTTTTGAATCGAAATCTGGGTTCCTTGGCCAAAATTAGTAAAATACGAGATTAAAACTAATTAAAACGAGCTTCTAATCTAATTAGAAAGTAAAACCAGAATTTAAATCCATTTTAAATCATCTCAATTATTTATTAGTTACAATAATTAACATGAGCGCGGCTCCGATACCGATGTTGGGTTTCATAGCGTCTAACGCTACACGGAAGAGAAACATGTTCAAGATCCGCTCACTAATTAAAGCAACTAAATATTTAATCACATAATTAACAACATAAGAGAGAGAAAGAGAAAAGACATTCTTACCCTTGATGCGTGCTTCGCTCGATTCACGAGCTCTTACTTCAAAGCTCGAGCCTCGCAAGTGCGACGGCCTCCTACGGCTCGCTCCCTCGACCCGACCCGAACGATCTTAATCTAGAGGTTAGTCGGGACTTGACCAATAAAAACTAGAGTATTATGAACTTAAGGTTTCTCACTTTACTAAGGCGATGCCTTTTTAGTTCCACTCAAGTGATTTTTCCCAAACCCAAAACTTGGGTATTTATAGGGAATGGAGACTTGATCTCCCTTCTCCCATAATTGTGGGAGATTTGCATTTTACTCTATTTTAATTTTAATTAAAAACAAAATAAAAATGCAAGGCAATCAACAACCTCCAAGTGGCACAAGGAGGGAGAGATTAGGTGAGGACCACCAAAGGAGGGACCAACTCACCTTGCTCCCCAAGCCAAGCACCAAACACTTATGGCCCCCTCCTTGACTGTGAGCTGGCCTAGGGACAGTTGGCAGCCAGCCAACCTTGGCTTCCAAGGTATCCCAACTGGCGCCTAGTGCCTTCGCTGTGATAGCAGGCCAGCCAGCACACGCATGTGCACAGCCAGCAAGCCACGCATGCCATGCGGGTTGCTGCTGTTGCCTAACGTATGCTGGGCGCTGCTCACCTCGCAAGCACGCATAGCCTAGCACTCGCATACGCAGCACGCTATGATATGCTTCGTGCTAGCGAGGCCCAACCTTGTGATGTTGTGTGCTAGCGAAGGGGTTGGGTGCTTGGCCTAGCATGATACGATCACTTGACCTCACTGAAGAATTAGCTTTCTAATAATTCTGAACCCTCTATTGGAATAATACACTTGTTGGAAGGACACCGTTCCTTTCATAAACACATAAAGAGAGTAGAGAGAAAGTAAGGACAAGATTAACTCACCCTTGATGCGTACTTTGTTCGTATCTCGAGCTCGGATTTGGAAAACTACAAGACTTGGAAATGCAAGACCTCCAACGTCTCACACCCTTTATCATCGAACCGGCCCGTACCCCGTAGCTTAAACAGGGCTAGACCAAAATTACTTGAGTTTTACGAACTTAAGGCTTTCTCACTCTTTGGGAGATTCCTTTTGAGTTCGACTCAAGTGAGTAATCCCATCACCCAAGGTGAGTATTTATAGGGAAATTCTCCCAAGAGTTTCCATTAACTTTCCATATGGGAAAGTTGGTGAAATGTGAAAATGAATTAATTAATTTAATTCTAAATTAAATTAAATAACAATTAAATTAGCAAACAACAACTGTCACAAGGAAAGAAAAGGGGGTAAGTGACGACCACAAGAGAAGACCACACCTCCCTTACTTCCCTAGGCAAATCCCTTCCAACAAACCGGCCCACTAGCATGCAGCTAACTGGCGGACTGCCTTAGCCACCAAGGTTGTTGTGCTGGCACCGGGTGCCTTGGCTAGGTCTGCCTTGCTGGCCCATGCCGCGCCAGCCCGCACAAGCAGTTGTGCGATGTGAGGCTTCTGCTACTCTTTCTAGGCATGCAACCCGGGCTAGCTAGCGCTAGCAGTAGCCAGCGAGGCCTAGCGTGCTAGCGTGCAGCTGGCCTTGCTAGCACGCGAGCTCGGCCAGCAAGCTCCATCCATCACCCGCATAAGTTGCTGGGCTTGCGGCCTTGCTAGCGTTTAGGCTAGCGGCCCTATATAGCCTAGCCCTCGCTTGGCTCGGCCAATGCGAGACTACGGTTATGTATTGACTTGTTGTTTGACTTTATTTCTCGTTTCGTCGATTCATAGAATCAACTTGACGTTCAACGCTCGGCTTCGACGATCTAAGTTCGGAATCCGACGTCTTAGTTCGTAAAAACTCTCATCGACTTATTTAATCCTTCAGATTAATTCGTTGCCTTGGTTCGGTTACAAGATTGGCTGTGACCTGAAGTGTTGAGTCAAGAGCAAGCTGTAATATTATTTATACATTAACATTACTGATCGGAAGCGGCCTACAGCTAGGCATTCGGATCACTTGACCTCACTGAATAATTAGCTTTCCTAATTAATTTTGAACCCTCTATCGGAATAATACATTTGTTCGAAGGACATCATTCCTTTCACAAAAGACGTATATAAGTATGATAAATTGATAGTAAATACATAACTGAAGAAAAATGATTTATATAATTAAGATTCATAACACATCAACAAAGATTTAATAAATTGGATTACCAATATATATTATAACTACTACATCCGTTCCTTTTTAGTTGTAACAAAGTAAATTTTTATATCTCACAAAAATACCCCTTTGTTGCATCTAAAAAGTAACGGAGGTACTATTAAATATATATTACACACATCAAAGTGCAGTTACATTATACAATGGTGGTATTTAACTACTTATTTATAACACGGTCTTCAATATCCAAGTATTTACAAAATTGTAATGATAATTATTTATTTATTCTAACAGTAATGCATTATAGGGGGACATGATCATGAGTACCACGATTGAGGAAAAAAAAACACATACAAACACGGTTCATTTATTCCACACCTTCCTCCCCTAACCAACTCCATCAATAACTTACATGTGCTGGCGTGTTGCCACTTGAGAAACATGAAACCATGCAATATAAGCCCTAAGTGTCACAATCTGAAAAATCTGGCTTAGAGTTGTGCGGCGCACGCTCGTCAAAGGAGCAACGAGGGTGCAAGCCAAGAGTCTTAAGTGTTACGAGTTTAGTAGCAACATGATTGAGAAGGTGTCTTTGGGGTTCACTCTTGTCTATTGGGAAGTAAGAGTAAGAGCGAGAGTCGGTCGGGGTTTGTGAGGACCGATCAAGTCAAAGTGCTCACAAGCGGGTCTGACGACAAGTGTATCTTTTGGAGGGTCTCTAGGTTACGGTTTGAGACCTGCAAGCACTAGTATTAAGAGCTTAAACAACAAAAAGATTTAAAGCAAGTAGGAGCCTTTTGATTTCATATCACTCGCTCCCTAAAAAGATTTAAATATAATTTACAATGGAAATCTAGCGAACATTAGATTGACAGTAACACAATAATTCTAGTTAAAGCCTAGAAAAACTAAGAAAAGCCGAGAAAAACTAAGAAAAGCCTAGAAAGCTATACATAAGCAAAATAGAAGTAAAAAGGAAGAAGAATACATAAGAAAGGAGGTGGATTCTAACAACATCCCCCACTTAAGTCGTCGACGTCCTTATCGACTAATTGAGGGGTGTGTAGCAGGGAGTAGGGGAGTTGTGGGTTAGTGTATTGTTGTGGTGATGGTTAAGTGAGGGAGTGGTGTATGATAAGCTGGCAGTGGGGGTTGTTCACTTGCTTGTTGAATCGACGCTTGGTGCTCCAAAAATGGCTTTGATTTAAAACCCGTGCCTCGACACGAACACGTACCTACACACACCAACAAAACCGAGGAGAGAAACAAGGACAAGAACTAAAATAATAAAATAAAATGCTAAACTAAAATAAATAATAAAAAGAGAGAAGTGAGAATTTATTAACCAAAATTATGAAATTAAACTAAAAACTATTAAAAAAATTACAAAAATACTCAAAATGAAGATTTAATAAAGAAAATAAGAAAATGAGATAAATAAGGCCTAAAACTAGGGAGAATATAACAAACCAAACCTAAAAACGAGTTAGAAATACCTTAAAAGTGACATAAAAGTCACTTATCATCGACTTACAAAACATACCCCTAAAAAAGAAGAATTAGCAGCTTCAATCTTCTGTCACAGGAGCGGCTCTCATCCTGGTTCTGATGTTGGCGTGATTGCTGATGTTACGGTTGCTGTCTTTGGGATCTGGATGATAGGGTTTGAGACGACTAACATGGAATACGGGGTGTATCCTCATCCACGTAGGCGGTTCAACCTTGTAAGCATTCTTCCCAATCTGTTTAGTGATGCGGATGGGCCTTCATAGTTTTGTATCAAGCAACGATCTCTGCCTTTGAGGAATTTCAGTTGTTTTGATAGGACCTTCACCATCACCATATCTCCAACTGTGAAGTCTACCGGCCTTTTGTTTTGATCAACCCATTTTTTCATCCTACGAGACACTCGTTTCAGGTAGGCTCTAGCAATTTCAGTGTCCACTCTCTCGTAAAATCTCGAGCCTAAGAACTTCTCCCACTTTTCAAGTCCGCCACAGTGTGAGGGAGAAGAGTATATTGGCCCATGATCAATTCAAAGGGGCTTTTGTTGGAAGAGGAGCTCCTTTGAGCGTTGAAGCAAAGTTGTGCTACATCCTTCTAGTTAGCACTTACAAAATGCCGCAAGTATTCTTCAAGCAATCCATTGAATCTTTCCGTCTGTCCATCGGATTGCGGATGGTGGCTAGACAACATGTTGAGGTCAGATCCCATCATGTGAAACAGCTCAGACCAAAATATACTGGTAAACCTTGTATCTCTGTCGCTCACTATGCTCTTTGGCAGCCCCCAATACTTCACAATGTGTTAAAAGAAGAGCGATGCCTTTTCTTCTACTCCGCATGCCTTTTACATGGGCACGAACGGGCATATTTGGAGAACCTGTCTATCACCACCATGATAGAGGAAACTGATCCACTTTCGGGAGGCCGCTAATGAAGTCCATTTAAACACTCTCCTAAGGTCACGTGGGTACTGGTAGAGGTTCTAGGAGGCCCCCGGGCTTCTATCTGTCGACCTTGTCCTGCTGGAACACAAGACAAGTTTTGGTGTAGCTCATGAAATCTTCTTTCATTCCTGGCCAGTAGTATCCCATCGAGAGTAAACTAAGGGTTCTCTGCCACCCTAGATGCCCTGCCCATAGCGTGTCATGACATTCTTTCAATAACATCTTTCTCAATCCCCGACCTTTAAGGATGAAAAGCTTCCTGCCTCTGGTGAAGATGAGGTCATCCTCCATCCAAAAGCTTCTGGTCTTCCTTTCTTCAATCATCTTCATAATTGTTTTTTTCATCAGATCATCTGGTAGGTAAGCCCGTACTTGATCCCTAACAGATGTAGCAATGCTGCTTGCGGTTATCTGAGCTAACCTGTGAATTGAGGCAAGATCAACACGTCTACTTAGGCCACCATACACTCTGTTGCATGATCCCGTTCTGTAAGTGAACTCCACATCAAACTCGGCAAGCACCTCTTGCCACCGAGCATGTCTCCACGTCAGTTTGGGCCAGGAGAGAAAGTTACTTGCCGCTGTGTTATCAATGCGAATGGTGAACTTTAACCCCAATAAGTAGTGTCTACGTCCTCTTAGGCAGTGCATAATAGAGAGCAATTCCTTCTCTTGTGCCGCATACCTCCTCTCGGCATTATTCAACTTTCTGCTTTCAAATGCGATAGGGTGCTCTTCTTGGAGAAGTACTCCTCCTAGTGCAAAGTCCAACGCATTTATCTCTACCACAAATGGTTTGTTGACTTGGAAAAGCAAGGACCGACTTTTTCAGCACTACCTCATTGAGCTTTTGAAAAGCTTCCTTCTGTGGTCCTGACCATTCCCAACAACTTTCTTTCCGCCACAGGTCGATTAGAGGGCTCGCGATCTTCGAGTATCCCTTTATTAGTCGTCGATAGTAGTTTGCCAAACCTAAGAAAGATTGCAATTAGGAGGTGTTTTTGGGGTCTTGCCAGTCATGAACAACACATATCTTCTTGGGTTTCATTCTCAATCGACCCTTCCCCACAAAATGTCCAAGAAATCCAAATTCTTCCTGCGTGAAGGCACACTTCTCTCGCTTCACAAATAAGTGATGTTCTCTCAACTTCTCGAAGACCATCTTTAGGTGATCGAGATGTTCTTCAAAATTCTTGCTATGGACCACAATTTCATCTAGGTACACAACCACAAATTTATCTAAGTATTCGCTAAACACTTGGTTCATCAGAGTGCTGAAGGTAGCGGGTGCATTCGTCAACCCGAAAGGCATAACTAGCCATTCAAATGCCCCATACCTCGTCACATAAGTTGTCTTGTGTACATCTCCTTCGGCGATGCAATTTTGGTGATAGCCGGACTTCAAGTTTAGCTTGGTGAAGTATACTGCATCCCCTAACTGATCGAACAGATCTGCCACCAAAGGAATGGGGTGGTGATTGTGCACCGTTACCTTATTTAATGCTTGGTAAATGATGCATAATCTAAGACTCCCATCTTGTTTCTTCTGAAAGAATACTGGTGCCCCGTAAGGAGCCTTTGAGGGGCGGATGAAGCTTGCTTCCAGTAAGTCCTCCAGTTGTCTCCGGAATTCCGCTAATTCCGGGGGAGCCATGTGATAGGGGCTACGTGCTGGAGGTTTTTCCTCGGGCACAAGCTCAATCTCATGGTCCACCGCCCTCCTAAGAGAAAGTACTTCTAGTAGTTGTTTTGGGAGAGGATCATCGAATTCTGCTAATAACTCGGCAAGGGCTAGAGGGAGGTTGCCACTTGCTTCATCCTCCTTGGTGGAGAGGATTACGAGGAACATGGGCTCATTCCTCTTCAAACCCTTCTCTAATTGCATGGCCGAGGGGAAGGGACCTTTTAGCCCTTTTCCCTGATTACAGGCTCTGAGGAGGCACGGTTACTGCCCTGCCACTGGTATAGATCTAAGGTGCGGCATCGGAATGGCCTTACTTACATGTAGGAAGTCCATACTAAGCACCAAGCTGAAATCATCCATTGTAGCTACTAAAAATTCCAACTATCCACTCTAATCCCCTAGCTTCATTACCACCTTCTTGGCGACGCTGTGGATGAGCTGAATTCACAGCTTTCATGCTACTCGCTTCTTGTAGGAGCTTCAACCCCAGTCTTTTTGCCTCCTTTTCTGAAATGAAGTTGTGGGTGGCACCCGTATCCACCATTGCCCGGGCTTCCTTCCCATTTATTAACACATCCACATACATCAACTCAGCATTCTTGGATTAGCCCATAGCATACATCATGCGAACTGCACCCAACCTTAAAGGTTCCTCTTCACCAAATTCTATCTCATCGCCTTCTTTGGGCTATGTCACTTCTACTGACATAGAGGACAATTTCTTTTGGAGATTGTCAATTTCTCCCTTGTGGAAACACTCAAACCACTTGTGCAGTCCTCGACAAAGGATGCACGTCAAGGGTCTTGCTGCCAATTATGATCCAGAGGTGCTTCCTTTACTAGAGAAGGAGGAAGCCCCACTCTTCTGGGAGTCTTCTCCGCCAACTCTTATTATATTTATTGTTCAAGTTGTTAGAGATAACTTGGGAGCTGTATCCTGAGTTTCTAGGAGGGTTTGGTGTTGGGTCGATACTTCCCTTCTTCTGATTCTGCTCTTTATTTGACGAGTAATCCATCAGCCTTTTATCTACGCCTATGGCCCCCGACAAAGTATCAATTTTCCAGCGCTAAATCTCCCTTTGGGCCTAATCTTTCAAGCCGCACACAAAGTTGAACAGACGGTCCTTCTCAGACATGTCATGGATCTCCAACATGCACGCAGAATATTCTTTCACATACTCTCGAATGGAGCTCTTATGTTGTACAGTTGCGAGCTTGGTGAGAGCAACAAACTCAATATTCTCGAGGTAAAACTGAGCCATAAGTTCTTTCTTTAGATCCTCCCAAGTATCTATCGACGTCCTCTCAGCTTGGGTGTCGGTGTAGTTGGTGCTCCACCAAAGTTAAGCGTCATCCACTAAATACATCGTGGCAGTATCAACCTTTAGCTCGTCCTCCAACTGACATATGCAGAAGTATTGTTCCATGTCGAAGATGAAGTTACGGACTTCTTTTGAATCTCTCGTGCCATTAAAGGTCCAAGGCTTAGGGGGTTTTATCTTGGCACCTCCACTTCCCCCAAGCCCTCTTTAGGCACACATCAAGGTCGCACATTTGTCTAGTGCTTCGTCAGCCAACCCTTGCACACAATTAAGCTACTCCGTCAGCCCATCTACAGTCGACGCAAGCCTCTCCATTTGCTTGGCTTGCTTTATCACAATATCTTCGAGTTTGGGCAACCTTTCTTCAAGCATTTGACTTGCCTTCAAGCAAGGCAATTCGTTCTTCCCACGTATCCCAATGTTCAGGCATCTCCCTGTCCTCTCTAGAATGAGCCTTGGCTCTGATACCAACTGTCACGGTCCGAAAAATCTGGCTCGGGGCCGTGCGACGCACACTCGTCAAAGGAGCAACAAGGGTGCAGCCAAGAGTCTTAAGTGTTACGAGGTTAGTAGCAACACAATTGAGAAGGCATCTTTGGGGTTCACTCTTGTCTATTGGGAAGCAAGAGTAAGAGCAAAGGTCGGTCGGGGCTCGTGAGGACTGATCAAGCCAAAGTGCTCACAAGCAAGTCCGGACAAGTGTATGTTTTGGAGGGTCTCTAGGGGGGCGCTTTGAGATCTTCTAGCACTAGTATTAAGAGTTTAAACAACAACAATTTCAAATCAGGTAGGAGCCTTTTAAGTTCATTGATCACTCGCTCCCTAAAGAGCCTTAAATAGAATTTACAATAGAAATCTAGTGAACTCTATACTGACAGTAACACAATAATTCTACTTAAAGCCTAGAAAAACTTAAAGAAAAGCCTAGAAAGCTACACATTATTAAAATACAAGTAAAAGGAAGAAGAATACATAAGAAAGGAGGTGGATTCTAACACTAAGACACAAACCACAATTTGACCTTTGATGATCTTCTATACAGCACAATTGGCAGTTTTGGCACAGTAGCCGCTCTAGCTGGCCGACCATCTATTGCGCAGGCATAACATTACAACTAAGTGAGTAACAAAATGGCCCATCGACGCACAATGATTAAATGGTACACATGATGGTGGGGTGTGGAACAACTTGAAAAAAATTTCATGGACCTAGTCCACAATATTATTACTGTGGACCTGAGGTTTATGCGCACGCAATTGACGTTATATTTGAACATTGTGACCCTAAGTTTAACATATTAACCTTATTGTTAACATAGTAACCTTTATTTGAACTTGTGTGACCTTTATTGTTATTATAAACCTGAAGTGCGATGTTATGTTGAACATAGCAACATTAATTTTAACATGTTGACCTTTATTATTCATATTGATTGGTATATAAAATATTCATTAAAAAAAATTAACCTTTTATAGCATTTATAATGCCACAATGACTTTTATTTCAACATAGTAACCTTTAATTTAATATATTGACTTTTTTATTAATAAAATAGCCATAATGTCTCTAATATTAGTGGTTTACACAATAAATTAGTATAAACCAGGTCCATTTAAGAGTTTGTAGTAACAACTAGTTTATATAAGTAAAGAAGTAATGTGTAGTACTTCGTATAAGAAGTCAAATCAATTGAAGTAACAAAATGTGGAGGTTTTTATTAAATGCTCTACCAACGTTTAGGGGTGTACATGAACAGGACCGGACCTGAAAACCGACCTGACCCTGACCTGTTGGGACCGGACCTGACCCGGACCTGTAGATTCAGGTCCGGTCCCGGTCCTTGAAAATCAAGGTTTCCGGTCCCGGTCCGGATCAGGTTCAAACCCGGGGTTTTCAGGTCTGGACCTAAAACCCGTTAAAAATGCGTTTTTTTTTTTAAAAAAAAAAAAAAAAAAAAAAAATTCCCAAATTTCAAAAGATGTCAGTTTCATTTTTGTTAACACACTAACCCTAATTCACTCCTCACTCACTCTCTCTCTCTCTCAGCCGACAAGCACACACGGCAACACCCACTCCCTCCAGACCACCGCCCAGGCGCCCAACACAAGTCGGAAGTCGCCACCGCCCACCAGACGTCCAGACCAGCAGCGACTACACGTTGTACATCCTGCAACGACGAGTCGACGACTACACCCTGCATCTGCATCTCACTGTAAGTTCTTTTTTTTTAATTAAATCTAATTATATTTGAATTGGGTATTTTGTATTTCAATTGCTTATGATGATTGTTTGATGTTTGTAAGTTCTGTTTTTTAGTTAATTTTTTTTTCGAATTCATGATTTTTTTTTGAGGTTTTTTTTATTTATTTTAAGTAACTGTTTTTGAATTATTTTAGTTCATTTGTTTCGAATGCATGTTGAATTTTGGTATCCTGTAAGTTCTTTTTTTTTTTTAAATTAAATCTAATTATATTTGAATTGGGTATTTTGTATTTCAATTGCTTATTATGATTGTTTGATGTTTGCAAGTTCTGTTTTTTAGTTCTTTTTTTCGAATTCATGATTTTTTATTGAGGTTTTTTTATTTATTTTAAGTAACTGTTTTTTAATTATTTTAGTTCATTTGTTTCGAATGCATGTTGAATTTTGGTTTCTTTCGATTTGTGTGTTTAAAATCTGTTTATTCCGTGAATTTGCTCGGAGTAGATTGATAAATCTGTTTAAAGTAGATTGATAAATCTGTTTAAAATCTGTTTCTTTCGAATTTAGTTCATATTGTAGAATTTGTTGCCTTGCTGGTGTATTGTATATTTGTATGTATTCTGTTTATTTTGTGAATTCAATTTGAATTGTAATTGAATTCTATCGTTTTATATGTTTAGGATCAACAAGAACCACGGATTCTTACTCTTGCAATGTAAGTTGTTCTCACATTTTTTTATAAAATGTTATGTGTTTATAATTGTTACTTAAAAATTACTTATATTGTGTATAATTATATTGAAGATTGTGTATAATTATATTGAAGATGGAGAGCTCTCAATCCAAAAGATCTGCTGCTTTTTCTCAAGAAATGTCACAGCCACTTTCTGAAAAGGATATGGAAGAATTGCAATCTACTTTGCCTCCAGATAAGAAGTTAAAAGCGGGGCGGGAATACATATGGAACAGAAAAAGTAAGAGGATATGGAAGAAAATTTGAAAGAGTTACAAGAAATGGAGAAAGGTAGTATTAATTTTATGTACTTGTAATTTTGTTACACCAAATTTATTATTTCATTGTTATCATTCATTAATATATTCTATAATGTTTTTTTATTTAGAGGTGCAACATGATGTATCTAACGATGGAGACGATGAAGTTGTTTTCGTTGACTCATTAGTGTGAATCACGCAATCAAAGGGAAAGCAACTCGCCAAAATTCAAGTTGTCTTTGGATAATTTATGTATTTCTAGTATTTGAGACTTAGAGACTTTATGTAATTTAATGAATTATTTGTTATATTTGAGACTTATAGATTTTATGTAGTTTTTGTCATTGATATTTTCATATTTTATGTAAACAGGTCTATAATCAGGTCCAACAGGTTATTTATTTTCTTTTAAAAAAAACAAAAAAAAACACACAAAACAGGTCTGTTCAGGTCTGGACCTGACCCGGACCTGATTGCTCAGGTCTGGACCTGACCCGGACCTGCTGAATCAGGTCCGGTCCCCGGTCCTCAGAATTGGCTGATTCAGGTCCCGGTCCTAACAGGTCCGGTCCGGTTTTGGACCGGTGTACAGCCCTACCAACGTTAGCTTACATTAAGTCTTTTCATTATTTATATGCATTTAATTATGGATAAATATTATTTAATTTTATATACTTCCTCTGTTTGATTTTAGTTGCATCACTTTCCTAAAATAGAAGTTTCAAATTCGTTGCATCCTATCACATAAGTCTATTTTTTATCACCCATCCCCAAAAATTGCCTTGGAACCTATAATTGTCAAAGTTATACAGCTAAAAAACCGAAGAATATATAAATATATATTGTTAGGAAATAGACAAGGATCGATAGATTTAGGTCATTTGTTTGATATGCGCAGAACATAGACAAGAATATATAAAACCTAAATTTAACAAATAATGTAGAAAATATATGAGATGAACATACAGATATACGTGGTTCGACCAATATGACCTACGTCCATAGGGTAAGGGATAGTTTTTTCTTATTATTTTTCATGGAGGATAAACAAGAGAGATAACAAAGGAGATACAACACTCTCCATATCACAAAAATCTCTCAAGTGGAGTGTTAGAGATATGAGATATCAGAAAATATATGTGTGATATATTTTCCGTAGATATCATTAAGAGAATAATATATTTAGGATATTTATGCTAAGATATTATTTAATGAATATATCTTTAGGATATATAGTTATGGTAGTATATCTTTTAAAAGGATTGTTTACTATCTTATTTTCGTAGGTTTTGTATAAATATTCTACCTATTGATCAATAAAAAACAAGTCATCCTATATATCTCTTTCACCCTAATTTGTCATAGTATCAAGAGCAGGTTATATTTTGGGATCGTTCACAAAAATTTCCCCCTATCGGTGGGTTGGAAATTAAATCCACCGGTGCGATAAACCTTTTGTCATAGCAAAACCATAAAAGAAAATTTTTTGCCGCTATGCAAGTTAAATTATGTTTGTGGGTGAAGAGTTTGATGATTTGATGTTTTTATGTCATGAGTGGCTTTGATTCTCAAAGAAGAAGATAGGTGCCAATGTGGCATCGATCTAGGTTTATTTATTTATTTTTATTTAAAAAAAAAAAATTGGCTTTCTTGTGTCGTGAGACAAGATATATTGGTTCTCCTTGTGTCGTGAGACAGGGTTTTATATATGGGTTCTCCTTGTGTCGTGAGACAGGGTTTGGTTCTCTTTGTACCTTGAAATGTCAGGATTTTATATTTCAAAACGACAGGAAAAGCATATTAGTTTCCTTATACCTTGAGACTACAGGACATTATACCTTGAGACGACAGGGCAAGCATATGACGAGTTCAAGAAAAAGAGACGTTCTTGTTGTAATGTTATTTTGCAAGTTCGAAAAGAATGATGTTCCTACTTGGTTGATGATTGATGGGTTCGAAAAGCTGAACATTCTCATCATTCAAAAAAAAATTGAAGGCGACATCAACAAAGTAGCGCATCTCGTTTGACTTCAACAAAGTTAAGAATTTTCAATCGCAACGTTCGTGTTATTGCCGTTATAATTGCGGGAGGGTGTTGGAGATATGAGATATCGGAAAATATATGTGTGATATATTTTCCGTAGATAACATTAAGAGAATCATATATTTAGGATATATATTTAGGACATTTATGTTAAGATATTATTTAGTGAATATATCTTTAGGATATGTAGTTATGGTAGTATATCTTTTAGGAAGATTGTTTAGTATCTTATTTTCGTAGGTTTTGTATAAATACTCTACCTATTGATCAATAATAAACATGTCATTCTATTTATCTCTTTTACCCCTAGTTTGTCATGGAGTTACATAACGACTTGATCAATTAGCTAGGATAATTAATCAATATTTAGCACTTCTAATTGTCCACCTAATAGTTCCTAATATAACATAAGATAACCCTAAATAAACCCTAAATTATTCCCCAAGGAATATTATTAGTAGTCGTCATAAGCGTACCCGAAAATAGGAAGCAAAAATGTAATACTCCGTAGTTTTATTATATTTTTATATATATAAATTATTTTATTTATTTTTATAAATTAAAATGATTCATATCATTTTAAAAAGAATTTTTTTTTAAATATTATGTGAGTGTACATAAAATAATATGAGTCATTAATTGAGGCAATAAAAGTGTTTTGAATTGGGTCATTTTTGTTTTAATAGTTGGATCAACTTGTTGGGGAATTGAGGACCCTTAAAAACCCAACAAGTTAGCCCCAAAATGAAGAAGTCAAGGGGGAGTAGGATTTAGTGATGGCAGTTTTGTAATTATGAATTTTTGTTTTAAAAGGGGAGTATAAATACTTCAAAACCTCAAGATTTTTCATTCTAAAATCATAATTGTCAGATTTCACAAAAATTCCAAAGGTTTTCTCTTTATTTTTTCTCTCCTCTTTCCCCATATTTTTCCTCTCATTTTCTTCTTCTTTCCTCTCCTTCCCCACACCTATCTCTCCCTCGTCTTCTCCACTCACGCCGTCAGCCATCGGCGCCACCGACGGCAGCAGCAGCAACTGGCAGCCCGCCGGCCACCCTCTCCTTCTCTCTCTCCTTTTCTTTTCGGTTTTGGTATTATTATAAAAAAATTATAAAAAAAAAATAAAAAAATGAAAAAAAAATCTTTTCTCTTTCTAATTTAATTCTATTGTATTTATTAATTTGAAGTATGATTTTGATTATATTTTGGTATTGATTTTGGGTATTTGATGTTGTTAAGTTAATTATATAATTTTCAGATTTTTACTCAATCAATTAAACTCCAATTTACAAACCCTGAAATTTGGGAATATAATGTTTATGGTTAGGGTTTGATCCTAGGTTGATGTTGTTGTTTAATTAATGGTCTAAACATGTTTTTAATGAGTTTAAAGCCCTCAAATTAATGTTGAAATTTATCTATGCACATTACTTTTAAATTATTGAGTTAGGGTTTGATTACCCATAAAAGGGAAAAAGGTTTTAATGATTTAAATATGATTTCCTAATCTATTAGTGATGTTTGACATTATACAAGTATGCTGAAATTTTATTTAAATCATACAAAATTAAGTCTTTTTGAAAAGATTTGAAGTACCCACTTGAAGAAAAGGTTTTATGGCTTTTATGTCATTAAATTGGGTTAATTAGTAAGGTTTAAAGAGTATTATAGTTGCTGGAAATTTGTGAGAATAGTGGATTAATTATAGTTATGTATTCTTATTTGTAGGAAGTTTCGAGCCAGGTGATTTCTAGCGAGTGTGGCCGAGTTTAGGCATTATTCAAGTTACGTATGTGCACGAGAATATTTGTGTATGTGTAGTATCATGCTAGGATTTGTAAAGTATGATTTAAGTGATAAATTAGTAGCATGTTTGGTTGATTATATGCTTGGAATTGATGTTGGTTGAGCATGTATTGTTATGCAAGCATGTGAATATATTATTTGAGGCATGATACAAGTTGAGTATGTATGAATCATGGAAGTATGTTTTATTTTCAAGTATCAAGAAAGCATGTATTTAATAAGCAAGGCTTATATATGAGTTAAAGTGCTAAAGTTAGAATTATTGATCATGATTCATGAATTTATTTCTCACCCATTTATTATTGGTGTTGAGTCAAGAAGTTAGTTTATTTATTTACTCACTTAAGTAAGTTGACTTTGAGTCAAGGAAGTTTAGTAGTGCATCTTATGCACCAAAGTAGTAATCGTGCGATTTTGTGCACAAAACTAGGCAAGGAACCTTAATTAAAATAAATAGTATGTGCTCACTAATAAATTCAAGAATGAATTGGAGATTTGTGTTGAATGTTGTTATGTTGTTCTTGATTGATTGGTTTGAGTCATCACAAGTTTAATTGGTGAAACATGTAAAGTGTAAGAGAATACGCACCAAAACTCTTGGAACGTATATACCTTGAGTATGAACATATGGGGGGAGTTATGGGGTTTTATATTTAACCATAGCTTCTACAGGGGTACAAGACATTGTACTTTCTTTTATTATTAATGCGCTGGGATTCCGTCACCAAGTGTGACATAGTAAGTGCCAATTGGGGTAGCTCCCTAATTGGAAGCTCAATATTTAAATGGGCTATTTTCAAAGAAGGAAACCCATTTGATGCGTAATCCAAAATTATTATTAATAATTAATATTGCTAGTTATGAGTCAAAGGTAAGTTGACTTGTGATTGTGTGGCGAGCATGTTTTAATTTTTACATTTATTTTGATGCTAGGATATTCATGTTAGTGTGGTGCATATGTACTTGTTGATTCGTACTTTTGTGTTTGTATATGGCTTAGCCCTACTATGACGCATTTATATGGTGAGTAGAAAGTTGAATAGAGAGAAAGTAACAGGTACTTGAAGCATGAAAAGTATGATGGGATAGAGTGCAAAGAATTACTTGTTATGTATATTAGTTTTAATGTTTTTAAATTATTGGTTATTGTTCATGGACTAACATTATTATGTTTGTTTTTAATTGGTTTTAAGAAGGGTCATATGTTTGAATTGGTTCCAACTTGTGAATGTTTTATTTTACTTTTGTTTTGAGGTTGTGAACTCAAGTTTTAACTTTTATTTTATAAAGTTGGTTTTTATGTTTTAGACTTCTGTTGTGAGACTTTGAAAACTAGTCTTAGCCGTTATCATGATGACGGTAATATTTTGGTTGTTTCCTAAAAAGGGTTTTATTTAGAGTAAAAGACAGTATTTTTAAAGGAAGGAAATTTCCAAGGTATTACAAAAAACGTCTCACTCGACTAGGCACAGGCGTGCTATGTAGGGCACGTCCGTGTTTCTTCCCCAAGTTCAATAGCCCTACGTAAAACGTTCATACTTTCTCGTTTCTTATCATAATTGAGCATATAACCTATCGTTGGAAAGCTCTTGAAACAAGTTATCACCTCCAACTTGAATCACCTCAAGATCACTTATGGGATTGAGAGATATGTGCGTTTTAATTTGACCATTTGCCATTGCACTAGATTTCAAGTCACAAATTAACAAATCTCCACCTTAAATTGAAATCTATGAACAAACCAAAAACCAAAAAAAACATGAAAGCGTCTATCCATACCATAAATCAAGTTACCAAAAAAGCCCCGAAAGGAACGGACTCCACCTCAAACAAATAATTTGATCACTAGAATAAAGATAAGAGACATCCAACGGGTAAACCAACAACATGCATGTGAACCGGCGTGTCTCTGATCACACAATCCCGTAACGCCAATATACAGCCTAATGAGAGCATTATGTCACAACACGTCAACCATACTCGAGATATGCATTCAAAATTGACCCATCTCTCTCCAAACTACCTTTCATCGAACACGTCTCTAATAAATACATCAAAAACTCCTAAGCACACAATAGATCGATACAAGGTGAACACTTTTCCTTCATTATGAATCCAATCATAATCAAGATTTCAAAATAAATCAAAAGAAATAAATAACCAAAAAACTCTAATCCTAAATATGGTTTCCCAAATTCACCAACATCTTCAAAAAATTCAACAAAAAAAATCATTGAGAATTTGAAACCATGGCCAATCATAAAGTCTTTAATAACCATAAAGCAAACGAGACATAAACGAATTACCTTCAAGATCACAAAGATCATATAAAAAATCCGTCACCATAGTCTCCCAAACTAACCCCTTCAAAATCTGGAATAATATCATCTTCAAACACCAAAAGTCAAAACATCCACAAACCAAAAAATTTCTCAAAAAAAAATTGGAATTTTGTTATCAAACAAAATATCAAACACTCCATAAAACATAAAATTTCTATAACCAACCTCTTGATACCAATTTGTTAGGAAATAGACAAGGGTCAATTGATTTAGGTTATGTGTTTGATATGCGCGGAACATAGACAACAATATATAAAACGTAAATTTGAAAAGTAATGTAAAAAATAGATAAGATGAACACACATATATATGTGGTTCGGTCAATATGACCTACGTTCACAAAGTAAGGGATAGTGTTTAGCTTTCATAGAGGATAAACCAGAGAGATAACAAAGGAGATACAAAACTCTCCATCTCACATAAATATCTCAAGTGGAGTTACATAACGACTTGAATTGGCTAGGCTAATTAATCAATATTTAACACTTTTAATTGTCCACCCAATAGTTCCTTATCTAACACAAGCAATCCCTAAAAGAAACCCTAAATTATTCCCCAGGGAATATCATTTGTAGCCGTCATAAGCGTACCCAAAAATAGGAAGTAAAAACGTCTCACTCGAATTGGCATGGGCGTGCTATGTAGGGCACATTCGTGTCCCTTCCCTAACTTTGACAGTCCTTCATAAAACGGTCATAATTTTCTCGTTTTTCATCATAATTAGGCATATTACCTATCGTTGGAAAACTCTTGAAATAAGCTATCACCAACAACTTGAATCACATCAAGATCACCTATGGATTAAGAGATATGTGCATTTGAAGTTGACCCTTTGCCATTACACTAGATTTCAAGTCACAAATTAACATATATATATATATATATATATATATATATATATATATATATATATATATATATATATATATAGTGTTGGGTCCGTGGGTAGGGTCTAGGCAGGGTCTGGGTTTGGATCTGAAAGCATTATACCTGGACCCTTACCCTACCCAATACCACCTAGACCCATACCTTACCCATACCCATAGGGTCTAAAAAAATAAGACTCATGCCCGTATTTTAGGGTAGGGTCCGACAGGGTCTAGGTAGGGTCTTGGACCCACTGCCATCCCTACGTGTCGTTCTAACATAGAAAGCCATTCGTAGACGAGATCAAGCCTCGACGACCCTCAATTCGGAGAAAGAAGAACAACCCTTGGATAAGATCAAGCCTAAACGATCCTTAACGAGGGAGAAAAGAAGAACTTCGAAACATCAAGCATACCATAAGTTCATACCTCTACATCAAATATCTTTAATCAAAATCAAGCCTCTTCGACCTTCAATCAAGAAGTTTAGTTAATTCGCGAAACAAGTTAAAGCCCTACATCAACGTCTGTGATCAAAATCAAACCTTGGCGGCCCTCAATCAAGAATCAAGTTAAATTCGTGAACAAATCAAGTCAAATTAGAGATTGAATCAGAGGATGTTTTAGAGATTGTACCCAAATTATCAAACTATTAAAACTAACATTTTGTTTAATTCAATTAGGTACTTTGAATTTTTAAATTTGTGTTTACAAATTTAGGACGCTCGGTGGAACTTAATTCATACTATGTACCTACAATGTTTGGTAATAGAGATGAGATGTGGTCTTTGAGACTTATTCGATCTGAGCCAAATTAAACCTTAGGAACGACCTTTTTTTATAAAGAGTTGTATAGTATCATTGTAAACAAGATATTTATAGTTATAAGATATTCTACGAGATTCAAAAGATATAATATCTTTTATATATATAATCTCCTTATTTATATATATTTGACACCTATATATTAACAAAATTTCGGTGTCTACAATAAGTTTTAATGAGTAAAATGCAATAACAACATACAACAAACAAATATAATAACAAACTAGTTTGTGGCTCGGACGATGTCCCAAAATTTGTTTAAAAACAAAATGAAAAATTACCTTAAATTTAAATAACATTTTGAAAACATTGCGTTAAGTTTAAAATTAAAATTTAAAAATGGAAAAAATTACATGGGAATAGAAAGAGGGATACAGTAATATACTTGTAAATGTTATTGTCTAATTGCTAAACTGAGATTGAATCTAGAAAATTAGCATCCAAGGAATCAACAACCATTAGTATGTGATTAATTTGGATTATAAATTAAATTGTAATTTATTGTGCAATTACTTATAGGTTATATTATTCTGGGGATAGGTATGAAGGTTACACATATGAAGAGTTTTAGAGTGATGACACATAGGGTGATACGTAAGGGTGACACATAGCGACGACTTGACGCCAAATCACATCAAGGAATTGTGACACATGGCGATTGCATGTTGTCCCATTGTATTTTAATAATATTATAGATTAGTAAAAATAATTTTTAATCAATAAAATTAAATACGTTCAGCAAAAATAATTTATATTTGGTAAAACCCAATTGCAATTTAGCAAAAATAATAAAAATCAAATCTATATTATCATGTGAAATGAACAAAGCTTAATTAGAATTCTAACATTAAAAAAAATAAATAAAAACCTAATGTTTAATTTGTACTACATATAAGACAATCTAACTATATAAGTGTTTTAATATATTATTTTGTCTTATTTTATTTTCGGATGAAATAGTGAAATAGACGGTTGATAACTGTTACTTTTTTTTTTGGAAAACCTTTTTTTTTCAAAAAAAAAAAAAACAAAACTTTATAACTGTTACTAGTACCATTCATCTGTTTTGAAACAGAAAATTCATGTTCAATATTTATTGAGAGGCAGCTGGTAGATAAGCTATTAATAGAGACTGTTAAATTATGTTGTACAAACTTAGGTAAATATGTTTTGGTTGATTGACAGTCCAAAATGTTTTATAAAAAAATATCTCTTGCATGATAATTTTGTTTCTTCTGCTGCCTAATTAATGCGTATTGGTTTATATTTTCTTTGAATTTTAATTTTCAAATTTTTTTCGTCAAAAATTCAACTTCGATCTTTTCATACCACTTTCGGTCCCAAGTTGTAGTGCATGTTTTACTCTTTTGACTGAGTACATAAATTATAGGGTAACTAAATTAAGAGAATTGGTTCATTTGATTTAATGAAGAAAAACATAAAAGAAAACAAAACAATGACCGATAGATGTTACTGTCGTGTGGTTTCAAATATCAGCAGACGACATGTTTAGTCATATCAAATTACATATAAAATCATGAACCTTTGCAAGGTTGCAAGGTTGGCTTTTTAAGTGATTGAGTAAATAACGTGTTTTGTACAAATTAAATTTTGCTACTTGCATTTCCTTTTATTCAAATTACAGTTGTGTGTAATAATTCCATGATGATAACATGCTTTACCCTAATTGATAAGGACATTTGAGGTAAGAAGATGACTAGCAAAATGTGTACTAAATACTAAAAATAAATAAATAAATAAATAATTAAAACTTCCCTAAATAGTTGATTGGTCAACAATTTCAGACAGGTTGTATGTAGACATTAGCTACTTGCTTGGCCTTCGTTCTGATCCTATAAATATGTTAAGCCAAGTGAGCTTATTTCATCAAATTATAAGCAAATCCAATCTACAAGGAAATCAAACTTAGCTACATTTAGGTGAGTTTGATCATGGATTTTGGAAGCATAACCAAGTTTTTAAGCAACAAAACCATCTTAGTTACCGGTGCAACGGGCTTCATTGCTAAGAGTACTTTCTCTCTTTCCTTTAATTGATTACTATTACGTACATAAACATGGTGTTATTATGTGCATGCTAGTTTACAGATTTCCTAAGGTTATTTTTTAACGTGTACATTTCATACGTACTATGAATTGCAGTACTTGTGGAGAAGATACTTAGGGTTCAACCAGAGGTGAAAAGGTTGTACCTTCTTGTAAGGGCTAGAGATGCTCAGGCAGCCAATGTTCGGCTTCAACATGAGGTATACCGCCGACCACAAAGTTATATATGAAATTTACCAAACGACTGCTATATGAATATTATTATTATTATTATTAGGAAATTTTGAATTTTAACGCTAAAAAAACACATAAATGGTTTATAACACAAAAAAAAAAAACAATAAAAAAAAAATTATTTTAACACCACAATAATTTTAAAAAATGGGCTTTTACACCACTTAACTGATTTAGGGATGAAATCCGTTAGTGGGATCTATAATACCAAGTATCGGCATATTATTGGTCCAAAACAATAAAAAAAATATAAAAAACAAAAAAACAAAAACCCTAAAACTACTCCAGCCACCCCACCCCCACTGTCATCCCTACCGCCGGCAGCGCCGCCACCACTTCCTGCCCTTGACAGCCCCGTTCCCAGCCCCAGCCACCAGAAAATCCCCTACCTCCCTTTCCCGGCCCCTCCTAATAACCGGCAGCCCTCCCCAACGCCCACCAAAATGGGCCGTCCTTTTTAAGACCCCATAAAAACGGCCATCGAAAACGGCCGCAAGTGGTCGAAATCGGTCAATTTAGGGCCGAAATGGTTGATTTCGACCATTAAACGGTCGATTCCGATCGTAGGTAGCGGTTGTGGCCGTTCGTTTTTCGATTTTTTGAAAAACAAATGGCCGTTTTTTGGAGCCGTTGGGGACTAACGGTCAATTTTGGGGAGGGGGAAAGGGAGGGCGGCGCTTTCCCGGTGGCTGGGGCTGGAAACGGGAGGGTTAGGGTGAGGATGTGGTGATGGTGGGCCGCTGGCGGTGGGGTTGGGATGGTTGGGTTAGTTTTAGGCGCTTTCCCGGAGACACAATGGACCCCGCTTAACAGAAATTTGGACAGCAACTGTTATGTGATGGTAAAATCAAAATTTTTAAGCTTTAGATAGTGTTAAAATAAAAGTTTTATTTTTTTTTTTTTTTTTTTTTTTTTTTTTTGTAGTGTTAAAACCATTTTTGTGTTTTTTTGTGGTGTTAAAATTCAAAATTTCATTATTATTATTATTATTATTATTATTATTATTATTATTATTATTATTATTATTATTATTATTATTATTATTATTACATTGGAGGTGTAACATATATATCATATGTCGTATAATTTTATGTCTTGGACGTAGGTGTTAGGCATGGAGCTGTTCAAAGTTTTAAGAGAAAAATTGGGAACACAATTTGAGGCTTTCATGTCCGAGAAAATTTGTGTTGTTGCTGGTGATACTTCGTACGAGAACTTGGGACTTACTGCTGATCAAACGAAAGCTATGTACGAGAGTATAGATATAGTTATTAATGTTGCAGCAACTACAAAATTTGACGAAAGGTATACATTAAATTAATTAAATTAACGGATCTATATTAGATTTCAAGTTTATGATTCATGCATGTTATCTATCATTTATATACATATACAGCAATAGATTATTCTGAAACGAAGGAAGTATAGTTAGTTACGTGTGAATTGAATTCAATGAGATTAGGTATGACGTTGCACTGGGCGTGAACACCCTTGGAGCAAAGAACGTTGTTAAATTTGCAAAGAGTTGTGCTAATATACAACTACTCATCCATGTCTCAACTGGTACGTGATGCGAATTCAAAGGTTTTATTAGATGATTTTTGGATGATTGGACTTTTTGTAAATAACTACCTTATATACAAGTCAATTTTTGTGAAAAACTACCTTATAAAAAAAATGTTGTAAGAAACTACCTATTAAACAATAGATGTTGTAAGAAACTACCTTATAAAATAATTAATGTTGTAAAATGCTACCTTTTGCCGAATTATTGCATTAAATAAGAGACGTTTAATGACCCATTTTCAATCATTTATTCTACTTTTTCCACCCAATATTTCCATAACCCCCTTATAACCCTCAATTCCCCTTCTCTTTTATTATTAAATTAAGAACATGGTAGCAACTTACAACATTTAGTTTTTATAAGGTAGTTTCTTACAACAATTTTTTATAAGGTAGTTTTTCACAAATTTTAATGTATATAAGGTAATTTTTCTTAAAAACTAACAAAATTTAATTTCGTGTTTCAGCGTACGTGTGTGGAGAGAAAAAAGGATTAATATCTGAAAGTTCGTATGACATGGGTGAGACACTAAATGGTGTAAATGGGTTGGATATTGACTCTGAGAAGAAGCTTGCTGAACAAACGTTAAGTAATCTTAAAGCCAAAGATCTTCCCGAAAAAGAAATCAGATTAATGATGAAAAACTTGGGGAATCAAAGGTATGAATTTTACAAGTATAGACAATTTAATTTGATATATGGCTAGCAAAAGTATTTTTAATTATGTATCGTACGTCCCAATTAAGCTTAATCTGTATCTAAACAAATTGAGTTTAACCTTGAGATCACGGGTTTGAAACCTAAGTCTCTATTGAGAAATTTTGAAAGAGAAGTTCTCAATTTTCCTCCACCAATCTAATGCTATGCTTGGATGTAATTTAAACTTTTCTAATCTAAATTGATTTTCTGATTTGACTAGACTTAGACCTTATTATATATGCATTAATTCTTTAGGGGAAAAAGAATAATCGAGTAATAAGATTTCCTTATATGTGTATTAACGTGTAATTTTTCATAATTTTTTATGTATACTGAAGATATTTAGTAATAAACAAACACAAATAATTAAAAATATTTGGTCTAACTATTATTCAAATATGATATGATGTGATCATTTTCGAAATTGTCAAGTCCATAATTATATACGGAGTATGTACTTAAATAAGTTGAAGTGAAAATACCTCAAGTTCAATGCTCTTATTAGTCAAATATATCAAAATCTTATAGGACCACATACACATTAGCTTAGTCGTTTTATTAATGGTTAGAGCCATTTTGTCCTCTTTAATTTTGAAATTAATGCCACATTTTTTGTATAATCAACCAAAGGTTATATTAAAAAATCTGTAGGTTCATTGACACTTCAAATGATCTAATATCAGTGTTCTTATTTACTACATAAATTAGGGCAAAACATTACGGATGGCCAAATACTTACGTTTTTACAAAGGCAATGGGAGAGATGCTTGTAGGGCAGTTTCGAGGCAATTTACCAGTGGTTATCATGAGGCCTACCATCGTATGTAGCACAATGAAAGAACCCTTCCCTGGTTGGGTTGAAGGTTGCAGGTACATATTTTTGTTATTAATATCATGTTTAATACGAAATTCTTAAAAATACTAAATCGTGTTCATGATCTATATACTACCGATGTATTCATACAACTAGCTAGTTAGTCACACCGGCTCAAATAACTCTACGTGATTTGTAAAGTTAACTTTGCGTGATTCGGGTAAAGGGTGAATAAATCGACTTAATATATACTACATCGACATAGTATGCTAGGTTTCCCTAACTATGTTGGATTTTAAAAATTAACTCTCTAATACAATAGCTCTATTACTAACTATTGACCTTATTGGTACAGAATAATACGAAGTATTAAATTTTCCGTTTCTACTTATTTGATTGCAGGACTATTGATAGTGTGGCCATGACCTATGGAAAAGGTATCCTAAGTATATTCCCTGTGGATAGGAACAACGTCTTAGACTTGGTTAGTCCTCCCTTACCCTTTTTATTTATTATAAGTATCTGTCTCAAATTAGTTTCTCTATTTGACTTTTCAACTTCCGACCATAATACCTTATTAGCTATATAAAACCGATAATTCAATTTATTTGATTATTTATGCAAATTTTGGCAATAAGTTTGATTATGTTTGCCAATAACTATGCAGATACCTGCGGATATGTTTGTGAATTCGATAATCGTGGCAATGAAAACCCATGTACGTAAACCTTGTATAACGATATATCAAGTCGGAAGCTCATACAGAAATCCAGTAACTTTTAAAGAGTTGCATGACATTCACTATCGTTACTTCACTAAAAATCCATGGAGCAATCGTGAAGGTAAACCCGTCATAGTTGGGAAAGGTCTTGTGTTGAACAACATAAAGATATTCGAAATCATTCTCTTCGTATGGCAATTTTTTGTTCAAATTGTAAGTTTAATTTTGTTTTACAATTCAACAATAATGTTGTTGCTTATCCTTTAAATTAATTATTCCGATTTTATCTAATTACTCAATTTGTTTTCAGATCCTATTATTTGCTACAAGAATGGGTCGTAGTGACTTGCAACGTACCTTGTTTAATTTCGACAAAAAGCTGAAAATAGCTATGAAATTGGCCGACTTGTACAAACCCTACTTGTTCTTTAAGGGCATGTAAGTTCAACTTTTGAGCTGCATAATTACATGACTTCTATCTTAAACTCTATTCAATTCTTTTGCGTAGTAACAATAATTGTATCCTTGCTAATGAATGGTTTTCTCGTTATAGATTTGTCGATACAAATACCGAAAATTTGATCAAAACTGCCCGTGAAAATGGTTTGGATGAAGATGTGTTTAACTTCGATCCGTTGTGCATCAATTGGAAAGACTACTTCATCAATATTCACATTCCATCAATTGTTAAATATTTGTTCTAGTTCGTACCTTTGTCAGATTTGCAAGGCCTTCAACATGTTATTAGTTCATTTTCCTAAACAATCTAGTAACATGCACTTCTCGGCCTCTTTAAACAAAGAGTTGATGTATCAAAAATATAATACTCGAATAATCATGTATGTGCCAAATTTTATTTACGAAGATTATATTGTATAATTAAATCAATAAGAGTGATTACATATAATAACATTTTTAATTTTTGTTGCTACATCGATCTATAATTATTTCAAGTGTTATATTAATAACTAAATTTTAGGCCCGAGCGATGCCAGGTATTATTGCATTATTTCCATGATAAAATTCTTTATTAACATTTAATTTTATTAGAATGACATGTAATATGGTAATGAGAAAATACTCGTTAATATGCCATATTAACGAGGCGCGTTTATATGAGGTTAAATCGTCATTTGCCAGCTTTAGTGAGGGTAAAGTCGTCAACATGAATTGGATCCTTAACTGAAGACTACCGGCGTTAATCCTTAGCATTCAATACTCCGTAGAACAAATGTCATGATCCCGTTCTTAATTCCCCCTTCCAACCTCATCTCCTCAAGTAATATGGTAATGGACACGACATTAAATTGGTGGAAGCGACTGGAATTCAGTTGATAATTATCGTTAGAGCTGTCAATTTGGGTAAACGGGTTGGGTTTGTGTCGGGTTAGTGTGGGTTGGGTCAACTTGGGTCAGGTCAATACGGGTTAATGTCGTAGCCTATGCGGGTCGGGTTCGGGTTGGGTCATGCTTGAGTCGGGTCATACATCTTGTCGGGTTTAGGTCGGGTCAATAATAGGTCGACTTACATTCGGGTCGGGTGAATAATAGGTCGGGTTTTCTTCGGGTTTTCACGGGTTAAAACGAGTTAGGTCATTCTCGGGTTCGAGTCGAGTTCGGTTCAAGTCAATAATTTGCGGGTTATAATAAGGTCGAGTCATTCTTGGGTTCGGTTCAGATCAATAATTTGCGGGTTATAATCAGGTCGGGTCAGTCGGGTCATTCTCGGTTTTAGTCGGCTTCGGTTCAAGTCAATAATTTGCGGGTTATAATCAGGTCGAGTCAATAATTTGGGGATGATGTTTCTTTCTTTTGCTGGACCGACTTGGTCTTCCTGCATCCAAGACAAAATACTTAGATCAATATATATTAACATAGAGTAGTTTTAGCCTTACGAAGTTACGACGTTACGAGCAGCTTAGAATATCTTTAGCATATATTCTCTAATTATTGTATATATCTTTTTTTAGCTAGTCAATATCTACAATAATAAAGATAAATACAATAATTAGAGAATATATGCTAAATATATTCTAACAATTAGAAATGAGCAAATAGTTATAATTAGTCTATGTAAGGAGTCGCATGTATTGAACTATTGACTATTGAACTTATCATAGTAACTCGTTTGCCCAAACACACAACTACACAAGTGACTACGTAACTATATAACTATATATTAATAAGGGAGTCTAAATTGAATTTAAGGTGAATTGAAATCGGGTCAGGTCAATAACAAGTTAGGTTGAGTTCGAAATGGGTTAGGATCAATTCGGGTTAAATTTGGGTAGGGTCAATAACAAGTCGTGTTGATTTCGGGTCAGGTTAGTAACAGATCGAGTTGAATTTCGGGTTGGATTAATAATAGGTCGAGTTAGTAACAAGTCGGGTTAAATTCAGGTCAGATTAGTAACAGGTCGGGTTAAATTCGGGTTGGATTAGTAACAGGTCGAGTTAAATTCGGGTTTTGACGGGTTAAAACGGGTTCGGGTCAATCTCGGTTCAGGTCGGGTTCGGTTCAGGTCAATAATTTACGGGTCATATTCGGGTCGGGTAATTTGCAGGTTGGTTCATGTTCGGTTTCGGGTCTCAAATACTCGGGTTAACTCAGGTCTAGGGTTGGTGTCAAGTCGTATCATATCGGGTTCGGGTCACCATTTTTTCGGGTTCAAATAGGTCGGTTAATAATCGAGTTCGGGTAGATTTTTCGAGTCGGATCAGCTTTTGACAACTCTAATTATCGTGGAGGCGAATTGCAGTACCAATAAGCAATTGCAGTACCTATTATAAAGGTTAGAGGAGGTCGGGGCGGCGATTGAGTAATTCAGATCTCGGCACCCATCTTCCATTCGTTAGCTCCGTCAAACCAAACAATCAAACCTTCAATGGTCAGCTACAAAGGAGATATCGAAGATGAGGACAAATCCCACCCTTTGGGGTTAACCATACCCTTTGTTTCACCCTTTATTCTTAGGGTTTTCATTAATATTGGCGACGAAGCCGCCGAAAATATGGTGGCGGTGGATATGGTTGAGCATCTTCGATGGAGGACGAAAGGTTGAGCATCTTTAATGGAGGATGAAAGCTTGAGAAGATGAAAGCTCATATGGAGTTTTTGATTCCAGATTCGTCAACAACGGGGTGAGCAAGAGATTGGGATTCCTAAATTCAAGACATAACGGGCGTTAACCATTGTCTAACGTCCAGTTATGTGCCCCATCACCACCAAAACATTAAAACATTAAAATAATAGAAAGAAGCGAGAATAATTGCAAAATTGCCACCATATTAACAAACTTTGTTTATAATCCTTATTAACTAGGCACCGCTCAATATGGTAATAGCTTAGTGGCTAACACCTTAGAGTTTAAACTTAAGGTCATGAGTTCAAATCTTGTAAGAACCATATTTTTAAAACATGGAGTGAAAATCGAATTAAATGAGGGAGTGCCACATGGCTTAAACATATGAAGTAATAAAATAAGGAGAGCACCACGTGGCACCTAAACTTGTTTAAGAACGCCTTTTGATATATAGTATACCTTCTGCGTTTCGTAATCTATTATTATCATAGATATTTAACAAAATTTACTTCTACGGTTTTCTAATAAATGTAATCAGATAACTTTATTATATACTCATTAAACGTCAACTTGTTGCACGGACGAAGATACAAAGGAACTCTATGCATATCCTAGTTTACGGTAATTATCACAAGCTTACATTAGGTGGCAGTACATATTAATTTATTATATCATGACAAAGACTCAACCTACAACAATATGAAATCATAAGGACAAAATGTTAGTGCATAGCCTTATTTATAAATGGTGTATGTTGAAAACTTGATCCCCATCTCAAATTCCGCTTTGGATTTAAGTACATAAGTGGTTGTGCTGAATCCCATCTCCTAGGGTACCTTTTTATTGAATTAAATTATCTTAACTAGTCAATTAGATTTGCTATATAGTTGATGATTAATTAACAAATAACAAATTTTAGTTCTTGTTTAACTTATTGTTTAATTAATGCTTATTAGTACACCTTAGTCCTTGTGGATTTCGACCCTTGCTTTACTATCTACTCACAGCATACTTTACAGTTTTGCAATGTATTGGTGAAGTTATGTTTTTGTTTGAATTAGGAGGCTAACCAACAGCCTAATTTCCCTATCTATTTTATGCAACAACAATAATTTTGGATCAAATGTTTCTGGTAACTTAGGGTCAAAATAAGTCTCATTTTACTTAACTCTTCAAGAGAAGATGAAATGGTTCTCTCCTACACGTCATAAATAAGAGTGACGGTTTGTCAACTTTGTCTATTTAGTTTTCCTGTCTATAAAATACTTACGAGGTGTTTGGTATGAGGGATGGAATTAAGTGGGATAAGAATGTGGAATTAATAGATAGGATAAGGATAAAAATAATGTATATTATTATTTGTTATGGATTGGGGTAAGATTGAGATAATTAATAAAAATACATAACTATCCTTACTATCCTTTTTTTTACTCTCTTTTCTTTTCTCTTTCATTAAGGGTAGAAATGTCTTTTATCCATTAAATTTAATCTTCATCGCTTATACCACCCCCTTAGTTATTATTTTAGAGGAATAACTCCCTTTTCTATCCCCATCCCAACCCCCCTTCTTATCCATTACTCTAAACAAACAAGAAAAACTAGTCAAATCCCTCCTTTTTCATCCTTATCCCTTCTCTCCTATCCCTCTAAACAAACAAGCTGAAACAGTATTTATACAACTTTAGTAGTATAACATATAATATCCCTTTCTAATGAATAGTGACTTTTTTTAAAAAAATTTTACCTTTTTACATATAGAGATTTCATATTTAAATAATAATTATCCGTTTTTAACACTTGAGATAGATACCAATATTTATGATAATTATTATTAGTAATATACTCATTATTCATAGCCTAAGTGGAATTTAACTATGTTTGTATTTTTTACTAAGACATCAAGAGTAACGCCTTGTTTACTTTACCTTATTTTTATTGAATTAAAATTTATTGAACTGAAATTATTTTTGTTGAACAAAATTAAATTTATTGAACTAGTATTTTTACTGGACTGAAATTATGTTTACCGATTAAAAATTATTTTTACCGATTCTCTATTATATTTATACTTTTAAATTACTGATATTTACTGATTAAAATTATTTATCATTAATGAACTGAAATTATCTTTACTAAAGTGAAATTAATTATACTAAACACTACTACCTCTGTTTTAAAATATTTGTTGCACATTTTATTTTCGGTCGTTTTTAAATACTTCCTACATTTCTTTATTTGAAAAGTTTTTACAATATTTAATTCATTTTTCTCAACTAGTGGACCCAACTTAAATCATATTTAATTAATTTCATATTATCTCTCCTCCAATTCTCTCAATCACTTTGTTTTTTACAATTTTTTATTCTTTCATCTACCCCACTACCTCCATATTTTATTACTTTTTCCCATTTCTCCTAAAACTTCGCACATGAAGAAATGGAGCAAGTATTTAAAAACGGAGGGAGTACTTCGTATTATTTTAAGATGAAAAGAACAGAGCCTAATTCTAATATTACTGCAAGTCAAATAAGTAATTATTTACTATTTACTAGTATTATACTGTACTGTGGTTGCATCTCTTCGGAGACATCTGATCTGATACTGTACTGTGGTTGCTTGTTCTATTGCAATTGCATCTACTAACATATCATTAATGGGTTCTTATAAAAAAGCATAATGATTCTTTCACTAAGTTCACAGTTTAATGATCTAGATTTGGGCTAGATTCTCAACGAAATTTGAGACTCGTGAGATGTGAGCCTGTGAGGGTTGTGAGAACTTTGGAGAACTAACAATGTTTTGTTCTCGTTTTAGCGTTGCTGTAATTCTTAGAATCATTATTTTGAAAAACTATCATCCGAAGATGGTTCTCCACTTAATTTATTGGGGGTTCATAGCCAGTCAATCGTAGTATGTCCTGACTAATCAAGATTCTTATTCAAGGTACTCTTATAGCATAGTGTGGCTTAGACTATCCCATCCTATTATGTTCAAGTGTTAAACCCATGCCATTTGATTTTTGGGCCTTTTGGTCCCTCTGTGTCAATTTATTGTTGTCCCTTCACTTATTTGCTTTTGCAGTGTTCTTAACTAGAGGTGTCAAAAACCCACTCAGATCTGATCCAAAATCAACTCGAAAAAAAATAAATTCAAATATCGACTTGCTTGGACACAATAATTTAACATGACTAAAATTTAAAAGTAGACTTAACTTGACCAAACTTTACTAAATTTGACCAGAACACTCGAATTGACACCACTACTCTTAATTATAGATAACAAGGGAAAGTTGTGTACCCCGATGAGGTATGGTCCAAGGCAATAAGAGTCTGTTTCAAGCAGCTTAGCTCTCCTAATCAAAGATTAAATTTTCGGGCTTATGTTTGTATTTGTGTATATGTAACAGCTAATTAGCTCAATTAGGGTTGTTAATGAGTCGAGCCTAAACGAGATGATACATGAGCCATGCTAAGCTTAGCTCGAAAAGTTCGCAAGCGGCTTGAATTATTTTCTTAAGAAAATATTATATGTTTATTTATATTTAAATAAAGTTAACAAGTAAATAAGCACAATAACATCACCCCACTTTTATACTTGGGTACTGGTAGGCTCGGTTCAATGTAGTAATATGTTGAATACATACTTTTACTTTGTAATATTGTTGATTAGAATTTATTTATTGCGTACTTACATATTTATAAAAGTTTATCAAATACAAAATTTTGATGAATTCATCAAATTCACCTTAACAATATATTACCTCTATTTCTTAATGATTTAACACTTATTAATGTATCTAAATATATGTTTGTAAAAATAATTTAATAAAAGGAGTACAGTTTAATGATCTAAACTTTGCCCGATTTATTTTAAATAATCCCAATTTTTTTATTATTCTGCAATAATCCCAATTTTTTATTATTCTGCAATAATCCCAACTTTCACTTACGTTTTCTTTCTTCAATCTGGATTACCGGTTACCTGAAGAATAGGTTAAAAAAATTTAAACAATTTATTTAACACGTATTACATGCTAATTAGTTCACCAAAATAAAAAAACAAAATAAAAAAAAAACCTCCAAAGACCACCAGCCACCAAATGGTTGGTGGCCGCCCTTCCCCAACCGGCAAACTCCACTCCCAAACCGCCCTCTACGATCCCGCAACTCCATTTTTCCGACCTCCCTCCCCGCATTGGAAACCCTCCCCTCACTCCCTTTGTTTGCGTTTTTCCAGCAATTGGAGGAGAGAGAGAAAGGGAAGGGGATGCTCTTTTGGTGGTTTCGGGGGTGGGGGAGGTGATTTCGAGGATCAGGGGTGGTGTTATAGGTGGTTTCGGGGGTGGGGGGGAGGAGATGGGGATGGTTATAGGGACGTGGGCTTTGGATATGGCCCTTATGGGTGGTTTCGGGTTTTATGGGTGGCGGTTTCGGCGCAAGGATTTTGGCTATGGTTGGGGTAGGGGTGGGGGGAGGTAGAGGGGGTAGGTTTCACGAGGTTAGGGCGGTTTCTCGGGAGGTTTTGGGGGCTGGTGTTAGGAAGGTGGTGGTTCGGGGTGAGTGGCCATCGTCAATGGTTGTGTGCTGGTGGTGGCTTGGTTGGGTTTTTTTTTTTCTTTAATTTTTTTTTAATTTTTTTGAACCAATTGCAACTTGACATGTGTCAAGTTACCTAAAATAAGAGGTCAGGTCATTGACTTTGGTTGAGCAGTTTGGGATTGAAGAAAGAAAAAGCATGTGAAAGTTGAGATTATTTAAAATAATCAGGCAAAGTTGGGATTATTAAACTGTATTTTTTCTGAATTATAAAAAGAATTTTCAAAAATACTTTAGATGAATCTAACACGACTTCACTTCTCCGCATAACGATATTTTTCCTTGTATAAATAAATAATGATGATCAATGTCAAGTTTATGAACCTTGTCTAATGCCAATATATTATGGTTAGAACTAGAGGTGTCAAAACTATATCCGATCCTATCCAATCCGAAAAAAATCCGATTCAGATTTCTACTCGCGTGAGCATAATAATTTAACATGACTCAACTTTAAAAGTTGATCCGACCCGACCTACCTCATCATACCCGATCCGAACATTCAAATTGACACCTCTAATTAGAACTTAGAACTTCCAAAAAAAAATATGATGGTAGTGTAATTTTATGTAACGTCTGCCACATACATGTCATACTTAATAACTGCATAAGTGGCAGGCCTCTCCCTGAGGATAATAGAGAGAGGCGACCGCACAAAGGCCCAAGGCCATGAATCAAAAGGGCCCAAATTGCATAGCCCAACAAAAATTAGTATTTTAGGTTTTAATACTTTCCTAACATTTATTTTTAAGTATTAGTTCTTTCATACTTTTATAGATCTACTAGTATTTAATCAAAATACTTTTTTTTTCTACTATAGGATATACTAGATGAAATCCCGTGCGATACACGATTTTTCGTACATATATCTCAAGAAAAGATATTTCCTATATACTCTAAGTTTTTTTATTTTTATTTTTATTTTTATTTTTATAATTATTTGATTTATTTTACAATTTAATAATTTCAGACAAAAAAAAACAAATAATAATTTAATTAAAATGATATTGCCAATTACAAAAGTATAATTTTTTTAATGTAATTTATAATGCGACTTAATTTATTGTTGTTTTATATTTAATTCGTTGTTGTTAGTTACATGACAATAAAATGATATCTTTCAAAAAAAAAAAAATCGTAATATATCATATTTCATTGATTACATATTAGGATAAAATCTTTAATGTGAAAAGATAATAATTTTTTACTTTTAAAATAATTTAAATCCTAAATCATTATTCGTTGCTTTTTACACTTAAAATTAAACTCTCAAACACTAGACGAAAAACCCCAATCCCCACCGGTTCAAACCCCCCATTCCCCACTGGTTTTGAACCGTTCTTGATTTGGGGGGTGGCAAACCGTCAAAGATATGCCACCGGTTTTAAACTGGTTGCCAAAAGAACTTTCCCCACCGGTTTTGTGGTGAACCGGTGGCAAAAGCTGCTGATTTAGGTTTAAGCTAAGCACTTTTGCCACCGGTTTTCAACTGAACCGGTGGCAAAACTTCACCATTCCCCACCGGTTTTCACAGTGAACCGGTGGCAAAAGTAAGCGCGCCAGATTTTAAATTAATTTTGGGCACCGGTTCATTGAAAAAACCGGTGGCAAAACCTGTTTTTTTTTTTTTTTTAAAAAAATTTATAATTAAAATTAATTAAAAACCTGCACATCCTGTATTAAATCTGCCATTAAAATATATTATAATAACAGTAATAATACCCCAAATTATTACCCGTATTATTATTATTATTATTATTATTATTATTAAAAATACTAATAATATAATAATTTTTACATTGGAATAATAACAACAATACATAAATATTAATTAATAACCGTAAATGCGATACAATGAAATGTCATATAGCTTTTACAACTCATTAATTAAAAGGTGTTATATTTACAAACTATACTAATAATTAATGTATAAGTTAACAACTTCAAATTAAATTATATGTGATTAAAGACGCTAACATATCTCGAACTTCATTCAGCTCTTTGCTCGTCAATGGACCTCCTTTCTGTACCTTGCAAAACTTGGTTAAACAAAAATGATGTTAGCTAGAATTAATTACTTAGGTTATGTATGTAAAAATACATTTACAATTTAAGTTAGGCAAAAATTTAATACATAGGCCTATATGACTACTACTTCACCTATTTTCTACATTTATAATCAAATTAGCTCACTCTTCCTCATAACATGTCAATATTACCTAGTTAGAGGAAGCTAAAGCTTGAAATCACATTAAAAGAACATTTGAATGGTTTTGGGACGCAATTTCATTCAAAATTACCGAAATAACGCCTATATCACTACTTGTATGCCTATTTTCTATATTTTTGATCAAAATAGCTCATTCTTCCTCTTAACATGTCATTTTTACCTAGTTAGAGGCAGGTAAGGCTTGATATCACATTAAAAGAGCATTTGAATGGTTTTGGGACGCAATTTCATTCAAAATGGTCGAAATAAGGCCTATATCACTACATGTATGCCTATTTTCTACATTTATAATCAAATTAGCTCACTCTTCCTCATAACATGTCAATATTACCTAGTTAGAGGAAGCTAAAGCTTGAAATCACATTAAAAGAACATTTGAATGGTTTTGGGACGCAATTTCATTCAAAATTACCGAAATAAGGCCTATATCACTACTTGTATGCCTATTTTCTATATTTTTGATCAAAATAGCTCATTCTTCCTCTTAACATGTCATTTTTACCTAGTTAGAGGCAGGTAAGGCTTGAAATCACATTAAAAGAGCATTTGAATGGTTTTGGGACGCAATTTCATTTAAAATGGCCGAAATAAGGTCTATATCACTACATGTATGCCTATTTTCTATGTTTTTGATCAAAATAGCTAATTCTTCCTCTTAACATGTCATTATTACCTAGTTAGAGGCAGCTAAGGCTTGAAATCACATTAAAAGAGCAAGTCAAGTGTTTTGAGACGCAATTTCATTCAAAATGGCCGAAATAAGGCCTATATCACTACATGTATGCCTATTTTCTATGTTTTTGATCAAAATAGCTAATTACTCCTCTTAACATGTCATTATTACCTAGTTAGAGGCATCTAAGGCTTGAAATCACATTAAAAGAGCAAGTCAAGTGTTTTAAGACGCAATTTCATTCAAAATGGCCAAAATAAGGCCTATATCACTATATGCATGCCTATTTTCTATGTTTTTGATCAAAATAGCTCATTCTTCCTCTTAACATGTCATTTTTACCTAGTTAGAGGCAGCTAAGGCTTGAAATCACATTAAAAGAGCATTTGAATGGTTTTGGGACGCAATTTCATTCAAAATGGCCGAAATAAGGCCTATATCACTACATGTATGCCTATTTTCTATGTTTTTGATCAAAATAGCTAATTCTTCCTCTTAACATGTCATTATTACCTAGTTAGAGGCATCTAAGGCTTGAAATCACATTAAAAGAGCAAGTCAAGTGTTTTAAGACGCAATTTCATTCAAAATGGTCGAAATAAGGCCTATATCACTACATGTATGCCTATTTTCTATGTTTTTGATCAAAATAGCTCATTCTTCCTCTTAACATGTCAATTTTACCCAAGATCGTAACTTTAGCTCGTAAATTTTGTTTAATCTAGATGTATTAAGGTAATTCTCAAATAATTAACTTAAAGTAGATTAATCATGGTTATATCCTCAACACCAAATTAAACCACCACTACACCCAGCCGCCCCTCCCCTTCCCTTTGATGCCCTACCTTTTACCCTTAAACCACCCAGCCACATCTAGCGATAACCTATAAGAGCCTAGTCAACAGTAGCATCTAGCTCATAAAGATATTTATGGTTGCTGAAAAGTTGGAGAAACATATACTGTAGACATATATCTATTAGGGAAACCAGACTTTTGTTTTACAATTTGCATGAAAGCGAAAAAAGTGTCAATTAGAGAGGGAAAAAAAAACAAAAAAAAAAAAATTACAGTTCACTGCTGGCCAAATAGCATGATGCACTCACCTAAAAGATAATCCTTTTTTGGAGTTGGAGTCCACCAAGGCCTTAATTGTAATTCTTCGTTGAATGTCAATGATTGACACAACGTATCACTAGCAAGCTCAAGAGCTTGAGTTCCACATTTCAAGGATTCAAAAACACCCTGTCAAGAATACATGTCAGTGACACATAAGAAATATCAGCATGTGGCTAAGGGCATGTCCTGCAAGAAATATTACCTCTTCCTCCTCAATATTATTAGCTTTCTCTTTCAGCTTTAAAATAGATGATTCAAGTCGTGCAATCAGATATTGATTAGAGTGTTGCAATCGTTCTTTAAACCGCACAAATTCAATAACCTGAAACATAGGCAGCAGAAGCAACACTGCTGGTTAGCCCATAAATATTAAGAGTCCCAACCCCGATACTATTTTCTAATTTTAGGCCCTCCACAGTCTACACCTACTTTGTAGAATCATGAAATACTTTTACCAAAAGCACAACTTGACTCAATATACAAACAGAAAATTTTAAAAGCTTTAAAAACCAGCCGTCCTATTTTATCAATAAACCTCAGTTTAAAGTCTTTCAATCATCCCCCCCTAACCCAAGTGGGCAAGTGCATATGCATCATGACAATATGCACTTCGAGTTTTAAATATTGGAATAAGTAATCCTAAAATCCTTAATTTCAATTCATCAACACCCTCTAAAATATAAATTCATCAACAAGAAACTCCAGAGGTTGTCCTTAGAGTCTATCCATGATCTCCATTAAGCACTGAACACACACCAATCCACACATCCCTAGCAGCATGCACTTCACTCATAAAATCCACGACTGACAAGAACCGTATGCACCAATAGAACAAAAGCAACATCACACTTTATGAGCTAAAGCCAATTCCTGCTAATGCTAGTCATTTCATACCCAAGTACCCATGTCATTGTTGAACATATTCTACATTCAATTTTCAGATCAGCAGAAAATATGCACAACTCGAAATTAAAAAAGAAATTAAAGCAAACCACAAATAATGCATAAAACCCAAAATAACGACTAACCCTAGATTGCGAAATTAATCAATAATACCTCAAAGCTGCTACAATGCAGTTGGAAAGTCAGAATGCGCTTCATTGGAGGTAAGAAAGCTCGACAGAATGCGCTTTAATGGAGGAGAGTTATGGAGAGAAAGAGAAGAGTTGCGCGGCAATGGAGGTGAGAAACCCAGAATGCGCTTCAATGGAGGACGACAGGAAGGACGAGAACAATGGTGAGGGTCGTATGTAGGCGAGAACGAGAGAGGAAGAATAATTGATGAAGTTGCAGTAATGGAGGCGAGAAGAACAGCAGCAGCAGCGCAATTGGGAAAGCAGGGGTTGGGGAATGCGAATTGAATGGAATAGTGCTGAACGAAGGAAAAAGAAGTATAAGGGCGGGTTTTTTTTTTTTTAAATGCCACCGGTTCGAACCGCTGTTAAAACACCTTTCCCCACCGGTTTGGGTTGAACCGGTGGCAAATCTGTTTTCCTCCTTTTTTTTTAACAAAAACAATTAGGATTTGCCACCGGTTTTTCAGGAACCGGTGGCAAAAGTGATTATCCAAAATTAAGCCCACTATTTTTCCCACCGGTTTTTAAGAACCGGTGGAAAAAGGGGGGTGGCTTTTTCGATTTTTCTACTAGTGAAATCTATATATCATTTTGTATATTTCTTGTGATTTCTTGATCTCTAACAAATTATCTGTCTTTTCAAATTTTTAGACATAAAATGTTTAAAGAAGGTAAAGTTTTTTTTATTGCGTTATAAGTTTTAAATTTTTTTTATGAAAAAAACATCTTATTAATCGGGTATTTAGATAAAACCACTAATTTCATAAGATAATTTTTATTTTTTTAATAATTTAAATCCTAATATCCCGCGGCTTTTTATACATAAAATCTCATAAAAATAATATTTGTAAATAGATCATACTCATAATATTTTTGAACATTAAAAATAATAGTTATTATTTGTAATATTTCGATGTAAAAAAATTTGTATTAAAAAAAAATTCAATAGGATCACCAACTTTGTTCACACCGATATCTCTTCCATCTAATAAAAGTGGATAAATAGAACATGTTATCAAAAATAAAATTTATATAAAATTAATCTTTATAGTCTTATAAAATAAATCAAAATATTTACCAGAAAGTGAATATTAATCTAAAAATTGTAATTATACAAAATTAAATCTATGCATTGAAATTTTTCATCGTCCCCAATTGCCCAAACAATAGTATTTTGGAAAATTGAATCATTATTTTATTGTCGCTGACAATGGATGTGATATTGCTTCTTATTTGTAACGACCGAAAAGTATCTAACGGAGTAGATTTCTTCCTTCAATCAATTTTGAACAAAATTGTAGAACAAAATTGACTTTAATTGAGGCATGAACGTAATCACCCTGTAATTAAAAATAAAATTAAATTAAGTTAATTTTATGACTTAATTAAGCTACCTAAATCACAAAAAATTTGTTTTAATCATAAAATTAATTGATAAAAACTAAAAGGTTCATTAAAAGGTTTAATAAATGTAAACGATTTATAAAGATATAATACCTCCTCATCCAATAGGATCATCAGGCGAGAAACTCGTACTTTGATATTCCAAAGATTTTTGATCAAATATAATTCTCTAATTAAATTAGAACTGCATGTAAAAATAAAATTCAGTAAACAAAACATAAACATATAATCATTAAATATCCCAAATAAACACAATTTAAGCAATAATCACAAATATACATTTAAACATGGGTTTTAGAAATTAGGCTAAGAATTACCCAGCCATTGATGACCTAATAAAATTGACACAAAATTTGCTTGGTTTGGTTTTGTATTGATACAAATTTTTGTTGGTGTCATATGATGCGTCAATTTATAATGGTAAAGATCACAAATTTTAATTTAATTTTAATTAAGGAATAATTTTTATTTCTTATCATAAACACTATCAAAATTTATCTGATAATAGTAGGTATATAAATCCTATATCTAAAGATGATTATTTGAAAAGATAATTTTTTGTTTTTTAAATAAATTAAATCCTAATAAATTAATATTCGTTGTTTTTACTTATGTGGCAAAATTCTTAAATCTCATTCGTCACTTTTATTTAGGTGGCAAACGAATTTTTTAATTCCAAAATAAAATAGAAATCTAATTTTTAATTGGTCGAAAATATACCTTTGCTTAAGTGGCACACCGAATGCTCTCCAAAAATGCCTACTTTATTTATATATAATAGATTATTATATTTTTTGTAGAATTTGGCCCAAATTTATAGTTCAGTTGTTTTGCTGGATTACTTGTTCATATTCTAAAAGCTTCTCCAAAAATCAAGCAAGGTTAGTATTTGCTTTAGATTTATCTAGACTTATCTACTTGAACGTTTTAAAGAATTCTTAAACTTGGAAGCAACTAGAAGCTATGGTTCATGAAATTTCTAGAATGTTATGGATATAAGAATGTGGATGAGATTTTGGAATATTATTCTAGCCATTTCATTCACCCTCCATCTTTAACTATAAATATTGTTGATGGGCACATAATAAAAATATATACATACAAAAGAAGTCGTACCAATACACAAGCCTTCATACACTTCAATAAGTCTTAGCTACACCCTGGTGCTTCTAGCTGCACCACGCCCTATAATATGAACATTTAGTAAAAAAATATGATCACGTAAGAAAATGAACATTCACTAATAAACAAATGAACATTTAGTATGAAAAAGTGAACATGTTAAAAAAAAAATTGATTATTTAGTAGTATATTAAAAATGAACATGATTATCATATAATCACAAATTGATGGACCACGACTTTAAAAATGAACATTTAGTAAAAAAAAATATAAAATAAAATAAAAATAAATAAATAAATTTGAACACGTAAAATAAAATGATAATTTAGTATAAAAAAAATGAATAAAAAATGAACATGTCAAAAAAAAAATATATAAACATTTGGAAAAATTCATGGCAATAATCCGACCTTTAGCCCATTCTTTTTTAATAATCCGACCTTTCGATTATTATTTAATAATCCGACCTTTGGGGGTCTTTAATTTTTATTGGTCCCATTTGACTGGAAACCAGTTGAAGAGGTAAATTTTTTTTTTTTGGTTTAAAATACACGAGTCATTACATAATTGGTCAAAAAAAAAACAAAATAAAAAATTAAAAAACCCAAATAATTCAGCCACCAGCCCACCATCATCCCCACTACCACCCAACATAAATTTTTTTTTGATTTTTTCTTTTCTCTCTCCTTTCCCCAAACACCACCACTGCTCCACCCATCCCCACCACCGCTGCACTACTACAGTCCCCATCCCCACCACCAAAACCTTCCCTTCCCCTTCCCGACCACCGTTGCCAACCCCCAGTCCCCCGCCACTAGTTCAAAACTCCCCACCCCACCATAGCAGGCCCGATTCCACCCTTTCCCGACCACCGCTGCCAACTACCACCACACCCTCTCAGCCCCAGCAGACCCCCGTAAAATCCTACCTAACCCCATCCCCTTTCACCTCGCAAAAACCCCACTTGACCCCGACCGCCTCCCACCTGACCCTCCTAAAGCTCCACCCCAGCAAAACCCCTCAACCGAGTAACTGAGTACGCTTCAATGGAGGAAAACGGAGGATGGAAACCCCTTAACCCACCTTCCTCTCACCTCCACCTCTACTCATCAGTAACACCACTGTACCTTACCAACACCACCACCTCCTCTCAATTTCTCTGTAAATCATCACCATTGTTGTTGTTGTTGCCGCGTCACCGCCACTTCCGGTGGACAAGAAACACGTTTTGTCGTAGTAGCTTATGCTCGAATTTCTGGAATAGGCGGGGTATTGGAACAGGTGGGGTTTTTTGGGTTGATGAGGGTTATTGGGTGGTGGGTGATTGTTTGGGTTGTGTGGTGGTGATGGTAGCAGTTGTAGGTGGTGCTCGTAGTTGCAAGAAGATGGTGGTGTTTTTTTTTTTTATTTTATTTTTTTTTTGATTTGTTTTTTTTTTACCAATCACATGCCGCCACGTGTCATGTAACCTGTTATAACAGGTTACATGACTGGTTGGGACCAATAAAAATTAAAGACCCCAAAGGTCGGATTATTAAAAAAGAATGGGCTAAAGGTGGGATTATTGCCATGAATTTTTCCTAAACATTTAGTATAGTAAAAATGAACATTAATCATACAATCATAGAATAGCTAGACCATACCTAATAAAAGAACACTTCATAAAAATATATGAATACATACATAAAAAAAATAAACACGTAAACAAATAAACACGTTAATGTTATGAAATATTGTATGGATATCCATTATCCTTCTTCTATCATTCTGGAATATTCTAAATCTAGGGTTTATTATTATCTAAGCAAACCCTTGTTATATTGTATGTATATATATATATCCTCCACTCTATGAAATAAGATAGACTGATTTATTCTCTCCCCAATTTCTCTCAAATCTCTCTTTATTTCTCTTCCATATTTAACACGTTATCTGCACCATCGCCGACTAATAAGCAGACGTATGAAGAAATTTAGTTATATTAAGATTCGGAAAAGGTACCTATATTCCTTTTTCTCTTTCTCGTAATTAAATTATGAATTTTAAAGAATAAATTATAAATATTATTGCCGCATATTTAATTTCGTTGATTTTCGTCCGATTGTTATTGTTTCTGGTGATATATAATCCATAATTGAGTTCCTCAACTTAAAGATACCATTTAATTTTATTTATTCTTTTTCTTTAAGGTGTAATCATATATTTGAATACAATATGCTTTGATGGATTATACGCATAAATAATAGTAGTTCACCGTAAGTTGTTATTGAATTGTTTATCGTAGTACTATTACTTGAGTAATTGTGTTGAGGTAAACTTTATTTTTGTTTTACTCGTTTCCAATTTCATCCTAATATTCTGACCTGTCTATGTATTTGATATGATTGCTTAAATTTTATTATGCCTTGTTTACTATGCATGTGGCTATTGTATTGGACTTCCTAAAAAAAAAAAAAATTTGTAATTCTATTTGGTGAAATTCTGATGATCATAATGATAAAAATTTATTAGCTATGTAGTACTACATGTCACTTTGTTAGTTGCGTTTAGGATTTATGTGTTTGAATTCGATTATTATATAATATGCCTACATGAAGTTGAGTTATAAGAATGATGTATAAATTGTTTGTTCCTATCTCTTGCTTAGTTGCTTGTGTACCCTTCAATTTTTCTTAAGCTATGTCTTAGACTCTTAATATAGTTGCTTTCTTCAAGATATATAAAGTTAAAATATTTCAGTAAATAAATTTTTCTAGCTTATTATATGTTATACTTCATCAGTTCCAAATTAGATAACATGTTTCTTTTATCACGCTTGCCAATACATAAATTCAACCGTAAATATCTCTAATTCTCGATAAGTAAAAATTAAAAAAAAAAAAAATTGATATTTGAAAGTACACATTAAGAGGATTGTAGCAAGATCCCACATGACCATGTTATTTCTTATCTATAAATCACAAAAGGCTTGTCAAAGTTACATTGTGAATAGTGTTAAAAATTAAAACGTGTCATTAAATTAGAAATAGAGGAAGTATATTATAGAGCATATATGCTTTTATATCTAGCTATATCTAGAGGATAGGTAGTTGTGTACTCTCTCTCTATATAATCAACTATAGGTTCATTATATATTTTTATTTATAAGACATATAACGGAGAGGATACATGCCTTCAGCCTTACCCTCAGTTTACAAATTATAATGTCGGCAGTAAAAGGTAGGGGTGGGACTTCGGTCTAGCGGTTCGGTTTGACCTCGGGTTGAGTCGGTTTCGGTTTGGACCGATTCGGATTGAAACGGTTTAGTTTAGCCGGCGGGTCGGTTTGGTTCGGTTTGGGTTAGTCACGGCTCGGTTTGGTTTCGGTTTATTTCTTTGCGGTTTAAATTCGGTTTGGGTCATAAGCGGGTCGGTTTATAAACGATTCGGATTATGTCGGTTCGGTTTGATACGGATCGGTTTAGGGGGCGGGTTTACCCGGGTCAATGTCAGTTCGGTTTACAAACGGTTTGGATCAAGCCGGTTTGGTTTGAAATGGGTCGGTTTAGGGGCGGGTTTACCCGGGTCAATATCGGTTCGGTTTATAAACGGTGCGAATCATGTCGGTTCTGTTTGAAATGGGCCGGTTTAGTGGAGGGTTTACACAGTTCAATTGGTTCGGTTTATGAACGGTTTGGATCATGTCGGTTCGGTTTATAAGCGGTTTGGGTCATGAATTCATGATTGTTTTAAAGATCGCGTCATGACCATGATTTAATGAGTTGATACTTATAATACGATAAATCGATAATTAAGAATGTACAAGTATTCAATTAGATTGATCAACAAGTGTTTTAAAAATTTAAATTTTAATAATCAGATATGTAAATATGTTTATCGATTGTAGTACATACCAATAATTCAATGAGGCAATGATACTTATGATAGTATGATAATGATACCAACCGTACATTCGTACGATATGATATACATAATAATTAATCTATAATTACATATACATTAACAATATCGTATTGAATCAATTTCCATTTTCAAACATTGCATTTCTTATAAATTATAACTTACACGAGATTAAATGATTAAGGAAGCTTTTTATGACCTTTATAAATTTTATTCAAATGCATCTAATACAAGCTGCAGAAATCCTGCCTCTTCAAACACAACTCAATCTGAAAATTCTAATCGCACGTTGAGATCTCAAAATATTTTCACGGTATTTATGTTATACAATATACTCAATATTAATGGTAGTCTTCTATTTTTATTTGTAATTTCATAATTTAACTTTTAATAAAAAATCTGTTTCAGTTGCATGAGGTTGATGACGAATGTGATGATTCAACTAGATGCCCTCTGGCTGATCTTGAGGCATATTTGAATGGACCTCGTTCGCGATTAATTCAAGGGAAACATTTTGACGTTCTCAAGTACTGGGAATCTCAAGCTTCTTCTCTTCCTATTTTAGCTAATATGGCAAGGGATGTTTTGGCCATTCCTATTACATCGGTGGCCTCTGAATCTTCTTTTAGTTTGGGTGGTCGTATTTTGATCAAATATAAGGGTAAACTTTTGCCAAAGAATGTTGAGGCATTGGTTACCACCCAAAATTGGTGTCGTGGTTATCAAGCGGATGTTGAGGAAGACGTCCTCCTTATTGGTAAAGAGATTGAAGCCGAAAGTGCTTCATCTGCATAACTGGTATTTGTGTCTCATTGTGGTTTATTTTATCTTGAAAAATCGTTGCCCTTGTCATTTATTTTCAGACTTGCTGGCAGCATTTTTCAAGACTTTTAAAATCGTTGCCCTTGTCATTTATGTTGAGACTTAAATAGTTAAATGTATTTTGGTACTTGCTGGCAGCATTTCTCAAGTTTTTGTTAAAACAACCATTGCTCAGTGATGTAAATCTGAGAGCAGTTTTAAAAAACAAAAGCTATAATTTTGAAGTTGCTTGAACTTGTTATGAGTTGCTGCCTGCTGGTAGTGCTTTTGCCTTTTGGTTGTTGTCTCTGAGTTGTTATTGCCTATATTGTTGCCTGCATGAGCTGGTTCCTGCCTCCGGCTAGCTTGAGGTGCTGTGTTGCTGCCTTTTGTGTTATGAATTTATGATAAGTTTTGTTGCTGCTGTTTCTTATGCTTGTTGTTTTAATTTTTCTTGAATCATCGTTGCCCTTGTCATTTATGTTGAGACTTCAATGTATATGTACTTGCTGGCAGCATTTTTCAAGTTTTAAGTTAAAACAGCCATTGCTTAGTGATGATACGATAAACGTAAATCTGAGAGCAATTTTGAAAAACAAAAATAAGTTCCTGCTGAGTCCCTTCTGCTTATATTATTCCTTGCTTCTGATAAGTTGCTGATCTGTTATTGCGTGTGCTGGTTCCTGCTTGTTGCTGCTATTTCCTCTGCTCTTGGGTGTTGTGTTGCTGCTTCAAGATTCTGCTCCCAAATCACTCACATTCTCACTCCTCCCTTCATCTTATCATGTATCATTTTTTGCAACCCTAAACTTGATGATCTTTCAGTTGATAAATCTGAAATCTAATCTGGGTAGTAGTGATAGTAGTTTCATTATGTATTGGTATATGTATTGTGAATTTTAATTAATGAAAATGGTGACTTTTTTTAATTACTTGTTGATATTACTCTAATTTTAATGTTATTTATCTGCTGGATTTGTGGTAATGTTATGAAATAATTGTGGCTACAGATTTGGGATGGCTCCGTATTTATTAAAATTCTTTTACTTAATATCTGGTTTAATTTAAGAAAAGCTAAAAAAAATATGTTTTATAAACATTTTAGTCCTCTCCTTTACAAAATACTTGTATAAGAAAGTTTTATAAAGTGATAATGTGAATGATTGTACGCCTTATTGACTAGTACAGTAATATTCTAATGCTTATGCCACTTGTGTAACGCAATCTCATACATCTCCAATCTTATGTTACCTTTGAGGCTTTGAGTGTTATTGGATGATCATGAATATCTTTATGAAGGAACAATGAAGATAATTTGGGTGGACTAGCATTATTACTGGAATGAAAATGATACAAATGATATATCTTGTAATTAAAATAAATAAGTAATCTGAAACGATATTAATAATGCCGTTGGCCTAGATCTAGGTGATATAAACCTTTGTATAAACCTACGCCGCTTGATTAGATCTACATTTATTAACATTAATTGTATTTACTATTTAGCCATTTAGGTTGTAAATAATTCAATTTGAATTAAGCAGTTTGTAATCGGATCAGTTTAAACAGGTTGCGATTCGAAAACAGTTCGATTTTAACGGTTTAACGGGTTATGGCAGTTCAGTTTCGACGGTTAGCGGATTATAACGGTTCGGTTTATACGTGCGGTTTAAACGGTTTCGGTTCATAAACGGGTCGGTTTAACCGGTTAGCGGGTTACAAATGGTTCGGTTTAAACGGTTTTTTTTCGGTTTAAACGGTTTCGGTTTATAAACGGTTCGGGTCATTAACGGGTTTATAAACCATTCGGTTCGGTTTCGTTTCGGTTCGGATTTCCGCAGTTTGGTTTGTTATTGGTTTACGGTCCGTAACGGGTTGACATTCAGCGGTTCAATTCGGTTTCGGTTTGATATTGAACGGTTCAGTTCGGTTTTCGGTTTATATTTATCGGTTTATAAACGGATCGGTCCGTGATGGTTCGGTTCGGTAACGGGCGGTTTCACGGTTCGGTTTGAAAAGTCCCACCCCTAGTAAAAGGAATTTGTTTCGAAAATAAATTGTTGTGTGTGTTAACCGTGTCATCCACATGCATGTGTTAGTGCGTAGACTACCTTCGTTTCTCCGACTCTTGCAACCTTACATCACATGTGTTAATCCTTATATCACATGCCAAATATTACATGTTTTTTCTTGTCTATGCGATCATATTTAGTTGGTACAACAATAATAGTACTAATTATAAATCATTCGAACTCAACTAATGCACCACTGCACAAAATGATTTAACTTCTTTTAAATCCTAATTTTTAATATCGTTTTTATATCATTGAATCATGTCAAACCTTGTAAAACTCAAATTTGCTGCTCTTGATATTACTAGAAACAACTACTTATCTTAGGTATTAGATGCTGAAATACACTATTTAAGTCTTCAAAGATCTAGAAGATCACCACCTAGTAGAATTACAAGCAAGTGATTTACGCTTGTATACCAATTCTTTTGTGATTGGGCCATTATATGTCAGCACATAAGAAATTGGAAAGGAAGGAAAATGGTACAACTGCACAACACATGTCTCCCCATTGACATTGATCTCCAAAAGAGTAAATATTATGAAAAATGTAATAATAAATACACATGATATTTAAAGTTAATGAATAATTGATTATTCATTAAAATTGTTCTCCAGAAGTGATAATTCTTGTTTAATACAAATCTTCTGAGAGATAAATTTTGATTGTGATCCTCCCAATGAAATAAATTTTAATGCAAATTTATATACTAAGTTGGTATAGAATTAGACGCCCCTATAAAAGAGATATTTTACCAATTTAGGGGGAGAAGAAACAGCAAAAGTCGGAAAAAATCGAATAAAAAGAATTTTTTTTTTGTTGATCCCTATAATGGTATTTTGAAATATTATATGCCAACTTTTGTCTATATATTATCAAGGTATGTTGCACATATATGATTTGATTTGTATTCAGTTATGACTCATGTTGCATATCGTTGAAGATACATTTTGGTCATATTATGTGTATACATTGAGATAAAATCTTGCCAATTATACTTGAATCACTACACCTGAAGTGTAGGTTGTAAAATCGGTTCCAAAATAAAGATATGTCTAATAGATATGATATATGGCAAGATAGTGCAGTTAACACTAATAGCGTAATAGTATATAAACACCATAGTGTATGAAATACTCTAAAAGTGGTATAGATATCTAAATTATTACAATAGATGGCCTATGATGTAAGAAAATTATGATGGTACCAATAAGAAATGTATTCAGATATCATAGTAAAATAGTATGCGAAATTTACGTTAAAGGATTTTTTATAATACCGGTATACTATGGAACCGATAAATAATATGCATATGCATGATAGAATGGATTGGTGAATAAGGGATCTGAAATATATATTTCTATTTTAATGTCGACATAATGATAATAATTAAAAGTTTATCATGGACCAGAAGTCCAATGAAATATGAATTTTTAAATCCACACTGTACAGTGTCTTGCATTATTTTGAGTCCTATGTATATTCATATGCATGTATGAGTCATAGATTAATGGATTGTTCATTGCATATGTCAGTAGTTGTTAGATGCATTACTTATTGTATATTTTGCTTAATATGTTATCATGTTTTATATATCTCATATTGCATGCATTAGTTTCTATACAATAATTGTGGTGTATGTGAATGTTCATTCAAAGTATAGTAAGACATATTTACAACTTTGATGGAAAATTAAAAGGAGATAATTATATTCCAATGGGCTTATAATTATGATGAAATTATATATGATGTTGATTTAATATTATTTATGAATCATGTAAGAAAAGTTTCCGAAGAACTTATATGCAACGTATTTATAGCCCTACAAATTTTATATTTTGAATATTATAATTCATATGAGATTGAAGAACAACATTAATAATATCATGTGTTGCCATAAAATTATTAAAGAATAATTGATCAAATATTGATCATCAATTTCTATTATTCACAACCTCCAGAAGAAGGTATAAGTATAATGGTTAAGGCAACTTTAAATAGTGATTTCGAATGAAATGTGGAAAAACACATGTATTATTGTTGTAGGTATGGTGAAATGAAGACACTTCACATGTTCACATGAAGAATTGAAGATGCAATTTCAGTTTAGGAGGATCGAAGATCAACGAATGATATTTTACTACATATGAGAAGATATCCAACCATATTGGATTCATTGTTGCGACACTAGAAGATCTCAAGTTATGTATTTACCAGAGGGAGAAAATACACGCTGCACTCTTTTTCCCTTAACCATGGTTTTGTCCTACATTGGGTTTTCCTGGTAAGGTTTTTAATGAGGCGGCATCTCAATCGTATTACGAAAAATGTTTTACTCTTTTTCCTTCATTAAGTTTTTATCCCACTGGGTTTTTCTAATAAGGTTTTAATGAGGCACACTCTTCGATAATGGACATCCGAGGGGGAGTGTTATGAAATATTGTGTGGATATCCATTATCCTCCTTCTATCATTCTGGAATATTTTAAATCTAGGGTTTACTGTTATCTAAGCAAACCCTTGTTATATTGTATGTATATATATATATCCTCCACTCTATGGAATAAGATAGACTGATTTATTCTCTCCCCAATTTCTCTCATATCTCTCTTTATTTCTCTTCCATATTTAACAGTTAAAAAAAATTATGAACATTTAGTATATTAAAAATGAACATAATTTTCATATATTCATATCAGTGGCGGATCCAGGATTTCTGAGTTGGTGAGTCACCATCAATTATTGATCACATGTGAAATTTTGTTTTTTTTTTTCCAGGTCTAGTTCATAATTGATTTCAATCCAAAATTATACGTTGTATAAAAAAAAATTATATTACAACCAAATTGATTCAATCTAAAAATCACAAAAAACCATACTACAACCAAATAGTACTTACTATATTTCATTTAAAAAAAAATAAAATAAAAAACCAAATAGTAATTAAAGAATCCATCTTACATGTCGAAAGTAGTACAAATAACATGTAACAAACAAATATTACACACCTATTACTCTTAATAGTAGCAAAAAAAAAAAAGTAAAATGACCTTAGAGACCGGTTGTTAGTATAACCGGTCTCTTTTAATTAAAAAAGAAAGCAGCGTGAAAAAGTAGTGATAATGTTTAGAATCTAAGAGACCGGTTTTATTTATAATAAGAACATCTAAGAGACCTGTTATTTAAAATAACGGGTCTCTTTGATTGATTTTTTTTAAAAAAAAAAAAATTGAACTTCAAATTTTTTTTTTTGGATTGTTGATGCACGTGCACCATTGTGCACCAATGTAGATCCGCCCCTGATTCATATAGGTTCAAATTCATTGTTTATAATAAGTAATAAAAAATAAATATAAAATATATTGTTAAATTATGTTCATTTTTAGTGTACCAAATGTTCAATTTTAAAGTACTATATTTATATTTTTTTTATTTATAGAACACAAATTCAATTGTAGTTATTTTAACTCTAAAAAATTGAATATCCAACTTAAATCTAATCTTGGTTCATCATAGAGACAATAATTATCAATTTATAACATAATAGATTAGGAATTACAAATGCAAAATCGATAAAAATCAACAATTTTACAACATTCACATATTTATATTTTTTTAAAAAAAAATAAAAACTCAAAATTACCTCAAGTTTCACGATCGTGACGAAGATGATGGAGAATGCTACAATGGTGACGAATTGGAGAATATCCGAATTAGAAGGAAAAAGAAATACTAAGATTGAAGAAAAAGTGAGGTAAGAAAGAAAATTAACTTATAAAAAAGGAGGGAAAAAAAAGGAAAGAGAAAATTTCAGATTGAGAAGAAAATAGAGGAGAGAGAAATTAATAGAGGTCAGAAAGAAGAAGAGAGAGAGTTAAGATATAAAAATGAAAAAAAAAACGCATGTTCAGTTTGAATTACTATATATTTATATATGGGTGCAGTGGTGCAGCTAAACCTGGGCACGGGCCAGGTTGGCCCGCGTGCCGCCCGGCACGGCCCGCCGTTCGGCGCAGCCCGGCACGGCCCGAAGTCAAGCACGGCACGGCACGAAGTTCAACTTACGTGCCACGGGCCGTGCCACGGACACGGTTGAGAATTCCCAGGCACGGCCCGGCACGAGCATGGGCATGGCCCGCCGTGCTGGCCCGCAGGCACGACCCGCATGCACGGCCCGCAGGCACGGCCCGTAGGCACGGCCCGCGGGCCAACGGCAATAAAACGGCTAGTTTTTTGCCAAAAATTCTATAAATACTCACCTCCATTTCATTCCCAAATCACAAAATCACAATCTCTTCTTCTTATCTCTTATATTCTCTAAATCTCTAATAATCCTTATTTTCTTAAATTCTCTAATTATTCTCTTAAATTCTCTAATTATTTTCCTAATATCGGAAAAAAATAAAAAGTTCGTAATCGTAATTAGTGGAGCGTTGAAGCACGGTTGTAAGATCTAAACTAATCTTAAATTTATTATTGTTTTATTGTTATTATTAGAATAATCTTGTTTAATTATTATTGTTGTTAATTGTTATTGTTGTTGTTATAATTGTTGTTATTAATTATTATTATTGTTACACTTGTTGTTATTATTTATTTTTGTTGTTATTGTTATTGTTATAGTTGTTGTTATTAATTAATATTATTGATATTTTTATTGTTAAAATTGTTGTTATTAATTATTATTATTATAGTTAACCACTTTTTATTAAAAAATTAATTGTTAATTATGGCATCGAACAACCCATCATCTAGGTCTAGGGGGAAAGGCCGACTTATCCGTAGTAGTAGTTCTAGGGAACCACCAAATACAACGAGCCCCCAAATTACGAGTCAAACCAATGACCCCATTTACTTCCCCCCGGGCTATGAGCCATATAATACGTCGGGATTTCCAGCACCACCACTAAACCAATTTCCACTACCACCATACCAATTTCCACCTAATTATATCGGTAATCAACAAAACTATTGTTCTAGCCAAGGTAGCCAAGAAAGTACCCGAATTCCCTCTGGTTCTACCCCTTCTACTGCCACTCCCACTAGTCCCACTACTAACCATCACACACATCATGAATGGTTAACCGAAACTGAGATGCTACTTTTGAAAAACCGAAGGAGTGAGGTATGGCGTTATTTTGTCCTAAGTAAAGATGGTGAACAATGGGCAAAATGTAAAACATGTAATAGTGTATTCACGGCAGTTACCAAAAACGGGACGGGACACTTATCTAGACACATGAAAGCTTGTGCAAAACCAGCTAGTGATCCAACCCAGCCCAAAATTTCCCAATTCCATCCATACGGCTTTACATACAACTATGAGAGGGATAGGGATGAACTAGGAAAAATGATAGTACACGCCGAACAACCTTTTCTTTTCTCGGAAAGTGACGCATTCAACACCTACATTAACAAAGCACTACAACCCCAACATAAAAGAATCTCTAGGAAAACCGTTCGTTCCGCCGCAATGAAAAATTTCCTAGAGTACAAAGTTCGGTTACAAGCCGAATTGAGTAACCTTAACTGTAGAGTATCTTTAACAGCCGATTCTTGGGATAGTGGTTATAAATATCACTATTTATGTGTGACTTGCCATTGGGTAGATGATCAATGGATGTTACAAAAAAGAATAATACATTTCAAAATGCTGGAATACCCACACACCGGCATTAACATTGCTCACCATTTAATGCAAGCAATAGACGAATACAACCTTCGAGATAAAATGATGTCTATGACTTTTGATAATGCAACCTCTATGACATACACAGCTAATCTTATCAAACAAAACTTAACCGATGTACTATTAGACGGTGAAGCTCTTCATAGTAGATGTGTTTGCCATGTACTTAACTTATGTGTACAGGATGGAGTTCGGGCAATTGGCCCATACTACAGCAAAATCAGAGATGCTATTATGTCTATTAATAGCTCTAACATGAGATACCAAGAATGAAAGAGTTTTCTAAAACAACAAAAGATAAGGGTAATAAAAATTAGAACCGATTGCCCAACTAGGTGGAATTCCACCTATGACATGTTAACAAAGGCAATTGAGTACAAGGGCCCGTTAACATTATTTTACAACCAAAAATTTCCACAAAATGCTTTGTATGATGATGATTGGAAAAACTGTGAAAGATATATGCAATTTTTACAGTTATTATATAACATGACGTATTGTTTTTCTACTGTTTACAATCCTTGTGCTCAAAACTTTCTTTCTAATGCATGCTTACTCGCCCAACTTTTTGCTGATCATCGCGATCAAAGTGATTATGATCAGTATCTTCCAGCAATGGAAAAAAAGTGGCGTAAATATTATAGTGAGATTCCTTTGATTTATATTTTTGCTTCCATATTAGATCCTAGGCAAAAGTATGAAAACACATTTATGTTAGTTGACATTTACTTTCAATGCATGTTTCTTGACGATGATGTAGAAAACTATAAGACTAATGTGAAGGATCAGTTTTTTGCTTTATATAGAGTCTATGAAGCCAAATATGGCACCGTTCCTCGCTCAGGGCCTTCCCAACCATCCAAAAACGTAAGTAAGAAGGCCAAACATTTATTTTCACAAGCTACTAACTTGATTTCAAGGTTTTCAGGTGATTCATCAATCAGGAGAACGCAAAGCGACGTCTCGGAGTTGCAGATGTACCTGAGCTACGACTTCACCAAAGGCATGGACGACGATGAGATAAACAGCCTCGACCTCCTTGCATGGTGGAAACAACAAAGCTCGAAGCATCCAACTTTGGCGGCAATGGCACGAGACATTCTTGCTATCCAAGTTTCCTCCGTCGCCTCCGAACGAGCTTTCAGCGCATCCGGAAGGGTTTTAGACGATAGAAGAACAAGTCTAAAACCCGAAACACTAGAAATGTGCGTGTGTTTCAAAGATTGGTTGGATGCGGAAAATCGCTCACAAGACCGTTCTTACGACCACAACGACAACGAAGAAGGAACCTCCGCTTCCGGTTCGGGTTCGGCTAGTTCCCAATCTATGCAACTAGCCGATGACCTTGAAGGCGAAGGCGAAGACGAAGACGAAGACGAAGACGAAGACGAAGACGAGCAAGAAGAAGGAGAAGAAGAATAGACAATTATTGTATATTGTACGATTTTAAAAATATCAATTTTATCATTTTCCAATTTTTGTTTAATACCATCATTGTATGATTTTTATCATTGTTATCATTGTACAATTTTCTCAACTCAAGTAATAATAATATAAAGTACGCATTATTCACATCCAAAGTCCAATTTGCCTTTTTTCCCCGTTTTGTTACAATTTGTAAATTCATATTAAAAAAAAATAAAATTATACCAATTACTAATAAATCATAAACATTAAATTTTAAAGTAATAGTATAAAGTAAATATATAAATATAAATATTGAATATACAAATTATAAAACATAAATATTCAACTTATAATTATAAAATTCATAACTTAATAACTTATAACTTATAAGTTATAAACTTATAAGTTACCTTATAAAACTTATAATTATAATTTTATAACTTATATACATTATAAACTTATTAATTTATAATGTTGTCATTAAAAAAAAAAAAAAAAAAAAAAAAAAAAAAAAATGAAAACTGCACCAGCCCGCGCAGGCCAGCCCGCAGGCCAGCCCGCAGGCCGGCACGTGGCCGGCACGGCACGAGCCCGCCAGGCACGAGGGCCGTGCCGTGCCGTGGGCTGGCCTGTGAAAATGGCCGGCACGGCACGGCACGAAATCCTGGGCCCGCCGGCACGACCGGCACGGCACGAACCAGCCCGTGGCCCGCCAGGCACGGCCCGCGGCGGCCCGGCACGGCACGGTGCCCAGGATTAGGTGCAGCTAGCTTAGCTACACACGAGTGTATAGCTGAGAATTTGCGCCATTCTACCCTCATTGTATACAATCCAACTTGGGCTTGTGCAAACAAACCCTCAGCAAGTGTCTAGGGCCCAATAATATTGAAGTCCACTTGATTTTTATTTTTCTTCTCAAAAAGCGATGATTACGCTTCCCCATTAACCAGCTTTCAATAAACACTCATCCCTCAAAACTTTCGCTTATAAATCTCTCTGTCAATCTTGCAATTCCCATAAGAAATAGTTATTTCATAACATTTCATATTCGAATCACTCTAATTTCTCATTAATTTTCAATTTCAACCTTTTCAATTTTCGTTCTCCTTTTGGGGAAAATACTCAAATTCAGACCTTTCATATGATCATTTAATGATTTCCACCATTCTTCAATTTAGATAATTATTCTAACTACCACTTCATTTGGGAATTTTGTGTGCTTTGAGAGGAAGGAGATGATGATTGCGAACAAATAAGTTGCGACAAAGCTTTTGATTTATTGCATCAATTTTTTTTTTTTTTTTTTTTAAAGTTATAAACTACGATGATTCGGCATAAGCTAACAAATTGGATCTAATAATAGGACAAGAATTATACGAAGTAATTAAATTGAATTATTTGAGATTTTATGTGGTGCTTCATTTCATAAAAAATATGAGAGTATAATTATAATAGAAATGATATTTAAAATGGAACTTTGTATATACAAAGTAATTTAATTAAATATATGAATTTTTATTTGGTGCATCATTTTATAATAATATATAAATATTAATATTAGAGGATCCATTTTTCTTTTAGAACAATGCTTTGAGATGGTCCTGGTTATTATTGTACTACTCAGGCTCTATTCTGTTTACCTTATTTTCACTTATTTCAAGAAATATAAGTTTAGATAAGTTCAAGAAAAATAAGTTTAGATAAGTTCTGATAAGGGTTAATTAGGACTACCCAAGTTCAATTTATAACTAAAATTAGTTCGGGCTAATAAGTTCTAATAACATCATATAAGTTCAGATAAGTAAAAATTAGGTGAATAAAACACACCCTCAGTATTCACTCTACCTTATACTTTCTTATTTTTCCTATAAGGGATTGTTAGAGTGCTCGTAGTCTTGGGATTTTTTTTCTTTCTCACGTTAAATATTGTATATCTCATTGTTATTTGTCTTGTCTTTACTTATTCACTTAATTATACTTTTTGATCATTATATCTTTAATTAAATTGCTTTTGATGTACACTCACCAATCCTAACATTTCCTAACAAGTATATAGAAACGAGAACTCATCTGACTAGATTTGGTAACTAATTGCCTAAAAAAGAAGTAAATAAAATGCAAATAGTTTTGTGTGAACCAGATGTACAATAAATCTAATCTAATATATATAAATAAAGTAGGCATTTTTGGATAGCATTCGGAGCGCCACGTAAGAAATATACTTATTTCGATCAATAAGAAGAAAGATTTGCATTTTATTTTTGAATTAAAAAATTATGTCGCCACCTAGATAAAAGTAACGAATTAGATTTGATATATTTAAAATTTTAATGCCACGTAGATTATAATCCACGAATTAAATTATTTTAATGAAAAAAAATAAATTAAAAATATAGGAAAAGATAAATTTATTAATTCAATACTACGAGTATAAGAAATCCAAAATAAATATACTAAAAAATATGTAAATGATAAACGCTTATAATAAAGTGATACCTATCATTATTGATGCGGAAACGGATATGGGTTAAGGTGTTTGGGTGATGGGTTATGCGTTTAGGCTAGGTGTTTCTGTGGGAACTGGGTAAGGAAAGAACGAAGTTCCTGACAACGAGGAACTCGGGGGTTGATTAGCTAGGAACACTCACAATACTAATCAAGGATAAGTATGGTTAGAGTTGAACACTCACTCTACTAACCATAAACAAGCTAATCCCGAACACTCCGGATTAAACTCACAAACTCGAATCCACGAGTTCAAGCTGAACTTGAATCCACAAGCTTAAAACAAATAAGACATAAAATATCTTGAATTGTTGTTTTTCATTAAAAGTTTGATAGATGAATGAATTACAACTTAGAATAAAACTTCCTTTTATAGGCTAAGGAAGTAACTAGTTACATTAATTATCTATTAACTAACATAATTAAAAGGAACTTTAAAAGTCACCAACAAAGAACTCAAAAAGTAACCAGGTATACTCAGCTCTCATGTGTAACGTTTCCCTTGGAAATCGTCACATAATAAAGACTAGTAACTGCCGAAGTTCCTTTAGGTGAGTTCCCGAAGGAACTCGCTGTAGCTGCGTCCAGCTTCTTCCTTATAACGGCTTACTATTACAGCTTTATTACAGCAACTATAAACTTAGCTAATTACTCCTAACAACTGAAAATTAAACATATAATTAACTAGTATTAAAAAGCAATAAAACTAAGGAGTTTTAAGCTCCAAGAGTGGCGTCCAAAAGGGTGTGTAACATCCCTCTTAAATGCCCATAAAAACTGAGCGTAAGCTCCTCTTTATTCCCTTGCTTTGGCTACCTCCTAAACAACAAGTATCCAAAAGATCCTTTCCCCAAAGCAAAGAAAGAATCCAAGGCATCCAAGTAAACACCTTCTACGCCTAGTCATCTATCCAAGTCAAGCATGACTTGTATAATGACGAAGCAACATCAAAGCCCATGTGTTTCGGGGTTTTTTGATGTCCTGCGGGAGAGTTACAATTCCGAGACTGGAACCGGACGCCTGTACCTGCAAAATAACGGAGACTCCTGGTGGTGGGAGCTCCGCCTCCAACGGTCAAGTTAGTACTTGATTAAGGAGTAATTAATGCGGAAATTAAAGTGATTGGGTCTCTCTAGGTGAGAGTGTTTAATGTAGGTAATCTGCTTTGTTAGCGAGATCAGCCGGTTATTACTGTGTGTAATTAATGTGTTTTTTTCGTAATCCCCCTTAATGAGGATTAAGGGAGGTATTTATAACCTTGGGAAATGTGCCCATCCTAGGTTTAGGTTAACCTAGGGTCGATTGGGCTTCCCTCGGAAGTTGGGCCTGGGTGGCCGGTTTCTCCATTAGGCATGGAGTATGCCACATGTCATGACATAACAGGTCCAAGGTGGACGAATAAGCGCGTGCCACGTGGCAAGCCCTGACAGTTCCAACTGGGGGACACTTGGCAGGACCTGATTGGCCCACGTGGCGCATTCCGATTGGTGGGAGCAAAATCCCCTAATCATTTGCCCCTCACAGGTGGCACGTGACTGGTCACGTGTTACCTGTGACAGGTGTCGCACTGTAACAGGCGACGACCTTCTACAGGTGTCAGTCGGCGAAAGGACGAGAGATTTTCCTGCCCAAATTTTGAATTCTGAAAGTGACCCTTCGCCTTCTCACTTCGCCTATATAAGGGAGGATTGTCTTGAGTCATTTTCACACTTTGAGAACTTTTTGAGAACATTCGGACCCCTGAACTTGCTCTGACATTTCGGACCTTTTCTGCCTACCGCCTGTTCTGACAAGCCGACTGCACATGATTTTCAAAACTTCATCAACCGTCACTCGTTCAGGTAACTGTTAGTTCTCTTACTCTTAATTTTCTTTTTATTTTTTGAAATGGCACCACGGAAGCACACGACACGACCTAGGTTAGTGATCAGCCGGTCACCGGGGACGGCTGAATCTAGGACTAGGAGTGCCGCCTGCCCTTTTCCGGACCCATCTTTGCCCTTTATACAAAGTCCGACTGTATCTGTGTCTATGCAGAGCAGGATGGCCAGAACGAAAAAGACTGCTAGGATCTCAAATTCAGACGGCTCCTCCCACAGGGTGCCGCTTAGTGAAACATCTGACCAGGCGCCAGATGTGGAAGTGAAACAAGGCGGCCTGAAAGCCGGCAATTCTGAGGGAGGAGTCATAGTGACCCCTTCCCATTTAACAGTTAACAATTCTGCTCCTTTTCAAAGAGAGGAGGCGGGCCCCTCCGGGAGAAGGGAGGAGTCGTCCTCTTCGGATTCGTCAGAGGACGATTCCGAGTCAAGCTCTTCTGGCCATGCTTCTTTGGACACAGAAGAGAAAAACAGCCGCCTGCAAGAGGCGAGACTTTCTCACGCAGTTGAGAAGGGGGACAATTGGGCAGAGCCATCCGCCTCTCACCGAGAGCTAAACACCCCCTATTACTGCACGGTACCTCGGGGCCGGATCACAGCCATGCAAGAGAAAGTGGAGAGCTTTATTGCAAACCACACCATGGGCCCCGACTTTCTAGTGTTTGTGCCGGATCCAGACGACACAGTCGTCTGGCCGGCTGGTTCCAGTTATGATAGCGCTTGCTTTGGCTGCTACGAGGCGGCCATCAAGGCAGGGCTGCGCTTCCCATTACATCCGGCTGTTCAGCGGATTTTGGATGGGTATGAGTTGGGGTTATGGCAGTTAGCCCCAAACTCCTGGGTCAACGTACTCGGCTATGTGGCCGGGTGCGAACTGCACGGGGTGGAGCCGAGCTTCGAGGCTTTCGCCCATATGAACTATCTCAGCCGGACCCCTAAGACAGGCGGTACCGGCTGGTATTAATTAACAAGCCACAGGGGCTACCTCATGACGAGAGGTAAAGCAAACAAGTGGAAGGACTGGCGGAGCACCTTCCTCATCATTGAGAGTTTAGACATTGAGCTGAACAAGCGCTTCAATAGGTGGAACAGGAATCCGCCCCTTCTTGCAGGCGCCCGTAGCATGTCGCCTGTTCCCCCCAAGGCTAAGAAAGAGATCCTTGATAAAGGACTCTTTAAAGTAGAGTCGAGGGTCGACTCTACTTCAGGGGTACGAGAGCAAGTACCCTGCACTGCGTCCCGAGCTTCAAATGGCTCTACGACGAGTACTTTTTGGCCGCCTGTGGCCTCAGCAGTCGGTGCTCAAGAGGTAGTCGGCCTGTTGAATAATCTGTTGTTCCATACATTTCTTGTTATGACTTTTATTAACTTTGCTGTTTGTTTTTGCAGCTGACGCCATGAGCAAAATCACCGCCTCCAAGACTGCGGCGGCCATGTTGCAGGCCTCCATCATGCAACAAGCTTAAACCGACTCCCCCAAGAAGGGGGCACCCTTGGTGAGCTCCGAACCTTTCACCCTCTTTTTGGAGTTGTGTTTATGCATATACTGACTTTTTTCTTCTTTTTTTAGACGGGTGCTCCAAGAGCTTCATCTTCCCAACAGCCGGACCCCAAGGCCCGGAGGACGACTGTTGCGAGCTCTCCTGGTTCTGCCAGGAAACAGGTTGCGGCTGAGAAACAGCCGGCCACTTCTTCTAAAACTCCAACTGGGCCGCCTAGAAGTATGAAGTTGTCCTTGTAAATTTTAGACTTGCTCCCTTTTTTACTAGGTCTAATCCGTTTGTTTATGCTTGATGCAGCCCGCCCTCAGGAGCCTGACTTGGTAGAGATGGCCAAGTCTATGATCAGGGCAGTTCCTCCAGCTGAAAGGGAGGCAGTCAGGGGTGTCGGCACCCTTGACCTAGACGGGATTGCAGGGGTCCTTGCTGAGGTATACTTAGCATATTTTTGAGTATTTGAATTTCTGGACGCCTGTTTTCTTTTTGTCTAGAAACTGACGCCTGTTCCTTTGTACTTAGGCCCTGCTCCGAGTGAACGGCCTTCGCAAGCCGCTTGACCGGAAGAACAAAGAGGTAAAGGCTGCAAAAGCTATGGCCGCCTCTGACTGTGATAAGGCAATGTTTCAAATTGCCCAAAATGAAGTTCTGACCATTGATATTCTTTATTATCAGGCGCAGGCTACCGCCGCTGTTCGGGCTCAGTTAGAGGCGGCCCAGAAGAAGAATGGCGAGCTGGAGGCGACCATCACAAATCTCAAGGCGGAGCTGAAACCTCTTCGCCTAAAGATGTACTCATACGAAGCCTTGGAGAAATCCTTGGCCAACGTAAAGGAACGCCTGGTGACCCAGGAGAAGAGTCTTACTCAGGAGCTCTCGGAAAAGGCCGAGCAAGAGAAGAAAGAGCTGGTCCGGGAGATGATGGAAGACTCCGCTCAAATCCAGCGCATGACCTAGGGCCGCCTCTTCCCCAATGCCGACTTTGCCTCTTGGGAAAAAACGTACCGCCAGTGTTCTGATACATATAATCAAGAGATCCTGGCGGCTGCTGAGGAAGAGGCGTTGGAGGAAGCGTTGGAGGAGGAGGAGCCGGTAGTGGCGCTTGTGCCGCTTGGGGGTAAGGCATCAAAAAAGGATGCAGCTGAAGCCGAGTCCAGCAAGAAGAGTGCTGACCAGGCGGCAGCTGCTAATATTGAAGATCTGCCCCCTTCTTACGTTTTATGTATTCTTTCCACGGCCTGCGTGCCGTTTGTTTTGTATTTACCCGGCCAGGGGGCCGGGGCTTTGAATATTTTGCCGGTCTTTGATGACCGGCTTCTTTTTAATGAATTTTTGTTTTGCCTCAAATTTGTCTAAGTATTCCATATTCTAATATCCAATTGTTCACTAGACCGACTGTTTTGCATGGCCGATAGTTGCAGACAGGTACGGATAGTTAGTCACGCCGCCTATGCCCCTGGACGACTGGTTGTCTGTTTCCAGGATAAACGATCAGTCGGCCATTTATCCAATCGGTATTCGAACTATTTTAAAGACTGGATCCTTTTTAGGCAGGCGGTCCTGTCATTTGTAAATTTAACGAAGTAGGAAAGTGGTCTGACCAAGTAAACATGAGTATTACCTAGTCGCCAAGGAACTGAGTAGTAGAGATAACAAGCGGCGGGTACCGGTTGTTTCCCTTTATTCGCCAATGTTTGTTGGCTTTTAACTCATAATTTGTTAACCTAGCAAGAGTAGTGGTTGAGAGCCCCTGTTTGCTAAAAACAAGCGGACGACTCATACCTTTTAGGCTCCATACTAAGTTTGAGTGACTATAAGTTAACATAGGAGTTACTTAGTCTTCGTCACACTCTAGATTGAGTAGTAGAGGTACCAGGCGGCGGAGGCCGGCTGATCCCCTTGATTCGCCAATGTTTGTTGGCTATTAACTCAATAGGTTACCTAGTAGGAATAGGGGTTTGAGTGCCCCTGTTTGCCAAAAAACAGGCGGTCTACTCAAACCTTTTAGGTTCCATACCAAATTTGAGGGAGTGACTATGAGTTAACGTTGGAGTTACTCAGTCGCCGTCACTCTTGCTTGAGAAGTAGAGGTACCAGGCGGCGGATGCCGGCTAGACCCCTTGATTCGCCAATGTTTGTTGGCTATTAACTCAAGAGGTACCCCCTGCATTTATCCCAAGTAATACAGGCGGTCATCTGACTCAGATGTCAACTGCTACCACTGGTTTGGTTAGTGATAGAGTTATCCTTGTCTCAAAAACGGCTACGTGGTTGCCCTTGGGGACAGTCGTATAGGTGCCGTGTAATTAGTTTATAGAACAATGTTCCACCCAAAATGGAGCTGCTCTCTGCGACGAATTTCATCCGGAGGGATGCCGCCGGACGCCTGCTATGATGTTGGGACAGGTCGTATTAGTTGTGTAGATTTGATCAGTTGGCTTGGCGCCTGGTCTGATCATTCGGCCTGTGGCCTTGGTAAGTTCTTGGTGAACGTAGGTGATAAGTAAAAGGAGGGTAGCCGCCTGTTATGCACAGGGTCGGCAAGGCCCTAATCTTTTTAGCTAAGTATTAGGGGGGTGGCTATGTGTTTGGAACCAGTCGGCCATCTTCTTATGGAGAGTAGCCGACTATATGTCCAGACGACATGCCCCTATTGTCAGTAAAATACTCAATGGAGAGTAGCCGACTGTAAAGGTACAGACGGCATGCCCCTCTGAAGATAGAGTGAAAAACTCAATGGAGAGTAGCCGACTGTAAAGGTACAGACGACATGCCCCTCTTAAGTAAGAATAAAAGCTAAACATGGAGAGTAGCCGACTATTTGTTAGTAGGCGTGCCCCTCTTAGAACAAAATTGAATAGTAAGTGAAAACTTTAATTAAGTAGCTCTTGACTATTTACATCATTCAAAAGAAATATTTCTTAAGATTATCTACATTCCAAGTTCGAGGCAACGGTTGTCTGTCTGGTGTTTCCAGACGGTAGGTACCGTCCCTGACTTCCTCACAGATTCGGTAGGGTCCTTCCCAGTTGGGAGTTAGTTTGCCAGACTCATTAGCCCTACCAACTGCTTCCATTTTTCTAAGTACAAAGTCCCCTACTTTGAGAGGACGCCTGTGTACTTTTTTGTTGTATGATCTATTCATTCTCAGGCGATAGATTTCATGGCGCAAGACAGCATTGCCCCTTTTTTCAGGAAGTGAGTCTAATGCCAGGCGCATGGCTTCCCAGTTTGCCTCTTCGTCATATAGCATTACTCGAAGAGTCGGCTCGTAGTGTTCTATTGGAAGAACAGCTTCCGCACCGTAAGTTAGGAGGAATGGAGTTTCTCCAGTCGCCCCTTTTTCAGTCGTCCTAATGGCCCAGAGAACATGTGGTAGTTCATCCGCCCATAGGCCGCCTCCTCGTTCAATCTTTTTCTTGAGACCGTCCGAGATGATTTTATTAAAAGCTTCTACCTGGCCGTTTGCTTGTGGACGGCCGACAGATGCAAAGTAGTTTGCAATTCCTTGGTCACCCAACCAGCTTTTGAGAACAGGCGTCTCAAATTGGGGACCATTATCAAAAACCATAGACATGGGAACCCCAAACCGAGTGTTGACATTTTTCCAAATGAATGAAATTACATCTTTCGTCTTGATTCCCTTTACCGCCTCCGCCTCTACCCATTTAGTGAAGTAGTCAACGGCAACAAGTATGTACCTCCTTCCGCCTGTAGCAGGCGTATATGGACCCAGAATGTCCATGCCCCACTTAGCAAACGGTAGTGGGCTATGAATGGTAGTGAGGTCAGTAGCCGGACGGTGAATTAGTTTGCCAAACCTTTGGCACTTGTCACATTTTTTCACCATCTCCATTGCATCTGCTTCCAAAGTAGGCCAAAAGTAGCCCTGCCGCCTTGCCCTTTGAGCAAGCGTCCTACCGCCTATATGAGAAGCACAGAAACCAGAGTGAAGATCGTCTAGTATCTCTCGTCCCTTTTCTGGAGTAACACACTTTAAGAAGGGTTGAAGGTACCCCCTTTTGTGAAGTTCTCCCTTTATCATTTCAAAACAGGTGGCTCGTTTTTTCAGTGCTGCCGCCTGTTGAGGATCATCCGGTAGTGTACCGTTTGTCAGATATGCCCTGATTGAATCCATCCAGGTTGAGCTTCTGTCTAGGATTCCAATAGGGTTTTCCTCGATGCTTCTCTTCTCCATTAATTCCCAAAAAACAGTTCGAGGAGTATCAGAGGAGGCGGATGATGCTAATTTTGACAGTGCATCCGCCTGGTTGTTTTCTGATCTCGGCACTTGGATCAGATGGAAATCCTCAAGGGAGCCGACTGCTTGTCGGACCGCCTGTAAATACTTGATCATGGCCGGATGGGTTGCTTCGTATTCGCCATTGTACTGACTCACTATCAATTGTGAATCGGAACAGGCGTCTATTTTTCTTGCCCCTGCCGCCTTGCACATGCGGATCCCGGCTAGTAAAGCTTCATATTCTGCCTCATTGTTTGAAGCCTGAAAACTGAAGCGTAGAGCATACTCGTACCTGTCGCCCTCTGGCGACTGACATATGACGCCTGCTCCACAACCATTTGAAGTAGAGCTTCCGTCCACATATACCTTCCATACTTGGTCTGGAACTTGAGAGTTAGGAGGACGAGTCATCTCTACAATAAAGTCAGCAAAGGCTTGCCCCTTCACTGCTTTTCTAGGCTCGAAAGTAACTTCGAGGCTCTGTATTTCTATGGCCCATTTGATCATTCGGCCTGACGACTCCATGATGGTAAGTGGCCGCTTGATAGGTTGGTCTGTATACACGACGACTGCATGTGCCAAAAAGTAGGGCTTCAATTTTTTAACAGCCATGAAGAGTGCAAGACCACATTTCTCCACTAGGGGATACCTCAACTCGACATTTTTCAGTACGTGACTGACAAAGTAGACCGGGAGCTGATAGCCGTCTCTTTCAGCAAGGAGAACAACGCTTAACGCGTGATCAGAGACGGCCAGGTACATGTGGAGTACTTCTTTGGGCAAAGGGCTGACCAGCCTCGGCAAGGAATGCAAGTGAACTTTCAATTTCTGGAAGGCGGCCTCAGCATCCGGCCCCCATTCAAACCTTGCCTTTTTCTTAATTGCCTGGAAAAAGTATAGGCATTTGTCGCCTGATCGGCTTAGAAATCTTCCCAAGGCCGCCAGACAACCTGTTAAGTTCTGAACCTCTCGGATGGTACGAGGCGACTGCATGTCAATGACCGCCTGCACCTTCTCAGGGTTCGTCTCTATTCCTCTCTGATTGATAAGGAATCCGAGAAATTTCCCAGACTCAACTCCAAATACACATTTCTTGGGATTGAGCATGACATGGTGCCGCCTGAGTGTGGCAAAGTTTCTCGGAGGTCCGACAGATGATCTTTCTGAAGTTTAGTTTTGACAATCATATCATCAATGTATGCCTCGACATTTCTCCCAATCTGATCAAAGAACACAGTGTTTATCATTCGCTGGAAGGTAGCCGGAGCATTTTTAAGACCAAACGGCATGACCGTGTAACAGTATAACCCCTGATCAGTGACGAAGGTCGTCTTCTCCTGATCTTTCTTCCATAAAGGAATTTGATGGAAACCAGAATAGGCGTCCATAAAGCTCATCAAAGCATGGCTGGCTGTTGAGTCGACCAGGTTATCAATTTTAGGCAGAGGGTAACTGTCTTTGGGGCACGCCTTGTTTAAGTCTGTGTAGTCTACACACATTCGCCAGGTGCCATTCGGATTTTTAACAAGCACCACATTTGCAACCCAGTCTGGGAAGTAACACTGCCGAATGAACCCTGCATCAAGTAATTTTTTAACTTCGGCGGCTGCCGCCTGACTTCTTTCTTCGCCATGGTTCCGCTTCTTTTGCCGTACCGGCTTCTTTTTCGGATCCACGGCCAGTTTATGTACCGCCAGATCAGGACTAATGCCTGGCATTTCATGGACTTCGAATGCAAAGATGTCCTTGTATTCTTTCAATAGTTTGTGAAAGTCGTCACCAAGGTCTCTCAGAGCAATCGTCCCAACTTTGACTGTTCGGTCAGGACGTGAGTCGTCTAAGATCAGGTCCGCATGCTCACCAGCCGGCTGAGGGCGGAACTCATCCGACCGCTCCTCTGCCAATGATTGCTATTTTCTTTCTTTTCTTGCGGCCCCTGTCTGGGATGCCTTTCTCTTCTTGCCGCCTGCTTCTTGAACAGGCGCACTCTCCTTGACATTGTCAAGGTCTGTTTTTTCACCGCTTGACCCAGTGGCCATAACAGTGGGCTTGACATCCGAGAGATAGCACTCTCGGGCTATCCTCTGATCTCCCCTTAGGGAGCCGACTGTTCCATTATCCCTCTCAAACTTGAGCAATATAAGAGATGGGATTATAACAGCCTGGGAATTATTCAGGGTTGGTCGACCCAGAATCATGTTGTAGGCCGAAAGTTCTTCTACTACCAGGAACCGGACTACCATGTGTCGTCCTTCCCTTTTTCGCCCAGGCGGATGGGTAAATCCATTCGTCCCAGTGGGTGGACGACTCCTCCTCCAAACCCTACTAAAGGGTGGGAGGCCGGATGTATGCAATCAGTCTGATATTTTAGTTTCGACTGACATTTGCTACTGATGAGATCTGAGGAGCTTCCGGTATCTATGAGGATTCGGCCAACTCTCTGGTTGGCCACTTTACATTCAATAACGATAGGGTCGTCATGCGGCCCCCTTACCCCTCCTAGATCTTCTTCAGTGATGACAATCTCAGGAAATGAATATTTGGACGGCCGTTCTTGGTGAACGGAATTTACATCTAACCGCCTGATATTGTCTTTGTTGCCCCTAATAGTGGGGCCGCCTCTTGAGAAGCCGCCTGCAATGGTGTAGACGACTGCATCATCTGTATCGGAGCTGTCGGCCTGTTGATTCTTTTAGGCCGACTGCTTTTTTGAGGAAGTGTTCCCCGTAGATTTCTTGACATAAGTGTCAAGATCACCTTGCTCAGCCAAGCGGTCCAGATACCGCATGAGACTGATGCAGTCATTGGTGTGATGACCAACATCATCATGATAAGCACATAATTTATCTTGGCTCCGGTTGTTTGCAGAACCCTTCATGGGGACCGGCTTCTCAATTGAGATCCGTCCCTTGATTTCTTTTAGGATAAACTGGTTATCTTTGTTAAACGCATACTTTGGGGAGTATGGTTTGAATTCTTTTTTCTTTTTCTGGGCCGGCTGTTTAGAGGAATCAGCCGCCCAGACCTCTTTTCTCTTCTCATCTTTGTTTGACGACTGTTTCTGTCGTCCTTCTCTTTTGTCGAACCTTTTCCCGTCCGACTGTTTTACTGTACAAAGATCAGTCGCCTGTATATAGGCTTCTGCTTCAATCAAGGCCTCTTGAAGAGTCGCCACCCTCTTTCTAACCAAATCAAATTTGAAGGTAGACCCGTCTTTGAGACCTCTGAAAAAGTCAGTATAGGCTACCTCATCCGGTAACCCTTGAATCTGTATTCTCATCAGGTTAAACCGCCTGATGTAAGAACGAAGCCTCTCCTTCTCGCCCTGCTGAATTGTTCCTAAATCAAGGGTCGTTTTCTTCGCAGGGATGTTCATAGCGAAGTTGGAGGTGAATAAGTAAGCAAGCGTCCTGAAGCTATTTACACAACCAGTCGGCAGGTTGCCGAACCATTGTTGTGCGATTCCTTTGAGAGTCGCTGGGAAACACTTGCACCAAGTGGGATCATCCAACCCTTGAAGGTACATCAGGTTGGTGAATGCCATCAGATGGTCTTCTGGGTTAGTAGTGCCGTCATAGGCGCCTACTAGTACATTTTTCACTTTGGCCGCCTGAGCGGCTTCAGTAATTTCCTTGGAGAAGGCCGACGGCTATTCACCAAGTCTAAGCAACCGTAGCTGCCAGTCCATAGGTTGGACGTTTTTTGCTGCAGGTCCACCAAACGGAGGTGGCTGCAAAAAATACTGTTGTTGCGGCACAAATGGTAAGTTTGGTACCGCCTGGTCGCTATGAAAGCCGGACTGACGGGAGGTGCCGCCTGACTGACTCTCATGATACGACTGAGTATGCCTCATCGAGGCATTTCGCAGACTGTCTTGAAAGTTTGAAGTAGAGGTCGACTCTGACAATCGGTCACTCTTCAGTAGCCGAGCGTCTGTGAATGTTTGCTTCGACCCGTCCGCCTGAATATGACGAACAGGTTTCCTATTTCCTGTAGGAAAACGGAATTTTGTGAATTCAAGGGCAGGTGGCTCTCGCTTCCTAGATTTAGGATGAGGAGTCGCCTCTCGCCCTTGAACTGGCTTCCTCTTCAGTGAAGTGGAGGGTTTCTTAGCCGACTGTTCCTTGACTGGAGCAGGCGGCTTCTTGTTGATCAACTCTTGAATCTCTCCCTTGAAGTCCCTCATGAAGGTCATGAGTTCGTTCCTTGTGATGGGAGCAGACCCATCAGTCGGCTGTTGCCGAACAGGCGGTGCGCCTGCTGGCTCACTTCCAGTTTGAAGATGTTCCCGTTCCCTCCTTTCGGTATGACGGGTACGTCGGGCCCTTAGGGTCCCGTCTTAAGCTGTGTGAGCTTCAACTTCAAATTCACTCTCGGTATCATGGTCCGACTGAACTTGAGGGTCGTCTAGGGGACGCCTCTCTTCAGGAGTCGGTACAGACTTGGATGCCATCTCAGAAGTACTCTCCCCACAGACGGCGCCAAATGTTTCGGGGTTTTCTGATGTCCTGCGGGAGAGTTACAATTCCGAGACTGGAACCGGACGCCTGTACCTGCAAAATAACGGAGATTCCTGGTGGTGGGAGATCCGCCTCCAACGGTCAAGTTAGTACTTGATTAAGGAGTAATTAATGCGGAAATTAAAGTGATTGGGTCTCTCTAGGTGAGAGTGTTTAATGTAGGTAATCTGCTTTGTTAGCGAGATCAGCCGGTTATTACTGTGTGTAATTAATGTGTTTTTTTCGTAATCCCCCTTAATGAGGATTAAGGGAGGTATTTATAACCTTGGGAAATGTGCCCATCCTAGGTTTAGGTTAACCTAGGGCCGATTGGGCTTCCCTCGGAAGTTGGGCCTGGGTGGCCGGTTTCTCCATTAGGCATGGAGTATGCCACATGTCATGACATAACAGGTCCAAGGTGGACGAATAAGCGCGTGCCACGTGGCAAGCCCTGACAGTTCCGACTGGGGGACACTTGGCAGGACCTGATTGGCCCACGTGGCGCATTCCGATTGGTGAGAGCAAAATCCCCTAATCACCATGCGTTGCACTTTGTCTAACTTGGACCCATGAACGAACAACCCATGGACAATAGGAACTTGATCTTTTTGGACCCTTGAACGTGTGTTTGGCCCTTTTGAATTATTAGGTTCATTGGCTTGTATGAGTTCCGGATCATGGATCAATTCCGGATCAATTATAAGATAAATTTTGATAGTATTTATGATACAAAATACAAATGGTTCGTTAATTATAATTAACTTAAAAATTTGTGATACCTATCATTATAAATTAACACATCATACGACACAAACAAAATTTCGTATCAATAAAAAACCCCATCAAGCGAATTTGGTGTTAGTAATTTTGTATTAATTTTTGGTCATCAATGGCAACGTAATTTTTAGCTTAATTTTTAAAATCCTATGTTTAAATTGGTATTTCTAATTATTACTTACATTGTATAATTTGGGATATTCAACAATTATATGTTTATGTTTTATTTACTAAATGTTTTTTTACATGCATATCTAACACATTATACGACACAAATAAAATTTCGTATCAATACAAAACCCCATCAAGCGAATTTTGTGTTAGTAATTTTGTGTTAGTTTTAGGTCATCAATGTCCGGGTAATTTTTAAAATCTTATGTTTAAATTTATATTTGTAATTAGTTACATTGTATTTATTTAGGATACTTAACGATTATTTGTTTATGTAATGGCATACGGTTAGATGTTGTATACTTAATATATGGATGACTTTGGTTATTTTTGCAGATGATGAAAAAATTTCAATGCATAGATTTGATTTTATATCGCCCAATTTTTCATTTATTGGTAAATATATTGATTTATTTTTATATAAATGTAAAGATTTAATTTATATCAATTTCAGTTTAATTGGCTAACATTTCACAGTTCAATTTATCCATTGATGTAGTAGGTTGGTTGTGGACGAGGTTGGTGATTCTATCGAAATAAAAGATATGGTAAAACAATGAATAATGATTTAAGATTTAAATTATTAAAAATTTATCATTTCACATTAAAGATTTTATATAACGGAAAAAATATCATATTTACAATTTATTTATATTTAATAAATTCATTATAAATTGGATTATAGTAAAAAAAAAAATATTAAACTTTTGTAATTTTGTCTGAAATTATTAAATACAATAAATCAAATAATTAAAAATCTTAGATGAAAAAACCGTGCATCGCATGAGTTTCCATCTAGTTAGTGTATATTTCGATAACTAATACTACCTCCATTTTTTTTATGTGCAACTTTGGCACAAGTTGCGGTTCACGAGGCAAAAGATTGAAGGGCAAAGATTAAGAAAGTATAATGGTGATTAATATATTATAGGAGTATGTAATTAAGGTGGAGAGAGAATGTTTGGATAATTAATCAAACCACCCACTGCCACCACCAAGACCAGCCAGACAGCCACCACCGCCGCCGCCTTCACCAACACCGCCGTCGGCTTCACCACCACCACTACCATCCCCACAAAACCACCACCACAACCAACCCCACAAAACCACCACCACCCTCACGTCTTTCCCTCCTTTTTTCGGCAGCCCCTTCCCTAACAAAAAAACCCAGAAATCTGACATTCCCCTCCACCACCAGCCCTAACCACCTCCAACCCAGACCACCCCACCACCCAAACCCACCTCTAACCCAGACCACCCCACCACCCAATCCCACCTCTAACCCAGACTACCCCACCACCTAGACCCACCTCTAACCCAGACCACCCCACCACCCACGCCACCAAGACCCACCTCTAACCCACCACCCACGCCACCAAGACCCAACCCTAACTCAGACCACTCCACCACCCATGTACCCAGACCCACCCACCACCATACACCACCCCTTAATCCTAACCCACCCACCACCCCTTAATCCTAACCCACCCCCTTAATCAAAACCAAGAAAATCAAAATCAAAACCCAAGAAAATCAAAATCAAAACCCAGAAATACAAAATTAAAACCTGGAAAATCAAAACTCAGGAAATCGAAATCAAAACCTAGAAATTCAAAACTCAGAAAATAAAAAAAAAACCCAAAAAATTCGAACATAAATCAACAAAAAAAAAAAACGAAAAAAAAGATGAAGAGAGAAAGTCGTTGGTCATAGGGAGCAGAAAGCCGTGGTCATAGGGAGCAGAAAGCCGGTGGGATGGAAGGTGGTTGTGAAGGAGGAGAGAGAATGGTGGTGGGAGGGGCGGTGGTAGTGACTCTTGAGGGAGGAGGGTGATGAAGAGGGTGAAGGTGAAAGAGATGAAGAGATGAAAAGTATGAAGCAGAGATGAAGAGGGTGAATGGGTGGTGGGTAGATTAGGAGATGAGTAAATGGGTGGGTAAAATTAGGTTAATGATTTTAGATTAGACAAAAAAGTTATTATGATTAAAATAAGATAAGGGTAACATTAAGAAAATCTGAATTTTTAAGTAAGGGTAAATTTGTAATTTTCAGGATTTTTGTTTACTAAAAATAGAAAAAAAATAGAAAGTTGCACATAATTGTAAGCGGACTAAAAAGACAAAAGTTGCATATAAAAAAAACGGAGGTAGTAATAAATTATGGGTAACTTTTAACGTTTATACTTTATAGGTCATGGGATATGTTTTATCTAAATCTAAAACCTTTAAAAGTTCAATTCCACAACTGTACTTAGCTACAGTATTTTCCTTATGAATAGTAAAAAGTGGTGCTATTACTTTGGTGCCCTTGAATTTAGGGTTTTTCCTTTTATGCCCTTGCTTGCTTGGTTTGTTTACTTCAGTAGCTACTCCGATTTCCACATGTTTGTTGTACTTCGTTACTGTTATAGTAGGTCCTCTTTGACTATAGGCTTCTAGGATTGGAAAAGAGGGAAAAGAGGTTTACCATTTTTTTTGGGGAGTAGTCTTATAATTCTTAAGCCGGTCCTCTGTTGGTTGCTATATATATGTGCATTTGTTTGGATTTTTTTGTCTATCATCTACGTTGTTTGGCGATTGAGCTAGAGTTTTCTGGAAAAGTTCTGCTGTGTAAGTGCCCTTTTTTTGTTACTACTTATTGTTCAATGGCTATTTTCGACCTTGACATATAAAATTGGACAATGCATTACTACAGATCGTACTTTATAAATCTCAAACCATGACACATCAATTGGATTATGCAGTACTATCAATCTTGTTGTTGATTTAATGAATGAACAAAATTGCTGATCAGATTTAAGTTGATTAAAATTGGACAATGCATTACTACCGATCGTACTTTATAAATCTCAAACCATGACACATCAATTGGATTATGCAGTACTATAAATCTTGTTGTTGATATAATATACTGGATTTGTTGATATAATATACTGGATACTTGATTTAATGAATGAACAAAATTGCTGATCAGATTTAAGTTGATTATTGTGTTTTGTTTAAGTTCTTATTCTGCGAAGTTTTCATATCTTCTTGTGTGTTGGTTATGGAAAGTAGTATGGAAATTATAGTATCAAATAGATATTGAGGTTGGCTATGAATTTGGTAGTTTTGGGCTTGGTTGAGACTTAAGTAGATTATTGTGTTTTGTTTATGTTTTTTTTTTTTTTTTTTTTTTTTTTTTTTTTTTTTTTTTTGTGTTGGTTATGGAAAATAGTATGGAATTTATAGTATCAAGTGGACATTGAGGTTGGCTATGAATTTAGTAGTTTGGGGTGCATTGGTTGTTTTTTGATTAATTGGACCTAATAATGTGTGTTAATTTTTTTAGTTGTAAATTTCAGGTCTGTTGATGTACTTTCTAGTTTTCCTGCTGTTCCGGTTGTGTGCTTTTCAAGAAGGTAGTTTTCCTTTGCTTGATTCTTTTTCTTGTGCCTTGTTGGGTTTGCTTCAGTTTCATAATGTATGCTTTAGGATTAGTTTGTTGTCCTGTAATTGTTAGCTTATGTTCAATTCTTGTGCTTGCTTGTGATGTGTTCATATTTAATATTCTTTTTCAATTGGCCACTGTTATTGGGATGATCCCATAATTGTGTTGATTACAAGGGATTATTGGAAGCCTTGGTTTTAAAAGGATATAGACTAGTATAATTTGGTATGGTCTGGATTTCCTCTATGTTATATTATGTATGGAATTTGAATGTATTAAAGGAAATGTACAATATAGATTTGTTTAAGTGTGTTTAGTCCTAAACATGAATGTTCCCATTACAGGTCATGGTTGCTCGGTTGAACAAGGTGTTCATCTCTTTTGAACCGCTGCTTGAAAAAAATTACTGCTTGGTTGCAGTTTCCACCTCCTATTTATGCATTTGCAGATGCTGATAGGAACAATGTTTGCCTAAGGATTAATGGACCAAATAGTGCATCTTGTTTTTTGTTCTATGGTGAAGATGCCAGTATTGCAGCAGAATCTCGTGAAAGGGCAGCTCAAAAGGCTGTGAAAAAACTAATTGGACGGTTTGGAGTTAATGTAGGTGATTTCACATCTGATCGGGTTAAGATGTTTAAATTGTGTATGAAGATGTTTAGGCACAAGTGTGCTGAACTGTTGCAAGAGAAAAGAGGAATACAGGATGCTGGTTCAGGTCAAGGACCTAATGTACTAATGGAGAGTGTTCATGTTACAGTTAACTACGTCCAGTTCTTAGGCATAGGTTATGAGGAAAACTGGTGCTTCTGTCACTCCTATAGAAACCACTTGGGTAGAGAGCCGCGGGTTTATTTCTTGGGTAATGGTTACTTGTCCTCGTACCAATACTGGCATAGAGTGCATTTTTAGTGATCCTTGCCCTGAAATAAGTATTGCTGAGCAAAGAGTTGCAAAGAAAACTATTTTTTCTTAACTAGTAAGTATAATCTGGAAATTGTTGATGCTAATTTTGGAGCTGCAGCTAAGATAAGTAGAGAATGTTGCCTCATAAGAGAGAATTTTATGGTTTTAAAGGAACATCTTGAAAGTCTAAAGCAAGTTCCTAAACAAATTGACACCGTATCTTGTATACCTGATGAAGGATATACTACTCCAACTGGTGAAGATTCACAAGAACCTGTCACCAATGTTCTTCCACAGGGTCCTGTTAAGCGTAAAAAGATGTTGGAGCTTGCTTATGTGAAGGACATGGGCTTAGGGACTTCTAATAGGATGGTGGCTGAACTTCCTGAACTAGAAAATGTATTTAAGGCTGCCAGGTTTCATTAGCTGGTGTCCAGTTGTGTAAAAGGGTGGAATAGTTTTTTGGCTACTACTTTGCTATGTTTAAGAATAACCTCAGACTTTATTTAGCTTTTAAGGTTGATGTGGTTTAGGCAATATGTTCTTGCTTCTTTTGCAAACCTTTCTAGAAGTTTTATGGCTGTTATTGATTTGGGTAGAAATACCCTAAGGCCACGTGGCCCAATAAGGTGGTGACACGTGTCACCCTGAGAGAGGTTCAAAATGAACCTCTCATATGCTGACAAGTGGCATCTCCAATGATTGGGAAAAAGGCGGCCTTCAAGGCCTAATTCCCGAGACAATCCACCATTTCTAGGTTTCCGTAACCTAGGATAACGACACAAATTCCAAGACCTTATAAATAGGGAGATATTCCCACTTGGGAGCACATTTAGAAATATTAACAAAAATAAAGCAATCATTAATTGCAGATATTTACTCATGATCTCAGAATCCGAGAAGATACTTTACTTTCCGCATTTTTTACATCATCCGAACACATTCTAACTTGATCGTCGGAGGCGGAACTCCTCCCAGCCAGAGTCTCCGTTGTTTTGCAGGTAAAGGCGCCCGGAATCCTGTCTTGGAATTGTAACTCTCCCGAGGGGCACAAAAAACCCCGAAACATTTGGCGTTGTCTGTGGGGATAGTACTTCTAAGATGGCTTCACAAGAACCTGTATCGCCTCCTAATGAGAAACGGCCTGCAGCCAAATTTGAGGTCTACACAGACCAAGATAGTGGTGACGATTTAGAGGTCAAAACTTATGTGGCCCCAGACGGGTCACTCAGAACTAGGCGCACCCGTCCCATGGAAACAAGGGAACGGGGCAAAGATCAAGCTGGTCCAAGTGAGACAATCGGATAGCCTTCTGGACAACCCTAGGCGACAAAAGGCGTAGCCTCAGTTCCTAGAGATGAACTCATGAAATTCATGACAAGTTTCAAAGGGGAAATCAAGGACCTAATCAACAAGAAGACGGCTGGCTCCAGCAGGGGTTAGTCAGCCAAGAAGAAAAAGCCAGTTAAGGACTGAGTGCCTACTTAGCATCCTAAACCAAAGGATGAGAACCAACCCTTGATTGACCTGTCTAAGATCCGATTCCCTGAAATAGGGAAGAAGAAGGCCATCCGGCATGGTCAGCCGGATGGATCAAAGAAGACTTATTTTGACGCTCGGATGTTAATCCAGCAGAAGAAAAGTCAGCAACTGTCTGAGTCGGCCTCATTGTCGACTTACCGAGACAGCTTTCAGAATACCTCAATGAGGTATTCGCAATCAAACCGAGAGGGTCAGTCAGGCGGCCTGTCCGTCCACTATGGCCCTCGGATAATCCATTCGGCTCCGTATGTGCCTCAGTAGCCATACATGCCGTATGGGCAACAATATATGCAGCCGGCTCTCTTTGGGGGTCAGGCGGCACAGAATGTCCAACCTTTGGACTGGAAGCTTCATCTACTCAAACTTAGGGAACAACCTTCTGCGTTCTCCAAGGAGATAACCAAGGCGGCCCAGCCGACCAAGGTTATGAATGTGTTGGTAGGTACTGTTGATGGTACCACCAACCCTGATGATCACCTGATGGCCTACACCTACCTCATGTACTTACAGGGGATGATGCCACCTGGTGCCGGTGCTTCCCGACTACATTGAAGGGCATTGCCCTATGATGGTTTGGTAACTTGCCAGCCGACTACATCAATAGCTTCAAGACTCTTGCGTACTTGTTTGCTTCTAACTTTTCTATGAACATTCTTGCTAAGAAAACAAGTCTTGACTTAGGTGCAGTGCAGCAGGGGGATAGAGAAGGGCTACGATCATACGTCAGGCGGTTCAATCTGGTGAGAATTCAGATTCAAGGGCTATCTGACGAAGTGACTTACATAGACTTATTCAAAGGTCTGAAAGACGGATCGACCTTTAAGTTCGATCTCGTCAGGAAGAGGGTTGCTAACCTCCAAGAAGCCCTAATGGAGGCGGAAGCCTATATACAGGCGACTAAGCTTTGTGCCATCAGTAAGCAGTCAGACCCTAAAAAGTCTAACAAAAATAAAAGTCGGTCTGCTCAGCCGGCTAAAAAAGAAGAGAGCAAGAAGAGAAAAGAAGTCTGGGTGGCAGATGACTCTGAGCAGCCCTCCTAGAAAAAGAAGAAGGAAAAAGAGTTTAAACTGTATATTCCCAAGTACGAGGTTAACAAGGACTGCTACTCCATCCTCATGGAGATCAAAAACCGGGTGACTATTGACAAACCGGCTGCAATGAAGGGTTCCGTAAAAAATCGGAACAAGAACAAATACTGTCATGACATCAACGACTGTTATAGCCTCAAACGGTTGTTGGACCGTCTAGCTGATAAAGGGGTGCTGAATTCCTACATCCTGAAGTCCAAGGTGACCCTAAAAACAAACAATGGACAGCCGTCCAAAAAGGCAGCCTAACTAGCTATTAGCTCGGATACTGATGAAGAGCCGATCTATACAATAGCAGGCGGCTTTGTTGGAGGGGGTCTAACCATTCGGGGTACCAAGGACTACATCAGGCGGTTGGATATCAACTCAGTTGATGAGGGCCAGGCGTCAAAAGACACCTTTACTGAGGTCATTATCACTAAGAAAGACATGGGCAAGGTTAGGCGGCCGCATGATGACCCCATAGTCATTAAATGCAAGGTGGCCAACCAAAGAGTAGGCCGGATCCTTATCGACACCGGGAGATCGTCTGACCTTATCGGCTACAAGTGCTTGGCAAAGCTCAAGTACAAGCCTAGCAGTATGCACAAAATTTCTCACCCCTTAGTTGGTTTTGGGGGTAGAGTAGTGCATCCGGTGGGGAGGATTGACCTACCCATCAGGCTAGGGAGAAGGGGCACTAGTAGAAAAAAAGAAATAGGCAACCCCCCTATGGCAACGGTTCATGAAAACCGTTGCCAACTTAAATGAGCGCCATTTTAAATTTCAGAGTTGGCAACGGTTAACCGTTGCCAATTGAGTATTTTTTTTTTTTAAAAATAAAAAAAAATAGCTAGAGTTGGCAACGGTTAACCGTTGCCAATTTTAAAAAAAAAAAAACCGGGTATAGCTGCTTCATTCAATTCCAACGTCTCTTGCTTCCCTCTTCATTCAATTTTTTTGCTTCCCTCTTCTCTTCTCTGTTTCGTCCCTCTTCTCTTCGTCCCTCTTCTCTTTGTCCCTCTTCATTGCTTCCCTCTTCCTGCTATTCCATTGGAGCACCCGACGCAGTTGCCGCCATACGTACCACCTAGTATCTTCAATTTCATACGCAATTGCCGCCCTTCCATTGAAGCATCTTCGAGGTAAGCTACCTAGTATACCTAGGTTTGAATTACTCCTTTGAATTCCTTCACATTCATGCCTTTTTTTGAGGATTTGTTTTGCATTTTAGTAATTGTAATTAGTATCTTGAAATATAGGGTTTCTCAACTACAAGCGCACGTACAATCCCCCTCCACAACGACCCTCCATCCACATATATACTTGAGTATAGGAAATGTAAGTTCTTATTTCAAGTAATTTGAATTTCGTTCTTCAAAGCTTGCCTAAATTTGCTTGACCAGTGATTATTAATACTCAGAAGTGCATGATTGGTAGAAAATGCTGGCAAACAATACTCGCAAGTGCATGATTAGTTTAGAATGCTGGCGTGTGTGGTATTTGTGAATGAAATTTAGGTAAAAAGCTTATAGCATGTTTTGTTCAATGTAAAAAGGTTTGATGGAAAGTTTTATTTGATTGAATAATTCATAGTATTATTATGGAGAGATTTTGGCTGGTTTGGCTGTGGGTGGGCTGAGGTTGCTGGAGGCTGCTGCTATGCCTGCTTCTCTGGTTTGAGCTGTGCTGTTTTTCTGATGGCTCGATTCTGCCTTTATGCTAAACCTGCTGTTTTCTTTAGCTGTTGTTTTTGTCCAGCTGCTGTCTTGGTTGTGGGCTGTTTGGCTGGTGTTTGGTTTTGTTTTATTCTTGTTTTGGGTGTTTTCTTTGTCCTAGTCCTTGCTCAAAGTACCCTTCCTAGAAGGTCCCTTCTTGTTTGAGGCTAGGTAGTGCCCCTCAATGTTCGTAGAACCCTTCCTAGAAGGTGGCTTTGAACATTGTTGGGTGGTAGTTGTGGTTGTGTGCCCTCGGGCTTGTTTTGTCTCGTGTTTTTGCTATTTCCTTGTTTGTAAGTTTTATTTGTTCATTCTTTGGTAATAAAATTTTTCTTTTTTTCCAAAAAAAAAAAAGACAATATGTAGCCATGTGTTAAAGAGTATTGAAATTCTCCATTGATGATGTTCCTATGGGGAATATGTCCCAAGTTTTGGTTATTTGTTGCCCTAATTAATATAGAAATTGTTTGAAGTAGCTTATATTTGTCCTTTTTGTGTTTTACCTTTTGTGGTTGGTGTGGTTTGTTGCCCCATTTTCTCTCTTATTCCTTAATTATATATATGGCCCTATCTTTTCTTATTATCTATTTCTCATACTTACTAACTTTTGTTTTTTGTTTTGTTTTTTCTTTTTGCGTTTTTATAGATTCATATGTGATTTGAAGTTCAAGTTTAAGCTTGAAGACTACATATATACCTCAAGTGCGAAGTTAAAAAGAATACATTATCCATTGTATTGGTATGAATTATAAACTTCTCTAATAAGCTATATATATATGTATATATATATATATGTATATATATATATGTATATATATATATATATATATATATGTATATATATATATATATATGTACATATGTATATATATATGTACATATGTATATATATATGTACATATGTATATATATATGTACATATGTATATATATATGTACATATATATATATGTACATATATATACACATATATATGTACATATATATATATGTACATATATATATATATATGTACATATGTATATATATATGTACATATATATATATATATGTACATATATATATATGTACATATATATACACATATATATATATATATCTCTTTATTGTCTTAATAAAAGTTTTTTCATGACAAACTAAATACAACAATAAATATATGAAATGTTTGCATTGCATCATCATATGCCTAGATACCCGTTCAAGGCTTTCTCATTAGGAGAAAGTCTTGAATAGTCCCCGGTTGGGACTGTTCTTGAACGTTTACTCTCACTTAGGTGGTGAATGTATGTCCTTTTTTTCGATTTTAAGGAACATCTTGGCTTACCATTTCCTCGATCACCATGTTCTCTGGGTACATATGTGGGTAAGTAATTACCTACGTCGTGTACTTGGAGAACTGGGGGGAAATGCTGCCGGATTTTCCTTAAAATTGGAAAGTTGACATACATTCACTAGTGAGAGTAAACGTTCAAGGATGGGTTAGGTTGGAGTGATAAGGACCCTTTAGAAGCATATATTCATTTGTGTATGTATATGAAAGTTATATGCATGGTGTGTGTTTGATTTTGATATATATATATAGTAGATGTAGCAATTATACATTATTGTTCGTAATATGTTGCCATGTTTAGAGACAATTTGCTTAATGGAGAAGGATCGTGGATGGATGTATGGTAGACGTGATACATTGGAATTCTTTGATGGGGTTTAAGATTTTTGTGAGAGGGCTTTAGCTTATCAGCGTAGAATGGGTTTCGAGTGCCTCTATTGTCCTTGTGTTGATTGTAATAATGTGAAGGTGGTCAATAGTGTTGATATCATTAGAGATCATGTAGTTTGTCGTGGGTTTAGGCTTAAATACCATGTGTGGATTTGGCACGGTAAAGAAGAAGAGTACAATGGGGATGTTATTGGGAATGATGTGCATGATGATAGAAGCAATGACATTCGTGTGGACGAGGAATACAAGAATAATGATGATGAACATATTGTTGATGATGGTGCTGAGGAGGGATTTGAGGATGATCATGTGGATGAGGTTGAGGATGAATGTGTGGATGAGATGATGCGTGGTTTTGAAGGTGACGTGTTTGAGTCATTATCGGAGGCTTCTAAAAAGCCTTTGTATCCTGGGTGCCAAAAATACTCCAAACTAAGTGTCGTGCTAACGCTTTTTAACATTAAGTCGAAGCATGGGTGGACGGACAGTAGTTTTACTTCCTTGTTGAGCGTGTTAAGTGAGATGTTGCCCGATGGAAATGAAATTCCTAAGTCTTACTATTACGCTAAGAAGCTCATGTGTCCATTTGGTTTGGAGTATAAGAAGATACATGCATGTCCTAATGATTGTATTCTTTACCGAAATGAATATGAACAATGGGAGGAGTGTCCACGATGCAAGAAGTCGCGCTACAAGCGCAAGAGTTGCAATGCTGGTACGAAGGGACCTCCTGCTAAGGTGTTGTGGTATCTTCCCATAATTCCAAGGTTTAAGCGTCTGTTCTCTTTACCAAAAGACGCTAAAAACTTGAGGTGGCATGCAGAGGGAAGAAAGAAAAACAGAATGCTGAAGCACCCAGCCGACTCCCCGCAATGGAAGAACCTTGATATGAAGTTTGGGGAATTTGGTGATGAAGTCAGAAATTTAAGGCTTGGTTTGTGCACGGACGGGATGAATCCATTTGGCACTTGATGAGTGACATTTATGTTACCCTTAGGGGTAGTGTATTGGTCTCTTTTCTCCTGTTTTTCTTAGGTTTTCTACCTCTTTTCTCCTCTTATGGCTTCCTTTTCTTTTATGGATGAAAAGTATGCTTATTTGCGCTTGTTTTGATAATCTTTATGCATAATTTTATCATCCCCATGCTCTCGTGATCTTTGCTATCTTTTGCAGGTTCCATGACGGTCCTAAGCACGGTAGGAGGCCCCTTGGCCAAGTATGGAGGCATGGACAAAGACAAGAGGAGCAAAAGGGAAGAAGAGGAAGCAAGAAGAGGAAGTTCAAGAGGAGGTGTGGCCGAACCTCTAAGAGGTTCGGTCGAACCAAGGTGTGGTCAAACTTTTGAAAAGTTCGACCGAACCTCCAAGGCAGTTTCAACCAAGTTTTCAGCATGTTTACAGGAGGGGTCGAACCAGGAAAGTTCGACCAAACAAGGATCAGGGAGGTTCGACCGAACCTACCCTGAGTTCGGCCGAACCTACCCTGAGTCCGACCGAACCTATCCAGAGTTCGGTCAGACCTTTTCCCGTTTCAGCTGACTTTTTGCGGAGCTTCCTAAGCAATTTTGTAAGGGGTATAAATAGTTTTTTTTGCTCATTAAAGAGGGAGGATTAATTCAGTTTAGAATAGATTTTAGGTTAGTTTTAGGTTTTAGAGAGAGAAACTCTCAAAATTTTAGAGAGAGAAAGTGAGAGAAACAATGGTTTTCATGGATTTTGGATAATCAAAGGAGGAATTTGATGATTTGAAGATCTCCATTTTATATCAATGAGCATTTCTTACTCTCTTCTCTCTTTATGCTTTATTAATTTCTTTGTTAATCATGTTTGAGTAGATTTCCTTCTACTAGGTGTTGAGTGAAGCTTTGTTATGGTTAATTGAGTTATTTTAGATAAATTTGATGATAATTGTGTGATTAAATTGATTGAATTGATGATGGCATGTTGTTTGTTTTAAATTGGATTGATCTCCCAAGATAGCAAACTTAATTGCATGTTAGTTCTAGTTTGACAAGGGATTGTGAATTAGAATTTTTATATTTGATTGCATTTTGGGTAAATTTCTATGCACCTAGTCAATGAGGGATCTAGGCTAGGAATTTGAGAGATTGCTCTTGATGGTAATTAATTCCCATTTTAATTCTTTCTTTGCATGATTGATTATCAAATCGATTCCCATTAACTTGTTAATTGTTCAAAGTGGATCTTTGCCCCTAGTAGACTTTGTAATATCTTGATCTTTATATGTGTGTTAGTGTAGTTGTAGTGTCCACTATCCATAAACCGACTTCGGCATAGCTTAGGCATTAGATTAAGAACAATCTAGCATTACCGTTCCTTGTGGTTCGACTCCGAACTTACCACTAGACTTGTTTAGGGGTTAGTTTTAGGATTTATAAATTTATTTGATTGAGTGTGGAATGTGCGACCGTTCTAACGCCCATCAAAATGGCGCCGTCGCCGGGGAACGGTGTCAATGCTTGATTGTTTTTGATTGCTTGAGTCTAGGCCTTTGTGTATACTTTTCTTTTTATTTTATTTTTTTTTAATTTTTGCTTGTTTTTGTAAAAAAAATGGCAAGTAACTCGTTTCCTCAATATGACAATGAGCCTTTTTGTAAATATTTCAATAGACTTGAGGGATATTTGGATTTTGATTGTTGTAGTCTTTGGGAGGCTTGTGAGATTTGTTATTTTGGTTTGAATGAGCAAACTAGGGATGAAGTTGAGTGCATGCATAATGGTGAATTTAGAGCATTATCAATTGATGATGCTTGGGATTTTTATGTTTGGTTTGCTTGGGATGTCTATAATAAGGGTAATCATGATTCTATTATTGATATGCAATGTGTTGATACTTCTAATATTAGCATGAATTCCCATGATTTGTTACATGATCCATTAAGTGAACCTAAAACACATGATTTCAACTCTATTTCCTCTTTTGTTCATGATGATGAGGTACATGCTCAAGTTGATGCTAATGGTGTGTTTCAATATTCTTCATTATTTACCATGCCTTCTTGTGATGTGCTTCGTTCCCTTAATGATGAATCTCATGTGTTTGATTGTGCCCCCACTCCCCAATGTGATGTATATGCTCATGATCTTAATGTTGATTTTTCCAATCTTGGTTGTACTTCTTCTTCTCTTGTTGAGCCTCAACCTTCAACACCTTTTGAATCCCTTATTGCTACTTTTGAATCTCAAATTAGGTGCATTGAGCTTGATAATGAGCTTGGGCCTAGTAAGGAAATGATTCTTAATTCTATGAGAGGTCAATTAGAGATAATGAAAAAGAATGAGGAGCGTCTTGAGGAGGGAAGGAGAAGAAAAGAAGAGTTAGAAAGCCAATTGTCACCCTTGATGCTTGTTTGTGAAAAATCCCAATTTAATGTGTGTGTTGAGGATGATGATGATGATTTTGAGCAACCAAGAGAGTGTGAGGATCCCATTGGTGAGCATATGAGTGATGGTGAAGGAGTTGAGAATGAAGAGAGTGTTGATTTTGAAAATCCTAACCCTTTTTCCCATCTTGATGAGTCTCAAGTGCATGATTGTGATCCTTTTATCCATGAGTATTTGGATTCATTTAAGGTTATGTCTAATGTGTTTATTGAGTGTCAAATGAAAACCCATAGCCTTTTGAGTGAGTTCATTAAGAATGCTTTATGGGAGAGAGATGATTTTGAAATGAATTTGCATCCATTCATGCATGGCTTTGAAATTTTAGGCTTTAAGGAAGTTGAGGGAGTTGTTGTTCATGATTGTAGTGAAGGGGATTATGTAGTTCCTCTTGGAAGTTGGATGTTTGAGGGAGATCATGATCATGAGTGTTCTTCTTTTGAGGATTCTATGATTGATTTTCATGCTCAAATTGGTGATTTGAGGAATGGGGTGGTGAAGAAGAGACCATTTGTAAGACCATTCCTCCTATCCCCTTCTCTCATGTCCCTTTTTCAAGGAATTTCAACCATATCCCCTACACTCCTATATCCCTTCCCTCCTTTGTTAATGAGCCTATTGGGGACCCCCTTGCCTATGAAGATTTTTATGTCCCTCATTTGTCTTCAATTGAGGAAAAGGGTGATTTTGCCACCCAAAAAGATTTTTGTGAAGAGAGTTTGCCTTTCTATTCTTCTTCTTATTTTCTTGAATTTTCTTTTGATTCTTCTTCTTCTTGGAAACTCCCTCTTCACCTTCTTTTGCGTGCACTAATCTTGGTGCATGCCCTTCTTATATCATTTGCTTACTTGTTATCTTATGAGATGTGTAGTAGTGCATTTGACAAGCTCTTGCGATCGTTGCAATATTATTTACTAGAGCGGTCAAGCTTGGACCTTAAGCAAGCCTTTCTCGGGAAGTAACCCGTGTTTTATTGCATTCATTTTCTTTTCTTTTTAGAATAGATTTTCTCTCATGGAAATGTTTGTGTGCCTTTTTCTAGGTACATAACTTGATATACTTTGGTGCATTAATTTGGATCAAGAATCAAGGAAGTTTGGCACCACAATTGCTATCATATGGAAAGCAAGATTCAATTCTTGAGAAGAGTGGCTTTGAAAATTTTAATTGGGTCATTTGCGGGTATATACACCCACCTAAAATCCGGTAATATCCTTCCTTGCTCTTCCTCTAATGATTTGTGACTTGTTGGACATATGTTGGCTGGTTGGATGACTTTCTTTCTTTTCTCCTCCCATGGATTCTTTGGTTTAAAGTTTGAGCATGTTGCCTCATTCAAGCTTGGGGGAGGGTATTCTATCATGTTTGGTGGAATTTTGATACATATATGCCATGCACATTTGTATATGCATTTCCATTTTCTTTATTTTGAAAATTCCAAAAAGATTTTGTTTCTATCAAGGCAAATTTGCAATGTGTTTTCTTTTGTTCTTGCTTTGGACATAATACTTTTGGACTTGTATTCTTGAATGTCTTTCTTCCTAAATTTTAGAGGTGTGCACGGTTTGAGAATGTGTTAGGTTGACTCTAGGATATGGTATGCTAAGGTAGTTGGCTAAGAACTCTGGGACCATGAAGCTCTAGTTTACTTGCTTGTGGTAAGATGGAGTTGCTCTCTATAGTGGATATGAAATCAAGAGTTAGTTATTGCTATCCCTAGTGATGTATAATTGTTCTAGCCTTCATCATACTTTGTTGAGCGGCATATTTGGATCCTTGGCTATTGCATTCTCATATCTAGAACTTGACTTTTAGCTCCCAAGATCGCGACTGAGCCACTTTAGGGGATGACAAAGACAATTCTCTTTTTATAGGATTAATTTTCAATTTTGGATTTGGTTTGCAATTGCCCCTATTACTAGCCCATTTGAGCCATATACATTCTTTTCTCTAACCTTAATACAAGCCTTCCAGCCTTAGTTTCACTTTAAATCCTTCCTTTAGTTTGTGAAGCAATTTTGTTTTGGAGCTTGTTTTATTGTTTATGGTGCAAGTTTAGAATTATAAGTTCATTTGCAAAGCAAGTATGTGTTGTATATAATATTTTGCATAAAACCAAATACATTTTGAGAAAAAGCCGTCCAAAGTTAAAAGAGGCAAGGACATTTTTTTTTTTTTTTTTCTTGGAAAAAGGAATTATTGAAAAAAAAGGGTAAAGAAGAATGTAAAGCACACAAAAAAAAAGGGGGGTTTTGTTATTGTTGTTCTCCCTGTTTTTGTTATTTTGTGTTAAATAAGCTTGGGGAAAGTTATTTAATAAGCATACTTGGCACTTTTGTTTTGGAATCGTTTGGATCTTGTGGAAGAAGTTCCACCCGTGCTTCACATAGGTTTACCACCAATTTCAAGAGTTCTCCACACCTTTACTCTCCTAGCTTATATGTTAATACCTTGAAAGTCCTTTTGATCCTAGAGGGTTAAGTCATTCAATGATGGCGGGAAATAGGAATCAAGCCTATAGAGCGAGTTTGCATAGCCAAGATGTCGGGTAACCTTCTCAATGTTTTTAATTTCTTATTTATTTTCCGGTTTCTTCGTGGAATCATGAGAAGCTAACTTGAAAGTGGATTTGAAACTAGTAGAGAGAACGTGGTTTGATTGGTTGAAACAAAAGGTGGAATGTGTTTCCTTTAGTTCTCTATGCTTAGCATATGTTATGTTTCAATCAACCTTGGACATCTTAGAACGTGCATACCTTTATTATTTTAGAAAGATTGACATTCATTAGTGTTTGTTCCATCATAAAAGTCCACTCTAGAACGCTTGTAACTTTTCTCTTACTTCGATTTATTTTATTTTATTTATTTATTGCCTTGCCTTGATTTTTGTCAAGAGTTATGGGTTAAACTCTTAGGACACCCTTACGAGAGCTTACTCGTCCTCTAGAGCGATCTATGGGGTTTAAAGTGCTTGATGCATGCGCTAAATGCATTCGTGATTCCTACGAAAGTGAGTTAGTGTATATTCTTTCTCTTCTAGTTTTATATTATTTTATTGTTTTTTTTTAAAAAAAAAAAAATATACATCGTTTTCCGTTGTGTTTGTTTTGTTTTGCTCGAGGATGAGCAAAAGTTAAGCTTGGGGGTGTTTGATGAGTGAAATTTATGTTACCCTTAGGGGTAGTGTATTGGTCTCTTTTCTCCTGTTTTTCTTAGGTTTTCTACCTCTTTTCTCCTCTTATGGCTTCCTTTTCTTTTATGGATGAAAAGTATGCTTATTTGCGCTTGTTTTGATAATCTTTATGCATAATTTTATCATCCCCATGCTCTCGTGATCTTTGCTATCTTTTGCAGGTTCCATGACGGTCCTAAGCACGGTAGGAGGCCCCTTGGCCAAGTATGGAGGCATGGACAAAGACAAGAGGAGCAAAAGGGAAGAAGAGGAAGCAAGAAGAGGAAGTTCAAGAGGAGGTGTGGCCGAACCTCTAAGAGGTTCGGTCGAACCAAGGTGTGGTCAAACTTTTGAAAAGTTCGACCGAACCTCCAAGGCAGTTTCAACCAAGTTTTCAGCATGTTTACAGGAGGGGTCGAACCAGGAAAGTTCGACCAAACAAGGATCAGGGAGGTTCGACCGAACCTACCCTGAGTTCGGCCGAACCTACCCTGAGTCTGACCGAACCTATCCAGAGTTCGGTCAGACCTTTTCCCGTTTCAGCTGACTTTTTGCGGAGCTTCCTAAGCAATTTTGTAAGGGGTATAAATAGTTTTTTTTGCTCATTAAAGAGGGAGGATTAATTCAGTTTAGAATAGATTTTAGGTTAGTTTTAGGTTTTAGAGAGAGAAACTCTCAAAATTTTAGAGAGAGAAAGTGAGAGAAACAATGGTTTTCATGGATTTTGGATAATCAAAGGAGGAATTTGATGATTTGAAGATCTCCATTTTATATCAATGAGCATTTCTTACTCTCTTCTCTCTTTATGCTTTATTAATTTATTTGTTAATCATGTTTGAGTAGATTTCCTTCTACTAGGTGTTGAAGGAAGCTTTGTTATGGTTAATTGAGTTATTTGAGATAAATTTGATGATAATTGTGTGATTAAATTGATTGAATTGATGATGGCATGTTGTTTGTTTTAAATTGGATTGATCTCCCAAGATAGCAAACTTAATTGCATGTTAGTTCTAGTTTGACAAGGGATTGTGAATTAGAATTTTTATATTTGATTGCATTTTGGGTAAATTTCTTCTATGCACCTAGTCAATGAGGGATCTAGGCTAGGAATTTGAGAGATTGCTCTTGATGGTAATTAATTCCCATTTTAATTCTTTCTTTGCATGATTGATTATCAAATCGATTCCCATTAACTTGTTAATTGTTCAAAGTGGATCTTTGCCCCTAGTAGACTTTGTAATATCTTGATCTTTATATGTGTGTTAGTGTAGTTGTAGTGTCCACTATCCATAAACCGACTTCGGCATAGCTTAGGCATTAGATTAAGAACAATCTAGCATTACCGTTCCTTGTGGTTCGACTCCGAACTTACCACTAGACTTGTTTAGGGGTTAGTTTTAGGATTTATAAATTTATTTGATTGAGTGTGGAATGTGCGACCGTTCTAACGCCCATCAGCACTCTTAGTACCCAGCACAACACATGGCCGGTACTTTTAGTGATCTACAATTTGCCTCCTTGGTTGTGCATGAAACGAAATATGTAATGCTTTCTCTTCTGATATCAGGGCCAAGGCAACCTGGAAATGACATAGATGTGTATCTTGGGCCACTGGTTGATGATTTGAGAAAGATGTGGGACGAAATGGTTTCCTTGTTTGATGCTCATAAGAATGAGATGTTCACATTGCGTGCAGCTTTTATGTGGACCGTTAATGATTTTCCTGCATATGGCAACTTGCCTGGGTATAAGAATAAAGGGAAAAAGGCATGTCCCATTTGTATTGATGATACGCCAAGCAGACGCCTTGATCATTCTTTCAAAGAGGTGTATTTGAGGACAAGAAGGTTTCTCAGGCGCGATCACCCGTACCGTCGGCAGAAAAAGGCTTTCGATGGGACAGTGGAAGAGGGGACTGCTCCTAGGCCACTAACTGGTGAGGAGGTTTACGCTCGGGTTAAGGGTGTACGAACAATATTTGGGAAATCTGAAAAAGCGGCGGAATCAGTTGCTCTCTTTAAAAAAGAATCAATCTTTTGGTTGCTCCCGTACTGGAAAGAACATGACGTTAGGCAATGTCTTGATGTAATGCATATAGAGAAGAATGTGTGTGACGCTCTTGTGGGAACGCAGATGAATATTCAAAACAAGACAAAGGACGGAAAGGGTGCACGTTTAGATTTGGAAAAGATGGGGGGTGCGTCCAGAATTGTGGGTTCAGCAAAGGTTTAGTAAGGGAAAGGAACAGGAAAAGGAAAAAGAAATGGGTTCGAAAAAGGGAAAGGGAAAGGAGACGGATGCGTCGAAGAAGAAAAATGAGGGAAAAGCCAAGGAGGGGAAGGCCTACTTACCTCCGGCTTGCTACACATTGTCAAGGGTAGAAAAACGGATGTTTTGTGCATGTCTGTAGGGCATTAAGGTTCCATCAGGGTACGCATCTAACATGAAAAGATTTGTATCCTTAAATGGAGAATTGAAGCTGACAAGTATGAAATCCCATGATTGTCATGTTCTGATGCAAGTTTTTCTACCAATTGCAATACGTGGTATTTTACCAAAGCACGTGAGGGAAGCTATTACAAGCCTCTGTTCGTGTTTCAATACAATATGTAGCAAAGTGCTTGATCCTTGTACACTTGATGCTTTACAGGCGGATGTGGTTGTGACTTTGTGCAAATTCGAGATGTACTTCCCACCCTCGTTTTTCGACATAATGGTGCATTTGATTCTTCATTTGGTGCGTGAGATTAAGTTGTGCGGTCCAGTGTTCATGAGGTGGTGCTATCCTTTTGAAAGACACATGGGTACATTGACAGATAAAGTTAGGAATCGGGCTCACCCAGAAGGAAGTATGATTCAAGGGACCGTGGCCGAGGAGATTAGTAATTTTGTGGCCGACTATATAGCCGTTGCTGAACCTATTGGCATTCCTACTTCTCGACATGAAGGGAGACTTGATGGTCATGGCACAATCGGGTCAAAACAAATGTCACCTGATCGAGAGAAGTTCTTACAAGCACACCTATATGTGTTGCACCATGTTGCAGATGTTCACCCATATTTAGACGAGCACATGGCTAGTTTGCGTGATGAGTTTCCGTTGAAAGGTGAAAGGGCACTGATGCAGTTGCACAATAAGAAGTTTGTGAGTTGGTTTCGTGATCGAGTGATGGGTGGAATGGATGAGAGTGTCACACCTACAGTAAGGTGGCTTGCTTATGGTCCTAGGGATGATGTTCGCTCATTTGAGGGATATGACATAAATGGGTACACATTTTGGACTGAGCGTCAAGATTTGATATCATCCTCGACCCAAAACAGTGGTGTAACGATTGTGGCATCGTTAAGGGAGTTTGCAAGTGCTAAGGATAAATCACCCGTTGATGCAGAGTTGTCATACTACGGTCGAATTCAAGAAATATGGGAGCTTGATTATTGTGACTTCACGATTGCTCTTTTCCAGTGTAAGTGGGTTGATAATATCAGGCGTAATGTCAAATTTGATGACTTTACTCTTGTAGATCTTGGCAACTTGAATGATAGTGCGGAACCATTCATCCTTGCATCTCAAGCTAAGCAGGTGTTCTACATATCTGACCCTGCCGACTCAAAATGGTCTATTGTGCTAGCCGGCAAAAGAAGAATCCTTGGTGTTGGAGATGTCGAGGATGAGGAAGAATATGATGCCTTTGATGACTCGGCACCTTTCACTGTTGCTAGACCTGTTGTGCCAAATTAGATAGACGACCAAGCCAATTACATGAGATCAGACCACGATGAAGGAATATTAGATTGAGGTACTGTATATTTTCTGTTAGTTTGAATTGCAGGCGTAGAAAGAATTAAAAAATCACATTTTAGGTGAAAATGAATGAAATTGTTGAATTACTTGCCCATTTTTCTTATATTCTTGTAAATGAATAAAGTAACTTGCTTCACCATTTTCTATGTTTATTTGTATTATAATTCAGCAATTTATATATGATTATAAGTTTACCTTACAATTCAGCAGCTAATAACGTGTTATGTTTGTAATGACAGGTTTTAACATCTAATGGCGGACTATCAATACCGTGTTCGAGTTGAGGATGTTGAATCTAATGATGATGATTCTTCTAATGATGGGGACCAGCTGTATGATGTGAACAAGGAACCTGATTTGGGTGAGCCAGAAGATTAAGCGCAAGATGTATTGGAGAGAATGATAGATGAGTGTGAAATTGCAGCTGAGCAAGCGCCTCCAATCGATAATGCCATTATGAAGTCGTTTCGTGAGGATCAAAGTGGAGGGGGGGTGCAGGCACCAGCGAAGAAGAAGCTGAGGGGTCCGACGACAGCTTTCAAGAAACCTGTCAGTCCTATGGTCTTGAAGTATGACAGGGTAGGGCAACCCTCAGGTAAATGGCGTCGTCAGTATGCTGGTCAAGTTGGGATTTGTGCGCGCAAAATCCCCATTACGCTTCGTATGAGCGACGTACCTACAGGCTTGATTGACACGTTTTGGAATGATACCAGGGTAAGTTTTTTATATTCCACATTATTTATAAACAATTTCAATTTATTGTTATGTTATGGGCAAACTAATAATGTTTGTTATTTGTGCTTGCAGAGTCTATTTAACATTCCAAATTAGTACACCAAGCGAAGGGTGTTTGAATCCTTACTTGCGGTAAGATTTAGAAGCTTCAAGTGTAACTTAGTTCGTCGGTTTATCACAAAGAAACTTGTGAGGAAACCAAAGAACAAGAAAGGAGGTGGCAGTGATGATGATGTCATCGATGAAGAGAAACTCCCATGGAAAATATGGCCTAGCATATCGAAGGATGATTGGGAAGCTTTCGTTCTTCAAAAATGTAAAAAAGAAGAAATTGTAAGTGTTTCGGGGTTTTCTGAGGTGTCCTACGGGAGAGTTATAGCACGGGGAATGTACGCCTGACTTCTGTACCTGCAAAACCACGAAACTCCGGTTGGGTGGAGTTCCGCCTCCGAAGGTCAAGTTAGTATGATTCCGGGTGAAATTACGTGCAGAAGGTAGATTAGTTCTCTCGGATTCCGGGAGATTCCGCAATTAATATTGCTCGGGTTTTGCAGGCGTATTTATGAATACCAATAAATGAGGTAGATTCCTCTTTTTATAGCAGATGGGTCTGCTCCCCTATTTGGGGTACAATGCCACGTGGCATCCATTGGTTGGATGCCCATGGTGCAATAGGGTGATGACACGTGTCAGACCCCTATAGGGCCACGTGTCCAGGGTAATTTTTACCCTAAACTTTTGCCCTCACAGGTGCTGACGTGGCTATGCCACGTGGTACCTATGACACGTGCCAACCAAGCAGGAAGGCGACGATTCGCCTCCCTCCCCCTCTTTTTTCAAATTTCAAACTAAGGGGAAAGAGGAGGTGACGGTTTACCTTCTGGGATCTCCTATAAATAGGCATCCCCCTCCTTTCATTTCTCACTTTGTCTTTTTTGAGAGAAATTTATTGAGAGAAAAAACGAGAGCTCTTGACCCCGCCTGCTTACTTAAGTAAACAGTCGTTCTTCCGGATACCGCTTGAGTTACGCAGTCCGTCTCACTAAGGTATCCTTCTGACTCAATCGGTCTTTTTGATTGGATGTTTGATTATGCTGCAACCAGCGTTTGCCGTCTGGAGCTTTTTAGGCAATTTTTTATAAATTGCGTCTATTGAAAATCTCAACCGGGGTAGACCGTTTGAGTTATATTCTGGCACTTATCGAAGTTGCACTCAATAGACCCTCAGTCGGTTTTCACCGTCTAGGGCATCAAACAAGCAATCTCATTGGTGAGTTGCATTCAATAGACCCTCAGCCGGTGTAAACCGTCTAGGGTGTCCTCAAGCAATCTCATTGGTGAGTTGCATTCAATAGACCCTCAGCCGGTGTAAACCCGTCTGGGGTATCTTCAAGCAATCTCATTGGTGAGTTGCATTCAATGGACCCTCAGCCGGTGTAAACCGTCTGGGGTATCCTAAAGCAATCTCATTGGTGAGTTGCATTCAATAGACCCTCATCCGGTGTAAACCGTCTGGGGTATCTTCAAGCAATCTCATTGGTGAGTTGCATTCAATGGACCCTCAGCTGGTGTAAACCGTCTGGGGTATCTTTGATCAAACTTTCTTTTGGCCTGCCTTGCTGTTTTCCCAGTCAGTCTCACACCGTCTGGGGGTGAGCAAGCAATTTCTTTCTAAGCTGTTTTGCTGTGACCCCTGACCGGTCTTTGCCGCATGGGGTGCCTTAAAACAGCCTTCAGCTTAACGAATACACAGCCGGTCTTCAGGCCGCCTGTATTGGCTTCTCTATTTCTTTGAGCTTTCTTGCAAAACTCAGCCGGTTTATGCCGACTGGGGGGTCTGTGCCCAATTTGATAAAAATCCCAGATTATTTGCTTTCGCCGATCTTACCCAACCGGCTTTTCTCGCCTGTGGTTTCTTTGGGCAACATTGGTGATTAATTTTCCTTCTTTTGCCAATTTGCAGTTTGCTCAAAGTGATACCGTTTGGGGTATCTTTGGTCAACAACCGTCTCCAAATTTCTATTCAATCTCAAGGTAACGTCTTGGTTGTCTTTTTTGGAGTTTATTTTTGATTCTTTTGGCTTTAAATACCTTAAAATAATGACCTCACCCATCACACACACGACACACCACAATTTAGAGGTCAGCCGGTCTCCTGGTACGGCTGAGTCTAGGACTGGGGGTGCCGCCTCTGGGTACGAGGAGTCTCCTTGTTCATCTCCGAAACCGACCGTCTCTGTCTCTATGCAGGACGCAATGGCTCGCACAAAAAAGACTGCCTTCGATCCAGAGTACAGGGAGGCAGACTTAGGCGAGCTGCCGCCTTACCCCAGTCAGACGGAGGGGACAACGGATTCTCTGCCTGGCACCCCAAGCACTCCCAGTGATGGGATTTTAGGAATAGGAATGGGAGGCGATGAAGATGCTGCCTCGCCTCTTAAAGTTGAGCTGGAACACCAAGAAGAGGGTGTCGGCGACGACGAGACCGCCTCCTCATCCGGTAGAGAGCAGAGCGGCAGCAGCAGCAGTCTCTTGACACCGGATGCTGATAACGTGGCGGAGGAGAGGCCTAATTGGAATAGCAAAGGCAACCCGTTCCTTATCGCCGTTTCTGCCAAAGATAGGGCAAGCATGGCAAATAATTTAGAGGACATCCTAAAAATTCGCCCGCTTGGGAAGAAATGGAAAATAATTGTGCCGCCTGAGATGGGCACTATTGTTTGGGAAGACGAGCAGCCCAACGCAAACGGGTATTTTGGCTGCTATGAGGCGGCATTCCTGGCTGGTCTCTGCTTCCCCCTTCATAACACAATAAAGGCCATCCTTCGAGGATATGGCCTTGGTATTTGGCAGTTAACCCCCAACTCATGGGTCAACATATTGGGTTACATTGCCGCCTGCGAGATGCAGGAAATTAACCCCGGATGGGAGGCTTTCGCTCACATGCATTACCTGAGCAGAAGTCTAGGCGGTTGGAGAGCCTGGTACACATTGACCACCTATCCCCAGTACCTGATGAATTTAGACAAACCGTCTAAGTGGTCTGACTGGAAGAACAGGTTCTACTTGGTCTCCGCCCCTACTCAAGAGGAGAACCAGGAGTATAGGATATACAACCGAAAGATGACCCTTCTAGGTCACAAATGCAAGAAGCCTCGTATCTCGGATGAGGACTATGAGCGAATAATAGAGTCTAAGTTCTTTGAACAGACCACCACAACCCTCTCCAATGGGGACTTAATAAGTGTACCCAGAAATTGGGTACCTAGGAACGAGTTTCTTCGAGACGAGGTGTTTTTGTCCGTCTGTAAGCTTAGCACTCAGTTTGACAAACGTAGGTCACATTAGAGATTGCCCCTATCTTATGTTTTGTTCTTTATTTATTTGTTTCTCTGACCGGATGGGTTCTTTTGTGCAATGCGTGGATTAGCAATGTTGCCAGCTGACAAGACACCCGCCAAGTCAGCCGCTGAAATCCGCAAGGCAAATGCGGAGAAAAAACTTGCTGCTCAAGCGGCGAAGAAGGTATCTTTCTGTTCTCTTTCTACATATATTTCCGTTTGGCTTCAATGCCGCCTGATTGCTATGTTTGTTTTTAGGATGGGAGCAAGGTGCCCCATTCTGTTTCAAAAATAATCAGGCTTAGGCCTGGAGAGGAGCCGCCTGCCCAAAACAAGGCGAGGAAGACTTCCTCTTTGACGGTACCTAGCCGTCTGACGATTGGGGGTAAAACTCTCAAGAACCTCGGCTTGGGGTTCGATTTGTCAAAGAAGCAACTAGATGTTCCTGAAAAGGAGACGGCGCCACCTAGGGCATCCGGTGCTTCAATATCGGCTGAGGGCAGTCACGACCTTCAGCCCACCACCCAAGGTACTCTTCACCTCTTCAACCCTTCTTTGCTTGGCAAGCCTATGCGGGTCAAGTCGCACTCCCAGCTCCAGCCAGAAGACTCTTCTAGCAGCCGGCAGTCGATAGGAGGGAAGTATGTTGCCTTCTCACCATCTATTTTTGGTGCAGATCACTCCCCTCGCTGGCCGGATGTACAACGGTACGCTCGGGCCATGCTGAAGGCCGTCCCAAAAGAGGAGAAGGAGGCGATCCCAGGGATCCATTCCTTCAATGCCGACCAGCATCTGGCCGGCCTGTCTGAGTTACATAATCCTTCAATTCGTTTCTTAAGTTATTATGTCGCTGGTCACTTTTGACACCGTCTGGGCTTTTGTAGTCGATGCTGCGCGTAGAAGGGCTCAAGAAGGCTTATGCCCGCAAGTGTGAGGAGGTAAGACGGGCTAAACGGGATGCGTTTGACGCCCATAACGTTGCCTAGTATTCCATGATTATTCATGAATTGAAAACTAAAAGCATAATCATGCAACAGGCGGACAACATCAAGCGGCTCCAAAAGGCACTCGATGAAGCTGGCACCAAGATCCACAACCTCAAGGCGGAGAAGGATAATGTCGAGGCGGAGCTGAAGAGGGTGGAAGACTCTTCCAAACTCTTGGATGTGGCCAGGAAGGAGAACACCAATCTCCTTGCTGACAACGTCCGCTTGAAGGAGGCGGCAGCCAAGGCCAGCGAAAATTTCCAGGCTACGCTGGAGGCTGAACAGAGTCGGCTCATCGAAGAGAATGAGCAAGACTGCATTGCTCGAATGCAGAAGGCCTGGTCCCTGGTCCATCCGGACGCGGAGTACACCGTCTGGGAACTTGCCTACAAATATGCAGATCTTGCCATTAATGCGCAAGAAACGAACCAGCCGGCTCCAGAGCCTTATGAGGAGTGGGTCCAAAAGCAAATTGAGGCCATGTAGGCGGAGAACGGCTCAGAAGGGGGAGAGAATCAAGAGGATATTGCCCCTCCTGTCCCAGGAGCCGCCTTGCAGAGCCAGGATCAGGATCAGGCTCCGCCTCTGCCTTAAGCTCTTTGTCTTCTAATTTTCCGGCCTGCGTGCCGTATATCTGATGTATCTTTTTTCACCGGACGGGGGTCCGGCTAACACTTGAACAAATTCCAATGTTAATATAATTTTATGCCGACTGAGTCGGTCATTTTTGCAAACCTTGTTCTATTTTATTTGCTTTTTGCTGTTTGTATGCTTTCCCTTTTTTTTTTTTAATTAACAATGCCGAATGGGTTGACTATGCTTGCCCCTGGGTGGGTGATTGTTTAGTGCAAACACTAAGCAAATAGCTGCCCATACATTCCTAAATCAACAATCAACCAATCTGGGTCAAGCGGGTTTAGGTCAGACGTTAATGTACTGATTGCCGCTTGAGTGGCAGTTAGAGCAAAATGGGGGTCTTTGTGACCGCTTGCGTGAGAAGTCTGAGCCAGCCTATGCCGGCTGACTATAGAGTTCTTACCGGCTGGGTTACCTTGGGGTAACAGCCGTATGGAATCTTTCCCAAATTGGCGGGAAGTAAATTAAATAGAACGTTCGCCGCCTTAGTTGTCTTGAAGCAAAGAAGGTTGTGGCTTGAATTGTAATTTCCCCGTCTGGGGTACCATGGGGTAATAGTCAGTCAAGATCTGTTAGAAGTTGATTAATGGGCGCCTAAGCCGGCTAGGTTGTTTTTTGGCAATAGCCGTCTGCCCAACGAGATTTAATTTTGCCGCCTGTATTGCCTTGGGGGCAATATCTGGCTCTATCTCGTTTGCAATAGGTCATTCGGACGGTCATGGGCTTAACCTAGCCGGCTAAGACCGTCCGACGCTTTGACGCTTAGAACAATATACCACCAGAAGGGAGATGTTCTCTTCGACAAATTCACCCGGATGGGCGTTGCCGGATGTCTGTTCAGAGGTTGAGCAGATGGTTTATTATAGGCTTTTTGCCGTTTAACCGACTAAGTTAGGTACTTAGCGTTTTTGGTTTATGTTTGGGGCAAACGGTTGCCCGATCTTAAAAAAATCCGGATGTGTTGTTCACATCGGGACTTTGGTACATAGAAATTGAAATAAAGTATTTCTCATTAATTTGCTCTATTTACAAAAAATGACCACATCTTCCTAGAAGTAGTACTTTTTCAAGTTATCCACATTCCAGGTCCTAGGTAGCTTCCTACTGTCTGGAGTTTCCAGGCGGTAGGTTCCGCCTCTGACTTCGTCATATATCCGATAGGGGCCTTCCCAATTGGGGGTCAGCTTCCCTTGTTCATTTGCCCTGCCAGTGGCCTCCATCTTTCGTAGTACGAAGTCCCCAACTTTGAGAGGGCGCTTGCGTACTCTTTTGTTGTAAGCCCTCGTCATTCTTAGACGGTATATTTCATGACGTAAGGCGGCATTGCCCCTGCGTTCTGGGAGTGAATCCAATGCTAGGCGCATAGCTTCCCAGTTAGCCTCCTCGTTATAGAGCATGACTCGGAGTGTTGGTTCATAGAGCTCTACTAGCAGAACCGCTTTAGTGCCGTACGCCATTAGAAACGGGGTTTCACCAGTTTCCCCCTTCTCAGTCGTTCTGATGGCCCAAAGGACGTGAGGTAACTTATCCTCCCACAGACCACCGACTCTTTCGATCTTCTTTTTTATGCCGTCTGAGATGAGTTTGTTGAAGGCTTCAACCTGACCGTTTGCTTGGGGCCGGCCAACAGATGCAAAACAATGTGAGATCCCCTGATCTCTTGAGGGCAGGCGTTTCAAACTGAGGACCATTGTCAAAAACCATAGACATAGGCACCCCAAACCGGGTGATGATGTTTCTCCATATGAAGGAGATGACGTCCTTCGTCTTGATGCCTTTGACCGCCTCGGCCTCAACCCACTTAGTGAAGTAATCTACAGCCACCAGAATGTATCTCCTACCACCTGAGGCAGGCGTGTAAGGACCCAAGATGTCCATGCCCCACTTTGCAAAGGGAACCAGGCTGTAGATTGCCGTCAGGTCAGTTGTCGGACGGTGTATGAGCCGGGCAAACTTCTGACATTTGTCACACTTTTTCACCAAGTCCATGGCATCCGCCTCAAGGTTCGGCCAAAAATAACCTTACCGTCTAGCTCTCTTTGCCAGAGTCTTGCCTCCTATATGTGAAGCGCAAAAGCCCGCATGCAGATCCTCTAACACTTCTCTTCCCCGCTCTGGGGTTAGGCATTTCAGTAATGGATGGAGGTACCCCTTTCTAAAGAGTTCCCCCTTGAACATTTCAAAGCTTAGAGCTCGCTTTTTAAGTGCTGCCGCTTCTGAAGAGGCATCCGGCAGGGTGCCGTCTACCAAATAGTCCCGGATGGGGTCCATCTAGGTGGAGCTTTGGTCTAAGATTCCAATGGGATCATGCTCGATACTTCTTTTTTCCATGACCTCCCAAAAGACTGACCTAGGCGTGTCACAAGTGGCGGATGAGGCCAGTTTGGACAAGGCATCCGCCTGGTTGTTTTCGGACCGGGGCACTTGTTCCAAATGGAACTCATTAAATGCCCCTGCCCCCTCTTTGACCGCCTGCAGGTATTTGATCATTGCCGGATGGGTGGCCTCGTAGTTACCATTGAATTGGCTGACGATCAATTGAGAATCTGAGCAGGCGGCAACTTTTCTTGCCCCTTCCGCCTTACACATGCGCATACCGGCTAGCAGGGCCTCATACTCAGCTTCATTGTTTGAAGCTTGAAATTTGAACCGTAGTGCATATTCGTATGTATCTCCTTCTAAAGATTTGCAAATTACGCATGCACCACAACCGTTTACCGTAGAGCTTCCGTCTACAAATAACCTCCAAACCTGTCCAGCATCTTCCGGCTGAAAGGCCTAGTCATTTCGACAATGAAGTCAGCAAACACCTGACCCTTCACTGCCTGCCTAGGCTCAAAAGTTATTTCCAGGCTCTGAATTTCAACAGCCCACTTGATCATTCAGCCGGATGACTCCATGGTGGTCATTGGTCGTTTGAGTGGCTGATCAGTATTGACAATTACCGGATGGGCCAAGAAGTATGGCTTTAGCCGCTTGACTGCTTTGTAGAGAGCCAGCCCAAATTTTTCAATCATTGGGTACCGGAGTTCAGCATTTCTGAGAATATGGCTGATGAAATACACTAGAAGCTGTTTGCCGTCTCTCTCAGCAAGGAGAACGACACTATGGGAGTGATCTGAGACGGCTAGGTACATGTAGAGAACCTCCTTGGGCAGGGGGCTTACTAGTCTAGGCAACGAGTGCAGGTGTTCTTTTAACCTTTGGAATGCCGCCTCAGCCTCTTCTCCCCATTCAAATCTAGACCTCTTCCTGATTGCTTGGAAGAAGTAAAGGCACTTGTCGCCTGACCGGCTGAGGAATCTTTATATTGCCGCCAGGCAACCGGTTAATTTTTTTGGCCTCCTTGACGGTTCGGGGTGATTGCATGTCAATCACCGCCTGGACCTTCTCCGGATTGGCCTCTATGCCTCTTTGATCAATCAAGAATCCGAGAAACTTCCCAGACTCAACACCAAAGACACACTTCTTGGGGTTAAGCATGACCTTGTACCGCCTGAGTGTGGTGAAGGTTTCTCGGAGGTTAGCTAGGTGATCCGCCTGGAGCTTGGATTTGACTATCATGTCGTGTATATACGCCTCTACATTCCTTCCGATTTGATGGTTAAAAACCGTGTTGATCATTCGCTGGAAGGTAGCAGGCGCATTCTTTAACCCAAACGACATCACCGTGTAGCAATACAATCCCTGATTAGTGACGAAGGCTGTCTTTTCCTGATCCTTCTTCCATAGGGGAATTTGATGGAAGCCTGAGTAGGCGTCCATGAAGCTCATCAGGGCATGGCCGGCTGTAGAGTCAACCTGACTGTCTATCTTAGGAAGCGGGTAGCTATCCTTTGGACATGCCCTGTTTAGGTCAGTGTAGTCTACACACATCCGCCAAGTACCATTCAGTTTTTTGACAAGGACCACATTAGCTACCCAATCCGGGTAGTAGCATTGCTGAATGAACCCAGCGTCGAGGAGCTTTATGACCTCAGCGGCTGCCACCTATGACCTCTCCTCGCCATGATCCCTCTTCTTTTGCCTAACTGGATTTATTTTGGGATCAACAGCTAGCTTGTGGACAACTAGATCCGGGCTGACGCCTGGCATCTCTTCCACTTCAAAGGCGAAGAGGTCTTTGAACTCTCTCAGGAGTTCGAGCAAGTCCGCCCCCAACTTTTCAAAAGCAACCGTCCCAACTTTAATGGTTCCGTTAAGACGGCTGTCGTCCAGGACGACATCAATGCTTTCACCAGCCGACTGGGGACGGGAGTCATCCAGCCTTTCCCCGGCTAGTGATTGCTATTTCATTTTCTTAGCGGGGGCCAATTGGTCTGCCTTTCTCTTTGTACCGCCTGCCTTAGGGACAGGCCCGGCGTCTTTGTCATCGAGGTCAGTAGGTTCCTCGCTGGGGCCGGATGCATGGGCAGTCGGCCTAACGTCTGAGAGATAGCACTCTCTAGTCGCCTTTTGGTCCCCACTTAGGGAGCCTACTAACCCATCATCCCTCTCGAATTTTATCAGCATGAGGGAGGAGATGATTACCGCCTTGGACTCATTGCTGGTTGGACGTCCCAATATGAGGTTGTAGGCAGTCAGCTCTTCGACTACCAAAAACTTGACGACCATGTGCCGCCCTTCCCCCTTGCCTCCCAGCCGGATGGGTAGGTCTATCCTACCTACCGGATGCACTACCCCACCTCCAAATCCAACTAGGGGGTGGGGGGCCTTGTGCATACTGCTGGGCTTGTATTTCAGCTTCGCCAAGCAGCGATAGCTTATCAGATCAGACGAGCTCCCGGTATCGATTAGGATCCGGCCAACTCGTTGATTGGCAACATTACATTCGATGACAATGGGGTCATCGTGGGGCCGCCTGACCGTACTCCTGTCTTTCTTAGAGATGAAGACTTTTGGGAAGACGTCTTTTGACGCCTGGCCTTCGTCCTCTGAGGCGGACAACTTCCTGATGTTGTCCTTGACACCCCGAATGGTGGGGCCATCACTAGCGAAGCCGCCTGCAATGGTGTAGATATGCTCTTCATCTGTGTCAGAGCTCACCACCGGCTTCTTAGACGATTGCCCTACATTTGTAGGGTTACCCTTGGACTTTGTCAGGTAGGACTTCAAAGCCCCCTCATCAGCCAATTGGTCCAATAGCCGCCTGAGGCTGTAGCAACCATTGGTGTCATGGCCAATGTCCTCATGGAATTGGCAATACTTGCTCTTATCCTGATTCTTGACAACGCTCTTTAGAGGAGCCGACTTTTCAATGGTCAAGCGGTTTTTTATCTCCATGAGGATGGAGGAGCAGTCCTTGTTGAACTCGTACTTGGGGACGTACGGTTCCAACTTCTTTTGCTTTTTCTGGGATAACTGACCTAGGCGGTCAGCTGTCCAGATTTCTTTTCTTTTCTTTTCTTCTTTTCTGGCCGGCTGATGGAACCGGCTTTCCTTTACGTCAGACCGCCTAGGTTCTGACGGGTGCTTGACGGCACAGAGCTCTGTCGCCTGTATATAGGCTTCAGCCTCCATTAGTGCCTCCTGGAGTGTAGCAACCCTCTTGCGAACTAAGTCGAACTTGAAAGTCGACCCATCTTTCAGACCCTTGAAGAAGTCTGTGTACGCGACTTCGTCAGATAGTCCTTGTATCTGAATTCTCATCAGATTGAACCGCCTGACATAGGACCGAAGTCCCTCCTTGTCACCCTGCCGAATTGCCCCTAGGTCGAGACTGGTTTTCTTGGCCGGGATGTTCATGGAGAAGTTGGACGCGAATAGATATGCAAGCGTCTTAAAGTTATTGATGCACCCAGCCGGCAGGTTGCCAAACCACCGTTAGGCTATGCCCTTTAGTGTTGCCGGGAAGCATCGACACCAGGCGGCGTCGTCCAACCCCTGTAAGTACATGAGGTTGGTGTAGGCCATCAGGTGGTCTTCCGGGTTAGTGGTACCATCGTAGGTACCTACCAACACATTCTTAACCTTAGCCGGCCGTGCCGCCTCGGTTATTTCCCGGGAGAAAGTCGAAGGCTGTTCTCCTAGGTTTAGCAGGCGGAGCTGCCAGTCCATGGGTTGGATGGTGTTTGTCGTCATTCCCCCAAAAGAAGAATGCTACATGTATGGTGATCCAGCTCCATATGGTTGCTGAGGCACAAATGGAGCCTGGTGGATCACATGAGGAGCAGTACGGACGGACGTGCCGTGCGTCTGGCTCCTAGGGTGAGTTTCAAGAATGCTTGATCGAAGAATTACGGAAACTGTCTGGGTATGTCGACGTAGAAGCCGTCTGGGACATACTCTGACCTCTCTTATCCTGGATAAATAACCGGGCATCTGTGAAGGTCTTTTTTGACCCATCCGGCTGTATTTGCCGGATGGCCTTTTGCAACCCTGATTCGGAAACGAATTTTTGAAAGGTCAATTAGGGGCCTATCCCCGCCTTTGGGCTTCGGGTGAGGAGTAGGCACCCGGTCTTTGATTGGCTTCTTTACTGAAGCCCTCTTGGCCGACTGGCCCTTGCTGGAACCATCTGACTTTTTGATGATGTCGGTGATTTCCCCTTTGAAGTTACTCATGAGGTTCATGAGCTCCTCTCTGGTGACGGGGGCCGACTTCTCCGCCGCCTAGGGTTGTTCGGTATGCTTGCCGCCTGGGTTGTTGGGGCAAGCCTTGTCTTGCGCCTAGAGCGGAAAGACCCGTCTGGGGCCATATAGGTTACGACATTGTAGTTGTCCCCACTTCCGCTTTCATGGTCCGTGTGGACCTTAGGGTCAGCCGTGGGTCGGCTTCCCTTTACGTTTGGTACATTTTCAGATGTCATCCAAGTGGTACTCTCCCCACAGACGGCGCCAAATGTTTCGGGGTTTTCTGAGGTGTCCTACGGGAGAGTTACAACACCGGAAATGTACGCCTGACTTCTGTACCTGCAAAACCACGAAACTCCGGTTGGGTGGAGTTCCGCCTCCGAAGGTCAAGTTAGTATGATTCCGGGTGAAATTACGTGAAGAAGGCAGATTGGTTCTCTCGGATTCTGGGAGATTCCGCAATTAATATTGCTCGGGTTTTGCAGGCGTATTTATGAATACCAATAAATGAGGTAGATTCCTCTTTTTATAGCAGATGGGTATGCTCCCCTATTGGGGGTACAATGCCACGTGGCATCCATTGGTTGGATGCCCATGGTGCAATAGGGTGATGACACGTGTCAGACCCCTATAGGGCCACGTGTACAGGGTAATTTTTACCATAAACAGTAAGTTTAAAGAACTCTGATGAAAATTGTGTTGTAATTTACCGTCTTTTTTATTAGTAATGAAACTAACATATCTTTTTATGTAGGAAATGAGGGAGCAGAATTCCAAGAAGGCATTGCAAAAGCAATACCACCATCATATGGGAGCAATGACGTATGATGAATGAAGGGATACGTGGGTGAGTGAAGGAGTATACCCCACTGCGCTTCTAGGGTCCTCCACGGCGCCATCTGACTCCACGACCAGCACTTTAGTGAGTCGTGGTGGGGATTTCTTTTTCTCTATGCATTCGCGAGACAAGAAAATCGAAAAATGGTCCATCAAGGCTCCGGAAACCAAAGAAATGACAGATAAGCTAGTAAGCAACTATAAACTAGTGAACTACATTATTCATTTGCATGTATATCACTTTATATAAACACTTACTTCATGTTGCCATTTTGTTTTTGCTATAGCTTGAGTACACTGGAGAGCTTGTTGAAGGCAAGCTCGTCCCGACGGTAGAGAAGGACCCCTTCACCTTGGCTATGGGAAAGCCCTACCATCCGGGACGGGTATTAGGTGCTGGGGGGAGCTTGCTAGGATGGGAGAAGGTAATGGGTCCCGAATATACCAAATCTGGAAGATCCTGAGAAAGTGTGAACTCGCCACAGAACTTCGATGCCACAATGGCATCAATTAAAGAACAAGTGCGCAATGAGATGCGCGAAGAGTTCAATGCATGGGCGAAGAAAATGAATTTGCCGACCATGCCCTTTTCCTCGACAACACCGGTCGACTCAAGTAGCCACCCACAAAGAGAAGGAGAACAGGAGATAAATTCACGCGAGGAAGTACATGATTAGAATTCAACTCTATAAGTTTTGATATGTTGAGTTACGTGGGTACAGTTCTAATTAATGTTTCACTATCAATACACTATTGCAGATTGGTACTCCTTCACATGCGAACTCAAGGGGGCTTGATACTCCGACACCTCATGACTTTCCTATTCTACAGGTGATTTTTTACTTACTTGTTTGGATAATGATATTGGTTTTTGGATTGTGTTGCGAAATGGTTAAGTTGGCTGTGAAATGGTCAAGTTCGCTGTGTTGTGTTGTTGGTGTTGCTTTGTTGATGTGATGTGTTGTTGTTGTTTGCTCTTCCTTCTCCTCCTCCTCCTCTTTCTCTTTCTTCTCCTTCTCCTTCTCCTCATTCTCCTCCTCCTTCTCCTTCTCCTCCTCCTCCTTCTCTTTCTTCTCCTTCTCCTTCTCTTTCTTCTCCTTCTCCTTCTCTTTCTTCTCCTTCTCCTTCTCTTTCTCCTTCTCCTTCTCCTTCTCCTCATTCTCCTCCTCCTTCTCCTTCTCCTCCTCCTCCTTCTCTTTCTTCTCCTTCTCCTTCTCTTTCTCCTTCTCCTTCTCCTTCTCCTCTCCTTCTCTTTCTCATTGGGAACCAAAGAAATGAGGCTGCAGCTGCACTACAACAGCAGTGCAGCTGATGCCCTTCCCGCCCGGGTTTTTTTTTTTTTTTTTTTTTTTTGCACCTAAGATACTTAGTTATGAATATTTATGGCTTAAAACAACATAAAAAAAAACAATTTTACAAGTTTTAGGTTCATTTAAAGTGTTAATGGTTCAAAATGGGCAAAATGACTTCTAACTTGCCCATTTTTCATGATTTTAGCTCAATGCTTGAATTAACTCCTATATTACACCTAAGAAAATTAGTTATGAATATTTATGGCTTGAAACAATATAAAAAAGCAAATTTACAAGTTTTAGGTTCATTTATAGTATTTATGGTTTAAAATGGGCAAAATGACTTCTAACTTGCCCATTTTTCATGATTTTAGCTCAATGCTTGAATTAACTCCTATATTACACCTAAGAAACTTAGTTATGAATATTTATGGCTTGAAATAATATATAAAAAGAAAATTTACAAGTTGTAGGTTCATTTAGAGTATTTATGGTTCAAAATGGACAAAATGACTTCAACTGGTACTCAATTTATCTTATTCAGTTTCTAAGTGGTGCAATGCTTAACATTTCCCTCATTCAAATATCCATGAGGTAATTCAACTGGTACTCAATTTATGTTATTCAGTTTAGTGCTGTTCGATTAACATTTTGTTATCATGCATGCAGAGCACTCCAGGAGCAAATATGGGAGCTTGAATCTCCTTGTCAAGTTGGGTGGTTGTGCCCTGAGCAGATGTCCACTGCTAGAATCTTAGGCAACTCCGCTGACGTGTTGTACTATGCTGAACGGGGTATCAGGCAATAAGTGAGTGCGGGAGACAAGTTTATATTCGTCCCATATTACGAGGAGTACGTCTGATTATGCTAGTCAAGTTCATTTGTTTTCCCAGTTTATTTGTTGTAATAGGCTAACTATTGATTTGTTTGTCTCGTGTGTAGTTATCATTGGACCCTACTTGTGATTTGTGTTTCTAGTAACACAATCTTCTACTTTGATTCTGCTCGGTTACCTCAAGTAAAGAAGCGCCTCGTGAGGTCCATACTGCAAAAGTAAGTATCTAGTTTGTTTCACTTCTTGTGATTCATTTTCATATCTTAACTCATATGTATTGATTATACTAGTCAAATTTGAACTTATTACTTTGATTTTTTGTAGTACCATGAAGAAGATAATTCCTCGATCTCCTCGAGGTCCTACATGGAAAGCACCCAAGGTAATTCACCTATGATGTTGTGATTTTCTTACTTTACAATGCTTAAGATGTTGCTTATTTGCTATGCATTTTGATTCATGTGCTTTGTTCCTCATGCTAGTGCACACAACAGGAAAACGGAGTTGACTGTGGCCTATACGTGATGAGATTCATGTATGACATAGTGATGAGTCATTGTACAGACATACGTCAGCTTGAAGAGGTATGCCATTTTGGTTGAAATTGCGTCCCAAAACCACTTACTTGCTCTTTTCTTGTAATCTCAAGCATTAGGAACCTATAACTAAGTGATTATGACATCTTTTAACTAGTTACGAGTTCAATAGACAAGAAATATAGAAAATAGGCATCCTAGTAGCCAAAATGGCCTTACTTGAGCCATTTTGGTTGAAATTGCGTCCCAAAACCACTTACTTACTCTTTTCTTGTAATCTCAACCATTAGGCACCTATAACTAAGTGATTATGACATGTTTTAACTAGTTATGAGTTCAATACACAAGAAATATAGAAAATAGGCATCCTAGAAGCCAAAATGGCCTTACTTGGGCTATTTTGATCGAAAATGCGACCTAAACCCTCATATTGCTATTTTCTTGTAATTTCATTCTTTAGTCACATATAACTAAGTAATAATTTCATGTTATTATTATGAGTAAGCTAAGTATGATTTCACTTACGTTTTGTGTATTATTCCAAGTTTTGTTCGGGTCATTCCTACTAACTAACCCCAATTATTATTAATTCACTTCTACTAACTCACGTTTTGTGTATTCTAAGTTTTGCGAGGGGCAAACGGGACAACCATACATGAGCGAGGAACTCCATGTAATTCGAGAGATGTTGGCGACCTACATCACATTTAATTTGTAAATATCGTTTATTAGCTAGCTACTTCATCAATCCTAGCCTTAGCTTACTAATTATGTACTATACATTATTATAACTAATTAAAATTGTTTGTAGGTAACATGAAACATTTTTCTAATTAATATCATCTCTTGCGATTGTTATTATTATTTATGTTTTGTTATTAATAATACTAATTATTGTTACTATTATCATAATAATAATTATTATTATTATTACTATTATAATATTAATAATTATTATTATTAATATTAATATTATAATAAAAATAATTATTATTATTAATATTAATATTATAATAATATTAATTATTATTATTAATATTAATATTATAATATTAATAATATTGCAGCAAAAAAAACAAAAATACAGGTCAATGGCAACGGTTAACCGTTGCCAATATTAATAATATTGCAGCCAAAAAAAAAAATACAGGTCAATGGCAACGGTTAACCGTTGTCAATATTAATAATATTGCAGCCAAAAAAAAAAATACAAGTCAATGGCAACGGTTAACCGTTGCCAATATTTATATAAAAAAAAAGGGACGCCATTGTATTTGGCAACGGTTAACCGTTGCCAATTATTTGTAAAAACAAAAAAAAATGGGCGCCATTGTATTTGGCAACGGTTAACCGTTGCCAATTACTTTAGTAGGCAACAGTTTTGAACCGTTGCCAATTATTTTGGGATTTGGCAACCCTCAAATACGCAACGGTTCAAAACCGTTGCCTTTGGGGGGGTTTGAACCGTTGCCAATTTGCTCTTTCCGTGTAGTGGGGGAAGGACGCCACATGGTCGTCAAGTTCTTGGTTGTTGAAGAGTTGACCGCCTACAATCTGATAGGGCCGTCCAACCCTCAATGAATCCAAGGCTGTTATTATCCCATGCTCATGCTCCTAAAATTTGAGAGGGATGACGGGTCTGTAGGCTCGCTAAATAGAGATCAAAAGACGGCACGGGAGTGTTATATATCTCTCAGACGTCAAGCCTACCGTGGCCGCATCCGGCCAAGGCAAAGAGCCCATATACCTTGATGAACTCAAGGAAGCCACGCTTGCTCCAAAAGCAGCCGTCAAAAAGAGGAAAGCGGACCATTTGTTGGCCGTAAGAAAAGAGAAGCAATAGCAATCACTGATCGGGGAACGGTCAGATGATCTCCTTCCCCAGCCGACTGATGAACATATTAACATCGTTCTGGACGATACACGTCCGGAGCGAACTGTTAAGGATGGGACGGTTGCATTTGCAAAGTTGGGTGCAAAGTTGGGTGCAGACTTGCACCACCTATTAAAAGAATTCAAGGACATTTTTGCCTTTGAAGTGGAAGAGATGCCAGGCATAAGCCCGGATCTCGCCCTCCACCAGCTCGCCATAGATCCAAAAAAGAAGTTTGTTGGGAAAAAGAAAAAAATCACGGCGAGGAGAGATCTCAGGCGGCGGCCACTGAGGTAAAGAAGCTGTTGGATGCTGGGTTCATTCGGCAATGTTACTTCCCAGATTGGGTTGCAAATGTTGTTATAAAAAAGCCGAATGGTACCTGGCGCATGTGTGTTGACTACACGGACATGAACAAGGCATGCCCGAAGGATAGTTATCCCCTTCCTAAGATCGATAGTCTGGTCGACTCTACAGCAGGTCATGCCTTCATGAGCTTTATGGATGCCTACTCAGGCTTTCATCGTATACCCTTGTGGAAAAAAGATTAAGAGAAGACGACATTCATCACTGATCAAGGGTTATTCTGTTACACTATGATGCCATTTGGGCTGAAAAATGCGCCTGCTACTTTCCAACGAATGATTAACACAGTCTTCATAATCAAATTGGGAGGAATGTAGAGGTGTACATTGATGACATGATAGTCAAATCCAAGCTACATACGGATCACCTTGCTGACCTCTGAGAAACATTCACCACCCTCAGGTGGCACACGGTCATGCTTAATCCCAAGAAGTGTGTCTTTGGTGTTGAGTTTGGGAATTTTATTGGATTTTTGATTGATTAAAGGGGGATAGAGGCTAATCTAGAGAAGGTACAGGCGATAATTGACATGAAGTCACCCCGCATTGTCAAAGAAGTCCAAAAATTAACCGGTTGTCTGGCAGCATTGGAGAGATTCCTCAGCCGGTCAGGTGACAAGTGCCTCTATTTTTTCCAAGAAATAAAAAAGAAGACTAGATTTGAATGGGGGGAGGATGCTGAGGCGGCCTTTTAGAAGTTGAAAGGACACTTGCACTCATTGCCAAGGTTTGTCAGCGCTCTGCCACAGGAGGTGCTTCACATGTATTTTGTCGTCTCAGACCATGCCCTCAGTGCTGTTCTCCTGGCCGAGAGAGACGGTATACAGCTCCCGGTCTATTTCATTATCCATATTCTCCGAAATGCTGAACTACGGTACCCCATGGTTGAAAATTTTGGCCTTGCTCTTTTCATGGCAGTCAAGAAGTTGAAACCTTACTTCTTAACACATCAGGTTGTGATCTACACAGATCAACCCCTCAAGCGGCTAATGACAACTTTGGAGTCATCTGGCAAGATTCTCAAATGGGCTATTGAAATGCAAAGTCTTGAAATCACTTTTGAACCAAGGAAGGCAGTGAAGGGTCAGGCATTTGCCGACTACATTGTCGAAATGACAAGGCCGGCTGAGCCGGAGAATACTGACCAGGTTTGAAAAGTGTATGTAGACGGGAGCTCTACTATGAACGGTTGTGGTGTAGGCATTATATGCCAGTCTCCTGAAGGGGACAAGTATGAATATGCATTATGGTTCAAGTTTCAAGCCTCAAATAATGAGGTGGAATATGAAGCCTTGGTAGCTGGTATCCGGATGTATAAGGCGGCAGGGGTAAGAAAATTTGAGGCCTGCTCTGATTCACAACTGATTGTTAGCCAATACCATGGTGACTATGAGGCCACCTATCTGCCTATGATCAAATACATACAGGTGGTCAAAGATGAGGCCGGGACACTTGATGAATTTCATCTAAATTAAGTGCTCAGGTCAGAGAACAATCAGGCGGATGCTTTCTCAAAGCTGGCATCATCCGCCTCCTATGATACGCCTAGGTCAATCTTTTAGGAAGTTATGGAAAAAAGAAGTATTGAACAAGATCCCAATGGAATTTTTGGACCGAAGCTCCACCTAGATGGATGGCATCCGGGCTTATCTAGCAAACACCACTCTGCCGAAAACTGTTTGGTTTCGTAGCGTCCAAAGCTAAGCGAAAGAGAAACCCGCCCAATACCCGCTCACTAATTAAAGCAACTAAGTATTTTATCACATAACTAACAACATAATAGAGAAAAAGACAAAAGTCATTCTTATCCTTGACGCGTTCTTCGCTCGATTCAAGAGCTCTTACTTCAAAGCCCAAGCCTCGCAAGTGCGATGATCTCCTACGGCTCGCACCCTCGACTCGACCCGAACGGTCCTAGACCTGAAGGTTAGTCTGGACTTGACCAATAAAAACTAGAGTATTACGAACTTAAGATCTTCTCACTTTACTAAGGAGTTCCCTTTTTAGTTCCACTCAAGTGTTCTCCCAATCCCCAAAACTTTGGTATTTATAGGGAAATGGACCTTGATTTCCCATTCTCAATCAATGTGGGAGATTTGCATTTTCCCCTATTTTATTTTAATCAAAAAACAAAATAAAAAACTAAATCAATCAACAAGCTACAAGTGGCAATGGGAGAGGAAGAATAGGTGAGGACCATTTCGGGGGGGGGGGGGGACCATAACCTTGCTCATCAAGCAAGGCCTTGAAACCGGTCCCCACTCAAAACCGCACCACTCCACTACTTGGCTAGCTGGCAACCTGCCTTGGCTGCCAAGGCTGCCAGCTGGCGCCTAGCACCAAGGCTGGGAAGCTTAGCCAGCCAGCCCGCAACGCATGCACATCAAGCCAGCCAGCACATCGCCAGCCTGCCCGCAGCATATGCACAGCCAGCCAACACACAGCAAGCCAGCACGCATGTGATGCTGCTGTGCTGCTGCTAGGCGCTGCTATGCAAACACGCACGCATAGCCCAGCATGCCTAGCACGCTGCTATGCGATGCTGCTGCTTGGTGCTAGCGATGGTTAGGTGCTTGGCCTAGCATGCTAGCAAGCACGCAACACACCATGCTTGCAATGCTTGCGGGCTGTGCTAGCCCATGCCTAGCATGATGTGGTGGCTAGCGCTGCTATGCTAGCACGCCTAGCCACGCATGCACAACCACACCACACGCATGCACGCATCTTGCGATGCTTGTGCCATGCGATGTGCGTGTGCTAGAGGATGCATGGGTTGGTGACCTCGCCTAGCCAAGCACTTGCACGGCTAGGCCAATGCGAGGCTATGGCTAGGCTCAAACTTGTTGCTTGCTTGATTTTACGTCTCGTCGAATTCTAAATTCGACTCGATTTGCGACGCTCGGTCTCGACGCTCTAAGCTCGATATCCGACGTCTTTGTTCGTAATACTCTAATGACTCATCTAATTCTTCGGATTGATTCGTCGATTCAGATCGGTTATTTGATTTGGGTGCGACCCAAAGGGTTCAGTCAAGATTAAGCCGTAATATTAATTATGCATTAATACTACTGATCGGAAGGCGGCCTCCACCTAGGCATTCCGATCACTTGACCTCACTGAAGAATTAGCTTTCTAATAATTCTGAACCCTCTATTGGAATAATACACTTGTTGGAAGGATACCATTGCTTTAAAAAATGTGTCGCAAGCTATGAGATTCATAAGGGAGATCTCTTTAAGAAGGGTTATCTCCAGTCGCTATTGAAATGTGTCACCCCAGAAAGGGGGAAAGAGGTTCTAAAGGATCTGCACTCAGGTTTTTGTGCATCACATATAGGCGGTAGGACTCTAGCAAAAAGGGCCAGGTGGCAAGGCTACTTTTGCCCACTTTTGAGGCAGATGCCATAGAACTGGTGAAGAAGTGTGATAGGTATCAAAAATTTGTCAAACTCATACATCGCCCGGCTATTGATCTGACGGCTATTCACAGCCCAGTGTCATTCGCCAAATGGGGCATGGACATCATGGGTCCATATATGCCTACGACAGGCGGACGGAGGTATATTCTAGTTGTCGTTGATTACTTCACCAAATGGGTAGAAGTAGAGGCGGTCAAAGGCATAAAGACTAAAGATGTCATCTCCTTCATTTGGAGGAATATCATCACCCGGTTTGGGGTACCCATGTCTATGGTCTTTGACAATGGCCCTCAATTTGAGACGCTTACCCTCAAGAACTGTTTGGGGATCAAGGGATCTCACATTGCTTTGCATCAGTTGGCCGTCTCCAAGCAAATGGCCAGGATAAAACCTTCAACAAGCTGATCTCAGACGGTATTAAGAAGAAAATCGAAAGGGCTGGCGGTCTATGGGCATATGAGTTGCCTCATGTCCTATGGGCCATCAGAGCAACTGAAAAAGGGGCAACCAGTGAAACCCCATTTCTTATGACATACGGCGTAGAAACCGTCTTGCCTATTGAGCATTATGAGCCAACTCTTCGAGTCATGCTCTATAACGAAGAGGCTATTTGGGAAGCCATGTTGCTAGCATTTGACTCACTCCTAGAACGCAGGGGCAATGCCGAATTACATCATGAGATCTATCGTTTGAGAATGACAAGAGCGTACAAAAAAAGAGTACACAAATGACCCTTAAAAGTGGGGGACTCTATGTTACGGAAAATGGAGGCAACCGGTAGGGCAAATGAGCAAGGAAAGTTGACTCCCAATTGGGAAGGCCCCTGCCGGATCTATGAAGAAGTAAGAGGCAGTACCTACCGCCTGGAAACTCCAGACGGCAGGCAGCTAGCCAGAACTTGGAATGTAGACAACTTAAAAAAGTACTACTTCTAAGACTTCAAAAATTTTGTAATAAGTTTATCAATGAAAAGTTGTTCTTTATTTTCAATCATATTTATTGCTTTCTATATAAAATACCGTCTGTGCAATGTAAAGATGGACTTTTTAAAAAATTTAAGTCTTCTTCAACATGAGTAGATATAAGCTAAGTCCAAAAACTTAGCAGCTAATGAGGCCAATGGCCGGGTGACATTGATACGGCTAATGGCCGGATAATACTACAAACCATCGCTTGCTCCAACAAGAGTGGGTAACCGGCGACGCCCATCTAGGTGAATTCGTCGCAGAGAGCATCTCCCATTTGGGTGGTACATTGCTCTATAAACTTAAAAACGAACGACCCTACCGACTGTCCGGATAAGGATAATTCACAGTCGTTCGAATGATCAAGTGAGACCTAGTTATCATAGGTCACCGCCTATAACGTAACAAACGGTGACCAGTAACTATCTTGGTTGGATATAACATGTTGTTGCTCAAAAGCACTACAAACGGGTAAATTGGAAGATCTAAGCTAAGTTAGAACCTTAGCAACTAAAACATAGCTCGTTTAAGGCAACTACACACGGCCAATGGCCGTCTGCTACTAAACGATAACCCGTCTGCTCCATCCAGAGCAAGACAATCGACGAAGACTGGTTAACCCCACGAGGATTAACTCACAGCCGGCTGACCTGAATAATCAAAGATGGAATCTAGACGGCATAACCAACACCGTATGTCTCATAGACACCAGCCGGTGTCCGTCTGCCTTCCCCACTTGGATTAAAAATCTCTAAAAACTGATTCAAATGCGGTCAATGACCTTCTGATATTCAGTGCAGATGCTTAATGGACGGTTGTCTGCTTGGTTTGGGGCAATTACCTTTAAAACCCAACATACATCCGTCCAGGGGCAAATACACCTGGTGTATTCGGCAAACCGCATGTACTGGGCAACGCACTTGGCAAAGTATATGCATATCGAAAATTGCAAAGATTGAAAAAGGAAGCAAATTTGACAAAACTGACTCAGTCGGCAAATCATATAATAAAACCGGATATACATCCGAGAGAAATAGAAGTATTGTCAAACAAATAAATAGAAACTCGGCACGCAGGCCAGAAACAAATACAAGATTAATTTTGTTGCTGCTGAGGTGGAGGCACCGTCTGGTCTTGACCGGATGGGAGCTCGCCTTCAGGTTGCCCTGGTTGAACTTGGTCAATATCAACCGACACTTGCTCTTGCTCATTGAGCTCCTCATCCTCATGCTCCTCATCAGACGGCCCAATGTTGGCCCAATTTTCAAATGGAGCCGGCGCCTCAAGACCGAGAGATTGGGCATCGTATACCCTAGTGGCATACTTATACCTCAAGTTGAAGAACTCCCAGTCATAGTTCGGATGGATGAGATTCCATGCTATCTTCATGCGTGCTTCGCAATCACGCTCATTCTCATCCACTCATTCTTCAGCCGGGAGAAGTCTGCCCGAAGTTGGGTATTCTCTTTGTCGGTATCCTCTAAGGCCTTGAGGTCTGACTGAGCATTTTTAAGCTGGAGCTCAAGGTCTGACGCCTTGTTATTGGCCGTCTCCACAGCAACCGTGAGCTCCTTTACCAGCTCCTCTTGTTTCATCTCCTTGTCTTTAGTCCTAATTTCATGCATAGTACATTTGTATTGAGCAACATCAAGGGTATCAGCCGCCCGTTTATTAGCGTCTCTTACCTCCTCTTGTTTCTTTTTTAAAGGGGCTTTGAGCCCTTCTACTCTCAGCATTAGTTGTAAAGCTCAGCTGACAAAAAGTTAGTTCATCTCAGCTAACGCAGCCGGCAAGGGTTGATTCATCATAGATACCTCAACCGGCCAAAGGTTAATTAAGCTCAGTAACACAGTCGGCACAAAGTTAGGTTACCTCAACAAGCAAGGCATTGATGCGGTCCATATTGACCTGATGCACTCTCGGGATCGACTCCTTTTCAGACCGGGTAAGGCACCTCAGCATCCATCTGGAATATTGCTGGAGGTCAGGCCATCTTGGAGAGGCATCTGCACAAAGAGATGATGTGGTGAGACAACAGCATAGGCGGCACCAATATTGTGCCGGCTGCTAGAAGAATCCCCTGTTTGGGTAACTTGAGATTTGACTCGCATAGGCCTAAGCGGCCATGAGGGATCAAAGTTGTAAGCCATACCTTGAGGTTCAGATTGAAGGGTCACCTATTCCTAGCCGCTGTAAAACCGGACGCAGCATTGAGTGGCAAGACACTCTTCGACATCTCAGGGACGCCTAACTCTTTGTAAGCCAATCTTTTAGGCTTTTGCCTACAGAAGTTGGCATGTCCTTTACAGGCGGCCTTGATGATGCCGACTGGGCAGGCGGGGCTTTCCTAGCCTTAGAGGGAGCTTTGGAAGGCTCCTCAACCTTCCGTTTGAGCAGCATCTTAAAGATGGAGCATGGAATGTTCTTACTCCTACCTTGAAGAGTCAAACACAAGGGTCACAGCCGGTTAAAAGCCGCCTGATGATAAATTTTTTACAAGATATAGAGGATGCAACTGGTGCTTACCCCATCATCCTTGGCTGCCAGTTGGGACCTTTTCTTCTCCAACTGATCCTTTCGGATTTGGGCTGTTGACCTAGCCAACGTCTTCTCAAGCGGAACCATTTCTAAACCTTTTTCTGCAAAAGGAAAATCAGTTGGTTAAATACAATACAACACAGAACAATAGAGGCAGCGCAAAAGTGTCGGTTAAGTGGTTTACGTACGTCTATAAAAAAGGGTACTCAAGCCACAAGCGGAGAGGAAAGCCTCATCCTTAAGCCAGTTCGGATAGGGTACCCAGTTCTTGGGTACAATTATTTCAGTTCCATCATCCAGAGGCATGGTGGTCCTCTTGAAAAATTCCGGCTCCATTATTTGTGCCCAAGCCTCCTTCGGGACACGCGGAAGGATACACTTTTTCCCCAAGAGAGCCGGCTCTTTATTATAGTGACGGAGCCTTTGATTCAGAAGTCTAGATGGTGAGGAAACCAAGTAAAACTTGCTCTTCCAGTTGCTCCACTTAGACGGTTTATCAAGTGTCATCATATACTCCGGATGCGTGGTTAAAGTGTACCACGCCTTCGAGCCGCCTGGGGCACGGCTTAAGTAATGCATATGTGAAAACGCCTCCCAGCTAGGCGTTATGTCCTGCATCTTGCAGGCGGCGATATAACTAATGATGTTCACCCAGGAATTGGGGGTAAGTTGCCATACGCCAAGATCATAGCCCCTCAAGATTGTTTTTATTGCATCATGAAGGGGGAACCAGAGGCCGGCTTTGAATGCCGCCCCATAACACCCAAAATAGTTGTCGGCATGGTCAATGTTGTCATCCCAGACGACCGTCGCCTCAGCAGGCGGCACAATTACTTCCCATTTTCCCCCTACTGGGCATCTTTCTATAAAGGAAGGAAAGGTGGTTGTTAGGGTGACAATATCTCTGGTGGACATGTGAGCCTCAGTTAGATCTTTTATAGACGACCACTTATACGCCTCATCCTCCTCACTGACGGCATCCATTTGATGTGAGGTCGACTCCTCTAAGCCGGATCGTTGGACGGGCTCAGCGCCGTCTCCTTGATCAGAGTCTTCTAAGATACCGTCACTTGGAGTGCTAGGTGCACACGGAATATAGTCATACTTTATGTCAACCGGCGTCTTAGCTGAGCCGTTTGATCTTTAATCTGGGTCAATGGCCGTCTGCTTCGTCCGAGCCATATTGTCCTGCACATGCACAGAGACGGTCGAATTCGAGGAATAGCAATGGTGGTCCAAACACCCCCATGCGGCACCCCCCAGTTCTAGACTCAGCCGTACCAGGAGACCGGCTGACCACTGTCCTAGACTGTGCCGTGTGTGTGATGGGTGAATCCATTATTCAGTGCAATATATATACAGAAGGTAAAAGCTCGAAAGAGTTGCGAAGGGTAGAGATGGTACCTCAAAGATGCTTCTGAGTGAAGAAAAGCGCTTACCGGCTGTGAAAGATAGGCGAAAATCAGTCAGCTGCTTGAGAGAGGTGCAGACGGTTGAACGGATGTACCCACTTGGAAAGCAAGAGAAGTTGCTGGAATTGTACCAAGGCGGTTCCCTGAAGCTCTTGTTGTTGAGTCCATAGGTGGATGACCGGCTGTAGAAACTTTGAAAACAAGCGAATCTGCTGGAATATACCCAGACGGTTTTGATGTACCTTGAGAGAAGGCTACACAGACGGTTTACCGCCTGTGTCAAGCGGAAGTAGCAGAGAATTTTATGAAAGATAGTGCAGGCGGTATCAGAGCTTATCCTAAGTCTTCTCTTTCCCTCTCTTTAAAATTTTCCCAAGATGCAAAAATGAGGAAGGGGAGGGGGGGAAGTCTTACTCATAGAGGGGATGGAAATAGGGGCACCCTTATAACTTCCCCAGAAGGTGAACCGTCACCAAAACAAAAAAAAAACAAAAAAAAACAAAAAAAAAAACTGTTCACCCATCAGCATGTGAAACCTGTCATAGGTGCCACGTGGCACGCCACGTCACACCTATGAGGGGCAAATGATTTGGGTAAAAATACCCAGGCCACGTAGCCCAATAAGGTGGTGACACGTGTCACCTTTAGAGAGATTCAAAATGAACCTTTCATCTGTTGACTCGTGGCATCTCCAATGATTGGGAAAAAGGCGGCCTTCAAGGCCCAATTCCCGAGACAGCCCACCATTCCTAGGTTTCTGTAACCTAGGATAACGGCACAAATTCCAAGTCCCTATAAATAGGGAGATATTCCCACTTGGGAGCACATTCAGAAATATTCACAAAAATAGAGCAATCATTAATTGCAGATATTTACTCCTGATTTCGGGATCCGAGAAGATACTTTACTTTCCGCATTTTTTACATCACCCGAACACGTTCTAACTTGATCGTCGGAGGCGGAATTCCACCCAGTCGGAGTCTCCGTTGTTTTGCAGGTACATGTGCCCGGAATCCAGTCTTAAAATAGTAACTCTCCCGAGTGACACGAAAAACCCCGAAACAGTTATGATTTAGGCAATATGTTCTTGCTCCTTTTGTTGTAATGAAGTTTCTGCTTTGCATATATGAAACAGCCTAGGTTGTATAATCTTTAATGTATAAATTATTAGTTTATTTTCTATTCAAAATGCGTATTTGCAAAGTACCTTTTTATTTAGGTTTTAATTTTCTTGGCTTATTTCAATTTCTTGTCAATAAGTGGTTTACCATAGGTATTCATATTCGATTTTTTGCAGGACGCGCAACCATTTATTTTATAACATAGCCTAAGCATTGTTCAATTGCTACTTATAGTAATGGGTATTTGTCCAATCTCTCAAGTTTAACTGCCATTCCATAGTATGCAATATAATTCTAAATTGGCTATAATGTAAAATGAAGTTGTTGGTTTTCAGATCTGTGTATTTGTTTCTTAATAGATTACCAGTCTGGGTCACTTCGATTATCTAAAAAAAGTTGTCATAGATTGAATCAAGCTGCTCAAAGATCATCTCAGTCAGCACTTCCAAGGTATAGAGTATAATGGTTATTAATATTTAGGAGGCCATATAACATCGTTCCTAAAAATGGAAAATTTTCATTTTTACCATAGTTCATCAGCAAGTAGCAATTCCACTGAAGTGTCACAGGCTATTAAGCCTCGAGTATCAAAAAGGAATCACGCTATTACTGGTCATAGTGAGGTGCAAGAACATAGGTATATGGGTTTTTTTTTTAACCCTTTTTCTTTCCCTGGAAAGTTTTTACATATATTGTTGCATTATACTTACAATAGCAGTTCTAATCTTTATCACAGTGTCCAATTAACACGAGCTAAAAAAAAAGCGCTCTGACACATTGAATCGGACTTTAGAAAGGTAATGGAAATCAATCAAAATTATTTATATATTAATGTTCTGTTTAAAGACCTTTTCCTTTTGCATTGTTTTTTTTTTTGCTATTGCACTTCTATTTAGCAATATACTGGACTAATATGGAATTGGTTCTTTAGTGAAAACGAGAACCTCTAGATGAGTCGATGTATTCAAGAATCTCCTCCATCGCTTCTACCTAGGGACAGTGATGAACGACATAAGACTACTAAATCTTCAAATAAAAAAGGCGTTCTGCATGAGGGTAACAGTTTAATTTGACCCTTTTACTCTATACTTTTCAAAACTTGACATTAGTAGAGTATTATTTGATTTTAGTCTTTATTATTTATGACATCTTTAGATATCCTAGCTGCTGCTATTGATCGCGAAGTACCAGCACATCCTTTGAAATTACCTGTTCTTGACAAATGTGACAAGTGTAGTTCTAAAAAGTTTGCATTCGAGTTTCTTAATTTTTGCTGTGGTGATGGAGAGATTGAAATTGCAGAAAATGAATATCCTCCTGAATTAGAACGCTTATTTACATCTCAAGATGAAGATGCTATAAACTTTCGCACATATGCAAGGCTATATAACAATTTATTTGCCTTTAGCTCTATTGGAGGGAATTATGATGCAAACACATACAAAGGCATTTACGTATTAAAGTTGCATGGGCAGCTGTATCATTTTGTTCCAGATTTACTGCCTAAAAGTAAAACTCCTAAATATTTACAGTTATATTTTTATAATGGCTAGCGTGAACCTGAAAATAGGCTTGTTTGTTTTCCTGAGTTAAGGCAGGATGTGATTCACATCCTCATGCGTGTCTCATTGCAAAATCCATATGCTGCATTCTTTCGATCTTTAAAAGAAAGGCAGTTCACTGTTGATACTAAGATTGTTCTAAATCGAAATATAGTGTTAGATCAACGAGTTTATAATGCTCCTGCTGTAGATAATGTTGCAGTCATTTGGCCAGAAAATGCTTCAACTAGCGAGAGGGTTAAGTCCTCATATAATGGTCTCTGGTAAATCAAATAAATCTCATCGAATATACCATAACTATGGCTGCTATGACCCACTACAATATCCTTTGTTATTCCCTCGTGGTGAATGTGGCTGAACTCAAGGACTTAAAAAAAAACTCATGGAGGTGCAAGGCAAGAAGCTAAAAATACAGATCCTATACAGTCTTGTGCTATACACACATCCGAAGAGTTGCTGGATGGAGAGGGAACACGTATAAATTTCTTATTTATAGTCTTTTGTCATATCTTGTTATGTATAATATATCACATATATGAGATAATTACTGAATCTATTCTATATTTGTGTACACAGGAGCACGCAGAAAGAACACTAGGGCGGATAAGTTTATTTCTCCACGGGAATATTATGCTTATAAGCTCTAGATTCGCCCCAATAATAATTTTTTACGAGCTGGTAGATGCCTTTAGCAATAATATATGGTTGATATGTATGTGAAAATAGAAAACACTCGACTAGATTATTTTTGTAACAATCAGAAAACCATCAGAGCTGATCTTTATCAAGGCATTCTAAATTCAATAGATTATGGTAAAAAGTTGCATACAATGTTGGGCGTAGAGTGATATTACCTCCAACTTTTCTTGGAGGACCACGAGACATGAAGAAGAGATATTTAAATTCTATGGCTTTGGTTTAGAAATATGGTAAGCCTGATTTTTTTGTAACCATGACTTGTAATGTTAGCTGGCCAGAAATTAAGGCTGAATTAGCTCGAAGTGAATTAGCACAGGATCGACCTGATGTAGTTGCCAGAATCTTTAGAGCAAAGTTACTTGCATGAAAAAAGAAATTAATTAGAAAAAGGTTTAGGGTGAAGTTGCTGTAATGATCTATGTTGTCGAATTTCATAAAGAGGACTACCCCATGCTCATTTTTTGATAATTCTGAAGCCACAATACAAATTGAAATGTCCTGCTGATTATGATAAGTTTGTATGTGCTGAACTATCTTTTGCCAATGATTCTATGCTACGAAAAATTATACTTGGACATATGATGCATGGTCCTTGTGGTGAATTACATCCAAAATGTGCATGTATGCGTACAAATGGGCTGAAACAAACTTGCAAGAACAAGTATCCAAACAATATGCAGTTGAGACGACAAATAATAAAGATGGGTATCCTATTTACAGAAGACGAAACACTGGGGAAAAGGTTAAAATTCAAGGATCACAGCTTGATAATCAGTGGGTTATTCCTTATAATCCATATCTATCTATGCTATTTGATTGCCATTTGAATGTCGAAGTATGTTGTACTATTAAGGCAGTAAAGTACTTGTACAAGTATGTGTACAAGGTCCATGACAAGATTTCATATACTATTGTACCTGATGCTACTAAACCTATTGACGAGATTGAACAATATCAGTCAGGAAGATGGGAGTCTCCTTGTGAAGTAGCATGGAGAATCTTTAGATTTGACTTGTTTGAAATGTATCCTCCAATGCTTCCTCTACAAGTGCATTTACCAAACATGCAAACTTTTCATTTGTACCCTCATGAGAAACTCCATGCTGTTGTTACTAATTAATACAAAGCGTTTTAGAACTCAATTGACTAAGTTCTTTGCAGTAAATGCAGCTACTGAAGGTGGCACAGGTCACTTATATAGAGAATTTTGTGAACATTATCGGTGGGAGCAAAGCAGTAAACAATGGAAGCAGAGAGTTTATGACAGATTTTCTGTTGGCAGGTTAGCATTTGTTTTCCCTGCAGAAGGTAAGCGATTTTTCTTGCGCTTGTTGTTGTTAAATGTCAGAAGTCCTAAATCATTTGAAGATTTGCGCACTGTCAATGGAAAAATATATACTACTTTTAAAGAAGCATACTTGGTAGAACCAGTTGTGCGAATTGAGGCCAATGGCCAGTTGTGCCTCAGAAGACAATGAAAGAAGCAGTTGAAACAAGCATTGTTACATCATATGTATGGCCTGAATTCATAAAATTCAAATTAACAGAAAATATTAGAGCTCGAGAGGATCTGTCATATGCTGCATTCTTACTTGCCTTGGGCAATGGTGATCTACAAGACACTGAAGCTTCTTACATACAATTGCCTACTGCAGTGGCACACACTTTTGAAAATAAAACAGATCTAATTTGTGATCTAACAAGAACAACATTCCCTGAGATAACTAAAGGTCACTTTCATCCTGAAACTTTTACTAAGAAGGCTATTCTGACAACGCTGAATGATGATGTAGATTCTATTAATTCCTTCATGATCAATAACTTTCCTGGGGAGCCTATCACATACATGAGTTTTGATACCATGCTAAATGACACGTGCAATGTCTATCCTACATAATTTATTAATAGCCTCCGTCCAGGAGGAATGAGTCCTCATGAACTTACATTGAAAGAAAATTGTCCTGTCATATTGTTGAGGAATATGCTTCCTTCTTCAGGGTTATGCAATGGCACCTGGCTTATTTGTAAGAGATTTTTCCCCAATGTTATTCAACGTGTTATTACTGTTGGCCATTATAAAGGAGAAATTTTCATTCATAGGATTAATTTGAGGCCTTCTGGTTCAGCCAACTATCCATTTCAATTTGAAAGGAAACAATTCCCCATCAAATTAAGTTTTGCAATGACAGTCAATAAATCTTAGGGACAAACACTTAACCAAGTGTCTATATATCTGCCTCAACCATGCTTCTCTCATGGACAGCTATACATTGCTTTGTCTCGTGCCAAAAAAGCAAAAGATGTAAGTGTTTTCTCTGCCAAGCCTCCAGAACAGCATGCACCTAAGACTGAAGAATATTGTATCATATGAAGTTTTGAGGCTAGCAAGTATTGCCAATCATTATGCAGAAGAATGCAGTTGAATTTAGACTCTGCCAATATAAAACTCTTTATACCTTCATAACATGTACCTTTTATCTTTTGGCTCTGTATCTCATAGATATATGACATGTACTTTAAAGTTTACAATTCCTTTTTTTTTTTAACACCTAAAAAAACACGAAAAATGGTTTCAACGCTATCAAAAAAAAAATAAAAAAAAAACCTTTTATTGTAACACCATCAAAAGTTTAAAAAATCTGATTTTACCCGCACTTAACAGTTGCCGTCCAAAATTCCATTAAGTGGGGTCCATTGTGCCATGTGTCGCCATATTATTAGTTTAAAAAAAATTAAAAATTAAAAAAAAAAAAACCAAAAACACTAAATCTAACCTAGCCACCCCAGCCAGCCCCACCGCCGGCATCGCGGCGCCACCACAGCCCCACCCTTACCCTCCCGTTCCCAGCCCAAAACCACTGGAAAACCCCCTTCTTCCCTTTCCCCTCCCAAAACTGACAATCACACTCCCAACGGCCACAATCTAAGGTCGTTCGTTTTTCAAACAACTAAAACACAGCCTTACATCGGTCACTTAGGTCGAAATCAAACTTTTCGGCCCTAAATCAGCAGATTTCGACCGCTAGCGGCTGTTTTCGGTGACCGGTTTTTAATGGGTATGAACAATGGTGGCGGTCGGGGAGGGCTTCTGGTTTTGGGGAGGGGGAAAGGGAGGGGGCGACATTTTAGGTGAAAGGGGCTGTTAGGGTGAGGGATTGGCGGCGGCGCGCAGCTGGAGGTGGGGCTGACGATGGGTGTGGGGTGGTTGGGTTAGTTTTAGGATTTTTTTTTTATTATTATTTTGAACCAATAATATGCTGACAATTTTTTAAAATTTTGGTGGTTTTAAAATAAAACCTTTTTTTTTTTTGTGTAGCGTTAAATATCAAATTCTTGTTTTTTTGTGGTGTTAAATTCAAAATTTCCTTATCTTTATGTGATGTACCTTATAACTTCGCAACATGTACCTTTTATCTTTCGGGCATGTACCTTATAGATTTATGCCATGTACCTTAATATTTCAAATTTTTTTGAAAATGTTTCCGAAAAAATTATTTTTAATTATTTTGTTCATTTTTTATCATGTATCTTATAGTTATGTATCATGTACCTTATGTGATTCTCACCATTAGAGTAGTTCTCATATTAAGATGGTTCTAACAGAAATTTTACCATATATATATATATATATATATATATATATATATATATATATATATATATATATATATATATATATATATATATATAGGAATAGGATCATGTAAAAACAAGTGTTAATTTGGAAACTTTTAATCTGAGCTGTTCATCAAATCGTATGGCTAAGATTTGTTTCCTCTTATTTTCAGACATTTTTGAATTTCTCTCTCCTCTTTAATTTTCACAGGTTATTTTCTCTCTCCTCTCTCTTCTCTCTTCTCTTTCGTACTTTTTCTCTCTTCAACCAGCTTCTCTGTTTTCTCTCTCTACTGTGTGTTTCTCTTTCTTCGTTCTCTTTCTAAACGCGGCGAAAGGAGGAAGGCAGCGAGTTTTGGTGGATTCGAGTTTCAGGAGAAGCGGCTAAGGTATTTTTGGAGGTTCGATCTGATATTTTTAATATTTTTGGTTTTTTGATATCTTGAAAATTAGGTTTTCGGTGCATGTCTGATGTTAGGGCTTCTTTAATGTTTAGTTTCTGATCCGTGTTGTTGTTATGTTATTGTATATTGTGGAATTTGCTAGAACTTTGATTTGATTTTCTCAATTTCCAGTGCGATTTTGCGACTTTTGCTCATCAATTTTTTCGACTTTTTTTCATCAATTTTGTTCGATTTTGTTTGATTTTGCGATTTTCTGTTCGATTTTGTTCAATTTAGTTCGATTTCCTGTTTTACTAATCGATTAACTTTAGTTTCTTCCTTAATTTCATTGAATCGGAAAAAAGGAATTACGTTTAATTTAGGGGAATTTTGAGTGATTCGAAGTGTTTTTAGTGAATTTGAAAATGAAGAGCCTTTCTTTCGAGTTGGATTAGGTGATGAATTCTCGCTTAGTTTGGGCCTCGGGTTTGGAATTTGGCTTGGCCTTGTCTGAATTGTCTCTAACGTTGGCCTTGAAGCTGGCATTGAAGTAGGCTGCAAGGATTACATGCATAGACAAGCTGTTAATCATTTATGTAATTAGTATAATCATGCAAAGTAACATGTCAGATTTGGCATAATTATGTTATGGAATAACCAATACAACTAACATGAAGTATATGAAACATAGGTTTCTTACATTAAAAGGTGCAGGGACTTGTTTGGCTTCAATGCTTTTGATCAGCTGCATTAACTCCAAATGTTCGCAATATGCTATCTCCCTCTTAATTGCAAGCTCAGCTGAAATCTCATACTTACCCCTTGCACTACCCATATTTTAGTTTTCAAAAGACTGTCAAAATCAAATTACCAGGAAGATATGGAAGAAGAGACTGTTAGGATATTATATATAGTTTGAGTGTCCATGTAGTGGGATCTCAAAGATGGTGCATTTATGTTTTTCTGATGAAGAATGTGGAGGCTATTCTTGTGATTTGTTTTATTTGTCCTTTGGGAGTTGTATGTATGTATTCCTTTTGCTCCTTTTGGTATGGCATGTAGTAATATCTATAGGTTATTGAGTAGGCCCCTGTGGGGTTTTGATATACTAGAGCTGTTGAGGTTGTACAATGCTTTCAAGACCATTTATAGAATGTTTGTCGAAGGGTTTAGCAATTGAGACCCTCATGTCATGGACATGAAATGAGAACCAGATCCTATTAGCTTATTAGTTTGAGGCTTGTTCTTGTCCCCAGCTTATAATTTTTAGTGATGATCATAAATCATTCACTCTTGTATAAAATAAATTATAGATTGTAGGTCCCTATGTCATTATAAAGGTTACTATATTATTCTAATTCTGAATAATTCTGAATTGTTATAATTTCTAAATTACGTGTTATAGGTACAATAATTCTGAATTGTTATGGCTTTGCTCAAAAATTATACTATGGGTTGGTCATTGTATATATTATATTCGTAATAATTCTGAATGATTTTCTCACTTTTTGTTCATTTTTATTCGATTTGGATTAGATTGTATTCATATGGTGAGAACTAGAGGTGGTGTGACTTTTAAAAAAAAAGAAGAGGCCTTCGTAGCTCAATAGGAGTTAATTTGCAAGATATAGGAGATATGATGAATGGTTGATTTTTTTTATTATTATACCTTAATATTCAATTTTTTGAATTATATGATGTTAATGTATTGGAGTTAACTAGTAACAAATATAGCTAGTTGCCTCTATTATGATAGACTCCTAATACTATAGAATGTAGGTCCCTATATCAATATAAAAGTTACTATATTATTAGTTCCCTATGTAACTGAAAAAGGTCACTATATAATGACAATGATTATTATTTAAGTTATTAGTTTGCTATATTATAATTGTTTGCTAGATAAAATGAAGATAAGTGTATATATAATTATATGCTTGAGTGTTTTTGGTATGCTTATTCTTATTTAAATTATTGTTTTGCATGTATCAATCTCGATGATGAAGATGAAGAACATATTGATGGTGGAAGCAAAATGATTGATGATGAAACTAATAGAGATAAAGGGAAACAAATATATACTGCCAAAGATGTTGAAATTGATAAAGATGCTTGGATTAATAAGATGCCATGGATGCCAAAAATAGGATTGAAAAAGAAAACTATTACTAAGAAGGGGAATGAGTCTTGTTCTTCACATGCTATTGTTTTGTCAGCTAAGAAGAGAAAGTTGGATAAAAATGAAGGTCGTAAAGTGAAGAAAGTGAAGGCAAATAAGGATAAGGAAATTGTGATTCATAGGCAAGAATCGGCAATCATAGATAGTGATGTACATATGTAAGTGAATTTTTGTTTTTTTTTTTTTAAGTTTTGTTTTAAAAAAAGGTCATTATGTTATAAAAAGAGGCAACTACGTAAAAATAGTCTTTATAAACATATGATGTTATGTTTTATTAATATTATTGTTATATAGTATATTTAAATATAATACTAGTGACATGCATTCATTTTTACTTCTTTTGTTATACCTTTTAGGCTTGGTAATTCTATTAATAAATACTTTGGTTTCTTATTTTCTCCTCCTTGTGTTTTCTTTTTTATTAACCTGTTATTAGGTATCTCTGTTATTTTCTTAATTTGATTCTTTCTATGATACTAATTGTTTATCTTATCGTATGACTTATTACAGGGTGCAACGAGGATTTACACGTTGTAGGCTATTTCATTTAGTAGAGATGATTAAATTTTTTTCAGATGATCAAATCAAGGCTGTGAAAGAAATTAGCTTTGGAGGTTTGTTATCTTTGAAGGTGAAACGTAGTGCAACTAATATGCTATCATGGTTGGTAGATTGTTTTGATCATGGTAGTTGCATGTTTACTATTGATAGTAAAAAGGATTTTGTCGTGACTGAATTTGATGTGTATGATGTTTTTTGCCTTCCTTGCAAAATATCAAAGAAAGTTGAAGAAATTTCTTGTTGTGCTAATGTCATCAACCCTGATTATGATTTAAAGGTTAAATGGAGGTCTCATTTTGGTCTTATGGGTGAGAATGATCACATTCCTTTGGGTTTTTTGGGATCTAAGATCCCTTTACTAATAGATGGCGAGGAAGAATTCTGACAACTTTTTATCATGCATGCTTTTCCAAGTTTTTTAGCACCTACGTCCAACATAACTGTGGATTTGAGAATTGTAAAATGTTTGGTTGATGTCAATCAAATAAGAACTTATGATTGGTTAAAATATGTCTTAGATAGACTTTGTGAAGTTGTGAAGAGCTACAAAGAAGGACATATAGAATGGTTTTGTGGTTGTGTTTTGATGTTAGAGATTATCTATTTTCATCGATTGAGGTTTAGGATTGTTGTGTTAAATTCTACAATACCTTTATTCGACATTGGACTGATGTGGATATAGAGATAGAATTACAAAAGAAAAGTTGTCCAAGGGTTTTGGGTGTGGCATTCTTGAGTTTGATACATATCCAGTGAGTGAGAAGTTTCAATTTGAGGATGGACAAGTTGTTGATAATTAATTCAAGGAAGCTCCTGGAAAAGAATTTGTTGTTTATGGAGGTGTTTGTAGCAATGTTAAGGGTGTTATTCAGTTTGAGCTACCTGCTAGTTCAATGTCTAATGAGGAAATCCGTTCAATCCCTATTGATGTAAGTATTTTACCCTTTAATTCTCTTCTTTATTTTATTTTATTTTATTTTTTGTCACAAATTATTTTACTAAATCTAAGTGCTACAGTTTTTTTTTCACAAGAAGTTTATGAGAAGTTTTTGCTCATGAAAAGAGATTTGGAAGTGGTATCAAACTTCTACATGGATGAGTTGAAAGTCTTATTTGAGACTCGTAAACTTAATGATGCTTCCACTTCGACACCTCCAATCTCCCAAACTGATTTATTCTTTATGGATCCTCGTGTTCATGAAATTGTTGATGGGATTGTGTCTCTTGTAAGTTGGGTAAGCAAAGTGCCTAATGGTTTGGATGATGCTGATATTGATGATAATGGTGCACCTGCAAAAGAGATTAATGTTGTAGTTGGTGAAGTTCCAAGGATAGGTTTTGAGCATGTTTTGAGTAATGGAAAATCTAAATGTTCCCTTGCTATGGATGTTAGTCTCTTTGGTGATAAAGTTACATATGTAGCTCAATATACAAAGTTAAGTAATAAGGATATGAAGGTTTTGGATGCAGTTGTCCAGGAACTTGTTGACTACTGCATTAGTGATTACCATGGTTTCGATCTCAAGTAAGTCATGTCATGGTTCTTTTTGTTATTTATTTTTCAAATTTTAATAATAAGTGACTATGCTAATATACATGTGTCTTTTTATTTCCTTGTACAGTGAGTTGTTGGTATGTTTTGGCATCCCATTTGAGATTACAAGGAATGAATTCCTTTCATTAGGTGTGTTTCGGGGTTTTTTGATGTGTCCTGCGGGAGAGTTACAACACCAAGACTGACCTCCAGCTGCCTGTACCTGCAAAACAACGGAGACTCCCGGGGGTGGGAGTTCCGCCTCCGACGATCAAGTTAGAACATGTATGAGGAGTATAGTGCGGAATGTAAATACTTCTCTCTGATTCAGAGAGAATTCTGCAATGAATATTGCTCGGTTTTTGTGTGGATTGAATGTGTATTCAATAATGAATCCCCCCTCGACTGATGCAAAAGATCAGTATTTATAGAGTTTTTGGGAGAGGTGCCTTAGGCTATTTAACCTAGTTTGATGGGCTTCCATCGTTTTACGGTTTCTAGGGTTATGGGCTTAAAGCCCGTTTTTCCCTTTGATTGACACGTGTCATGCTCTAATTGGCTTATTGAGCGCTAAGCTAACGGACACGTGTTGCATTAGCATAGGTCCATTTGTCAGGGGTATTTTTACCCCCAAACATTAGCCCCTTAGAAGGAGTAATCTCTCTTTTAAAAGGGATTGTTCCTTTTGAATATGAGACCCCTTGAGCCTCTTGGGTCGGCATTTGTCTAGTTCAATTAAGTAGGGATTTGATTGACTTGGAAAATTTTGATACCTTGAATGGTATGACATTTTCCAAGTTAATCAAATCATAATAATGATTGCCGCTGAACTAGACAGATGTCGACTCTTATTGCTTTTAGCCCCACTATGCTGATAGCCCCACATCAGGCGGACTATCGACCATCGAGTAGGGGTAAGAGCGTAATATTATCTGGCCATTGGCCTCAATTTGATCATTCGGCCATTGGCCTTCGCTTGATCGCTCCGGTCATTGGCCTCATTTTGATCATCCAGCCATTGGCCTTCGCTTGATCCTTCCGGCCATTGGCCTCAATTTGATCATCCGGCCATTGGCCTTCGCTTGATCGTAGAGAAATGTACCATCCAGATGGGAGATGCTCTCTGCGAGGAATTCACCCAAATGGGTGTCGCCGGACGCCTCCTCCTGCTAGAGCAGACGAATTGTTTATTTTAATAAGATCATCTAGCCATTGGCCTTCGTTTGATCTTTCCGGCCATTGGCCTCAATTTGGTTGTTCTAAAAGAAATAACACAGCCGCTAAGTTGGTTAGACTTAGCTTATATCCACTCATGTTAGAGCAGATGGTTGATTTAAATTTTGCCGCCTGCACATTGCATAGGCGGTGGTTCTACGTAAGCCAGTTCAACATACTTTTAGACCTTTTTCGGTCAGTATGCTGCCCTTGAGGGAGACTTAAACCAATATTAAATGTTTTCAATAAATCATGTAGGATGCGGTATTGAAAACCAATCAATAATAATAAGCACACAATACTCATACTAAGCTATTACAATGGTACCTTCCAATGGAGTATTTTTTCCAATATGCCAGACGACATTGAAATGCCTCCTGCTTTATTCATGATACCGAGCTCTTCATATGGAAATAGGCGGCCATGGTACGACATTGAGACGCCTCCTGCCTGATTCATGAGAATGAGCTCTTGAAATTGAGACAGGAAGCCATGAGACGCCGAGCAACTGAGCTCGAGAAACGAATTTGCTCTCGGCTTATACAGACGGCTTTCTAGGGGGATGCCTCCTACTAACCGGGCTACACTAGGTAGTTATTCTACCATGCCGCTTGGTTTCAGATTCAAATTCAAGTGTTAGGAGGTTGTCAACCCATATACATGCAGCAAGGCTCCAAGCAACATATACTCGGAAAGAGAGCAAGAATTTGTTGAAGTACCCAAGCGTTTCCCTGAAGCCTTGCTTGATGAAACCCCAGGAGGTAAACCGGAGGTAAACTCCAGGCGGCCTAACTCTTGCACTTCTTTTTTTTTTTAATAATAATAATGATATGATAGTAAGAATAGCTTACAAGCTTGACCGGCTGACCCTTGACATTCGGTCATATGACGCTTGTAGCACTTGACATTCGGCCTCATGACGCCTCATGTGCTTGACAGTTGGCCTCACGACGCCTGTGGTACTTGGCCGCCTAGCCGGATGCTCGGAGGCTGGTATCATGCCAGCTGGATGTTTGTGTTGTTTAGTAGCTAGATGTCGGCTGTACCCATTGGATTTCATGCTAGTTACATGTTGCCTATCCCACATATACACAGCCGGATGTGCGATTAGAGTAGGTCGGCTGCTTATGATGCCACCTGTTGCTGATATTTAAGCTTGCACATGAATTATGTCGGCTGCTCCTATTGAGTGCAATTGCACGCTCAATTAGAAAGAGTGTCGGTTGTATGGTATGCTCATAGGGGAGCCTGTGGACGACTGTGTATTAATCAACCCCTGCTCACACGGATGGACGTACCAATTGGACTCAACATAAGGTTATTCAGAAAATTTTAGCAGACGGAGCTAACTGTCCAGAAGCTGAACGCATTGTGCCTCCTGCCCCTTGAAGAGGGCCGGTTTCATATATGACTGTCCATACGGCATGTATGGCTTCTGAAGCGCATACTGTGCCGAATGGATTATCTGAGGGCCAGAATGAAGGGACAAGCCGCTTGACTAACCCCATAGGTTTGATTGTGAACGCCTCATTGAGGTATTTTTCAAGAAGCTGTCTAGGTAGGTCGACGTTGAAGTCGACTCAAACATTTAAGATGGGGAGGAGGCACTTGGTCTTTGACCTCGACCGTAGCCCGCTTCCTATCAGCAGGCAGTACAGACTGTTGTGAAGCCATCTCAATAGTACTCTCCCCACAGACGGCGCCAAATTTTTCGGGGTTTTTTGATGTATCCTGCTGGAGAGTTACAACACCAAGACTGACCTCCGGCTGCCTGTACCTGCAAAACAACAGAGACTCCCGGGGGGGTGGGAGTTCCGCCTCCGACGATCAAGTTAAAACGTGTATGAGGAGTATAGTGCGGAATGTAAATACTTCTCTCTGATTCAGAGAGAATTCTGCAATGAATATTGCTCGGTTTTTGTGTGGATTGAATGTGTATTCAATGTGTGTTGTTCCATAAATGAGTATGGTTCCTCTATTTAGAGGGAAAGGGATTAGTTCCCCTTCTAGGCTTTAGGTGACACATGTCAGTAAAGGGTTGGATCATTTGGGCCTCTCTAAGGCTAACACGTGTCAGCATGCTATTAGGACACGTGTTGTATTAACAGTGGTCCATTTGTCAGGGGTATTTTTACCCCCAAACATTAGCCCCTTGGAAGGAGTAATCTCTCTTTTAAGAGGGATTGCTCCTTTCGAATACGAGACCTGTTTGGGGGTCTTTTATGTCCTTCGGGAGAGTTACAATTTCCTAGCAGACTTCCTTCTTACGCCTGTACCTGCACCTAGCAGACTTCCTTCTTACGCCTGTACCTGCACAAGTAACGGAGACTCCGGATGGGGGTGGGAGTTCCGCCTCCGAAGATTAAGTTAGTATCTTTTCGAAGTGGAATAAGAACAATAAAAGCTTCTCGGTTCGAGAGCGTTTCAGTAGGTTTGGGCTTTGTTTGTTTTTGTGTGGTTGCAATTAATGTTCGTTATAAATGAGGTCTACCCTTACTATTTATAGTAAGGGAGAACTGTACCTCAATTAGGGTATAAGGGACACGTGTCTGCAAAGGGATTGGGCCTTTGCAGAACGTTGAAAGATTGACACGTGTCAAGCCTTTATTGGGCCACGTGTCTTAGGGTATTTTCACCCTAAACATCTGCCCCTCACAGGTGAGATGTGGCAAGCTCACGTGTCATCTGTGACAGACGTAGGGTGCATGGGGTAAGTGACGGTTCGTCTGCTTCCCCCCTCTTTTTTTTTTTTTTTTTTTTTTTTTTTTAATTTCAAATTTTCGTGCAGAAGGTGACTGTTCGCCTTCTGCCTCTTTCTATAAGTAGGGTGGCTACCTCTTTCCTCCGCACTTTTTATTTTCAAAAATTTCCTGAGAAGCTCTGATACCGGCTGCTTCTTTCAAGACTTTCGAGCATCCGGTTTTCGCAAGTACTTGACATCTGCCTTCCGGCTGAGTGCGGATTTAGTAAGGTACCGTCTGCTTTCTCCCTCGTTTTGCCCCTAGATTAAGGACCTCACTCGGCATGTTGCCGCCTAGGTATATTTTGTCCAAAAATTTCTGAATTACCCCTACCTCATCCGGGATTTCCCGTGTGAGGTTTTTGAAATATTTCCCTAGTTGTAAAATGCCCTCATCCGTCATTTTGCCGCATGGGGTTGGCTTGGGACAAGTCCAAAAATCCCCCTCCTCCGGCGTTTTGCCGTCTGGGATGTTTAATATACTCCCATCCGGCATTGTGCCGCATGGGACCCCTTTGAGCCAACTTTGTTTTTATTCAGACTAGTTATAAGTAACCCCATCCGGCCTTTAGCCGTATGGGGGTAGTTTGATCAACCTTTGCTTTCAAACATCTTTCAAATTGCCCCCATCCGGCATTTAACCGTATGGGGGTAGTTTGAGCAGCCTTGGCTTTTTCTCAAACATCATTCAAATTGCCCCCATCCGGCATTTAACCGTATGGGGGTCGTTTGAGCAGCCTTGGCTTTTTCTCAAACATCATTCAAATTGCCCCCATCCGGCATTTAACCGTATGGGGGTCGTTTGAGCAGCCCTGGCTTTTTCTCAAACATACAAATAGCCCCCATCCGGCTTTTACCCGTATGGGGGTCGTTTGAGCTTCCTTGGCTCACACTTTGTTTCAAATTGCCCCCATCCGGCTTTTAACCGTATGGGGGTCGTTTGAGCAGCCTTGGCTTTTTCTCAAACGTTGTTTAAATTGCCCCCATCCGGCGTCTAACCGTATGGGGGTTGTTTGAGCAGCCTTTAGCTTTTAAACATCTTTCAAATTGCCCCCATCCGGCATTTAACCGTATGGGGGTAGTTTGAGCAGCCTTGGCTTTTTCTCAAACATACAAATAGCCCCCATCCGGCTTTTAACCGTATGGGGATCGTTTGAGCAGCCTTGGCTCAAAACTGTTTCAAATTGCCCCCATCCGGCTTTTAACCGTATGGGGGTCGTTTGAGCAGCCTCGGCTTTTTCTCAAACGTTGTTTAAATTGCCCCCATCCGGCGTCTTACCGTATGGGGGTTATTTGAGCAGCCTTTAGCTTTTTCTCAAACATACAAATAGCCCCCATCCGGCTTTTAACCGTATGGGGGTCGTTTGAGCAGCCTTGGCTCAAAACTGTTTCAAATTGCCCCCATCCGGCTTTTAACCGTATGGGGGTCGTTTGAACAATTTCCAGCCCATCTCTGCTATCCCTCATCCGGGACTCCACCGCTTGGGGGGCTTTTAAATGAGCTTCCAATTAAACATGTCTGATCTATTTTTCTTTCAGCTTCAAACACATTTGGAGATTTCCGCCTGTGTAGGTTTCAAGCCACCATCTCAGCAAATTCCAACCTCCAAAGGTACCGTCTGCACCCTTTTTCAATTCTTTTTGTTAATTTTCCGGTTGCATAGATAGGATATGGACCCTTCAATTATACACTCGGCACAGCCTACGGCTGCTGTCAGGCGGTCACCAGGCACGGCTGAGTCTAGGACTGGGACTGCCGTCTGGGGGTATTTGGGCGAACCTTCACCTACCTCGAATCCGACCGTCTCTGTTCATGTGCAGGACAGAATGGCTCGAATAAGATGGACGGCAGTTGACCCGGATTATAAGTCCGACGACGCAGCCGAAGATCCGGCTGATCCCAGAAACGAGGACCAGACGGCAGGACCGTCTGGTGAAATTCCTTTGGAAGAAACCCTGGGGACTCGTCAAGATTCCCCGAGTGGTCCGAGCACACCGGGTGACAGCATATTAGAAGACTCTGATTCTAATGCCGAAGGATCCGGCGATGAATCTGCTGGAGAAGGGTCTGGGTCCGAATCTGAAGCCCCTGCACAGGAGGCTGAGCCTATTGTTGAAGAGGCCTACAAATGGCCGGCTAAGGGAGATCCGACTGACATGACCATGTCTGCAAGAGACGTGGTCACCCTTACTGCAACCCTTCCTGCCTTTCTTTTTAAAAGGAAACCAGTTGGGAAGGACTGGGAAATAAGAGTCCCGCCTGTTAATGCAGCCGTCGTATGGACGGACGACTTGGACCATGCCGATGATTTTTTCGGCTGTTATGAGGCGGCATTCAAAGCAGGCCTCCGGTTCCCCCTTCACCCCTGCATCAAGGACATATTGCTGGGGTATGACTTGGGCGTATGGCAATTGACTCCTAACTCTTGGGTCAATATTTTGGGGTACATTATGTCCTTCGGGAGAGTTACAATTTCCTAGCAGACTTCCTTCTTACGCCTGTACTTGCACCTAGCAGACTTCCTTCTTACGCCTGTACCTGCACAAGTAACGGAGACTCCGGTTGGGGGTGGGAGTTCCGCCTCCGAAGATTAAGTTAGTATCTTTTCGAAGTGGAATAAGAACAATAAAAGCTTCTCGGTTCGAGAGCGTTTCAGTAGGTTTGGGCTTTTTTGTTTTTGTGTGGTTGCAATTAATGTTCGTTATAAATGAGGTCTACCCTTACTATTTATAGTAAGGGAGAACTGTACCTCAATTAGGGTATAAGGGACACGTGTCTGCAAAGGGATTGGGCCTTTGCAGACCGTTGAAAGATTGACACGTGTCAAGCCTTTATTGGGCCACGTGTCTTAGGGTATTTTCACCCTAAACAAGACCCCTTGAGCCTCTTTGGTCGGCATTTGTCTAGTTCAATTAAGGAGAAATTTGATTGACTTGGAAAATATGATACCTTGAACGGTATGACATTTTCCGAGTTAATCAAATCATAATAATGATTGCCGCTGAACTAGACAGATGTCGACTATTATTGCTTTTAGCCCCACTATGCTGATAGCCCTAGATTAGGCGGACTGTCGACCATCGAGTGGGGGTTAGCGCGTTTGATTATTCCGGCCATTGGCCTCAATCTGATCATCCGGCCATTGGCCTTCGCTTGATCATTCGAGTGCATAACCGTTTAGGGTGCTTGTAAGCAAAGCTGGTTATGGCACGACCAAGATTTCATGTGTCGTCTGTACCATATGGTAGTAAGGGCGGCTGCATTTTTCTGCTGGGAGTACCGGCTGTATTACCTTAAGGTAAAGCCCAGGGGTACTGCTTTGTAGAAAAAACCGGTTGTACTGTTTTGTAGTGAAACCGGCTATATCTTGGTTACAATGGATCATTGAAACAACCATGAGTTATCTTTAACCTTAGCCGGTTAAAGCCGTTTGAGTTATGACCACTAGAACATTGTACCACCCGGAAGGGAGATGTTCTCTTCGACGAATTCACCCCAAATGGGCGTCGCCGGATGTCTGTTGGAATAGACATATTGTTTTATTTTAATAAGATCATCCGTCCATTGGCCTTCGTCTGATCAATCCGGCCATTGGCCTTCGTGTGATCATAGAGCAATGTACAACCCAAATGGGAGATACTCTCTGCGACGAATTTACCCAAATGGGCGTCGCCGGATGCCTGCTGGAGCAGACGGATTATTTTATATTGATAAGATCATCCAGCCATTGGCCTTCGTTTGATCATTCCGGCCATTGGCCTCAATTTGATTGTTCTAAAAGATACAACACAGCCGCTAAGTTGTTTAAACTTAGCTTTTATCCACTCATGTTAAAGCAGATGGTTGATTTAAATTTTGCCACCTGCACATTGCATAGGCGGTGGCTCTACTTAAGCCTGTTCAACATACTTTTAGACCTTTTTCGGTCGGTATGATGCCTTTGAGGGAGACTTGAACCACTATCAAATGTTTTCAAAAAACCAAGTAGGATATGGCATTGGAAACCAATCAACAATAATAAGGATGCACACAATACTCATACCGAGTTTATTAGAATGGTACCTTCCGATGGAGGATTTGTCAAAATGCCTCTTGCTGATTTATGATACCAAGCTCTTCAAATGGTGACATACGGCCATCAGACGCCGAGTAACCGAGCTCGAGAAACAAATTTGACCTCAGCTTATACAGACGGCTCTCCATTGAGATGCCTCCTGCCTTGGACAATACTCAGTGCCGGGGGGCTACACCAGGCGGTTATTCTTAGCGTTTCCCTAATGCCTTACTTGATGATACCCCAGACGGTTGATTCGAGCGGCTAGGCTTCAACCCTATATATGCAACCAATTTTATTGGAGTATGATCATGTTGTTATAGAGTACCCAACCATAGGCGGTCACAATGGTGAGACACATGCGACCCTCGTCCAGCTTTTCCTTGGCTCGGCTTGATGAACACTTGTGCGGGCAACACTTATACATACAGGAGGCAAGACTTCAAACTCCAACGCAGAAAAAGCGTCTAGCCCCACACTTGGTTATTACCCATGGCATCTCATGAGGTTTCATTGACCCTTGTACATACGGCCAATCTATTTGCTTCGAAGCGACGCTTGTGCTTACACTCGGAGGCCGCCTCATGATAAGGCCGGCTGCTTCAACTGCTCAGCTTCAAAAACTTGTGATAATGCCATGAAGGGTCGGCTGCTCATTGATCATTGTACCCACAGCCGGTTTCCATGGTGTGGCAAGAGTATCACCCAACCGGACAGCTCATGGCTCAGACCTCATACATATAGTCGGCTCCTCAAGGATGCACCCACAACCGGTTTTTTTTTTTTATTTTTTTTATTTTTTTTACAATGAATAAAATAATTATAATAATGATTTAATAAATGGTAAAAATAATTTTAATAATGACCAACCATTTTTTAAATAATGATTAGTCATATTATTTTTTCTTTAATCAACATGTGATTATATCTCATGATAGCCAAGCTACAAACGCAGCTCACCATCCGGTCTCACAAGCTAGACTTCAACCATATACACACAGCTGGAGGTGGTGGTAAGGACTGGCTGGCTGCTATGCTAATGCTTGAACACTCGTGACGCTTGTTGAGAATTATACCTACGAACCTGCGACCACGCACATACAGCCATTTATTCATGGCTTTACTCACGAATGTACAGCCGGATTAGAGGAGTACCACGTTGCTGATCACAAGTTGCATTATCCGCATATATAGGGTAAAACACACTCGGCATACCTGGATGCCATTAATAATCAACGAGAATCCAGAACGATTGTTGGCTGACCCTATTGACAATAGCGTCGAGCGGCAGCAGCTACTGTACCCACAGCCGGGTTATAGGTGCCGAGTGCATGGTTAGAGCTTCATGTAAGTTCTGGCTGAGGCTTTAAACTCAAAGGGAAGCTCTTTTATAATGCCTCTTGCATGCATTCAATCTTATATACATAGCCGTCAATTACGCCGGATGCATGGTTAGAGCTGGTCGTGGCATTGAAACATGTACTGAAAGCCGGTTTTAATGGCGTAACTCATGCGTGCTAATGACGACTGACCCCTTTGCGTGCTAGTGACGGTTTTAATGACGGCGTAACTCATGGTCGATATACTCAGCCGGAGGCTAGGGGTAAGATCGGTTGTATAACCACCTTGGTGCGTTTTTTCATGCGACTGCGGCCACAGTAGGCTTGACATCTGATAGATAACACTCCCTTGTCGTCTTCTGATCCCTATTCAAGGAACCCACTAACCCATCATCCCTCTCAAATTTCATCAGCATGAGGAATGGGATGATGACTACCTTGGACTCGTTAAGGGTTGGACGGCCCAAAATCAGATTATAGGCGGTCACTTCCTCGACCACCAAGAACTTCACGACCATGTGTCGTCCTTCCCCCTTTTCTCCTAGCTGGATGGGTAGGTCAATCCTCCCCACCAGATGCACTACACCTCCCCCAAAGCCAACTAAGGGGTGAGAAGCCTTGTGCATGTATCAATAAGGATCTGACCCACTCGTTGATTGGTAACCTTGCATTCGATGACTATAGCGTCATCATGAGGCCGCCAAACTTTACCCCAATTCTTCTCAGATATGAGGACGTCAGGGAAGGTGTCTTTTGACGCCTGACCCTCATCCACTGAGTTAACCAGCTTCCTGATGTTGTCCTTGGTACCCCGGATGGTAGGACCCCCTTCCGCGAAGCCGCCTGCTATGGTAAAGATCTGCTCTTCATTAGTGTCAGAGCTCATAGCCGGCTTCTTGGACGGTTGTCCATTGTTTGTTTTGGGGTTACCCTTGGACTTCATCATATAGGACTTCAAAGCCCCCTCATCAACTTGACGGTCCAGTAGCCGCTTGAGGCTATAGCAGCCATTGGTGTCATGGCCAATATCCTCATGGAAATGACAGTACTTGCTCTTGTCCCGACTTTAGATGGGACTCTTCATTGCTGCCGGTTTGTCAAGGGTCAACTGGTCTTTAATCTCCATGAGGATAAAAGAGAAGTCCTTGTTGAACTCGTACTTGGGGACGTACGGCTTCAACTCTCTCTTTTTCTTCTGGGACGGCTGACCAGAATGGTCCGTCGCCCTGACTTCTTTTCTTTTCTTTCTCTCTTCTTTTTAAGCCTGCTGAGCAGACCGGCTCTCTTTTCTGTCGGACTTCTTAGGGTTCGACGAGTTCTTGATGGCGTAGAGTTCCATCGCCTGTATGTAGGCTTTGACTTCCATCAATGCCTCTTGGAGGGTAGCAACCCTCATTCTGACCGGGTCGAACTTAAAGGTCAACCCGTCCTTCAGACCCTTGAAAACTTCTGTATAGGCAACTTCATCAGACAGCCCTTGGATCTGAATTCTCATCAGATTGAACCGCCTGACATAGGACCTTAGTCCTTCCTTGTCTTCCTGCTGAATAGCCCCCAAGTCGAGACTTGTCTTTTTGGCAGGGATGTTCATGGAGAAGTTGGACGCGAACAGGTATGCTAGCGTCTTGAAGTTGTTGATGCATCCGGCTGGCAGATTGCCAAACCATTGCTGGGCTATGCCCTTTAATGTTGCCGGGAAACATCGGCACCAGGCGGCATCATCCAACCCCTGTAAGTACATGAGGTTGGTGTAAGCCATTAGGTGGTCTTCCGGGTTGGTGTTACCGTCAGAGGTACCAAACAATACATTCTTAACCTTGGCCGGCTAAGCCGCCTCGGTTATCTCCCTAGAGAACGCTGACGGCTGTTCCCCAAGGTTTAGCAGTCGAAGCTACCAGTACATGGGTTGGACTTGCTGTGCCGCCTGACCCCCAAAGAGGGTCGGCTGCATGTATGGAGATCTATACGACATGTATTGTTGTTGGGGCACATACGAACCCGACTGGATAATCTGAGGGCCAGTACGTGCGGACATGCCGCGTGACTGACTCTCTCGGTTTGTTTTCGAATACTTCATTGAAGTATTCCAGAAACTGTCTGGGTAAGTCGACGTTGAGGCCGACTCAGACAATTGTTGAATTCTCTTCTCTTGGATGAACATCCGGGCATCTGAGTAAGTCTTTTTTGACCCATCCGGCTGAACTTGTTGGATGGCCTTCCTTTGCCCTGATTCAAGGAAACGAAGTTTAGATAGGTCGATCAAGGGCCCGTCCACCCCCTTTGGTTTAGGGTGAGGAGTAGGCACCTGATCTTTGACATGCTTCCTCTTGGAGGGAGAAGGCTTCTTGGCCGACTGACCCTTGTTGGTGCCAATTGACTTTTTTATTATGTACATAATCTCCCCTTTGAAACTCGTCATGAATTTCATGAGTTCGTCTCTAGTTACGGGGGTAGCACCTTCCGTCGCCTGGGGTCGTCCAACCAGCTTGATGGTTTGGCTGCTAGGACCAGCTTTGTCTTCGCCCCGTTCCCTGGTTTCCTTGGAACGAGTGCGTCTTGTTCGGAATGACCCGTCTGGGGCCACATAGGTGTCGATCTCATAGTCATCACCACTATCTTGGTCCGTGTGGACCTCTGTCTCGGCCATAGGCCGTTTTCCCTCAACATGCAGTTGAAATTCGAATGTCATCTCGGAAGTACTTGACGAGGGTTAAATCGGTCGCTACAATCTAACTCTCAATCAAACAATACTTATACGAACACCCTATAACCAAGTACAATGGCAAATAAAGGTTCGGTCCACGAGGAACGAGAGTAATTGCAAATCAATCTTAAACCTAAGCTAGTTCGAAATCAATGGAAAATGGTGTTCTAAAATACTACTAATAAGATGGAATAAATCAATAAACTAAGACACTAGGGAGAACGGGAATCCGCCTAACCATTGGTAACTAAGCAACAAGGAATCACAGAGACAAACGGGATATGCAAAGACTATAAGTCTGATCAATATCATGTGATAGGAAGACAACGGGCAATACTAAGCTTGGATTTCTCATGCACTTAACATTAATCGATACATAATCAAACCACATTCAATAATGAAATACTCAATTCACAATCTCTTGTTCAAATCAAGAATATCATGCAATCAAATTCAAGATTCTAGGTTAGCTACTCCTATTATAATGAATTAACATGCAATCGCATATAATCAATTTAATCACAATCCGTTTATCAAAATCAATCCTCAATTACATAGATTACCTAGGCCGGGTTTCATCCCGAAACCCTAGCTAGGAGACTACTCACACATATTCATAATCAAAGCAATAATGAATTCCAAAAGCACAATAGATATAAACATGAATTCTGATTAAGGAATAATAAAGCTTGATTAATAAACAAGAATGAATAATACCAATTGTATTGATGCGAATCAATGGAAAAGTTCATAACTTTGATATCCGTCGTCAATGAATAATACAAAGAATCTTCACAAATCTTGTTTCAAATCAATCCAAGAAAACTAAAATCGCTAGAATAATCTCTAAGAAAACTAATGAATATCTAAAACTAAGAACGTTCTCCAATAACTCTCTACAAAGGCTCTCAAAAACTCTCTCTAAAAACTCTCTCTTAACCCTTACAATCGGGCTATATATATATGTTTTAAATCGGAAAGTAAATCGCAGGCTGCCCTTCGTGAATCGGCACGGCCGTGCTGGAAGTGGCACGGCCGTGCAAGCATGGCAGTAGCTGATCCGCAATATCTTCAATTATGGCACGGCCGTGCTGAATTTGGCACGGCCGTGCTAATGCCTGGCACGGCCGTGCTGAATCTGGCACGGCCGTGCTAATGCCTGGCACGGCCGTGCTAATGCCTGGCACGGCCGTGCTAATGCCTGGCACGGCCGTGCTGAATCTGGCACGGCCGAACTGAATCTGGCACTGGCACGGGCATGGAAATTGGCTTGGCATGGCCATGCTAATTCCTGGCACGGCCGTGCTAATGCCTGGCACGGTCGTGCAGCATAGGCAGGAAGGTTGCAGGCACTTTGGTCTTCTTAAAATAGTCACAACCTCTTATCCGGAGCTTCGTTTGAGGCGTGCAATATATCGTTGGAAAGCTCTTCAAGTCTACTTTCCAATGCAATTAGAATCACTCCATTATCATTTGTATACCGAAAGTTGTGAGAAAAATAGTGAACAGGTGTCATATTTGTGAACTGTTCTGCCTTGCCTGCTACTTAACTTGCCTTTCAAGGCCTTGAGAACCGCAGCAAAGCCTTAGCTTGGTGGACTAGGATCGATAATAGCCTGATTACGCACCAATGGTTCGGGACTCGACATAACTTGGTCAACTATACCTGTTAACACACCAAAAACAGACCGAAACCCGTGAAGCACGTAATATGAAGGAAACGAGTGTAACAAGGCAATAAACGACCAAAACAGGCCTAAATACATCCAAAATCACCCGTTTATATGCCTTAAAGCGCGCCCTAATGTGCGCTTGTCAAAATCCCCCAAGCTACACTTTTGCTAGTCCTCGAGCAAAACTAAGGGATACACACACACACAGGATCAAATAAACTATTTCCATTACATATAAATCCAATTTAGCACGGAATGAAGTCAATGGATCCTACTTAGAACAACCATGCACGGAATGAAAACTCACTCAAACAAGCAACGAGACACACAATCCAAGGTATCGTTGATCAAAATGCAAACAAAACCTAAACCAAGCATAGAGAACAAAGAAGTCATGCTTCCCTCTAAACCCAACCAAACCGGCCACGTCCTCCCCTTTTGCTTCAAATCACCACCCTAATTGGCCCCTCGTGATTCCTCGAAGGAACCGGAAAAAGTGATATTTTGAGGAAATAACAAAGGTATCCCGACATCTCGATTACGCATAATCTTTCCATAGGGTTGAAAGGTATCTCCCTCCACCGTTTGAGAACCGAACACCTCTAAAGTCTAAGGGTCTTAAATGGTTGTAATGTATTGGCAATGGGTAAGGTAGGTGAAAACAATTTAAAAAATGGGGTTAATTCCTAAATGAAGCGCAAGAATCACAATTCTAAAAAACAATAGTTCAAAAGATGCAATTCACATTCCACAATAAACATTGATCACACTTTTACACATCCCAAACTCTCTATGTTATACACACTCAAATCACCTTTTTCAAACTTCAAAGCTTTTATTCATATGTCCTCGCCTTTTTCACAATTCGGACGGCTTTTCTCCTTTTTTTTTATTTTGATTTTCTTTTCTTTTTTTTTCTTTTTTTTTCAAAAACAAATTTTCATATTACATATTTACAATTAAGCTCACTTTCAAACTTGCTCAAACCAACTATCGATCATTAGTCTTGATTTATACACAATAAGCTCAAACAAACCTTGCGAGGTAAACGCTTCACAACTAAGGGTTGGTAAAACATCGTCCATCGGGTTTGTAACATGGGTAACCAAGAATGGAACTAAAGGCTCAACATGGTTAGCAAGTAAGATGATGTAAAAAGAAAATTAATTTGTAACAAAACAAAAGGAACAAGAATAAGAAAAATGAAAAAGGTGCCCTCTTCCTCCCTTAAAAGTGTCAAGTCGGTCTTGGGAGCTACAAGTCAACACAAAGATCGAAACATGCGTAATCAAGGATCCAAATATGCCACTCAAGAAGAATGATGAAGGCTAGAACAATAAAACCTCACGGGATTCAAAAACAAAGCAACTACCAATTAAGGGGATCAAATCCACAAATGGGAAGCGACTCCATCTTACCACAGCCCAAAGGCATAGAGTTTCACATGACAAAAGTGTTCTAACCAACTACCTTCGCCTAGACTCGTCTACATTGATCAACAATAGACTCAAACTGTGTATTCATCACTAGCTTAAGTAGAAATAGATATTCCACACACATTCATTCACGTTTCGAATCCAAATATGAGCATTATTCCAAAAGTTTATGCAATTAGACAAGTTTATCACGATCCAAAAATATAGGAAAAGACTATGAGGCAAATCATATAAACTAGACTACACATTCTCATAACAGAAGCTTTTCCTATATTGCACACAAAAACAAAAAAAAACTAAAGGAAAAAGGGAAAGATTTCACCAAATGCTTCTTGAAAACACACTAAGACAACATGAGATGCGGCGAAGCTCCTAATGCTACCTCCATGAGTCTTCATATCAGCACAGGTTAGATAGAAACAAACCAAAACGAAACCAAAAGAAACTCGTTTTTTTTTTATAGGAATATGAAGAAAAACAAGGGAAAATCAACAAGGAAACCATTCACCCCCCCCCCCAAGCTAGTATAGACATTGTCCTCAATGTCAGGCATCGAGAGACTACCTAGAAGGCAAAAAGGGAAAGAGAAAAGTACCTCATTGACTGGGTCTCAGGTTGCCTCCCGGAAGCGCTTCTTTAACGTCATTAGCTTGACGCAACACATTGATTACAGGTTACCCATAATCAATACTTGTCATTGCAGTGGAGATAAGCTCACCATTCTTATTCTTGACAATAGTCACCGCCCCTTTCTTAGGTACTACAAACACAGGGGAAACCCTTCCTTGATGTGTTGGAAGGGGTTTAAGCTGTACCTTTGGTGCTTCATTAGCCTCCTTTGCAGTGGCCACATCTAATGCATCTAGAAATTGCTCCTCCATGTCCCTGTTTTCCTTGTTCTCATTCAACTCAAAATCATGATTAGTATAGAATAATTCGTTACGCATATCAGAGACAATGGAATCAACAGTGTCAACCATCATGCAATTATCAGAATTAGAACAAGGATATTTCATAGTTTTATTTAAATCAAAATCTAAAACCTCTTTTCCTACTTTCAATAAAATCTTGGCACCCTTTACATCAATAAGGGCCCCCGAAGTAGCTAGGAAAGGACGTCCTAGAATTATAGGTATATGAACATCCTCATCCATATCTAGGACCACAAAGTCAACAGGTATGACAAACTTCCCCACCCTTAGGGGAACATCTTCCACTTTACCCTTTGGAAATTTGATCGATCGATCGGCTAATTGAAGGGATATGTTAGTGGGAAGAAGTTGACCTATATTTAATCGTTGATAAACAGAATATGGCATGAGACTAACACTAGCTCCAAGATCACACAAAGCATTATCAATATTCATTTTGTTTATAGCACAAGGGATTGAAAAGCTACCCGGATCTCCTAACTTAGGAGGCATTTTGTTCATTATTATAGCACTACAGTGTTCAGTGAGGTTAACAGTTTTTACCCCTTCACAGTTTCTTCTACCACTCAATATATCTTTTAAAAACCTAGCATAGTTAGGCATTTGCTTGATAGCATCGGTGAATGGTATAGAAAGGTGGACTTCTCTCAAGGTCTCTAAAAACTTCCCGAATTGGGCATCTAGCTTATGTCTCACATAATTTTGGGGGTAGGGGAGTCTATGTAATAGGTCGGGTTCATTGGTTTGTGCTCCCACCTGTTCCTTTGGGACCTCATTAATTTTATCTTTTTCTCTGGTCCTCTCATCCTCACTTCCTACAACATTATCAGTGATAGGTGGAGTCACAGGTTGACTCCTAGGGGGTACTACTTCATCGCTCCCCCTCAATGTCTTTCCACTCCTAGTGGTGATAGCATTTACTGAGTTTTTAGGGTCAATACCTTGAGGCGGTAGTTTTGAAACTCCAACCCCATCTTTTATAGCACTAGCCAATTGAGAAATCTGGGTTTCAAGCATCTTATTATGTGTCATCACTTCACTAAACTTTTTATCAGTGGTGGACATAAAAGTGTTGAACATTTTGGCCTGGGACTCCATCATTTCCTCCAAGCTAGATCTCTGTGGTGGTCCATGAGCATAATAATTATCATTTGTAGCTCGGGAACCACGCACATTAGATTGTTGGGGATTTTGATTAGAGTACCCCTTATTATTATTCCAGTTTCCCCTATTATTAATGTTGTTTCCCCCTTGATTGAATTGCCCTTGGGAATTATGATTCATTTGATTACCCTGTTGGTATTGGTTTTGATTTCCAAAACCACCATGTTGATTATAGGGTCCTTGGGAATTTTGGTCCCTTTGGCCCCTATTTCCCCACTGGTTTTGATAATCAAAATCATTACCTCCCTGATTATAATTGTTCCCTCTTTGATTAGGTGGCAGATATCTATTATTGTCATTCCTAGGTTCGTTATCATAAGACATAGCATTGACCTGTTCATTATTATATCTATTACCATCATTATTATTAGGATCATATGAGGGATCAAAATTACAAGCATTAGTATAATGATCATAAGACCCACAGTTTTCACAGAAAATACATCCTACAGGCATATTAGAAACGGAAGGATTAGGATTCATACCTCTCCCCTTAGATTGGGAGGGAAGATCTTGCAATGGCACGAAATCGAGCTTGGCTTTAATCACTGACATCTCCTTCCCGAGGTTCGTAATTTGTGATGTCAGGTTGCTAATGGCATTGAGGTGGTCCACTGAATAGACCGCTCCTCCACTCTTGTTCACAGCATCTCGCTCGCCGTCTTGCTAATCCATGTGGTGTTGTACCACATCTTCGATAATATCTATGACTTGCTCTTCAGTTTTGTTCATTATTGGGCCACCTGCTCCCGCATCTAAACTGGTCTTCCCTTGAGGACTCAATCCTCCATAGAAAATCTGTAAAACTTAATATGTTGGGATTCCGTGGTGTGGGCACTCTCTTTGGTACTCCTTGTACCTTTCCCATGCTTCATAGATCGACTCCCCACTCCTTTGCCGAAACCCTTGCATCAAGGCTCTAGCATCGGCCGTCTTCTTTTGAGAATAGAATCTTCCCAAAAATGCTGTCGTGATATCATCCCAAGTGTGTAGAGAGTTCGGCTTCACCTCCTTCTCTAACCATTCGAGAGCTCTCCCAATAAGTGAAAAGGGGAAAAGCTTCAATCTCACGAACTCTTGATTCACCCCATTAACCTTGATGGTATTGCAGTACTTCTCAAATTCGTTCAAATGAGCCAAAAGGCTCTCATGCTTGGCACCACTAAACTTCCTTCTCTCGATGAGGGTGATCATAGCTGGCCGGATCTCGAAATCATTGGCCTCAGTAGTGGGTGGAGCAATCCCACTTGAAGCTCTGTACGCCCCAGGAGTTCCCAACTCCTTAAGGGGTCGTGGTGCTGGCCGATTAGGTTGGCGCGGTATGTCTTCCATTGGAACCTGTTGTGTGTTGTGTTCCTTTCCTTGAGAGTTTGATGACGTCAATCGAGATTTACGATTGCTCTTCCAAGTTCTTTCGATTTCTGGATCGAAGGGTATTAATTCTCTCTGTTTAGACCTGCGCATACACACTAACCAAACCAATTAAATAGCAGGGCTACAAGTGTAGCCAAAAGGGAAAAATATTTTTGTGCTTTTTTTTTTATGATGAACTAGACTCAAGAAATCAAAAAGCAATTAACAAACACCGTTCCCCGGCAACGGCGCCATTTTGACGAGGGTTAAATTGGTCGCTACAATCTAACTCTCAATCAAACAATACTTATACGAACACCCTATAACCAAGTACAATGGCAAATAAAGGTTCGGTCCACGAGGAACGAGAGTAATTGCAAATCAATCTTAAACCTAAGCTAGTTCGAAATCAATGGAAAATGGTGTTCTAAAATACTACTAATAAGATGGAATAAATCAATAAACTAAGACACTAGGGAGAACGGGAATCCGCCTAACCATTGGTAACTAAGCAACAAGGAATCACAGAGACAAACGGGATATGCAAAGACTATAAGTCTGATCAATATCATGTGATAGGAAGACAACGGGCAATACTAAGCTTGGATTTCTCATGCACTTAACATTAATCGATACATAATCAAACCACATTCAATAATGAAATACTCAATTCACAATCTCTTGTTCAAATCAAGAATATCATGCAATCAAATTCAAGATTCTAGGTTAGCTACTCCTATTATAATGAATTAACATGCAATCGCATATAATCAATTTAATCACAATCCGTTTATCAAAATCAATCCTCAATTACATAGATTACCTAGGCCGGGTTTCATCCCGAAACCCTAGCTAGGAGACTACTCACACATATTCATAATCAAAGCAATAATGAATTCCAAAAGCACAATAGATATAAACATGAATTCTGATTAAGGAATAATAAAGCTTGATTAATAAACAAGAATGAATAATACCAATTTTATTGATGTGAATCAATGGAAAATTTCAGAACTTTGATATCCGTCGTCAATGAATAATACAAAGAATCTTCACAAATCTTGCTTCAAATCAATCCAAGAAAACTAAAATCGCTAGAATAATCTCTAAGAAAACTAATGAATATCTAAAACTAAGAACGTTCTCCAATAACTCTCTACAAAGGCTCTCAAAAACTCTCTCTAAAAACTCTCTCTTAACCCTTACAATCGGGCTATATATATATATGTTTTAAATCGGAAAGTAAATCGCAGGCTGCCCTTCGTGAATCGGCACGGCCGTGCTGGAAGTGGCACGACCGTGCAAGCATGGAAGTAGCTGATCCGCAATATCTTCAATTATGGAACGGCCGTGCTGAATTTGGCACGGCCGTGCTAATGCCTGGCACGGCCGTGCTGAATCTGGCACGGCCGTGCTGAATCTGGCACGGCCGTGCTGAATCTGGCACGGCCGTGCTAATGCCTGGCACGGCCGTGCTGAATCTGGCACTGGCACGGGCATGGAAATTGGCTTGGCATGGCCGTGCTAATGCCTGGCACGGCCGTGCTAATGCCTGGCACAGCCGTGCTAAAAGTGGCACGGCCGTGCAGCATAGGCATGAAGGTTGCAGGCACTTTGGTCTTCTTAAAACAGTCACAACCTCTTATCCGGAGCTTCGTTTGAGGCGTGCAATATATCGTTGGAAAGCTCTCCAAGTCTACTTTCCAATGCAATTAGAATCACTCCATTATCATTTTTATACCGAAAGTTGTGAGAAAAATAGTGAACAGGTGTCATATTTATGAACTGTTCTGCCTTGCCTGCTACTTAACTTGCCTTTCAAGGCCTTGAGAACCGCAGCAAAGCCTTAGCTTGGTGGACTAGGATCGATAATAGCCTGATTACGCACCAATGGTTCGGGACTCGACATAACTTGGTCAACTATACCTGTTAACACACCAAAAACAGACCGAAACCCGTGAAGCACGTAATATGAAGGAAACGAGTGTAACAAGGCAATAAACGACCAAAACGGGCCTAAATACATCCAAAATCACCCATTTATATGCCTTAAAGCGCGCCCTAATGTGCGCTTGTCAGTACTCTCCCCACAGACAGTGCCAAATGTTTCGGGGTTTTTGGAGTCCCTTTTGGCCTCTCTGAGGCTGACACGTATCATCATGCTATAGGGCCACGTGGACAAGGTATTTTTACCCTAAATAGACTAGCATGTAAGACTGATTGGATAGCCCAGTTTCATGGGCTATAGGGGCATAGAGATGCTCGGTCAATCACATGGATATGCATGAATGATGCATGACCGAACTATTGACCTACTTTGAAGTTCAAGTATAGAGCTTCCGGATATATTAGTGGATTCCTTTGACATGAGTGGAACACTGATTTCATTAAATGATTGATTAAACAGTGGTACACCTAAACGTCATTTCGTAAAAAGGGACTATAAAAGGTGTTTCCTAGTTATTTCAAAAGTTGAGTGGGAGCTTTGGTTGCCACAACATTGGATTGATTCTACCTATTTAATTAGGAATATGTCATGGCCCCTTGAAGAGGGAGAATTCTGAAAAATGCATGGCCGTGCTCAAATGGATTACATAGTAATCATTTGTTTTGAAATACTAACTAAGTTTTCAAGAAATGATTTGTAGATTAATATGATCACGACATGAGATGCAATCATATTATTAAATCGACACACATTGACTTAAGGAATTTAAATATTGCACACTTGTCTCGAACAAGTGGGAGATTGAAGGATTCATGTCTTCGTCAAGTGCAATTACTAGATATATCAAGGATCGTTATTATTGAGATAATTAGTTCATTCTTTTAGGTCGTCATTGTCTATTGCTAGATATGATAAATGATCTTTGAGCTAGTCAAATAGTCCAAAGCCCAATTGAACGGATCCTATAAGATCACACACAAGGGTTATGGATTGAACAAAGTATGAAGCCCATTCATGGGCCTCACGAGGTAATGACAAGCCACATAAGTAGTAAGGCTAGAGTACTTTGGATTGGGTTAGGAGTTTGGGCTTCACATGGACACTAATTATATATGAGATATATAAATAGAGGCCTTGTCTAGGTTATGCATACAAGTCACAATTAACCTAAGTAGTAGATTGTGAAGCAAGCAACCAACTCCCAACCCCTCTCTCTTTCACACGCCTGTCTCTCACTCCCTTGTCGTACGGTACGGACACCGGCGCTGGTGGACGTACGGTGGTGGTGGTGGTGGTTCGTGGCTCGTTTGTCTCCTCTCCTCTCCGTAGAAGGTTGGTTGAAGGGTTCAATCACAACTAACTAGCATTAGTGGAGGTTCAATCCTTGCCCGTCGACCAAGTAGAGGAATCACGTTAGGGGTTCTTATTCTCCTTATTGTTCTTGCTTGATCACTCGTGGAATCACGCTTCAAAGGTATAAAGATGTGTTCTTTGTGTGTTATGCATAGATCTTATTTTAGATGCCTATGAATACGATTCATGTAATTCCACTTTCTAAAGTCCCACATTATGGTAATAGCTTAGTGACTAACATTTTTGTTTTTAAACTTAAGGTTATGGATTCAAACCTTGTACAATCTATATTATTAAGCACGTGAATTGGAAGACTTGATTAATTAAGAAGGGCGCTACGTGACACATAGACTTAAAAATTTGCACGTACTATTCACATTCTTTCATTTAATTGTCCACTTTATATATATATATATATATATATATATATATATATATATATATATATATATATATATATATATATTGGAAAGAATATAATCATATTTTGGGTCTTGCTAATTCGTTTCAATTCATTTTCATAATACCGAATTTTTAATGTTTTTTTTTACTTTTTTTCTGATTAGATCGAGAGATATGAAGAGTTGAAATTATACGTTAGTAAATATGGAGTTCAAAACATTGCAACTAATAAAAAAACTAGATACCACATAAGGAATTATCTCTTCTCCCTTTTCCCTCTTCTCGATCTCGATCTCGATCTCTCGTCTCTTCTCTTGTAGAATTTTAAATTTTTTAGCCGTTTAACACTTTTTCTTTAATTTATTTTTGACCCATTTTCTTTAATTTAATTCAGGTTTTTGTTCTATTTTCATTTTGCTTTGCTTTGTTCTCTCCATTTGTGAGAGTCTTTCCCGATTTTCTGGGTTTTTCCAATTTTCTAGGATTTTAATTCTAATCTATGGATGAGAATTTTTATTTTTAGGATTTTAAAAATTAGGAAAGTACGTGATTTGGATTCATATGGGTTTAGGGTTTCTCATCAACTCTACAATCAAAACATTAACGCATATTGCGAAGGTCTCTACTTGGAAAGATGCAAAGACATTGAAAATCACTACTCACTAATAGGGGTCACACACCTAACAAAAATAATAAAAACCTAACGAATCCTCCTAATATGTATTAGGGTAAGTCGGGGTTGAACCAACAAAGAAGGTAGTATAAATATTGGGTTGCTATGAATTATAACTAGTTGAGTCAATCAAAATAAGATTGAAATTATAAAACTACTAAAGTAGGGAAATCAAAGAATACTCCCTCCGTCCCTTATTGATAGTCCCTTATAGGGAAAAATCACGGGAATTAAGAAACTTAACTAAGAAGTACAACTCTATTGGGAAAAGAAACTGACAATGATTACCAAATTAATTCTAGAGAAAGTGTTTTGCTTTGCTGTTAACCAGTTTTCTCAAGAAACCAAAGTTTTTATTTTATTTTATTTTATTTTATTTTATTTTTTTTTATCTTTATTTAATGTCCACTAACAATGCACTAATAAGGGATGAATCCATGTGAAATTTGTTGACCAATGAAATTAGAGTATTTCATTACAATACCCAATCAAATAAAAGTACACAAATTGCTCTCTAAATAAAATCAAAATGTTCAACTCTATATAAAAAGAATTTTATTCCCTGTTGAAGATGTTGGTGATGAAGATGGATATCATGAAGGGGACTTCTTTGAATATGCTATTAATGCTTCTTACTGGTTGAAGTTGACCAAGATATGAGGGGAATTGATCTCAACCAAATGCCATGAATCATTCATTCTTGTTTCATCCATGAAACATTCAAATGAGAGGATTCATGGCCGATCAGAGTATGAAATTAAAATCAGAGCAATTAACTAACACGGCTAAAATATCAGACCAGACTAACAGAGCAATTATGCCAAACTAACAGAGCAATTGTACTAAACTAACAGAGCAATTACACAACACTAACAAAGCAATTATCAAAAATCAGAGCAACAAACTAACAGAGGAAGGACGATGCAGGGTTCAGGAATAAGAGTATTCAAGATTAACAACAATAATCATTAATCAATTATTATGAGCAGTAGCTACATAATACACAAAATTTATAGCAATTATACTACTCAGTAACCAAAAGGCCAAAAAAATAGAAAAAAAAATTCAAAACCCTAACCTAGTAAAAATCACGATTTTACATCCAAAATCATAAGGCATTAATTTTACACTACCAATTAATACACAATACACAATCTAACAACCATTAAACTTTAAAATAAAGCAACAAAAAAAAACGAAATCATTAACATTCAAATGTTCACACCCAAATACATAACCACTGAATTTTACACTTCCAAACACAACACAATTAACAAATTATCATGAATGACTCTTTAAAACAAAAATAAATAAATAAATAATTGAACACAAAGGGGTGATTACAAATACCTGGGGAAGAAAATGGTCGTTTTTTGCTTTTTTTTTGGGCTTTGCTTCGCAGGGCTTATGCAAACATCGATCTGCAATTAGATCCTCCAAATCGTCACCGGAAAGCGTTGAATTCAGGAGAGAGATGATGAAAAAACTAGGGTTCTTCAAGAATTTAAGAGAGATAAGAGAAAAAAAATGAAGAAAGAGAAAGAGGAAACTGAAAATATTAATGCCAGAGGAGAGAGAAAGAGTGTAGAAATTTAGGAGAAATGGCACAAGAATATGAGGAATTACGGGGGTAATATGGGAAGGACATAGGAAAAGGACAAAAAAAAGAGGGTATATTGGTAAAAATGAAATATTAATGGTACTTGAAAAAAACAAATGGGACTATCATTTTGGGACTTAAAATTGGGCATAAGAGACTATCAATAAGGGACGGAGGGAGTAAAAACATCTAGAATTAAGTATCACCACTAGCATATATAATCAATACAAGACAAATTCCTACCCAACCAATCAATTATATGTTCACAAAGAAAGGTACGCCCTATAAAATACCAAAGATCATTCTCGAGTTGTAAATGGCTTCCCTAATAACCAATCAAACCTACTTAATGCCGTGGAATCATGCAAATTAAAGACATTAAGTCCGGCATCATTCCTAACAATCCGCTCTACCTACTTCCATGGAGAAATTTATATCCTTAATTGATCTATTCAAACCGTCAAAATCCAAACTCGTTGTGATCAAGACAATGGAATAATAACAATACCAATTATCCCTAATCTAGTATTGGCATAAGCACAATCAATTAAGCATGAACAATATAAACAATTGATTGAGAATATAAAAGAATAAATCAAGTATCAATCATGGCTAGGGTTCAATCTAAGCCTAGCTAGAATATAAATCTACTCACTCATAATCAAAGTAATAAAAACAAACAATAAAAAGTTAAAGGACATAATATAGAAATGAAGAAATACTTGGATTAATGGAATTAAAGACAAATTTTTGAATAAACAAAATCTAAAGAAGAAGGAAATTGTAGCATTCTTAAACCCAAAATAACGTAAAACAGTGGCTAATATGCCTCACAAAAGCCTAATTATACCCCTAGGAACAAGTAAAGAAGTTTCCTAAAATAGGTCTTCTAAACCGCCTTTATTTTGGCTTCAATGCTTCGTCAGGTAATAGCCACGGGCTACCCGGCCAAAGCTACTGGGGTTTTGCCACGACCAATCTGTGGCGTCTACTAATCTTGGTAGACTTTTCTTGAGCAAAAACGGAGGAGCCACGAGCAAGTCAAGGTTGATGCTACAAGTCATGGCTAGGCTGGGACTTAAGCAATTTCCACACTATGCTCATGCAAATGCTACTTCTAGCATGGAATGTGACATGATGTGAGGCTCATAATCTTCTTAACGCACCCGGCTCATACCGGCTTGCAAATGCACATTTTATGCGAAAATCCTACAAAACAAAGAAAGATAACGCGAGGAGAGCAACATCGAAATATATAAAATATATAATAGCTCTATAAGGTTAAATGTATGGAGAAAACACAATAAAAATATGATCAAATATAACATATAAGTCGTGTATAATATTGTGTTATCACTCGCGTATCGAGCTTGAAGCGGTGGAGTGTATAAACTATGCCAAATATGGAAAATACTTATGATTTTGATTGTAAGAGTTATGTTATTTTTATTAAATCTATGGTTAAAAAAAAAGAAAAAAAAATACTTGGAGTTACCACATCATTAATTATTTCGCGCTGTTTCAATAAATCTATGGTTCACAGATTAATGTTATTATTGTAAATCATAAATGTTAAAGCATCCACAATGAATAGTTATAGCTTTGAGTTGCCACTTCATTATTCCCAAACTTCATCAATTTAAGCTACAATCTCTACAATGGCAAGCTACAACATGTTGTAATTTTATTAAGAGAAAATAAATGCAAAAAAAAAAAAAAAAAAAAAAAAAAATAATCAAAAACAATTTAATTACTCAAAGTGGACAATACATGCTTTGGGTGTAGTGAAACTACATAGCTTTGCAGAGCTTTGTAGTTTCACCAAAGTTACAACCCTTGTAGCTCCACAATGGTAAACTACTAGTTCCAACTATTTAAAAATTGCAAGCGAGCACCTATTTACATCCACCGGTAATTTTCCTTTTTTTTTTTTTGAGGCCTCCTCCTATATTTTTTTTTATTATTATTTGTTTTTTTATGCAAAGAAAATGATTATTTATAAATCATGGTTACATCAGCCATTACGCCAACCTTCAACTTTCTTTGCTTAGCCCAATGCATAAATTGGGGACAATATCTGAAACCACTTTATTTTATCACATAAAGCTAGTGTTATGCAAGGAAAATTTGGGGCCAAATTGAGAATAAAACAAGCAATGATATTTTGTTGTAGATTGCTAAAATTCAGTTGACGTACAAGTCAGTGAAAAGGGTTTTGTCTTCTTTGGTTTGGTAAACTTTGTGAAAATTGACTCAAAGGGTGTTTTTCCTTCTTTGCTATGTGTGTAAATGTGTAATTTAGGTCTCACAATCACATTGGAAAATGCATTTATATAGTTCAATCATCCATTGTTCAATGTGTCAAGAAATATTTATATTTAAAACACCAAGAAAAATTAAAATTATGTTTTGCTTAACCCTTTGAAAGATATAAATCTTATGGAAATGACGTTTATTATCATACATTCATAATGCACTAGATTGGTTGTTAACAAAATAAATAAATAAATAAATAAATAATAATAAATAAAATAAAATAAAAAGATTGGTTGTTAACATTCTATGATAAACTAATAATTAAGGGCTTTAAGGCCTTAAGGTTGCCGTGAAGAGAGTGTGAAACTTGATGACTTGATTCTTTGTTAAAAATCTTTTTTTTGCAACAGTGTTAAAGATCATGGAGTATACTAGAACGAAAAAACTAAATCTGGGGATTTGTCAATGAGATGGTGGTCTTCAATGAATATTCATCTGCCGTCTGTCTTAATTAGGTTATGTTAGTGGATCAACTTAACCATAAGTTTAAGGTGATAGTTGAAACCCGTAAGTATGTATTATAATATAACACGCCCCTTCATACGAGAGCTCTTTGGGCTTGAATTGTGGATGTAGCATGGGTCATCCGCATACCCAGCGTGAAATATACCACTTGAAAGTGATGAGTGGCCTGATGAGATTTGAGCCCGTGAGCTCTGCGTCACGTTGGCTCTAATACCATATTAGTGCACCAATTCAGCCAAAAAATTAAGCTTATGGTTAAAACCCGTAAGTATACTTTATACTATAACAGGTTAAAATTGAGAAGTAAAGGTTTACTCCCTGCGTGTTTAAATAAATAAAACGTTTCCCTTGTGCACGTATGCCAATGGAATACTTTGATTGATAATATCTTTAATTATAAATAAGTAAAAAAATATAACAATTAAATATTAATAAAATATTCATTGGGGCAATTCCAACAAGTATTTACAAGACTATATTAATTCTTATTTATAAATCACAAACATTAGCCAAAGTGAATTAGATGAATCTGATCCCTACCTTTTAAAAAGTATGAGATAACTCTTATGAATAGTGTTTGGACAATTATACCCACTAAAATGTTTATTTAATCATTTTTCCTCATTAAAGTTAATTGTCTTTTTTTTGAGATTTTGAGAATAGTGTGTAGACATTTTTGCCCCTAAAAATATTTGTTTACATATTTTCCCTCATTAATGTTACTAACTAAAGTTCTAAATTAAGGCAAACCGAAAGAGCTTCCCGAACATATTTTTGTGCCCAAGCAATGGCCGGATTGTTGACTATTTTAGGATAAACAAGCCGTTGACTAATATCTAAACAAGCAATTTTATCCTAAAATCTATCCAAATTTTTATTGAAAATAAAACCCTAAACTAACTTTTTTTTTTTATCATAATTACAATATATATCTAAATCTATCCAACATTTTTATCCTACGTGTCAAACTAATAATTAATTTGCCTACGTGGCGTAACACTTGGCGAAAAGATAAAACGTCAAGTGTCACTATCTCGTGGCCTGGCTAAAACTTTAGCTTTATATATTAGTTACTAGTTTTGTGGCCGGGTGATGATCAGATTGTTGATAAAATTTTAGGATAAAATTTTTGGCTTGAATATTTAATACGATCATGTAACCCCCTTTTGATAATGCAAGATTTTTGGACATGATGAATTGAAATATATTTTATTGAACTGAAATTATTTTTATTGAACTAAAAGTATTTTTACCAAAACAAAAATTGTTTTTCATGGTTAAAACTTATTTTTCACTAATTCTCTATTATTTTTGTAATTAAATTAAATATATTATAAATGGATCTTATTTTAAAGAACTTTATAAAACGAATTATATGATGGAAATAGTACCGAATTATAAGATATTTATTAAATGTTATGATTAATTTTTATATATGAAGTATTAGATATATATCGATAATAAAACTCTATACAACTTTTTTATCTTTAAAAATCTATCCAAACATCGCTTACTTAGCATCATATGTGTCACAATAATACCTATTTGTCGCCTACGTGGCGTGGCACTTGTCAAAAAATTGGAATGCCAAGTGTCGCTGTCTCGTGGTCTGGCTGCGAGACCGGCTTTATTTATTAGTGACTATTTTTGTGCCCCAGCAATGGCCGGATCGTTGATAAAATTTTAGGATAAACTTTTTTGGTTTAGCTTGAATGTTCATTAATACGATTCGTGTAATCCCTTTTTTTTATAATGCAAGATATTTAGACATACGATATCCTATAGCTTATTTATAGAATAGTGCACTTTTTGTAGTTTTGTTTGTAAATAGATATCTATGTTTTATTATTGACTTGAAATTATTGTTATTCAACTTAAATTATTTTTATTGAACTGAAAGTACTTTTATCAAACCAAAATTATTTTTACTGATTAAAACATATTTTTACTGATTTTCTATTATTATTTTTAACTAAATTAAATATAGTATATATGGATCTTATTTTAAAGAACTTTTTGAAACAAATTTTATGATGGAAATAAAAATGAGTTATAGAATATTTATTAAAAGTTATGATTAATTTTGTATATATGAAATATTAGAAGTATAGTGATAATAAAACTCTATACAACATTAGAAAATCAACAACTTTACAGTGTAGCAGGGGTTACTTGTGAGGGGTTACTTAATTAGGGATTACTTGTATGGGTTACTTATTCAGGGGTTACTTGTAGGGGTTACTTTCAGTCGCTTAGCGCGATTCCCGTATGAGAGTAACCCCTGACGGACCGAGTAACCCTTAAATAAATAACCCCTATAATTTACCCATGACCAAACAAGTAATCCCATAATAAGTAACCCCTGACCAAACGAATAACCCCCTACAAGTAACCCTTGACCGAACGAGTAACCCCCTACAAGTAACCCCTGACCAAACGAGTAACCCCTACAAGTAACCCTTAACCAAACGAGTAACCCCATACAAGTAACCCCTGACCAAACGAGTAATCCCCTACAAGTAACACCTGCCACACGGTGTGGCCAGCTATATATTAAAAATTGTGTTAGAAGTATAGTGATAATAAAACTCTATACAACATTTTTATCTTAAAAAATCTATCCAAAAATCGATTACTTAGCATCATATGTGTCACGATAATACCTATTTGTCGCCTACGTGACGCGACACTTGGCGAAAAAGTGGAATGCCAAGTGTCGTTGTCTCGTGACCTGGCTGCGGGACCGGCTTTATTTATTAGTGACTAGTTTTGTGTTCGGGCGATGCTCATATGGTTGATAAAATTTTAAGATAACATTTTTACTTGAATGTTAAGTACGGTCAAATAATTTGTTCTGATAATGTGGGATATTTAGATTTACGATATCATATAGAGTTTACTTTGTGTAGTTTTGTTTGTAAATAAATATCTACATTATTATTGACTTGAAATTATTTTTACTGAACTTAAAATTTTTTCAGTGAATTTAAAGTATTTTACCAAATTAAAATTATTTTTAATTAAAACTTATTTTACAAATTATCTAATATTTTTTAAATAAATTAAATAACAATGCATTTTGTATGCGGCTAACCACACCATCTGGCCGGACAAAGTAACCCCTATAAAACCGATTGAGTAACCCCTGTAACACTAAATGAGTAACCTCTAACACTGACTAAGTAACCCCTATATATAACACTGATTGAGTAACCATTATAACATTGACCAGGTAACCCCTATAACACTAATTAACGAAGTAACTCTAATCTTGTAATAGCTGGTGACACGGTTTGGCCAGTTACATATAAAAGTTTGTGATTAAATATAATGGATCTTATTTTAAAGAAATTTTTAAAACAAATTTGATGATGGACATAGAATTGAGTTAAGCTATAGGATATCTATTAAAAGTTATGATTAATTTTGTATATATAAAATATTAGAATTTTATCAATAATAAAACTCTATACAACTATTTTATCCTAAAAAATCTATCCTAAAATTGCTTACTTAGCATCATATGTGTCACAATAATACTTGTTTATCTCCTACATGACGCGACACTTGGCGAAAAACTAAAATGTCAAGTGTCGTTGTCTCGGGGCCTGGTTGCGAGACCGGTTTTATTTATTAGTCATATGATATGATATGATATTTTATGCCACATGTACTATAGACCTGTAGTGCTTTATAAGATAACTTTTAAAGATATTTTTTTTTTTGTTTTTTTTTTTCTTTCTTTTGACGCAAAATATATTAAAATTAAACAAGTTAGGCAAAAATTATTTTTAAGTATTGTATTTGTACTCTTATGAAACTAATTGGTTGATATAAGTATGAAATTTATAACTTTGAAACCCCCCAAAAAATAAGGAATTGGTAACCAATTCATTTAAGTCTCTATATCTAAGACAAGAGACGGATGAATGTGAAACCCCCCAAAAGATAAGGAATTGACCAATCCATTTAAGTCTCTTTTCAATCTGTTTTTCTCCCTCATTGATAAAAATCAAAATTTGCTCTAAAATTCTTGCAAATTGACATTTGTTTTTTGACAAGAAATTGACATAGTTGTCGTAATAGAAGCTATCGATTACGACCCTTCGTTTGTAATCTCCAATTAACCCATAATAGCCGGACTAAACAAGCATGTTAGCCACTGAAATCCATTTTCGTTTCTTTGACATGTCTTTTTTCTTGATACACAAACATCATCCGAAACCTTCTATTGGGTTTGCGGTTGCTTGCGATAAAAGGTATCTTAGAGAATCCTTCAATACGTAAAAAATTGCACCATTTGAACTCAAATTTACATAACTATTTATGCACTCTCATCTCAGCGTATTTAATTATGTTACATAAAAAGAAAAAAAAGGTTATAATTAGATTTGCCTTCAATTTTATTTAAAGTATCAACTTTTTTACTATTACTATGGGATGGAGTAATTTGTACTACTCGTACTAAATTAAAGTTAATTAAAAGTATTCATGAGTAAAATTATGATTTAATAAGCGTAACACTCTCAATGAGTCAATGGTACAAGTAAAACATTATTATTATTATTATTATTATTATTATATAACAAACTATTTATAACTATAACTAAAATAAAAGCCGCTTACATCATCATGGTACACATGTCAATTTGTCATGAAAAAATTTCCCTCCAAAATTTCTTATGACATCATTTTTTCCATATTTTTTTTTCTTCCAAATTCAATATTGGGAAAATAATTCTTAATAATAATAAATAAATAAAAGTGAGAAAATCAATTAACCAAAAACGTATTAGTGATATTTCTCTTTATAAAAACCTTCATTACCTTGTATTTTATATTCTTTATTGATTTTTTTATTCTAAATCGTGCGTCGCACGAGCACTAATCTAGTTACAAACTAATTAGAGAGTTTACTAAAATACTCAAAAGAGCCTCTAGCTCCCTTGTTACAAAAACAACAACTAAAATGTTCCATCTTCCTCACTTGATCTTGTTTATTTGTAAATTCAAGCATTTGATTTCGTACATGCTTACTGGAAACCACTTCTTACTCTTGTATTTCAGTTTTTGTTGAACTTGGGGAATGAATGAAAGGACGAGAAACTTATGGTTTATAGTAAAACATTATTGAGGAAGTACTAAAGTATAAGACCCTGTTTAGTTTAGTTTATTTTGGCTTATCTGAACTTATCTGATCTGGTCTGGTCTGATCTGATCTTATTGTCTGATTTGACCAAACTTTGACCCCAAGTGTACGATAATTTGTGAAGAAAAAATATATCAAGTGTGATCTTGTTAGATTCGTAATAATGTGTATTTATTAATACGTAATTTTCATTACGAAATTAAAGATATTTAGCGATAAAAAATTGCACATAAAACGATGATCTGATTTGAACTTATTTTTTCTGATCTGATCTGATATGAAATTATTTTATCTGATTTGAACTTATTATTTATGAAATAAGTAAAAATAAGTTGAACTAAACAAGGCTCAATTCATATGCTTTTTTCACAAGTTGATGTTATGGAAGACACACAATTCATTAAATTAAATTGGACAATGACATACTAGTCTTTTACGCCATTAATATTACAGTAATCTTAGTTAATTGTTTTCAATTAATAAGTGGGGTACGATGATATGAAAACTGTCAATATAACTTGTAATTAAGTACATCAGAGTTTTTTTATGTTCGAGTGTTCGAGCTAGTTCAAGAACAACAAAATTTAAAAATTTTGTGTTTAAGCTCGGCTCGTTAAGAATTAGTAATCGAGATTTGTTCGATCATGATCGATTGTGCTAGCTCGTTTGCATTTTGAATTTAAGCTCAATCAAGCTATAATGAACTTAAATCAAGCTAAGGTCAATTAGATAAACGAGCCTTGACTTGATGTGACCAACCTTCAAAGTAAATTGCTAAAGGTTTATTTATTTATTTATTTATGCATCCGTTTAAAAATTATGGTTCTTGTCTATCTATCGAAAGTTCTGGCAAAATTCTATCGTGAATATGTGTTGATATAATTTTTAATATGGAAACGTTAACGAGCGCCTTCAAGGCGCTAAACAAATGAACAAAAATTGGAGATATATAAAAGTGAAATAAACATTAATTATATCGATTAACGTGTGATTTTGGTATGCATTTAAAATATAATATTATTCTAGATTATATAATAATTAATTATCCAACGGCCCGGGATGCCTCGTTAGCAAGATCTTATTATAAAAGAAATCCTTAATTTTTTGTAAGAGAAATGCAAAGGTTGGTGTGAAAATAGTTCATTTAGGTAAAAAAAAAAAACAAAAATAAAAAAAAACAAAAATAAAAAAATAAAAAAATAAAAATAAATTGAGTTCAAAAGAGCTATAAATGAACAATAAGCTGATATGCATATACTTGAAATAGTTGTTCACGAACATTAAAAAGTTGAACAAGAACTAAATCGAGTAATTTGGCTCTTCAACTTTACGAGCTAGCTGAAGATTTTTCCTTAACCTTATTCATAATTTAAGAAACGAGTTTAATGCTCATGACTAATTTGTGAACATAGTAGCTTATTTACGCCCCCCTATATATCAAAACTCTTATTTATTGGAATCTCGACGCTAATCCCTAATTCTAAATTTCTAAGATGAGAGAAAATTTTCAATTGCTCTCAATATATAAAACTTAATTAATATGATTATATGTTAGATCGTATTTGATTTGTCTTAATAAATAGTAGTTTATATACACTCATTTATTTTTTATTAATATACTTTACAGCCAAATTACAAATTAAATATGCATATTATCATATATGAATTTTGACTTATTGTCGATTCACTACATCGTGTAACTTAAGTTATACAAAGCTATACTTGTGACACACTTTAGTGAAGGCTGGCACCTGGCAACCCCCACCACCCCATTCTCCAAAACCTCCATTATCTATCAAAAAAATCACAAAAAATAATGTCAAATATGCCTTGAATTATCGATTTTGTCTTGAATATAATTAGAAGTTTAATTTGAACCGTAAGAACTATTCGATATTTGTAACAATTCGGTAATTAAGGTGAGAAATAAATTGTAAAGGGACATAATAAAAAAGTATTTACCATGTTCTAAGGATTTTCGTTTTATTATCTAATACGTATGGCATCTCAAGATTTTTTCAACCGTAGATTAATTGGAAGGATGATCTACTAATTAATTTCGTAGGTGGCCTAAATAGCCAACTATATGACACATGATATAATAATTTAACGAACATATTTTGTCAGCATGCAAAAGATATTTAGGGTTGGTGCCAATTTCCAGCGAATTTTAGATTTGAATACCTACGACGAACCTCGCCGACTTCCGAATGTTCCGATCCGTTTAGTATACTTTTGTTTATTTTTTTTTTATGTTTTTTTTTTCGTAATACGAAGTTAAACGCTAAGACACTTAGAAGGGGGAGGGACTTACACCTTTCTCTACATGCAACCTATCTACTCCTTTTACATATTTATTAGATGTAAGCTGTGCGATCCATGAGTTTATATTAATAGTTAAATTTTTAACATTTAATATTCAATCATAAGAACAAAATATAAATATATAATATTATTATTATTATTTTTTATCTCATACAATAAAGGTTCACGTATTTATTAATACAGTATATTTTATAAATTGTTTGTTTAAACAACAATACAAACCAATGTGAAACTATATGTATTAGTTTAACCAACTTTTTTTTTTCAAATTGTGAACACGGTGATAATATAATCTTCCAAACTTCCATCCTCCTTTGTAAATCAATCGTTGATCGTGCCAGCTGATAAGTTGCATAATTAAACCCGCCTCCTTGCAAAATTAACACTTATGACTGAACTGACTTGTTAATTATGAACATTGTGCATCGCATGGGACATTAGATTAATTTATATAGGATTTAAAAATATTGGATTTAAAGTGGTGATAAAATTTATTATTAGATATGATAAATTTTGTTAACGTAGAATTTGATCTTTTAGATGAATAAATGATAAATGATACGAAATAAAATAAAGTGTTTTTTTTCTCTTAGATAAAATTTCAAATTTAAAAAGATGGTATTTTATTTTAATAATAAATTGAAACCTTTAATTTTAATTTTACGTGGCGCTTTAAAATAATAATCTTACGTGGCATAATCCTACACGTAACGCTCTAAAAATACTAATCCTACATGATTCTCTAATAATTTTTATAAAATCTAAATCCTAGGTGACTCTCTAAATTCTTGGGAAAAAACTCCCCTTCATATATATACCAGTTTGTGCCCGGGCGATGCCCAAATTATTGATAAAATTTTAGTATAAACTTTTTTATTTGCTTGAATGTTAAATACGGTCCTACAATACATTTTGATAATCTAAGATATTTAGACATATGATTCCATATCGCTTATTGAATTAAATAATAGTGTACTTTTTGTAGTTTTGTTTGTAAATAGATATGTACGTTATTATTAACTTGAAATTATTTTGTTGAACTTAAATTATTATTTTTTTCTTACTAATTCTCTATTTTTTTAAATAAATTAAATATGTTATAAAAAAAATTTTAAAGAACTTTTTAAACAGAATTTTATGATGGAAATAGAACTTGAGTTATAGGATATTTATAAAAAGTTATGATTAATTTTGTATATATGAAATATTAGAAGTATATTGATAATAAAACTCTATACAACATTTTTATCTTTACAAAACTATCCAAAATTCACTTACTTGGTATCATATGTGTCACGATAATATCTATTTTTCGCCTACGGGGCGCGACACTTGGCGAAAAACTAAAATGCCAAGTCGGTCTAGATATTATTCAGTCAGGCCACGAGATAGCGACACTTGACATTCTATTTTTTCGCCAAGTGTCGTGCCACGTAGGCAAAAGTAGATATTATTGTGACACATGATACTAAGTAAGTGAATTTTGGATAGTTTTTTTAAGATAAAAATGTTGTATAGAAAGTTATTATCAATATACTTCTAATATTTCATATATACAAAATTAATCATAACTTTTAATAAATATTTTATAACTCGGTTCTATGTCCATCATAAAATTCATTTTAAAAAGTTCTTTAAAATAAGATCCATTAATAATCATTTAATTTATTTGAAAAAAATAGAGAATTAGTAAAAAGAAAAAAAAAACAATTTAAGTTGAATAAAAATATTTTTCAAGTCAATAATAACATAGATATCTATTCACAAACAAAACTGCAAAAAGTACACTATTATTTGATTAAATAGGCGATATGGCATCGTATGTCTAAAAATCCTACATTATCAAAAGGGATTGTAGCACCGTATTTAACATTCAAGCAAGAAAGTTTATAATGAAATTTTATCAGCAATCTGGGCATCGCCTGAGCACAAAATTAGTAACTAATATATAAAGCTAAATTTTTAGCCAGGTCACGAGAAATGACACTTGGCGTTTCAATTTTTCGCCCGGACGACGTCCTATTTATCATTTTTCCATGCCATAAGCCCATAACCCCTTATTTGTCAAGGTAACTAACATGATCATCACCTTAATTTATTATTATTTATTATAGCAATTTCTATTTATATTATTATTATTATTATTATTATTATTATTATTATTATTATTATTATTATTATTATTATTATTATTATTATAGAAAAATAACAAAAACCTACAAAGTCAATCAATTTACAAGAAATTAGTAGGAATTGAAACTGAGATACAATTTGAGCCCCCACCCCTCTAGGTGTAGCGAACCATTAAAGATATGATGTGAGCAGCTGCACGAGCACCAATATCCTGAGTCCTAGCGAACGCCAGAACCCACTCCAACAACGCAACAACATCTTTCTCTAATTCCCCCAAAAAAGAAAACGAGAAAGGATGAAAACCATAGCCAATAACCCTGCAACGTGCCCCATACTTGTCCCGCTTCCGCTTAGCCGCAACCGATACAACACGACCAAGAACGAAGTCAAACAACCCAAATTGTGTCAAAAGAGAAGACCCCGTCAAGTCAACACATATATCAAGGCCTCTTTCCCAGGAATAAAGCAACACATCTGCTTGTTGAAGAGCCCCATCGTTCCCTCCAGTCAACCCAACATTAACCTCCTTTCTTGCAGAAATCCTAGAGAGAAAACAAATATCAACAAGGGTATCACGAATAACGTTGTGCCGATGTTTAATACCCACCATCCCAGCACAAGACATTGCACGATCCCTATAAATATCCCCATTAAAAACCCTTGAGCAAGCAGAACACTGTGTCGAAACGGAGAATAAAAGCACACCCAACCGGTAGCAAAGAACACAACAGTAAGTCTTACTATCATAGTCTGACCCAAACCTGATATTGGGACCGCTCGCAATCACACAGAAGTGTGATCTCCGTTCTGGGACTTCCATAAGTCAACTTGATGTGGAGATAAGGAGAAAGTGGATTCTGCAGATGCAGTGACCTTCGTGAAATATATATCTGCTAATTTATTCATGACTTTGGGCAGCGATCTCACTAAAAATACCCATAAGGTCAGTTTCCACAATCCTATTAAAATGACTAAGAGCACCATCGAAGGCCGGTCCTGGACCAACAATACTAGAATTGCGAAGAAGCGTAGCCTGAACACCAGAAGACTGCAAACGTGACGCAAGGAAAGCATTGCCGAACATCACTATTATTATTATTATTATTATTATTAAATGATTATTAATATTATCAAAAGATGGAATCATACGAGTAATCCAGTACTCGCTCCATATTTTTTTGGTTTTTATTTTAATCCTAGATCATCAACCTAATATGATCATATGACAGTGGTGATATATTTTTTTTTTTATTTTACTGATATAATTATTAAGTTCATTAATTCATTGCATGAGAACTAGATTGAGATAAATTTAACATAGATACTATTATACAAATAAAACTATATATAGAAAGTACAACTTTGTTTCTCAAATGCGGAGTATATTTCTATTATATATATACTTCTTATAATGTTCTTGTAATAAATCAATGATATCCTATGTCAAATGATCTTACATCTGAAGTCATTCAATTAGGATGAAAAATGTTTATCCTATAATAATTCAATCGGTCGATACTATGGAGTATAGATATTTTGAACAAATTGTATACATGTATACTTAATTGGATGCCAACTTGATTAGATGGCAAATGTTTAAAATGCAATACTCACAATTTGATACATACCAAGCATAACTTGTTTGCATTTTACAATTACGAGATTGTGGAATCAAGCTTCACTAGATGCACTTTGATGTGAGGATTATTTTACACTTCTCTTCACCTCCTCATAATATATATGTATGACTTAGCTTGCTAACCTAGAACAAAGTGCATTGACATGTGAGATGTTTTGCGTCGGTATTACCCTATTCCCTACCTTTTAAAAAAAATACTCACTAGACTTCATATTAGATTTCATCTATACATTTGTGTCTTTGAATGAAGCATAACTTAAAACATATTGAACTTTTTGACAAAAGTTGAGGTAATTTTTTTATATTTTATTTTATTCCAAATGGGCAACATAGTGAAATTAATTAAGAAAATATTACGTTATTTTTTAACGAGTTTGATGAGAAATTGTTGAGCTCATGAGAAAACCCACACGTGAGTGAAAGTGTTGTCTCATATTGAAAGAGTATAAAAGTAAAAGTGAAGAGAAATATTGGAATGTGTATCCCACATTGAAGAAAAGATAAAGTCGTGTCCAGTTTATAAGGCTAAGGGGCTACTCCCCTCATTGCCATATGGTTTTGACGTGGAACCTCTTTGATCGTATAAAGTGGATACTTATGACGGGTGTAGCCAGACCCGTTTATCAGAACTCTATCAAAAACAGACGGCTGAGACTATTCCTAACGATTTGGAACGTGGCATATCATCATATTAATATATACAATGTTTCAGCTAATAAAAAGTTTGGTCACTGGTTTTGCTAGTTTATATTTATATTGTTACTAAAATAAATGACCCTTTAAATAATTGTATTACGTGTTACTCCCTATTTTTATAATTGAAGAGTATGACCACTATTATACACATGTAACGTCATAATTCTTATTATTGGTAATTGTCGTTGGGTACTATATATATTTGATGTAGACATCTATTCAGCTACTCCAATATATAGGTTGAGCCATTTCAGCTAATTTTATAACTTCATTTGTAAATCAAGCTTTAATTTTCTACTTTACTACTAATATTTGCATTGTTAGGTTGATCATGGATTTTGGGAGCATAACTGAGTTTTTAGCAAACAAAACTATTTTAATTACTGGTGCTACTGGCTTCATTGCTAAGAGTACGCATTCTTACTCCTGCTCTTTTAATAGCTACTCGTATTGATTGATCTCTTTTTCTTTATTATATAACGTGTTTGCACGACGATTTATTTATGTAGTTCTTTTGGAGAAGATACTTCGGGTTCAACCAAATGTGAATAAACTATACCTTCTTATAAGGGCTAGTGATGCTCAAGCACTCGAAGCTCGGCTTCAAGATGAGGTATGCCTATTACATACAAAGTTACATAATTAGTAGGTTATGTAGCAACGTAGCTCATCATCATAACAATGTTGTTGTGGATGTAGGTGTTAGGAAAGGAGTTGTTCAAAGTACTAAGAGAAAAATGGGGATCAAGTTTCGAGTCTTTCGTGTCGGACAAAATAAGTGCAGTCGCCGGTGATACTTCGTACGAGAACTTAGGACTTACTGATGATCAAGTGAAAGAAATGTACAATGATATAGATATTGTTATCAACGTAGCTGCAACCACAAGATTTGACGAAAGGTAACACTCTACAATACTAAGATCATGCTCTTTTGTTTATTTATTATATGGTAATTTCCAATAGTTAGGAAATGCGCATGATAAAGCTGATAGATTTTCATTATATTGCTCATGAACTAGTAGGGGTCGAGTAGCTCGTGAATAAAAAAAAAAAATAAATAAATAAATTTCGTATACTATGTTCATGGTACAAAAGTACGTAGTTATTGAATTTAATTAGAAGGAAAATGGAAAATTCATTTTTTATGAAAACGTTTTATTAAAGGAAGGCAAAAATTTAATAATAAAGGTATTATTATTCTATAATAAGCTAATTACGTATTAAGTTATCTTTCTTAGCTTATTTATGTACGAAGTATGTACTAGCATTCCTTTTCATTGGCAAATGGAAAGTTAGCTCACCTCATGGTACAAAAGTACTTCGTTGTAGAATTTAGAAGGAGAGAAATGAAAGAGGATTGAAGGAATAATGCAAAAAAGAAACGGAATACGTACTATATTATCTTTGAAAGTATCAAATACTTCGTACATGGCATAAACAGGTTTTATAATTAACGAATTAAAATACATTTTGTATCCAACTACGTATTTTTCGTATTAGCAACATTTAGAATGATTGACCTTAAACTATGGTTACAAAGTTATATTATTATATGAATACGGTAAAAGGTACAAGATACTAAACTTATTTTGGGATGGGAGAGAGTATCTTTTTGTCTGAATATATACTCCGTAGGATTTTAGGGATAGAAATTTAATTATTGAACAATAATCATGCATATATAGGTTAATACTTAATTAATAAAATCTTACGAAAGATTAAGAAGTTTGAAGGCCCAAATGAAAAACGATGCCAACACTATACTCTAATAGTCTAAATAAGCCTTAGCCTTGGAACGAAATTCTTTATCTCAAAAAATGCTCGTTGCTCTATATTGTGCTTAGTATTATTCTTAATATCAACAAAAGTTATAGTGAACTCAAGTTATTAGAGACCGAGATTTTCTCCTTAACCTTGCGAATGTGTGACAAGCAATTGACAAAGCGTCAAAGCCATGCCAGCTGAGATGCTTTACAAAAATAGAAATTTCAAAAATTTCATGTTACATTTTTATGGACCACCCACTTAATATTTAAATATCTTGAGCTCGTGGGTCAGCTTGTCTAATCATCAACGCTAATGATATATTATTGCTTTAAATTATTATAGGTACGACATTGCATTGGGTGTGAATACCCTTGGACCTAAGCATGTTATCGACTTTGCAAAGAATTGTATTAACATAAAGTTGCTCATCCATGTATCAACTGGTAAGACATTAAATTTCTATCTTTGTACTGTATATAATTGTTCTAAGATTGAATTTAAAGTCTATCTCAATCTCTAACCATGAATTTTATATCTAATGTTAACTATTCTATCTATGACTTGTAAGTAATATTTGAAAAGTTGATGACATTCTTGTCACGCTGACTCTGACATTATGTCAAAAGTTCAATGTAGCTAAAAGTCTAAGCTGATGATTGTTTTTAGTTTAAAAATATATATCGACGAGTACTAAGAAATTAAAATTATATATATTTATTTATTTTTCAGCATATGTGTGTGGAGAGAAAGCGGGTATAATATCTGAAAAAGCACATGCCATGGGTGAAGCTTTAAATGGTTTGGTTGGTTTGGATATTGAAAACGAGAAGAAGATTGTTGCGGAAACTTTAAGCAATCTTAAAGCCAATGATGTTCCTGAGAAGGTTATTAGACAAACTATGAAGAACTTGGGAAGTCAAAGGTAAGAATTCTTTGAATTTAGTTCCTATGAACTAAAAACTTAAATTATAACCTTAAGGTCATAGGTTCGTATTAGATTGTGAAATCACATATAGAGAAGTGAAGTGAGTAGTTTTCTAATAATTTGTCTCCTAAGAAATCAACATGTATGATTGGACTAATAAGATGTTTGATTGTAATATTTTATCATATAATTTAATATTTGTGGAACAACATTGGTTACAACTTTACTTTTGGTTTGGTATTTTATTTTCGTTATTAGGTAGCTTGTAGATGGAAAAACTTATTTGAATATGGATTTTATATATCATGCTTGAGTGTTAGAAAGGGAAACTAGAGATAAGTAAAAATTGAGCAATTATATATGAGTAACAATTTAGTTGTAAGTCCTTGTAACAAAGCAAATCATATTCTTTTTTACAATTGGATTATTATATGTTATTTCCTTAGATTTTCATATAAACAAACTAAACGATTAAAGAAAAATGAAGAATTTGCAATTATATATCTTTACATCTCGACAGTTGTACTTTTATCCGCATTTAATTTCAATATAATGTTTGATTTACTAATTGAGAAAAATTAATAATATATAATTAATGCTTATGATTGCACACTTCAGTCTAATATCGATACACTTCTAATTAATTCATTAATAGGGCAAAGTTGTATGGATGGCCAAATGCGTACGTATTTACAAAAGCAATGGGAGAGATGCTTGTCGGGCAGCTTAGAGGCAGCTTATCCGTGGTTATCATGAGGCCTACCATTGTGTGTAGTACATTGAAAGAACCATTCTCGGGTTGGGTTGAAGGTTGCAGGTATACGTTAGCTTTCTAGTACAAGTATATATACTACTTATTATACATCTAATTTCCTATTATGCTGTAAGACATTTAAACTAAACCATTTAAGGGCATGCAGGACTATTGATAGTATTGCTGTTATGTATGGAAAAGGATACCTAAGTTTGTTTTCCGGTGATGGTAGCTCGGTCTTGGACTTGGTTAGTGTTCATTAACTTGTCGATTTTGTACTTTAATTGCAAATTTCTTATACTTAAAAGTAGCATTTGAAATATTTTATTTTATTTTATTTGATGCATTATAAGCTATTTCATACAATGTGTTACGGAGTATATATATATGTATCCTAATACAAATTCAAAATATTACTCCTTCCATTTCATAATGTTAGTCTCATATACTATTTAGGGCGTTTTAAAAAATCAACCCATATTGAATATGTTCCATTTTTAACTTAATTTTTTTGGAATTAATTATTTGTGGATTGATGACATGACTCTAAGTAAGGAAATCTCTACCTTTAATTATGCAATTATGACTTATGCTTTCCCAAAAAAAAATCAAAAAACTTAAATAAGGTAAACTAATTATGAATTATTCTATACTTTAATATTAGATTCTAAATATTCTTCTTTTCTTATTTCATGTGATTGATTCCATATGAGACTAACATTATGAAACGGAGATAGTATCAAATTTATATTACAACCAGTGGCGAATGCAAGCCATTTGAGTGGGGTCCCTTGACCCCACTTGAACATAAAAAAAGATTTTTTTAATAAAATTATTATTTTTTCAATAAAATTACTTGTTTTTTTTTAATATAAAATGACCCCATTAAAATTAACCAAATGCATTTTGACCCCGTTAAATATTTTTTCAGGATCCGCCACTAATTACAACAGTACTATCCATGTACAATACTTTTTAAACAAAATTCAACTACTAATTCAAGTCATCATACAATATGTGGTCTACAAGAGATCATTTTTGTTGCTATAAATGCTTTAATTAAGCCTTTTCTTGTAATAGGAGTAGATTTGAAAAACTACTTCTATGTGGAAGCTAACTAGACCCGGCCATCCGTAGGAACTAGTCTAGCCACTAAGTGCGCGACCTGATTTCTATTTAATTTTAATCCCCACGTTTCGTTCAAAAAAAAAAAAAAAAAACAAAAACAAACTAGGCCTTGCAAAACCGGGCTTCTCGGTCCATCTCGGGCCAAGCTCAAGTTTGTGATAAAAAACTACTGACCTAACTTGCATTTGGTCCAAAAATAGCGAGTTTATTAAATTTTGGACAGATCTAAATAATATTATAACATTAACTAAATACAAAAATTTGATTTCCCAAAACAACCCAAAAAACAGGCCTAGCCTAAAGTTCAAGCCCCGGTCGGGTAGGGTAATGGGCTTTGCTGCTTGTAATCAGCTTTAAGCTAATTTCTTGTCATCTAGCACTCGAAACACGTTTACTAAAAGCGACTTCTGTCTTACTCAAATTCACTTTCTAACCAAATGCTCGTTCATATTTACTGATTATATCAGCTAATTTCGAACACATCCGTAGAGTAGCCTTAGTAAAAAGAATATTGTCATCAGCAAAAAAGATCACCTTGTTGAAGCCCCCTAGTTGGAGTTACAAAGCCCGAAATTTCACTATTCACCTTAAAAGAGAATGAGACACTCCAAATACAATTCATAACTCTGCTAATCCACACATCACAAACACCCAATTTTTCCATCACTTTCTCCAGAAAAACACCACTCAACTCTATCGTATGCCTTACTCATGTCTAATTTTAGTGCCACTGAACCATCCCTTCCTTCCCCCTTTCTTTTCATAGAATGAAAAATTTCGAACGCAATGAGAGCATTATCCGTTATCAATCGACCCGGCACAAAAGCACTCTGATTTACAGAGATAATATCATTTAGAAATGGCTTTAACTTATTAGCCAAGACCTTGGATATAATTTTATAAATCACATTACAACAACTAATTAATCGGCCTAAACTCTGTCATATCTTTTGGGTCATTACATTATCGGAATCAAGACAATGCACGTTCTATTTATTTCATCTATATATATTAACATTCCCCTTCCACCAATTTTTCACAAGGGTAATAATATCGGGACCACCGATATGCCAAATTTTCTGAAAAAATAAAGCATGTATACCGTCAACACCAGAAGCCTTAAGTAAAATCTTTATTTCCTTTAAAAAAAATAAAAATAAAAATAAAAAAAATAAAAAATAAAAAATTTATTGGAAAATTATATCCATTCAAAAACATTATGAATGTGTCCCATTTTTCTACGCAAGATCTACCTTATTAACTTTATTTAATTTTTGTGAATTTCGTTTCATCGTTTTAATATAATGAATTGATTTCTCAACTATATCCAAGGTCATCCTACCAAGCTTAGGCCGACCAGATACTATCTTAAAATTTGGGCTATCAAAAATAAATAATGTGTAATTACAATATGGATAATGATAAGGGTGAAGCATAGTCCAAATGGTTAAAGCTTCCTTCTTGGTTTCAAATAATTTTGGGATCAATTCTCATTATCTGTTTTTGTGGCTCTCTAAACAACAAAAAAACAGTATGAATAATGATATGTAGTCTTATATATATATATATATATATATATATATATATATATATATATATATATATATATATATATATATATATATATATATAATGCTCAGTCAATAAAATACCGTGAATTGGTGTACTTCTTTATTAGCTTCTTATATATCCACTCCTTACTCCTTGGGACCATGTTTATCATTTTCCTTTCAATATTTAGAACTTATTTTCGAGATATCATTATATAATGATATTTTCTTTACTAGAACCAAAACATATTAGGGGTGGTTCTGGACATGTGCAGGGTGGTCGATTGCATAGGGCCCCCTAAGTGAAACTACTATAAAAGGACCCCGATTTTTGAAACTTATACAAAGTAAAGAGAAAACTTGTTAATCAATAATCTATTTTTCAATTGTATCATTAAATTTATAATTTAGTAAAATATTTTTTTTCAAAGAAATGATTTTAGAGCCCAATTTAACAAAATTACACCGAACCTCTTTCAGTGTTAGCATTTGTAACCCCGCCTCTGAAACATGTATCCGAATACATCTTCAAATAAACTGATATCATCCTTCTGTTTAAATAGTGATGTCCTTATGCTTATTAAGTTATTATTATAAACCAAATACATCAGCAAAATCATCGTCATCATACAGTTGGTATATACGCCAAAATTTTTTTTAAAAAAAAATCATTTTCAATTGATATAAATGGTAATTTATTCAGCCTTTTTATTGTAACACTGTAGAACACAAATAGCACTGTCCTTTAACAACCAATTGTGTTGGTCGAAGCAACTGTCACATGAATTATTAATACAATTAAATTGTATTTGGAAAAAGAATAATCACATCTTTTCAAAAACATTAATACTCCGTCTATGATTGGCCCCATTTTTCTAAGCAAATATCTCTTAGTAACTTGAACTCCACAAACATTCCTACTACCTTTTCAAATTATTAATATATCAATTTAAGACTACAAACCCGTATTATTTAATGATTTAAAGTTTTAACTTATGTGAGAAGTAAATATGAAATCACTCACTTGAAACATTTTCTTACTTTTACCTTCTCTTAAACTTTTAGTTGAGTTGATCCTTTAATAAAAATCGATTTCTTTAATCTAACACTTCAACTAAAGCTCGTGTTATTTTTAGCTTTTATTACGAATAAAAGTCAATGATATGGTGATAAGGATAATGACCCTAACTTGTATTATGCAGATACCGGCAGATATGTTTGTGAATTCGATTATTGTGGCAATGAAGACTCACATAAATCAATCAAATTTGACTGTATACCAAGTAGGAAGCTCGTATAGGAATCCAATAACTTTCGATGAAGTGCATGATATTCTTTTTCGCTACTTCACTAAAAATCCATGGACAAATCGTGATGGTAACCTTGTCAAGATTAGGAGAGGTTTCGTGCTGAGCAACATATTCATATTTGAAATCATCTTCTCCTTATTGCACTTTATTGTGCAAATGGTTAGTTATTTTTCTCGTATATTCCAAAGTTTAAATCTATTAAGTAATTTTAATCATTTATACTTACCAAGCTACATTATGTTTAACTTTATTATATTGTTTATTAATATGTTTTTGTAGGCTTTAATTTTGGCTAGTCGAATGGGTGGTAGTAGCTTGCAACATAGTTTGCTTAACTTCGACAAAAAGCTAAAAATAGCAATGAGGCTAGTGGAATTATACAAACCCTATGTATTTTTCAAGGGCATGTAAGTTGAACTCTGGCTCAACATATATTATATTACGTGTTACGTATAAATTACCAAAGACGTTAAAATTCATAATGAGTAATTTCCGCATAATAAGTAAAGGAAAAGATTGGAAGGTTTAAAAAAATGGAAAAAAAAAATGTTTTCCTCCGTTTCTATTAGACATTTTGTAAGGAAAATTACACTGAATTCACTACATATCACTATGGTTATAAGTTTTTTGGTCTTTTGATTTCAAAGACATGACATATTTCATAAAAAAGAATTTAAAAATTAATTTAAATACATTAGAATCATTAAATTATTTTAAAAGCTGACAACAAATAGGATTTTGTAATTTACAGTTTTGCAGATACAAATACGGAAAAGTTGCTTATTACTGCCCGGGAAAATGGTTTGGATGAAGATGCCTTCAACTTTGATCCCTTAAGCGTCAACTGGAAAGATTATTTCTTCAATATCCACCTCCCATCAATTGTTAAGAGCTTATTTTAGAACTACGTACGTTACGTTTGCTAGGCCATCTTCTTATTCTCGTTCGAATTGAACAAACTCGTTACATAATTTTTAATTGTTACATGCTAATTATGTATTTGATTAATTATAATTTCTATTATAGATGTCATAATGGTTCAATAATGATGTCTATTTGTTTTTCAACGAAAAATGTGATGTTTATTCTTTTAGATTTGATCTCTTGAAAGTTTGAACACATTCTACAAACATATTGGAACTACGTATAGTAGTTTAAAGGTTATGAAAATGACTCGTGTTATTATGTAAAATGTTGTTAGATCACTCATATTTTGAGCATGTTTCATAAGGCGTACAAGGGTATTATTTTGCCTTAAAATAGATTCAACAAACCATTATTCCATCATCTAGTGTTTGATAAGAATGTCTAGGTAACAATAACATTTACTTGAGGGTAATGTTTTTCAATCACCCTCTTAGATCCAAAAATCCCCTTGTTTCGCAAAGAGGGTGATTTTGGGAATGCCGCAAGTCCCCGTATTAACTTTCTTGTATTAGATTTGGAAAACAATAAAAAAAAAAAAAAAAAAAAAATTTGCCATCTATGTGTACGATCAAACAAGGCAATTATTTTTGCCCTCTTTGACTATTATCAAGCAGGGAAAATATTTTCGACGTCTTTGAGTGTAACAAGCCTCTGTAACAATTCATGAGCAGCAACTACTTTCACCCTCTTGCTCAAAATTCGCCCTCTTAGCTTAAAATCAAGCATGGCAACTTCAAAAACAATTCATGAGCATCAACTATTTTCACCCTCTTGTTCAAAATTCACTCTCTTAGCTTAAAATCAAGCATGGCAACTTCAAAAGATTTACCTCTTTGTTTTAAATTAAGCACGGCAATATAAAATAAACTCGCCTTGTTTGTTCAATTTTTTTTTTAAACACTAAATCTGAAACAGAAACAAATTAATCATTTTTGTAGCCATTGATGTTAATACTTATTCAAAAGTATTATAATGTCTTGAAACCCAAAAATACTAGATACTTTTATAGCTACGAAACCATTCATAAAATTCTATCAGACCCAAAAGTATAACAATGTGTTGATGCCTTGGTTTGCATTCGTAAGATTCTGGCAAATTTTATTGATTTGGGCTTAATCCATCTATAAAGCCCAATATTGTTCAATGATGAAAATACCCCTCCTATAATCCAGCTCATCGTCCTTAATCATCACATAGTTACTCTATATTACGAATTTAATTTTAATCTATATCGTGCTGAGTTTCTTTAAAAAAAGGAAAATGCACTAAGCTAGTTCTTTCATGTTACTCTCTCCATTTTGTAATAATTGCAACACTTTCGTTTTACTACATCCGTTTCATAATAATAGCACTATTCTATTTTTTTCCACTCTACCACTAATCGCACTTGAATTGCACAATTTTTTTTATTTTTTTTTATTTTTATTTTTTTAAATATTTTTCTCTCCTACCAATCCCTTTTGCACTACCTTCTTATTTTATTATCTCTCTATTACTAACAATTAATTATATCTCCAATAACTATACTTTATATTCAATTTCTTTGTGGCCTAGTCAGCCAAGGACGGATCTAGGAATTTAATATAGACCGGGCCGGATCTCTAATGCATATTCAATTATTCATAAGTAAACTTTTAGAATTCTACAGCAAAGAATAAGAAAGATTATACGTGTTTAGGGGATTTTTCCCCGCCACGTGGTCCAATCAGCACCTGCCATGTGTCAGCCACGTGGACCAATTAGGGGCTGCCACGTGTCCTATTTCAAGAGGTCCAATGTGGACCAACCATGCCACGCCAAGTGGCACCAGATTGCCAACCTGGAAAACGGCCAACGAGGCCCGAATCCCGAGGCAAGCTCAATCTGTCCTAGGTTTACCATTTAACCTAGTGTTGGGCACGTACTTTGAGGCTATAAATACAGTAATTAGCCTTCATTAAAGATATCCAGAATTAATTAATCACCTCACCAAGAGAAGCCTAAACCCTCGTGCATACTACTTGCTAGACCAAACTTAGTGTTAATTGCACATCTCGATCTCTCCTCCCCTTAGAGGAACCAGATCACTTTTACTTTCCGCACCTTTTACTCCTTAAACACGTTCTAACTTGATCGTCGGAGGCGGAGCTCCCACCAACAGGATTTTCCGTTGTTTTGCAGGTACAAGCGCACGGATCCAGTCCCGAAATTGTAACTCTCCCGCAGGACATAAAAAAACCCCAAAAACCTTTTGGCGCCGTCTGTGGGGAGAGTACTTTCGAGATGGAATCATAGTACCGATTCTAAGTGAGAAGTGTCCCATGGACGACCCCCTGGTTCAGACGGACCAGGATACTGACAATGAAATTGAAGTCGAGACTCATACGACCTCTAACGAACCTTAAGAGCTCGACGCACCCGTCCCACCGAAAGGAGGCAACGGGAGGACTGCCTGGCTGGATCTAGTAAACCAGCCGGCCAACCGCTTGATCATCAACAGGCGGCAGAGGGATCTGCCCCCATCACCAGAAATGAACTCATGACCTTCATGAATAGTTTCAAGGGGGAGATCTAGGAGCTTATCAACAAAAAGGCAATTGTCCCACCAAAGGAACAATCGGCTAGAAGACCTTCCCATTCTGGGAGGAAGAAGCCTGTAAAGGATCGGGAGGCGACTCCTTACCCTAGACCTAGGGAGAGGGAGGCGCCAGTGATCGATCTAAATAAGTACCGCTTCCCCTCACCAGGGAAGAGAAAGCCCATCCGTCATATTCAGCCGGACTACTCTGATGCTCGAATGTTGCTCGAACAGAAGAAGAATGACCGACTGTCAGAGTCGGCCTCTACATCTGATTTTCAAGACAGTCTGCATAATACCTCCCTGAGGAATTCAAAATCAAATTATGAGAGCCAGACGGCCGGAGCCTCCTCTCGTTCTGGTTCCCAGAAACATCATGCAGCCCCGTATGTGCCTCCTCAACCATACGTTCTGTAGTCCCAATATTTCATGCAGCCTGCTCTTTTTGGAGGACAGGCGATAAGGAATGTCCAGCCTTTGGATTGGCAACTTAGGTTGCTCAAACTTGGAGAACATCCCTCCGCCTTCTCTAAGGAAATAATAGAGGCCGCCCAGCTGGCCAAAGTAAAGAATGTGTTGGTAGGGGCCTATGACGGTACTTCCAACCCTGAAGACCATTTGATGGCGTACACCAACCTTATGTACCTCCACGGGTTGGATGATGCCACATGGTGTAAGTGTTTCCCGGCCACATTGAAAGGCATAGCCCAGCAGTGGTTCGACAACTTGCCGACCGGGTGCATTAATAATTTCAAGACCCTCGCCTACCTGTTCACTTCAAATTTCGCAATGAATATTCCTGCTAAGAAGACCGCCCTTGACTTGGCGGCCATACAACAAGGAGAGAAGGAAGGGCTGCGCTCCTACATCAAGAGGTTCAATTTGATGAGAATTCAGATACAGGGACTACCTGATGAAGTATCTTACACAGACTTTTTCAAAGGTCTGAAGGACGGTTTGAACTTCAAATTCGACCTTGTCAAAGAGGGTGACCACCCTCCAGGAAGCAATGATGGAGGCGGACGCCTACATTCAGGCGACCAACCTCTGTAATGTTGGAAAGCAGTCGGACCAGAAGAAGTCCGACAAAAAAGAGAGCCGACCAAAGCAGTCGGCCAATAAAGAAGATAGAAAAAGGAAAGAGGTCTGGGTGGCTGACTCCTCTGAACAGCCGTCCCAGAAGAAGAAGGAATTTAAACCATACTCCCCCAAGTATGAGTTTAACAAGGATAGCTATGCCATTCTCAAGGAAATCAAGGACCGACTCTCAATAGAGAAGCCGGCTGCCATGAAGAGTTTCGTCAACAATCGGAACAAAGATAAATATTGCTATTACCATGAGGACATTGGTCACGACACCAATGAGTGTATCAGCCTCAAGCACCTCTTGGACCGCCTGGAAGACAAAGGAGACCTCAACTCCTATGTCAAGAAATCAAAGGGTAACCAGCACCCCAAACACAAACAGGCAGGCAAGAAGAGGTCGACACCTGCTGACAGTTCGGACACTAACGAAGCTCAAATCTATACTATAGTAGGAGGCTTCGCAGGAGGAGGCCCTACTATCTGGGGCAACAAGGACACCATCAGGCGTCTAGAAGTTAACTCCGTTGACCAAGGACGGACCTCCAAAAGTTCATTTCCAGAAGTTGTTATCACTAAGGAGGACTTAGGGGAAATCAGGGGGCCGCATGACGACCCCATTGTAATTGAATGCAAGGTGGCCAACCAGAGAGTTGGCCGGATTCTCATAGATACTAGGAGTTCACTGATCTCATCAGCAACAAGTGCTTGGCCAAGCTCAAGTACAGGCCCGACAACATACACCCGGTCTCCCATCCCTTAGTAGGATTTGGAGGAGGTGTCGTACACCCAGTTGGACGGGTGGACCTGCCTATCCGCCTGGGCGAGAAAGCGGAGGGTCGTCACATGGTGGTCCGGTTCTTGGTGGTCGAAGAACTGTCGGCCTACAACATGATCTTAGGGCGACCCACCCTGAATAATTCAAAAGCTGTCATCATTCCATCTCTCATGCTTCTCAAGTTTAAGAGAGATGATGGAACAGCCGGCTCCCTAAGGGGAGACCAGAAGATGGCCACAGAGTGTTACCTCTCTGATATCAAGACCAATGTGGCGGCATCCGGCCCCAGTGGAGAGACTACGGATCTTGAGCAAAGCAAGGAGGCTGCGCCTGCCCCATCAGCAGCCGACAAGAAGAGAAAGGTCACCCATCTGGAGGCCGAGAGAAAAGAAAAACAATAGCAATCACTAGCCGAGGAGCGGTCAGATGAATTCCGTCCTCAGCCGGCTGGTGAACATATAGACCTCGTCCTGGACGACTCTTGCCCTGAGAGAACTGTTAAGGTCGGGACGACTGCTTTTGCTGAACTTGGTGTTGACCTCCACCAATTGTTAAGGGAATTCAAATATATATTTTCATTTGAAGTCCAAGAGATGCAAGGCATAAGCCCAGATCTGGCTGTACATAAGCTCGCCGTGGATCCCAAAAAGAAGTCGGTCAGGCAAAAGAAGAGGAACCATGGCGAGGAACGAAGTCAGGCGCCAGCCGTCGAGGTTAGGAAATTGTTGGACGCAGGATTCATTCAATAGTGTTACTTCCCAGACTGGGTAGCAAATGTTGTTCTTGTAAAAAAGTCGAATGAGACTTGGCGCATGTGTGTAGATTACACAGACTTGAACAAGGCATGTCCCAAGGACAGTTACCCGCTCCAGAAGATCGACCACTTGGTCGACTCTACAGCTGGCCATGCCTTGATGAGCTTCATGGACGCCTACTCAGACTTCCATCAGATACCCCTGTGGAAAAAATATCAAGAGAAGACGGTCTTCGTCACAGACCAGGGGTTATTTTGCTATACTGTCATGCCGTTCGGACTAAAGAATGCGCTTGCCACCTTCCAAAGAATGATAAATACGGTCTTCTTCAACCAGATTGGAAGGAATGTGGAGGCGTACATACATGATATGATTGTTAAATCTAAACTCCGGACGGACCACCTAGCTGACCTCCGAGAAACATTCACCACACTCAGGCGGCACAAGGTCATGCTCAATCCCAAGAAATGTGTTTTTGGTGTTGAGTCTGGGAAGTTCCTTGGATTTCTAATCCATCAAAGGGGGATAGAGGCTAACCCCGAGAAGGTACAGGCGGTCATAGACATGAAATCGCCCCGCACTGTTCGAGAAGTTCAAAAGCTTACGGGTTGCCTGACGGCATTGGAAAGATTCCTCAGCTGGTCAGGCGACAAGTGTCTCTACTTTTTTCAAGCTATTAAGAGGAAGACCATGTTTGAATGGGGGCCGGATGCAGAGGCGGCCTTCCAGAAATTGAAACAACACTTGCACTCTTTGCAAAGGCTGGTCAGCTCTCTACCCAAGGAAGTACTATACATGTATTTAGCAGTTTCTGACCATGCTTTTAGTGCCGTCCTCCTTGCTGAAAGGGACGGCTGCCAGCTCCCGGTCTACTTCATCAGTCATATTCTAAAGAACGCTGAGTTACAGTACCCTATAGTGGAGAAGTTTGGCCTTGCCCTTTTCATGGTAGTTAAAAAATTGAAGCCTTACTTTCTGGCACATCCGATTGTGGTCTACACTGACCAACCAATCAAGCGGTCACTAACAACCATGGAGTCGTCAGGCTGAATGATCAAATGGGCCATCGAGATCCAAAGTCTAGAGATCACTTTTGAGCCAAGGAAAGTAGTGAAGAGGCAATCATTCGCTGACTTCATAGTGGAACTAACCAGGCCGACTGATCTAAAGAACTTTGAGCAAGTCTGGAAAGTCTATGTGGACGGGAGCCCTACAATGAATGGTTGTGGTGCAGGCGTTATATGTTAGTTTCTTGAAGGGGACAGATATGAGGATTCACTACGATTTAAGTTTCAAGCCTCAAACAATGAAGCGGAATATGAAGCCCTATTGGTTGGTATCCGCATGTGTAAGGCGGCCGGGGCAAGGAAGATAGCCGCCTATTCAGATTCACAATTGATCGTAAGCCAATACCATGGTGATTACGAAGCCACACATCCGGCTATGATCAAGTACCTACAGGCGGTAAAGCAGGAGGCCGGGACACTTGAAGAATTTCACCTAAATCAAGTGCCCAGGTATGAGAATAACCAGGCGGACGCCCTCTCTAAATTGGCATCATCAGCATCCTGCGACACACCAAGGACGGTTTTCTGTTAAGTAATGGATAAACGAAGCATCGAGGAGGACCCTATTGGGATCCTAGACAGAAGCTCCACCTGGATGGATGACATCCGGGCATACTTAACAAACGACACCCTTCCAGATACTCACTTAGAGGCGGTCCTACTGAAAAAACGGGTGTCTAACTTTGAAATGCATAAAGGGGAACTCTTCAAAAAGGGTTATCTCCAACCTCTCTTCAAATGTGTCACCCCGGAAAAGGGGCGAGAGATATTAGAAGACTTGCACTCGGGATACTGCGCCTCCCACGTAGGCGGCAGGTCCCTAGCTCATAAAACCAGGCGACAGGGATAATTCTGGCCAACCCTGGAAGCAGATGCCATGGAGATGGTGAAAAAATGCGACAAGTGTCAGAGGTTTGGCAAGCTAATCCATCGTCCGGCCACTGATCTGACGGCCATTCATAGCCCCTTACCATTTGCCAAGTAGGGCATGGACGTCTTAGGTTCGTATACCCCTGCAACAGGCGGCCGGAGATACATCCTGGTACCGGTCGACTACTTTACCAAATGGGTAGAGGACGAGGCTGTCAAGGGTATCAAGACCAAGGACGTTATCTCATTCATTTGGAGGAACGTCATTACACGATTTGGGGTGCCTATGTCAATGGTCTTTGATAATGGTCCTCAGTTCGAGACGCCTGTTCTCAAGAACTGGCTGGGGGATCAAGGAATTACATACAACTTTGCATCAGTTGGCCGACCCCAAGCAAACGGCCAGGTAGAAGCGTTCAACAAGATTATCTCTGATGGTATCAAGAAAAAGATTGAAAAAGCAGGCGGCCTATGGGCAGACGAACTACCACATGTTCCCTGGGCCATAAGGACGACTGAAAAAGAGCCGACTGGGGAAACCCCATTCCTCCTGACCTATGGGGTAGAAGCTGTTCAGCCCATTGAGCATTATGAGCCGACTCTTCGTGTCATGTTATATGACGAGGCGGCCAATTGGGAATCCATGCGTCTAGCATTGGACTCACTTCCCGAGCGTAGGGGCAACACAACCTTACGCCATGAGATCTACCGTCTGAAAATGACAAGAACTTATAACAAGAGAGTACACAGGCGTCCACTAAAAGTAGGGGACTTTGTACTACGAAAAATGAAAGCAATCGGCAGGGCTAATGAGTTGGGAAAGCTAACTCCCAACTGGGAAGGACCCTACCGTTCTATGAAGAGGTTAGAGACGGCACCTATTGCTTGGAAACACTAGACGGACGGCTCCTACTTAGAACATGGAATGTGGACAATTTGAAGAAGTATTACTTCTGAATAATGTGGTTGAACAAAAGTTGTTAATAAAACTTGCAATTATTTCAATACTTTGTACCTCAATCAGAGGGGTACGCCGCTTGTACATTCGCAGTTGGCTACTCTCCAATATGTATTTCACTTTTCGTTAGAGGGGCATGCCGTCTGAACATACAGTCGGCTACTCTCCATAGAAGAGGGTCGCCTGAACCCAAAACAGACAGCTACTCTCCTATACTTTTAAGTCTAAGTTAACTTAGCACCTACGTTCGCCATAAACCAAACGAGGCCTAAGGCCGGATGATCAGCCCAGGCGCCAGACCGACTGATCCTACCTAAAAATTAAACTAATACGACCTATCTTAACATCATAGCAGGCGTCCGGCGACATCCCTCCGGATGAGATTCATCGCAGAGAGAAGCTCCCTTTTGGGTGGAATAATGCTCTATAAACTATAAACATACGGACCCGAACGACTGTCCCCAAGGACAACCCTGTTGCCGTTTACACTTGAGACAAAGATAACTATTACCACTAACCGAACCAGTGGTAGTCAGTTTACATCTGAGTCGGATGACCACCTGTCATTACTTGGGATAATTGCAGACGGTACCTTTTGAGTTAATAGCCAAGCAAAACTTGGCAAATCAAGGGGGCCAGCCGGTCTACGCCGCCTGGTACCTCTACTACTCAAATCAGTCTAGTTTGGAACCTAAAAGGTACAAGAACATTTGTTTTTAAGCAAACAAGGGTACTTCGCCACTATTCCAACTAGGTCCACCAATACAGGCGCAGTTGTACATACCAGGTGCCTCATCCACATGAACAGGCGGCCTGTCTCTACCAAACATCAACGCCTTGTAAACTGTCAAAACATTTTGGCATAATTTGGGTGAATAGCCAACGAAACTTGGCGAATAAAGGAAGTCAAGAGGCCTCCGATGCCTGACCCTCCTATTACTTAAACAAAAGAGGTGGTGACTGGATAACCAGTCGCCTTCCCTTGAATGGAACCAAAAGTATTAAAGGATCACCTGTTCTTGAGAACAGGCGGCCGTTCACTGTTGTTTCCTCTAGACCTAATAAGGGAACGTCTATAGCAAATACAGGCGGATCCCATCAGAACAGCCGTCTCGTTTACAAATGGCTTGTTTCCATCAAACTTGGAAAACAATTAAATAAAAATAAGCGCCCAACCACCTAGGTAGCGTCCTTATAAGAACAACGCCAGGCCTACTGAATAGGACAACTGTTCCTCAACTAAGCGGCTACCCATAATGGACCAAGTCAAAACGCTGACTACCATTGTGCAACCTAAACTAATGCTTGGGGAACCCTGCTAAGATCTTGGTACTTAGCCCCTCAACTAAGCCTCCTACGCCTACTTTTTCCAAGACAGCCGCCTAAGCCAAAACGCAACCAACAGGCGGCCTAGGTGATATTTATGAAAATTTTACCAAGGTTGGAAAGTTTGCTATCCTACGCTTTCGCTGGAAGGACAACTGAACTCATGGCCGAAAAATCGTTGAAGAAACAATCAGTCGGCCAGGGGCAGCAATAAAAGTCGGCCGTAACACCCTCTAAGATGTCTTCTGTACTTAGCAACATTTAAATGGCAAAATTTGATGCAAAAACAGTCGGTATGGTAAACAAGCGGCTACGGAAGACATTCTATACTTGGTAAAAAGATTTGGCAAATTAAAATAACAAATATTTATGGACAAGACGACAAAACAATCGTCACATTCATATATAAACAGCCGGCCAAGAAGACCGGCAAAATATTCATCGACCCCGACCCTTGGTCGGGTAAAGAGATGCAAAAAAAAAAAAAAAAAAAAAAAAATATTAAAAACAAAACAAACGACACACAGGCCAAAGAAGAGATAAAAAAGAAGCAGCTTAAGCATGGGAGACAGGGGTCACAATAACGGCGGCCGCCTGATCAGCTTCGGCAATGGGCGCTTGCTCCTCTAGCACACTCTCTTGTGGCTCATTAGCCGGCGCCTGTTCTGCTTTGGCGTCTGTCTCCTCTTTCTCAGTCTCCCCCTTGTCGACGTCCGCCTCCTCCTTCTCTTCATCCTCATCTTCACCATCAGATGAAGAGTCGGCTGCCTTATCCTCCTATTCCTCCTCATTGAGCGCCTGGTTCATAATATTCTTGTTATATTGCTTAGTACAGGCGGCGAACTGGTTCTCCCATTACGCATAGTCCGAGTCTGGGAAGAGGGTTGTCCAAGTCATCTTCATAATGGCAGTAGAGTCCTCCATCATATCTCGGGCCAGGGCCATCTTCTCGGACTCAGCCTTAGCGCTGAGTTACTGGGTCAGGGCCGCCTCCTGGCCTGACAGGCGCTCCTTGAGCTTCTGGTTCGATTTTTTAAGCTCTTCGGCCGCATGTTTTGCATGCTTCAGCGGCTGCAACTGGCTTTGAAGGTCTTTCACCGCCTTCTCCAGCTCCAAGTTTTTCTTCTTGGCCGCCTCCAATTCGGTTTTGACCTGTAAGGTGGCAGTCGCCTGATAATACAGAATGTCAGTTGTTAAAATCTCATTTTGGGCAATCTGAAACATTGCCCGGTCACAATCAGAGGCGGCCATGGCCTTCGCAGCCTTTACCTCCGTATTCTTTTCGTTGATGGGTCGGCGGAGACCATGAACACGAAGCAAGGCCTGCGAATTAACAAAGCAGGCGTCAAAATTTTCCAAGAAACAGGCGGCACTTAAATGCTAATGTTGCCCAATGGCGAAAAATAATCATCAAGTCTACCTCAGAGAGTAGACCCATGATAGAGTCCAAGTCAAGGGTGCCGACTCCCCTGACTGATTCCCTGTCATCTGAGGGAATAGCCTTGACCATAGACTTGGCCATCTCGACCAAGTCCGGCTCCTGATGGCCGCCTGCAATAGAAAACATGGAAAATTAGACAAGGGGAAAGCATCAGGCCGACTGATCCAAGAAATATTGACAAATCTAAACCAATTATTCCTCTTAGAGGCCGAGTGTCCCTAGGGACGGTTGTTTGTTTTGACCCACTTTGAGGGGTCCGCAGCTGCTTTTCAGCCGGATGCTTCCTGGTAGAACCAAGCGTACTCCCAGCCGTCTGTTTCCGAACCTTGGGGTTCGGCTGCTGGGAGGGAGAAGATCTGGGTGCCTAGTCTTGCGACAAGAAAGAGTAATAGTATGGTAAAAAGGGAAAAATGCAGAATATGAAGTTTTGAAAGCTCACTTTGGATTTCTCCTTTGAGGGAGAGTCGGTAGGGGGCCACTTCTGGCCAAGGATGGCAGCGCGTAGAAGGGCGGCTGCTTTCTTGGAGGCGGTAATTTTGTCCATGGCTTCACCTACAAAATGCATCACAGAGTTAGTAAAAATTCAAGCAAAACAAAAAATGCAACATAAAAAGGGTCGACTACCTCTAGTGGTCCGTTAACTAAGGCCACAGGCAGCCAGGAAATACTCATCATACAACCAATTGAATTTGGGTATGCAGTTTAGGGAGATTAACTCTTGTACCCCTGTAGCAGAGTTGGCCTTTATCTCTACTTTGAAGAGACCTTGATCAAGGATCTCCTCCTTAGCCTTACGAGGAATAGGCGGCAGGCCAGAGCCGCCTGCGAGGAGAGGTGGATCCCTGTTCCATCTATTGTACCTCTTGTTGAGAAGTTTGTTGGGGCTGGAAACAATGAAGAAGGTGTTCCTCTAGTCCTTCCACTTGTTCTCCTTCCCCCTTGTCATCAAGTAGCCCTTATGGCTGGAAATCTGGTCCCAGCCGGTACCGCTTGCTTTGGGAGTCTGACTCAGGTAGTTCATTTGGGCGAACGCTTCAAAATTTTGTTCAACCCCATGCATTTCACAGCGGGCCACATAGCCCAGTATGTTGAACCATGAGTTTGGGACCAACTGCCAAAGCCCCACCTCGTACCCATCCAAAATTTGTTGAACAGACGGATGCAAAGGAAATCTCAGCCCAGCCTTAATGGCCGCCTCGTAGCAGCCAAAACAGGCGTCCCCATAGCTAGATCCCTCAGGCCAGACCACTGTATCTTCAGCATCTGGCACTGTTAAAAGATAACCAGGGCCCATTACATGGTCCGCTTGAAAGGTCCCTAATCTCTCGGCCATGGTCTTAATTCAGCCTTTTAGGACATGGCAATAGTAGGGAGTGTTCAACTCCCTATGAGAAGAAGACGGTTCTGCCCAACCGTCCCCTTTTTCGATAGCATGAGATGCTCTCACCTCATGGAGACGAGAATGCCTCTATTCTGAGTCTGGAGAATGCCGGCTGGATGAGCTAGACTTAGAGTCGCTTGAAATCTCAGAAGAGGACGACTCCTCTTTCTCATAAAGGGTCGGCTCTTGGCCGGACATATCTACAACCATAGGACTGGCCTCTTGAACCTTAGATTCTTCTAAAATTAAGTCACTTGGAGTGCTTAGGTCACCAGGCGACCTGTCCGAGAGCTCGCTCATCTGAACATAATATGAGGAGCCCTCTAAGTTTGTATATCTAGCTGTCCTCTTTGTTCTGGCCATAGTGTCCTGCATAGACACAGAGACAGTCAGACTTGGAGCACAGGGAAGAGATGGGTCCAAAAAGGGGCAGGCGGCACTCCTAGTCCTAGATTCAGCCGTCCCCGGTGACCGACTAATCACTAACTTAGATCGTGCCGGGTGCTTTTGGGATACCATATTTTCAAAAGAAAATGCAAAGAAATGAAAAGTGCAAGAGAAAAACAGACGGTTACCTGAAGTATGTTCTGAGAAAGGAGATGGAAGCTTTAAGCAACCGATCACCACAAACAAATCGGCTAGCGTAAATAGTCGGTCGATTATCAGTCGTCTAGAAGTCTCAGAGCACAAGTTCAGGGTTCCGAGTTCTCTTGCAAAGTTCATAAATGTGAACTAGACTTTGGTCAAAAAGCCCTTATATAGGGTTATTCAAGAATTTGAAGGGTTATGCCCTGAATTCAAAAATAGGCGGGAAAAATCAGACGGCCTACCACAGGCCGACACCTATCACATGCCTTCGCCTGGTTATAAGTCGACACCTGTCACAGGCATCACGTGATAACTCACAGGGGATTTTTCCCCGCCACGTGGTCCAATCAGCACCTGCCACATGTCATCAAGTGGACCAATCAGGGGGCTACCACGTGTCATATTTCAAGAGGTCCAACGTGGACCAACCATGCCACGCCAAGTGGCACCAGATTGCCGACCTAGAAAACGGCCAACGAGGCCCGAATCCCGAGTCAAGCCCTATCAGTCTTAGGTTTACCATTTAACCTAGTGTTGGGCACGTACTTCGAGGCTATAAATACAGTAATAAGCCTTCATTAAAGATATTCAGAATAAATAATCATCTCACCAAGAGAAGCCTAAACCCTCGTGCATACTACTTGCTAGACCAGACTTAGCGTTAATTACACACCTCGATCTCTCCTCCCCTTAGAGGAACCAGATCACTTTTACTTTCCACACCTTTTACTCCTTAAACACGTTCTAACTTGATCGTCGGAGGTGGAGCTCCCACCAACCGGAGTTTCTGTTGTTTTGCAGGTACAGGCGCACGGATCCAGTCCGAAAATTGTAACTCTCCCCCAGGATATAAAAAAACCCCGAAACAATACGTACATATAATGTTACTTAAGCCAATAAAAAGAATATATATATATATATATATATATATATGTATATATATACATATATATATATATGTATATATATATATATATATATATGTATATATATATACATATATATATGTATATGTATATATATATATATATATATATATATATATATATGTATATATATATATATATATATATATATATGTATATATATATATATATATATATATATATATATATATATATATATATATATATATATATATATATATATATATATATATATATGTTTGGGGGTAGAAATACCCCTAACAAACGGACCACTGTTGTTTAGGGTAAAAATACCCTAAGACACGTGGCCCAATAAAGGCCTTCCACGTGTCAAGCTTGCAACGGTCAGCAAAAAGCCCAATCCCTTTGCGACACAAGTCATTGTACCCTAATTGAGGTACAGTTCTCCCTACTATAAATAGTAAGGGCAGACCTCATTAATGGGGATCGAATCATTTTCCCACAAACCAACAAAACACAAATCCCCTTGCAAACGCTCTCAAATCGAGAAGCATTTATTGTCTTATTTCCACATTTAGAAAGAGACTAACTTAATCTTCGGAGGCGGAACACCCCAGCCCCAGCTGGAGTATTCCGTTATTTGTGCAGGTATAGGCGAAGGAAGGAGCATACTAGGAAATTGTAACTCTCCCGTAGGACACATAAAAAACCCCCAAACATCTGGCGCCGTCTGTGGGGAGAGTACTTTCTAGATGACTTCAGAACCGGTACAACCGGGTAAAAGTAGTCAACCTGCTAGTGAGGCTGAGGTCCACTCGGACCAAGACACAGCCGACAATCATGAGATTGAAACTTACACAGCAGCCGATGGTTCCTTCAGAACGAAGCATACTCGTTCCAAAGACAAAAGGGAACGAGCAGGGAAGCAGGCAGGCCCAAATCATCCTACCAGGGGACCGCTTGGGTTGACTCCTGCTTCGGAGGGAGCCACCCTAGTCTCCAGAGATGAACTCATGAACATGATGATGAGCTTCAAAGGAGAGATCAAAGGCCTTCTGGACAATACAGCCGGCCCTCGTAAGGGTTAGGTGGAAGAAAGGCGTCTGGGAAAAAAGACAGCCAAAACAGTCAAGGGTAGAGCATGTACCCCGCATCCGAAGTCAAAATTACCGTCTAGGCCCTTTGATTTCTCAGAAATACACACTCCCGTACATGGAGTCAGAAAGCCCGTCCGGCACATTCAGTCGGATGGAACCAAGAAAGTCTATTCTGATGCCCGGACGCTAATTCAAGATAAAAAGACTCAGCAGCGCTCCGAGTCAGCATCAACGTCAACCTTTCGAGACAGCTTCAATGCCACATCAGGGAGGCACTCGAGAACAAACAATGACAGCCGGACGAGCAAGGTTTCCGCTCGATCCGGCCCACATATGATCCAACCGGCATTGCATGGAACACCGTACGCGCCTTTTGGATCTCCCTATGCCCAGTCGGGTCTTTTCGGGGGGCAGCAGCAGCCGCCTCTCCAGCCTATGGACTGGCAGCTCCGGCTGCTCAACCTTGGGGAACAGCCAACGGCGTTTTCCAGGGAAATCACCGAGATGACCCAGCCGGCTAAGATCAAAAACGTGCTGGTAGGTGCCTATGACGGTACCACCAACCAGGAGGATCACCTCATGGCATACACCAACCTGATGTATTTGCAGGGTTTGGATGACGCCTCATGGTGTAGGTGCTTCCCGGCAACGTTTAAAGGGATTGCTCAACGTTGGTTTGGTAACCTCCCAGCCGGATGCATCAATAATTTCAGGACCTTGGCCTACTGGTTTACGTCCAACTTTTCTATGAACATCCCTACCAAGAAAACAAGCCTTGATCTAGGGGCAATCCAGCAGGGAGATAAAGAGGGGCTCCAGTCATATGTCAGGCGGTTTAACCTGATGAGGATCCAAATCCATAGATTGTCTGATGACGTTGCCTATACTGATTTCTTTAAAGGTTTAAAAGATGGATCAACTTTTAAGTTTGACTTGGTTATGAAGAGGGTCTCTACTCTTCACGAGGCGCTCATGAAGGCGGAGGCCTACATTCAGGCAATGGAATTGTGTGCTGTGAATTTTCCAACGGATTACAAAAGATCCGATAAAAAAGAGAATCGGCCTACCCAGTCGGCCAAAAAGGAAGACAAGAGAAAGGGGGTATGGGCAGCAGACTCATCCGGACAACCCTTCTAGAAAAGAAAGAGGTCGGATCCGTATGTGCCAAAGTACGAGTTCAACAAGGATTGTGCCTCCATTCTCAACGAAGTAAAGGACCGGTTGAGTCTTGAAAAACCGACTCCTATGAAGAGTCCCTTAAGCGCCCGGGATAAGAGTAAATATTGCCTTTTCCATGAGGAAATTGGCCATGACACTGAGGGTTGCTTCAGCCTCAGGCGGCTCTTTGACCGGCTGGCTGATGAGGGGGCTCTCAAATCATACCTTTCCAAGTCAAAGGGTGCTCCCAAACAAGTAAAAGGACCACCCCCAAAGAAGCCGGCTACTCAATCGGATACGGATGAGGAAACCATCCTGACCATAGCCGGTGGATTTGCGGGAGGTGGGCCTACCATCCGGGGCACAAAAGATAACATTCAGAAACTAGTCAACTCAGTGGATGAGGGTTAGTCGTCTGAATATTCATTTCCGGAGGTTAACATCTCCGAGAAAGATAGAGGGGAGGTCAGGCGGCCTCATGATGACCCAATAGTCATCGAGTGCAAAATCGCCAATCAAAGAGTGGGTCGGATCTTAATTGATACCGGGAGCTCGTCTGACCTCATAAGCTACCGGTGCTTGGAAAAACTCAAGTATAAGCCCAGTAGCATGCATCCGGCCTCATACCCTCTTGTAGGTTTTGGGGGAGGAGTAGTACATCCGGTGGGCATGATTGATCTACCCATCCGGTTCGGAGAAAAGGGAAAGGGCCGGCACATGGTTGTCAAGTTTCTTATTGTAGGAGAGCTGACTGCCTATAACTTGATTATTGGCCGCCCAACCCTTAACACCTCAAAGGCAGTCATCATCCCATCTCTAATGTTGATCAAGTTTGAAAGGGATGATGGCATAGTCGGTTCCTTGAAGGGGGACCAAAGATGGCGAGAGAGTGTTACCTCTCGGACATCAAACCAACGCTTGACACAGATGGACAAGAGAAAGAAATAGTTGAGCTTGGCGACTGTGATCGAAGCTTACCGGCTACTAAGCCAGCCGGTAAAAAGAGGAAGGCGGACCAACTGGCGCCTGTAAAGGAGAAACAATAGCAATCACTGTCCGGGGAGAGGCCAAACGTCCTTCGCCCCGAGCTGGCTGGAGAAATAATTGACATTGTTCTTGAAGACAGCCGGCCAGACAGAACCGTCAAGATTGGAACGGTTGCTTTTTAAAGCTTGGGATCAGATTTGCTCCTTTTGCTGAAGGAGTTCAAAGATGTGTTTGCCTTTGACGTAGAAGAGATGCCGGGTGTGAGTCCGGATCTTGCTGTTCATAAACTCGCTGTGGATCCTAAAAAGAAACCGGTCAGGAAAAAGAAAAGAAACCATGGCGAGGAAAGGTCCCAGGCGGTAGCAACCGAGGTCAAGAAACTCTTAGATGCTGGGTTCATCCGACAATGTTACTACCCGGATTGGGTAGCCAATGTCGTCCTTGTGAAAAAGCCGAATGGAACATGGCGGATGTGTGTAGATTACACGGACCTGAACAGGGCTTGTCCAAAAGATAGCTACCCGCTTCCAAATATAGATCATCTGGTAGACTCTACAGCCGGCCATGCCCTGATGAGTTTCATGGATGCCTACTCCGGCTTCCATCAGATACCCTTGTGGAAGAAAGACCAAGAGAAAACGGCTTTCGTCATGGATCAACGGCTATACTGCTACACGGTGATGCCGTTTGGGTTGAAGAATGCGCCTGCTACTTTCCAACGAATGATGAACTCGGTCTTTTATGATCAGACTGGAAGGAACGTGGAGGCGTACATCGATGACATGATAGTCAAGTCAAAGCTGCAGGCGGATCATCCAGCCGACCTCCGAGAAACCTTCACCACCCTCAGGCGGCATAAAGTCATGTTAAATCCGAAAAAATGCGTCTTTGGAGTTGAGTCTGGGAAGTTTCTTGGATTTTTAATTAATCAGAGAGGCATAGAGGCCAATCCGGACAAAGTGCAGGCGGTGATTGACATGCAGTCGCCTCGTACCGTCAGGGAGGCTCAAAATCTTACCGGTTGCCTGGCGGCATTGGGGAGATTGCTCAGCCGGTCAGGTGACAAGTGCATGTATTTCTTTCAAGCAATTAAAAAGAGGTCGAGGTTTGAATGGGGTGAAGAGGCTGAGGCGGCATTTCAACGGCAGAAGCAACACTTACATTCTTTGCCAAGATTAGTGAGTCCCCTACCCCAGGAGGCTCTCTACATGTACTTGGCCGTCTCGGATCATTCCTTGAGTGCCGTCCTCCTTGCTGAGAGAGACGGCAACCAGCTCCTGGTCTACTTTATAAGCCATGTCCTCCGGAATGCTGAACTTCGATATCCCATGATTGAAAAATTCGGTCTGGCATTGTTCAAGGCAGTCAAACGGTTGAAACCGTATTTCTTGGCTCATCCGGTTACCGTTTACACAGACCAGCCGCTCAAAAGGCCTATGACCACTTTAGAATCATCCGGAAGAATGATTAAATGGGCTGTGGAAATTCAAAGTCTAGAAATCACTTTCGAACCCAGGCGGGCAGTGAAGGGTCAGGCGTTTGCCGACTTCATTGTTGAAATGACAAGGCCAATACAGCCGGATAAAACTGATCAAGTTTGGAAAGTTTACGTAGATGGGAGCTCTACGCTGAATGGTTGTGGGGCAGGCGTAATTTGTCATTCTCCAGAGGGGGACAAATACGAGTATGCTCTACGATTCACGTTTCAAGCTTCGAATAATGAAGCTGAATACGAGGCCCTGCTAGCCGGTATCCGCATGTGCAAGGCAGCCGGGGCAAGGAAAGTTGACGCCTGCTCAGATTCTCAACTCATCGTAAGCCTGTACAACGGTGACTATGAGGCCACCCATCCGGTGATGATTAAGTATCTTCAGGCGGTCAAAGAGGAGGCTGGGGCATTTGATGAATTCAATCTAAGTTAAGTACCCAGATCCGAGAATAATCAGTTGGATGCACTATCCAAACTCGCATCATCCGCCACATGTGATACGCCTAGGTCAGCCTTCTTGGAAGTCATGGAAAAGAAAAGCATTGAACATGACCCCATTGGAGTTCTAGATCGAAGCTCCACTTGGATGGACCCCATCCGGGATTACCTGGTAGACGGCACTCTACCAGGTGTCTCATCAGAGGCGGCTGCTCTTAAAAGACGAGCATTAAGCTTCGTAATGCACAAAGGTGAACTTTTTAGGAAGGGTTACTTGCAGCCGCTATTCAAGTGTGTTACCCCAGAAAGGGGAAAGGAAATACTGGAAGATCTGCACGTCGGCTTCTGTGGATCGCACATTGGCGGAAAGACCCTAGCCAAAAGAGCCAGGCGGCAAGGATACTTTTGGCCTACCCTTGAGGCGAATGCATTAGATCTAGTAAAAAGATGTGACAAGTACCAGAAGTTTGGCCGGCTGATCAGACAGCCGGCAACTGATTTAACAGCTATTCACAGCCCTATTCCCTTTGCCAAATGGGGCATGGACATTTTGGGGCCATACACTCCTGCCCCAGGCGGCAAAAGATACATTTTGGTGGCTGTTGATTACTTCACCAAGTGGGTTGAGGCCGAGGCGGTAAAGGGCATCAAAACTAAGGATGTCATCTCCTTTATCTGGAGAAATGTCATCACACGGTTCGGTGTACCAATGTCAATGGTCTTTGACAATGGCCCCCAGTTCGAAACGCCTGTCCTAAAGACTTGGTTGCAAGATCAAGGGATTTCCCATTACTTTGCATCCGTTGGCCGTCCCGCAAGCAAACGGTCAAGTTGAAGCTTTTAACAAGCTCATCTCAGGCAGCATAAAGAAAAAGATTGAAAAGGCAGGCGGTCTTTGGGTAGAAGAATTGACTCATGTTCTTTGGTCTATCAGAACTACTGAGAAGGGGTCAACCGGTGAAACTCCATTTCTTATGGCATATGGCACCGAGGCGGTACTTCCCATTGAATTATATGAGCCAACACTTCAAATCATGTTATACGATGAAGAGGCAAATTGGGAAGCCATGCGCCTGGCTCTGGATACTCTTCCAGAAAGAAGGGGCAACGCCGCCTTGCGTCATGAAATCTACCGTCTGCGAATGACGAGGGCCTACAACAAAAGGGTGCGTAAACGTCCCCTCAAAGTTGGAGATTTTGTGTTACGAAAGCTTGAAGCAACCGGTAGGGCAAACGAACAAGGGAAATTGACCCCAAACTGGGAGGGACCCTACCGGATTTTTGAAGAAGTTAGAAACGGCACATACCGCCTGGAAAACCCAGACGGAATGCGGCTGCCTCGTACCTGGAATGTAGATAACTTGAAAAAGTACTACTACTAAGGAATTTGTAATTTTTTGTAAATAGTATTGAAATGTGAAAGCATATAATGTCCATTCATACAATTGTATTTGCACCTGTCTAGTGCAAAATCACAGACGGAAGAACACTTGTTCAAAACCACTGCTCCAAAAAGAGCAGTCATCCGGCGACACCCATCCGGGTGAAATCGTTGAAGAGAACAGCTCCCTTCCGGGTGGTACATTGTTCTAGCGATCCAATAGCTCAAACGACATTTTCTTAAAAAATGTACAACCGTTAGAAAAGATCCATTGCATCTAGGTTTCACCCGGAAAGGACCCAAAAGTGGTCCATCCGGAAAAATGAAATTCCTAGTGGGTTACGGAAACCGGGTATTATCTAAATACAACCCATCCGATAATTTTTTTATACGAGCCGGGGCAAGGTTAGATCAATCACTTATAACCCATCCGGCTGCCAATGAAACGGCCGCCTGTTTACCGTTGGAGTAAAACAGTTGGCCATTTCAGGGGCATTTTATTGTGCCAGCCGGGGAAAGGTTAGATCAACCACTGATCACCCATCCGGCTGCCATGAAATGGCTGCCTGTTTACCAGCCGGGGCAGGAATAGATCAATCACTGATCACCCATCCGGCAGGTAAATGAAACGGCTTCCTGTCTACTGTTGGATTAAACAGTTAGCCATTTCAGGGGCATAACATGATATCGTTACCATTTCAGGGTCGATTGCCGTCACTCTGATCCGAGCCATTTTGTCCTGCACATGAACAGAGACGGTCGAATTCGATGTAGGTGAAGGTTGTTCCAAGCACCCCCAGACGGCAATCCCAGTCCTAGACTCAGCCGTCCCTGGTGACCGGCTGACCACAGTCGTAGGCTGTGCCGTGTATGTATTGGTGGAGTCCATATCCTAATGCTATGCAACCGAAAATAAAAGAATGTGACAAGTATGGGATGCAGGCGGTACCTTAGAAAATTGAGATTTGATTAAGATGATGGCTTGAAACCTCCACAGGCGGAAGTCTCCGAATGTGTTTGAAGCTGAAATAAAGAAGAATGGATCAGATATATTAAATGGACTCATTCAAAAGACCCCCATACGGTTAAATGCCGGATGGGGTCTATTTGTATGTTTGAGAAAAAGCTACAGGCTGCTCAAACAACCCCCATATGGTTAGATGCCGGATGGGTACAATTTGAATGTTTGAGAAAAAGCCAAGGCTGCTCAAACCACCCCCATGCGGTTATATATCGGATGGGGGTTATTTGAATGTTGTTTGAGAAAAAGCCAAGGCTGCTCAAACCACCCCCATGCGGCTATATACTGGATGGGGGTTATTTGAATGTTGTTTGAGAAAAAGCCAAGGCTGCTCAAACCACCCCTATGCGGTTATATACCGGATGGGGGTTATTTAAATGTTGTTTGAGAAAAAGCCAAGGCTGCTCAAACCACCCCCATGCGGTTATATACCAGATGAGGGTTATTTGAATGTTGTTTGAGAAAAAGCCAAGGCTGCTCAAACCACCCCCATGCGGTTATATACCGGATGGGGGTTATTTGAATGTTGTTTGAGAAAGCAAATGCTGCTCTAATAACCCCCATGCGGTAAAATGTCGGATGGGGGTGCATTGAGCGCATCTTAAAAACTTTGAAAAATCCAAACCGGTTGGGGTTTTTGAAATCATTTCTTGATAAAAACTCAGTACCCCAGGCGATGTTAAAGGATAAAAATATTGAAGGTTCAAACACCCCCCCCAGACGGTGATAATCCGGATGGGGGTGTTTAGAATGCATAATGCTTAAAAGTTGAAAACCCCTCAGATGGGGCTATGCCGGCTGAGGGAGAAGATTCAACAAATGGGGTATGGGTTAAAGGCCCCCCAGGCGGCATGAAACCCGGATGGGTTGAAATGTTTGAAATCGTCAAAAGCGAAAGTAAAAAGAAAAAGGGCAGTCGGTACCTTAGAGACTGAAGAAAGGGAACCCAACCGGTCGCCGGATGTGCTTAATTTGAAAGTGTCAGATGCAGGAAAACTAAGGAAATAATGCAGCCGGTAGCAGAGTGCTCTCAGAAATTTTTTGAAAAAATATGCAAAGTGAGGAGGAGAGAGAGAGCGTGTCTTGTATTTATAGAAGGAGCAGAAGGCGAAACGATGCCTTCTGCCCTAAAAACTTGAAATTTGAAAAAAGGAGGGAAGGAGATGAACCGTCTCCTCCCATGCGTCTGACCCTTGTCACAGGTGACACGTGGACATTCCACATCACACCTGTGAGGGGCAGATGTTTAGGGTAAAAATACCCGAAGACACGTGGCCCAATAAAGGCCTGCCACGTGTCAAGCTTGCAACGGTCAGCAAAGGCCCAATCCCTTTGCAACACGTGTCATTGTACCCTAATTGAGGTACAGTTCTCCCTACTATAAATAGTAAGGGCAGACCTCATTAATGGGGATCAAATCATTTTCCCATAAACCAACAAAACACAAATCCCCTTGCAAACGATCTCAAATCGAGAAGCATTTATTGTCTTATTTCCACATTTAGAAAGAGACTAACTTAATATTCGGAGGCGGAACACCCCAGCCCCAGCCGGAGTATTCCGTTATTTGTGCAGGTACAGGCGAAGGAAGGAGCATACTAGGAAATTGTAACTCTCCCGTAGGACACATAAAAAACCCCCAAACAACTGTTAACGCAACACGTGTCCCAATAGCCTGCTGACACGTGTCAGCCTCAGTGAGGCCCAAAGGGAACAAACCCCTCTACTGACACGTGTCACCAAAACCCTAGAAGGGGATTGATCTCCTTCTCTATAAATAGAGGAACCATCCTCATTTATAAAAAAACACACATTGAATACACATTCAATGCACACAAAAACCGAGCAATCTTCATTGCAGAATTCTCTCTGAATCAGAGAGAAATATTTACATTCCGCAATATACTCCTCATACACGTTCTAACTTGATCGTCGGAGGCGGAACTCCCTCGATAGTCTCCGTTGTTTTGCAGCGACAAGCAGCCGGAGGTAAGTCTCGGTGTTGTAACTCTCCTGCAGGACACTTCAAAAAACCTCGAAACATCTGGCGCCGTGTGTGGGGAGAGTACCACTGAGATGGATTCACAGCATTCTGTACCACCTCTTGACAGGAGGCGGCCTATGATTGAGTTCAAAAATCGAGCGCCTCCTCTCTATCCTAAATGTCTGAGCCGACTTAAACGCCGCCCTATCCAGAAAGCTTCTAGAATACCTCAAATGAGGCATTCACAATCAAACCAAGGGGGTTAGTCAGGCGGCTTGGCCGTCCCTTTTGGCCCTCAAAATTCATTCGGCATAGTATGTGCTTCAGCAAGCCGTACATGCCGTGTGGACAGTCATGCATACAGCCGACCCCTTTTTAGGGGTCAGGCGGCAAAACAACCTTGTGTGTTCTCAAATGAAAAAGCACTAGAATACCAAGTACTACAGGTGTCGTGAGGCCAATTGGCAAGCACAGGAGGCATCATGAGGCCGAATACCGAGCACTACAGGCGTCGTGAGGCCGACTGTCTAGTACAGGATGCGTCATAAGGCCGAGTGTCAAGGGTTAGGCGGCACTTATAAGACCGACCACCCAGCCCCCATCTCCTCCTATACAGGCAGCACCCATGATGTGTGTATCATGGATAGCTTCCTCGGCCGGTTGTGCTACTTGCCTAGGAGACCGGCTATTTTACTTGTGAAGAGGGATGGCTGTGTTGCTTGTGGTGAATTGATTGGCATGGGTTGCATTCATAATAAACCCGTTGTGAGTACTGATTAGGGGATTTTGCTCCCACCAATCGGAATGCGCCACGTGGGCCAATCAGGTCCTGCCAAGTGTCCCCTAGTTGGAACTGTCAGGGCTTGCCACGTGGCACACGCTTATTCGTCCACCTTGTACCTGTTATGTCATGACACGTGGCATACTCCATGTCTAATGGAGAAACCGGCCACCCAGGCCCAACTTCCGAGGGAAGCCCAATCAGCCCTAGGTTAACCTAAACCTAGGATTGACACGTTTCCCAAGGTTATAAATACCTCCCTTAATCCTCATTAAGGGGGATTACAGAAAAAAAACATATTGATTACACATACATTAATTACAGAGATAATAGGCTGATCACGCTAACAAAGCAGATTACGCTAAAAACTCACATTAAACACTCTCACCTAGAGAGACCCACTCACTTTAATTTCCGCATTAATTACTCCTTAATCAAGTACTAACTTGACCGTTGGAGGCGGAGCTCCCACCACCAGGAGTCTCCGTTGTTTTGCAGGTACAGGCGTCCGGTTCCAGTCTCGGAATTGTAACTCTCCCACAGGACATCAGAAGCTCAACCTGGATGGATCCAACCTGTTTTGAAATAATGCTGTCTTGTGCCATGAAATTTACCGCCTGAGAATGACTAGATCAAACAACAAAAAAGTACACAGGCGTCCTCTCAAAGTAGGGGACTTTGTACTTAGAAAAATGGAAGCAGTTGGTAGGGCAAATGAGTCTGGCAAACTAACTCCCAACTGGGAAGGACCCTACCGAATCTGTGAAGAAGTCAGGGATGGTACCTACCGTCTGGAAACACCAAACGGACAACCGTTGCCTCGAACTTGGAATGTAGATAATCTTAAGAAATATTTCTTTTGAATGATGTAAATAGTCAAGAGCTACTTAATAAAAGTTTGCATACTTACTATTCAATTTTGTACTAAGAGGGGCACCCCTACTAACAAATAGTCGGCTACTCTCCATGTTTAAATTCTTACTTTAGAGGGGCATGCCGTCTGTACCTTTACAGCCGGCTACTCTCCATTGAGTATTTTACTCTATCTTAAGAGGGGCATGCCGTCTGTACCTTTACAGTCGGCTACTCTCCATTGAGTATTTTACTCTATCACCATAGGGGCATGCCGTCTGGACATAAAGTCGGCTACTCTCCATAGAAGAGGGCCGACTGGTTCCAAACACACAGCCACCCCCCTTATACTTAGCTAAAAAGATTAGGGCCTGGCCGACCCTGTGCCTAACAGGCGGCTACCCTCCTTTTACTTAGCACCTACGTTCACCAAGAACTTACCAAGGCCACAGGCCGAATGATCAGACCAAGCGCCAAGCCAACTGATCCAATCTTCAAAACTAATACGACCTGTCCCAACATCATAGCAGGCGTCCGGCGGCATCCCTCCGGATGAAATTCGTCGCAGAGAGCAGCTCCCTTTTGGGTGGAACATTGCTCTATAAACTAATTACACGGCACCTATACGACTGTCCCCAAGGGCAACCACGTAGCCGTTTTTGAGACAAGGATAACTCTATCACTAACCAAACCAGTGGTAGCAGTTGACGTCTGAGTCAGATGACCGCCTGTATTACTTGGGATAAATGCAGGGGGTACCTCTTGAGTTAATAGCCAACAAACATTGGCGAATCAAGGGGTCTAGCCGGCCTCCGCCGCCTGGTACCTCTACTACTCAAGCAGGAGTGACGGCGACTGAGTAACACCAACGTTAACTCATAGTCACTCCCGCAAACTTGGTATGGAACTTAAAAGGTTTGAGTAGACCGCCTATTTTTTGGCAAACAGCGGCACTCAAACCCCTATTCCTACTAGGTAACCTCTTGAGTTAATAGCCAACAAACATTAGCGAATCAAAAGGATCAGCCGGCCTCCGCCGCCTGGTACCTTTACTACTCAAGCAGGAGTGACGGCGATTGAGTAACTCCAAAGTTAACTCATAGTCACTCCTTCAAACTTAGTATGGAGCCTAAAAGGTATGAGTCGTCCGCCTGTTTTTCGCAAACAGGGGCTCTCAACCACTACTCCTGCTAGGTTAACAACTTATGAGTTAAAAGTCAACAAACATTGGCGAATAAAGGGGAACAACCGGTACCCACCGCTTGATACCTCTACTAAGTTCCTTGGCAACTAAGTAACAATCATGTTCACTTGGTCATACCACTTTCCTACTTGGTTAAATTTACAAATGACAGGACCGCCTGCCTAAAAAGGATCCAGTCTTTAAAATAGTTCGAATACCGATTGGATAAATGGCCGACTGATCGTCTATCCTGGAAACAGACAACCAGTCGTCTAGGGGCATAGGCGGCGTGACTAACTATCCGTACCTGTCTGCAACTATCGGCCATGTAAAACAGTCGGTCTAGTGAACAATTGGATATTAGAATATTCAATACTTAGACAAATTTGAAGCAAAACAAAAATTCATTAAAAAGAAGCCGGTCATTAAAGACCGGCAAAATATTCAGAGCCCCGGCCCCCTGGCCGGGTAAATACAAAACAAACGGCACGCAGGCCGTGGAAAGAATACATAAAGCTTAAGAAGGGGGCAGATCTTCAATATTAGCAGCTGCCGCCTGGTCAGCACTCTTCTTGCTGGACTCGGCTTCAGCTGCATCCTTTTTTGATGCATTACCCCCAAGCGACACAAGCGCCACTACCGGCTCCTCCTCCTCCAACGCCTCTTCCTCAGCAGCCGCCAGGATCTCTTGATTATATGTATCAGAACACTGGCGGTACGTTTTTTCCCATGAGGCAAAGTCGGCATTGGGGAAGAGGCGGCCCCAAGTCATGCGCTGGATTTGAGCGGAGTCTTCCATCATCTCCCGGACCAACTCTTTCTTTTCTTGCTCGGCCTTTTCCGAGAGCTCCTAGGTAAGACTCTTCTCCTGGGTCACCAGGCGTTCCTTTACGTTGGCCAAGGATTTCTCCAAGGCTTCGTATGAGTACATCTTTAGGCGAAGAGGTTTCAGCTCGGCCTTGAGATTGGTGATGGTCGCCTCCAGCTCGCCATTCCTCTTCTGGGCCGCCTCTAACTGAGCCCAAATAGCGGCGGTAGCCTGCGCCTGATAATAAAGAATATCAATGGTCAGAACTTCATTTTGGGCAATTTGAAACATTGCCTTATCACAGTTGGAGGCGGCCATGGCTTTTGCAGCCTTTACCTCTTTGTTCTTCCGGTCAAGCGGCTTGCGAAGGCCGTTCACTCGGAGCAGGGCCTAAGTAAAAAGGAACAGGTGTCAGTTTCCAAACAAAATAGAAAACAGGCGTCCAGAAATTCAAATACTAAAAAATATGCTAAGTATACCTCAGCAAGGACCCCTGCAATCCCGTCTAGGTCAAGGGTGCCGACACCCCTGACCGCCTCCCTTTCAGCTGGAGGAACGACCCTGATCATAGACTTGGCCACCTCTACCAAGTCAGGCTCCTGAGGGCCGGCTGCATCAAGCATAAACAAACGGATTAGACCTAGTAAAAAAGGGAGCAAGTCTAAAATTTACAAGGATAACTTCATACTTCTAGGCGGCCCAGTTGGAGTTTTAGAAGAAGTGGTCGGCTGTTTCTCAGCCGCCACATGTTTCCTGGCAGAACCAGGAGAGCTCGCAACAGTCGTCCTCCGGGCCTTGGGGTCCGGCTGTTGGTAAGAAGAAGCCCTTGGAGCACCCGTCTAAAAAAGAAGAAAAAAAGTCAGTATATGCATAAACACAACTCCAAAAAAAGGGTGAAAGGTTCGAAGCCCACCAAGGGTGCCCCCTTCTTGGGGGAGTCGGTTGAAGCTTGTTGCATGATGGAGGCCCGCAACATGGCCGCCGCAGTCTTGGAGGCGGTAATTTTGCTCATAGCGTCCGCTGCAAAAACAAATAGCAAAGTTAATAAGTCATAACAAGAAATGTATGGAACAACAGAGTATTCGACAGGCCGACTACCTCTTGAGCACCGACTGCTGAGGCCACACGCGGCCAAAAAGTACTCGTCATAGAGCCATTTGAAGCTCGGGACGCAGTACAGGGGTACTTGCTCTCGTACCCCTGAAGTAGAGTCGACCCTTGACTCTACTTTAAAGGGTCCTTTATCCAGGATCACTTTCTTAGCCTTGGGGGGAACAGGCGGCATGCTGCGGCCGCCTGCAAGAAGGGGCGGATTCCTGTTCCACCTATTGAAGCGCTTGTTCAGCTCATTGTCTGAACTCTAAATGATGAGGAAGGTGCTCCGCCAGTCCTTCCACTTGTTTGCTTTACCTCTCGTCATGAGGTAGCCCCTGTGGCTTGTCAATTGATACCAGCCGGTACCGCCTGCCTTAAGGGTCCGGCTGAGATAGTTCATATGGGCGAAAGCCTCAAAGCTCGGCTCCACCCCGTGCAGTTCGCACCCGGCCACATAGCCGAGTACATTGACCCAGGAGTTCGGGGCTAACTGCCATAACCCCAACTCATACCCATCCAAGATCCGCTGAACAGCCGGATGTAATGGGAAGCGCAGCCCAGCCTTGATGGCCGCCTCGTAGCAGCCAAAGCAGGCGCTATCATAACTGGTACCAGCCGGCCAGACGACTGTGTCTTCTGGATCCGGCACAAACACTAAAAAGTCGGGGCCCATTGTGTGGTTTGCGATAAAGCTCTCCACTTTCTCTTGCATGACTGTGATCCGGCCCCAAGGTACCGTGCAGTAGTAGGGGGTATTTTGCTCTCGGTAAGAGGCGGATGGCTCCGCCCAATTGTCCCCCTTCTCAACTGCGTGAGAAAGCCTCGCCTCTTGCAGGCGGCTGTTTTTCTCTTCTGTGTCCAGAGAAGCATGGCCAGAAGAGCTAGACTCGGAATCGCCCTCTGACGAGTCCAAAGAGGACAACTCCTCCCCTCTCCCGGAGGGGCCCGCCTCCTCTCTTTGAAAAGGAGCAGAATTGTTCACTGTTAAATGGGAAGGGGTCACTATGACTCCTCCCTCAGAATTGCCGGCTTTCAGGCCGCCTTGTTTCACTTCCACATCTGGCGCCTGGTCAGATGTTTCACTAATCGGCACCCTGTGGGAGGAGCCGTCTGAGTTTGAGATCCTAGCAGTCTTTTTCGTTCTGGCCATCCTGCTCTGCATAGACACAGATACAGTCGGACTTTGTATAAAGGGCAAAGATAGGTCCGGAAAAGGGCAGGCGGCACTCCTAGTCCTAGATTCAGCCGTCCCCGGTGACCGGCTGATCACTAACCTAGGTCGTGTCGTGTGCTTCCGTGGTGCCATTTCAAAAAAGTAAAAAAGAAAATTAAGAGTAAGAGAACTGACAGTTTCCTGAACGAGTGACGGTTGATGAAGTTCTGAAAATCCTTTGCAGGCGGTAGGCAGAAAGGGTTCAAAATGTCAGAGCAAGTTCAGGGGTTCGAATGTTCTCAAACAGTTCTCAAGTGTGAAAATGACTGAAGTCAACATTCCCTTATATAGGCGAAGTGAGAAGGCGAAGGGTCACTTTCAGAATTTAAAATTTGGGCGGGAAAATCTCTCGGCCTTTCGCCGACTGACACATGTAGCAGGTCGTCGCCTGTTACAGTGCGGCACCTGTCACAGGTAACACGTGACCAGTCACGTGCCACCTGTGAGTGGCAAATGATTAGGGGATTTTGCTCCCACCAATCGGAATGCGCCACGTGGGCCAATCAGGTCCTGCCAAGTGTCCCCCAGTTGGAACTGTCAGGGCTTGCCACGTGGCACACGCTTATTCGTCCACCTTGGACCTTTTATGTCATGACACGTGGCATACTCCATGCCTAATGGAGAAACCGGCCACCAGGCCCAACTTCCGAGGGAAGCCCAATCAGCCCTAGGTTAACCTAAACGTAGGATTGACACGTTTCCCAAGGTTATAAATACCTCCCTTAATCCTCATTAAGGGGGGATTACAGAAAAAAAAACATATTGATTACACATACATTAATTACAGAGATAATAGGCTGATCACGCTAACAAAGCAGATTACGCTAAAAACTCACATTAAACACTCTCACCTAGAGAGACCCACTCACTTTAATTTCCGCATTAATTACTCCTTAATCAAGTACTAACTTGACCGTTGGAGGCGGAGCTCCCACCACCAGGAGTCTCTGTTGTTTTGCAGGTACAGGCGTCCGGTTCCAGTCTCGGAATTGTAACTCTCCCGCAGGACATCAGAAAACCCCGAAACAAGTACTGATGCTAAGACCGGCTGTGTACTGCGCATATGTTACACCAATAAGCTTGCTGGTCGTATGCAAATTAAATCACGGCTCGTCGCTTCAAACACATACAACCAGTATTAAAATGAAACCGGTTGTCAGTGCATGGACTCTTGCCTCATGTGTGTGGGCTTCCACCATGATCATTATCATGACTCAAAAGAGAAATGATTGATCATTATTGTGATCATCTTAGTCATTAATCAAATCATTGATTAAATCATTATTATGGTTATTTTAATCATAAAAAATAATAAAAAAAAAGGGAAAGAGCATCCAGCACTTAAGCATATATTGTACATGTGTAGCATGCTATTAGATTACTAGCCACACGGCACTTTGGCAAGCTCCATTTTAGAGCATGAGGTGGCAATCCACTAATGTAAGCTTTGCATGTATTATTCTCATGCACTTTGGAAAGCTTGCGATTAATACAAGCAGCAAGTTCCACGTGCGGCGAAGAAAACCAAGCCACAAGTATGAGTGGCATGGCTTTTTTAAGCTATTTCTATCAAAGGGGTCAGCCGGTGTTCTGGATAAATGTTCATGAGGATAACATCGAGAGCCGGGTGTATGTACATAAGAAAACACCAAGCAAGCAGCCGGTGCTAGGCATCATCAAACCGGCTTTGTATATCGGCCATGAGTGGATTTTTAAGCTCTTAATAGCAAAGGGGTCAGCCGACATTTGATTGTGAGTACGTGAGCTACTACGGTTTTTTATGCTTGTAAAAAAGGCGGCTCAACACCTCCTAAACACTTGGTTGCAGCAGCCAACATAAGCATTCGGGAATTCAAATGCCGAACCTCGAAAGCAAGAGCCTAATGAGTTGTAGCTCCGAGTATATACAAGCGGCAATGTGTGAATTAATTAGCGTTCAAATAATGAACACTTGATGGCAGCAACCGCATGGACTAAGCTTCAAGGTGGTGATGCAGCCAGCAAATACCTCCTCGCCTACATAAGAGGCACCATCACAACTCTCCAGCAGCTGTCCAGGCGGCAATTTTCTCAGTGGCAGCCAGGCGGCTAGCCTTCTCCGGCTGTGATGTACTTGGCTAGGAAACAGCAGCCATATACAAGCCTAACTATACATACGACACTATCACCGGATGTGTGTATGCAAAGTCAAAAGCACACGATTGATTCTCATGAATGGCAAAGTCACAGCCGTCATATCGATATCTCATGCGGCCAACGTAGAAACCGGTCGTGCCTATGTGGGTTAAAAACCGGTTGTGCATAGCCAAGCCATTCCACTAGTATGAGGATGAGAAAGCAAACGACATTTACTGGTTGTGAGTCCGAGTGTTGAATTGCGAGGTAGCAAGGCAACCAGCCAACCATGCCACCTGCTGAGTACGCATGTCTTACCCTCTTGCGAATGTTGTCGAGCATAGCTGGACAACCCTCATACGGTCTTCAAAACCGGCTGCTTTATTTGTGAAGAGGGATGGCTGTGCCATTTGTATTGGTGGTCATGAATATGGCTGTTAGAATTAAAATGCTATTCCCTTAATCAGCCGGCATGAGGAAGCTCAATGAAGCGAAGCCACCTCTGTATGGAAGGTCAACCACCAAAGAAACCCAAGCTCATTGCTTGGCAAAATTGCAGCCGTATGAGCAGACCAGGCGGCAGCCGTGATCAACAATGGCTGCAATTTAAGCCAGATGTGTGTACCCAAGACAAGCAGGGCACCCAACCAGCCAACGGCCAGACGCCAAAACATCCATCCAGGCAGCAAACGCATGTGTGGTAGCATTGCAATGCCACATTCATCTCTAAACCATGCACTTGGCGTCTATAACCCGGTTGTACTTACAGTAGCTGCTGCTACGCAACGCTATTATCAATGGGGTCAGCCAGCAATTGGTCCGGATGCTCTTTGATTACAAACGACATCCAGACCAAGACGGTGTCCAGCTCTAACCATGCAAACGACATTCACCGGCTGTGTACGCATGTTTCATCCTCTAGCGAATGTTGTTGAGCATGGCTGGACAGCACTCATGCGGCCTTCAAGCCGGTTGTATATATGGGAAATGAACTTTGAAATTTCCGTATGAGTTGCATGGTTAAAGGCCGAATGAAAGCAAGCAACCAGCCAGCTGCTTAAGCAAGCACTGCGATGGTCCTAGCAATGCCCAACATCCGGCCAACTCTAAACATCTCACCCGGCATGACTAACCCGGTTGTAGGTGTATGCAAGCTAAACCGGCTGTGGATGCTTGGTGCTCAAAGAAGCTTGATGCTTAAACCATACAACCGGCATCCTCAAACTATGCATAGGTAAACGGCTAGATATGCATGGGCAGTCTTGTTATTACCATTCTCAACACGCATGTGTTAGCATAATCATGTATAATGGCTTCTTGATTATAATAAATGATTTATCAAATCATTATTATGAGTTATATAGTGGCTTGATTATAATAATGATTTATCAAATCATTATTACGATTGATGATATAATGGTTTGAATATCATAATGATTTATCAAATCATTATTGTTGATTGATATAATGCCTTGATTATAATAATGATTTATCAACATCATTATTATGATTATAAAAAATAAAAAATAAAAAAAAAAACACGGTTGTGGGTACATCCTTGTTAAAACCCAGTGGCGGACCCAATTAAGTGACATGGGGGACAGCTGTCCCCCCATTTTTTAAAAAAAAAATTTAAAAAAAAAATGAAAAAAAAAACAAAAAAAAAAGCAAAACGCGACACTGCTACAGAATGAAGAACAGCCAACAACACTCAGTCTTCACTCCTCCAATTCGCCATTGCATCCACTGAGATCGACCGTCGAGGCGTGCGTCGCTGCTCCACCAACCAGGCAACCACCGCCCTGCTGCATCGCTGCTCTCAGTTCCTCACCACTCACCAGTTCACCAAGTCACCACAGCACCACTTTGGTCTTCGGCAAATCGGCAGTTCGGCAACCTCTTCACTAGCTGCGTGCACCGGCACCGCCTGCGTGCAACCAGGCAACCACCGTCTGACCGTCGAGCCTCGGCCGTCTTCGCTTCATCAACATCAATGGTATGTCTTGCTATTTGCTAACCCTAATTCGAAATTCCCAATTTGAAATCTCCAATTGACAATTGTTAACCCTAATTTCCAGATTTTTGTTTAATTTTTGTTAATTTTAATTGCAATCTTTGTTGAATTTTAATTTTAATTGCAATTTTAATCTTAGGTTTTACCGTTTTATTAGTATGCAATGATGTGAATTGTGGAAATTGATATATATTTTTCAATTTAATTAGGAAATGTCAAATGATTCACCTAATTCAAACAAATCCAAGGCTACTAGAAAACAACCCGATCTTCGACAATTCATGTTTAAAAGAAAGAAACTCCATGAAAATGAGTCCAATAACTCCCCTTCATTAAGCTCCCCTCAAAGTCAAGAAGATGATATGGAAATGGGTGGTTCAAGTACTTGTAATGTACCATTTGAAATTTTAATACTAAGTATTAACCAATTTGTGTGTTTGAGTTTTTTTTTTTGTTTTTATTTTTTGTTAAGCTTTTTGTAAGTTAAGCATTTTGTCCCCCCGAATTGAAAATCCTGGATCCGCCACTGTTAAAACCGGCTGTATATATGCGAGATGAGGCTTGAGATTCCCGGATGAATGGTGCATGTATGCATTACGCTATTGACGCCGGTAATTGGTACATCCTTGCTAAGCCTCTTGTATGTATGAAGCTTGAGCAATGAGCTGACCGGTTGGGTGATACTTCTGTCACACCATGGAAGCCGGCTGAGGGTACAATGATTAATGAGCAGCTGACCCCTCATGGCGATATCACAAGTCTTTGGAGCTGAGCACTTAAACAGCCAGCCTTATCATGAGGCGGCCTCCGAGTATAAGCACAAGGATCGCTTCGAAGCAAATAGATTGGCCGTATGTATAAAGGTCATTGCAACCTCATGAGATGCCATGGGAAATGGCCGAGTGTGGGGCTGGACGATTTTCTGCGTTGGTAGGGTTTGAAGCATTGCCTCGCCCTGCCTCCTGTATACATCTTGCCTCCTGTGAAGCATTGCCTCCTGTGAAGGTTGGATGAAGGTCACTTGAGTCTCACCTTTCCAACCGCCTGTGTTGCATACTCTAAAGCGGCATGATCATACTTCAATAAAGCCGGTTGTATATATGGGTCGAAGTCTAGCAACTCAAATCAACAGGCTGGGGTATCATCAAGTAGAGCTTTAGAAGAATGCCTGGGTACCTCAACAAATTATTGCTTTTTTTTTCGAGTGTATGGAGGCTTGCTGCATGTATATGAGTTGACAGCGCTCCTAGCACTCGAATTCAAAATTAACCCAAGCAGCATGTCTCATGGCCGCCTGTCACCATTTGAAGAGCTTGGTATCATGAGTTAGAAGGAGGCATTTTAATGTCGTCCATCATATTGGCATCCTCCATCGGAAGGTACCATTCTAACAAACTCGGTACGAGTATTGTGTACATCCTGACTTGGTTTTCAATACCGCATTTTACTTAGTTTTTCGAAAACATTTGATATTGGTTCAAGTCTCCCTCAAAGGCAGCATACTGGCCGGCAGAGATCTAAAAAGTATGTTGAGCAGGATTAAGTAGAACCACCGCCTGTGCAATGTGCAGGCGGCAAAATTTAAAACAATCTGTCTGCTCCAACAGGCATCTGGCGACGCCCATTCGGGTGAATTTGTCGCAGAGAACACCTCCCTTCTGGGTGGAACATTGTTCTAGCGAAGGCTAATGGCGGGATGATCCTATTGAGGCCAACGGCCGGAGTGATCAAGCGAAGGCCAACGACTGGATGATCCAAAAATAAAACAATCTCTGTAAAAATCAAACATCCGGCGACGCCCATACGGGTGAATTCGTCGAAGAGAACATATCCCTTCTGGGTGGTACATTGTTCAAGCGGTCATAAACTCAAACAGCTTTAACCGGCTAAGGTTAAAGATAACTCACGGCTGTTTGAATGATCCATTGTAACCAAGATACAACCGGTTCTTCGCTGCAAGACAGTACAAACGGCACATGAAATCTTGGTCATGCCACAACCAGCATTGCTCAAAGCATCCGAAACGGTTATGCACTTGAATAATCAAGCGACGACCAACGGCCGGATGATAAAAAATAAAACAAATCTGTCTGTAAAACTCAAGCATCCGCTGACGCCCATTCGGGTGAATTCGTCAAAGAGAACATCTCCCTTCCGGGTGGTACACTGTTCTAGCGGTCATAAACTCAAACAGCTTTAATCGGCTAAGGTTAAAGATAACTCACGGCTGTTTGAATGATTCATTATAACTAAGATATAACCGGTTCTTCACTGCAAAACATACAACCGATATTTTCTACTTTGCGGTACCCCTAGGCTTTACCTTAAGGTAAAACAGCTAGTACTCCCAGCAGGATATTACAGCCGCCTGTGCTACCAGATTGCACAAGCGGCACATGAAATCTTGGTCATGACCAGCGTTGCTTAAAGCATCCCAGACGGTTATGCACTCGAATGATCAAACAAACGCCCAATGGCCTAAATGATCAAATAAAGGCCAACGGCAAGATAATATTGCATGCACCCTTGATGGTCGACAGTCCGCCTAGGCTGGGGCTATCAACATAGTGGGGCTGAAAGCGATAATCGTCGACATCTGTCTAGTTCAACGGCAATCATTATTATGATTTGATTAACTCGGAAAATGTCACACCATTTTAGGTATCAAATTTTCCAAGTCAATCAAATCTCTCCCCAATTGAACTAGACAAATGCCGACGAAAGAGGCTCAAGCGGTCTCGTATTCGAAAGGAGCAATCCCTCTTAAAAGAGAGACTACTCCTTTCGAGGGGCTAATGTTTGGGGGTAAAAATACCCCTAACAAATGGACCACTGTTAACGCAACACGTGTCCTAATAGCCTGCTGACACGTGTCAGCCTTAGAGAGGCCCAAAGGGAACCACCCCTCTACTGACACGTGTCACCAAAACCCTAGAAGGGGATTGATCTCCTTCTCTATAAATAGAGGAACCATCCTCATTTATAAAAAAACACACATTAAATACACATTCAATGCACAAAAAAACCGAGCAATCTTCATTGCAGAATTCTCTCTGAATCAGAGAGAAATATTTATATTCCGCAATATACTCCTCATACACGTTCTAACTTGATCGTCGGAGGCGGAACTCCCTCGGGAGTCTACGTTATTTTGCAGGTACAGGCAGCCGGAGGTCAGTCTCGGTGTTGTAACTCTCCCGCAGGACACTTCAAAAAACCCCGAAACAATACACACACACACACACACACACACACACACACATATATATATATATATACACACACACACAAACACACACAAACACACACACACACATACATATATATATATATATATATGTATATATATATATATATATATATATATATATATATATACATATATATATATATACATATACATATATATACATATACATATATATATACATATATATACATATGTATATATATATGTATATATATATATATATATGAATATGATTGAGATCCCTTGAGAACCTAGTTGAATAATAGGAACTAGAAACTCATCTGGATCGTTCACTGTGCTTCATCTGACGGCCTACAATTCACCCGCTTAATTAAGGGTATTTCCGTAATTTTAGTCAGTGAATGACCTTTGTTCTAATTTTTTTTTGCTTCTTTTATTTTTTCGCTCTCTTCTTCTTAGTTTCTCTCTTTTTTCTCGAAAGCTCTCAAAGGCGATTGATTGTTTAATTTCGCTGTTTGATTTTTTGAATTTCGCTACTTGATATCTTCAATTTAGTTCCGATTCTTCGAGTTTGTTGTTCGATTTCTGTTAATCGATCATTCTGGAGAGGTAAATTTTACCAATTCTTTTTTTTTATTTATAATTTTTTAAAAATTTTCCATAAAATTAGGGTTTTTGTTTTGTTTTTGTTCGACTTTCTTTTTCGATTTCTGTTCGATTGTTGTTGTTTACTCAATTTGATTATTATCGCATTTTATTTTGTTAGAGTTTTTGTTTCTTATTCTATTTTGTTTCTTTTTAATTGATTTTTGTTTTAGTTTTTTTATTATGTGATACATGTTTTTTTTTTTTTTTTAATGTTCACCTAAATATGATAGAGGAGGATTGAGGTGTTAAACAAGTGGGATTTTGTTTTCACGAGTTGTTACTTTTTGAGCTTGATTATTAACTTTTGAGCTTAAATTTATTACTTGTGAGTTGATTGTAATGATTGAGTTTTGTACATTGTTTTGTGGTGCTGATGTTTCATAATTCTGTTATACTTTGTTGCAACTAAAGGGAAGTGGTTGAGTGTTGTTGCCTTGCCAAGGCTGAGACTTTTAAATTCCGTCTAAAGGTGTGTGTATCTTGAATTGTTATTTGTTCTTTAATTGAAAAAAAACCTTAATCAATGTTGTGATTAAATTGGAAAAAAAAAGTAGAAAACAAAATTTGGATTCACCCTTTAACTGTTATCATTTTTTTGGGTTGTTCATGTTTAGGTACTAGTATTTTTTTTTGGGTGAATTAGTGTTGTCATTTCACATGTAATGTATGTGGTATAAGCAACAATTGGCATGAGTATGCAAGAAGAGGAGCATGCCTAATGCTAGCAGAGAGAAGAGAGAAAAGCCTCCGAGATATAGCTTATATGTGCCTTGACCTTGGTTCACCAGAGTCTATTACAAGTACTACCGATGTTTCAATTGTTGATGATTGCAAAAGAATTGTTGATTCCGCCATATCACATTTCAGAAAGGGTAAGTTGCACTAGCTATTAATGCTTTATACATATCTTACACTCCTAGCCACCGGATCGAGGAAATAATATATATTCTCAATGCACCTTTATAAGCTGCCCTTCCAAGGCTGTTGCCCTGCCAAGGTTGCTGTTGCGGCTACTTCCCTGCCATGGCTTGCTGCTGAAGTTGCCATGGCTTGCTGCTTCCCTGCCATGGTTTAGTATGATGTGCGATTGTGTTGTTTGATGTAAGAGGTCTAATCTTTTTGGTTTTCTGCATGTTAGTGTGGTATTACATGATACTAAAATATGCTAGCAACTATAGTAGGTTATTAATTTTTTGAGTTACTTTTTAGCTTATGTAATTTACTTTTGAGTTATATAATTTTGCTTTTAATTGATGGTGGTGGTTGAGTTTGGTACGGCTTTGTTGTGTTGATGGTAATGGCTGCGTTGGGTGTGTTGCAGAGTACTTGAGGCTGACAGCAAGCGGGTGGTAAAGCAATGATTTTATTTGGTTAGTGTTGAGTTATATTAAGTTTTAAGTCATCAATTAGGTTCAGTTGTGTAATAAAAATGCTGATTGCATGTAGTTTTGAGGCGTAAGCCTTTAAGTGAAAGGAATGGTGTCCTTCGAACAAGTGTATTATTCCGATAAAGGGTTCGGAGTTAATTAGGAAAGCTTATTATTCGGTGAGGTCAAGTGATCGGTATGCCAACATGGAGGCTGCTTACGATCAGTAATATTAATGTATCATTAATATTACAGCTTGCTCTCGACTCAACCCTTCGGGTCACACCCAATCATGTAACCGAACTAAAGTGACACCGAAGGATTAAAGAGTCGATAGAGATTTTACGAACTAAGACGTCGGATTCCGAGCTTAGAGCGTCGAATGTCGAGTCGAATTTAGGAATTAAAGACACGAGAAATAAAGTCAAACAACAAGTTAATACATAGTCGTAGCCTCATATTGGCCTAGCCAAGCGAGGGCTAGGCTATATAGGGCTGCTAGCCTAAACGCTAGCAAGGCCGCAAGCCTAGTATCCTATACAGGTGCATGCTACGGGTGCTGGCTGGAGCTTGCTGACCGAGCTCGCTTGCTAGCAGTGCTAGCAAGGTCAGCCACATGCTAGCGCGCTAGGCCTCATTGGCTACTGCTAGTACTAGCTAGCCCGGGCTGCTTGCCCAGCAAGAGTAGCAGCAACCCCGCATCGCACAGTAGCATGTGCGAGCTGGCGAGGCATGTTTGTGCGGGCTGGCGCGGCATGGGCAAGAGCCAAGGCATTAGGAGCCAGCGCGACAGCCTTGGTGGCCAAGGCAGCTCGCCAGCTGGCTGCATGCTAGTGGGCCGGTTTGTTGGAAGGGTTTTGCCTTGGGGAGCAAGGGAGGTAAGGTCTTCCCTTGTGGTCCTCTCCTACTCCATTTCTCTCCTTGTGACACTTGTTGTTTGATGATTGTTTTGCCTTTTTAATTTAATCTAGAATTAAATTAATTCTTTCTTTTGGCATTTTACCAAATATGCCACATTGAAAGATGATGGGAATTCTTGGGAACAATTCCCTATAAATACAGATCATTGGGTATTGGGAAATTCACTTGAGTTGGTGAACTCTAAGGGATATCCTAAAGTGTGAGAAAACCTTAGTTCGTAAACTCTAAGTAATCTTGTCTAGTCCAGTCTAAGCTACGGGGTAGGGGCCGGTTCAGTAATCGAGGGTGTGAGACGTCAGAGGTCTTGCATTTGCATGGCTTGAAATTTTCCAAGTCCGAGCTTGATTAGTGAGAGAAGCACGCGTCAAGGGTGAGCTTCTTTCTCTCTCTTCTTTTTATGTGTTTGTATTTTATTTATTTGCATGATTTTCTTTATGTTGTAATTATTATGCATGCGATCCGGTTTTCAAGTTTTGTTTCCGCGTGGTGTTGGACACCGCAAAACCCAACAGCGATATAAGAGCCTCTTGCATTTAATTTTTACAACTAAAAATTAATTAATGTGATTTAAATGGATTTAAATTTCTGGTTTAGCATCCTAGTTAGATTATGACCTCGTTATTAATTAGATTAAAATTGTATTTATGCTATTTTTGGCCTACGAATCCCAATTTTGACTCAAAAATAGTGAATTTTGGATGGAATCGACGATCTAAATCATTCTTTACCCACAAAGTGATTAAAAATGACCTTCCAGAAGCTAAAATCCACTCAAAAAGTGGTTTTTAGAAGGGTTTTTTGTTTAGAACGAAAAATTTTAAATCTTTAAATCTTGATTAGTTATGGCATGCAATTGTTGGATTATGGGTTTGATTATACCATTAATCTTCTGCAATTTTACACCTTATTAAGCATGTTTATGAAGTCATATTGGTTGCTTAATTTGGTGAGCTCTTAATTTCACATAAACTTGAAATTTCACATTCTTGCTAATAAATTGCTTGTAGTGTGAAAGTTTATGGTGAATATGATTTTTGAAACCCTTAAAATGTTAAAGATTCAATCTTTAAGGGTTTAAATGGTTGAATTTTAACTTGCTAAAATCCATAATGAACTAATTTTTGCTTTTAATCATTTTGGAAGTTGATTAAAATCTTAAAATGCTCATACTTCTGCTTTAAATATTATCGTTCTTCATATTAGAAGGTTACAATATTCAAATGTGAATAAGTGTTGGATAAATTATTGGATGATTGATTATTTATTCAACTATTTTTGTCAAATCTCATTATTAATTTATGTTGGTTAAATTAATTGTGAGAATAGCCCTCAATTTTTGTTGTATCAAGTTAGGCCAAAAAGAATTTAAAGAATGTTCTTGAATTAATTTTGGTTTATGCACTAAAATTGAATTTTATTTAAGTTGGACTTGTTTTATATTCAATATTGCTCAATATTAGTTCTAAAATCAATTTAGAATTAATATTTTACGTCACACAAATATTCGGAATAAAGTCCCGAAGTACAACAAGCACAAAATCGAAGCCAATGCTTAGAGCACCTAGGCTAGGCTAGTAGGGCTGCTAGCGCGGCCCACATGTTGCTGCCGAGCCAAGGGGTGCGCTTGTGTGTGCGTTGTGTGCGAGCAAGTGTGCGGAAGGTGTGGCAAGGCTGCTACCAAGCACTACCAAGCAGCGCCCAACCCGCATAGGCTAGGGGTGCTAGGCAGCGTGTAGTGCGAGCACTAGCAGGCAGGCCACGCACTGTCAGCGCCAGCAGCGTGCGTGTGAGCCTAGCATGTGACAAGGCTACTGGTGCCAGCAGGCGCGCCATGTGTTGCTAGTTGGGCGTGCCAGCACCATAGGCTGGGGTGCCTAGCAAGCCTAGCCCATTGGCTTGGATGCTAGGCACTTGGCCATTGAGGGGTTGCTATTTTACTAATTTTCCGGTTTTGTTTTAATTAAAACGAGGCTAGGCCTCGATTTTTCCCGGCACTTGCAAAATTATTTGAAAATTTTTTGGGTTAAGCGGCTTAATTAATTTTAATTGGATTAATTTTAATTAAGTTGGATGTGGAATTTAGTGGAAGCTTCATTAATTGTTTGAGCTTAAATTATCCTTGTTTGTGCTATTATTGCGTTAATTCACATAATCGGATAATTACTTTGACTAGTTTTAATTAGGTGCGTTAATCGGATTAACCACCTAAGTTAGTAACTAGTTTTGCGCTCGTTTTGAATTGTTGCTTGAATTATTTGTAAAATGCATGGGCCATTCACTTTAAAAGTGAATGGATGAATGGAATTGATATTCTAATGCAGGTTTTACAAAATGGCAACTAGTGGGGTTCGACTACGATAGTAAATACAGACTGCGTTCTCTTTTGTATTTTTATAAATCTAAATACGGATTGCGTGCCGTTAAGTATTTTTGTACTTAAATTATTTAGATTAGTCATAGCTTTTCTAAGCTAGTAGTTGCATAATTGGTGGTGATGTCTCAAAGACGGCGATTCTAAGAAGACGAAGCCAGGAAGATGCAATGAAGGCCCTTGAAGATTTGAAAATTAAAGTTTCAAGGGGTCATGCTAGTTGCCAGATGCATCTTTATTAATGCCTATATATAATTGCCTATATATAATTGCTTATATATATATATTATTCTCGTCTAAAATGGACAATTTTAAATGTGTGGATAAAACGCTTAATAAGATTGAAAGTTTGCATACATGCTTTAAATTCCTTTCTTATTGGTTTTATGAATGGTTTTTCATTGAAAATTCTTTCATTTGTAGTAAGATATCTGCAATTAACAACAACAACATGTGCCCGGAACTCCCCGACAAGTTGGCTTTTAGCCTAAACTTAGTCAACTTCAAGGAATGAGAGGAGGAACTCCGAAAACTCTACGGAATTGTTCCATAGAGTATATTTTAGATACTCCCATTCCGAGCTTTTACTCGAAGGGAATCATGAGTGATGAAACTCATGATTCATGGTGTTCCTATTGCAAGAAAGTCTCACAACTAATGGCTAATTCCATCCCAGAAGAATGGAAGGAAAAGTTCTCCTCCTATTTTTCGAACATGTTCCTCCAAGCACTTGAAGACGTTGTCAATGTGAGAGTCACCAAGAGTCTGAATGGCAACTATGATGGACTTATGTTTGACGTGACTAAGTCACTCTCAAACATGAAGATAAAACCACCGGAAAAGGGTTGCCTTGCCAAGGAAAGGTACCGTGTTTGGTCTAGGGTCTACAATACCAAACTGAGACCTGGTATGCCCCTCCAACCTCATGTGCGTAGATGACTAGACTCTTCAAGCATATTGAGCTTCTTAGAATCCCATTAGAGGATGAGATGGCAGGTCATATCTTGCTTGGCTTACTCCACTCGGGCTATGATGCACTTAGGATGCATATAGCTTCCGGGAAGGAGTCACACTCATTGAAAGAGGTGGTAACACTCATTGAAAGAGGTGGTACAAGTGCTTCGCAAGGCCAACTCCTATGAAGCAACCAAGATCCCCTTCAGAGTAAAGAAGAAGGAGTTCAAGAACAAAGAGAAGATGCGATGCTTCTATTGTGGTGGGCAAGGCCACTACAAGAGGGAATGCAAGATCTTCCGAGAAGATGAGGAAAAGAGGAATATTCCATCCACCTTAGGTATCTTCATTAACACTTGTGTAAAAGCAATTCATAGGTATTGGATACCATGTATGACTCACTTTATGCTCCTATTTCAGGGACCAAGTGAGAGGCTTCACAAGTGAATGTGCGACTATAACCGGACGATGAATATGGTCCTTTTGCTGTGTTTGTAGGCACAATATTTGTCTTTTGAGATGTAATAGAACTTATCGTTGAATATATTATGATCTTTGGCGTTGGACGGAGAGTAGTTTTGATCACAAGACAATAATAATAGTTGTTTTACATGTCCTGATTAAATGTTCTATGGTATTTCACATTCATACATGTGCTTTCACTAGACAAACAGGTTTATAATGTTAATGATACCACCAAAAGGGCTAAGACCACCGAGTCGAATCAAACCTACTTGTGGCATTGTCGTCTTAGCCACATAAACATCAAACGCATCAAGGAACTTCTTCATGAAGGGATTCTTGATTCATTCGACTTAGAGTCGTTTGAAAACTGTGAATGATGTCTACTTGGGAAGATGATAAAACAGCCATTCTCCAAGTTAGGAGAAAGGACTAGTAACTTATTGGGTCTCATACACACGGATGTATGCGAACTAATGAGCAATCGCAAGAAATGGTTATCGCTATTTTATCACATTCACGGACGGCTATATTAGATATGGCTATGTCTACCTAATGTCGCACAAATCTGAATCCTTTGAGAAATTCAAAGAATTTCAGAGTGAAGTGGAAAATCAGCTTGGCAAGAAAATCAAAGCCCTTTGATCGGATCGAGGTGACGAGTATTTGAGCTACGAATTTGAAAACCATCTGAAAGAACATGGTATTCTCTCAAAATTGACACCTCTCGGAACTCCAAAATGGAATGGATTGTCCGAGAGGAGAAATCGAACTCTGTTAGACATGGTTCGATCCATGATGGGTCTTACCGATCTTCCTATCTCTTTTTGGGGACGTGCACTTAAAACCGCGGCACTAACAATGAACCGCGCTTCGTCAAAAGCTGTCGAAAAAACTCCATATGAATTATGGACGAAGAAACCTCCACAGTTGTCTTAGCAAAACATATGTCAAAAGACTCATGTCCGACAAGCTTGTACCAAAATCGGACAAATGTTTCTTTATGGGGTATCCAAAAAAACAAAGGGGTATTACTTCTACAACCAATGTGAGAACAAAGTATTTATTGCTCGAGATGGTGTCTTTTTGGAAAAGAAGCATCTTTCCAAAATGACAATTGGGAGGAAAATCGAACTTGATGAAGTTCGAGAAGATGAGCAACAAAGGCAAACTGACAATCAAATTGCTTTAGAAGTACCTATTGATAAAAGTAAGAGTCAAACTGACGATGCATATGCTCAAACTACTACCCTGCATAGGTCGCAAAGGCCAAGGTCTCATTCGGATAGATACCTCGGTATCGTCTTAACTGAGAATCAAGACATCCTAGTTATGGATGAAGATGAGCCAGCGACATACAAACAAGCTATGACAAGTCTCGACTCTGCAAAATGGCAAGAAGCCATGAAATCCGAGATGGACTCCATGTTTGAAAATCAAGTTTGGGACTTGGTTGATTTGCCCGAAGGTTATACACATATCGGTTGCAAATGGATTTTCAAATTGAAAACCGACAAAGATGGAGTTGTATATGTATACAAAGCTAGAGTGGTGGCAAAAGGTTACATGCAAATTCACAAGGTTGATTATGATGAAACCTTTTTGCCAGTCGCCATGCTTAAATCCATTCGGATTATTCTAGCAATTGCCGCATATTATGATTATGAGATATGGAAATGGATCAAAACCGCCTTCCTTAATGGGATTTTGGAAGAAACTGTGTACATGACACAGCCCAAAGGTTTTGTAGATCCAAACAATGCTGGGAAGGTATGCAAGCTTAAGAAGTCCATTTATGGATTAAAGTAGGCAAGAAGAAGTTGGAATCTACGATTCGATGAAGCCATTAGCAAGTTTGGTTTTATCAAGAATCCAGATGAGTCTTGTGTTTACAAGAAAGTCAGTGGAGTGACATCATATTCCTTGTCCTATATGTCGATGACATATTGCTTATTGGAAACAGCATTCCAATGTTGGAGTCTATAAAGACTTGGCTTGGAAAGTGTTTTTCAATGAAGGACTTGGGAAAGGAACAATACATATTGGGCATCAAGATCTACAGGGATAGATCTAAGAGGATGATTGGATTGAGCCAAAGTACTTATATTGATAAGGTATTGGCACGATTCAATATGGTGGAAGCCAAAAGAGACCACCTACCCATGTCTCATGCCATAAATCTCAGCAAGAAACAGTGTCCAAAGACACCTGATGAGCAAGAGAGAATGAGTCAGATTCCATATGCTTCTCTTATTGGATCAATCATGTACGCCATGATATGTACAAGGCCGAATGTATCGTATGCCTTGAGTGCTACGAGCCGATACCAATCAGACCTAGGAGAGGCGCATTGGACTGCGGCTAAGAATATCCTAAAGTACCTGAAAAGGAACAAGAATATATTTCTGGTCTATGATGGGAGTAAGGATTTGGTTGTTGAAAGTTATACCGATGCAAGCTTCCAGACTAACAGAGACGACTTCAAGTCGCAATCAAGATACGTGTTTAGTCTTAATGGAGGAGCGTTCAGTTGGAAGAGTTCTAAGCAAAGCACGATTGCAGATTCTACAACTGAAGCCGAATACTTGGCAGCTTCTGAAGCAGCTAATGAGGCAGTTTGGATTCGTAAGTTCGTTGGTGAACTGGTGTTGTTCCCTCAATAAAGGGACTAATAGACCACTATTGTGATAATAGTGGGGCTATTGCTCCAGAGAGCCAAGGGAGCATTAGAAAGTCAAACATGTCATGAGGCAATTTCACATGATAAGGGAATGGAAGCCCGAGGGTGAAATCAGAACTTGCAAGATTGGAACGAACGACAATGTAGCCGATCCATTTACTAAACCTTTGCCTCAAGTGAAACACAACAAGCATGTTGAGGCAATGAGAATCAGGCATATTGGAGATTGGCTTTGATTTCCCTATTTGTGTGTTTTAATTAAGTTGTGGAGATCTTAATGTAAAACACAAAGTTAAACCATTCATTTATGGAGTAATCTTAATTTTTTGCAAATTATTATTCCATTTCTATTTAATTGTGGTTTAGAATTAAATAATGTGTCCATTCGATTTGAAAATATTTAAAATAGGGTATCAAGACAATGTCTTGGATAAAGAAACATCTATTAAGTGAACGTTGAACATCATATTGAAATTATCCCTAATCAAGGTCATTTGAAAGTTGGACAACTAATGACCACGCGAGATTAGTGTGCAGTATGATTTATAACACTGTTTCTTATGCTACGAGGACAAGAATGTCATAAATCATTTGCACGAGTATTAGTTTGGAATTATACTGGATCGACCTATGAGAATACCTTAAGAGATTTAACAATCGTCATAAGTAAATTACTCATTATGGCTATTGGAACCTCTTTTTTTTACCAAGAGTATTGTTAGTTCTCTTGTTTGAGTACTAGTCCGTTTTAATGTTGTCAAACGTCTGCCGTACAAGGGGATTATATAGGCAACACTCGGACGGTTAGGGCCTTTTAGTAAGGGAAATTAACAATGCAAGACTGAGAATGTCCCCCTATTAATAGTAGGGAACATATCTTTGTTGTTAATAAGGCCTCTCGAAGAGCGAGACTGTGAAAATGCATGGCCATGCTCAGACAGATTTTAGAAATCATCTGCTAATTGATAGTCGAACTCGGAAATCGAGAAACACTTCTGGACGTAATAATGATGACGAAGAATCTTACCTTATAGTTCATGAAAAGACATTAAGTGACATAGGAAATAGGCTATACACAAACATCAAGAAGGATAATTGGGAGATTGAAAGGAATGGAGTCCTTTGAACAGGTGTATTTTTCCGATAGAGGGTTTGGAATTAATTAGGAAAGCTAATTATTCAGTGAGGTCAAGTGATTAGAATGCCTAGCTGGAGGCCGCTTCCGATCAGTAATATTAATGTACAATTAATATTACAGCTTGCTCTTGACTGAGCCCTTCGGGTCACACCCAATCGTGTAATCGAACCAAAGCGACGAATTAATCCGAAGGATTAAATGAGTCGATAGAGATTTTACGAACTAAGACGTCAGATTCCGAGCTTAGAGCGTCGAAGCCGAGCGTCAACGTTGAGTTGGATTTAGGAATCGACGAGATGAAAAATAAAGTCAAACAACAAGTCAATACATAGTCGTAGCCTCGTATTGGCCTAGCCAAGCGAGGGCTAGGCTATATAGGGCTGCTAGCATAAACGCTAGCAAGGCCGCAAACCCAATAGCCTATACGGGTGCTGGCTGCGGGTGCTAATTGGAGCTTGCTAGCCGAGCTCGTGTGCTAGCAGTGCTAGCAAGGCCAGCCACATGCTAGCGCGCTGGGCCTCGCTGGCTACTGCTAATACTAGCTAGCCCGGGCTGCTTGCCTAGGAAGAGAAACACCAGCCCCACATCACACAGCAGCTTGTGCGGGCTAGCGAGGCACGCTTGTGTGGGCTGGCGCGGCATGGGCCAGCAAGGCAGGCCCAGCCAAGGCACCAGGTACCAGCGCAGCAGCCTTGATGGCCAAGGCAGCCCGCTAGTTGGCCGCATGGTAGTGGGCCGCTTTGTTGGAAGGGTTTTTCCTTGGGGAGTAAGGGAGGTGTGGTCCTCCCTCTGGTCCTCACCTACTCCCTTTCTCTCCCTGTGACACTTGTTGTTTGATGATTGTTTTTCCTTTTTAATTTAATTTAGAATTAAATTAATTCTTTCTTTTGGCATTTTACCAACTATCCCACATTGAAAGATGATGGGAATTCTCGGGAACAATTCCCTATAAATACCAATCATTGGGTGTTGGGAAATTCACTTTAGTTGGTGAACTCTAAGGGATCTCCCAAAGTGTGAGAAAACCTTTGTTCGTAAACTGTAAGTAATCTTGGTCTAGTCCCGTCTAAGCTACGGGGTAAGGGCCGATTCGGTAATCGAAGGTGTGAGACGTCGGAGGTCTTGCATTTGTAGGGTTTGAAGTTTTCCAAGTCCGAGCTCGATTATTGAGCGAAGCACGCGTCAAGGGTGAGCTTCTTTCTTTCTCTTCTCTTTATGTGTTTTTGTTTTATTTATTTGCATGCTTTTGTTTATGTTGTAATTATTATGCATGCGATCCGGTTTTTGTCTCCGCTACCGAGTCCTAGTATCAAAGATGATGGGCTTTCCTTGCCTCTTTACCTTCATGTGTCAAAGGTTACATAGTGAGTAACATTTAAGAATGTTCTTTCTTTGTTCTGTATACGTTTTTTTTTTTTTTTTTTTTTTTTTTTTTTTTTTTTTTTTTTTTAATTTACTTTTGAGGTTTTATTATTTACTTTTGAGTTATTTTTTCTTACTTCAAATATTTGATATACATTATCCTTTAGCCTACTAGCTCAAGAGGTAGAGCATTGTGCAAATGCGCAAAAGATGTGGGTTCAAATCCTACGTAGGTCTATTTATTTGATGAAACTATTTTTTTTTACTAGATTTCTTCTTTATTTTGAAAAGAGTAATTTTATCAAATTTATGGAAAAATTCTTCATATACAGAAGCTTATTTTGCTACCACAAGCTTGCAACTGGCTAGTTTTGTTTTATATGACTTTAGAAATTATCAAACATGGAATTAGGGATGTCGCTGAATTGTCAAAATCTGCAATTTATAAGATTAGATATTGTTACAGATTCTCTGTTATCTGGAAATACCAATTTAAGTCATTCTCGAGTTTTAATTACTAGAAGGAACACAATGCATAAGTATATAGGAAGACTAATATATACAAGCTGTGGCTCAAATTCTGCAAAATCAACCGAACCACATTCAATAGGTAGCATCAGATATGCACCCAAGATCTCTGAAACTAGTGCTGCTACTAATGGGATCCTCTTCAGATTCTTCACAAAGCCGATGTCATCAGTCTCCCAAATAGCAATGATCTTCTGGTTGATCTCCACCATTCAATCAAGCTTCCTCTTAAACTCTGGGTTCTCCTCATTCAGCACAGCTGGGATATTCTGGCAGTTGTGCGGTTATTCTGCAAAATATTTGTATGTTTTACTAGATTTCTTTTTTTCTATTTTTTGTTTACTTTTGATAGAGTTTTATTTACTTTAAATTTGAAAACCTCTACATTGAACTCAATATATTTGTTTCTTACAACTTGACTTATCTTGTAAGAATATGAAAGTCAATGACTTGGAGTTTTTGTGATATAACAAAGTTTCCATAGTTATTTATCATTTCAAGCTAATTTATTGTTCGTATACTTTAGACCTAATGTGATTTACTTTTTAGTTATTTTGATTTACTTTTGAGCTATTTTGAATAACTTTAGAGTGTTTTTATATGTACTTCTAGAGAATTTAGGTAGAAATCGAACTTACACTTCTATACATCTGCATAGTGCTCTACCACTTGAGCTAATAGGTTTACTTTAAAGACCTTTTTATTTTTCACTTTTTATTCTTTTTTATTTACTTTTAGAGACAACGGATGTATTTCTCTCTCTTTTTTTTTTTTTTTTTTTTTTTGACAGAACGCAGCAGCATATTTTATTAAGGAATGCTAGCAGAATCTAGCATAGCAGCATCTATTAAATAATGAGGAGCCTCCTCAATCCATACTCTCTTCTAGCATGAGCAAGTTTAAATTATACACCCACTGCGAGAAGGCAGCCCTAGCATCGTTTAAAATCCATTGCTTAATAGAAGAAATTATTTAGTAAAATATAGTATATAATTTACATCAGTTTACTACAAAACGTAATCATAATACTTACTCAGAACATTCCTCATTAACAAACAGTTCAATGGCAGGGTGGCAACTCTTCCAAGTCTACTGTCAGGCTTCGGCATAACCTATACATACATGGTAGATTGTTAAATCTTGCTAACGCATCTAACAAGGGTCTAACCACTACTAAATCCTTCTGTCTTGAAAAAATGAGATAGTAGGGGTTGGGCTAGTATAATAAGTTGACATTATATGATGTCCATTTTGCATGGACTACATTATTTTCTTTATTTTTATCTTAATGAGTTGCAATACTATATCACTGTTTTGTACTCGTATCAACTGATTTCCTAACCAATGACTGGAACTATTCTCAACATTTGCATCCTTATAGCTAGCCTAAAATTAATCAATAGTCCATATCAAATCATATGAAAATATACTAATGACCCTATTTGATTTACTTTTATCATATTTATATCTACTTTTTAACAAGAAAAAACACACTCCCATGCACAACACTTAATCACTACACATACCACAATGCATATATCTATACATCAAGGCCTAAGCATAAAATTGTTGACGAAATCGCAATTTTATACTGCAAATTATTAGGCATGTAATTTGATTGTCGTACAAAATAAACCCTAAAAATTGATTTGTACCAAATTTGCAATCTTACCTCTGTCGTTGATAAATTTAGCAACAAATCCAGCAAATTATTGAAAAAGTATGTAAATTGTGTCAAATTCATGAGCAGCTTCAAAATTCGAGCTGATAATCGAGGTAATGAAGCTTGAAAAGTGCTGCAATTTTCCTAAAAATTACTAAGGTTAAAATATTTCATAAAGAAATCGATTGAAATTGTAGTTCAACTATGACAAATTATAACAAATTTTGGTATAAATTGTCTAAATTTTGAAAAAAATTTGAAGATCAATAGAGAAGAGAGAGAGAAAAATCAAACCTTGTCTTTGAGAAGAAGAGAGAGAAAGCCAGATTTAGTTAGTTTAGAAAAAAAAAGCGTCGAGAATAGATATTAGATCTCATACGTTCATTCTCTTTTAATCGTATGACTACTAAAAGCTCTTTTATATATATATATATATATATATATATATATATATATATATATATATATATATATATATATATATAGGGTCGGGATCCGGTGAGACCATCCCCCTATATGAGACCATCTCTTATATGAGACCAAATCTTGGCCCTTGAACTAAATAGATCTGACGGATGAAAAGGCGCATAGTAATGGAAAAATCAGTAAATACACCACCTAACTGTCATCTCTCTCCACCTAGCTAACTAACTTCTCTCACCACCACGAAGCTTCATCAATGGCGGCTAATCAGTAACGCTGTTTCTCATTGCTTCAAATTGCTTCATCAATTGCTTCATCAAATTAATCATAAGCAAGTTCACACCGACCTTGCTCGCCTTGCGCTACAAATCATCAATTACTAATCGCATTTCCATCGCTGCTACAAATCAAATTCGCCAGGTGAATTGCATGTTAATTGGATGATAATTTTTGATTTTTTAGTTTGTTCTGTTCTTATTAATTTGCATATTTAATTGCATCAATCACCAGGTTATTGAATTGCATGTTAATTGCATGAGAATTTTCGATTTTTGAGGTTTGTTCTGTTCTCATTGAATTGCTTGTTTAATTGCATCAATTATGGATTTGATTGAATTTACTTCTTTGAAATATTTTGAATTAAATCAAAAATTTAGGTTTGATTAATTTGATAGAAATTGAAAATTTGCAATCAAATTTAAAATGAGCAAATTAAAACACTACACCTGGATCCTTAAATCCATTTCCCCAATAGCTAAAAGTCCTTTCATGCAGTAAATTAAAACATAGATGCTCATTTGTCAAATGAGCAATCAATTTTTTGCTCATTTACCAAATGAGCAAATAGTTGATTACTCATTTATCAAATGAGCAAACACCTACACATGTTAATGAGGAGGTTTTACCATCTGAGGTGTTTAAAGCTAATCAGATTTATGTTTAAAGCTAACCAGAAGATGTATCTTAGGGAGGATAGGGATTGGGCTAATAACAACTCGCACACCCCCAACCTTTTAACCCCCTACTCTTTCATCGCACGGCAATCCCCAAATTCACAAAACAACAATACAAATTCACAATTAAGTAAAAAATAACAAAAATTAGGAAAAAAAAAACAAAAACAAAAAATGAGCAAAGTCATATAAAAATGAGCAAATTAATATAAGTTTCTAGAAAAGTCATATAAATACCTTCTTCGGATCTTGTTCAATTTCTTCAATTTTTGTATGAATTGGATCATATTGTTCCTAAAATCAAGCAAAAACAAAAAAAAACAAAAAAAAATATTACATAATTGTGTAATTTTCATCCAAATCACACAGTATCAAATGAGCAAAAAATAATTGCTCATTTGACAAATGAGCAAATATTTTTTTGCTGATTTAGGAGGTCCATTAATGTGCTATAAAAGCACCACATTGCATCATTTTCCTTAAAGCAAGATTTGTTCCAATTCAATTCTTCAAGCAATGCCAAAGACATAGAAAAACTAAGTATTGGTTACAAGTGAAATACCAATTTTGGTTGTTTACTGCCAGAAGGACCAACAAGCTTCTGGTTTTTATAAAAAACTCCAAGCCTCCCCTTAAAAATTTCCAATTTCTCACGACTTGACAACATATTGGTTGTCCAACCTTTGAGAACTGGAGTTTCTCGTTTGGCTCTAACTTCCTCAATGACAAACTGATCAACGTATAAAAGCTACAAACAAGTAAGATAGAAAAAATTAGTACATTAAAATTAAACAAATAAAAATTAATACATACAATAGCTACAAACAAGTAAGAAAAAATAATTAGTAAATTAAAAATCAACAAATAAGTAAAAAATACTACATTAAAAAAACAACAAAAATTAAAGTAATACCATAAGAAACAGTAAAGATCCAGGAAAAGAACGAGTTTAACGTTCTTCCCAGAAAAGCTTGGCCTTCACAAGTGAATCAAGGATATACTTGCACCAATTCAAGTCCTTTATTTTATCAACATCAGAAAGAAATGTGAGAATATCAGAATTGATATTCACATTTTGTTTCCCTGAAAAAAAAAAGAGCAAAACAAAAGAAAAATGAGCAAAAGGAAATTTAAATGAACAAAATATAATATAAATAAGCAAACAAAATTGAAAATTAGCAAACTCCTATAAAATTTAAACCATGATGTTGACTCTCCACCTTTTCCTGATGATATAACTAATTTATAATATAACTTGAAATTTTTTTACATATATGTTAATATGAAGTATGTACCAAATCCTATTCCAAATTTTTTCACCCATCTCATCATTGACTAACAACAATAATCCATCAAAATATAAATAAATAGAACAAAAGATAAATACATATATATATATATATCTTATTCTGAAAGTGTCAATAGTCTCTATCTAATGATGTATAGATTCAAGTAACTGATTCTATACATATATGACCAACAACTTAGATAATATAATTGCTATATATAGCACACAACTGCTAAGTGCTAACTATAACTAAAAATAAGCAAAATAAAAATAAAAAGTTTACCATCCATCAATGTAGAAACGCATAGCACTACAAAGTTCCTTTTGAACATAAGACCAGCTGAGTTATGCTCTTTCAGAAACTCTTTCAGCTCCCCTATTTTGATAGAGAGTGGGTTGCTTTTGAATTGCTTCTTCCATTGCTGAATCACTTTCTTATCTCTGGAAAAATTATTTTTGTCAATTTCTATGCCACCCATTGGCAGCCCAAGTACTTGATGCACATGCTCTTTAGTGATACAAAAAGGTTCAGAATCTGGAATGTTTAAAGAGCATGTGTTAGCATCAAAGTGATGCACCAACCATAAACCCAGCTGCAAAGGCAGTTGGGTCACCTTCAAGAACTCCATAGACCCGAATCCTATTGCTCTAATAGCTTTCAACTGATTTTCTGAACATTTTTCAATAACTTGAACTATGGATGAAGGGGACATCCGACTATGTAATGTCCCATAAACATGAGACTTCAAATCTTCCCCTTCGTTGCTGGATTTCGTCTCCTCCAGCTTAATCTTTTGTTTTTCTTTTAATCCTTTTTCAACCTTTTTACCTTTAACCTTAGTACCAACTAATACCTCTGATGAACCAACACCAGGCCCTGCTGAACCAACATTAGCAGCAGGCCTTGCTGAAACAACATCAGCAGTCGCACCTGATGAACCAACATCGGCAGCAGGCTCCTTTTCAATAGACTCCCTGCTCATACAAAACAATTAAAAAAAAAAGTAAATAATTAGTTGGTAATTTTATACAAATGAGCAAAAACATAGATACTCATTTGTCAAATGAGCAAAAACATAGACTTAAATGAGTAAATTCCATTTACTGCAATACTATAAATGACAAAACAAACAGGAGAGAATGCGTAATTATGGAGTACATTTCATTATATTTATTCTCTTATATTAGATTTTTGTTCTGTTATTAAAGCTTAATTTCAAATGAATTAAGCTTTTTTTATTGGTAAATAGAAAATTTATTACCCAGAAGAAAAGTACATAGTACAAAAAAAAAAGAGCAAACAGCCCATCCAAACTACAAAGACCACAAGGCCAAACAACCACAAAAACCAGTTCAAGGCTCAAGGTTAACCACCTTCTAGGAAGGGTGCTAACCTGAAACAAGAATAAACTTGGATCCTAGCTACTGTTCACCTTCTAGGAAGGGTACCAGAAGCAAGGACTAGGCTCAAACAGCCTAACAGAACTCAGATAACAAGCCTGAACAAGATAAGCAAGCAAACAACCCACACTAGCCAACACAGCAAGGCAAATACAATAAAACAACCATGAAACTAAAAAGAAAACCAATCTGCCCTAAGACCAAATAAGCTTCCTTCTGTCAATCTCAGTGCTTCTGCAAGCAACTCTGTACACCAGTCTCCCGAAAATAGTCTCAGCAGGTTCACACGAGCCTTTAAACAGGACACTATTCCTCTGAATCCAAATACAATGAACTGCTTCAGCCAAGAACATCAAATGTCAGAAACCAGTTCAGCCCGAAGGCACACAACCACCACCTACTTCCCAAACCCGTCCCCGACCACCTTCTAGGAAGGGTGCCCAACACGGCGAGAGGGAAAAACACCTACCTACCCTCATGCAAGAAGGCATCTTCATTGAACGAAGCTACAAGCAAGGACTAGGACAAAGGCCAACACAAAAAACGGAAACAAACAACACAAACTAGCTGAAAAACAGGCACTAAAACAGCCTGAACAAGACACAAAACAGAAACAACAACTAACTCCAGCATGAGCAAACAACAGCCTGCAACACCTGAACTCAGCTAACCAAGCCAGCATCCAAACACACCAAGGATCAGCACAACAGCCTTCAGGACCAGACTGACTGAAGCAGAACAACAGACTACAGCAGAGAGGACACCCAGCAAACACAGAATTAGAACCTCAGATCTGAAGAAAAACGAAACAGACTGCAAGGACAAGAGCTGCACAGAACCTGCCACACTGACAGACGCCAACAGCCTCGCAGACAGACACAACAGCCTTAACAGAATCATGACTAATCTTTGTTAATTATAATAGTCTGCAGTGCTACATTCTCAACCAAAATCGACGGTAGGAACACTGGCCTATATTGCCCCAGAAGTCCTTTCCCGAAAGGAATATGATGGAAAGGTAGTGTAACAACTAGTGAATAGTGATAGAGCGCTCTAGAAAAGCTCAGTAAGGTCAGGAGATTAAACAAAATTCAGCAAGTTAGGTAGACTACATGACATAAAGGTGCAATTACACATCATGGAGGACCTTACAAAATACTTGGAACCATCGACTTTACTGGTTAGATAATATAACACATTCAACACTCCCAAATGAGGAAAAACAATTAAAAAAAAGTAAATAATTAGTTGGTAATTTTATACAAATGAGCAAAATCATAGATACTCATTTGTCAAATGAGCAAAAACATAGATGATCATTTGTCAAATGAGCAATCAAACATAGATGCTCTTTAAGTGACAAGCAAAATTTTTGAGCAATCATCTACGGGGCTGACTTAGCTGCCTTCCTCCAGACCTTTTCAAATATCATCCAAAACCCAGACAGTTTAACAATGTAGATCACAAAAAGAATATCGAAAGATAACATTACCTAATTTCCAGCCTTGAGTTAATGTTGGACAAGAAGCAGAGGAGCTATTACTTTTATACAACACTAGAGAATTATCAAAACAATATGGGCTACATCAGAATGCAATTACACCTTCGGGATTAGCGCTTTACTGCTATGTTTCTATTAGAAATAAATAGATTTTTTTGGTTTTGATAGCATCTTACTGTACTATCACCATTTATTTATCAATTTTACAAATTGTTGTTTCCGATACTAGACAAACAGCATTTTACAAATTTTTGAGAAATTACATAAAACGAAAATCAATCAAAAAAATCGCAACAAAATCAATCAAAAATCAGAACAAACTAAACGAAAATTAACCTAAAATCAGAGATGAGAAACGAAAAGCAAAATGAAAATCAATCAAAAATCACAACAAAATCAAACAAAAATCGCAACAAAACAACATAATATCGCAAATACAAAACCAAAACAAGAACACTTAGTAAAACCAAAATTCAGGCAAAATAAAACTTAAATTTACTGGATAATCACTCAAGAAAACGAAAATAAAGCTAAAATCAACAAAAAATAACAAAATTAAACATAATCGACACATTGCATGTTAAATTAATGAGCTAAAATCAGAAAAAATTAAACGAACATCAAAACGAAAATAAAACAATGAATGTAACCTAAAATTAATTGAAAAACAGCAAATGTATAAACAATAGACTTACATTAACGAAATTTGATGAAGATTGAAGAAGTTTTGATGAAAAATCAGAGAGCAGCAGAGTATGAACACCGTAGAATTGAAGGAGGAGAGAGAAAAATGAGCGAAAAAGAAGAAGGAGGAGAGAGAAAAAAACGTAGGAAATAAATTTTGAAATAAATTTGTTTAGTTTTGTTTGTTTTACCGGGTTGTATTATGACCCTTGGATGTAGTTGATCCAACGGTTGTAATATGTCCTCACATAAAATAGGGTTCTCACATAAGGGGAGTGGTCTCATATGATCCTATTTCTATATATATATATATATATATATATATATATATATATATATATATATATATATATATATATATATATATATATATATATATATATATATATATATAATTATGTGAGAACACATCCTTATGTGAGAACACTTTGTAACCATTGGATCAAACAAGATTCAACGCTCCACATCTATCCCTGTCAAAATAATGGCATTATTGTAAATTTTAGATTGTATATAGGAAAAATAAAAAAAAAAAAATTGTCCGACTTTTTCTCTCTCTAGGTATTGATCTAGGTCTTGCCTTTCTCTCTCTTCTTTCCCCAAAAATTTCTGAACGAACACTGCTTTGATCGTAATGCTGAGTTATCTTTGAATTTCGACTTGAATCTACAACTATAGTTAGGTATTTGCTGTTTTAATTATTTTTCCTTTGATATTTGGCTTCAATTGTTCAAACTTTGGCATTGAATAAGGTTTTTGTGATTTTGTTGAAACCCTAGAAATCGCGAATTCTTCATCAAATGGATTCAACTGAAGCTATTGTTACATATGAACGAATGATGTAAGTATCAATTTATTGATTTTGGTAGGGGTGGGATTTTTCAAACCGAACCGTGAAACCTCCCATTACCGAACCGAACCATCACGGACCGATCCGTTTATAAACCGATAAATTTAAACCGAAAACCGAACTAAACCGTACAATATCAAACCGAAACCGAATCAAACCGCTTAATGTCAACTCGTTACGGATTGTAAACCGATAACAAACCAAACTGCTCAAAACGGAACCGAACCGAATGGTTTATAAACCCGTTAATGACTCGCACCGTTTATAAACCGAAACCGTTTAAACTGTAGAAAAAACCGTTTAAACCGAACCATTTATAATTGGCTAACCGTTTAAACCGACCCGTTTATGAACCAAAACCGTTTAAACCGCAGGAAAAACCGTTTAAACCGAACTGCCATAACCCGTTAAACCGTTAAAATCGAACTATTTTCGAATCGCAACCTGTTTAAAACTTTAAAGTTTACACTGATCCGATTACAAACTACTTAATTCAAATTGAATTATTTACAACCTAAATACAATTAATGTTAATAAATGTAAATCTAATCAAACGGCTTAGGTTTATACAACGGTTTATATCACCTAGTCCAACGGCATTATTAATGTCGTTTTAGATTACTTATTTATTTTAATTAATATCAAATGTAACATACTAGTATTATTATATATATGCGTTAATTTAACAAAGGTAACAATAAATATAAAATAAATACAATTAACGTTAATAAATGTAGATTTAATCAAACGGCTTAGGTTTATACAACGATTTATATCACCTAGTCCAACGGCATTATTAATGTGAATAATGTCGTTTTAGATTACTTATTTATTTTAATTAATATCAAATGTAATATACTAGTATTATTATATACATACTTTAATTTAACAAAGGTAACAATAAATATAAATTTAAAATAAATAACTTTAACTATTCCAAAAAAATACATTTCATCTACATTTTACATTAAAAATAAATAAGTTAAAGATTTACATTTTACATATGATCATAAATTAATATATTATCCTAATAACAAAATTTAACCTAAAAAAACATTCCTAAAAACAAAAGGCAGCAACAATCTTGAAGCAGCAGCACAACAACCAAGAGCAGAAGAAATAGCAGCAACAAGCAGGAACCAGCTCAGGCAACAACAGATCAACAACTCATCAGAAGCAAGCAACAATATAAGCAGAAGGGACTCAGCAGGAACAACAACCAAAAGCAGATAAGCAGCTCACAAAACTGCCAACTTCAGAACTAATTTTTGTTTTTAAAAATTGCTCTCAGATTTACGTTTATCGTATCATCACTAAGCAATGGCTGTTTTAACTTAAAACTTGAAAAATGCTGCTAGCAAGTACATATACATTGAAGTTTCAACATAAATGTCAAGGGCAACGATGATTCAAGATAAATTAAAACAGCAAGCATAAGAAACAGCAGCAACAAAACTTATCATAAGTTCATAACACAAAAGGCAGCAACAATACTAAAGCAGCAACACAGCACCCAAGAGCAGAAGAAACGGCAGCAGCCTCAAGCTGGCAGGAGGCAAGAACCAGCTCAGGCAGCAACAGATCAGCAGCTTAGTAGAAGCAGGCAACAATATAGGCAGAAGCAACTCAACAGGGACAACAACTAAAAGGCAAAAGCAGATTAGCAGCTCACAAAACAAATTCAACCAACTTTAGAACTAATTTTTGTTTTTTAAAATTGCTCTCAGATTTACGTTTATCGTATCATCACTGAGCAATGGTGGTTTTAACTTAAAACTTGAAAAATGCTGCCAGCAAGTACCAAAATACATTGAAGTCTCAACATAAATGACAAGGGCAATGATTTTAACTTAAATCTTGAAAAATGCTACCGGCAAGTCTCTAAATAAATGACAAGGGCAACGATTTTTCAAGATAAAATAAAACAACCACAGTGAGGCAACAACAGTAAGTACATATATCACAACGGCCACAGTGAGGCAACACCGCTGCACAAATACCAATTATGTAGATGAAGCACTTTCTGCTTCAATCTCTCTACCAACAAGGAGGACGTCTTCCTCAATATCCCCTTGATAACCATGGCACCAATTTTGGGTGGTAACCAATGCCTCAACATTCTTTGGCAAAAGCTTACCCCTATATTTGTTCAAAATACAACCACCCAAACTTAAAGAAGATTCAGAGGCCACCGATGTAATAGGAATGGCCAAAACATCCCTTGCCATATTAGCTAAAATAGGAAGAGAAGAAGCTTGAGATTCCCAATACTTGAGAACATCAAAATGTTCCCCTTGAATTAATCGCGAACGAGGTCCATTCAAATATGCCTCAAGATCAGCCAGAGGACATCTAGTTGAATCACCATCTTCGTCATCAACCTCACACAACTGAAACAGTTTTTTTTATTAAAAGTTAAATTATGACATTACAAATAAAAATAAAAGACTGCCATTAATATTGTATAACATAATTACCGTGAAAATATTTTGAGAACTCAACATGCGATTAGAATTTTCAGATTGAGCTGTTTCGGACGAGGCAGGATTTCTACAGCTTGTATCATAATAAAATTTATAAAGGTCATAAAGAGCTTCCTTAATCATCTTAATCTTTTCGTCGCATGCCTCACCATCATACAACGAGTTCAACATATTTCTCACTCGATACAGCTTATAACGAGGATCAACAGCAATAGCAACTAAAAGAATCAAACTATAATCCTCCCAATAACCCCCAAACTTCTCAAGCATAATTGCTGCCATGGTTGCAAGTTTAGGGTCTTTATAGGCTTGAGTAATAGCGTACTCAATTTTTAAAACACTAACAAAATACAAATTAGCAGTGGGATATTCGGTACCAGAAAATAACACAGTAATATCATTAAATGGCTGAAGGAAATCACAAATTTTCTGAATGGTATCCCATTCATCAGCATCAAGTCTATAAGAAATACCCAAAAACCTACTAGAATATAGAATCAAGGCATCCTTAGCTTCTAAGGCTTTTCGGAGCATTGTATAAGTGGCATTCCAACGAGTCACAACATCGAGACATAACTTACCATTAAAAGCACAGTCTAACTCAGACAAAGCATGCTCAAATTGAGTTAATCTAGAATCAGAAGCATCAATATATTTAACAACCTCATGCAATTTTTCAACACTTTCATGAACTTCTTTTAAACCTCTTTGAACAATAAGATTTAAAACATGAGTTGAACATCGAACATGAAAGAATTTACCATTACAAGGAAGAGGAGAGCATTGCATTAATTCTTTTTTCAAATATTCAACCATAACAGTCATAGAACGAGCATTATCAACAGTTATTGAAAAAGTCTTACCTTGAAGATTTCACTCTTCGATCAGTTTAAACACAAACTTTCCAACCTCAACACCAGTATGGGGAGGGCCACAATATCTAAAATTTAAAATTTTAGATCTAAGAGATCAACTGTTATCAACATAATGAGCAGTCAAAGTGAGATAGCCTCGGTTAGTACGTGCAGTTTACAAGTCACATGTAAAGCTAACTCTACCAGAAACATTAGCGAAAGAGTCATTCAACAAGGATTTATATTTATCATGCTCAGCAATACAATACTTTAACATAGTTTTTCTACAAACATGCTGCACCTTAGGATTCAAATATGCATGAAGTTCCCTAAGATATTCATGCTCTACAATATTTAAAGGATATGCATGGCAGATTATAGCTTTAGCAAACTTTTGTAAATAATTTTTTTGATCAAATGCTGATTCTTCACCTTGCTGGAGACCATGCTTTAGCAAACATGCATTAATATGAGCTCTACAAGTTGAAGTACCTGCTTTACCAAGTGCTTTATATTCTTTGCCACACAAATTACAACGAGCATATTCTACCTTTTCATTACCTACCGTCTTTAAAAAAAAATGTGTAATGCTTCCATATACCTGAGGTTCTTTGACGTTTATTAACAGGAGTAGTGATAATGCTGGTATTATGAGCATCATCAACCGGGCTAGAAGCAGCTTGAGAGCTTACAGTATCAAAATTTGATTGCCTCTCATAGTCAAATTCATCATACTCGTGAGACATGACTAAAAAAAAAAAAGCATTTATAAGTACCAAATGAAGTGACACAGATTCTACTAATAGTGAGCAATTAAGCATGCAACCTTGTCAATACACATACATGTATACAACTGATACAATCATACAAGCATACAACCATCAACATTCATAAATCATAATACCTTTCTGTTCCCTTTTATTTATTACAAAAAAAAAAAAAAAAGCATACAACAACAAACCAAGTAAACCCTATGATTCTTTCAACAATTTTTTCAATACCACTTTATCAAACTAAAATAACATATACTATAATAAATGTAAGAAAAAAAAAATTAGAACTTCAAAATTCCTTACTTCAGTTAGATATTGTTCGAAGTTAATATAGTCTCATTGATAGTAAAAAATAATTATTGATTAGATTTATTTTAATTCTAAAAATAAATGTGAGAACTTTAATTAAAAATAAAACATATAGGAGACAAATTGCATGTATTTAAAACTCTACACAATTTTGTAGGCCATGTTTAAACTTTAATTAAGAAAGTGTCTTATCAGATCGAAGTCAGTCTCGCATAGGTTAATCCAATGGACAATTTGTTTGTCATGTTATAGAAAGTAAACTGTAGCTTGCTTGAATAAGTAGATAATAAAAAGAGATATGAATTTGATCTTAGTCGCTAGATCAAATTACATAGTACTGTACATGACAAATTCGATAATAATGTATAATTTTAGACAATTAATTATATTCGATAAAGAAAACATCTTAGTGGAAAACATGACAACCTAAAGTCATGATACGAAATTACTTGCAGGTCTCAACTACTAGCACAATCGGCGATTAAATCAACTAATAATCCCAACAATTATATGGAAGGCAAAGAAAATGTCAATTACATTAGGTAATTTATAACGGTAATTGTCAAACAAGGCCATAAATTTTGAAACACACAACATTTTTTTTTACCCATACAGGACAATAATAATACTTCCAGTAATAAGAAAGGGAAAGAATTCAGAAGAAAAAATAATAATAATAATTGAAGGCATTCAACATAAACTCGTATATACTGGTACTAATTTATGAATCTCTCACATGTTCAATTCGTTTCTTTGTACATTGTCGAATTCCGAACTAAAAAAACAAAAACAAAATTCCTTGAAAAACCACCCAAAAAAAAAGTGAAATCAACCAACACAACCATAATTCAATTCCCCTCCCTCTGAAAATCAAGATCTAGTGACTAAGATCAAATTCATACAAACAAAATTCATACCTTATATCGTCCGTGAGTAGAATATGACAAATCTACAAAAAAAAAAAAAAAAAAAAAAAAAAAAAAAAAAAAAAACAGAGAAAAAGCACAAATTATACATTGCAAAATAATAAATGAACAAAAGAATTAGAACTTTAAAAAAAAGCAGAAATTATAATTTACAAAATAATAAATGAAAAAACAGAACTTAGAAAAAAAAATCGGAACTTAGAATAAGAATAAAAAATACAAATACCTTATATCGTCCGTGAGTAGAATATGACAGATCTACAAAAAAAAAGAAAAAAAAATTAGAACTTCCAAAAAAAGCAGAAATTAATCAATTATACATTGCAAACGAATCATTCGGAATAAATGAACAAAAGAATTAGAACTTCCAAAAAAAAGCTGAAATTTTAAGAATAAATGAAAATGCAGAACTTACAAAATTAAATAAAAAAATGGTAGGATCGTCGTTCGCCGTTCAGGAGATTCAAAGGCAGAGGGATGATGAAGAGGGAGATTCAGAGGCGTGAGAAATAGGAGAGATTGAAATGAAGAGGGAGCTGGATCGGAGAGATTCAGATGAAGAAGGAGATAGCTTAGGAAGTTAGGAGAGAGAGCCGTTTGAGATTCTGATGAAATGAGGCGTGGTATTGTTTTTTCTAGGTTTAGCCTTTAGGTTTTACTTTTTCCCCTAGATCTAATCGTCCATGTTCAATCTCAGCATCTCACCATTCATTTTGTTTTTTTTTTTTTTGGTATTAATAAAGGATCCAGAATGTTCATCTAGATCCAACGGTCTTGATTTTTTTTGTGCTTTTCAAGGTCTTTTGACCGTTTTTTTTTAAAAACATAGTATTATTAATTATTTATTATTATTATTATTATAATTATTATTATTATTATTATTATTATTATTATTATTATTGTTGTTGTTGTTGTTGTTGTTGTTGTTGTTGTTGTTGTTATTATTGTTGTTATTATTATTGTTATTATTATTGTTATTATTATTATTGTTAGTATAATTTTTTGTTAATATTATTATTATTACTACTACTATTATTACTATAATAATAATAATAATAATAACAATAATTATTATTATTATTGTTATTATTATTATTATTATTATTATTATTATTAGTTTATTACTTATAAATTGTAAGAAACGCAAATGTTTCAAAATTGAAATTGATTCAATACGACATAGTTAATGTACATCAATATCTGACATCTCTATATGTATATAACTAATTAACTTTATATATGAATATATCTGTGAGTCTGTGACTTTATATGTAATAAACTAATAACTTAATAAGTAATAAGAATAATAACTAATAAAGTAATGAAATATAACTGTTGTTTTTCATGGGCATTCAATCTAATCGTTGTATATTTGACTATTTGTACATTAGTATTGCATAGTGATTTCGTGATTTCGTCCATTTAACTTATCAAGTTGTTTGAGTTAGTAATCTAAATAAAGTAACAAACTAAATAACTAATCCTTTTAATCTCGTGTAACTTATAAATTATAAGAAATGCAAATGTTTGGAAATTGAAATTGATTCAATACGATATTGTTAATGTATATGTATTATGTATATCATATGGTACGAATGTACGATTGGTATCATACTATCATTGCCTCATTGAATCATTGGTATGTACGTATAATCAATAAACATATCTGATTATTAAAACTTAAAAGTTTAAAACACTTGTTTATCGATCTAATTGAATACTTGTACTTTCTTAATTATCGATTTATCGTATTCTATGTATCAACTCATTAAATCATGGTCATGACGCGATCTTTAAAACAATCATGAATTCATGACCCAAACCGCTTATAAATCGAACCAGCATGATCCAAATCGTTCATAAACCGTACCAATTGAACTGGGTAAACCCTCCCCTAAACCAGCCCATTTCAAACTGAATCGACATGATTCGCACCGTTTATAAACCGAACCGACATTGACCCGGGTAAACCCGCCCCTAAACCGACCCATTTCAAACCAAACCGGCTTGATCCAAACCCTTTGTAAACCGAACTGACATTGACCCGGGTAAACCCGCCCCCTAAACTGACCCGTATCAAACCGAACCGGCATGATCTGAATCGTTTATAAACCGACCTGCTTATGACCCAAACCGAATTTAAACCGTAATGAAATAAACCGAAACCAAACCGAGCCGTGACTAACCCAAACCGAACCAAACCGACCCGCCAGCTAAACTAAACCGTTTCAATCCGAACCACTCCAAACCAAAACCGACTCAAACCGAGGTCAAACCGAACCGCCAGACCGAAGTCCCACCCCTAGATTTTGGGAATTTTACTTTGTTTTTATGTGATTTTTAGTAGTTTGTATCATGTGATGATAGTACGAAGCAATTTTATGAGATCTTGATTTAATTTTGTTCATTTTTCTGGTTTCTTAATGTTTTATACTCGTTCAATTGCCAAAATGTTTAGCATGAATCTTTAACTTTTCTGTGTTGGTGGTTGTCCTAAGCAGTATTACATGAAGAAGTTCACGACATACATAGTGGACCTGATGAAGAGGGAGAAGCTTTTTGCATCACAAGGAGGTCAGATCATCAAGGCTCGGGTACATTCAAATTAAATATTGTTTAAGCAAGTCCTGAAATGGATGTTGCACTGCATAGAAAAATGTGGAAGTGTTAGAAGTAGCAAGTAAAGCAGAACTTAGTTCAAAAGCTATATTTTTCTGTTCTTACAAAGCATTTGTATATTTTAGAAGTTAAGTGATATAGGATTATAGAGCACTTCTGGTAGTGAGTTGGTTCTGTTCTACAAAACTTCTTTTATATATAGTGTTTTCTTGCATTTGAGAACTTTTTGCTTTTGTTTTACAAGTTCTTTGTGGCTCTATTGGTTTTGTTTTCCTTCTTGTAATGTCAATTCATACATCTACAGTATTCATGTAATACTTGGTATTATTTTTCTTTTTCTTGTAGGGATGGTTATTATGAACAATCATATAGAGATGGAGGGAAGAAATATGCCTTGTGGGCTGCCAATATGGCCCTTTCTCAGAACATAGGTGTGCCTTGGATAATGTGCCAGCAGTGAGATACACCTGATCCTATGGTGGGAATATTTGGATATGCAGGTTCATTTTCCATGTGTGAATTCTGTGATTTCTTTGCTTCCCATGTATTTTTCTAGGAAAGGTTTATTATCTAAACCTTCTCATGTGACATAGCTGCAAACATATAACTACTTCTTGAACTATTTTGCTGATCTTGTCTAGTTGTGTTTCATGTCTGTCCATCTGCGTCTGCTTATTATGTTGTGTTATAGTGTCTTGATCTAATCATCCCTTTGGGCATTGTGGGTGGTTCTGTTGATCCCCAAAATGATTTCCTCTTCCATTACATCCTATATACATGGCTCATTATTGGATTTCTTGATTGTTTTTAATGATAATTGAAACTCCAGGATCTATCACTACTTCCTTTCAGAAATAATAATATGAAAGGTGTTGCTTCATTTGAGGTGTTTCTGACTTTCTATATCTTCTTGTGTCCCTCTACTTCCCAAAAACCAAAAAAGGAATAAGCAGAGAGATGTCTCACCCTTTTTTATTTTATTTTACGCATAACCATTACTATTATTTTTTTTATTTTTTATTAACTGATTATGTAAATGTTGCGAGTAAAACACTTCTCCTTTTTGGGAGAATTATATAGGTCAACTTGTGTAAAGGATGTTTCTTGCTTGTGGTAGAAATTGTACGCTTTAATACCATCACATTAAGTTTACACAGGTTTCCCATTCATATGCTTGCGGTTTTTTGTCTTGTTTAATGATTTTTGTAGGAACTTAACAAAAATCAATCATCAATGAGCCATAGTTTATGTGACCATGCTAATTATTTGCAGATAAGTACTTGTAATGGATTCTACTATGACGACTTTACTCGCTCCAATTCCTTCCAAAAGTCCGAAGATTTGGACTGAGAACTGGCCTGGATGGTAACTTTGCTAACATGTTTTTTGAGTTGCCTTTCAAGATCTTGAGCTTTCCAAGTTTTTAGATTTTTAAGCATCTCGTTACAAATAAGTTCATGATTGAACGGACTATTTAATTTGACTTCTGCTCTAGGTTCAAAACATTTAGCGACGTGGATCCTCACAGACCTGTCCAAGATGTTACTTATGTTGTTGCTCGTTTTTTTCAGAAGGGTGGCAGTGTACACAACTATTACATGGTTAGTTTACTCGATCTCTGTGTCACTGATTTATTGTATATGGCCATTGTCGAATAACTCTAGTTAGGTACTATGATTCTAACAATTAATACAGAGATTGGAATAGAATTAAAAAAAAAAAAAAAAAAAAAGGTCAGAGATTCAAAGGAATGAGAAGGTACAAAAGAGAAATCGGTGGTGCATCCGATTAATTTTTAGCTAAAAGTGTACCGTATAGTTTTCAATTATTCATTACCAAAGTAAATGAAATTTGAAGGGGAATGAACAACTGAATCCATTGTATTTTGTCGTCTTAGTTTGGTGTGCACCCCACTAAAAATGTAATGAAGCATGTTACTCAGACTCTTGTGTTAGGCATTCAGGCACAATCATGTATCAGACACTACTATTATATGAAAATAGCCTACATTTAGCTCAAAGGTGTGATGTTAATAGGAACATTGTAACAGATCTTAAAGTTGTAAGTCTGTAATAATACTTTTCTGCTCTTAAGAATGGTAGCTTTTTCCGTTTTGGCTGTGGAAGGTAGTGTGGTTGTGGTCCTTGAGGGTTCTTTTCCACTTTAGGCACACTTGCCCAGGGCCCTGTCTCAGAAGAGGAAATTAGAGTTGTATTGCAAAAAGCGCCTGTAACCACATTAAATCTTGTGGACACCATTAAAGCAAGACTAAAGACACAAAAGGTACATATAATTTCCTTTTTACCTGAGACACATTGGTTACTTGGTTACATGATGTTATGATTGAAGTGCTAGGATCTGAATTTTGATTCTACTAGAAATATATGTCCAGTTGTGGTTATGATTTTTATCTTGAAATAATCATCATAATTCCTCAAAATACACCAAAATGTAAAAAAGTTCATGATGAGACAAAGGCCAAAAAATAAATTGATTGCTCATTTCCCAAATGATCAAAGAAATGTTTGCTTATTTTACAAATGAGTAACTAATTATTTGCTCATTTGACAAATGAGCAAACTAATGTTTGCTAATTTCACAAATGAGCAAAGAAATGTTTGCTCATTTCACAAATGAGCAAACTAATGTTTGCTAATTTCACAAATGAGCAAAGAAATGTTTGCTCATCTCACAAATGAGCAAAGAAATGCTTGTTGATTTAATGAATGATTAAAGAAATGTTTGCTCATTTGATAAATGAGCAACTAACTACTTGCTCATTTGACAAATGAACAACTAAGTTTTTGCTCATTTGTTAAATTAACAAATAAGTATTTGCTTATTTGACAAATGAGCAACTAACTACTTGCTCATTTGACAAATGAATAACTAAGTTTTTGCTCATTTGTTAAATTAACAAATAAGTATTTGCTCATTTAACAAACACTAGGTGAAAATACGAATTCCCCACCGGTTCAAACCCCCCATTTCGCACCGGTTTTGAACCGGTCCGAATTTGGGGGGTGCTAAAACCCCATAGATTTCGCACCGGTTCAAAACCGATGGGAAAATGACTTTTCGCACTGGTTCTTTGGGAGAACCGGTGGCAAAAACTGCACTTTTCGCACCGGTTTTTACTTAGAACCGGTGCTAAAAGTCCCCAAAAAAAATTTAAAAAAAACTTTTAGCACCGGTTCGAAGTAAAAACCGGTGCTAAAAATGCCCAAAAAAATAATTTTTTTTGTTTGGCATTTTTTTCACTTAAATTGATATATAAACACTAACATATATATAAAGTTACATATTTTCATTAAAAAAAGCCGTAATATTACAATTTTCGTCCAAAAAAAATAAAATACAAGGTCACACACAAATACAAAGCAATTTGAACAATTATAGCCCGAACCACGAGGATACACATTGCTGAAACTATGCTCAATGCCTGTCATCAAAAAGTAAAACATCCAAGTTATATAATCATAAATTTCAACAGCATAGGGAAACAATATTATACTAACAAAAAAACCATACACAATATAACAATAGGGTATTAGTCATTTCAACAGAAAACTAATGTAGATCTCAGACTGCAGCAAAAGACTGTCACAAGACTAATGACTACTGGAATACAGTTAAATTTATAGTACTGTTCCAATAAACAGTATATAGGATGCTTACCAAAATGTCGCTGGCAGTCAAGTAACGTGAAATAGCACGAAGAGCTCCAGTAGTTCCTTTATCCTCTGGAACTGTAACAACCTGAATAAGATCAAAATATCACATAATCTACTTGTTGAAAAATTGAAACAAAACCACATTAAGGTTTTCTTTTGGGCATCAGGGTGATCTACGTACTAATAAGTAATACCTTCTGTATGCTGGAAAACTCAACGTCAATAACTAAAAAAAATTCTTCCATACAAAAGAAAAAGAAGGGGAAAAGGAAAGAAGAATATAGAAAAACCATTTATCAAACCATCAAACAACATTAGATACACTAAAAAAGGCCTAGAGATACACATACAATTGTATTTATATAGGTTATGATATCGATGGCTACTCTAGAAAGTAAATGCCTCTATCCAACCCTATTTCTCCCGCAAATTATTATCCCCTGCCCTAACATGAGAGATAGAGAGGAACAGAGCAATATGCCTCTTCCTTTCCCGCCTCTCTTTATACAACTGATGTCAGAAACATAGAACACATTCTGAAAACAAGTTTTGACAAGTATACAAGAGAGAAGTATAATAGAGATATACTCATTGATCTGTGAGGGGAAGCAACCATTCAACAGAAGTGCAGGCAGCAGCAACACGGGGTAGTAAGCAACAACAATCAAGAAACAAGGCTACTTTTTAGAAGAACCCATTTTGAGCAAGACAACAAAGGAAGCAACTATTTCACTAATTAGGAAAGAAGACTTTGGGCTCTCTTTTTGTTACTTTTGTTGTATTTCTTTTGGGAATGTAAGGGACAACAGATTGTAGTACTTAAGCTAAGGCTGGGGGGAGGGAAAAGGCGTTCAGAAAATTGTAAGGAAAACACAGAGAGTTGTAGCCTCAAGCTACTGGGAGACTCATGGCCTCAAGTCATGTTTTGTAATCCATTTGACACATTCAATCAAGTTCCTGCTTAGCTCAAATTATAAACAACTTATCGTTACAATCGTTCTTAATTAATTACAACTCGTGTGTTTACATTGCAATCTGGTTTAGTACTAGCAGATAAACGGTGAGAATGCACCAGAAAAGCATAGATAAGACCATAAGCGCATAAAATATAAGTAAACCTATAACATAAATATTGAAAGACAGATATATATATATATATATATAATCAGATTACTCTGTAGTATAGTAATGAATTATTATTGATTGGATCAAAACTCTACAAGTTGCTTGAATTACTTATACTACGTAGTACTTTAACACATAGCTAATTTTTTCAATATTGTATATCAAACAATGCAACTTACTTTGACAAATAACTTAATTAACAGCTAACCACAAATAGCGAGAATGCCGAGAATAATATTTTATAATAGACCTTTCAGTACTATAGTAATGAACACTATCGGTCGTCGGATCAAAAAATACTTCAATCATTGAAGTTATAATTTATAACACTACTTCATCAAATAGGGTGTTGTTAGAGCTTTTATTAATATAGCATTGAACTGTATATTGATCGGATCAAAACTCTACATACAAGTTACTTGAAAGTTGTTTTTATAAATTGTTACGGAGAGTTATTATATATTGAATTATGACAATTTAAGTTTTAAAAAGCCTTTAAAAAAATTTATCGATCACATGTCTGCAATAATAGCAACTCGGGCCAACGCCCGGGCTATTCACTAGTTCTTTTTATTATATTTACACTTGCAATCTAGATAATTGAATTGAGAGTACATCGTAGAAGTGGCCTGGGCTTGGTCGGGGAAGTCAGTCCCTGCCATAATAGCCCTGAATCAATTCCACATCTGTTCTTTTAATGTTGTTACAAAGCTCAGTTAATGCAGCAGAACAAGCTATGGCTTCAACTGAATGCAGACCACTAACTTCATTAGTGTTCATATGGACTACTTTAGGAGCAAATGAGCAATGCAAACAATTTCAGATATAGGTATAGTTCTTTTGATATTAGTGGTTATTAATAGGTTGTGTCTCTGCTAGTTTTTGTTAAGCCATCTTGCCAATTGCAACTGGCTGATTATAATGAAAATCATCTTAGGGAGTAGTATCACCTTTAATCCCCCCTCCTCTTTCAATCAAATAAGGCTACAAACCAATCAAATATTGGATAAATGATAGTGAAGTCCTGACTACTGAGAATCTAAGCCAACACCAATATCCTTATCCTTGCTTCGTGACACCAATGATTCAATTGGCATCATAAAAGGTACTAAGGATAGACAGACAGCAATCTTGTATAATTCTGCTTAAGAAGCAGCTTAAATTTAGCTTATGTAACTACCTTTAATTTTATGAAGTGACTGAGGAAGCATGATGTATACAAGGAGCAACAAATGTTTTCAACTAAAATTTGTAAGTGTATTATCAGCAGCTTTAAACCAATTTTACAAGACACTGAGATGGAACGCACTCATGATCACTATTACTATAACTTAAATCCAGAAGATGCGTGCCTGAATGAAGTTAATAAATGAATCTAAGATAGCTATTGGCCTCTTCAACTGCATGTACGAAGCATTCCCAATTGTCACTAAACCAGATAACCTCTTCTCAACATTCTTTTCAGAAGAATTATAGATGGTGAATATTGTAACAAAAGCAACAATCTCTCCGGATTTGGGGCTGTTAGGAACAACATATTGAGTTTTGTTCAAGGCTTTCGTGCCTACATAGAAGCCCCAAATACTTTGAGCTACAACAAGTCAGTGACTATGAAGCCAATTAAACTTCAACATTAATATGAGAAATTTAAGGAAATCTACATACAACTCCTACAACCATCATTACTCAGCTTCCATGCATTTTCATTTAACCAAAGGTCTAAGGTACAGATGCAGTCCAATCAAGCACAGATCATATATTCTAGAACATCACAGTGATACCAGTAAATAGTAGTATTACCTTCTTCAAACCCTTAAGTAGAAGCAGCCTCCTTTTCCCTCCTATTTAACTCAGCCAACATTTCTGCATATTTTCCAGAACAACAGAAGATTAGTCATCAACTACGATAAGTTTTGAAGTATCATTATTAGTTGTTAATTATTTACACAAAAGAGATAGAATAGGCAAAAGTTTCTCTAATAGTCATATTCAGTATCAGCAACATATATGTTTCCCCTGTCATTGACAGCAGCACCTTTAGGATGGTTCATCCTTGCTTCCCTATGTTTCCCATCAACATGTCCAGAGTATCCTTCAGCTCATCCAGCAATTAGCTTTAGTGTACTGTCTGCATTATTATAACCATGGAATCACATTCACAATCCATCAAAAATAAGATTATTATTACCCTATTACTTTATAAGGAACAACCAGTTAGTTATCTACTTTTGTCAACTCGTCCAAAATATTTATCATACGGTCCACCCAATTCATGATCAAGGATTCACCATGATTTTACTAGAAATATTGGAACTTAAGCTTACCAAGCCAATGGCGAAAAGCTGGAGAAGAATGAAGATGACTGCGAGTGCTAAAACCCAATCTGGAGCCAAAGATGGTCCACTATCAGGAAGGAAGCTCTTAAGTATGTTAGAAGTAGATTTGTTACCGAAGACATAATATCCAGAAAAAGCAACTGCATAAAATGTGACAAATATGACAGAGTAACACATCAGAAGGCCTTTAAGAGTATTACAACAACTTATCACCAATAATTCAACTGTCAAGAAGCAGCCACATCACCAAACAAATAGAAATCACCAACAATAAGCATGCCTTTAAGCAAATAACAGCAACCTATTTGATCACTAATAATTTAACAACAAACAAGCAAGGCAAGACAGAAAAATTCCAACAATAAATCAAACCTCAATCGTATACCCAACCATTGAATCCTCATCGCAATATAATTCTTTCTAAAAAACTCAAACTCATGTTGGTGAAGAGGTTACCCAGGGTATGTACAATTGCCAATGGCAGAATAGCAGCTAGCTGTGAAAGAGCAGTAAAAAATATTTATTATAAGTTTCATCACACACTAACAGTTGTACTAGTACATCTCAAAGAAACAAAAACAAACAGCAATCACACACTAACACACACAGTACACAAGAAATCTTCAATAATAAAAAAAAATATCAAACAAAAAAGATCAAAGAAAAAGGGGGGAATTGACGATAAACCCTAGAAAAAGAAGGCCCTGCCGCCGTGATAAGGAGGCCATTGTGGTGGAGGTAGAGCCGTGCGCGCTTCAATGACAAACCCTAGATTACCACAACCCTAAAATTACTAAATTGAAAAGCAAATCAACGACAAACCCTAGATTGCGAATGAATTCGAGGGATTAAGTAGACCACAAGAAAAATTTTACCTCGAAGCTGCTTCAATGGAGGTGAGAAAGCTCAGAATTGGCTTCAATGGAGAATATAGAGCACAACGAGTTCATTCGCAATCATGGAGGCCAGAGATATGGAGAGAGATTGAGGTGCTGCTTCAATGGAGTGAGAGAGCTTGTAAATAACTTCAATGGAGAGAGAAGGAGGTGCTGCTTCAATGAAGAGAGAAGGAGGTGCTGCTTCAATGGAGGGGAAATTCGAGACGGTTGAAGAGAAGGCAAAAATGAGAGGAAAACAGGAGATGGAAAAGTAGGGGGAAAGAAAGAAAGAAGAAGAAAGAAAGGAAGAACACGCAGCCCGTTTTTTTGTTTTAAATTTCAAACCGGTTTGAACCAGTGGGGAAAATATGATTTCGCACCGGTTTATTAGGAACCGGTGGGAAAAGTATTTTCCCCAATCCTGCCCATACCTTATGTGAAACGCTAAACATCGCCCACAAATTACCATATAAAGCCCACAAATATGTTATGATTTGACCATTATGCCCTTTTGCTAAAATTGAGATAATCTCGGTGTAAAAAATGTGGAGCCGTATTGGCTCGTCGGGGGAGACCGGATGGCAGGCCGGAGATGCGGGGGACGCCGGAGATACGTCGTCGTCGACGGAAAACGAGGTAAGTGACCGCTAAAATTCACGGTTTACCGTCGTAGTGGCTACGGCGCCTAGGGTGGACGCCCAAACCGTAGCCTGGACGTCCAAGCCGGACGCCAGAACCACCAGAGTGGCGTCCAGGCTAGACGCTCAGACCACCAGAGTGGCGTCCAGCCCAAACGCCCAGACCACCAGACTGGCGTCCTGGGCAGACGCCACTCCACTGGGTGAGGCGGCCCTGCCAGGCGCCAGTCCAGTGGGTGTGGCAGCCCTGGCAGACGCCACCTTTAATAATTAATTTTTATTTTTTCCTTTTTGATTTTGTTGTTGTTTTTTATTTAATTTTTTTGTGAAAATAAAAAATCGAAAATGATTTTTTAAAAAAATTCGAAATGGGTTTTTTGTAAATTAAATTTGAAAATTCGAAATAGGTTTTTTTAAAATTAAATTTGAAAATTCGAAATGGTATATTTTTAAATTTAGTTTGAAAATTCGAATTGGGTTTTTATAAAAATTAAGTTTGATTATATATAATTATGTTTTTTTTTGTGTTAATTATGTGGAAATATAGAAATTAAATGTATTATCCGTTAAATGTATTTATTGTAATATATAATTGATGCAGGAATATGGTGGAGACGGAAATGATTACAGTGAGATATTTGGACATGATGGTCCATTCGAAGAAGCTCAACAGGCGATTGATTGGGCAAAACAGGTTGCAATTGCAGCTGGATTTTGCTTGGTAGTAGCAACTCATAAATCTCAACGGGATGGTAGAATGGATCGCATTTTGAGATGTGACCGTTATCGCAAAAGAGAAGAAAGAGATTTTCGTACAGCCACTCGGTTTGACACAAAGCGGAAAGGTTGTGGGTGTGAGTTCAGAGTAAAGGTTCGACAACTACGGAGTCGTGACGGTTGGGAAGTGATAGGTTACTCTAAATGGGGGTATCACAACCATGAGATGATAGTATATGAAGAGGGTCATCGACAACTGAGCGGCTTAAGTCCTGCTGCGAAACTAGTTGTGAAAGAAATGAGTGATGCTCAAGTGAAGCCTGCTAAAATATTAGCATCTGTGTTAGAGAAATTTCCGGAAGACCATCCAAACCGAAGACACATCTACAACGTCAGACAGCAACTCAGGTTTGAACGGTCAGAGGGAAGGAACCCTATACAGCAGCTGCTACACCAGGCACAATCACGTGGTTACCTGTTCTGGTTTGATTCTGATGAAGATACAGCGGAGGTGACTCATCTTTTCCTTGTGCATCCTGATTGTGCTGATATGATCAAGTCTTGGCCATTTGTGATTTTGATCGACTCAACGTACAAGACAAACAAGTACAAGTTCCCTCTGGTTGAGATGGTTGGGATGACTCCAACGAACCAGAACTTTCTGATTGGTCATGCAATCATCAGGGATGAGACGGCTGCAACATGTATTCCCGGGCGTCCTACGTGCACTCGGGTACAAACACCGCTGCAACACGGATGCGATCTTCACACCTCCGTGTTCCCAAACACCTAGCGCCTCGGTGTACAATGCAGCCCTGTCCACCGCCAACAACTCTGCCAGCGAATCTGCCTGATCCGCATCAGCCACAGCACAAAGTCGTTTACCCTCAACACGAATCCCCAGAATGGCCTCGACGTCATGTAACATGATCGTCATCTCACCGAACGGAAGGTGAAAAGAGTTTGTATCCGGCTGCCATCGCTCAATGAAAGCCGTGATCAGCGTACTGTCAATCTTATCGTGCATGGTGGCAGGAACGTGCTTCACCCCAGTGCCCTCCAGTCGCTCGAACATCTCGCTCTCCGCCGGCCAAGCCTCAGCCCATGTACGCAAAAAACTACAAGTCTTTTCCCGGGTATGACATTTCAACAACCCCGTAACTGAAGGCCTCTCCTGGTCCTCCCAAATACGGGCAGCTATGTGTCCTAGAAAGCTAGGAATCACACTCCCGTCAACAGGCCCACCGGGCACCTCACTCCTAATAACCCAAGAATCATTACCCGCCCTCGACCGTTTCCTGCTTGCCCCAGAGACAGTGGACGCAGATGATGTGCCAGATCTACTAACAAACCTACCACCCCTACCCTTACGCACCTCCACCATATGCGTCTCGTACATGTCATCAACCCTCTGACTGAATGGACCGTAATCATCATACGGTCCACTGCCATCGTCCACATCCTCATCCTCATCTGCGCCCTCCTCCTGCTCCTCCTCCTGGTCACCCTCCTCAGCATCATCATCGTCATCGTCATCCTCATCCCGACGGTGGATCCGTTCTCTACGAACTGAGGCCGAAATACCACGGGATCTGACATGTCTATGCCCCGACCTCTCCACTGAATAACTTCTACTAAGAAGCTCTATATTCTTCCCCCCACCATGACGACCCTACACAAAATTTTAAAATATATAAACATACAAAAATTTATACGATAAATAATCATCATCGCAAATCAAATACACTAAAAACAAACAAATAATAGTAAACAAAATATAAACGTAGAAAACATACAACGAAATTGAAAAAATTTATAAAAATAAACAACAAAATATAAAAAAAATTCAAAATTATATTACAAAAAAAAAAAAAAAAAAAAAAAAAAAAAAAAAATTAAAAACAATTTTTTAAAAAAATTAAAAAAAAAAAAAAAAAAAAAAATTGGGGGGGGCGCCCTGGCTGGACGCCCAGCCGGCGGTGGTGGCGCCAGATGCAGACGCCGCCACCAGTTGGCTGGCGTTTGGGCTGGACGCCACTACCACGGCTGCGGCGCTTAGACTAAACGCCACAACCGTGGCGGTGGCGTCCAGCCCAGGCGCCAGCCAACTGGTGGCGGCGTCTGCATCTGGCGCCACCACCGCCGGCTGGGCGTCCAGCCAGGGCGCCCCACCGCGTTCACGGCGGTTTTCCCCTTTTTTTTTTTTTTTTTTTTTAAACAAAATATACCTTTCCACCTTGGGACATCCTTCCCTCCGCCGCCGCCGCCACTTCCTTGCCTTGCCGCCTCGACATTGCCGTTATTTTGAATTTTTTTTTTTAGAGAGGTTGAAAGAAGATTAGCAATGAGAGTGTGAGTGATGAGAGTGTGAGTGATGAGAGTGTGAGTGTTTTTTTTTTAAGGTCAAGGGCAATTTTGGGAAACCAAGTGAATTTTGTGGGCTTTATGTAGTAATTTGTGGGCGATGTTTAACAAATCCCTATCTTATCCCACCGGTTTTCGCTGCGTAATTCATTTTTTCTACTAGTGAAATGAGCAACTAACTATTTGCTCAGTTGCTCATTTACTAAATGAGAAAAAAAATTGATTGCCCATTTCCCAAATTAAATGATCATGGTTGCTCATTTCACAAATGAGCAAGAAAATTAATTGCTTATTTGACAAATGAGCAACTAAGTTTTCGCTCATTTGTTACATTAGCAACTAAGTATTTGCTCATTTGTCAAATGAGCAGATAATTTTGGCTCATTTTGTCAAAAATTAATATTTATTCTTTACTAATTTGTCAAAAATGAGCAAATAATTTGTCAAAATGAGCAATTAATTTTTGCTCATTTGTCAAATAAGCAAACTATTTAATGATCATTTGTCAAATGAGCAAATGATTCTTGCTCATTTTGTCAAATTAATGCTCATTTGTGAGTGTGTTTGAATGTTTTAAATACGTTAGCCTACTAGCTCAAGGGTAGAGCATTGTGCAAATGCACAAAAGATGTAGGTTTGAATCCCACGTAGGTTCATTTATGTAATGTGGAGACACAAGTTTGTATGAGAGTTTAATTGTAACAAATTTTATATAGTTATAAATCATTTCAAACCATTTTTTTGCTCATATAATTTAGTACAAATTTGATTTTTTTTTTAATTAATTTTGTTTATAAAGATAACCTATGTAGGAATTGAACCTACATCCTCTATGCATTTGCATAGTGCTCTACCATTTGAGCTAATAGGTTTATCATATGTTTTAAATCATTTTCTATGTAACTTGTCACCAACATATACATAATTACAACGTTAGGAAAAACAGAGATGAATAGCAAATATCTTTTGGGGGACACACAGGTTTTCCAAAACACAGTATGTAAGAAATATCAAATTCAAGGTACTAACAAAAGAGGTAATAGACAGACAAAGAGAATATTGAAGGATCTTATTTTGCCATTGTATTCTAGACAAACTTACTTAATAGTTTCCTGAAGTGCACTTGGATGTCTGTGCTCTTCCTTATATGCAGGAATTATCAAAGATATATACTTCTCAACGGGATCAAATATAGAAGAGGAAATGTATTATAACTTGGTTAAGTTGAAAAGGTAGCAAATCTAAAAAACATACAATTCAGCTTTGTCAGAAAAGAAGTGAATCCAAATGTGTTTCCGACAGTTCTTTAACATACATTTAAACATGCCAACTTGTAGCCAATAACTCAAAGAGTTCCTCTTTTCACATAAAGCATGACTTACAAGTGCAAGTTTAGAAACAGAAAGTTTGATGCGCCTAAGAATATATGAGTAACATTTTCCAATCAGAATTTTGCTTAATAACAAGTCAATAACACAGTAAAATATAAAACATAATAAGAGAAGAGGGGGAGCAGTAGAAGGGTGGTAGCAGTTAGGGAGCAGTAGTAGGGGGGACAGAATAAGGGGTTGAATAGCAGAAGGTAAACTATGTTCTACACTACAAAGTATGGCATGTAAGAACTCCCAATTCAAACCATGTGAAATAATTTTACTACTAATCATAAAAAACACTATATTTGTGCAACAAAAAGTGAACAAATAATCAACTTTGCTGCCTATAATAGAACATGTATGATATATTTGATTTTTGCCATTTCTCACCATCTTCCTTACACCATACCATCACCGTACCACCACCACCAAACTCTCTCTCCTTCCTCTGCCCCTGCACCCTACCACCACCACCAGCATCACCACAACTTGTCTCACTCTCACTCCCCTGCCACCGCCCCTATCCCCTGCACCCTACCATCACTAGCTTATTTTCCTCATTTGCTCATTTTTATATTAGCACTTTTTTTTTTTTTTTTTTTTTTTTTTGTATTTGCTCATTTTAATTATGTTTGCTCATTATATTTTTTCTATATTATTTCACATATTTAGGAAATGAGCAAATAATTGAATGCTCATTTATCAAATGAGCAAATAACTCAGTGCTCATTTGTGAAATGAGCAAATAAGTATTTAGGAAGCACAACCCCAACAAAACAAACTATCCTAGCAACAGCAACAAGATGAAACAATGATACTTAAATATAAAATAAAAACACAACAATATGGTCAAGAAGTCATAACTTAAAGAAAGTGTACATGTACAATTTCACCATAGACCAAATCATCAAAAACTTATCATAGGGTACCAAGTCACAAGATTTCTAACAAGCATTTTATCAAACACCTTGTATGCACTATCAGGATATTCATAAGTATCATAAAAATGCACTAATAACCCATTTTAAACCAAGTTGTAATTGCAACAAAATTACAGAATTCATAACAAAAATTAATCAACTCAAAAATTAACAAAAATTTTACACATTAAGAATATTCAATAGAAAATTTCACGAAAATTAGCTTTAATTAACGTAAAAGTAACATGCAATAGGAAATTTATAATGAAAATCCTAAATTGAGAGCACTCAACTCAAAAAAAATCTAGCAAAAATCATAATGTCAAACTCAAATAACCAAAATAAGAGCATTCAAATTCGAAATTTTCCAGAACACCAAAATTTGATAATTAGAACCTCAAATTCGAAAATTTTGATGAAAGTACTAAATTGAGATAATTCAATTCGAAAATGGCATGATATTCGAAAATTACTTACCAAAATTATGTGTAAGTGAACAAGAGGAGAGAGAAATGATCGATCCTTGAAGCTTCAGACCATTGATGTTTCTCCTTCAACTTTGGAGAGTGAGAAATAAGCTGGGTAATATTTTCTGGAGAGAGAAAGAGGTTATGTGTGATGTTGGGTTTGGGTGGGTTTTGTTACGTTGCAAATTACATTAATTTCAGCTGATGGATTTGATACAATCTAATGGCCGAGATTTGTCCTCACATAAGGGATTGGTTCTCACGTAGAGGTGGTTCTCACCGGATCTTGACCATATATATATATATGTATATATATATATATGTATATATATATATATATATATATGTATATATATATGAACCCATTATATATAAGAACCATTTTCAGTCATTGGATCAATTAAGATCTAACACTCTACATTTACCTAGATCAAAATAATGGCACTATTGTAAATTAATGAACTTTTTATTGTATAATAAAAATTTAAGAAAAATTTGTCAACTCTTTCTCTCTTTAAAAACTAGTGCAACATTTTCTTTCTCTAAAGTTCTCTCCCCAATTTCGCAACTATCTTTGGATTCATTCAAAGCTTTCAAAGCAAGATTCATCAAATTCTTCATTCAAATTTGCTTGGAACTCACGAATTTTGTGCGAATTCTTCATTAATTCATGTTTTCGTCAATATTTTGGCGATTTTTGGGTATTTTTCTATTCGATTTTTGTTTTTGGCGATTTTCTATTCGATTTATACTTATTTTGTTCGATCATTTATTAGTTCAATTGCTTGATTGTTCGGTTTTTTTGTTCTAATTTTGATATTTTTGTTCGATTTTCTTTTGCGATTTTGATGCTATTTTGCTGCGATTTTTATGCGATTTATTCTCAAATTTTTTTTAGCTTTTTGCGATTTGTATGGTGCGATTTTGATACGTTAATTTCTCAATTTTTTGCTGCAATTTATGTTCGATTTTTACTGTTTTTGTTTGATTTTTGTGATTTATCATTTTCATTTGAATAATAATGTGTGCCTTCACCAGTTGTTTATGTACTTCACCAGTCAAAGATTTTAGCTGCTTCCAAACACCTTCTCTATGTAATTCTTTGATGCATGCTACTCTATATAGTAAGGAACATTGGTAAATCTTTTGGTTCAAAATACTACAATATGTTTCTCTTCACAAAATTGAACCTCCAATTATGTAGCATGATTATCTGGGGCTGTCCATTTATTAGCACTGAATACTGATGCTATCATACTGTTAAAAGGGAGTTTTGGTTCCTCAATCCTCGCTTACTGATTTTTGGTTGAAATTACATATTCTTAACAGAAATTTGACAATACTTTTGAATTAGAAAAATCTACTGTGTCTGGTTATGTGAGATCCTTAACTTTCAATTAACATTATCAGTGATTGTAATCCTTCAGTGATTATTGGACTTTGGCTTGCTCATATTTTTTTGACTGCCTAATGTGTAGCAAGGTATGTCCTATTCTCTTTATACTATTACTATACTCGGAACAAATTATTGTCTTTAATTTGTGTTTCACTTCATGTTTTGTTGATGTGTACACCAAGTGTCCGATGAACCTCAATTGGCATTTTGATTTAGCTTTTATTATTGCTTGAATTTTACTCTCGTATGATGTATTTGAGATTTCCTGATAAGTAGTATCAATTATAACGTCAAGGCTTCTCACATTTTGTAATCTTAAGATTCTAGGAAGTAGGTAGTACATACTTTGATTTGGTCATGGAATAAGTGAAAAAAAACTATCATTACTACGGTACTACCTAACTTACAAGGCTTTGATATTTTTAAAGGTCATACACTACATTTTAGCTAGATCAATCTGATTTAATCACATTACATATTTACAATTATCTTCAAGATCAAGTTTATAAGCTTTTAAGGTGGGTGGTAAGCGCATTCAGACCTGCAGGGACAAATGGCTCCCTCCTCCACCAAGTACATACTTTAAAACTCAACTTAAAAGGGGATGGCAGGGTGGGTATTGGAGCTATTTTGAGAGATAGTAGTGGGGATGTTCTGATGGCAATGTGTGACACTCGTGAGGGAAATTTTTCTGCTGAAATTGGTGAAGCTATAGCGCTCCGTTGTGGGCTGCAAACAACTATGGAAGCAGGATTTCGAAGTTTCATTGTGGAGCTTGATTGTCTGAGTATTGAGATGCTTTGAGAAGTGGAAGAAGGGACTGCTCATCTCTTTGTGTTTCGATCACTTTTGTCCATATAAAAAGAAATGGGAACAAAGCAACCCATCTACTTGCAAAAAATTGTCTTGTTCTTATTGCTTTTTATGTTTGGTTGGAGAAAGCTCCTCCTAATGTCAAGTTGTTTGTAAGTGAAGATATTTCTGATTCATAATAGTTTGGTCACGTTTTGTCAAAAAAAAAAAAGGTTTATCAACATTTTGAGCTCTTCACCTCTGGGACTTGAGATAGTACACGAAGAAACATAATGGTCTTAGCATTGATACCAATAGAAAGGCTCAAGAATTAGGCTAGACATATCCTTACAATTGCAACCATTCTAGAACATGGTACTGCTTGAAGGAATTTATGGCTAGTTTTATGACTTGTGTGCCTACAGTGCCCACATGATATAAATATCATGAGTATAATTTCTGATATTAGTACTACCCTTTATTGTTAATTAGTTATGTTTTTGTCAATGCTTGCCTGATTAGCACTAGTCTTAACACGGGATAATATTTTCTTTCCCAAATATGCAGTAAAGGACAACTAATGACAATATGTATAGTGCAATTAACCTTCTAGCTCAATGGGTAGAGTATTGTGCAGATGCACAAAAGATGTGGGTTCGAATCCCACGTAGGTTCATTTGTATAATGTGAAAATGAAAGTTTTGTATAAGAGTTTAATTGTAACATAGTTTCCATTTAGAGATAACCTATGTAGGAATCGAATCTACATCCCTATGCATTTGCATAGTGCTCTACCATTTGAGCTAATAGGTTTTAGCAAACTAACAATTAAAAAAAAAATTATACAATAACCTACAATAACTCTATGTTCTAATGTTTTATCCCTATGTTCTAAATTAGTCTAAGTTGTCTAACTATGTTCTAGATTTTTTTTTTCTAGATATGTTCTAACTTTTTTCTACCAATGTTCTAACTCTTTTTCCTACTCTGTATGGTTTTACACCTATGTGATAATATTTTATCTATGTTCTAATTTTTTTTCCCTATATTCTAATTTTTTTTTCCTATGTTCTAAAGGTTTTGTCTTATGCTCTAAACCTATATGTTCTAAATTTTTTCCCTATGTTCTAAGGGTTGCATGTTGATTTCAATCTTTTACTTTTACTACATGGAATGGAATTGAATATAACTGTTTCTATTGGAGGGTTGGAATGCCAATGAGGGCAAAGACTTGAAATTAAATAGTGTAATCCAACCTAAAATTAAACCATAATAAAATCTTATGTTCTAAATTATTTTCCTATGTTCTAAATATTTATCAAATTTTTTTTTTGTCTATATTATGTTCAAAATTCTTCTAGCTATGTTCTAAATTTTTTCTACATATGTTCTAAAATTTTCTCTCTATGTTCTAATTTTTTTTTCTATGTTTTAAATATTTTTGGCCTATGTTCTAAACTATTCTGCCTATGTTCTTATATTTTTTTTCCTATGTTCTAAATTTATTCTGCCTATCTTCTAATATTTTTTTTCCTATGTTCTGCTCTAGATTGGTTTTCCTATGTTCTAAATATTTCTGCCTATGTTTTAAATTCCTATGTTCTAAATTTTTAATATATTCTAAATTTTTTATTATGTTCTAAATTTTTTTTTATCTGTTCTAAATTCCTATGTTCTAAATTTTTTTTTTTATGTTCTAATTTTTCTTTAATATGTTCTAATTTTTCTATATGTTCTGAACCCTATGTTCTAAAATTTATTCCGATGTTCTAAATTTTTTTCTTCTACCTATGTTCTAATTTTTTATTCCTATATTATAATTTTTTTTCATCTGCCTATGTTGTAAGAAAATCCCTCACATTGGTTCCTTTATGGAATTCCTACATGTGCTTCTCAAGGACTATAAGAGTGAAATTGAAGGACTATAAAAGTGAAATTGAAGACCTGCTACAAAAAGAGCTTAATTATGTCATGTAAAAATATAAAATAATCAAGGCTAAAATAGCGGCTACAAAGGCCATTGCAACTATGCATTAATCACAAAGGCTATCATATACCTGGAGTGCCAGATGCAACAAATCAGAAGAATAAGTTGTCAAAGAAACTACATCGTGATTCAAAGGCGACTTAGCAATGGCAAATGTTGCAGCTGCAACTGTTGCCACATCTGTAGTACAGGAAGTAAACAAAGGAGCTGCAACACCACCATTAAGTTTTCTAAATATGCTTAGATTGAGAACTTCATAAAGAGTTGGGCTTTCTAGGCCTCTAAGGTACAAAAATCTGCAGTTGTAATGGAATCGCTCAGGAGGAGTAAACTTTGATTTCGATGAGAAAATTAAGTCTGATCATGTTGTTTCTTGTATATATGTGTTCATTTAGTCAACAATTTGTTGTAAATTAAAAAAAAATTAAAGGTACATATCTTGTTCTCAAAGCAAGCTATATGTCAACAAAATAGTGCAAGCTCTTACAAAAACACATAAGCTTCGTAAGGCAACCCACTTGATTAATCAACAATACAAACGATCATATAAATGTACCAAACAAGATCATACATAGAGGAAGGCTCATGTAAGAACCCTCCTCTATATAAGAACCCAATCTTATATAAGAATCAATCTCAGCCATTTATTAGTTTTGATCTAACCATCTAAAATCATCCTTTAGAATGACAATTTTGTAATTGTGTACAATTTTTTTATTACCTTTCTAACAAAATACCCTAAATCTCAAGACAATTCCTTCTCTCCTCCTCAACATTTTCTCTCTCCTCAGCATCTTCTCTCTCCTCAAAACTCAAACACTCAAAAGTACCCAATCTTCATCAATGAATTCAAACTTTTGTAAGTTTATTAATTCTTAAAATATTCTGATTTCATTTTATTCCTTGTTTTTTTTTTCCAAATTTCTTTTCAGAATTTGCATGCAATTTTTTGTTTCTATTATTCTTTTTTTTTTTTGGCGATTTTCCTTATTTTTGGTTGTACTTTCATCAATTTAGAGTTTATATATTTAGATTTCTTCTTTTTTTTCAATTTTTTTTTATTTTAAGAACATAGGAAAAAATTTAGAACATAAGCTGAAAAAATAATATAGAATATAGGAAAAAAAATTTAGAACATAGGAAAAATTTAGAACATAAACTAACAAACATTTAGAACATATGAAAAATAACTTAGAACATAGGAAAAAATTTAGAACATTAACTGAAAAAATAATTTAGAACATAGGAAAAAATTTAAAACATAAGCTGAAAAAATAATTTAGAACATAGGAAAAAAATTTAGAACATAAGCTGAAAAAATAACTTAGAATATATGAAATAATTTTGAACATAAGCTGAAAAAAATTAGAACATAGGAAAACTTTAGAACATAAGCAAAAAAAAGTTTAGAAGATAAGTCAGTATCCTATTGATTACTTGAGAGTTGGCTGGTTGGTTTCTTGTTCCAAATTTTATTCTTGTATATAGGTTCTACTTGGGGGAATTTTGATGATGGAGATGTAGACATGTGGATGTAGATAGACCTAATGTCTATCTTTTTAGTAATTTTTTTCGTTTAAATGCTTTATATACATTAGCCTACTAGCTCAACAGATAGAGCATTGTGCAAATGCACAAAAGATGTGAGTTCGAATCCCACGTAGGTTCATTTTCATAGTGTGGAGATAAGAGTTTGTATGTGAGTTAAGTTGTAACAAAGTTTCCATAGTCGTTAAGCATATCAACCAATTTATTCTTGTACAAAATATAACTTAGAGCTAATTTAATTTACCTTTTAAAGTTATTTTTAGAGTTAACCTATGTAGGAATCAAACCTACATCTTCTATGCATTTGCATAATGCTCTGCCAATTGAGCTAATAGGTTTTAGCATATGTTCTAAAATTTACTGAATTTGTTCTAAAATTTATTGCAAATGTTCTAAAATTAGAACATGGGAATTGTTTAACTGAATATTGCTATGGAACGGATCGACGCACACCAACAACCACCTATTCGGGTATACGAGAGGAGGCACAAACAAAAGAGCAAGGGGCAAGATCAACAACAGCAGTAAAGTGTAATGAGGAAAAGACAAAGAATTTTAATGATCCACTAAAGAGTGGCAAGGAGTATTTCTGTGTGAAGGCTGCACTGACAGTACATGACAAAATATTAATGTTAGAGTACTTTGTGAGAGAAAGCTTGATATTTAAAGGATTAGGAATGCAACAGTAACTTCATGTTGTTGGAGAAGTTAATAGATAGTAGTGTAGTAGTAGTAGTCCTCAAGAGTAGAAGCTCTAATATTTCCCCATTGTAGCCGTTATAATCTTATTAATCAAAAATCCTTCAAGCTTTCCTCTATTTATTTGTTATTATTATTGCAAGTCCATAATCAGATTTCCTAGTCTATAGCAAATATAGAATGCTAAATAAAGAACATATGACACATTCTTAAAAACATACTTTAGTTATAGAATATTCTTTTTTTATGTTCTAATTTTTTTTCCTACTCCTATGTTCTAAATTTAGTCTACTTATGTTCTAAAGTTTTTTTTTTCCTATGCTCTAAATTTTTTCTACCTATGTTCTAAAGTTTTTTTTCCTATGTTCTAAATATTCTTTTACCTATGTTCTAAATTCTTTTGCCTATGTTCTAAATTCAGTCTACTTATGTTCTAAAGTTTTTTTTTTCCTATGTTCTAAATTCTTTTACCTATGTTATAAATTCTTTTGCCTATATTCTAAATTCAGTCTACTTATGACTCAATTATCAAATAGCATAATTAGTTGCAAAACCAAACCAAACCAACACTGATGGCTGACAAGATAGTAACTAAACACACAACATGACTTTGGGATAATAATCCGAAAATCACAAGTAACAAAATTGGACATACAAACACTTGCATACTGGTAGATAACTGAAACAAATCAAATCACTTATATCCCCTTGGGTATAGTTCCATTATATAACATAACTTTAAATCACATCCCATTTGTCTGAGTCAAAGCATTTGTTGCTTTGTTTGTTGTGTGTATAAAGTCTTGAATGCAAAAGAAGTTTGGTAACAAATTTTTTATCATGGAGTATTTCCTTGGTTAATCCTTTGCTCAGCAAATTCAATTTGCAGGTAGAACATAAGATTCAGTTTGCAGCAAGACCCCTGGATATGCGTCTTGCTCAAGTACCAAAGATGATCTCCAGCAATACAAATATGACAAGAAACTGAAGTAATAATGTGGAGAAAAATCAAGTAAAATCAAATGCTAGACTTTGATACAAACATTTGAGAGAAATACATACTGAACTTACTTCATTTCAATAGAAAATGCTAACTGAAGTAATTTATTGCAATACTAAAGTAAGCAATATATAAAGAAAAATCAACAGCATCAAGACAATGTGGAAAGATCAACACCATGACTTTCCAAGCAAAATTCCAGCAAATAAATTGCAACAAAAGATACATGAAGGAACACAAGGTACAACAGGTAGCAGAAAATCAGTACAAAGGACTTACAGGAAACAAATTGACCAAAAATAATAACAAATTGTGCAGGAAACCAGCAAAAGCAATCATCCAGATTACCTGGATTACAAGACTCCCTTTGGTAGGGCGTAAAACATTTTCACTGAAAAGTGTTTTCCCATTTTACATTGTTTGGTTTGGTGTAAAACATTAAAATGTAAAACTTGGGGTGGAAAATCATTTTCCACCTTATTGAAAACATTTTCCCCCAATTTAGAAGGAAAACATTTTCCATCACAAGTGGAGGGAAAACATTTTCCCTCACAATTGAATTTTCAGTTCAACCAAACAATGGAAAATGCTTAAAATGGAAAATCATTTTCCATTCAACCAAACAATGAAAAACTTTTTTGAAAATGAGTTTTCCATTGTAAAATGATTTTCATGGAAAACCATTTTACATTGAAAATGTTTTACACCCTACCAAACGGACCCCTCCAGTAGTATCATCAACAATACCACAACAAGTCCTTTGTACCAGCCCACTTCCACCAATCTACGCACCCCAAAACAACAATTAAACCACTGCAAGACCACCAATTCAGTCCACCAGAGCACCACTGCACCAAAAAAAAAACAATAAAAAATTAATAGTAGTGCAGAAATTACCTAATATCGCTGAAATTCGAACACTAAATCTCTGAAATTCAAACACTAAATCTTTGAAATTCAAACCCTAAAATCGAACCATAAATCTGCTAAAATTGAAGCCCTATTGCAAAATCGAACTCATGCGAAATTCATTAAAATCAAATCCGAAAAATCGAACTCATGCAAAATTCATGAAAATCAAAACAGAAAATTCGCAAAATTCAAATCACAAAAATCCCAAAACATAAAATCGCAAAATCAAATTGAATAATCGCAAAATCTACTTGAACATCATGCTAATTTCATGAAAATTTGAACAAAATCGAAAAAAAAAAACATACCTAAATTGAAAATCCTTCAAATTGCAATTTCTATGAAGATTTTTGGGGGTTTAAGGAGAGAGAAAGTGATGAACACGAAGAGAGAGAAAGTTAGAGGAGAGAGAAAATTTTGGACGGTAGGTAAAGGGTTTGAGGGAGGATATGTGTTTTAATCTTAACCGTCCAAAGTAACTTAATCTTACGGCTGAGATTGGTTCCTATATAACTAGGGTTCTTATATAAGGAGGGGTTCTTACCGGATCCCTCCCTATATATATGAGGAAGGCTCATATAAGAACCCTCCTCTATATAAGACTTAACCTTATATAAGAACAAATTAGGGTTGTTGATTGATTATGATCCAACCGCCTAAAAATACATTCATAGTAATGGCATTTTAGTAATTTTAAGTATTTTATACCCCTTTCCCATTTTCCTCCTTTCACGCAAAATATCTGGGTTTTCCAGCTTTCTCTCTCCTAACTTCCCAGACTCTTTACCCTCTCTCCTAATTTTTCCTCTGATGTTGGTGGAAATCAGTCAATCACTTTTGTAAGTTTATTATCAATTTTATAATCTAATTTTGTATTTCTAATTTTTATCATGATCAATTACTTTTCGTTTTTTTTTGCTGAATTTCTGTTCGATTATATTCCATATAATTTTATTTTTTGCTTCATTTTATCAGTTTTATTTGCGATTATTGTTTAATTTCTGATCGATTATACAAAATTTATTTTGGCGACTTTTTCTTTAATTTTTGCTTTATTGTTCAGTTTTTCATTTAATTTTTTTGATTTTTTCGTTTATTCATCTGTTTCGTTGATATTTTTTGATATTTTTTCGTCAGTTCAGTTTTTTCAATTCTTTGCGATTATTGTTGTATTTTGATGATACTTTGTTGTTTTTGATGACATTTGCTGATTGATTTATTTTACTGATATATTTTTTGATTTATCATACTAATATTTTGCTGATTTTGATGCATTTTGTGTTTCCTAATATAGGTTTTAGTCATTCAGGTTTATTTTTGTTGTTTTTTTTTTGTTTTAATTTTAGCTATGTAATTATTATTCATGATATTCTAAGTAATAATATTTAGAACACAATTAAAAAAGTATTAGAACATAGCATAAGTATAATCTTAAGTCGTACGGACTACGGAGTAACACTCAAAAGTTAAAGTTTAAGACAGTTAGGACCTTGGCCACCTAGCTTACTTTAAAGCCTTTAGAGCCAAAGCTGCATATGCATCTATGGTATGATCCATACCTTAATCTGATTCTTACTAGGTTATGTTGTTGATCTCAAGTAGTATGCATCAATGCACCCTTTATGTCTACCAATGTAATTTGTACAAACCAAGTAGTATACTAATATTTTTGGTTGACAGTTGTTACGATCACATAAGATCGATAATTGAAGGTGGTCTTATCCAAATTGTGTTGTACATAATATAATGTCTTGATCCATATTTGAGCAAGTATGTTGGTCCATATTTTCTCTACTTAATTGGGAATAATGCTTATGGATTCGTATTATAAAGCCTACTAGCTCAACGGGTAAAGCATTATATAAATGCACAAAAGACGAGGGTTCGAATTCCACATAGGCTCATTTATGTAATGTGGAGACGATAGTTTGTATGAGAGTTAACAAAGCTTCCATACTCATAAACCATTTCAAGCTATTTTTAGTTTGTATGAGAGTTAACAAAGCTTCGATACTCATTAACCATTTCAAGCCATTTTAGGGTACATAGAAGGCTAAGACCTGCAAGCCCCTTTCTACCAGCAAGGGAATTGAAATGACTAACATCACCATATTCCTCTTATAAGTCTCTGTGACAGATTTGTTTGTTGTTAAAGGTACCCATTTCATATTTTGATTCTTATAAGCATCAATGTGATAGTACAAGATCATTTGTTGATAGCCTTAACATTTAATTATAGCGTTGCTCGACTTAAATGACATATTGGCATACTTATCTTTTTTATAGATATTAAACCTCAATAAAGTGATGTGTTATAAGTTTTGGTCTGTGTAGAGGTCAATGGTTTTAGTAGCAAATTAAATGATGTTTTATAAACATTAGCCTGCTAGCTCAAATGGTAGAGCATTGTGCAAAAAGCACAGAGATGTGGGTTCGAATCCCACGTAGGTTCATTTGTGAAAATGAAAGTTTTGTATAAGACTTTAATTGTAACATAGTTTCCATTTAGAGATAACCTATGTAGGAATCGAACCTACATCCCTATGCATTTGCGTAGTGTTCTACCATTTGAGCTAATAGGTTTTAGCAAATTAACAATTAAAAAAATGGTACAAGAACTTACAATAACTCTATGTTCTAATGTTTTATCCCTATGTTCTAAATCAGTTTAAATTGTCTAACTATGTTCTAGATTTTTTTTTTATTTTAGATATGTTCTAACTTTTTTCTACCAATGTTCTAACTCTTTTTCCTACTCCGTATGGTTTTAAACCTACGTGATAATATTTTATCTATGTTCTAACTTTTTCCTATGTTCTAAATTTAGTCTACTTATGTTCTAAATGTTTTTTTTTCCTATTTTCTACATTTTTTCTACCTATGTTCTAAAGTTTTTTTCCTATGTTCTAAATATTCATTTACCTATGTTCTAAATATCCATTTACCTATGTTCTAAATTTTTTCCTATGTTCTAAATATGTGCTTTAAATTTTTTCCTATGATCTAAATTAATCTTATGTTCTAAACCTATGCTCTAAATTTTTTTCTATGTTCTCCCTGCTGCTCAGCCACTTAACCTTCACCACTCCCTCTCTTATCCTACACCGCATCTCCAATCTACACCCCTTATTCATAGCCCCCCAATTCGGCCTACCCCCTGCTGCTCCCTCACGCAAAACCCTCCACCTCTGCCAACATCACCGACCTTCTCATTCCTCTGCCACCAATCATAGCCAACAACCACCACCAAATTTACCTATGTTCTAAAGTTTTTTTTTCCTATGTTATAAATATTCTTTTACCTATGTTTTAAATTCTTTTGCCTATATTCTAAATTTAGTCTACTTATGTTCTAAAGTTTTTTTTTCTTATGTTCTAAAGTTTTTTTTTCCTATGTTCTAAAGTATTTTTTTATGTTCTAAATATTCTTTTACCTATGTTCTAAAATTTTTTCACCTGTGTTCTAAATTTAGTCTACTTATGTTCTAAATTTTTTTTTTCCTATTTTCTAAATTTTTTCAACCTATGTTCTAATTTTTTCCTATGTTCTAAATTATTCTACCTATGTTCTAAAGTTTTTTTTCCTATGTTCTAAATATTCTTTTATCTATGTTCTAAATTCTTTTGCCTATGTTCTAAATTCAGTCTACTTATGTTCTAAAGTTTTTTTTTTCCTGTGTTCTAAATTTTTACTACCTATGTTCTAAAGTTTTTACACTCAATGTGAAGCAGGACAAAGATAAGAAAGAGACAATTAGCAAATTACAAGCTATTTTCCAGGATACCATGTATGGTCCAATCATTTATTAATGCAGTCATAACACAGAGGAAAATTAATCAGAGCAGCCTTGAGAACAATTAAAATCAGCAGAGGTGGGAAGTAATTGTAATGAATCCATAAGGCTATCTTCTAACAATTACTTTCGATATGTCCCCTATACAGATGAAGATATCATGATTTTGCCACTTCTAGGCATTATAAGCAACCAAACTTTTATTCCAAAAGCATGTAGTTAAACCATTACCACAAAGCTATTCATCTATATCTAGTAAAAGAAAATCAAAAAAATTTGAGGTAGACATGGTAAAGAGTGAGGTTAGAATCAATCAATTTGTTCAAGACATAAGAATTAACAAGCCATCACAAGGCCAACAAATACTTTAATGTCTAACGAATTACAAATAAGCCGAACGCAAAACAATAATTGTTCACAATAAGACCAACATAAAGATAGCTTAGGAGTTAGAACTTACTTCCTGTTCAATGCTATCTCTCCTGTTCAGTAGTCCGATGCATATCAACATAATCACGCTTGTGTTTCATCAAATATTTTTCCAAATCCCCAATGCTCTCAAGCTATAAATTCAAGAATGCCAAGCAAAATCAACATATTACACTATTACAACATTGCAATGCAACAAATTTCTTCGTCAAATCAAATTAAAACCTTGAAAATTGTTACATAGATCCACTTACTGTCATCAAAGAAGATTTCATGAATGACGTCCTTTCGCGAGGCTTGTGTATGATGAATGATGTCATTATAGCAGCAATTTTTGACTAACACACCAAAATTCAAAGTTCATAAGAGCTATTCTCTATAATTTGCACCAATTGCCAAATTCCATAGAATCAATCAGGCTATAATTATAATCTATTTTATGAAAATACATGTCACTCCAATATAATTAATTATCAATACAATAAACCAAAGTAAAATCAGTAAAATTTGACCATAAATAATTTTCCAAATATACCCATTGTACTCCAAAGAAATGGCTTCACGGCGAACAGCGTCTTTGAAATCTTCAGTCCCATCCCTAATCTTCGCCATTGTTGGATCATACAAGAAATTGCAATTTAACTCGCTAAATTTTAGAACCTAAATTCGAAAAAAATGAAGTGAAATCTAGGGTTTATATTTGCAAAAAAATCTACTGAAATCGAAGAACAAAATAACAAATCCAAACAATGTATAGACGAAAACAATGTTTTCGAACATATAATGCACATAAGCAATAAATATCTAACGAAATCGAAGGAATATGTACCTGAATTTGAAAATTGCGAAATCTAGGGCTTTATCGCCAAAATTTGTACTTTTATTGAACAATTTGACTTGTTTTATGATCCTTAGCTTGATGTTGAATTTATGCAAAAAAAATGAAGGAAAAATGTTGAAAACCTTCAAAGACATGAACTACTACGATAATCGAAGTGAGAGAAAGTTAGGGTTGTTTTTATTTTTATTTTTTTTTTTTTTTTTTTTTGAGGAAAGATGGTTTTTATTTTGTTTTAATTCTGACCACTCATCCCAATCTAATCCTACAGTTTAAATTGGTTCTTATATAACTAGTATTCTTATCCCTTCCATATATATATTTGGTGTTTAGAGAGCCACAAGGGCGAGGGTGAGAATCGATCCCAATATCTCATGTATCGGGAGGGAAGCTTAGTGGCCTTTTTTAAGGATTTAGATATGCTTTTTATGAGGAGTTTAAGTTTGAGTTGACTTTTTATTTTATTCTTTGTTCTTTAGTTTGGTTTTTAATTAACAGCTTTTAAGATTTTTTATTAGCTAAGTTTTTACGTAAGTCTTCATTAATTAGCTTTTTCATTATACGTTTGGTATCGTTATGATTTTCTGTTTTTTGATTTATTATTTTTTTTATTTTTTTAAAATCATATTAGTATGATATATGTTATTTATATTTTTTTGAAACCATCGGGGTGAGGTGGATTTGTCGGATAATGTATGTTATATAATAACTGATAACAGAAAAAGTGAAAAAATCTTATTTTTGTTTCCTGCTTTAGGCTTTTTGTTTTTACAAAAATAGAAAACTTAAAACAAAAAACATTGTCAAAAAAGTGTATAAATTTTTGTATTTAATACTCGTATTAGTTTTTAATATTATTGTTTTTAGTACTAATTTTGCTTTGTTTGATTTTACGGATCCATGATTAATATGAATAGATACATTATTATTGTTCTGTTTTTATATTGCATATTAATTTACTATTGAATTGTTTTAATTCCATTCATTTAGTTTATGAATTCAGCATATGTAATTGAATCTAATTAGGTTACTTTTTATTTTATAGTAACTGAAGGCTCATCATTAATATTTTTTCCAAACTTTTCAGCCACTTCATTCTGTAAATGGTCTAACAATCTCTGAAATCTAAGAACCTTTAAAGTGGGACAAGCCTTATTAGATCGTAGCAAGAAAATTTTGTCCCCTTTTTCTTTGAGGTTTTGACAAAACAAACAAGTTTTTGAGATACTTCATCCGTGTCACTCTCTCACTTAATCTATTTCAAGCAATAATCACTCACAGTAACCATACTTACAAATCAAATTTCAAGTCAATTTGAAACGAATATTTCAAGCCAATTGACATTATATTAATCTCTAGCAACACCAGAAAATTTGAACAATAAATCCCTAGCAACAACCTTAACCTCAAAAAAATCATCGTCACTTAAAGAATCAGACTCACTCTTTCTATCAGAAAATTCTTTTTGGAACGAGACCAACATTTGCTTTTACTATCCCTACGATGATTTCTCTCTCCACTATCAATGTATTAAAATTATTTATGACGTGAAATAATTTGTAATTAACAAATTATGTGAAACTATGTACATATTATATTGCATATAGTGAACACATATAACTATATGTATTGATAGATTACTGGATGAAGCACGTGCGATGCACGGTTTGTTTGTATTTTATAAAACAAATTTTTTTGTATTATGTGATAAAATTTATTATTTTAACCAATATATGTAATATATCACTTAATATTTTTATTTTAAAATAAATTGTGAATTTCCTCTCATTCGTTATATATTTAGATAAAATTCCTAATATCAAAAGATAATACTCCGTATTTCATATTTAATTAATTTAAATTTTAAAATCGCATTCGCTAATTTTGCTTATGTATCATTTGAATTATATTAGTCTAAAAGAATTTACAAATTTTTTTTAATTGGCTATAACTAAAATTTATAATCTTACGTGACGCGTTAAGAAAATTAAATCCTAAGTGACTCTCTAAAGACTCGGAAAAAAAACTCCATCAAAAATGAGAAAATAATCTTATTTAGACCAATAATATACACACTAAAACAACATGAAGTACAACGTTGCCAAAATTTATTTTGGCCCTTGTGTAATAATCATTTAAAAATTAGTCAACTCTGTACTATGAAATAAATCAATGTATAAATTTCATGTACGAGCTTACTATAATCATTTTAATGTACACTCCGTATTATCCAAATATCAAAATATCAAATTTACATACATTGATACATGCTTAAAATTTGGTGAAATATTGATGTTGGAGACTCGTCACAAACGTAAGTGAATATAACAAAAAAGTACATAGGTATTATAAAAAAATGCAAAAAATTTTACCCAATCATTGCTTCATAATTTTGAGTAGGAATGACAATTGGACGGTGCGGGTACGGACACCCCCTCCCCCGTATCTGCGTCAGCCAAATTTTTTTATACATGTAACCTACCCGCCACCCGCGATGGGTAAAATTTTAACATTCACACCCGCCTAAGCGGGAGACCCACACCGTACCCGATCTACCACCCATGTGCATATCCATTACCCAGTCGCCTTTTATCTGCTAACCTATGAATATTTGTTTGATAATTTCCTATATAACATGTCATTATGCTGTCTCTAAATTATTGTAAATACATAATATAATAATATATTATACTAGTTGATTAGGGGGTTTTCCCCGCCCAATCAGTGTACGCCACGTGGACCAATCAGGTCCTGTCAAGTGTCCTCCATATGGACCTCTCAGGGCCTGCCACGTGGCACACGATCATTTGTCCACCATGGACCAGTCATGCCACGCCATGTGGCCTATTGATTGCCAACTTGGAAGGAGGCCACCTAGGCCCACTTCTCGAGAGAAGCCCAGTCAGATCTAGGGTTTACCAAAAACCATGGATTTAGGCACGCATCCCGAGGCTATAAATACAATAATTAAGCCTCCATTTAAGACGATTCAGAAATAATTACTCTCATCAAGAGAAGTCTAAACACACGTGCTTTCTGATTGCTAGACCTGACTTAGCAATTAATTGCACTTCCTGATCACTCCTCCCTTAGAGGAACCAGATCACCCTTTTACTTTCCGCACTATTTACTCCTCAAATACGTTCTAACTTGATCGTCGGAGGCGAAGCTCCCCACCAACCAGAGTTTCCATTGTTTTGTAGGTACAGGCGCAAGGATCCCAATCTCGGAATTGTAACTCTCCCGCAGGACATAAAAAAACCCCGAAACATTTTGGCGCCGTCTGTGGGGAGAGTACTTTCGAGATGGAATCACAGTTTGTACCGATTCTAAATGACAAGCGTCCCATGGACGACCCTTAGGTCTACAGTGACCAGGATACGGATAATGATACCGAGGTCGAGACTGGCACGGCCCCTGACGGGACCCTCAGAGCTCGACGCACCCGTCCCACCGAAAGGAGGGAACGGGAGGACTGCCAGGTTGGATCTAGTAAACCAGCCGACTAGCCGCTTGATCATCAACAGGCGGCCGAGGGATCTGCCCCCATCACTATAAGTAAACTCATGACATTCATGAATAGCTTCAAAGGGGAAATCCAGGAGCTGATCAGTAAGAAGACGCCTGTTCCACCAAAGGAACAGTCGGCCAAAAGACCCTCCCAATCTTGGAGGAAGAAGCCTGTAAAAGATCGTGAGGCGACCCCTTACCCAAAGCCTAGGGCAAGGCAGCCGCCAGTGATCGACCTAACGAAGTATCGCTTTCCCTCACCAGGAAAGAGGAAGCCCATCCGTGATATTCAATCGGATGGGTCAAAGAGAACATACTCTGATGCTTGAATGTTGCTAGAGCAGAAGAAGAGTGATCGACTGTCAGAATCGGCCTCTACTTCTGATTTTCAAGACAATTTACACAATACCTCCTTGAGGTATTCAAAATCAAATTATGAGAGCCAGACAGGCGGTACCTCCTACCGGTCCGGCTCCCAGAAAGATCAGGCGGCCCCGCATGTCCCACCCCAGCCATACGTGTCGCAACCTGAATATTTCATGCAGCCTACCCTATTTGGAGGACAGGCGGCAAGAAATGTCCAGCCTTTGGACTTGTAACTTAGGCTTCTTAGACTTGGAGAACAGCCGTCCGCCTTCTCCAAGGAAATCATTGAGGCCGCCCAGCCGGCCAAAGTGAAGAATGTGTTAGTAGGAGTCTATGATGGCACTACAAACCCAGAAGACCATTTGATGGTGTTCACCAACCTTATGTACCTTCAAGGGTTGGATGATCCCACATGGTGTAATTGCTTCCCAGCCACATTGAAGGGCATTGCTCAACAATGGTTCGACAACTTGCCGACTGGTTGCGTAAACAATTTCAAGACCCTTGCCTACTTGTTTACCTCCAATTTTGCGATGAACATTCCTGCTAAAAAGACCACCCTTGACCTAGGGACCATACAACAGGGAGAGAAAGAGGGACTCCGTTCCTACATCAGGCGCTTTAACCTGATGAGGATTCAGATACAAGGGCTGCCGGATGAGGTAGCCTATACTGATTTTTTCAGAGGACTTAAGGACGGGTCGAACTTCAAATTTGACCTTGTCAGGAAGAGGGTGACCACCCTCCAAGAGGCCATGATGGAGGCGGATGCCTATATTCAGGCAACCGACCTGTGTAATACTAGGAAGCAGTCGGACAGCAAGAGGCCCGACAAAAGAGAAAGCCGACAAAAGCAGTCGGCAAATAAAGAAGAGAAAAAGAGAAAGGAAATATGGGCGGCTGACTCCTCTGAACATCGTCCTAGAAAAAAGAAGAAATAATATAAACCATACTCTCCCAGGTATGAGTTCAACAAGGATAGCCACGCTATCCTCAATGAAATCAAGGCGGATCTCAATTGAGAAGCCGACCGCCATGAAAGGTTTCGTTAGCAATCGGAACCAAAGCAAATTCTGCCACTTCCATGAAGACATTGGTCATGAAACCAATGAGTGTATAAGCCTCAAGCGCTTTCTGGACCGCCTGGCAGAAAAAGGCGATCTTGACTCCTATGTCAAGAAGTGTAAGGGGAATGCTCCTTCCAAACAGAAACAGGCGGCCAAGAAGAAGCACCGGTCGGCTGACAGTTCTGACACTAACGACGCCGTCGTCTATACTATAGCAGGCGGCTTCGCAGGAGGCGGCCCCACTATCAGGGGCAACAAAGACAACATCAGGCGGTTAAATGTGAATTCCGTCAACAAGGATGGACCTCCAAGAGTTCATTCCCAGAAATTGTCATCACAGAGGAAGACTTGGGAGGCGTTAAGGGGCCGCATGACGACCCCATTGTTATTAAATGTAAAGTGGCCAACCAAAGAGTTGGTCGGATCCTCATAGACACCGGCAGTTCCTCTGATCTAATCAGCAACAAGTGCTTGGCAAAGCTCAAGTACAAACCTGACTGCATACATCCGGTATCTCACCCTTTAGTAGGGTTTGGAGGAAGCGTCGTACACCCAGTGACACTACTAGAAATAGGTCGTTTTCCGAGGGAATCGTTCCGACGGACACAAATTCCGTCGGAAAATCCGAACTTTCTGACGGAAATATGGTATGTCGGAACATTCCGTTGGAAAAGGTTCATTCCGACGAAAAAATCCGTCGGAAATATTGCGACGGAAATTAATTCCCTCGGAATGAAAGGCTTTCGACGGAATATTCCGTCGGAAAGTTAGTTTTCCTACGGAATTTAAATCCGTCGGAATTTTCCTATGGAATATTCCCTTGGAAAACCCAAATATTCCAACGGATTTTTCCGTCGGAACTTTATAATATTTTAAAAAAAAACCGGAACTTTTTGTTTCTCTTTCTCCTCTCCTCTTTCTCTCTCTTCTCCTTCCCCTTCCCCTTTGTTTCTCTCTCCTCCTTCCCCTTATTTCCTTTTTCCTCCTTCTCCTTCCCCTTCTCCTTCGTTTCTATCTCCTCCTCATTTCGTTCCTCTTTCCTCCTTCTCTTTCCCCTTGTTTCTCTCTCCTCCTTCTCCTTCCCCTTCCCCTTCCTCTTCAATTCGTTTTCCTAAGCCACAAACCACCGCGCTGCGCAACCACGAACCATGAACCACAAACCAACAAAACACGGTTTTTAAGGTCAAATTCGACCATGAAAACCCTAGATCTAGAGTTTTCATGGTCGAATTTGACCTTTAAAACCCAAATTCAAGCCAAATTAGGGGTTTTGATAGAATTCAAGGTAAGTTTTCTTATTCACTTTCTCTTATTTTTTTCGGCATTTTTACTTTTTTTTTTTCATGATTTTTCGGTTTTTTTCGTTTTTTTTCCTTCTGATTTTTGTATATTTTCGTGTTATTTTTTTTGTTTTTGCCTTTTTTGTTTTTTTTTTTCTTTTTTTTTTTGGAAGTAAATTTTGTTTCGTTTTTTTCTTCTGATATTTCCTGTTCTTGTTTTTTTTTTCGAATTTATTCGCTTTTTTTTTCTTTAATTTTCCTTTTTTTTTGAGTTTTTTTAATTCTGATTTTGTATTTGATTTTGGATTAGAATTTGTTTTTTTTTGGAATTTGGTTTAGGTGGGTGGGTAGATCTGGGTTTTCGGTGGTGGGGTGGGGATCTGGGTTGTGGTGGGCTGGTGGTGGGGGTGGGTTGGTGTGGTGGGGTGTCTGGGTTTAGGGCTGGTGGTGGGGGTGGGCTGGTGGGGTGCGGTGTCTGGGTAAGTTAGAGTAAGTCAGGGGGTGGGCTGGTGTGGTGTGGTGTTTGGTGTGGTGGGGCGGGCTGGTGGTGGTGGGTAGGGGAGTAAGTCAGGGGGTGGGCTGGTGGGTGGGGATCTGGGTTGTGGGGGCAGGGGGTGGGCTGGTGGTGGGGGTGGTGGGTTTCGCTTTTTTTTTTTTTTTTTTCTATTAAATTTTTATCGGAAATTTCCGACGGACTTTCCGGTACTGGAAAAACCTCTTCCGACGAAAAAAATTCCGTCGGAATAGTGTTTTCCGACGGAATTTCCGACAAAAATGGTCGTTTTTCCTACAAATTGATTTCCGACAACGCGTTTCGACGGAATTCCGTCGGAAACAACCCTTTCCGAAGGATTTATAGGGTGTACCGACGGAATTTTTCCGTCGTAAATAAGGTGTTTTCTAGTAGTGTGGGACGGGTGGATCTACCCATCCGCCTGGGTGAGAAAGGGGAGGTCCATCACATGGTTATTCAGTTCTTAGTTGTTGAAGGGCTCTCGGCCTATAACATGATCTTAGGGCAACCCACCCTAAACAAGTCCAAAGCTGTCATCATTCCATCTCTCATGCTGCTCAAATTCGAGAAGGATGATGGAACAGTCGGCTCCCTAAGGGGAGACCAGAAAATGGCACGAGAGTGTTATCTCTCGGATATTAAACCCACTGTGGCGACTGCTGGCCCAAGTGGAGAGAAAACTGACCTTGAACAAATCAAGGAGGATGCGCCTGCCCAAGCAGCAGGCGGCAAGAAAAGGAAGGCCGCCCAATCGAGGGCCGAAAGAAAAGAAAAGCGATAGCAATCACTGGCCAAGGAGCGGTCAGACGAGTTCCGCCCTCAGCCGGCTGGTGAACATGTGGATGTCGTCTTGGACGACTCACGACCTGACCGAACAGTTAAGGTTGGGACGACTGCTTTTGCGGCACTTGGTGATGATTTTCACCAACTCTTGAAGGAATTCAAGAATATTTTTGCATTTGAAGTACATGAGATGCCAGGTATAAGTCCAAACTTGGCAGTGCATAAGTTAGCTGTGGATCTGAAAAAGAAGCCGGTCAGGCAAAAGAAGCGGAACCATGGTGTAGAAAGAAGTCAGGCGGCTGCCGCCGAGGTTAAAAAGCTGCTTAACGCAGGTTCATTTGGCAATGTTATTTCCCTGACTGGGTTGCGAACGTTGTGCTTGTGAAAAAGCCGAATGGTACCTGGCGCATGTATGTGACTACACAGACTTGAACAAGGCGTGCTCCAAAGATAGTTATCCGTTGCCCAAGATCGATAGTCTAGTCGACTGTACAGCCGGCCATGCCTTAATGAGCTTTATGGACGCCGACTCTGGCTTCCATCAGATTCCCCTGTGGAAGAAGGACTAGGAAAAGACGGCCTTCATCACTGATCAGGGGTTGTATTGTTACAAAGTCATGTCGTTTGGTCTAAAGAACGCCCCGACCACCTTCCAGAGAATGATAAACACAGTATTCTTTGATCAAATTGGGAGGAACGTTGAGGCGTACATAGATAATATGATTGTGAAGTCTAAACGCTAGACGGACCATTTGGACGACCTCCAAGAAACATTCACCACACTCAGGCGGCACCATGTTAGCTTAATCCCAAGAAGTGTGTTTTTGGATTTGAGTCTGGGAAGTTTCTCGGATTCCTTATCAATCAAAGGGGCATATAGGCTAACCCCGAAAAAGTGCAGGCGGTCATAGGCATGCAGTCGCCCCGCACAGTCCGAGAGGTCCAGAGGTTAACGGGTTGTTTGGCGGCTCTAGGAAGATTTCTCAGCCGGGTAGGTGACAAATGCCTTTACTTCTTTCAGGCAATCAAAAAGAAGGCTAGGTTTGAATGGGGGCCGAATGCTGAGGCGGCCTTCCAAAAACTGAAGCAACATTTGCACTCGTTACTAAGGCTGGTCGGCCCCTTGTCCAAAGAAGTGCTCTACATGTATCTAGCAGTGTCTGACCATGCTCTAAGTGCTGTCCTCCTTGCTGAAAGAGACGGTTGTCAGCTCCCGGTCTATTTTGTCAGTCACGTGTTGAAGAATGCCGAGTTGAGGTCCCCCCTAGTGGAAAAATTTAGCCTTGCCCTCTTCATGGCAGTTAGAAAATTGAAGCCTTCCTTCTTGGCACATTCGGTCGTGGTATACACAGACCAGCCAATCAAGCGGCCACTGACAACCATGGAGTCGTCAGGCCGAATGATCAAATGGGCAATAGAAATTTAGAGCCTTGAAATTACGTTCGAGCTAAGAAAAGCAGTGAAGGAATAAACATTTGCTGACTTTATAGTAGAGATGACTCGGCCCTCTAATTCTCAAATTCCAGACCAAGTCTGGAAGGATTATGTGGACGGAAGCTCCACTTTAAATGGTTGTGGTGCAGGCGTCATATATCAGTCGCCAGAAGGCGACAAGTACAAGTATGCTCTACGTTTTAACTTCCAAGCCTCGAACAACGAGGAGGAATATGAAGCTTTATTGGCCGGTATCCGCATGTGCAAGGCGGCTGGGGCAAGAAAAATAGACGCCTGCTCTGACTCACAGTTGATAGTAAGCCTGTACAACGGCGAATACGAAGCAACCCATCCGACCATGATTAAATATTTGCAGGCGGTACGTCAGGCGGTTGGGTCACTTGAAGAGTTTCATCTAAATCAAGTACCCAGGTCCGAGAACAACTAGGTGGATGCTTTCTTAAAGTTGGCATCTTCAGCCTCCTATGACACTCCAAGGAACGTCTACTGGGAAGTTATGGAAAAGAGAAGCATTGAAGAAGAGCCTATTGGAATTCTGGATAGAAGTTCAACCTGGATGGACCCAATCAAGGCATATTTAACAGACGGCACCTTGCCGAGTGATCAATCCCAGGCGGCCCTGCTGAAAAGACGAGCATCCAACTTCGAAATGTGTAAGGGAGAGCTCTTTAAGAAGGGTTATCTTCAGCCCCTCTTAAAGTGTGTCACCCCAGAAAGAGGACGAGAGGTCCTAGAAGATCTACATTCAGGGTATTGTGCCTCGCACGTAGGCAGCAGGTCGCTTGCTCAACGACCATGGAGATGGTGAAAAAATGTGACAAGTGCCAAAGGTTTGGCAAGTTAATTCACCGTCCGGCCACTGACCTCACGACCATCCATAGCCCACTACCATTTTCTAAATGGGGCATGGATATCCTAGATCCCTATACGCCTGCTACCGGTGGCAAGAAGTACATCCTTGTTGCAGTCGACTACTTCACCAAGTGGGTAGAGGCAGAGGCTGTTAAAGGTATCAAGACGAAGGATGTGATCTCATTCATCTGGAAAAATGACATCACTCGGTTTGGGGTGCCCATGTCTATGGTTTTTGATAATGGTCCCCAATTTGAGACGCTTGTTCACAAAAATTGGTTGGGAGACCAAAGCATCTCACACTGTTTTGCATCAGTCGGCCGACCACAAGCAAACGGCCAAGTAGAAGCATTCAATAAAATCATCTCAGATGGTATTAAGAAGAAAATTGAAAGAGCAGGCGGCCTATGGGCAGACGAACTACCACATGTTCTCTAGGCCATTAAGACGACTGAAAAAGGGGCGACTGGAGAGACTCCATTCCTCCTAACTTATGGGGCATAAGCTGTTCTACCAATTAAACACTACGAGCCGACTCTTCGAATAATGCTTTATGATGAAGAGACAAATTGGGAGTCCATGCGCCTGTCATTGGATTCACTCCCAGAACGACGGGGCAATGCAGCTCTGCGCCATGAAATCTACCGCCTGAGAATGACAAGGGCATATAACAAAAGGGTACACAGGCGTCCACTCAAAGTGGGGGACTTTGTATTACGAAAGATAAAAACAGTCGGTAGGACTAATGAGTTAGGCAAATTAACTTCCAACTGGGAAGGACCCTACCGAATCTATGAAGAGGTTCGGGACGGCACCTACCGCCTGGAAACACCAGACGGCCAACCCTTACCTCGAACCTGGAATGTAGATAATCTAAAGAAGTATTATTTTTTAATGATGTAAATAGCCGAGAGCTACTAATAAAACCTGCTATTTTGCTTCATTTATATTGTAAACAGAGGGGCATGTCGCCTGCTTCATTAGCAGCCGGCTACTCTCCATTTTTCATCAATTGAGGGGCATGCTAACCAATAAAACAGGTGACTACTCTCCATTTTACTCTAATATGTACTGAATTAAGAGGGGCACGCCGCCTGTAGCTATACAGTCGGTTACTCTCCATCAAATGTGGCCGCCTGAACCAAACAGACGGCTACTCCTCTATACTTGAGGTCTAAGGCAACTTAGCACCTTTGTTCGCCATGAACTAAATAAGGCCCATGGCCGAATGGTCAGTCCAGGCGCCAAGCCAACTGATCCAATCTTTAAACTAATACGACCTGTCCCAACAGCATAGCAGGCGTCTGGCGACATCCCTCCGGATGAGATTCGTCGCAGAGAGAAACTCCCTTTTGGGTGAAATATTGCTCTATAAACTAAGTACACGGCACCTAGACGACTGTCCCAAAGGGCAACCACGTAGCCGTTTTGAGACAAGGATAACCCTAGCACTAAACCAAACAAGTGTTAGTAGTTAACATCCGCGTCGGATGACCGCCTGTATTACTTGGGATAAGTACAAGCGGTACCTCTTGAGTAAATAGCCAACAAAAATTGGTGAATCAAGGGGATCAGCCGGCCTCCGCCGCCTGATACCTCTACTACTCAAGCATGAAAGCTGACGAATGGGTAATCTCAAATATTGCTCATAAGACACTCTCTTACTTAGTAGGGGTCCTAAAAGGTATGATGAGTCCGCCTGTCTAAAGGCAAACAAGAACTCTCACACCACGACTCCTACAAGGTTGATATCATTTCAAACTAAACATGCTTGATAGTTTTTGTTCAAAGGTCGACTGTTTTCTGGCAAACAAGGGCTCAAGAACTATTCCTACTTAAACGAATAGGCGGCCCAATTATAAGCGGCATGTTCCCTTTTAACTTAAAACAAGTTAAACAAACCTAACGTGTTTCCTAAAATACATTGGAAATCCGACTAGATACTTGGCCGACTGGTCGCCAATTTAGAGCCAAGACAACCAGTCGTCCTGGGGCATAGGCAGTTGGTACCTATTAGACCTTGCTTGTAAAATTCTAAAATTCTAAACAATATACAAGCTGAAACAGTCGGTATGGCATGCAAGCGGATATCAAGGAGCCTCTATACTTGGCAAAAATAAAACAAAATTCAGTGATCATAGACAAGACGACCAAAAAGTGGCCGCCAGTTTCATATATAAACAGCCGGCCGTAAAGACCGGCAAAATATTCATAAACCACGGCCCCTTGGCCGGGTAAGGATACAATAGAAACAAACGGCACGCAGGCCGGAGAAAAGTTTGAAAAACAAAAGCTTTAAGCATTAGGAGGGGCTTCGGAGTTAACTGCCGCCTGATCGTGCTCAATTACGGGCGTCGGATCCTTCAAGGCATCCTCTTTGTTTGACTTGGTTTCAGGGGCAGGAGCCTTAGGAGCATCCGCCTCCGTTGGCTGGTCGACCATCTCCTCATCCTCGCCTGAACTGGAGCTGGCCGCCTCCTCCTCCTCTTTTTCATCCTCGTCGGCCGCCTGTTGCATGATTCTTCTATTGTACTCTTCAGTACAAGCGGTAAACTTGGAATCCCATTCGGCATAGTTTACTTTTGGGAAGAGGGCCGAGTCCTCCATCATGGCCTGAGCTAGATCCAACTTCTCGGTCTCGGCCTTCGCATTAAGATCTTTGGTGATGGTCGCCTCCTACTTCTCCAAACGCTCCTTGACTGTCTCCAAAGACTTCTGCAGACCTTTAGCCTTATGGGCAATGTTTTTGAGTGGACGCAGCTCGTCTCGGAGACTTTTGACCGTCTTCTCCAGCTCTTCGTTCCGTTTTTTGGCTGCCTCCAACTCAGTTCTGATTGAAAAAGTGGCAAGCGCCTGATAATAAAGAATATCAGTTGTCAATATTTCATTTTGGGCAATTTGAAACATTGCCTTATCAATGTCAGAGGAGGCCATAGCTTTAGCAGCCTTTACCTCTTTGTTTTTGGCGCTGATCGGCCTACGAAGGCCGTATACGCGCAACAGAGTCTGAAAAAGGAAAAACAGGCGTCAAATTTGAAAAGAGCAGGTGGCCGGCAAAGTCAATCAACATTTTAAAAATGCTAAGTCTACCTCGGAGAGGAGACCCATGATGTCGTCCAGGTCAAGGGTGCCAACTCCCTTAACCGCATCCCTCTTATCTAGAGGGATGACCTTAACCATAGACTTGGCCATTTGGACCAAGTCCGGTTCTTGAGGGCCGCCTGCATTCAGAAGTGAAAACATCAGAACATGAAGAGAGTATTGAAGAAAAGGTTAAGACAAGTCTAGTAGAGCCGGATTGTACCTCTTGGAGGCCGACTGTCCCTTGGGACTTGTACTTGTTTTCCCCCACTCTTGGGGGTTTGCGGCTGTTTTTCAGCCGCCTGTTTCCTGGAGGAGCCAGGCGTACTCCCAGTGGCCAGTTTGTGAGCTTTCGCGTCCAGCTGTTGGGAGGAAAAGGGTTTAGACGAGCCCACCTGCAAAATCATGGAAGATTAATACTGGCAAAGAAAGGCTTTCAAAGAAAAAACTTGAAGGTTCGGAACTTACTTGGGGCGCCTCCTTGGCAGAGTCAGCAGAAGTCCGCCTCTGGCTCATGATCGAGGTTCGCAGCAAAGCAGCCGCCTTCTTGGAAGCAGAAATGTGGTCCATAGCTTCGGCTGAAAGAAAACACCACAAAGAGTGAGAAAAATGCAAAAATAAATCAAGTAATACATGTAGAGGCACAAGAGGTCGGCTACCTCTGGAGGTCCGACTGCTAAGGCCACATGCGGCGAAAAAGTACTCATCATATAGCCACTGAAATTTGGGAACACAGTTTAAAGGCACCTGCTCCCGTACCCCAATAGTAGAGTTTGCTCTTATCTCTACTTTGAAGAGTCCTTGGTCAAGGATCTTCTCCTTGGCTCGGCGAGGAACAGGCGGCATACTACGGCCGCCTGCAAGAAGAGGCGGATCCCTGTTCCACCTATTATACCATTTGTTCAGGAGTTTATCAAGGCTGGAGACTAGGAGGAAAGTGTTTCTCCAATCCTTCCACTTATTCTCTTTTCCCCTAGTCATCAGATAGCCTTTGTGGCTTGTTATTTGGTACCAGCCGGTACCGCTTGCCTTGGGGGTTCGGCTTAAATAATTCATATGAGCAAACACCTCAAAATTCGGCTCCACCCCATGTATTTCACATCCGGCTACATAGCCAAGGATGTTAAACCAAGAATTAGGGGCTAACTGTCATAGCCCCACCTCGTACCCATCAAGGATTTGTTGAACGGCCGGATGCAAGAAAAATTGAAGCCCGGCCTTAATGGCCGCCTCGTAGCAGCCAAAACAGGCGTCCCCGTAACTAGCCCCGCGGGCCAGACGACTACATCTTCAGCATCCGGCACGAATAATTGAAAATCCGGACCCATCACATGGTCCGACAAGAAAGTCTCTATTCGTTCTTTCATGGCCTTGATTAAGCCCTTTGGGACGTGACAATAATAAGGGGTATTCAATTCCCTATGGGAGGCGGACGGTTCTGACCAATCGTCCCCCTTTTCAGCCACATGAGAAAGTCTCGCCTCATGTAAACGAGAATGCCTTTCTTCTGAACTTAGAGAAAGGCGGCTTGAAGAGCTAGATTCGGACTCACTATCAAAAGAGTCTGACTCCCCTCTCCCTGAGGGGGCCGACCCCTCTTCTTCAGAAGGGGCCGATTTCTTACTGGCCAGGTCAACAAGCATTCGGTCCGAAAGCTCACTAACTTAGACCCGGAATGAAGAGCCTTCAGAGTTTTCAATCCTTTTTGTTCTTTTGGTTCTTGCCATACTGTCCTGCATAGATACAAAGAAAGTTGGATTCCGGGACTTGCGCAAAGATTGAAGTACCGCAGGGCAGTCGACACCCCTAGTCCTAGATTCAGCCGTTCCCTGTGACCGGCTGATTATTAACCTAGGCCGTGCCGGATGCTTTTGAGGCCTCATTTTCAAAAAGAAAAAATGCAAAAAAAAACAAACAGGATAAAGAAACAAACGGTTACCTGAAACTTAAGTTCTGACAAGAAGCTTGGTCGAACAGGCGTCTAGTAAAAGCAGGCGGTTGGTAAAATCAGTCGTGCAGAAAATCAGAGCTCAAGTTCAGGGGTCCGAGAGATCTCTTGCAAAGTTCGCAAAATGTGAACAAAAGACTTGGTCAACATGTCCTTATATAGGGTAAAAGGAGAATGCGAAGGGTCACTTCCAAATTAAAAAAATGAGCGGGAAAAAGCTCTCGGCCAATCGCAGGACGACACTTGTAACAAGCCGTCGCCTGTTACAGGCTGACACCTGTCACAGGTGACATGTGACCAGTCACGTGCCACCTGTGAGGGGCAAATGATTAGGGGGTTTCCCGCCCAATCAGTGTACGACACGTGGACCAATCAGGTCCTGCCAAGTGTCCTCCATTTTGACCTCTCATGGCCTGCCATGTGGCACACGATCATTTGTCCACCATGGACCAGTCATGCCACGCCATGTGGCCTATTGATTGCCAACTTGGAAGGAGACCACCTAGATCCACTTCCCGAGAGAAGCCCAGTCAGATCTAGGGTTTACCAAAAACCCTAGATTTAGGCATGCATCCCGAGGTTATATATACAATAATTAAGCCTCCATTTAAGACGATTCAGAAATAATTACTCTCACCAAGAGAAGTCTAAACACACGTGCTTTCTGATTGCTAAACCTGACTTAGCAATTAATTGCACTTCCTGATCACTCTTCCCCTAAAGGAACCAGATCACCCTTTTACTTTCCGCACTATTTACTCCTCAAATACGTTCTAACTTGATCGTTGGAGGCGGAGCTCCCACCAACCGGAGTTTCCGTTGTTTTGTAGGTTGAATTTGCTTTGGGTTGAAATTAGTTTGCTTTTTGATTGAATGTGAAAATGACGGTTTTTGGTAGGTTGAATTTGCTTTTAGGGTTTGTTTTTTTTGTATGCGATCCCCAAGTAATAATAGGATATCTGTTTTGCATTGACTTGAAAGTCGAAAGTCGAAATTCAATTTGTAATGATGGTTTGTAAGATGCTATTGCTTGAATTGAATTGAAATGGAGAAAGTGTGAATGTACTAATGACCTAAATATCAGGGAGGAAACAATTTCTTAAATTTGGAGAGTTAGTATAATCTGACTAGTATATCTAGATTATGAGTTTAATGTAAATTCTGAATATTTGGCTTTATATAAATGCATAGGGCATGATCTGTGGCTATTCCATGAAAGTATTTTAATTGGCATGGATAATCTAATTTTTTTTGGTAAGCTAGGGCATGACTACTGTTATTTCAATTTTGCTTACGTATTTCTTGTCACGTAGCTCCTACAAATGATTGATGATGGGCAAACTGTTGACATCAAAGGAATATCTGAAAATCCTCTAAAGAAACATCTTAAAAAGTTATTTGTTTCCTTAAATCTCAAAGAAAATGGGGACAGGGTTTTCCTCGGTCTAGGGCTCGTCCCACGTTACAAGTTGTTGGATCTGTGATTGCTTCACATAGATCAGGTCTTGATCTTGAAGCTTCTTCGAGGAGAATAAGGTTCGTAGTTCTTGGCTATCTACTTTGAGTATTTTCGCTGTTTAGGCTAACTTGCCGGTTTCAGTTTTTCCCCGTCTTCTCATTGATGATCGATTATTGTTAGAGTGTAATTGGTCTGGAGATGCCATCTGCTGATTTACTTACTGCAGCGGCCAAATTGACTGAAGCTCTGACGAGGGTTAAAATGGTCGCTACAATCTAACTCTCAATCAAACAATACTTATACGAACACCCTATAACCAAGTACAATGGCAAATAAAGGTTCGGTCCACGAGGAACGAGAGTAATTGCAAATCAATCTTAAACCTAAGCTACTTCGAAATCAATGGAAAATGGTGTTCTAAAATACTACTAATAAGATGGAATAAATCAATAAACTAAGACACTAGGAAGAACGGGAATCCGCCTAACCATTGGTAACTAAGCAACAAGGAATCACAGAGACAAACGGGATATGCAAAGACTATAAGTCTGATCAATATCATGTGATAGGAAGACAACGGGCAATACTAAGCTTGGATTTCTCATGCACTTAACATTACTCGATACATAATCAAACCACATTCAATAATGAAATACTCAATTCACAATCTCTTGTTCAAATCAAGAATATCATGCAATCAAATTCAAGATTCTAGGTTAGCTACTCCTATTATAATGAATTAACATGCAATCGCATATAATCAATTTAATCACAATCCGTTTATCAAAATCAATCCTCAATTACATAGATTACCTAGGCCGGGTTTCATCCCGAAACCCTAGCTAGGAGACTACTCACACATATTCATAATCAAAGCAATAATGAATTCAAAAAGCATAATAGATATAAACATGAATTCTGATTAAGGAATAATAAAGCTTGATTAATAAACAAGAATGAATAATACCAATTGTATTGATGCGAATCAATGGAAAAGTTCAGAACTTTGATATCCGTCGTCAATGAATAATACAAAGAATCTTCGCAAATCTTGCTTCAAATCAATCCAAGAAAACTAAAATCTCTAGAAATATCTCTAAGAAAACTAATGAATCTCTAATACTAAGAACGTTCTCCAATAACTCTCTACAAAGGCTCTCAAAACTATCTCTAAAACTGTCTGAGGAATCCTCTTAAAGTTGGGCCTTATATACGTCTTCTAATGCGGAGAAGTCAAGCGCGCAGTTAACCCTGGATCAGCACGACCGTGCTGTATTTGGCACGGCCGTGCTAGCTTGTCAGTAAGTAAACCGGATTTCTTCTTCAAATTGGCACGGTCGTGCTATATATGGCACGGCCGTGCTAAAAATGACACGGCCGTGCTGAATATGCTCTAGCACGGGGCTCACACTGAAGCTGACACGGGCACGGGCAACATTTGGCACGACCGTGCTAATGGCCTGCACGGCCGTGCGGGTGCGTGGATACTGACACGGCCGTGCTATTGGCTTGCACGGCCGTGCTGCCTTGCCTGGGGTTGCTTGCTTATAGGCCAGCACGGGTGTGCCTATGGTAACACGGCCGTGCTGCCTGTGCTATGTAATCAATGCACAACACTTGAACTTCCTTAACTCCTCGGACTCCGGTCAAGGCTAGCTCGGTTACGCATCAAGGGCTCGGGATCCGATTAAACTCGGTTGATATTACCTGAAAACACATCAAAAAGAAACCGAAAACCCGTGAAGCACGTAATATGGGGAACGTAAGCATAACAAGGTAATAATCGGCCAAAGCGGCCCCAAATACATCCAAAATCATCCTAAAATATGCTCTAAAGCGCGCTTGTCAAAACCCCCCAAGCTACACTTTTGCTAGTCCTCGAGAAAAAACCAAGGGAAACACACACAAGATCAAATAAACTATGCCATTGCGAACAAATCAAATTAAGCACGGAATGAAATCAATGGATCCTACTTAGAACAACCATGCACGGAAGGAAAACTCACTCAAACAAGCAACGAGACACACAATCCAAGATATCGTTGATCAAATGCGAACAAGACCTAAACCAAGCATAGAGAACAAAGAAATCATGCTTCCCTCTAAACCCGACCAAACCGGCCACGTCCTCCCCTTTTGCTTCAAATCACCACCCTAATTGGCCCCTCGTGATTCCTCGAAGGAACCGGAAGAAGTGATGTTTTGAGGAAATAACAAAGGTATCCCGACATCTCGATTACGCATAATCTTTCCATAGGGTTGAAAGGTATCTCCCTCCACCGTTTGAGAACCGAACACCTCTAAAGTCTAAGGGTCTTAAAAGGGTTGTAATGTATTGGCAATGGGTAAGGTAGGTGAAAACAATTTAAAAAAAGTGGGGTTAATTCCTAAATGAAGCGCAAGAATCACAATTCTCAAAAACAATAGTTCAAAAGATGTAATTCACTTTCCACAATCTCATTGATTCACATTCTTACACATCCCAAATTATCCATATAATACACACTCAAATGACCTCTTTCAAACTTCAAAACTTTATTTATGTGTCCTTGCCTTTTTCACAATTCGGACGGCTTTTCTCTTCTTCTTTTTTTTCTTTTTTTTATTGATGGCAAAATGACTTTCACATTACATATTTACAATTAGGCTCACTTTCACACCTGCTCAAACCAACTATCAAACTTTATTTCTTGATTAGTAAACAATAAGCTCAACAAACCTATCTAGGTAAACGCTTCACAACTAAGGGTTGGTAAAACATTGGCCATCGGGTTTGTAACACGGTTAACCAAGAATGGAATTAAAGCTCAACATGGTTAGCAAGTAAGATGATGTAAAAAGAAAATCAATTTGTAACAAAACAAAAGGAACAAAATAAGAAAAATGAAAAAGGTGCCCTCTTCCTCCCTTAAAAGTGTCAAGTCGGTCTCGGGAGCTACTAGTCAACACAAAGATCGAAAAATGCGTAATCAAGGATCCAAATATGCCACTCAACAAGAATGATGAAGGCTAGAACAAATAAACCTCACGGGATCTAACAAATAAAGCAACTACCAATCAAGGGGGTCAAATCCACAACCGGGAAGCGACTCCATCTTACCACAGCCCAAAGGCATAGAGTTTCACATGACAAAAGTGTTCTATTTCTACCCTTCGCCTAGACTCGTCCACATTGATCAACAATAGACTCGAACTGTGTATTCATCACTGGCTTAAGTGGAAATAGACATTCCATACACATTCATTCACATTTCGAATCCAACATGAACAATATTCCAAAATTTTGCAATTAGACAAGTTTATTATGATCCAAAAACATAGGAAAAGACTACGAGGCATATCATATAAGCTAAACCACACATCCTCATAGCAGAAGCTTTTCCTATCTAACACAAACATATGTACAACTAAGACAACTGAATAAGTTGAAAGGCACATAACGAGGCATAAAAATCACATAAAATCCCAATCGACAAACAAGTGATCGAATGATATCAACATTAACGATCCCAGGTTCCTTAGAACCGATCAAACATCCTCGAACCATTCAACTTCTTCCTAAACTAAACTATCCTAAGCACACAAAAAAAGAAAAGATCTCACCAAATTTGCTTCCCGGGAGCTCCAATTAACGACCATAACATCGTTCTTCAAACTCATGCCGCGTCTCGAATGTTCCCAATCTGCAAAAAGGAAAGACATACTAGCAAACAAGTTAAGGTTAGTCTAGGAAAGCAGTAAATCTTTTTTTTTTTTTTTTTTTTTTTTTTAGAATGAATACAAGTAAGACCCCCCCCCAAGCTAGAATCAAACATTGTCCTCAATGTTTATACATCAAGGACTTACAATAATAAGGAGAGGGAGGTAACTAAAGCGAAAGGGAAAGGGATCACGAGCTAGGCCCGCCCGGGCCATAAGGGAAACGGGAGGCCATATCATCAACACTCCTCTTCAGGTCTCTGAAGGCGGAGGTCATATCCTCGTTCGACCGACGCAAATCCGCTACCTCGAGCTTCAAATCTTCCATTCCTTGGCGGAGCCAGGCGAAGTCTTGCGCCGGGATCTGCTGGGCCGCATCCGGGCCACCCTCCTCGTCATCATCATCATCATCAGCATCGTCACCTCCTTGGCCCCCGTGGGCCTGCTCATCCCCCTGGTGAGGCTGGGGATTGCGGTCTACATACTCCGTGCCTGCGTCCTCGTGCCAGGCGAAGTCGGGGTCGAAGATCCAGTTGTCTTTATTGTAAACCACCGTCCTCTCCGGATCGGGCAAGTAGGCGTATGGCTTGCCTGCTACGAGCCACAAATAGCAATCCGGCTGGGATGTCCCTTCAAGCCATTGCATGGCTCTCAAGGTGCGCATATCAAGCCTCGTAGTGCCTGGGATAGCCTGCAATTCAGAAAAACCAATCCCATTATATTGCGCAAGAATGGTGATCATGCCACCGATAGTAATATCACCCCTACCCCGGGCTACACCGTCGAGGTGGTCTAGTAACCACGCTCCCATGTCTAGACGCCCGTCCCCACGGGTGAGGTGCCAAATAAACTGTAACTCCCTAATGGAGACTACACCCGAACTATCTCCTCTAGCAAAGATAGTAGAGGAGAAGGTCTTGTGGGACAACCGAAAGGCGGGATTGACGATGGAAGTCGCCTTATCCCTACGGGGATCTCTATCCATTTTCCCCGTGATTTGCCGCCAAAACAACCCGGAGTTGTAGTGTTTTGAGTGGCCATCCTTAGGACCATATTTCAGGTCGGATGTCCACCCAAAGGCGGCATTAACTTGGGCCACCGACATTTGAATGGTGCCCGAGTTCATTAGTTGAAAGGACAAGTACCGGGGTGAGTTATTCTCATCCCGATGCACGTACAAAGAAGACAAAAATTCGAGGGTAAGCCTCTTGTAAGTGAGAGCATGCATGGTAAGGAAAGAATCAAAGTTGGTAAATGAAAATAGTTGAACCATGCCGCTTTCGATCCCTAGAGCCCTAGCGGCTAAAGGGTCGTAGAACTTAGTAGGCCGGATCGGTCGGTGGGATAATCCTACAAATTTGTCCAAAAAGGACGGGTTATTAAAAACAATACCCATGGTGTCCACCGTGGGTGGAACCATGGATGAGGATGCATCGTCCCGACCCGGTCTCCTAGTCGATGTCTTTGTTCTAGGCATGTTTGATTCAAGAAATTAAGCATAATATACCAATTAACAAGCAAGAAACTATCCTAGCATGCAATGTACTACCCTAACACTACTAGTTCACCCAAACTTGCAACAATAAAGCACAATTCAACGACAAATATTCAATAAAACGAATGAAATTGGACAAAAATTGCGAAAATCAATGAGTTTAAGAACGAATTCACCGAGGACTCCACGAAGTGGAGTTGTGGCGAGCTCAAAGAGGGCCGAATTTTGCGTCCAATCACTTGAAAAATGCTCCAATGCAAGGAGGGTGCCGAGATCTTGAAAGAAGAATATGGGGAATTAGGGTTTGATTTGAGGAATTGAGGGAGGAGGTTGGGGGTTTGGGTTAGTATAGAGAGAAAAAGGGTAGGAAAGAGTGTTAGAGAGTTGGGGAATAATGAGAGAGTTTGAGTGAAATCGTGTTTAAAAAACACGAAAAACTATCCGGAACCCGCGCTGCACGGCCGTGCTATAACTGGCACGGCCGTGCTATAACTGGCACGGCCGTGCTGAGGTTTGGCACGGCCGTGCCGAATTTGGCACGGCCGTGTTGGCTTGGCAGGCTTTTTGCGAAATTGAATTTCAGATGGCACAGCCGTGCTAAAATTAGCACGGCCGTGCTGGTACTTGACACAGCCGTGCTGAAAATGGCACGACCGTGCTAGAATGTCAGTGGGCTTTTGAGGTTTGGCACGGCCGTGCAGATTTTGGCACGGCCGTGCTGGATTCTGGCACGGCCGTGCTGTCTGATGGCACGGTCGTGCTGTCTGCAGGTTTTCTTTTCCTTCAAGGCACGCATCACTCTCTTCATTCCGACTTCTAACCAATCTTCTACCTGCACAAAAACACACAAGAGCACACAAAACTCACACAAATTAGGAGCTAAACCAACTACAAAACAAAAGAAACTACTCTAGTAAAAGCAAGAAAATCGGGTTGCCTCCCGGAAGCGCTAAGTTTAACGTCGATAGCTTGACGCAACTCATGGATTACAGGTTACCCATAATCAATACTTGCCATTGCAGTGGAGATAAGCTCACCATTCTTATTCTTGACAATAGTCACCGCCCCTTTCTTAGGTACTACAAACACAGGGGAAACCCTTCCTTGATGTGTTGGAAGGGGTTTAAGCTTTACCTTTGGTGCTTCATTAGCCTCCTTTGCAGTGGCCACATCTAATGCATCTAGAAATTGCTCCTCCATGTCCCTGTTTTCCTTGTTCTCATTCAACTCAAAATCATGATTAGTATAGAATAATTCGTTACGCATATCAGAGACAATGGAATCAACAGTGTCAACCATCATGCAATTATCAGAATTAGAACAAGGATATTTCATAGTTTTATTTAAATCAAAATCTAAAACCTCCTTTCCTACTTTCAATGAAATCTTGGCACCCTTTACATCAATAAGGGCCCCCGAAGTAGCTAGGAAAGGACGTCCTAGAATTATAGGTATATGAACATACTCATCCATATCTAGGACCACAAAGTCAACAGGTATGACAAACTTCCCCACCCTTAGGGGAACATCTTCCACTTTACCCTTTGGAAATTTGATCGATCGATCGGCTAATTGAAGGGATATGTTAGTGGGAAGAAGTTCTCCTATATTTAATCGTTGATAAACAGAATATGGCATGAGACTAACACTAGCTCCAAGATCACACAAAGAATTATCAATATTCATTTTTTTTATAGCACAAGGGATTGAAAAGCTACCCGGATCTCCTAACTTAGGAGGCATTTTGTTCATTATTATAGCACTACAGTGTTCAGTGAGGTTAACAGTTTCTACCCCTTCACAGTTTCTTCTACCACTCAATATATCTTTTAAAAACCTAGCATAGTTAGGCATTTGCTTGATAGCATCAGTGAATGGTATAGAAAGGTGTACTTCTCTTAAGGTCTCTAAAAACTTCCCGAATTGGGCATCTAGCTTATGTCTCACATATTTTTGGGGGTAGGGGAGTCTATGTAATAGGTCGGGTTCATTGGTTTGTGCTCCCACCTGTTCCTTTGGGACCTCATTAATTTTATCTTTTTGTCTGGTCCTCTCATCCTCACTTCCTACAACATTATCAGTGATAGGTGGAGTCACAGGTTGACTCCTAGGGGGTACTACTTCATCGCTCCCCCTCAATGTCTTTCCACTCCTAGTGGTGATAGCATTTACAGAGTTTTTAGGGTCAATACCTTAAGGCGGTAGTTTTGAAACTCCAACCCCATCTTTTATAGCACTAGCCAACTGAGAAATCTGGGTTTCAAGCATCTTATTATGTGTCATCACTTCACTAAACTTTTTATCAGTGGTGGACATAAAAGTGTTGAACATTTTGGCCTGGGACTCCATCATTTCCTCCAAGCTAGATCTCTGTGGTGGTCCATGAGCATAATAATTATCATTTGTAGCTCGGGAACCACGCACATTAGATTGTTGGGGATTTTGATTAGAGTACCCCTTATTATTATTCCAGTTTCCCCTATTATTAATGTCGTTTCCCCCTTGATTGAATTGCCCTAGGGAATTATGATTCATTTGATTACCCTGTTGGTATTGGTTTTGATTTCCAAAACCACCATGTTGATTATAGGGTCCTTGGGAATTTTGGTCCCTTTGGCCCCTATTTCCCCACTGGTTTTGATAATCAAAATCATTACCTCCCTGATTATAATTGTTCCCTCTTTGATTAGGTGGCAGATATCTATTATTGTCATTCCTAGGTCCGTTATCATAAGACATAGCATTGACCTGTTCATTATTATATCTATTACCATCATTATTATTAGGATCACATGAGGGATCAAAATTACAAGTATTAGTATAATGATCATAAGACCCACAGTTTTCACAGAAAATACATCCTACAGGCATATTAGAAACGGAAGGATTAGGATTCATACCTCTCCCCTTAGATTGGGAGGGAAGATCTTGCAATGGCACGGAATCGAGCTTGGCTTTAATCACTGACATCTCCTTCCCGAGGTTCGTAATTTGTGATGTCAGGTTGCTAATGGCATTGAGGTGGTCCACTGAATAGACCGCTCCTCCACTCTTGTTCACAGCATCTCGCTCGCCGTCTTGCCAATCCATGTGGTGTCGTACCACATCTTCGATAATATCTATGACTTGCTCTTCAGTTTTGTTCATTATTGGGTCACCTGCTCCCGCATCCAAACTGGTCTTCTCTTGAGGACTCAATCCTCCATAGAAAATCTGTAAAACTTGATATGTTGGGATTCCGTGGTGTGGGCACTCTCTTTGGTACTCCTTGTACCTTTCCCATGCTTCATAGATCGACTCCCCACTCCTTTGCCGAAACCCTTGAATCAAGGCTCTAGCATCGGCCGTCTTCTTTTGAGAATAGAATCTTCCCAAAAATGCTGTCATGACATCATCCCAAGTGTGTAGAGAGTTCGGCTTCACCTCCTTCTCTAACCATTCGAGAGCTCTCCCAATAAGTGAAAAGGGGAAAAGCTTCAATCTCACGAACTCTTGATTCACCCCATTAACCTTGATGGTATTGCAGTACTTCTCAAATTCGTTCAAATGAGCCAAAGGGCTCTCATGCTTGGCACCACTAAACTGCCTTCTCTCGATGAGGGTGATCATAGCTGGCCGGATCTCGAAATCATTGGCCTCAGTAGTGGGTGGAGCAATCCCACTTGAAGCTCTATACGCCCCAGGAGTTCCCAACTCCTTAAGGGGTCGTGGTGCTGGCCGATTAGGTTGGCGCGGTATGTCTTCCATTGGAACCTGTTGTGTGTTGTGTTCCTTTCCTTGAGAGTTTGATGACGTCAATCGAGATTTACGATTGCTCTTCAAAGTTCTTTCGATTTCTGGATCGAAGGGTATTAATTCTCTCTGTTTAGACCTGCGCATACACACTAACCAAACAAATTAAATAGCAGGGCTACAAGTGTAGCCAAAAGGGAAAAATCTTTTTGTGCTTTTTTTATGATGAACTAGACTCAAGAAATCAAAAAGCAATTAACAAACACTGTTCCCCGGCAACGACGCCATTTTGACGAGGGTTAAAATGGTCGCTACAATCTAACTCTCAATCAAACAATACTTATACGAACACCCTATAACCAAGTACAATGGCAAATAAAGGTTCGGTCCACGAGGAACGAGAGTAATTGCAAATCAATCTTAAACCTAAGCTACTTCGAAATCAATGGAAAATGGTGTTCTAAAATACTACTAATAAGATGGAATAAATCAATAAACTAAGACACTAGGGAGAACGGGAATCCGCCTAACCATTGGTAACTAAGCAACAAGGAATCACAGAGACAAACGGAATATGCAAAGACTATAAGTCTGATCAATATCATGTGATAGGAAGACAACGGGCAATACTAAGCTTGGATTTCTCATGCACTTAACATTACTCGATACATAATCAAACCACATTCAATAATGAAATACTCAATTCACAATCTCTTGTTCAAATCAAGAATATCATGCAATCAAATTCAAGATTCTAGGTTAGCTACTCCTATTATAATGAATTAACATGCAATCGCATATAATCAATTTAATCACAATCCGTTTATCAAAATCAATCCTCAATTACATAGATTACCTAGGCCGGGTTTCATCCCGAAACCCTAGCTAGGAGACTACTCACACATATTCATAATCAAAGCAATAATGAATTCCAAAAGCATAATAGATATAAACATGAATTCTGATTAAGGAATAATAAAGCTTGATTAATAAACAAGAATGAATAATACCAATTGTATTGATGCGAATCAATGGAAAAGTTCAGAACTTTGATATCCGTCGTCAATGAATAATACAAAGAATCTTCGCAAATCTTGCTTCAAATCAATCTAAGAAAACTAAAATCTCTAGAAATATCTCTAAGAAAACTAATGAATCTCTAATACTAAGAACGTTCTCCAATAACTCTCTACAAAGGCTCTCAAAACTATCTCTAAAACTGTCTGAGGAATCCTCTTAAAGTTGGGCCTTATATACGTCTTCTAATGCGGAGAAGTCAAGCGCGCAGTTAACCCTGGATCAGCACGGCCGTGCTGTATTTGGCACGGCCGTGCTAGCTTGTCAATAAGTAAACCGGATTTCTTCTTCAAATTGGCACGACCGAGCTATATATGGCACGACCGTGCTAAAAATGACACGGCCGTGCTGAATATGCTCTAGCACGGGGCTCATACTGAAGCTGACACGGGCACGGGCAACATTTTGCACGGCCGTGCTAATGGCCTGCACGGTCGTGCGGGTGCGTGGATACTGACACGGCCGTGCTATTGGCTTGCACGGCCGTGCTGCCTTGCCTGGGGTTGCTTGCTTATAGGCCAGCACGGGTGTGCCTATGGTAACACGGCCGTGCTGCCTGTGCTATGTAATCAATGCACAACACTTGAACTTCCTTAACTCCTCGGACTCCGGTCAAGGCTAGCTCGGTTACGCATCAAGGGCTTGGGATCCGATTAAACTCGGTTGATATTACCTGAAAACACATCAAAAACAAACCGAAAACCCGTGAAGCACGTAATATAGGGAACGTAAGCATAACAAGGTAATAATCGGCCAAAGCGGCCCCAAATACATCCAAAATCATCCTAAAATATGCTCTAAAGCGCGCCCTAAAGTGCGCTTGTCAAGCTCAGGTTGAGCTCAGGTAATCCTTTTCCTTAAATAATGTGTGACAACTGCCAATACTGAATTTGGCTAGTTAAGTTGGTTTGTAAATTCTGTGTTGATGGTTGCTTACTTTCTTGGTTCAATTCAGTTCTTTTTTTTGTCAAAATCTGTGCAGCTGAATTTGTTGATAAACCTTTACAGGGATGCTGAGATGAAGCAAGATGAGAATGGAATATTTGTTGGGCCATGTAGACACCTGGTTGTGTCTCCCCGAAAACCAAACCCAGTGATGAGTACCTTTCACGTTTTTTATTATCGAGTGAGTTGAAGAGTCTCGTGAATTTTCCTTAAGCCTTGACCTTACCCCTAACCTTTCCTTAAATGTTTAATCCAAAATCATTTATTTTGTGCCCTTAAACCCAAAATCATTCATTTCGTGTCCTCTTTATAAAAACGTCCAAACCAGATTATTTTGGTCAACAATCCTGGTCCAATTATTATGTAGTTGGATGGGGTTTGAAAAAAGCTTTCCAACGATATATTATAAGCCTAAATCTGAGTTATAACGAAGAAGTTATGGCCAAAATACGAAACTGAGCCCAAACCAAACCTTACCTACGACCCAATGACCATGTGGAGGGTCCATTAACCTAAATCTCGTTCATAAACCAATTAGGATTTGTTACAAGTTTCTAGAATCTTCTAGAAGGTTGTTTTCAATCCTAAATCCATTAGGATTTATTATTAGCTTCTAGAATCTTCAAGAAGGTTCTAATTTATCTTGTTTTTCTAAAGATAAAAACTAAGGAATTTTACATTGGATAAAACACTTATTTTTTAATGATTTTAATTCTAATAAAATTAGAATACGTACGGATATTCGATTAACCCAATTTGATTGGAAGTCGGCTTCCGTACGGATTCTATCTTCTAAAAATATCGTGTCGCGATAGAATAAGCCTATCGTGCTGCAATAGAAATATCACATCGCGATAAGGCCTGTTTTACTCCGAGTTGGATTCTAACTCTTTTCAGATCTTTGACCCTCATTTTTTCTTATAAATAGAGGTCGTTTTCCCCTGTTTTCAATCATGAACAAGCTTGATCACCAACAATCATCATCTAATCCTTTTTTTAAGCTTTCTCTCACTCTATTCTTTTCTTAGTCTTTGCTTTAGCCTAGCCTAAACACATCTAAACACACATCCTTGAAACTTTTCCCAAACAAACACCATACTTCCTTTAAATACTCCAAGCCCATTTCGAAGTTGAAGTTGCCTTTGACCTCGACGTGAAAGGTTGATAGTTATGAGGGTTTGGTCCCAAATCTATACTTCAATTCTTAATTGATTTATTTGTTTGATTTAATCTTTCTTGAAGTTTACTAACGTGTGTATTGTTTTGATAGAAAGAGTACGAGTCATCAAAGTAAGTAACTCGATTATTTATTCCTTCGATATAAAAATCATGTTTAGACTTTTATTTTAATTTCTAGTATCATGTTAGGATGTTTCTTATGATTTCTAGTATCATGTTAGAATGTTTATTTTGATTCCTAGTATCATGTTTAGGATGTAAATTAATATTTATAATATCATGTTGGTTTCTAGTATTATATTTAGGATAAAGCTTTGATCTTTATTATTAGTGACATACTAGGATTTGGTATTAATCTGTTTAGTATCATGCTTAGGATCTTGCTAGTTATGATTTTGATTATGGTGATGATTGTTGTGTCAATTATTACATTGCCTGATTATTCTTGATTTATTGTTATTGCTTGATCACGCCATTTCTTGCAGGTTTAAAGGGAATTTGTACTTGAAATCACGCTTAATAAGATAATTAATAATTTGCTTTAGGCTTAGTATGATTTTTATTCAGGTGATAACCAATAATAGATTTGATTGTGCAAATATGCTTAGGATTTATTTATTGTATGTATGTTGATCGGAAAGCGCACATGAATATCATAAGAATTAAGTAGAGGCCAATTTAGGGCGGGTTAATCTCTTTTAGGTTGGATTCGTACCATCATCCCTGAATATCTAGTCATGGTTCTAGACTACTATGGAGTTAGTAATCTTCGTGATTGTGAATGGGGTGTAACCTTCACATCCGTGAACGGTTTACAAGTTCCTAAAACTTATTGACGACTCTTTTATCTCTAGCTTCTTCCCATTTGGACGACACCATGCTTAAATGCATGATCACAGTGGGACTCAAAGTTGATATTTGAAATATTCCCTACAGGCCACCACCTCCCCCTCTTGTCACCGAGGGCTGAATCATCTAATGAAGCTGAGTGTTTTGAAGAGGTTCTGACTGCAACATTTGTTTCTCTCTTGTTTGGTTGTTTTTTTTTTTTCCGAGATGCCTGTTATTGGTTGTTTTACTTTCTGAAGTCCAAATTATGTGTAGTTGCGTACTTTTTATCATTGTAAACTAATATGAGAATTGCTGATAGTCATCAAACTTATGAATGTACTAATTTTGCTAATTTGTTGCATCAGGTCACTGGAATTATGGGAGTGGAGTCGGATAATCCTTATGATATTGTGGGAGTGAATCACAAGATGCCTGCTGCTAATATTAAGAAGAGGTATATGGCTTATAATAGATATAATTTCTTAATGTAATTTTTTGTTGCTGCTGTTAGAATAATTTACTTGTGAGCTGGCAGATATATAATTTTATTGCAAGAATTGTCTTTAGTTTTTACAAATAGATAAATATAAATGTGATGAATCTAAATTTTATTTAAATGTTAAAAATTCATTTTAAAGATTGATTGATATAAGAGGCATACATATGCTACACAAAAAGTGGGACAAGAGATTCATAATCTATATACTAATGGAATGACTGAGTAACTTTCTTTTTGGGCAATGTGTATTAGACCTTGAATTGGCTCTCGTACATTACAATGATCATCGTAGTCTTCTTTGCAGTTTTTGAAGAACACATGTTTAGATTCTTAGACTTGAGTTACGGAGTTTTTTTTTGAAAATTTCTTTTCTTCCAATAATTTTCTGTGTCATCTACTGTATAAATGGAACACGTGGACCATAGAGGATTTCATTTTGTATCTTATTGAGTCTATACGACAGTATCAAGATTGGTTTACCGTGTTTTGTATACAATTTGCCCTGTTTTCAGAGGTGAGGGGGGATATTGCTCTTGCTGCACGTATTGACTTATAAGCCCATACATTGTTAAAGGTTATCCCCTACAATTTACATTAACATATTGGTTGGGGCCAAGAAGGTTATCTTACATGTGATTTAGGTATTATATCCTATATGTTAGGGTTTGCCAGGGTTAATTCTCATTTCCTAGTTGAGCAATATGGAATTATGGACTTAGAGAGTTTGATTTTTAGTTTACATTAACACTATGTTTGGATAACAATAGTGAAGGGAAAGAGAGGGAAAGGAAAAAGAGCGAAGGGAAAGGGAGGCGAGGGGAGGGAGAAGGTGGACTTTCGTTTTCCTTCCATATCTCTCCAATAATGGAGGAATTTAGTTTATCAAAAGGGGAAGGAAAATGGATCCTTCCAATTTCTTCCCCTTCCTTTTTCTTCGCTTCCTTTCCTTTTCATTTTTCTCTATCCAAACATAGTGTAAGGGTTTTGATCATTTTGAGATGAGTTTACTCTAGGGACACAACTTGATGATTTTGTAATAATTACCCGCCTTCCATGTTTTCATTGACATTAATAGTTTTACTTTACATGTGCCTGTTAAATTTTGTGCAATTGCGCTCACTTTATTTTTGGCTGTGATTCTGCTGATTAATTGTAATTTGCTCACCATGTTTTTGGGTGATTTCAGTCATTTGATATGCTAATTCTATCTTGTATAGTAATCATTTCCATTTTGTTCATCACTCCAGGTATTGGAAACTCTCACTTATCTGCAAGATCCAAATAAGGTGTCTGCTGTAACATGGTTTACTTGATTCTATTATCCCAGCCTCATCTATCTATTGATAAAATTGCCCCTTATTCAAATTGTAGACATCATTAGTATCCAATAGGGTATATCAAGAACCTGTTAAATTTTCTGATGTCTAGCCTAAAAAGCGGTGTCCCAAAACATTGAGCTACTGTCTCTAAGAAGCACATAGTGAAAAGCGTTTCTGAAATAAGTTGTGATCAAATGAAAATATTTAGGGGGCGTTTGGTTCGCAAAGTGGTATGGGTTTGGAATCAGGAATGGGGTTAAGGTAGTATCGGGTTGTAACTTGATAGTTAATACCATGTGTTTGGTTCAATTCTGGAATGGAGTCTCTCACTATTCTCTCCTTTTATTTGATACCTAAGGGAATGGAGTCCCTCACTATTCTCGTGAAGTGGTATGGTATTGGGTTCGCCAATTTCAGTTGATTTCAAAGAAGTGGAACAACATGATTTTTTTTTTTAACAGTATTGATTCTAATTAGACGAGAGTTATTGAGAGTGAAGACAGTATGAAGTTTCATTGATGCTTCAATAGGGCATCGAGCAGAGGATTATTAAAGAAGTGTATCTTGCACATCAGACTTTCCTTTTTTCTTTTTTGAATAGAATTAGTATTATGCACTTATGCAGCCTCTTATTGAGTCTTATCTTGTTTTATTTATAGGTTTGGCTATGGAAGGGGATGACGTGTTGCTTGCAGAGTTGGAAGTGAAAGCTCCACCCAAACGAGATGAATGGATGACAACCTTACCTCCTGAGAGAAAGGTATGATTATAAACCTACTTTATAGATTAATATAGTACTGTAACTCTACGTTAATATCTCATTTTTTGTTTATTTTGAAACAAGTTGATTATTCAAATATATTATAATAGGTTAGCATAGGTTTGTTAAACATTAAAATTTTCTTATCGAACCATTTGACAATTTAAATTGAATATATATGTTTGTTGCTTTCTCATTCGGTTCATGGTCTAGCATGTTTCTTGATTTATCTTTAAGTAGGGTGACTATGAGACTATTACTTAGTGCATATATTTAGTAGAGTTCCTTGGTTCATTACAAGTCATTCTTAAGATTTTGTAGGTCATGTATGTTGTATCCTGAGCAATGTGTACTATGCCAAAAACCTTCAGATTAGTTGGGTTTGTGTGATGTTACTTCATACTTAATAATGTAAGGGCTCCTATGCGGCCTCTTAATGTTGCAATTGCTGGCAGATTTTATTGACATTTGATTAGGAAGGCATAAACTAGCATAGTTGCTATCAATACGTAAGAAGCAAAGGGACATTCATATTAATCTGAATGTTGTAATGATTTGGACAAGATTTCATATGTTCTAGTTAAATTTAAATGGCATATTCGCAAAGCTATGAGGGTTTGAGAGTTTTGGTTAGTATTTGAATAGCATTCTGCTTTTGGTTTCACTATTGACAGTATCTAAGAGGACTGAAGCTTATTTAATTTTCTCTCTTGATGCATATGCATCTACTCAGGGTGGAGCCTAGTTATGGGAATTTTCAGACTGCAACATTTAGTTTGTTTTTGTGCCATAGATCAAATCTTATTAATTACTGAGTGGATACACCCTAACTTATAACACCGTTTGTGTTTCTGATTTACCACCTCTTGTATCTTGCTCTGTGACCGAATTACATTTGGTTTCTATTTCAGCGTGGTGGCATGCCTACGCACACTACAAACTTCAGTAGAACTGCTAAAGAAGGGCGCGGCGATACCAGTGCTTGGACAGACACCCCTTCAGGCCATGCTCAGAAGGCGAAGACTAAGTATAAATCTAAGGACATTTGTGCTATTAGTCTGATATATCTTCATTAGTGCTTTGGAGATCTGATTCCTTGTTTCTCTGTCATTTGTGCAGTTACTTAGAAGCCTATAATGTGGCAGCGGCACTTGCTTCTAATGACAAAGATAGGAAAACCTCTGACATTGATGCTGCTTTGATAGACCAATATAATAAAGCCAAAAGATCGAAGACCTTGGCACAGAAGCATCAAGAAGTGTCTCAGAAAAGTCGTTCAAAAAAGAAATCAAAGCTGATGCAGAAACAGGAGGGGGGAGAATGGGTGGGTAATCACCCCTGGAAACCTTGGGTCCGAGAGAAAGATCTCTCAGCTGGACGGCAGGATGTAAGTCTTGACGCTGAGGATATGAAACAGGGTTTGTCTATTAAGTTTTCGTCTGGGTCCTTCCAGAGGTGCTTCCTTTGAATGTAAATTTATGAGTCCAGACCAGTATGTATATTTTTGAAGTTGGAGTGGAAGCGACGTGAGAAATTCATTATTCATAGAAGGTAGAACTAGTGTTGACAAGACTGCCCTTCATAAATTGAAGGCATTGCTCATGACGAAGAAGATATTTTCAAACGCTTTTGTTAAACAAACATGCTAGTGCTGATACAAGCGGCTCAGATTCATCAGAAAGTCCCAGTACTGTAAATCCTAAATATGCAAAATCTATGTCTTCTGCTAACAGGAGATTTCAGTTTCTTAGTACAATATTGAATTATAGTCGTCTCATGTATATATGGACAAAATGTCTATAATTTACTCATTTGTAAAAATTGAGTAAATTTTTTTCCACTCCTTTCACTAATTGTTACCTATGCAAAAAAAAAAAAAAAAAAAAAAACATATTTTGTAAAGTAATGGGTTATAAGAGCAAAATGGATTTAGTCATTCGTGTAGATGACCAATATTAATTTGCTTAGAATTTGTTATATACACCCGGGATCATATGCTCATTTAATCATCAAATGAGCAAATAATTATTGCTTATTTGCTCATTTAATCAACAATTGAGCAATGACCCTGGGTACACCCAGATGTACAGAACATACTCTCTCAATTAATGAACAAACAACAGGTAGTATGGTGAAGATTGAAGATGTTTATTTTTTTAATTTTTTTTTTAATTTTTTTTTAATAATTAAATTTACTTGCTTTTGATTTATTTCATTTTTGGCAAACACACTATATTACAATTATTTAACCCCTGTTATCTACTTAATATTTACACATTTTTATTCAATTTCCCTTACTTTATTCACCATATTCTTACACTTATTCACCTCTCAAAACTTTTTCTCATACTTTATCCACATTTTTTTCCTAAACTAACTTATTACTTCAATTTTCATAGAATCAGGTCGACAATAATGTAGGCACATAAAATGAAAAACATGGGGATTAAAATTTACTGAATTTTCACCATATACCACTGAGTTAAAGCTTAATTTACCATGTACCACCAAAAACTTTCTAATACACCAAATACCATTCAATTTTATGAAAATGTCACAACATGCCATTAATGACTAACAGACATTAACATCGTAAGTCATCATGGCTAATTAGGCCACGTGGCAACATATAATTGGTTCCTTTTTAAAATTGTTTAATTTAATTAACAAAAAAAAAAAAAAAAACAACCACCCACGTCCACCTAACAAGCCACCACCCTGTTCTGACAACGCTCGCTGGCGCGGAAGCCGACGAGCCAATCAGCAGGGTATCTGACCAGTTGACACGAAATCCGCTCAGCCAGCCACCACCACTATCCCACCACCTTAAAACCCTCTCCTTCCCTTAAAAACTCTCGCTCCCCAACCACTGACGCACAAACCGTCGGCGCCCAAACCCCTTCCCCGTGCCGGCAAACCTACATCACCCCTCCCATTTCCAACTCCAGCCCTTTCCCCCCTTTAATCCACCACCCCAAAATCCTAAAATCAAAATCTAGGGTTTCGATTTTGGGTTTTGGGTTGGTTGTATGCAGCTAAATCGGGTGGCGACAACGTGAGGGCGGGGGATCTGAGCGCTGGCGTTGGGTTTCGACATGCTGGTTTTCGGCAAAGATATTTTGGTTGGTTGGTTGTTCGTTCGCCGGGAAGGGAGGGAATTCGAGTTGGGTATGGTGGTTTAGTGGAGGAACGCGTGCACCGACGCAGGATAGGGAGGTTGTGCAGCGCCGTTGCGGTGGGGAGAGCAGTTTGGAGCCGGCGACGATGAGTAAGGCTAGGTGGCGTTTATGGGTGGTCGGGATGGTGGCTGGGCAGTAAGTGGTGGTGGTGGGTTTTTTTTTTTTTTGATAATTTTTGTAAAAAGTTTTTTTTAAAAACTAATTAATTAAAATAAGAGCCAATTAGAGGCTGCCACGTGGCTTAATTAACTAAGAATGACTAACGGGGTTAAGGAAAAGGGCATGTTGTGACATTTATGTTAGAATCAGTGGTACATGGTATATTAGAAAGTTTTTGGTGGTATATGGTGAATTAAGCTTTAACTCAGTGGTATATGGTGAAAAATCCGTAAAATTTATCTTCCTTTCTTACAATATATAAATTGGCTCCACTAAATTCTCTTTATTTTAGTCTCAGCTCGTGAATCAAACAGTCATACACTCGTATTACTTCGTCTTATATATCTTAAACCGTATGTACTTTATACAATGTTAAGGGGAGCTTGTTATATACACCCGGGTGTACCGTACACCCATGGGTATTTTGTTCTCATTTTGATGATTTTTTTTTATTTAATCATCAAATGAAGAGCAAACACTAACCTTGGGTTAGTTGGGTATACGGTACACCCAAGTGTATATAACAAATTCTAAATACTAAGTATTGCTATTAATTTGAAAAGGATTAAGTACCAAGTGGTTAATGTCTCACTTGATAAAAAAATTTCACAAACTATTGGGTGCAAACGTCCGCACCCAATAGTTCGTGCGGGCAACCTATTTCCCCTTCAAACACAATTGAAACTTAACCATTCATTTCAATTATCAAAGAAAACTGAGATTTTAGGGCTCACAATTCACAGAATAACATCATAATGCTTGAATCAGCCAAACAAATCGAAGAAAATGATTTATTTTCTGGTTAAATCGAAGATGACGATAACGATGACGATGACGGAGACGAAGGTGAAGCGGTTATACGATTTGCGATTTGTGGTTGGCGATTTGCGATCTGCGGCTGTTGTGGTGGTTGCTATTTGCAGGAGATGGTGGTTAATATGCGGCTGGTGGGTTGCGAAGTGGGGTAGTGAAAGATTGGTGGCGAGTGCGGCTGGTGGAGGATCGATTGGTGGTCGGTGCTCGGTTAGGGTGGCTGAAATTGGTGCGTGCAGGGCTGTTAGGTGGTGAGACAGGGGCGTCCGGGCGTGGATTGTTGATTGGTGGGAACGCTGCTGCTGCTGCAGCGTGAGGGCGGCGAAGTGGGTGGTGGGGGCGGTGAAGAGTGAGGGAGTGAGCAGAGCATTTCGTGTTTGGTGTTTGATTTTGAGCATTTTGGGTTGGCTGATACATTTGAAAGAGAGAGAAAGAAAGAGAGAAAGAAGGGGAAAGAGGAGAGAGAAGAAAATAAAAATATTGTATGTTGTTAATCATATTAGCCAATAAATAATGCATATCAGCCAATTGATGTCTAATATCAGTCAATATTAGAGACATATCAAACATTAATAAAAAAAACGTATCAGTCAACAAAAGGAATATATTAGCCAACAAGAGAAGTATATCAGTCAACAAAAGGTACTTATCAATGAACAGAAGGAACATATCAGCCAACAAAGGATGCAACATCAGCCAACAAAAGGATGTAATCAGCAAACAAAAGCAACAGGTGAGCCAACAAAATAAACATATCAGCCAACAAAATGAAACATATAAACCAACAATTAAAATATACATATCAGCCAACAAAATAAATATATAAGCCAACTAAAGAAACATATAAGCCAAATGATGTCTGATATTAGCCAACAAAAGGAACCTATCAATATTTTTTAAAAAAATATCAGCCAACAAAAAGAATATATTAGCTAAGACAAAAATCATATCAGACAACAAATAAAACATATCAGCCAACACATGAAACATATCAGCCAACAGGTAAAACATATCAGCCAAGCTAGCCGCACGAAAATTTATTAGCTAAGACAAAAATCATATCAGCCAACAAATGAAACATATCAGCCAACACATGAAACATATCAGCCAACAAGTAAAACATATCAGCCAAGCCAACCGCATGGAAATTTATTAGCTAAGACAAAAATCATATCAGCCAACAAATGAAACATATTAGCCAACATATGAAACATATCAGCCAACAAGTAAAACATATCAGCCAAGCCAGGCCAGTCACACGGAAATTTATTAGCTAAGAAAAAAATCATATCAGCCAACAAATGAAACATATCAGCCAGCACATGAAACATATCAGCTAACAAGTAAAACATATTAGCTAAGCCAGCCTCACGGAAATTTGGGTGTGGACGTCCGCACGCAATAACTTCACAAAAATTTTTACTATCGTGTGAGGTTGAGGTCTGGTCATATACATGACGAGTAGTTGTAAACATAAATTTTTTTTATCATATAATTTTGGTTTTCAAAATCAAATTAGCTTCTAATTTTGTAATAATTCACTAGTAGAAAAAGTGAAATAGGCAACGCACTTTTCGCACCGGTTCTTGAAAACCGGTGGTAAAAGAAATGGGCGGGATTGGGAAAAGACTTTTCGCACCGGTTTAAACCGGTGCCAATTAAAAAAGAGAAAAAATAAATGGAGAAAGGGATTTCGCACCGGTTCTGATGTATGAGTTTTATACCATGTTTTTTCTCGGTTTTACAATGTATATTTGCATGGTTTTAGGCTCTATGGAGCCATTTCTCCCTAACAATCTCTTCTCTAGTGTGTTCGATGTATCTTTATTGAGTTTCATAGGAATACAGAGTTTCTTGTACGAATCGGACGTGTTTTGGATAGTTATAGAAGAGGTTGGTGTATGAATATGAAGGTTTCCCCCATGCCCTGTTGACCCTAGCTTGCCCGGTCATACAGGGCAAAGAAGGATGAGCTAGCTACAAAGTATATGCTCTAGACTCTACGTGCCCGGTCGGGTACCCCTCGCCCGGTTGGACCGGGCACTGAAGAGTTATAATTTTAGCATCTCAAGCAATCATTTTGGAGTTGCCTTGCGCGCCCGATCAGGTATGGTTCGCCCGGTGAGATCGGGCACAGGAAGAAACAAGAAGGCAACGAAGAACAAGAGGCGTCGTACTCCAGCCGCCCGATCTGGCACCCCTTGCTCGGTTGGACCGGACACTCTTTTGCGGAAACCGATTTGCTTATTTTCGCAATTCTATCTTTTTGGGGGTATAAATACACTATTAGAAAACACATTATTATATCCTCTAGTTTTAGTTTTCTCTAAGAACCCTAGTTTTATTCTCTTTTAAGCAATTTTAATTCCTCTCTTAGTTTGATTATTGTTCATCAACAATTCAAGTTCTTTCAATTGAAGCAATTTTGGTATTCATCTATCTCACTTCTCTTTCATTTATTATTGCTTATTGATTATGTTTTCTCTATTAAATCTTGTTATTGGTTTTGCTATTATGTGTGAGTAGATTCATAATCCGGGATCTTACAAAGCCCATATATGATTAATGTTTAGATTTAATCTTTAAATTTTCCAATAATATTTTCAATTTGACATGCTTGATTGATTGTGTTTATGCCAATACTAGATTAGGAATAATTGGTATTGTTATCATCCCTTTATTCTTATTGCAACAGAAGTTGAATATTCACAGGATTTGGGTATTTCAATTAAGGGTTTGAAGGTCATCACAGAAGAAGATGATTGAATGATTAGGAAGTTAAGTATTGTATTTAATGTCCCTTATTTGCTTGATTCCATGGAAGTAGGCTTGATAGTTGATTTGGGAACCCATTGATAACTTGGAAGAGACCTTTGGTATTGATTAGGGAATGCTTTTCCTCTTGTCGATTGAATTGTTATTGGGGGTAGAATTATTTATGCATTGATTATATTCGTGGTAATGCTTGATCTTGGATGCTTTAGTTCATTGATTTATCACATTCTTTAGATTAATTGAGTCCTTTATTTATTAATTCTTAGAATTTCATCACCATTGATTTGTTGCTTGCTTAGTGAGAGTCTATTTAATTAAGTGAACCTTAGTCTCTTGGGATTCGATCCTTACTTGTCCGTCTACATAGTAGTGGTCTCGTTTGGTTTATTTTTTGTTAGGTACCCGACACGCCTATCCAATTTTGGCGCCGTTGCCGGGGACTAACGGTTTCTTTCTGATTATTTGTGATGCGTTTTTACTAAGCTTTCGATTTGTTGCTTCGGCTATTGCCCCTTGTATTTTTTATCTCCTCTTTATAGTTCTTTGTTGCATGAAAACTCGATGTTCAGGTTTAGACAACTTAACACCTTTTGACTCTGAAATCGAAGCTACTGCAAGGAGACGAAGAGGTAGAAGAAGGAGATATCAAAATACAAGTAAAATGATCGAAAGAATAAAATCTTTACTGGAGTACGGCATACCTGATACCGCAACCGAGCTCCTATCCAGCATTGTCAGACCACCTATTACCGCTCAGAGCTTTGAATTAAAACCTCAATTCATACAGTTCATCTCCAATGACTCATTTGCAGGCACACCTCATGAATGTCCTGTTAGTCACATAGACAGTTTCTTGGAGAAGTGTGACACCATAAAGCGCAACGTGTTACTGATGATGCTATCAGACTTCATTTGTTCCCTTTTTCACTACGGGATAGAGCAAAGGAATGGTTACGAGACGAAGATATAGGTTCCTTTGATACATGGGATAAGCTTGCCAAAGCTTTCTTAGTAAGATTTTTAGGGCAAGAGAAGTCTGCAAGGTTAAGGAACGAGCTAGCTACCTTTCGTCAATCTGATGATGAGTCTTTATATGAGGCATGGAGAAGATTCAAGCGCTTACAGAGACAATGCCCTCATCACGATATCCCAGAGTGGATGTTGATCCAAACATTCTACAATGGTCTGACCCATGAGTTCCGCATATACATTGATGCTGCATCCGGGGGTTCTCTCATGACTAAGAACCCAACTGAAGCCAAAGAGCTAATTGAGAAGATGGCAGCCAATGATAATTATCATCCAGGAGGTCGACATAGTGTGAAGAAGGGAGGTAAATTAGATGTTGATGCTCTAACTCTTTTGACTAGCTTTGTGCAGGCATTGACAAGCAAGTTTGACAGACTCCAAGCCGGAACATCTACTAGCTCACCGGAGACCTGTCAGATGTGTAATGTGCAGGGTCCATTGCACCTAATTGCCCCAAAAATTCCAGTGAGATGTCAATTGAGGAGGCTAATGCATTCTACACCTCTAATCCTAAAAGGTCGTATGATCCTCATTCAAACACATACAATGAAGGGTGGAGAAATCATCCGGACTTCTCTTATATGAACACTCAAACTCAATTGAATTCTCCGTCACCACCACCTAGTTTTCAAGCAAGGGCATCTTTTAATCACCAACCCATGGATCAACAACTACCACCGCAAACTTCGAAATACAATCTTGATTCCATTGTGGAGACTTTCACTACTTCCCAACTTTGACAGCAAGAGCTTATGACAAAGCAATTTAAGCCACAAGCAAAGCAAAATGAACACTTTGAAAGCTCGATTCAAATGCTTATTTCTCAAAATAAGAGGATAGAAACTCACCTTTCTCAACTTTCACAACAAGTGAGTCATTTATCAACTCTTCATGATCAAACAAAAGTCCAAAAGGAACAATGCAATGCAGTTTTCTTGAGAAGAGATGAATTATTTTTGAGGAAAATAGATGAGAAAGTGTGCAGTGTGGAGTCAAGAAAAGATGAAAAATGTGAGGATGTAAAAAGTCCCAAATATGTTTCTCCACCGGCCTACGAGGAACCGATGCCCTTCTCGCAAAGGTTGTCAAAAGTTGTGCTCGATAAACATTTTGGGAAATATTGCGAGACTCTTAAAAAGGTACATGCTTCCATTCCTTTTTCTGATCTTTTAATTCAAATGCCTCAATTTGCAAAATTTGTGAAGGAAATTAAAGATCAAATAATGATAAGGAAGTAGTGAATGAGAAATGATCTACTCTTTTACGTGATAGCCTACCACCTAAGCTGCATGATCCTGGTAGTTTTACTATTCCCTGTATGATAAACGAAATATTTTTTGACAGGATTTTGTGTGATTTAGGTGCTAGTGTAAATTTAATTCCTTATTCATTATATGAAAAATTAGGTTTGCAAAAACTTAAACCTTCCCCCTATTTCTCTTCAAATGGCTGATAGGACTGCTAAACTCCCTAAGGGTGTGGTTGAGGGTGTATTAGTTAAGGTTGGTGAACTTGTTTTTCCTGTTGATTTTGTTGTTATGGATATGAAAGAAGACCATAAGATCCCGATAATATTTGGTCGCCCATTCCTTGCCACAAGTCAAGCTCTAATAGATGTTCCTAAAAGACAAGTGACCATTAGGGCCCAGGATAAACAAGTAGTGTTTAAGCTCTTTAATGAACATAATTTTATATTTGATGGTGGTACTTGTTTAAGAATTGATGCTACTAACCCTTTGGTTGATAAGTGTGTATGTGATAGAAATCTTGTGAGAAACGAGGACAATATTCCTCCAATTGATGTGTTTAGCTACATGAAAGTAAGTTCGGATACAAAGCATGTCAAATATAAAATGAAGGAGTCATTTGGAGGCGGATATTTTTATGGGCAATATCGCGGAGTTTCTTCTTTGTGTGGTGACCCAGGTTGAGCTAATAAAGAAGGTCAAGCTTAAGACCTTAAACAAGCGCTAAATGGTAGGCAACCCATTCCTTTTTATTTTATTTTATTTTATTTATTATTTTTTTTCCTTTTACATTTTTATTTTCCTGTTTTGTTAGTGTCTATAAAACAAACAAACAAAAAGGTCATCACCGCCCCGAGGTAATTTTCCAACTCCCACACGTTGCAATGAGGCTATTGCCGAGTGTAGCTTGGGGGAGACTTGTGTACATCTATCTCGGTATGTTCTCTTATTTTCTTTTGCTTTGTTGGTTTGTTTTTATTGCTTTGGTTTCTATTGCTTTGGTAGTACAGAAAAAAAAAAAGAAAAATGAAGAAATACGAGAATCATGATAATAAACGGCCAATGAACTACTTCCCTGTTCCCCTATCCTTAATGCCAAAAGGTTTTTGATTTAATCTCAATTGAAAGATTTGCATTGCGAATTAAATGATCATGATTTGACTCGAATTGTTTGATCCTTTGTGGGAGTCAACGTTGTTAACCATGTATGAGTTTGGAGCTTGACTGTGTTAACTGTGAGGCTTGAGCCTTAATTATTCATTCATGTGTGTTTAGTTCATGGTGTGATGTTTATCTTAGTTTTGACTCTAGACTTTTAGTAATGTGTCATAATACATTGCACGTGCACGTTGAGAAGGATGAAGGCCATGTTCTTTAGGTGACCTCCAGACGATTTTAGAAACGTATGTTCCCTTCTTGCTCACCCATGTTGTAGCCTTGACCATATTTTTCATAAAAGTCACAAAATTAACCCCTTGTCCTTAATTTGGTTACTTTTCCCAAGTCTAGATTTGGGGAGCTTATATCATGGTGTTTGTTTTATTTTGTGATGTAATTGGTTCTTAATGTGGGAGCTCTAAAAAACACAAAGAAAAGAAAAGAGAAAAGAAGGAATCATAAGCATGGAGGTTTTATTCTTGAAAAGTGAAAAAAAAAGGAACAAAGAAAAAAAATTGATACAAAAGAAAAGGAATTTTGTTCTTGAAAAGAAAAGAAAGAAAAATTGATAGAAAAGAAGAAAAAAAGAAGAAGAAAGGAATTGGAAATTTGAAGAATATAAAGGTAGTAGTGGATGTTCTTGATGTAATTGGGGTATGTGCTCTTGTTAATGAGAACGATGGATTGAGGATGTTTATTGATTGCATTTGATAGCTCCCCGGTTAGACTATGATCGCCTACATTTCCCAAATTTATTTCCTACCCACTTTTATCCGGCCTACATTACAAGCTTGAAAAAGACCTTCTGACCTTCGTGCATTGTATTGTGTTCATGTGAAATGAGTCTTTTGTCAAAATGCTGAAGTATATGTCACATTTCGAGTCGACATTTGACTAGGTTGAGCGACAATATAACCCTTTAAACACGCGAGTGTTATGAGATGGGGGGTTTGCATTATTGGTGGGGATGGTGATATATCGAGCTCATTATTAGCTTGCCACGTAAATAATGTGTTGAGTGGCCACCAAGGTGAGATACTCTAGTCATCGATTCTTGAGTTGTACATGGTTGATTTCGCTTGACGACTATTTAGGTTGATTGATGGTTTGAGTGACTTGATTGGTTGGCTAAGATGCGTGCATGTTTGATTTCGATTTTAAGTCCTTTGTTTTCAATTGCATAATGGGGTGAAGTATGTTTACTTGGTTGTTTGTTGTTCTTGATTACCTTGCTTGAGGACAAGCAAGAGGTTAGCTTGGGGGAATTTGATGTATGAGTTTTATACCATGTTTTTTCCCGGTTTTACAATGTACATTTGCATGGTTTTAGGCTCTATGGAGCCATTTCTCGCAAACAATCTCTTTTCTAGTGTGTTCGATGTATTTTTATTGAGTTTCATAGGAATACGGAGTTTTTTGTACGAATCGGACGTGTTTTGGATGGTTATAGAAGAGGTTGGTGTATGAAGATGAAGGTTTCCCCCATGCCCTGTTGACCCTAGCTTGCCCGGTCTTACAGGGCAAAGAAGGATGAGCTAGCTACGAAGTATATGCTCTAGACTCTACGTGCCCGGTCGAGTACCCCTCGCCTGGTTGGATCGGGCACTAAAGAGTTAGAATTTTAGCATCTCAAGCAATTATTTTGAAGTTGCCTTGCGCGCCCGATTGGGCATGGTTCGCTCGGTGGGACTGGGTACAGGAAGACACAAGAAGGCAACGAAGAACAAGAGGCGTCGTACTCCAGCCGCCCAATCGGGCACCCCTTGCCCAGTTGGACCGGGCACTCTTTTGCGTAAGCCGATTTGCTTATTTTCGCAATTTTATCTTTTTGCGGGTATAAATACACTATTAGAATACACATTATTATATCCTCTAGTTTTAGTTTTCTCTAAGAACCCTAGTTTTATTCTCTTTTAAGCAATTTTAATTCCTCTCTTAGTTTGATTATTGTTTATCAACAATTCAAGTTCTTTCAATTGAAGCAATTTTGGTATTCATCTATCTCACTTCTCTTTCATTTATTATTGCTTATTGATTATGTTTTCTCTATTAAATCTTGTTATTGGTTTTTCTATTATGTGTGAGTAGATTCATAATCCGGGATCTTGCAAAGCCCGTATATGATTAATGTTTAGATTTAATCTTTAAATCTCCAATAATATTTTCAATTTGACATGCTTGATTGATTGTGTTTATGCCAATACTAGATTAGGAATAATTGGTATTGTTATCATCCCTTTATTCTTATTGCAACAGAAGTTGAATATTCACGGGATTTGGGTATTTCAATTAAGGGTTTGAAGGTCATCACGGAAGAATATGATTGAATGATTAGGACGTTAAGTATTGTATTTAATGTCCCTTATTTGCTTGATTCCATGGAAGTAGGCTTGATAGTTGATTTGGGAAGCCATTGATAACTCGGAGGAGACCTTTGGTATTGATTAGGGAATGCTTTTCCTCTTGTCGATTGAATTGTTATTGGGGGTAGAATTATTTATGCATTGATTATATTCGTGGTAATGCTTGATCTTGGATGATTTAGTTCATTGATTTATTACATTCTTTAGATTAATTGAGTCCTTTATTTATTAGTTCTTAGAATTTCATCACCATTGATTTGTTGCTTGCTTAGTGATTACTTGAGTCTATTTAATTAGGTGAACTTTAGTCTCTTGGGATTCGATCCTTACTTGCCCGTTTACATAGTAGCTGTCTCGTTTGGTTTATTTTTGTTAGGTACGCGACACGCCTATCAGGTTCAAACCAAACCGGTGGGAAAAGTATTGTTTTGCACCGGTTTAAACCGGTAGGAAATTAAAAAAAAAAAATCCCACTACATACAAACCCCTGCTTCTTCAATTCTTCTTTCTTTCTTTCTTTCCCCCTGCTTTTCATTTTCAGTTTTTCCTCGCTCTCATTTTCGCCCTTCTCTTAGCTTCGACGTTTCACCTTTCTCCATATCTCTCCTCCATTGCGCGTGCTCGTAGTTCTCCATTGAAGCGCATTCTGAGCTTTGTCCTCCTCCATTACGCGTACTCTTAATTCTCCACTAAAGTGGATTTGAGCTTTCTCACCTCCATTAAAGGAGCTTCAAGGTAAGATTTTTTTGTTGTCCTTTTTAGATTATTGATATCAGTTTTCGCAATCTAGGGTTTATCGTTGATTTGATTTTCGAATTCAGTATATAGTATATGGTGGTGGGGTGGGTGAGGGTGGTTGTGGGCAACAGCTGCGACTTGGGCGGTGATTGTGGGGTATTTTTGGTGGGAGTGTGTGAGAGGGTGTTTGCAGGTGGTTGTTGTGGGGATGCGGTGAAATTGAAGGAGCAGTGGAGCTTGGTTATGATTGGTGGTGCGCGGTAGATGGTAGCAAGGAGCTACGGTTGCGGCGAGGTGAGAGTGAGGGGTTTCGGGGCGACAGGTGGGTGGGGCTTGGGGTTTCAAGGCAGCAATGCATGTGGCTGGCAACAACAAGTGGTGGGTTAGGGGGTGGGTTAGTGGTGGGATCTTTTTTTCGATTTTGGGTGGTAGGGGTGCGTGTGGGTGGTAAGTTGGTTGGGTATGGTTGGGTGTGTTAGGGGGGGTGGTCAGGTGGGGTGGTGGTCGGTTTAGGTGGCGTAGGCGGTGATGGAATAGTGGTGGGCTGGTGGTGTAGGGGCTTGGACTGGGTGGTAATTTTGCCTTTTTTTTTTCTTTGCATAACTTGTTAGAGTTTATGTATATGCTCATTGTCTAATTTGAACTTAATACACATTAAAATGAAAATAACTTAGTGAAGTTAGTTGAATTTTGGTATGTAAAATATAATGTGGTTGAATTAGTGATTAGCAATTGTGTTATAAATTAGTGAATAAATTAGTGGAATTACATTAATTACTCTAAATTTTAAGAAAATTAGTAATTAGCAATTGTTAGTTTGATTAATGATGCGTTATACTTTAGCAATGTATGTAGGTATTAATTACTTACTAACTTTTGTTTTTTGTTTTGTTTTTTGTTTTTGTGTTTTTATAGATTCATATGTGAATTGAAGCACAAGTTTAGCTTGAATACTACATATTTAGCTCAAGTGGGAAGTTAGAAAGAATACATCCATTGTACTTGCTATAGTGGTATGAATTATAAACTTTTCTAATCTATATTTCTTTTTCTTTATTCATTTAATAAAAGTTTTTTCATGCTAGTACAACTTGTGTATTGTTTAATGACAAATAAATACAACATTATATAAAATGCTTGCATCATCATATGCCTAGATACCCGTTCAAGGCTTTCTCATTAGGAGAAAGTCTTGAATAGTCCCTGGTTGGGACTGTTCTTGAACGTTTACTCTCACTTAGGTGGTGAATGTATGTCTTTTTTTTTCGATTTTAAGGAACATCTTGGCTTACCATTTCCTCACCCTGTTCTCTGGGTACATATGTGGGTAAGTAATTACCTACATCGTGTACTTAGAGAACTGGGGGAAAATGATGCCGGATTTTCCTTTAAATTGGAAAGTCGACATACATTCACTAGTGAGATTACACGTTCAAGGATGGGTTAGGTTGGAGTGATAAGGACCCTTTGGAAGCATATATGCATTTTTTTTATCTATATGAATGTTATATGCATGGTGTGTGTTTGAATTTGATTTACATATATAATATATGTAGCAATTATACATTATTCGTAATATGTTGCTATGTTTAGAGACAATTTACTTAATGGAGAAGGATCGTGGTTGGATGTATGGTAGACGTGATACATAGGAATTCTTTGATGGGGTTCAAGAGTTTTGCGAGGGGGCTTCATCTTATCAGCGCAGAATGGGTGTCGATTGGCTCTATTGTCCTTGTGTTGATTGTAATAATGTGAAGGTGGTCAATAGTGTTGAAATCATTACAGATCATGTAATTTGTCGTGGGTTTAGGCTTAAATACCATGTGTGGATTTGGCACGGTGAAGAAGGAGAGTACAGTGGGGATGTTGATGGGAGTGATGTGCATGATAGAAGCAATGAGATTCGTGTGGACAAGGAATACAGGAATGATGATATATTATTGATAATGGTGATGAGGATGGATTTGAGGATGATCAGGTGGATGAGGTCGAGGATGAAGGGGTGGATGAGATGATGCGTGGTGTTGAAGGTGACGTGTTTGAGTCATTATCGAAGGCTTTTAAAAAGCCTTTGTATCCTAGGTGTAAAAAATACTCTAAACTATCAGCCGTGCTAACACTTTTTAGCATTAAGTCGAAGCATGGGTGGACGGACAATAGTTTTACTTCTTTATTGACCGCGTTAAGTGAGATGTTGACTGACGGGAATGAAATTCCTAAGTCCATTTGGTTTGGAGTATAAGAAGATACATGCATGTCCTAATGATTGTATTCTTTATCGAAATGAATATGAACACTTGGAGGAGTGTCCACGATGCAAGAAGTCGCGCTACAAGCGCATGAGTTGCAATGCTGGTATGAAGGGACCTCCTGTTAAGGTGTTATGGTATCTTCCCATTATTCCAAGGTTTAAGCGTCTATTCTTAACACCAAACGACGCTAAAAACTTGAGGTGGCATGCAGATGGAAGAAAGAAAAACAGAATGCTGAAGCATCCAACCAACTCCCCGCAATGGAAGAACATTGATATGAAGTTTGGGAAATTTGGTGATGAAGTCAGAAATTTAAGGCTTGGGTTGTGCACGGACGGGATGAATCCATTTGGCACTCTTAGTACCCAACACAGCACATGGCCGATACTTTTAATGATCTACAATTTGCCTCCTTAGTTATGCATGAAACGGAAATACATAATTCTTTCACTTTTGATAACGGGGCCAAGGCAACCTGGAAACGACATAGATGTTTATCTTGCGCTACTTGTTGATGATTTGAGAAAGATGTGGGACGAAGGGGTTTCCGTTTTTAATGCTCATAAGAATGAGATGTTCACATTGCGTGCAGCTCTTATGTGGACCGTTAATGATTTTCAATATGGCAACTTGTTTGGGTACAAGAACAAAGGAAAAAAAGCATGCCCCATTTGTATTGATGACAACCCAAGCATACACCTTGATAATTGTCACAAAGAGGTGTACGTGCGGACTCGAAAGTTGCTCAGGCGCGATCACCCGTATCATAGGCAGAAAAAGGATTTCTATGGGAAAGCGGAAGAGGGGACTGCGCCTAGGCCATTGAATGGTGAGAAGGTTTATGCTTGAGTTAAGGGTCTACGAACATTATTTGGCAAAACAGAAAAAGTTGCGGACTTAACTGCTCTCTTTAAAAAAGAATCAATCTTTTGGAAGCTTCCGTACTGGAAAGAACATGACGTTAGGCACTGTCTTGATGTAATGCATATAGAGAAGAATGTGTGTGATGCTCTTGTGGGAACGCTGATGATTATTCAAGGCAAAACAAAGGACGTAAGGGTGCACGGTTAGATTTGAAAAAGATGGGGGTTCGTCCAGAATTGTGGGCTCAGAAAAAGGTTAGAAAGGGAAAGGAACAGGAAAAGGAAAATGAAATGAGTTCAAAAAAAGGAAAGGGGAAGAGCAAGGGAAAGGGAAAGGCCACGGATGCGGGAAAAGCCAAGGATGAAAAGGCTTATTTACCTCCGGCTTGCTACACATTGTCAAGGGTAGAAAAACGGATGTTTTGTGCATGTCTGTACGGTATTAAGGTTCCATCAGGGTACGCATCTAACATGAAAAGATTTTTATCCTTAAATGGAGAATTAAAGCTGACAAGTATGAAATCCCATGATTGTCACGTTATGATGCAAGTTTTCCTACCAATTCCAATACGTGGTATTTTACCAAAGCATGTGAGAGAAGCTATTACAAGCCTTTGTTCATTTTGCAATACAATATGCAGCAAAGTGCTTGATCCTTGTACGCTTGATGCTTTGCAGGCGGATGTGATTGTGACGTTGTGCAAATTTGAGATGTACTTCCCACCCTCATTTTTTGACATAATGGTGCATCTAATTCTTCATTTGGTGTGTGAGATTAAGTTGTGCGGTCCGGTGTTCATGAGGTGGTGCTATCCTTTTGAAAGACACATGGGTACATTGCAAAATAAAGTCAGGAATCGGGCTCACCCGGAAGGAAGTATGATTCAAGGGACCGTGGGTGAGGAGATTGGTAATTTTGTGGCCGACTATATAGTCGTTGTTGAACCTATTAGTCTTCCTACTTCTCGACATGAAGGGTGACTTGATGGTCATGGCACAATCGGGTTGAAACGAATGTCACCTGACCGAGATAAGTTCTTACAAGCACACCTATATGTGTTGCACCATGTTGCAGATGTTCACCCATATTTAGACGAGCACATGGCTAGTTTGCGTGATGATTTTTCATCGAAAGGTGAAAGGGCATTGATGCAGTTTCATAATAAAGGTTTGTGAGTTGGTTTCGTGATCGAGTGATGGATATAATGGATGAGAGTGTCACTGATAAAGTAAGGTGGCTTGCTTATGGTCCTAGAGATGATGTTCGTTCATTTGAGGGATATGACATAAATGGGTACACTTTTTGGACTGAGCGTCAAGATTTGAAATCTTCCTCGACCCAAAACAGTGGTGTAACGCTTATGGCATCGTCAAAGGAGTTTGCAAGTGCTAAGGATAAATCACCTGTTGATGCAGAGTTGTCATACTATGGTTGAATTCAAGAAATATGGGAGCTTCATTATTGTAACTTCACGGTTGCTCTTTTCCAGTGTAAGTGGGTTGATAATATCAGGTGTAACGTCAAATATTATGACTTTACTCTTGTATATCTTGGCCACCTGAACGATAGTGCGGAACCATTCATCCTTGCATCTCAAGCTAAGCAAGTGTTTTACGTAACAAACCCAGCCGATTCAAAATGGTCTATTGTGCTAGTCGACAAAAGAAGAATCCTAGGCATTGGAGATGTCGAGGATGAGGAAGAATATGATGCGTTTGATGACTCGACCCCTTTCACTGTTCCTTGACCTGTTGTACCAAATGACATAGACGACCAAGCCAATTATATGCGATCAGACCACAACGAATGAATATTAGATTGAGGTACAATACATGGTATTTTGAAATTGTAGGCGTTGAAAGTATTATTAAATCACAGGTTAGGTGAAAATGAATGAAAGTGTTAACTTACTTGCCCATTTTTCACATTTTCTTTTAAATGAATAAAGTAACTTTTAAAACATGTGAAATATGGAATAAAAACGACCTACACTTGCCCAATTTCTATGTTGATTTGTATTATAATTCAGCAATTTATATTTGGTTATAACTTTACCTTACAACTTTATTTATATTACAACTAATAACGTGTTATGTTTGTAATGGCAGGTGTTTAACTGTGTCGAGGATATAGAGGATGATGATGATAATTTCTCTGAGGATGAGGACGAGCTGCATGATGTGAACAAGGAGCCTGATTTGGGTGAGGCTAAAGATCAGGCTCGGGATGTGTTGGAGCGTAGGATTGATGAATTTGAAATTTCAGCTAAACAAGCGCCTCCTATTGAAAATGCAGTTTCTGAGATGGTTGGTGAGAATCCTACTTCCCACACTCAAAGCCAAGGATAAAGTGGAGCGGGGGGGTGAAGGAACCGGCTAAGAAAAAGGTGAGGGGCCCGATGACAAGTTTCAAGAAACCTGTCGGTCCCATGGTCCCGGAGTATGACAAGGCAAGCCAACCTACAGGCAAATGGCGTCGTCAATATGTTGTTCATGTTGGCATTTGTTCGCGCAAAATCCCCATTACACTTGGTTGGCGGGAAGTATCTCCAGGCTTGATTGACACATTTTGGAATGATACAAGGGCAAGTTTTTTGTTTGCACATTTACACAATTTTAAATACCTTCACTTTATTGTTATTTAAAAGGGGAAACTAATAATCGCTTTTATTTGTGCTTGCAGAGTCTGTTTAATATTCCTAATGATGCCGCCAAGCGAAGGGTGTTTGAATCTTTACTAGCGGAAAGATTCAGAGGCTTCAAGACCACCTTGGTTTCTGGGTGGATCACAAAGACAGTTGTGAGAAAACCAAAGAAGAAGAAAGGAGGTGGCAATGATGATGAAGTCATCGAGGAAGAGCAACCCCCATGGAAAAAATGGCCAAGCGTATCGAAGGATGATTGGGAAGCTTTCGTTCTTCAAAAAAGTAAAAAGGAAGCAATTGTAAGTTTAAGTAAATCTGATGACAATTGTGTAATATATTAACTCTTTTTGAAGTAATGATACTTACATTTCTAATTATGTAGGAACTAAGGGAGCAAAATTCCAAAAATGCATTACAGAGGCAATACACCCATCGTATGGGGTGTAAGATATTTGGTGAATGGAGGGAAACGTGGGTCAAGGAGGGAGTATACCCCACTGCGCTTCTAGGGTCCTCCAAAGAACCCTCTGATTCCATGATCACTACATTGGTGAGTCGTGCTGGCGATTTCATTTGTTCTCTGCATGTGCGTGACAAGGAAACCGGAAAATGGGTCATCAAGGCTCCGGAAACCAAAGAAATGGCAGATAAACTTGTAAGAAACTATGAACTTGTGAACTTTATGAAGATTTTGCATAAATATCACTTTACAAAAACATTAACTATATTCATGTTGTCTTTTTGTTTTTGCTACAGCTTGAGTACACAGAGGAACTGGTTGAAGGCAAGCTCGTCCCAACTGTAGAAAAAGACCCTTTCACCTTGGCTTTGGGAAAGCCCTACCATCCAGGATGGGTATTTGGTGCGGGGGGGACATTTCTAGGATGGGAAAAGGTGATGGGTCCAGAATATACCAAATCAGGAAAATCTTAAGCAAGTGTAAACTCACCGCATGACTTGGATGCCACGGTGGCATCAATTAAAGAACAAGTGCGCAACGAGATCGTAAGTGAATTCAATTCTTGGGTGAAGCAAATGAACTTACCGAGCTTGTCGTTCCCCTCGACTACACCGGTCGACTCATGTAGTCACCCACAAGGACAAGGAAAAGATGAGATACATCGAGACGATGAGATAAATGTAGTTTCAAATCTATTAGTTTTGGCATGTTGAGTTATGTGGGATCTAAGGTGGCATTATTAATTTACTGTTGTAGGTTGGTACTCCTACACATGCGGACTCGAGGGAGCTTGATAATCCAGCACCTCATGAATTTCCAGATTTACAGGTGGTTTTGTGTAGTTCTTTGTCTAGATGGTGTTGTTGGTTCTTTGTTTATGCTTTGATCTGGTGAAGTTTGCTTTATTGTGTCTTTGTCTGGATGGAGTCAGCTGTTGCCTTCGTTTTTGTGTTGCTGCTTTCTTGGTTGTTTGAGTGTTGTGATATGCACCTCTGTTTTCTGTTGGCAGCTGAGTTGTTTGGGTTTGTCAAGGTTCTGTTGCGGTTTTCAGTGCTACTTTGTGCTGCCTGATGTGTCTACCTTGGAGTTGCTCTGCTTCTATCTGCTTCTCTCTGCTGATTGTGACCAGAGAACAAGATAAGTCAGACCTGCAGCAACACTAGAAGCTCCCAGCAATACAGGATAGCAGCCTCACAGCAGACAACAACTTAACAGAATTGAGGACCTGCACAGCTCAACAGAAACAACCTCACAGTAGACAACAGCTTAATAGAAGCAGCTGTGTTCTGTTGTTGTGATGGTTGTTTGTGTGCTTGTTGTTGTGTTGTTGCTGTTGTTGTTGCTGTGCTACTTTGCTGTTGCTGTGCTGTTGTGCTGTTGCTGTTGCTGTTGCTGCTGCTGTGATGTTATTGTTGTTGTTGTTGTGCTACTGTGCTATTGTTGTGTTGTTTTCTATGTTGCTGTGTCGCTGTGTGCTGGCTGGTGTTTCTATGTTGCTGTGTATGTTACTGTTTTCTGTGTTGCTGTTTGCAGGTTGTTGTTTTCTGTGTTGTTGGCTGTTGTGTTGCTGTTTTCTGTGCTATTGTTTTCTGTTTGAATGTGTTTTCAGTTTCTGTTTGCTTATTTGTGTAGCTGAGTTCGGTGCTGTGGTGTTAAATAGAAAAGTTTTTTGTATTTTGTTTTCGGTTTTGTTTTAATGTTGGTGGATGCTTGGCCACTTGTGATATGTTTGGTTCTTATAAGTGATCTTCCAAATTGGTGTAGGAAGAGACCCGTTGTGCACTTCTACACCCGGGGCTATCAAACAATGGAGCTTTGCGTTTGGTTGCGTATGCTAGTGCACAATTGACCAGTGGTACGGTCCATTTGCGACCGCTTAGGCCACAACATTACTCGGTCGGGATCAATTCTGTGGTTGCGGGGTTCGAGTACATCCTAGTACTGGTGCCCGTAGAGGAGGATGGGATTACTACACTCTGGGAAGCAAAAGGTAGCTTTGTGCAATGGCCATGTGCTTGGGTAAGGTTGATCAACGAGGTAAGATTTTGGGTTCACTCTTTACTCTATGCCCGGTTGTCTTCCCAAGAGTTGGATGGATTTATTTTCTAACCAATTGTGTGATTTGCTTTATCAGATTTCGAAGAAAAGCCAAACTTCAAAAAGAAGGAGGGTGGAGCAGCCTAAAAGCATTGATCAACCGGTGCCAAAGAAGAGGAGTGAACAACGATCGGAGAGTGAAAAAGCGTCGAAGAAGAACTTTTCGAGAGGTTCAGCTATGCAAGCTACTCCATTTGTTGCAGACACGGTCATTCAATCTCTCTCTAAAGATTTAACTTATCTACACAACCGTGTTAGTATGTTGCCTAGTGACACTCTCATTGAAGTTGCACTACCTAAGGCATTGTTCCACTATGATGACGATGCAATTGCATGGCTCAACAAAGAAGATGTGAAGGAATTTCTAAGTAATTCAATGCTTAACATTTCCCTCATTCAAACATTCATGAGGTAATTCAATGGCGCTCAAATTATGTTATTCAGATTAGTGGTGATTGTCGGTTATTTTTCCATTAATATTCTATTATCATGCATGCAGAGCACTACAGAAGCACTTATGTGACATTGATTCTCCGTATCAAGTTGGGTGGTTATGCCTCGAACAGATCTCCACTACTAGAATCTTAGGCAACCACCCTAACGTGTTGTACTATGTTGAACGGAGTATCAAGGAATCAATGCGTGCGGGAGACAAGTTCATATTCGCCCCATGTTATGAGGAGTACGTCTAACCATGTCAAATTCATTTGTTTCCCCTGATTATATGTTGTACATGGCTAATTATTGATTTGTTTGTCTATCGTGAATTTATGTAGTTTGCATTGGACCCTGCTGGTGATTTGTGTTTCCAGTAACACAATCTTCCTTTTTAATTCAGCTCGATTGCCTCATCCAAAAAAGCTCCTCGTGAAGTCCATACTGCAAAAGTAAATAAAGCTACCTAGTGTTGATTATCATTACCTAACTCATTTATTAGTCATACTAATCAAATTTGAACTTACTTTTCTACAGTGTTATGAAGAAGATAAACTGTCGAGCTCCTCAAGGTCCCACATGGAAATCACCGATGGTAATGCCACATGATATTGTGATTTTTTTGAAGATAAACTGTCGAGCTCCTCAAGTATTGTTTGTACATATGAAACTTTTTTTTTTTGAGGAATTGTAAATATATATGACCCTTCATTGTATTGCATTTGGGATTATTAATTAATATCTATGTATTTTTTTTATTATTTCAATTTAGAAATTATTATTATTATTATTATTATTATTATTATTATTGTTATTATAATATATTATAATAATGGTAGAATTATTAATGCAGGATGTACAGGTTGTTTATTATTATTATTATTAGTATTAATATTATTATTTATTGCCGAAAAAAAAAAACACAGCTAAAGGCACCGGTTCAGGCTTCAAACCGGTGCCAATTGTATTGAAAAACAAAAAACGTGCCATGACCTTTTAGCACCGGTTAATTGGTGCTAAATCTTTGAATTGCCATTGGTTTTTGAACCGGTGCGAAATCTTCAGAGATTTGGCATCCCTCAAATCTGGACCGGTTCAAAACCGGTGCACAATGGGGGGTTTGAACTGGTGCTAAAGGCCATTTTTCGCTTAGTGATTACAGTTTTCCTTAATTAATCAATCCATTAATCTAAATTAATTTTTTTGGATACTCTAAGGCTATTGAGTCTTACTACTCACGCAACTTCACCTCACCCAAGCTTACAACATTTAATCGATTTAACTAGTCATTGACATCCTCCTATATCCTTGCTTCCCAAGCAAATATTTGGGAACTCCTTTTTATTCGCTTTCAACCAAACTTTCCATATTTCTATTCTACAACATATTCCATCAACTTTCTTCTCCAATAATCCTTAAAATTTCCAAACTTCACTAATCTAAAATCCCCAATTCTATTATATATATACTCACTTTATTACACTTAATAATCTTCTACATTATTCTTCATTCAAATATTAATAAAGCAAGAAATATTACGGCAGACGAAATACAACAATGATTTCGAGTAGTTGCAACGGATGTCGAGTATTGCGAAAGGGTTGCGGCGAAAATTGCCTCCTCCGTCAATCTCTCACTTTTATCGACTCTCCTTATTCTCAGTGTAATGCCACTGTCTTCGTCTCCAAGTTCTTCGGCCGTTCCTCCCTTTTTTACCTCCTCGAATCTGCTCCTCCTGCCCTACATCCAGGTATATAATTATTGTCGTAGGACATCTCGAGGTGAAATCTAAATTAACAAATACATTAATTAAAATCAGGTTTCTCATCAAAGCTAAAATCATTGAATAAATTATGCGCTGTAATACATTCCTCGCACAGTTCGTGTATTATATATTGTACTAAGTTGTACTCCGTAATTAATAATTCTACGTGTTTTTCAGTTGTGTTCCGGTCTTTATTGTACGAGGCCTGCGATCGAACAATAAACCCGGTTTCCGGCGTCATAGGGTTACTGTTTACCGGCAAATGGAATCTTTGCGAGTCAGCAGTTGACATTGTACTCAAAGGTGGGGTTTTGAAACCACTACCGGAGTTTATCACCAGGTTTTCGCCGGAGAATTCTAATTCCGGCGAGGACTCTGAATTGCAACTTAACTTGTCGAGCAGGAGTTTTGGTGACGTGGAGGGCGATTTATCATTGGATCTTGATCTATGGCTGACGACTACTACTTCTAGGGTGGTTTCTCCACGGATGGACAGAATGAAACGCAAGAAATCGCGGTGTTTGGAGTTGGAAATGTCAGGAACGACGTCGTGTGAGAGTGGAAGTAGTGCTGAAGTTGAAGAATTTGATGTCGTGGACTTGAGTCTTTCTCTTTGAGAGTTCTTCGATATATATACTGTTAATAATGTCTGAAATTGAGTTTGATTAGTTATAATTTTTAGGATTAGGAAAAAATAGGTCGTTAAGAATTTAGGATTTGCAATGTTTGTTTGATTCATTGGTTATGTAATGAGGGATATGGAGAACAATTTGGAGGATATGTAGTGTAAAAACCCATTTAATCTAGTTCCGATTTTGATCGATCTCTAGTCTATTTAGGCCCCATTCACTTCACCTTATTTTTGCTGAACTGAATTTATTTTACTGAATTGAAATTATTTTTGCTGAACTTAAATTATTTTTACTAGAATTGAAATTATTTTTACTGAAATTAAATTTGCTGAACTGAAATTATTTTTACTGATTCTCTTTTATATTTCTTCTTTAGAGTTGCTGAATTTTATTAATTGGAATTATTTTTACTGAACTGAAATTAATTTTACTGAACTGAACTCATTTTTACTGAACTGAACTTATTTTTATTGAACTGAAATTATTTCTGCTAAATATTTTTTTTGTAAGGTGAACTGAATAGGGCCTTAGCTGAAATTTTCGTGATCAATCGAACTTAATGATATGTGTATTACTTCTATTAAGAATATAGGTCTGTAAGGTCCTGTTTATTTCACCTTAAGAAAATATTTAGTAAAAATAATTTCAATTCAGCAAAATTAAGTTTAGTTTAGTAGAAATAATAATAAGAATTTTAGTTTAGTAAAACTAATTTTTGTTTAATAAATAACAGTAACTTTAATGAAGATTTATAATAGAAAATCAGTAAACATATTTTTTAGTTCAGTAAAAATATTTTCAATTCACTAAAAATAATTTTAGTTCAGCAAAAATAAGGTTAAATGAATAGGACTTTAATTAGTATAATTCTACAATTGTAGAAGTTATACTATTGGAACTTTGGAAGATTAATGTGCTAATCTTATTTGACTGAATTGAAAGAAGTCGGAGTATTATAGATCAATGTAATATTTTTATTGAATTTTTGTCATAAACTATCTAATAAAACCCCAAATTAGTGTGAAATTACTAAATAAAAAAAATGTCGTTAGAAACTGCCCAATAAAAGATAAATGTTGTAAGAAACTACTTACGGTAAAATGTTGTAAATTACTAGCTTTGCCGGATTTCCATCGCTGACCCACCTCGAAACCACTGCTTTCATCTCCAAAACCAATACAGCTTGCTTGAAATTGCCTCCACCGCGCTGAAACCACCCTCCAACTTCAAAACCACCACCTCCAACTCCCAAAACCTCCATCTCGAAGTACGAAACCAACCGTGCCAACTCGGAATATCCTGCAATAGCCATCCCGAATATAACCTTACCACCTTGAAAACCAACATGCGCGGTGGATTCGGGGGTGTTATGAGGTAGGTCAACGCCATAAACTTAGGTCAACGGTACAAATTCGGCCAAAGGTACTATCTTACAACATTTTACCTTTAGTAGATACTCCCTCCGTTTTTAAATACTTGCTCCACCTTCCTTTTTCGGCCGTTTTTAAATACTTGCTCCATTTCCTTATTTGGAAATCTTTTACAATATTTAATTCATTTCTCTCACCTAGTGGACCCAACATTAAACATATTTTATTAATTTCATATTCTCTCTCCTCCAATTCTCTCAACTACTTTTGTTTTTTACTATTTTTTATTCTTCTCCCTACCTCACTACTTCCATATTTTATTATTTTCTTCAATTTCTCCTAAAACTCCGCGCACGAAGAAATGGAGCAAGTATTAAAAAAAATAGAGAGAGTAGTAGCATTTTTTTTTAATAGATTGTTTTTCACAAAATTTATGTTTTATTAGGTAGTTTTTAACAAAAATATCCTATTTTTATACATGTATAGACATTGGGCTAATTTAAGTTTTATAAGCATGATTTTGCAATGTTAATGATATGTTACTTCGGGCTAGTGTGAACCTATACAAAGTAAAAAAATAATATTGCAATACTCCGTACTAAAATAACTATAGAGTATAATGATACAATTAATATGAGTATTATATATTATTTTATTAATAGAAAATTTGAATTTAATATAATTGTATTAGGTTTGATTGGAACTATTCTTATTAAAACTTGTTGGAAGTTATTAAACTTATTGGAATTTTAACTTATCTGAACACGTCCTAAACCGGTTTCAATACTAAAACCGGGTACTCAAAACCATTGTTCATCCCTACTGCCCTACTTGATTACTTGTGTGTGATACACTAATTTTCCTTACTCATCCTAAATACGCCAACCAAACATCCCTTAATTTAGTGTAATCAACCGCATTTGAAGCTCTACAACAAGCTACAACTGGCAATTTCTCATTAATCTATTCCGTAAAAATAAGTAAAATAAGTTGAACTAAACGTGGCTTAAGGTGTTGTATGGTAATATGGCATATATGGTCTCAAAGTTGCTTAAGAAGTTGGATTGTTTAAGTTGCTGCTCTACCCTTTGATCAAAATTTAACTATCATAGTATCATATCAGCAGAATTTACTCCAATTTTAGTAATAATGAAGTACAAAAGTGATCAGAAACTTGTGATTGAACATCAAATAATCCAGGTACATACAAGTTTATAAATCCTCAGGTATAGATTTTCTCCAAATGCTATGATAATTCACCGAGTAAAAATCTTGGTCTATGCTGCTGGTACAGAATGATAACAGGAAGCACTACAAGGATATGGACACTCGATCAACTTTGTCACGTTTCGTTCGAAATACCAATCACCAACAGCTTCTGCAACAGTCTGCAGGATACACATAGTATTATTACTAGTTGATCATCAAGGATAAATTTAGAAATCCCAACAAATGCGAATTAAACATGCAAAATCATATACTAAACAACATTGCTAATATATATGGCATGATCTTTGGTATGTTTTTTTTTTTTTTTTTTTTTTTTTTTTTCGTTTGTTGTTTTTTTGTGTGTTTCTACCTGGTTCATCCTTTGGGCTAATCTGGATTTGGAGCTTAGTTCTAGGTGGTATGATCCTTGGTATATACATGTGCCGTGACAGAATGAAAAAGGAGTAGATACATATAGCGACAATGCTGCTGTATTAGTGAAACAATGTACTTAATTACTAACAGGAATCATATGTAAGAAAAAACCATGACGAAGAAGTACCTTGTTTTGGACTCTAGGGGAGTCGATGTCAAACCAAGTTTCCTGATATTCACTTTGGCCATGTGCAAAGCATGAATTTATAAACATTCCTCCCCTTTTTGAATGTGTATAGAAAGAGTATGTAGCCTCGAGCATTTTCTGTCGAAAATCTGAAACACGGGCTCAGAAAATTTCAGGTCCATGATTGGCTGATTTTTGCATCATAACCTACAGATTTAGCACTTTGGTTTATACCTTGTAGTATCTGAATTTGACTGTCAGTGCAAGAAGTTACATTTTTCTTGCAATTATTCCATTTTCCTTTCCGATCAGCTAAAGATGGCACCAGGATGTTGTGAAACTGTATATAATCAATCCCTTAAAACCTTTTCGAAATATTAAGTTCAATGAATTTACCAAAATGATACAGTTATACAGAAGCTAAGAAATGTAAAAGTACCTGCCACGTATCATATGCAGAGTTTAAAATGAACAACGGAGTCTTGATGTAACTCAGAAGATACTGTGGAAAGAAGCACTGGTAAAACAAATTGAGCCATATCAGATCAGAACCTTGTAATAATGTGATCGAAAACTAGTTAATTATTATGTGAATATTTCAACTTTCAAGCAGTTAGTAAAATCGTACTTGCTTAGGATCGCTTTGAGAACTGGTGCACTCTTGGTTCAGATTCTGTTCAACTCCTTGAAGAGAAACGACGTCATGGTATAAGGACCTAATTGTTTCGTTATAGCCTACATCTTTTCTGCAAGAGAAAAGACAATCATCTGAAATCTGAAAAAAAAAAAAAAAAAAAAAAAAAAAAAAAAAAAAATATGGCAGGGGAAAAGAAGGCTAAAATATACAGGACATGAGTAAATAAGATGAACTCACATGTCTAAGAATAAACCGGCGTCACTGATACATTTGACAGTAGCGTTTCCTGGTAGAGACCTGGAGAAGTTGTCGCAGTGTAGAAACACTGCTAAACCCCCTGCTGAGTCCCCAGAAAGCAAAGCCTGCAGAGTGTAGATCAGAGTACGCGTCTATGTCATATACCTATCATTTTCACAACCAAAAAGATTTTGACAGTTAATCTTATAATTTTATCTCAGCAATCTACCTTCTCTGCATGTGCGAGCCCTTGTGGAAGAAGATCAGAAATCATTGCTTGCCAAATTTTTTGCCCTCTGAAGTAAAGCGATTTGGTCTGTCCAATAATGTCAATAAACGTGCACAAGTTAGACAGAAAGAAAAGAAAATCAGTAGCAGTAATTGTGAGATCTGAAAAGAAATCAGGCTGAAATACATTTAGTCATTTACCCCATCTTCATACTTGGAATTGCCAGCAAAGGAAGCTCCATCACAGTATCTTAGCAAAATGCGGTTCCAATTGTAGAAGTCTGTTCTTGACATTATTTGAAGCATATTTTGAATTACAATTGCAAAAACAAAAATGACATGTCTAAGAATAAATCACTTTCACATCTTTGCTTTTAGTCACAATGCTCACAATTGATGAAAAGCTCATTCCTATGGGCCGAATCAAGATATGTTTCCACATTGTTCATTTAGTTACTAATCTTGCAATATATATATATATATAGGAAATTGCTAGAATGAGAATGAGAATATGAGAAAACCACTTAAAAGTTGGCACAGGTCCCACTTCCGTCAGTTTTTAACTGGCTTTTTCATATTCTCATTTCTATGTTGGAGTAAAGGAAGGAATCCAAATAACCTGACCCGGGCGCCCGACCAGGCGCGAGAAGAGTCGTAAAATTCTAAGGTTCCGTCGCCCGACCGGGCGCGAGAGGACACTTGTGAAAACAAGTGTTGTTCGCCCAGCCGGGCGAGTGCCGCCCGACCGAGCGCGAGAAGACTCTTAGAAAATGAATGAATGTTCGCCCGACCGGGCGCAAGAGCAGCCAATCTTTTGGCTGATGCTCGCCCGACCGGGCGCGAGATTCGGCTGTTAGGTTGCCTTCCTTGGATTCTTTTTCTTCTTCCTCTTCCATTTGTAACCTCCCACTTAAGAGGTGTTTTATGATTATTAAAACACTTTTAATTACTGATTATTTTCCATCTTTTCACTTCCTTTTGATCTTTCATTTTCCCTCTTGCTTTCTATATATTTTGAAGTTAGAATTTTTCTGATGTATACCCTCTCATATATACATGCTAAACACAAGAGCTTAACACATTTTTGAGTCAAACACATTGTTCTTTCTTTGGGGATAAGTTTGCATAGGCTCCACCTCTCATTCTAAAGTGTCTTAGTGTGAGAGTGGTGTGTAACCTTAGGGAACGATCCGGTGAATACAATTGAGCACCCCGGTTGCACCGGAATTCGTTTTCAAAGGCAGTGATTATTCACGCCACACCGAATTTCCTTCCCTTATTTTGTTCTTGTTTTATTATTGCTTTTGTTTTAGACACTTAATTTTAACAACAGTTTTGAAAACGAATCATGTCTATTGCTAATAGCATTTTGAACAAGACTCTTCCCGACCTCCCTAAGTTGGAACTGCTTGATGGTAACAACTATAAGAGGTGGTCGCAAAAGTTGCTAATCTTTTTTGAACAGTTGGAAGTTGACTATGTGTTGAATGAAGATGTCATTAAGACCCTTAAGAATGCGGAAGAAGCTGCCAAGACCTCTACTGAGGCAATCATGGCGGCCATAACGGAAGCTTTGAAAAAGAAGGAGAAGGACAACAAGCTTGTTCGTGGCCATCTCCTCAACCACATGAATAATACTTTGTTTGTCAATTTCAGGTCAAGCAAGATAATATGGGACTCTTTGGAGAAGAAATATGGATCGGATGATGCCGGTAAAAAGAAATACGTGGTGGGCAAGTGGATCAATTTTAAGATGAATGATGAGAAACCGATCATGTCTCAAGTCCATGACTACGAGAATTTGGTAACCGAAATCCTTGGTGAAGGCATGAAGATGTGTGAGACTCTCCGAGACAATGTTCTTTTGGAGCAACTCCCTCCTTCTTGGAATGACTACCGAAATCTATTGAAGCACAAGAAGAAGGACATGACCCTCCAAGAACTTATCAGCCACATGAGAACCGAAGAGGCCAATCGCCTCGAGGATAAGTTCGAAACTTTGTCTCTTAGTTCTTCCAAGGCTCACCTTGTTGAGTCTTCTTTGAATGTTTCTAAAAACAGGAAATTCTCCAAGAAAAAGGGAAGCAACAAGTCTAAAGTCAATTTCACTCATAACAACAAAATCCAAAAAACGAAGGAAACGTGCTATGTGTGTGGAGTCATAGGTCACAAGGCCTACCAATGCACCCGTAGGCATGGAGCCAAGAAAGACGGTTCTACCTCCCAAGTTAATCTCGTTGAAAAGGAGGACATCATTGTTGCAGTGGTGGTTGAAGCCAACTTGGTAGAGAACAAAACTGAGTGGATTTTGGACATCGGAGCATCACGGCATTTTTGTGCAAACAAGGCCTTAATGATTGAGTTTGAAGATGTCTCTGACGGCGAACATGTCTATATTGGCAATAGTAGTACCGCCGGAGTCCTTGGCAAAGGAAAGGTCCATCTCAAACTTACCTCCGGAAAAACTTTATTTTTGAATAATGTGTTGTATGTTCCCTCTCTTAGGAGAAATCTTGTTTTGGGAGCCCTTCTCAACAAAGCTGGCCTTAAACTTGTCTTTGAGGCCGACAAGATTGTAATGTCTAAAAATGGAGACTTTGTTGGGAAAGGTTACCTCAATAATGGTTTGTTTGTTTTGAATATCATGAATGAGAATGGAAGTACTTCTTTTGCTTATATTGTTGAGTCTTTGGATGTTTGGCACAATCGTTTAGGACATTTAAATTCTTCTTATTTGAAAAAGTTAAAGGACATGGATTTGATTAATTTTTCAATGGATGATGAACTTGACAAATGCCAAATTTGTGTTGAGGCCAAACATACTAAGAAACCATTTAAGCAAGTGGTCTCAAGAAGTACAAAATTACTTGAATTGATTCATTCGGATTTAGCGGACTTTAAAAATTTCACTAGTAGGGGTGGGAAAAATTATTATATTACTTTTGCTGATGATTTTTCTCGCTATACCCAAATTTATTTGCTTAAAACAAAAGATGAATCCAAAAGTGCATTTTTAATGTACAAAGCCGAAGTTGAAAATCAATTGGATATAAAAATCAAAAGAGTTAGGACCGATAGAGGTGGTGAATATAAAAAAGATTCTTTAAAAGATTTTTATGAAGCCAATGGCATCATACATGAAACAAGTCCACCTTACACACCCCAATCAAATGCTATTGCTGAAAGGAAAAATAAATCTTTAAAAGAGACTATGAATGTCATGCTTCTTAGTTCCGGTTTATCCAATAATTTATGGGGAGAGGCGGTTCTTTCCGCTTGTTATGTTCTCAATAGAGTGCCCCATAAAAAATTGGATAAAACCCCCTATGAACTTTGGAAGGGCTATAGTTCAAATTTAAAAATTTTGAAAATGTGGGGCTGCTTGGCTAAGGTGGCCCTTCCGGATTTTAAAAAATCCACCATCGGGTCTAAAACATTTGATTGTGTGTTCATTGGTTATGCTCATAATAGTGCGGCCTATAGATTCATGCTTTTAAATGATAGATCGACTTGTGAAGCTAGAGATGCAGAATTTTTTTAGCATATTTTTCCTTTGAACAAGTCTTCTTCTAATGTAGGTATGCATGCTAGTGAGTCAAGTGTGAATGTGTCGTCGGTTGACTCTTTGCCTAATTCTAGTCTCCCCTCTTCCTCTACCAAAGTGGTAGAAGTTGTACCTAGGAGAAGTAAGAGACCTAGATTAGAGTCTTTCTTTGGACCGGACTTTTTGGCTTCTTTTGTAGTAGAAGACTTTGATGTGAATTGTTTGAATGAGCATGTTGTGTCTTTGTTTATCTTGGAAGAAGACCCTAAGACTTATGATGAGGCAATGAGGTCTATAGATGCTAGTTTTTGGAAAGAGGCCATTAAGAGTGAACTTGATTCTATTATGTCCAACCATACTTAGGATCTTTGTGACTTGCCTAAGGGTTCTAAACCTATAAGTTGTAAGTGGATTTTCAAGAAGAAACTTAGACCAGATGGGACTATAGATAAGTTTAAGGCTAGACTTGTCATTAGAGGTTTCACCCAAAGGAAGGTATAGAATTCTTCGACACCTATTCTCCCGTGACTAAGATTGCCACCATTAGAACCTTGGTAGCCCTTGCGGCAATTCATGACTTAGTGGTTCACCAAATGGATGTTAAAACGGTTTTCCTTAATGTAGACCTTGATGAAGAAATCTAAATGACTCAACCGGAAGGGTTTAGGGTGAAAGGGCAAGAGCATAAAGTGTGTAAGCTTAGAAAGTCCCTTTATGGTCTTAAGCAAGCTCCTAAGCAATGGTTTGAGAAGTTTGATAGTACTTTTAAGAGTTATGGCTATGTTGTTAATTCATCGGATTCATGTTTGTACTCTAAAGAGTTTGGGTCATCTTGTGTTATAATTCGCTTGTATGTTGATGATATGCTTGTTGTTGGTACTAACCTTTCTATTGTGAATGATGCCAAAGTTATGCTCTCTACTAAGTTTGAAATGAAAGACATGGGAGAAGCCGATGTTATTCTTGGAAATCGATTAAAGAAAACAGATAATGGTTTTTCCATGAGTCAATCTGACTATGTAGAAAAGATTTTGAAGAAGTTTGATTCTTTTGATGTTGTTCCTAGCAAGGTACCTTATGATGTCAATGTCAAATTAGCAAAGAACAAGGGTTGTACTCGACCCGACATTGCCTATGCGGTGAGTAGGCTTAGTAGATATACTCACAATCCAAGTGAAGATCATTGGGTTGCTCTTCGTCGACTTCTAAGGTATCTCAAAGGTACCATGGAGGTATGCTTGCATTTTAATCGCTTTCCTAATGTCTTAGAAGGCTATTGAGATGCTAATTGGGTAACCGATAATGATGAGGTTGTCTCTACTAGTGGGTATGTTTTTGTTTTGGGTGGAGGAGCTATTTCATGGAAGTCCTCAAAACAACCATGTTTAGCTCGCTCCACCATGGAATCTGAATTCATTGCTCTTGAGTTGGCAGGTCATGAAGCGGAGTGGCTTAGGAGTCTCCTAGCCAACATTCCATTGTGGGGGAAGTTTTCTTTTCCAGTGTCCATACATTGTGATTCTCAAGCGGCCATTGGAGTTGCCAATAATAACAACTACAACGGAAAAAAGAGATATATGCGTATGAGACATAAAGTTGTGAGGCAATTTCTCAAAAATGGAGTCATAGCATTGGACTATGTAAGGTCCGAACAAAACTTGGCTGATCCTTTGACGAAAGGGTTAGCAAGAAAACAAGTTGAAGAATCATCGAAGGGAATAGGACTTAAGGCCATGTGATGCATTACCTTGTCCTAGTTCTTATGGTGATGGTGTTTGTAATGCATGTTGATTTGTTAGGTCGAGTTGTTTAAACACTTAATGGGTCCTTGTGCTATTGAGACGCGCTGTTAAGGACTCACCTATGTGGTTGTGAAGACTAGCCATCTTCTATGAAAACTTGGCCGGTTTTCTAGAGTTTCCACTAGACCTAAGGTGAATATGCTTGGCTATAAAAGAGCATATCTTTTCGCGGAGTCTATGTAAATTTTGGAGTGATGTATGTATTGTGAGGTTTTTGAGTTAGTCTTGGAGTTTCAAGGTCAATCCACTCTATGATCAAGAGTCTAAGGGTTTCAAGGTTTTATCCACCCTTGTACTTGTAGCTCATTGCCTCATTTCACTAAACACTAAGATTTCAAATTACTCATGTAATATCTAAGTGTTATGTATTAAAATCCTCTTATGCCTAATATGTTGTTCATTCTTTTCTTTGTTGATTTTCCTTCCTTCCTTTAGTGGGGGATTGTTGGAGTAAAGGAAGGAATCCAAATAACCTGACCGGGCGCCCGACCACGCGCGAGAAGAGTCATAAAATTCTAAGGTTCTGTCGCCCGACCGGGCGCGAGAGGACACTTGTAAAAACAAGTGTTGTTCGCCCGGCCGGGCGAGTGCCGCCCGACCGGGCGCGAGAGGACTCTTAGAAAATGAATGAATGATCGCCCAACCGGGCGCGAGAGCAGCCAATCTTCTTCTTCTTCCATTTGTAACCTCCCACTTAAGAGGTGTTTTATGATGATTAAAACACTTTTAATTACTGATTATTTTCCATCTTTTCACTTCCTTTTGATCTTTCATTTTCCCTCTTGCTTTCTATATATTTTGAAGTCGGAATTTTTCTGATATATACTCTCTCATATATACATGGTAAACACAAGAGCTAAACACATTTTTGAGCCGAACACATTGTTCTTTCTTTGGGCATAAGTTTGCATAGACTCCACCTCTCATTCTAAAGTGTCTTAGCCTGAGAGTGGTGTGTAACCTTAGAAAACGATCCGGTGAATACAATTGAGCTTCCCGGTTGCACAAGAAATTCGTTTTCAAAGGCAGTGATTATTCACGCCACACCGAATTTCCTTCCCTTATTTTGTTCTTGTTTTATTATTGCTTTTGTTTTAGACACCTAATTTTAACAACAATATATATATATATATATATAGAGTGGATCATGTGAAAACAAGTCAAAAGCTGAAAACTAAAAATTGGTGATCTAGATCATTGGATTCTCATCTAACGGATTAGATTAGATTATGCATGTATTTAATCATGATCGTGGGTTTTGTTTCCTAATTTTGGACTATCCATTATCTCTCTTTTATTTTTTACTCTATTTTTCTCTCTCCTTCATCTCCCTCATTCTCTATCCTTTCCAACTCAAATTAAACGCTGAAATTCAACAAATTACTGAGGAATTTGCTTCAATCTTCATCAATTTCGTCGTTAGCTTCAAAAAAGTGAGTTTTTCGTTTATGAATTTTGTTTAATTTGGTATATTCTATGGTTTTTTTGTAAATCAAACAGATTTTTCGATTAGAATTTTTTTGAGTTTTATTTGAATCAGTTTGGTGGAGTAGTTTTGAGTTGCATTTGTGTGATTTTGCTTGATTTTAGTAGATTAAGTTTTTTTTTGTGTAATTTTGGGTCGATTTTCTTTTGTCATGAATTCAATTGTGAGTTGTATGTAGCACTTATTTGAGCTTTTTCATGCTTATTCGTGTTTTATACGAGTGTAATTATGTCAAAATTTGATTTAATTTCTTTGTATGGCATTCTTTGATCTACATTTGTGTATATTTTTGTTGATTGAGTAAATTAGGTTTTTTTTTTTTTTTTTTTTTTTTTTTGTGATTTTAGCTCGATTTTGCATCTTTGATCGTAGAATTTGGATAGTTGCTGGGTTTTATACAGTCGAATAATGATAATCTAGGTTTTAGTTGTTAATCGATTGTGTTAGTGGTGCTATTTGTTAATCGATAGTTGAATTACCTAGCATCACTTTACGTTTGCTCTGCTTTGGACTTTCATTGCTTTCGATACTTTATGTTTGGGCTTGTTGCTTTTATGTTTTGTTGTTTAACTTTGCTCATGCTTAGATGCATGCCAATTTTCAGAGATATAGACGACTCTTAAGTACTTTGGTGTTACTTCAATTAATTAGTTAAAGAGAAGCTTCCTTTTCCCTTAAAAACAATACCTAGCATCACTATAGGTTATTTCAGTGAAGATTATTTATCATACGTGCATCTTTTAGCTCAACACCAAGCATGCAATAATCTGGAAAATTGGTAAAATTGTAGTGTAATGTGGAAAATAATTGACGATAAGAGTAATCAGATTCAAGGAATTTACGTTTTAATTATAGATTTTAATTAGTAAGCGAATTTGGTTGATTTTGATTGGAAAATACTTTGTATGTTATAAATTTGCTGCTCAACATCAGTGGGTTTTACTAAGCTTGTTGATGATTAGCATCTATGCTAAGAGGTGTTTGTAAGCCGATTTCTTTTTGGCTGTAGCATGGATTCAACCTAGTATGGGTGTCACGAAGGTGAATGTGGATGCGCATTTGGGCAGCAAATATGTGGGCCTTGGTGTTATTGCTTGTAATGAGAAGGGAGAGGTATGGGCTGTTGTAGCGACATATGGCAAGAAGGTGGAATATGGAGGATGCAGAAGCCGTGGTAGCAAGGTATGGAATCCAAGTGGCTCTCAGATTGGGTATTGCTTGTCTATGGTTGGAGGTTACCATCAAAATTAATATAATTATCTTATCTTTGTATATAGTGACCTTTATGTAAATGTGGGCAAAATTGATATAGTTACCCTACTTTTGTATATAGTAACTTCTATGAGAATATGATCAAAATTAATATAATTACCCTATTTTTGTATATAGTGACCTTAATGTAAATGTGGTCAAAATTGATATAATTATATTATTTTTGTAGATAGTGACTTTTATGTGAATGTTGTCAAAATTGATATAGTTACCTTATTTTAATGTATAGTGATATTTACATAAATATTGTCAAATTGATAAAGTTATCTTATTTTTGTACTATCTCCGGTTAAGGTTTGTTGCAACTTTGGAAGCATTTACGGAAACCTAGGCAAAATTTCTAAATCACACTTAGTGCATTTTAATTAAGAGGAAAGAGAATCTATTAATATTTTGGCCTCTTCCCCTCCACCTCCATCCATGGCATTCCGGCAGCCCCCTCCTCTTATCACCCATCCCTTAATTTACCGACCATAACCACCAACACACAACCACCTTTGTTCACTAGCAACTCCACCCTCAGCCGCCATCCTCGGCGATCCCTCCCCAAACAAACTCAACCCCCTCCTCGTAAAATCACCCGGCGACACTGAAAACGCCAACTCTTACCCAGAAACCCCACCCAGCCCCCTCCTCCGATCACCCATCCGGCCACCTTCCCTGTTCTTGAAACCCCAACCCGAAACCCAGAGAAAGCCCTAACCCAGAAATGAGAGATGAAGATCCATGTAAACCAATTTGGGGCTAGACAATTTAGAGTTTGCGAAAACGAATATCAGGAACTCACAAATCGATTACAGGGAAAACGATTGAAGAATGAAATTTTCCGGGAGAACGAAATGAAGAACGATTTTCAAATGAATCTAGGGGGAACGAAATTTCAAGAACTAAAAAAATCGATGATGAATTTAGAGTTTCATAGTTGGATGATGTTCATTATGATAGTGGTTGGCAGAAATTTTGAATGAATAATGGTTAATTGTTAACCAAAAAATTAACAATGTAATGTGATCAGTTTAGGATAGTAATCATAATTTATGTTTTTAAATTAAGGGCAAAATAGTCATTTCCACTAAAAAAAACTGCCAAAAAAGAAAGAAAATGAAAAGTTGCAAGTAATGTTAGCGTCCAAAAATGGCAAAAATTACAACAAATAATAATCAAAGGTAGTATATAGTTTACTCTAAACCATTGTATACATATAATAATAATGGAAATAAAGTTGGAAAGATCATTAAGCTTTTAAGCCATCGGATCTTGTTAGTAACAATGGACGATTGAGATTATCTGTTTTTAGTTTTCACCCTAAGTCTTGTTTTCAGCATATATATATATATATATATATATATATATAATGGGTAGAATTGGGGCATGATCATAACACACGTAGTCGAATTGAAGAAGGATTTTCAACAAGCACTTCGCAAGGAACCTCACTTATATGGCTTATTATTACTATTATAGGATTACAATGCTTAAAATTACCTTTTGTAGTTAGGGGAAAAGGTCAGAGATCTCAACCCTCAAGTATCTCGGCCAATCCTTCAATCTCGGACTAGGCCAAGGCAAACATAGTTAATGGAAACTTACCCCATACATATCAAACGGCCCCTAAATGAGTACATTGTACATACTTATAATATATAGTCCCATGGGACAGAAATTAATCAATAATGCATAACATAAGCTTAGCATTCCTCATTAACCGAGCAAGCAAGCAATAATAAGTTAAATAAAAATACAGAAATATGAACCTGGGTTGTGGGAATCTTTGTTGCTTAATATTCCAGGAAAGACCCTTTCCTTAGCCATGTAGTGTGAGGAACCGCGACGAGTGCTAGCCCTCTCCAAGCATGATTCTACATCATTGCACCATCCACCACCCTACCAAAACATCAATATTTACATCATCATATACGAAGTATGTATTAACGAGTAGAAATGTCAGTGGGGCGGGGGCGGGTCAAATAGGAGACCCGCCCCATCCCCGTTGGGGCGGGGATGGATCTTGGTTTGGCGGGTGGTGGGGCGGGGATGGGGATAAAAACCATACCCACCATGGGTGATGGGGCGGGGGTGGATTTTAGGTTGTACCCGCCCCATCCCCGTCCCGCTTCGTACCCGCCCCATCCCCACCTACCCCACTTCGTACCCACCCCATCCCCACCTGCCCCACTTTGTACCCGCCCCATCCCCACTTCCGTATATTTTTAAAAACAAAATTATATACTTTTATACTATTTTATATTAAAAAAATTATGTAAAATAAAATAGTAAATATTATACTTTGTAATACACTTATATTATAAACAAAAAAAATGTGTAATTTAACAATAATATTTTTCTTTTTGCAATCTTTATTAATTATGAAGGATTGTGTATTCGGGAGGCGGGGATTAGGCGGGTCTTAGGTGAGGATTAGGTGGGGGTGGATATCCAAGTGGGGGTTCGGGTAAGGATGGTTTTGGAATTGTATCCGTCGGGGCGGGGATGGGGATGAATTTTAGACCCGCCGCGGGGATGGGAATGGGGATGAAAATTTTAGGTGGGAATGAGAATGGAAAAGGCAACATCCGTCCCGCCCCGCCCCATTGACATCCCTATTAACGAGTGATCAATCTCCATTGTCAAAACTAGTAACTTAAGTCAAATTTTTTGCTTAATAAGTACCAATAATCTTACTATCAATCTTCATCTCCAAATCAAATCAATCAATCACTTGAGACTTTTATTTGATTGATTTATCATGATTTATTATCTTTTTAGTATGATTCTGATTCTATATTTGTTATCGATACAAAGTGGTAGCAAATCATAATTATTCTCAATCCAGTAGCAAATCATTGTTACCCTCAATCCATTAGCAAATCAATTTGCATTTTTAGAAAAAAAAACTTGTACCTAATCAATCAAGGTTATTTTGTGCTTATGTGCTCAATTGAAAAAAAAAATTTAAATATGCAGATTAAATAAGTACAATCAAGCCAATCTAGTTAGGAAACCTAGTATGACAGGAATCAGGGATACAAACTATATCCAAAATATATCCAAAATCTCAAATCTATGACAAATATTATCTATCTATAATGTCTAACAGTTATGAGAGTGAGGGATAGCTCAAGTGGTTAGAGCTTCCCTCCCGATTCTAGGAGATCTTGGGATCGATTCTCGCCCCCGCCCTTGTGGCTCTCTAAACACCAAAAAAAAATAATGTCTAACAGTTATTTTTTGCTTACCATGAACAAAGTACAATCAGTTGTACATTAAAAAATCATTCTGAAGATTCTCAACTATAAGCTACTCGTATAAATTTTCAACTACCGTATAAACATGTAACTAAAATTTGTTCTAATTACTCTTAAATCTCTAACACATAATTAAAGGCAAATTGACAAAATTAACTATTCTAGACTTAAGAGTACCATTATTAAGAATTACCTCAATGTGCAAAAGCCAATTGTTTGCTCCAGAACCGAATCCTTTGCTGAAATGATATGCAGGTAAACTCCCATCCAAGCAATCTTCAACCAAATAATATAAATTATTTCACTATTTTAAATAAAAAATTAAAGTAGTCACGTAATTTTAAGAGTTATTTGTTAGTTAAAAACTTACATGCTCCAAGATCTTTGGCAATAGTACTTTTCACCAGTGTGATGTCCACCCAAAGTTGAGAGGGTGATTGTGAGTAAACACACAACGGCACGAATGTTAGCAGAACAAATACGGCCACACTTAGCCTCAACACCACCATTTTTGTTACGTATGAAAACAAATCTCTTCGGAATAAAAATGTGTTACGAGGAGAAGGAAAAGACGGATTGTAAGGTTAACTATGATTTATTAATTCAAATCAAGATCCGCTATAGAGGAAAACTGGAATGAGTTATATGCCTATAGTGTCTTAGATCGGGGAAAATAAGATGAAAAGATAGGAGGGAAATCCAAAATACAGGTGCGCCTAAATTCTAATTTAATTTCTAGCCCAAATTTTGGATTAGATGTATGAGAATGATTTAAGTAATCATCAATAATTATATACTACGTACTAAAATACGATTGCCTAGTTTAAAAATAATATACTTGTATATCCCATCAATTATCCCGCCGTTGCGGCCCCACTTAAAAGAGCTAAATTAGACATGTTAGATTAGTATTGTATGATAGGTGTGTCATACGAAATAATAAAAAATAAAATAAAAAAAAAAGGCAAATATTATATAACATGAAAGATATATTGAGAGAATTTATTAATTAAAAAGGATGATAATGAATTTAATTTGAAACATCCTCATTTAGAAAGTAATGCATTTTAAGAAAAATGAAGGAAGTATTTTACTCGGCCTAGCCCTTCCTCCTTTGCCATCAACATAACCAATAATCGACGATCACCACCCATTCTCTTTCTGACCACCGCGCAGCCCATCTATTTAACAAGAGACAAAAACAAAACAATGCATCTTTAGCCATAACATTATAGGTTCTTAATGGAGAGGCATCAAAAGATCAAAGCCCAAACACAATTATATATAGTATTAATCCCAATCAAATGGTTAAACTTTTTAAGGCTAGTCCAAAATGCTAGTATCATAATACATTAGATAAGCTAGAGATTCAAATTAACAAACAAAGTTTAGTAAGTTGTATACAAGACTTACGAGCATGGTGAAATTTCAAGATCATGAATACATAATTGCAAGTAAAGAGAGAAAAAAACAAACAAAAAAAAAAAATAGAGTAGAGAATGAATGGGCTTTTGGCAGTGAGTGGTGGAAAGTGGGGAATGGGGTGGGAATGGAGAAAAGCGAGAGATGGTGGATAAGGATTTTTATTTTTGTAAAAGCTAATCATTATGTGACATGTGGCAGTAATTATCAATCAAAATATTGGAATCCAAAGGATTTTTACTACATGCATAGTAGGTGGAGATTGACTTTTAATCTCAGAAAGACATAAATACTCCCTCCGTGTTTTAATAAGTGTTATAATTTAACTTTTTTTTACTATTTATATTATGACTTTGACTTGGATATTTTACTAATATATTAAAAACAATTGTTATTGTATAAGACATTGTTGGATTCATTATAATGTATACTTTCATATAATAAAATTTCCTATGATTTTATTAACATATAATTAGATAAATTAATGGTCAAAGTCGTGTTTCGACATACATGTTTGGTTAAACTGTAACACTTATTAAAACATGGAGGAAGTACTAAATTTATGAGGAAATCCAAGTGATCAACATCAAATATTTATCAAGAGGCATAATTGTAATATAAAAAATCTTAGAATCTGCGGAATCATAGAGAAAAATTATTTTTTAAGGCAATTGTCAAGCTAGTATGCTAAAAGGCATTTGACGGAGCGAACAACTTTTTTACTAGCCATCATTAGTGCCATTATCACTCTAACTCAAGGTGAGGTAAGGCAATTGAAAGTATCCGTACTTTTATTCAGTAAAACTTGTTGGGGTCTTCTTGCATAAGAGAGAGAAAGACGAAGGCCATTAATGGAGAACTTCATACAACAAGTATTACAAATTTTTACTTTCTTTTTCTTGTTTGCTTCACTATTATTAGAGAAAATTGTTTAGTTTTTCCATCTTTGCTATCATTATAGGAAATTTTCAATGGTACTCATCATGTTTAATTTTTTCTCAATGTTAAGCACTAAAATATCTAATTATCTTTGATAATCAATAATTTCCAAAAACAATTAAGTGGTAACATTAGTTAAACAATTTAAGGAAATATTAACCATGGTTAATGTTTTAAAAGGGCGAAAAAGTGAAATGCCTAAAATACCCCCATTGAAAAAAAAACCACCATCTACTTCTTTCCCCGCTACCCCTTGCTAGCCCAGCCCCGACTCCTTGCTTCTGTCCGGCACACCAATCTAGGCCTTGACAACTTCGAGGCGGCGGAATTCCAACTCCAAGCTAGGCCCTACCTCACCAAAAGGCTTAACAATAGCCTTAGCCCCTAGGTTTAGATGATGATCAAACTAGGCTAACGAAATTTCCGGTTCAACATCAATTTTTGCCAGCGTATCTCGACTGCAACGGATTTCTGGTTCAATGGTTTTCGACGATTTGCTTCTGGTTGTTCGTCGGGGGTTTTGTCGCACGTAACATTTGGGGTTTAGGGTTTTCCGACACCATTGTTAGTGGGCTCATTGTTGTTGTAATTGAGGAAATTTGGGGTAAATTGGGTGAAATGGAATCGATGATCGGCGCCAAGGGTTCCGATTGGGGATTGTTAGGGTTTTTCGAGGGTTGGGGATGGTTTTTATAGGTTTAGAGTTTCGACGGGGTAGGGAGGGGGTTGGTGGTTCGCACGGCGTCGGCGTGGGAGGGTATGAGCGCGTCCGGTGCCGGGGGAAGGGGGATCGGCGGGCGTGGGTGATGGCTGGCGGTTGGGTGGCTGTGGGAAAGTGTGGTGGCTGGTGGTTTTTTTTTTAATTTTTTTAAAAATAATTTAATTGTCAAAAAAATAAAGAAAAATTTGATTTTCAAGGATATATAAGTCATTTCACCTTTAGTTAATTATGGTTAGGATATTAATTATAGATTAATCTCATTAATGTCACCACTGAATAAATAACACAAATTGTTAATTACCGAAGATAATTTGATTTTTTGTTGTTTACCATTGAGAAAAATAAAAAATTCAAGAGCACCATTTTGAATTTCCCTAGACTTTTTACTTGCTTTATCATTAATGAAGAATCTCATAAGTAAAGAAAGATCCAGCTTTAATGGAGAAATCTATCTCAGTTGTAGTTTGGAAGCTCAAATCTCAAAAGCTTGTAAAACTTACTGATTTTATATATTCCCTACCCTATTTGAGCAAGATCTAATTAAAACACCCTTCAGCCTATCCTTAACTCTGCAGATTTTCTTCCAATACCAACAATAATCAGCTTTAGGTTGATAATCTATCTAGTTCTAGTTCTTCAAGTGAACATCATTTACCCATTTAACTCACAGGTTATCCTGCTTCTGAGCAAGAGTCTTAACATGTTTTCCCAGAGTTGCAGTGTTCCAGTCTTCAGCATTCATATCTCCTAGCCCTCCTTCCTTCTTCCTTTTGCAGATCATATCATACGCAACATACCCTAGTCTTCTACCCAAATCACTATGCCAAAGATAATTCCTGTAGATTTCATTGATAAAACTTAGGAAGCACCATAATCTGAGCCCAATAGACTTGAATACTTAATAAAACTAAGTTAATCAAGGTCAATCTAGCAGCAAAGGTTAAATGTCTAGAATTCAAGATTTTAATCCTAGCACACATTTTAACACCCTAGAAATTCCTTTTTGTTAAAATACCTATTTTGCCCTTTTAAAAATACGAAATAGGAAAATCTAAGACATTATCGCCACCGTGAAAACAGCTAAGGAAAATATCAAAGAATCACACATGGCGGAAGACTACCTTTAAAACCATTTAAAACAAGTCAACTTAAAAAGTCAAACCAAACGAAAGTAAAGTCAAACAAAGTCAACCTACAACTTGGAACTATTGTAGGCCCTTAAAACCAAACGATATTAAAACCTTTGTGTTAGTCTCATGAACAGAATGAAATAAATAATATTCAAAGCAAATAAAACAGATCATATTCTTATGAGAACTAAGCATGATTCGCTCTTCACTCATGCCCTTCATGAAAATGCTTCATCACCTGAAAAGCTTCTCTCTATTTGTCCCCACTACTTGCCATTAGAAATGGGTTGTCGTAGGGCCAAGGTAAAGACAAGGCCAAACAAACATACAAACACACGATCAGCAATGCTGAGTACATAACCGTAATAAAACACACTAATAACATGCTTTCATCCTACCATCACACAACTTACTGTGTTGCACCTGTTTACAAGCATACAAAACATTCAATACCTAACTAGACCAATACCAATGTTCTTTTAATTTTAATTACACATCGAACGGGTTTCCAACCAAATCCCTGCCTCAAATAAATTGGTAAACTACACCGGGAGCTAACCGGGTAGGCAAATGTCACATAAAGTGATTGGACGTCCTGCGCATAAAATAAATAAAAGGAAAATACAGCGTCCTGTACTCCCAGTAGAAGTTATGGTCAAATATAAAGTCGCATAACTCCCCCCATATGTTCATACTCAAGGTATATACGTTCCAAGAGTTTTGGTGTGTAATCTCTTTCACTTTACGTTGTTTACAAATCATTACACTTGGTGATGACTCTCAAACCACAGCACAATCAAACATTGTAAATCATTCAAGCAATCAAACATACCAATTTAATTCTTGAATAATTAGTGACCACATAAATTAAATGTTGAATCCTTTTTAATCTACCTCGATGTCAAAAACACCTTAAAGGCAGAATACGCCGCAAATCCTATCCCTCGGTGTTAGAAACTGTAATACTCCTAATTTTTGGATATACTTTCTTAATTAGAAATTTCTTCAAATTTGGAGCCAAAATAAATTTTAAATTTTGGCGCCAAAATCTTTCGAACAAATTAAATATTTTCATATTTCTAAATTAAATTATGATCTTGGTCGGTCCATATTTTAATTAATGTACGTCGTTCCGAACTTAACTATATTATTTTCCGGATTTTATCTTAAAAATACTTAACAACAACCTTAGCTTAATTATCTTATGATTTACAACTAATTTAGATTTTGATATTATCTAAGATATTTTATAGTTGTATTTTAATGATTAACCAATTTAATTATCAAACTAATTATTTTCTTAATGATTTTCGTATATATATATATATTTATTTTTTTTAAAAAAAGAGAGATTCCACGTACAATATTGAGGATGATAGTATTTTATTTTTCCTTAAGCCTTAAGTAGCTAAATTCTAGATAATCTTGATCTTCAACCAAATCAACACTTATCCTATTTCTCTCCTCATCTTTTGATTTAATTTCCCACATAAATTAACCTAGGCTAAATTGCATTCAAATTCACTTAACTCACCAAACTTATCTTAATTATACACTCTTTTGAACTCTATCTTTTCCACCCTTAATGACCTATAAATAGACCCTTAATCCCCTTCATTCATTCACACCAAAAAAAAAAAAAAAAAAAAAAAAATCAGAAAATCCTCTTCTCAACTCCCTAACTCACGCCTTCTTCTTCCTCTACTTCTTCCTCCTCCTAACTTAAATAAACACCAAGTGCTGCCCACCGAACAACCACCACTGCTGCCACCATCCTTGTCGCCAGCAACCACCCAATTGTCGCCAATAATCTGTCGGAAGCCGTTGCCTTGAGCTGCTGCCAGAAGGTGCGAACAACACCTTCTTTCTTTCACCTATTGCCGCATGCACCTAGTTGATAAAAAAAAAATATATACTTCTCTTTTACTTATATTATTAATCATATTATGATTATTTATATCAATTTTTGGTACTAACAACACTATTATGATACTAAGATTGTTATTTTGATGATAAAATATATAATTTGCTATTTTAAAAATAAACAAGACTTGATTTTATAAAGGTTAATATCTAGGTGGTTCATGCACAAGTAGAGTATTATTTTGTGTTGTTTTGTTAAACCTTATATTAATTAAGGTTATTTTATTGTGTAGGAGGATTCCCTTGATCGAGGTAGTGTAGTAGTCATACCTTAATTGTTCTGATCAAGGTACATATAGGTGGCTAGGTCCTTGATACAAGTTTGAATGCATGTTTTGGTAAATGTTATTTTAATGATTGTTTGAATAAATGTTGCGTATGCAAGATTTAAGTAAATGTTTATTTTTTATTTTTTATGTTGAGGTAAAATATAATTTTATGATTTAAAGGATTGATCTTTAAAAGTGTAGTAACTTAATAAAAGTTGTTTATGGATCATCGAATTTCAAGCTATTGAATAAAAGAATTAATTTAAACATGTAGCTCATTATGGGTGTTTCGGGGTTTTTTGATGTCCTGCGGGAGAGTTACAATTCCGAGACTGGAACCGGACGTCTGTACCTGCAAAACAAACGGAGACTCCAAGTGATTGGAGTTCCGCCTCCAACGGTCAAGTTAGAAATTGTTTAAGGAGTAATTAATGCGGAAAGGTAAAATGTGCTTCTTTGGGTGAGAGTGATTAATCTGCTTAATCCCGTTTAATGAGGATTAATGAATGTATTTATAACCTCGGGATGCGTGCCAATCCTAGGTTTTCGGTTAACCTAGGGCTGATTGGGCTTCCCTTGGAAGTTGGGCCTAGGTGGCCGGTTTTTCCATTAGGCATGGAGGATGACACGTGTCGTGACATAATAGGTCCTTGGTGGACAAATTGGTGCGTGCCACGTGGCAGGCTATGACAGGTCCAATTAGAGGACACTTGGCAGGACCTGATTGGCCCACATGGCACATTCTGATTGGTGGGAGCAAAATCCCTTAATCATTTGCCCCTCACAAGTGGCACGTGACTAGTTACATGTCACCTGTGACAGTTGTCGGCTCGTAACAGGCGACGGCCTGCTACAGGTGTCGTTTGGTGAAAGGCCGGGAGTTTTTCCCGCTCATTTTTCGAATTTGAAGAGTGTCCCTTCGACTTCTTCTATTGCCTATATAAGGGCATGTTGACTTCACATTTGTTCACACTTGAGAACTTTTTAAGAGAACACTCGGACCCCTGAATCTGCTCTGACATTTTGGACATTTCCAGCCTACCGCCTGTTCTGACAAGCCGGCTGATATTCAGATTACTTTCCAGATCTTCGTCAACTTCTCAATCGTTCAGGTAACCGTCTGTTCTCTTATTCTTTTACTTTTCTTTATTTTTTTCTTTTATGAAATGGCACCTCGGAAGCACTCGACACGACCTAGGTTAGTGATCAGCCGGTCACCAGGGACGGCTGATTCTAAGACTAGGAGTGCCGCCTGCCCCTTTTCGTACCAATCTTTGCCCTTTATACAAAGTCCGAATGTCTCTATGTCTATGCAGAACATAATGGCGAGAACAAAAAGAACAGCTAGGATCACCAATTCGGACGGCTCCTCCTTCCAGGTGCCGATTAGTGAAACATTTGATCAAACGCCAGATGTTGAAGTGAACCAAGGCGGCTCGGCTGCCGACAACTCTGAGGGAGGGATCAAGGTGGTCTCTTCCCATTTTACCGTAGACATGTCTACGTATTCTCCTGCTCCTGCTGAAGGAGAGGAGGCGGGCCCCTCAGGGAGAGGGGAGGAGTCGGACTCTTCGGGCTCTTCAGAAGACGAGTCCGACTCCAGCTCTTCTGGTCACCTTTCTCTCGACTTAGAGGAGGGGCACAACCGCCTACAAGAGGCGAGACTTTCCCATTCAGTAGAGAAGGGGGACAATTGGGCGGAGCCATCCGCCACTCAAAGAGAGCAAAACACCCCTTACTACTGCACCGTTCCGAATGGCCGAATCAAGGCCATGCAAGAGAAAGTGGGCAGCTTCGTAGCGGACCATGCAATGGGCCCTGGCTTTCTGGTTTTTGTGCCAGATCCGGAAGACACAGTCGTCTGGCTGGCTGGGACCAGTTATGATAGCGCCTGCTTTGGCTGCTATGAGGCGGCCATTAGGGCTGGGCTGCGTTTTCCCTTACATCCGGCTGTTCAACGAATCCTTGATGGGTATGAGTTGGGGTTATGGCAGTTAGCCCCAAATTCCTGGTTCAATGTTCTCGGCTATGTAGCCGGGTGTGAAATGTATGGGGTGGAGCCAAATTTCGAGGCATTCGCCCATATGAACTATCTCAGCCGGACCCCTAAGGCAGGCGGTACCGGCTGGTACCAATTGACGAGCCATAGAGGCTACCTCATGACAAGAGGTAAAGAGAACAAATGGAAGGATTGGAGAAGCATCTTCCTCATTATTGAGAGTTCAGACAAAGAGCTGAACAAACGCTTTAATAGGTGGAACAGAGACCCGCCTCTTCTTGCAGGCGGTCGCAGCATGCCCCCTGTCCCTCTCAAAGCTAAAAAAGAGATCCTGGACCGAGAACTCTTTAAAGTAGAGACCAGGGTCGACTCTACTACAGGGGTACGAGAGCAAGTACCCCTGCACTGCGTTCCGAGTTACAAATGGCTCTATGACGAGTACTTCCTGGCCGCTTGTGGCCTTAGCAGTTGGTACTCTAGAGGTAGCCGACCTGTCGAATACGTACCCTTGTAGAAATCATTTTCTGAATTTTTCTAACTTTCGCATTCCTCTATGCAGCGGAAGCCATGAGAAAAATAACCGCCTCCAAGACAGCGACTGCTATGCTGCGAGTATCCATTATGAAACAACACACATCAGCTGACTCTCCCACCAAGGAGACGCCCTTAGTGAGTTCCCAGCTTTCACCCCCCCTTTTTTTTGTTAAAAGGTTGGGCTTATACTCATACTAACCATTTTTTTTTTTTACAGGCGGGCACACCAAGAACTTCCTCCTCCCAAAAGCCGGACTCCAAAGCCCAGAAGACGACTGTGGCGAGTTCGCCTGGTTCTGCCAGGAAACAAGCGACTGCTGACAAACAGCCGACCACTCCTTCTCAAACTCTCAGCAGGCCGCCTAGAAGTATGAAACTGCTCTTCTAGACTTTGACCAACTTTTCTTTCGCCTTGTCTAAAATTCTTGTTCACTCTTGATGCAGCCGGTTCTCAAAAACCGGACCTGGTCGAAGTGGCCAAGTCCATGATCAAAGCCGTCCCTCCAGCATAGAGAGACGCGGTTCGGGGTGTCGGCACCCTGGACCTAGATGGAATTGCAGGGCTCCTTGCTGAGGTATACTTAGCGTATTTTTGTTGTTTAATTCCAGGACGCCTGTTTTTCGTTTGAAATCTGACCCCTATTTTCTTTTATTCAGTCCCTGCTCCGAGTAAACGGCCTTCGCAAACCCATTAGTGCGAAGAACAAAGAGGTAAAGGCTACTAAAGCCATGACCGCCTCTGACTGTGATAAGGCAATGTTTCAAATTGCCCAAAATGAAATTTTGACAACTGATATTCTTTATTATCAGGCGCAGGCCACTTTTGCTATTAGGACTGAGTTGGAGGCGGCCAAGAAGAGAAACAATGAGTTGGAGGCGACCATCCAGAACCTTAGGCAAAAGATGCTGCACTACGACACCTTGGAGAAATCCTTGGAGCGTGTCAAGGAACGCCTGGTAAACCAGGAGAAGAGCCTCACTAAAGAGCTCTTGGCCAAGGCTGATCAAGAGAAGAAGGATTTGGTTCGAGACATGATGGAGGACTCAGCCCAAATCCAGCGCATGACCTAGACTCGCCTCTTTCCAAACGCCGACTTTGCTTCTTGGGAAAAACAATTTCGCCGATGCTCTGAAACGTATAACTAAGAAGTCCTGCAAGCGGCTGCTGAGAATGATGCGCTGGAGGAGGAGGAGGAGCCGGTAGTGGCCCTGGTGCCGAAAAAGGGTGCAGCTAATGCCGAGACAAGCAAGAAGAATGCTTCTCAGGAGCAGGCGTCTCTTGCTGATCAGGCGGCTGTTGTTGTTGAAGATCTACTCCCATCTTGAAGCTTATGTTTCTTTTTCTCTTCTTTTCGGCCTGTGTGCCGTCTATTTCTGTATCTCTTTTACCCGGCCAAGGGGTCGGGGTCTTTGAATACTTTGCCGGTCTTTATGGCCGGTTTTATTTTTGTGTCATTACCCGGCCAGGGGGCCGGGGTCTTGAATATTTGTGCCGGTCTTTATGGCCGGCTGTTAATAGAATTTCGGCGACCATCTTTTTAGGTCGCCTTAGCTGCCAAATTTCGAATTGTGCTCTTTTCTTTTATTTTTGCTAAGTGTCGAAACTCTGATATCCGCTTGCATGTCACACCGACTGTTTTGTGTGGCCGATAATTGCGGACAGGTACAATGTAGGAGCTGCCTATGCCCCTGGACGACTGGTTGGCTATTTCCAGGCTAGGCGATCAGTCGGCCATTCATCCAACCGGTTTCTAACATAATTTGATCACTGGTTCACCTTTAGACAGGCGGTCCCGTCATATCTTTTGAAATCGGCTAAGTATGAGGGAGATGATTCGCTGGTCATGGTTAGTTTGAGTAGGAGAGGCACTAAGCGGCATAGGCCGGTTAGTCCCCTAACTTACCAAACCTTGGTGAATTTTTACTCAAGGTGTGATAACTTAGTAAGGAAAGGCGGTATGTGAAAACCTTTTTCAATTTCAAACCAAGTTTTAAGGAGTGACTAAGTAAACATGGACGTTACTTAGTCGTCGTCACTATTGTTTGAGTAGTAGAGGTACCAGGCGCAAAAGCCGATTGGACCCCTTTATTCGCCAATGTTTGTTGGCTATTAACTCAAAAGGTACCGACTGTACTTATCCCAAGTAGTACAGCCGGTTATCTGACGGGGATGCTAATTGCAAACACTTGTTGGACCAGTGAGAGTTATCCTTGTCTCAGAAACGGCTACGTGGTTGTCTTAGTAGACAGTCGTATAGGTGCCGTGTAATTAATTTATAGAACAATGTTCCACCCAAAAGGGAGCTGCTCTATGCGACAAATTTCATCTGGATGGATGTCACCGGACGCCTGCTATGATGTTGGGACAGGTCGGATTGGTCTTAAAGTTGGATCAACTGGCTTGGCTCCTGGTCTGATCATTTCGGCCGTAGGCCTAGGATAGTTCTTAGTGAACTATGTATGGGAGAGTAGCCGGTTGTTTAGAACAAGCGGCATGCCCCTCTTAATTAAACGCGTAAATAAAGAGCATGGAGAGTAGCCGACTGTTTTACCAGTAGGCATGCCCCTCTTAGTACAAAATGAATGAAGTGAAATAGTGAACTTTTATTAGGTAGCTCTCGGCTATTTACATTATTCAAAAATAATATTTTTTGAGATTATCTACATTCCAGGTTCGAGGCAAGAGTTGGCCGTCTGGTGTTTCCAGGCGGTAGGTGCCATCCCGGACTCTTCATAGATTCGGTAGGGTCCTTCCCAGTTGGGAGTTAATTTGCCAGACTCATTAGCCCTATCGACTGCTTCCATATTTCTTAGTACAAAGTCCCCCACTTTGAGTGGACGCTTGTGCACTTTTTTGTTATATGATCTGATCATTCTCAGGCGGTAAATTTCATGGCGCAAGGCTGCATTGACCCTCCTTTCTGGGAGTGAGTCCAAAGCCAGACGCATGGACTCCCCGTTCGCCTCTTCGTTGTATAACATTACTCGAAGAGTCGGCTCGTAGTGTTCAATTGGAAGAACAGCTTCCGCACCATAGGTTAGGAGGAATAGAGTCTCTCCAGTTGACCCTTTTTCAGTCGTCCTAATGGCCTAAAGAACATGTGGTAGTTCATCTGCCCATAGGCCGCCTGCTCGTTCAATCTTTTTCTTGAGCCCATCTGAGATGATTTTATTAAAAGCTTCTACTTGGCCGTTTGCTTGTGGATGGCCGACTGATGGAAAGTAATGTGAAATACCTTGGTCTCCCAGCCAGTTTTTGAGAACAGGCGTCTCAAATTGGGGACCATTGTCAAAAACCATAGACATGGGCACCCTAAACCGAGTGATGATGTTTTTCCAAATGAATGAAATCACATCCTTTGTTTTGATTTCTTTGACAGCCTCTGCCTTTACCCATTTAGTAAAGTAGTCGACTGCAACAAGTATGTACTTCCTGCCGCCTGTAGCAGGCGTATAGGGACCCAGAATATCCATGCCTCACTTAGAAAACGGTAGTGGGCTATGGATAGCAGTGAGATCAGTAGCCGGTCGGTGAATTAGCTTGCCAAACTTTTGACACTTGTCACATTTTTTCACTATCACCATTGCATCTGCTTCTAAAGTAGGCCAAAAGTAACCCTGCCGCCTTGCCCGTTGGGCAAGCGACCTGCCGCCTACATGGGAAGCGCAGTAACCAGAGTGAAGATCTTCTAGGATCTCTCGTCCTTTTTCTGGAGTAACACACTTCAAGAAGGGTTAGAGGTACCCTTTCTTGTGAAGTTCTCCCTTTATCATTTCAAAACTTAAGATGCGGATATGGACTTACTTCAAACAGAAGTGTCCAGGAGAGACATACAAAGAGTCTTTTTGGAAAGCAACAAGGTCTTCCACTACGGTATGTATATGTACAAGTTATTAAGATGCGTGCATACATGTTTATCCGTTGCTTTTTAGTAATTGAGGTTTATAATTACATGTGATTATACAATATCAATTTCTAGTCCATATATGGATGAGGTTAAGAAAATGAGTACAAAGGCATATAACTACCTAAATGATATCCATGTGTGCCTTTGGTCTAGGCATGGTTTTAGTTCTTGGGCTAAGTTAGGAATGTTGCTGAATAATTTTTGTAAAATTTTCAATAATGTCTTGAGAGAAGCTAGCTAGGGGTAAACCACTTATATCTTTGATGGAATGGATTCGTAGTTATGTCATGATGAGATGGTAAACTAAGAGAGAAGGCTTAAAAGGATTTTGAGGGTCCCATAATGCCAAGTGTTGATAAGATGATTTAGAGGGGACAAAAACAAGTGTGCAACATGAGAATAAGACAAGCATATGTCCATGATATTTGAAGTGGATCGGGAGCAAGATACCTATGCTGTAAATTTTAAGAATAGAACTTGTGGTTGTTATAAGTGGACCTTGATGGGAATCCCATGTTGGCATGCATTGCAAAGAAAAGATTGAGCTATGAAGAATGTGTGCATCTAGCCTATCATGTCACAACTTATGCATCTAAGTTCCTTAGTATGGGAGGGAAAAAGCAGTGGGAGAAGTCCACCTTACTAGAACCCCTCCTACCTCCTTACAGGGTTATGCTAGACAGACCTTCAAAGAAAAACAGAAAAAAGAAAGAACCTGGTGAGGGGAAGTATGTGAAAAGGCCAAAGAAGCAAATTAAAATACTTAGCTTGCAAAAGGAAGTTTTTAAGGCTAATTTTTAGGAAAGGACCTTTGAACAAAGGTGGCAGACAACCTAAGGGAGACAAAGGAGAAACACTTCACATCAGACTGTACCTTAAATTAACTTGTTAACTATATGAAGGAAAAGGATGGTTCTAGCATAGTCGTCGACTACGGATGGTTATGGTCGACTACAATAAGAGACTAAATCTGAACCGTTGATATTGTTTATTGCTTAATCTTAACCTTCGAACATTACATGTTTAAAAAATTAAAAATATCTAAGTTACACATCATTTAAGTCATGACAACTTAGCGACCAGTCACTAAAGCGTTGTTTGTTCTTACTTTTAGAGGGTAAATTTTTCTTTTTTCCAAATTATAATATTATAAGAAATCATCCAAAGAAATTGTAAAATTGATAAAAGTCGTCCAAAATAAATTAAAAAAAAAACATTTATACACCTTCATCCCCATTTTAAAAGTTTCATCTCCATTTTGATAGCTTCATCCATCTTTAATGGCGCACTTCATCTTCAACCTTCAACCTTTATTTTTTGTCCAAAACTCATCCTTAAATTACCAAACTGTATATGAAATCAGTAATACTAATGTATAATCATCATATTTACGCTTCAATTTAAATTGATTAATGAGATTGAAATCAATTTATTTATATGTATACATAGTTTGGTTAAAAAATCACGTATTATCTTATGATTTCGTGTTTAATTTTTGTTAGTTTAATGTTGAAGCAACAGTACCATTGATTTACTTATTGGGAGTTAGTTTATGTTGAAAAAAAATAAATTGAAAGACTTACATAATTTTAGCATTTTTGTTTGATTAGGAGGGAGTTATTTGAGGAGGGAATATATGACAAAATCTTTTTCTATATTTAACTGTTTCAATTATGTAAATAAATAATGAAAAATCTAATGTAAGTATGTACAAAAATCAAATAAATGATTTTGTATGAATAAAAAATGAAACAAGACCAAAATAATTACTAACCAATGTTTCAAAAATCTTCGTTAATATCATGAAGGAATATTTTCTTTTTCTTTTTTTTTAAAAAAAAAATCATGAAAGAATATTTGAACATTTTCAATTCCGTGAGTATTGCGATGCATCCCTTTGTCAGCAATACAATGTTCAAGAGTTATCAAGGCACCAAACTAGGCTACAAAACTAGGATACAAAAGATAAGTTTGACTAAGCAATATATTTACATATATATATCTTAACAATGTCGTTCTTTAAATCAATCTTCCATTTCATATATAAATGAACATTCATCTTCAAACTTAATTTTTTATTAACTTTACTTAATATCATCATTAGGTATATAGCGTTTCCAAACTCTCTGTTCTTTCTCCTCCCCCAAACTCTTTGTTCTGCCGGAAACCTAGGGCTCGCCAGAGATTCGGCGCCGCAGCCGCTTCTCCGGCGAGGTTCCTCCTCCTTTAGCTCCCTCTAAGTGGCTTTTCTCCACCTTTCTTCCCCTTCTCAGCTTCCTTGCCTTCCCTTGCTTTCCTTTGCCTTCCACCCCTCAAGTCGGTGTAGACGCCGGCGAGGCTCCGCTTCCTCTTCTCCTCCGTCTTCTCATCCCAGCCGTCCTCCCCTTTTTTTTTCATCTTTGAAGTCCTCTGTTTTCAGTTTTGAAGGGGTGGTGGTACCCCTTTCCACGGCCAACACGTTTTAGAGTAGCCCTTAAGTATTGCCCACCTTTGAGAGGGTGGTTCACGGTCAGAGTTCTTTGCCGGCGAAACAAGTGGCCTAAGGACTAAGCCTAACGCTGCCGTCATAAAGGTCATCAGTAAATTTGACCGTGACGGAAACGGTAAAGTTAGGGTTAGGGTTTCGTGGGTCCTTGCGCTGGGGGCTAGGCCTAACGCCCCCGTCAGGAGTGGTTCGTGACGGAAACGGTGAAGTTAGGGTTAGGGTTTTGAGGTTCTTTGCTATTATGGTTTCGGATTCTGTGTTCGAGAGGGGATCTCTAATTTGGTCATCTTATCTAAGTATGGTTTTTCTTCTTTCAATTCAGAGTTTACCTAATATTTTAAAATTATATATGGTTTATTTTAGCCTTTCTTGGTTGTTGTCCTGTTTTTCTGGTTGTTTTGGCTATAGTTTATTGGATGATTGTGTGAGGAGGGAGTTTGGATACTTTGTCAAGGGATTTGGTGTCGTTATTGTGTTGAGAGAGGTAACTTGGGTTGTCGTTGTTTGGAGGACGAACGAGAAGTTGGCCATGGCTAGGGTGTGGTGTGTTTTATGGTGGAGTGACTATGGTTGTCATTCTGCTCCTTTCATTGGAGTGATCATTGTGATCATTAATTTTGATTTTTTCTATCCGAAGTAGGCGCTCAAACTTTGTTTTGGGGTTTCACGAGCCTCGACATTGTTAAAGATTTCTTGCAAACAAGAACAGCTTATGAATGATAGGTCACATGTCCATGTGATCGGTTTGAAGGCCTTATGTGGTGATAAGTTGATCCCATTAGGTAAAGTTAAACTAGCCATGACCAAACAGTTTCGATTCTCTCTGCTCTCTTTATGTTTTGAAGTATGTATCCGCTCTTTGGTCTATAAAGAGGTCCTAATTCGCAACTTTTCCGGCCAACTCCAGTTATGTATTTAGGTTTTTAGTGTCGAAAGTTGGAAAGACTTAAATGTTAAAAGCCATATAGTAAGGTTTAGGTTTTATTTGTAAACTCTAATTTTATTATTATCATTTGCTTTTGTCAAAAAAAAAAAAAAAAAAAAAAAAAAACATAATTTCATCATTAACTTACACGGATCCCTCAATTTTTACAAACATAAAAGTAATGATTTCATAATTAATTTGGAATTTCATATACGCTTTGATATTATTTTTTTCTAGATATATATAAGATTTTAAGAAATTAATTGTTGCCTTAATGTTGGTATAGAGAAAAATCTATGGAAAAATTAATGAAGGTACGAAGAAGTCACGTGTTTACAATTAAAGAAAATGAATTATATTAATCCTCTAATTCTAACTCGTCACATAGCATATGAACATTAAACAACAGTGTGTCGGTGTATATGAGTAGCACTTCATGTATAACGTTTAAGAAAAATTATAGTGTGCGAATTTCTAACTCTAGCTTATGAAATAAATAAAGATTCTACTTTTTATTTATTTTTTTGTAAAGAAAAACAATTCTAGTTTTCCAAAAAAATAATCTAAAAAACGTATATATTCACCATATACTTGTAACTATTTTTCAGTTCAAACCGTATCCTATACTAAACTTTGGTTTTGTTTGGGTTGTTCATTTTTTTGGTTTGACTTAAAAAGCAAAAATTAATTGGTGTTGGTTAAAAAATAAAATTGCAGTTATTATATAAAAAAAATTAAAATGTATGAAATATTTTTTTTTTTTTTGATGAAAAAAATTACTTAGAAGTTTCCTTAAATCATGGTGATATTTTTTAAAAAATATATCCTTAAATATCTCAAGTAAGAAAAAACATTAATTTTTTTTAGGAAAATGAAAAAAAAAATATTGGCAAAAAAAAAAAAAAAAAGCTTAGTTTTCCTTAAATCATGGTGATATATTTTTCCATAAATCTATCCTTAGTCAAAATATTACTCTATATTTAGAAAAATGAAAAATATATTTTTGCCAAATTTATGTATTTGACATTTAAACTTAAAAAATTGTACTTATACATAGGGCATGTTCGGCAGTAGCTTTTAGGTTGTTTTTGGCATTGTAGTGGTGGGAGTAAAGTTTAGTGGTTGGATGGAGTAGCTTTTATAAAAGGTTAGTATTATTAGTTTTTGTAAAAATCTAGGTACGTTAATGTTGGAATTTTTTTCTATATTTTTAGAATTGAATTTTACCATTAATAACTAGTCAATAGCTACTTTAGCAAACACTCATACTAAATTATTTATTTTCACAGCTAATACCTAGTTGACAGCTAATAGTTACACGTACAGCTAACAACTACTATTACAGCTAACAACTACATTTTGTGGCTGGCCACATTAGGTATCCCTTGACTAACCGAGTAACCCCTAACCAACGGAATAACCACTTACCGAGTAACCCCAACAAAACATTTGTAACACCCCCAAATCTCCCTCTACGAAAATACCAGTATAATATGTATTATTATAATGTAGAGATAGACTTAGGTGTATTACCGTCGCGTGATTACACAAGGCTACTCATAACTACTAGTTCAAACAAAAACTTTGCAACGGAAACTCTAACCATTGTCATGAGTACTCAAAATAGAAACAAAGACCAACATTCCTAGATCTAGGTGAAAAACATCCCGTGACTCCCAATGCTCATTTATTGACTCCACCTGAAAATAGTCAACACTGCTTACCATTAAGGTAAACAGGGCGAACCAAAACAAATAGGAAATACGGATTAGCAAAATAAGTTGTACTATAAGTGCAAGATAAGTAAACTCAATTTATTAGCAAACATACTTTTAAAACTAATTCCAATGATTAATCCAAATTCCAAAACCCATGATTTAAAACCAATTCTCAATATACTCAAATATAATTCCAATAACTCAATAATTCAATAATAGTGATTATTAAAATCAATTCTTTTCAAAAAACTGAATTCCTCTCTAAGTGTGCACACCCCCCAAGCTAGTATCTTTATTTAGAAAGGCTATTCTTGAGGAAAGACTAAGTCATACAAAGTTCATAGTCTTCAATGAATCCTCATAGTGGGATTAGTATAATAATCATGCTTGTAAAGCTTTTATAAATAATAATTCAATAAAACAGGTTTAGTTCAACAATCCAAATCTTTATAATAAACAACTCAAAAACTCCTTTTTATTTACTTCAACATGCTTTCAAAATTAAACCTTTTAAACATGATAAATAATTTAATCATTCAAAACATGATATAAAAATTATTCCTTCAAAATCATTTATTAAAAACCAATTATTTAAACATGCTTTAGTTCATAAATCATAATTCAATCCAATTTAATTCAATCATCATAAAAATCTTATAAAACATTCTCATTCAATCCAATCAATTTCAAGGTATCCATGGAATTGGTTTAAGGAATTACTTGAAGAAGTGAGCTAAATAATTAAGGAAAGTTTAGTATTATGGTGACTAAGGAATGATTAATTGTGGAAAGTATGTTGTCATGAAAAATAATATGGCAAATGTCTTTGCTTGGGGAATAATCAAGAATAATTTAAGATAAGGAAATAAGATGATCAAATATTTAGGAGATGGAAAATAAGAATTAAGGAAAATAATTGAATCATGGGAGATAATTAAAATACAAAAATTACCAAAGTAATTTTGCTCAAAATACAATATGGTGGCTGAAAATTTGAGCTTTCCTAAGCCCATATTTTCGGATTTCCCCTTAAAAATTTAGGAAATTACTTTGCTAGTTTTTAAGGAATAAAAATGATTGTGTAAATAACATATATTGTATAAAATAATCAATTAAGAAAATACTAATTATTCACTAAATAAATTAACTAAGAAAATCAGATTTTCCACAGGAAAATCCGAAATTCATAGCTAATCAATTAGGAATTTTTGGACCTTTGATTAAATAATAAAATATAATTTTTCTTAATTAAAATATCCGAAATATATATATATAATCCTGTATTTAAATAAAATAAATGGATAATAAATCTTATCCAAAATCCCAAAAAAATGATTAAGTTTTTAAAATTCTTTTGGCACCAAAATTCAAATATTACTTTGGCTCCAAAATTCAAATAGTAAAATAAATTACTAAAATACCCTTTTTAGAAAATAATAATTAATTAATTAATTAGAAAATACGTTTAAAAAATACGGGGTACTACAACATTGACCGGATAACCCTTGACCGAGTATCCCATGACTAACCAAGTAACCCCTGACTAACGGAGTAACCCCTGACCGAGTATCCCTTAACCGATCGAGTAACCCGTTTTATGTGCATGTTAATTGTTCTAACAATAATGAATTCATTAATTATTCATCTACTTGTTTTTAGATCATCAAAATGTTAAAAAATGAAATCAATTTTTTTAAATCTTTTTTATTAGGTGGTCCTATATCATGGTTGGGTATACCCACCTTGTTAGGGTTTGTTGAAAGAGGGGTTGATCTTAAATTGCTTTTTTAAAAAAAAAAAAATCATTTTACCAACAATAACACCCTTGTCAAAGTAAATTAATTGTTAAGTACCAATCAATAACACACTTGCCCCACTTGAAAGAGGTTGAAAGAGGGATTTAATGTTCAAATTTTCTTATCAGTTTATTACCAATCAATAACACACTTGCCCCACTTGCTGAAAGGAATGTTGTCCTTCGAACAAGTGTATTATTCCGATAGAGGGTTTGGAATTAATTAGAAAGCTAATTATTCAGTGAGGTAAAGTGATCGGAATGCTTAGCTTGAGGCCGCTTCCAATTTGTAATATTAATGAATAATTAATATTACAACTTAATCTTGACTGAACCCTTCGTGTCACTCCTAATCGTGTAACCGAATTGAAGCGACAAATTAATCTGAAGGATTAAATAAGTCATAGAGTTTTACGAACAAAGGCGTCGGATTACGAGCTTAAAGCGTCAAAACCGAGCGTCGTGCGTCGAGTCGATTTTAGGAATCGACAAAGACGAGCAAAATAATCAAATAATATATCGTGCTAAAAATTACGAGGATAGCACGAGCCCTAGCCACGCCTCGGATCGTAGGGAAGTGGCTAAGGGCCGCAAGTAACAAGGCACCAAGCTAGGCTGGCCGTGGTGTACGGGCCTGGCTAGGGTTGCTTCGTGTGCCTGTGCGCCACAGCACCCCAAGCCGGGCTGCCTAGCAAGGCCAGCAAGCAAGCCAAGCTTGCGAGGCTACTGCTGGGCTTGCAATGCTGCTCGTTTGCGGGTGCCGCTGCTGGGTTTGCATACGTGCGTGGGCTTGCGGTGGCATCCTTGGGCTTGCGACCAAGAGCTAGCAGGCTTAGCCTTATGGCGCAAGGCTGCCCTTGCTGCCCAAGGCAGGGCAACCGCCCGGGCTGATCGAGTAGGTGGGGGAAAGCCTTGGCTTGCTCTCCAAGGCCAAGGTGGTTCTCCCACCTATTCCCTCTTTGTGTGATGACACTTGCCGTTTGATTATTTTTTCATGGCTATTTAATTTAATTTGGAATTAAATTAAATTCTATTTTGCCTTTTTACTAACTATCCCACGTTGAAAGATGATGGGATTTCAAGGGCACTATTCCCTATAAATACCAATCATTTGGCATTGGGAAAGAACACTTGGGTTGGTGAATTTTAAGGGATTTGCAAGAAGAGAAAATCTTTGTTTTAATAACTCTAAGTTATTTTTGGTTTAGCCCTGACTAAGCTTCGGGGTAGGGACCAGTGCGGTTCGGTAGCGTGAGTGTGAGCAGTTGGAGATTCTCGCACTTGCGGAACTTGAAGCTTTCAAGTCCGAGCTCGAGGTTGAGAGAAGCACGCTACAAGGGTGAGCATTCTCTCTCTTCTCTTATGTTTATGTTTATTTTTCATGCTTTTGTTTATGTTGTAATTATTATGCATGCGATCCAGTTATCGAATTTTTTTTCCGCGCGGTGTCGGTCACCGCAAAACCCAACAGCGGTATAAGAGCCTCTTGCATTTAATTTTTACAACTAAAAATTAATTAAGGTGATTTAAAAAAGATTTAAATTTCTGGTTTTACTTCCTAATTAGATTAGGAGTTCGTTTTTAATTGGATTAAAATCGTATTAATGCTGATTTTGCATTACGAACTCCGATTTTGACTCAAAAATAGTGAATTTTGGGTGGAATCGACGCTCTAAATTAGACTTTACCCACTTTATGATTAGAAGTGGCCTTCCTGAAGCCAAAATCCACCCAGAAAGTGGTTTTTCGAGGGGTTTTTCGTTTTTGACGAAAAATTTTAAATCTTTAAACCTTGATTAATTATGGCATGCAATTGTTGGATTTTGTGTTTGATTATACCACTAAACTTCTGAAATTTTAACCCTTATTAAGCATGTTTATGAAGTCATAATTGGTGCTTAATTTGGTTAGCTTTTATTTTCACATCAACTTGCAATTTCACATTTTGCAAATTAATTGCTTGGAGTGTGAATGTTTATGGTGAAAATGTATTTTTGAAGCCCCTAAAATTTTAAATATTCAATCTTTAATTGTTTATTTGGTTGGATCTTAACTTTCTAAATTGCATAAGAAACTAATATTTGGTTTTAATCAATTTTGAGTTGATTAAAGTCTTAAATGTTCAAACTTGTGATTAAAATTGATTACTCTTCATGTTGGAAGAATGTAATTTTTCAAATTTGCACAAGTTAGCGTTGGAGAAATTTTTCGTTGGATGATTGTGTTTATTTTTCCAACTCCTTTTGTCAAATCTCATTGTTAATTTTTGTTGGTTTAATTAATTATGTGAATAGCCCTCAATTTTGTAGCATCAAGTTGAGTAAAAATTAATTTAAAGAATGATTCTTAAATTAATTTTGGTTTGTGCACTAAAATTAAATTTAATTAAGTTGGACTTATTTTATTTTCATATTGCTCAATATTGGTTCTAAAAGTAATTTAGAATTAATTTTTATGTCACACAAGTAAAAATCGAAATAAAATTCAGAGGCACAAGCACGCAAATCAAGGCACGAAGCCTCGAGCATAACTCTTGGCCAGTTGGGTTGCTTGTGCAGCACACATGTGGCTGCTGAGAGTGCGCGGCGTGCTAGTGCATTGGTCTGTGTGAGCAGCTCCCTTGGTGCAGCAGCTTGGTGCAAAGTAGGCTTGTGTGTGGCGAGGTATGCGGTTGCTAGGCAGCATGAGCTCGCACAGCAACATGACCTTTGAGGCCACCACTTGCGTGCGTTGCAAGCACGGTGCCAGGACCAGCATAACACGAGAGCGATGCTGTCAGCCACTAGCACGTGGCTTGGCACAACAAAGGCTGTGCGGGGCAACACCCACACATGGCAGCCCGGGGGTTGGTGCCTAGCAAACCGAGTCTCGTGGCTTGGATACGAGGCACTCAGCTGTAAGAAGCTATTAATTTTGCGATTTTTCTTTTTAATTAAAACGAGGCTAGGCCTCGATTTTTCCCGGCACTTGCCAGATTTTGGCAAAATTTTGGGTTAACCGGCTTAATTAATTTTAATTGGATTAATTTTAATTGAGTTGGATGTGGAATTTAGTGGGAGCTTCGTTAACTGTTTTCAGCTATTATTATTGCGTAAATATACATAATCGGATAATAACTTTGACATGGTTCGATCAATAATGGTTCGATCAATAATGGGTCTCAGGAAATCCTTGAAACTTTGTTCTCTAGCTCAATTGGAATTTATTCTCGGCCAGATGCAATTGCTGAAGAGGATGTGACGCCGATGCCGGGGTTAGTTAACCCGTCGGCCGGGAAGGTGACTAGGCGAAATGCTGCGATGCTTGCTCTTAATTTGGTTCTATGGGTTCGAAGGCTAGAGTTTTGGCAATTAGGGCATGTTTGTGTTGAGTAACAGGATAAGCTTGTGTCCTATGCTCAGCAAGTGCTGAAGAAGCCTCAGCTTCAGGTTCACCCTCAACAAAAGAAAACCTAGGTTCCAAAGGTTATAGTAGGTACTGGCCAGATTGCCAACAAACATGATAATGGTGGTGATTGGAATATAGTGAGAAAGAAAGGAAAGGAAGTAGCTGCTCCTCAATGTGATACTAGTCGTAGTAATTAGTTTGCTGCTTTAGCTGATACTGTGGGTGATGGTCAGGGTATGCAGAATTTCAGTGAGAGGAAGAGGAAGAGGAATAATAGTTTGGCTGATCCTAGTGGGGGTAGACCCCCTTTGGTTAAATGATCATTGCTATTTAGAATATGAGGGGTCTTAATGACCCTACTAAAGTTGCTGATGTTAAGCAACTTATCTCTAGATATGATTGTGATGTTGTTGGTTTGATTGAGACAAAGGTGAAAGAGAAAAGTGTTGCTGCTGTTTGGTTTGTTGACCTAGTTTTTCAAAGCCTGTTGGCTATCTGCTGACTGGTGCTGTGCGTGCCTTATTCATGCTGAATGTTAGTGTTGTCAGTGCTGGCTTCTGCTGCTGCTGGGCCTGGTTTTGTAGGGTCAGCTTGTTGTTCTTGGTTTTTTTTAGGAATAGTAATGGTGGAAGGGGCTTAATTTGGTGTTGGTATGCTGCTGTTTTGCTGGTTTCTGCTACTACTGTTCTGCTGTTTTTTCTGGTGTTGGTTTTGTTTGCTGCTCTAGGCTTCTCAAAGCTTGTAATCGTTGTAGTTGATGTTATTATTTGCATTGCTGCTGCTTGTTTTCTCTGTTTTTTCTTGTTGGTAGCTTGCTTCTTGTCCTGTTCCTTTGGTTTTGGATAATCCTCCTAGAGGCTAGCTCGATTCCATTAAGTTCAGAAGGGTCGTGTTTGGTTCAAGGTTCTTAGGAACCATTCCTAGAAGGTGGCTTTTGGGCCTTGGACCTTGGCTGGAGGTTGTGTGCCCTTAGGGGCTTTTGGTGTTTTGAAGTTTAGGCCTAAGGGCTAGTTGTATTCTTTTTTTTGTTGCATTGGTGCTCCTTTTGGTAATAAATTCTACTATTTACCAAAAAAAAAAAAAAAAAAGGCCCTTGAAGATTTGAAGACTTAAGTTCAAGGGGTCATGCTAGTTGCCAAATGAATCTTTAATTATGCTTTATATATTTTGCTTATATATATTTGCAATATTAGATACATGTTTAGGATTTCGAATGTTTAATGATTAGTTTAGTTTACTTAAATCAACCAACATAGAAACCCTAAGTCCCAAAGAAAATTGAGTTAAATCTGCCATTTCAAAAATGACACTTACGGAACTAATGAGAATAGTAATGGGCTATTCCAAAGCAGTCATTACTAATTTCCTAGGGAAGTAAGGTATCTTGGTGCGCTTGCCAAATCAAGGCATCACATACACGTTAGTTTTGGTTAAACTTAACGGTATTAGTAAAGAGTCCTTAGATGTCGTGGGAATGGAGATAAACGTCAAGAAAGCATTAGATGCGACGTTTTATCGTACCAAGAGTAGCTTAGAGCTATTAGAAATTGGATTTCTTACCTTAAAATATTAAGTGTTAAGACAAGCCAAAGCATGCTTAATCACTTTTTGATTTTTGGGGTCTTGGAAATGTTTTACTCTCGCCTAAAAGAGACAATTTTAAAATGTATGGATAAAACTCTTAATAAGATTGAAAATTTGCATATATGCTTTAAATTTCAAACTTATAGGTTATATGAATGGTTTAGAAATGGGAAGAGGAACTCCGGAGAACTCTACGGAATAGTTCCATGGAGTACATATTGGACACTCCTATTTTATGATTTTTCTCTAAGGGACCCATGAGTGATGAAACTCATGAAACTTGGTCCTTAGATTGTTACAAGGTCACAAATTTGATGAGGAACTCCCTTTCGGAGGATTGGAAAAAGTGGTTCACCTCTTACCTTCCGGACATGCTTCTTAATAGTTTTAAGGAGCTAGTCAACATGTCTTCCGAGACTCGGGACTTGAATGTTCACAATTTGACTAGATCATTTGTGAACATGAAAATCAAGGCCCCGCAGGAAGGTTGCCTTGCCAAGGAAAGGTACCGAGTTTGGTCTAGGGTCTACAATACAAGATTGAGACCTGGTATGCCCCTCCAACCTCATGTGCTTAGAATGACTAGGCTCTTCAAACACATGGAGCTACTTGGAATCTAATTAGAGGATGAGATGGCGGGTCATATCTTGCTTGGCTCACTCCACCCGAGCTTTGATTCACTTAGAATTCTTATGGGATCCAGGAAGGAGTCATACTCATTGAATGAGGTGGTGCAAATGCTTTACAAGGCCAACTCCTATGGTGCTACCAAGATACCCTTGAGAGTGAAGAAGAAGGAGTTTAAGAACAAAGCGAAGATGCGATGCTTCTATTGTGGTAGGCAAGGCCATTACAAGAGGGAATGCAAGATCTTCCGAGAAGATGAGGAAAAGAGGAGTGTTCCATCTACCTCAGGTATATTCATTAACACTTGTGTATAAGCTATTCATAGGTATTGGATACCATGTATGACTCACTTTATGCTCTTATTTTCAAGGACCAAGTGTGAGGGCTTCACAAGTGGATGTGCAACTACGAGCGGACAATGAAGATGGTCCTTCCGTCATGCTTGTAGGCACATTATTTGTCTTTGGCTTGTAATAGAACCGAGTCTTGTTTTATTATGTTTTGCTTACCATCGAACATATTTTGATCTATGGCGTTGGACGCCGGGATGTTTTGATCGCAAGATTATAACAATAGTTGTTTTGAATGTCTTGCTTATATGTTTTATGGGATCACACATTCTGAATGTGACTAGACAAATGTTAATGATACCACCAAAAGAGCTAAGACCATTAAGTCGAATCAAACCTACTTGTGGCATTGTCGTCTTGGCCATATTAACATCAAAGGCATCAAGAAGCTTCTTCTTGAAGGGATTTTTTGATTCATTTGACTTAGAGTCATTTGAAAACTATGAAGGATGCTTACTAGGAAAGATGATAAAACAACCATTCTCCAAGTTGGGAGACATGGCTAGTGACTTATTGGGTTTTATACACACGGATGTATGTGGACCAATGAGCACAACCGCAAGAAATGGTTATCGCTTTTTATCACTTTCACGAACGACTTTAGTAAATATGGCTATGTCTACCTTATGTCGCACAAATCTGAATCTTTTGAGAAGTTCAAAGAATTTCAGAGTGAAGTGGAAAATCAGCTTGGCAAGAAAATCCAAGCACTCCGATCGGATCGAGGTGGCGAGTATTTGAGCTACGAATTCGATGATCATCTGAAAGAACATGGAATTCTCTCACAGTTGACACCTCCCAAAACTCCACAGTGGAATGGAGTGTCCGGAGGTGAAATCAATCTCTGTTAGACATGATCGAATCAATGATGGGTCTTAGCGATCTTTCAATCTTTCTCTGGGGACACGTACTTCTAACTGTGGCACTTACACTGAATCGTGCTCCGTCAAAAGCTGTCGAAAAGACTCCATATGAATTATGGACGAAGAAACCTCCACGGTTGTCTTTTCTTAAGATTTGGGGTTACAAAGCATATGTCAAAAGACTCATATCTGATAAGCTTGCACCAAAATCATACAAGTGTTTCTTTGTGGGCTATTTAAGAGAAACAAAGGGGTATTACTTCTACAACCATTTTGAGAACAAAATATTTGATGCTCGAGATGGTGTCTTTTTGGAAAAGGAGTATCTTTGCAAAATGACAAGTGGGAGGAAAATCAAACTTGATGAAGTTCGAGAAGGTGAGCAACAAAGTCAAACTGACAAAACTGACGATCAAAGTGCTTTGGAAGCAACTGTTGAAAATGGTCAAGGTCAAAATGACAAAGCAAATGCTCAACCTATTACGCTACGTAGGTTTCGAAGGCCAATATCTTAACAAGACAAATACCTCGGTGTTGTCTTAACCGAGAATTAAGACATCCTAGTTATGGAAGAAGATGAGCCAGCGACATACAAACAAGCTATGACGAGCCCTAACTCTGCAAAATGGTAAGAAGCCATGAAATCCGAGATGGACTCCATGTTTGAAAATCAAGTCTGGGACTTGGTTGATTTTCCCGAACGTTACACACGTATCGGTTGCAAATGGATTTTCAAGTTGAAAACCGACAAAGATGGAAATGTATATGTATACAAAAAAGAGAACTTATAATACTCATGGTTGAGGAAAGAGGTTTCGATAGCCATAATGAGTAATAAACTTATGACGATTGTTAAATCTCTTAAAGTATTCTCATATGTCTATCCAATATAGTTCTAAACCAATACCTGTGCAAATGATTTATGACATTCTTATCCTTGTAGCACAAGAAATAGTGCTATAAAGTATACTACACACTAATCTCACGTGGTCATTAGTCATCCAACTTTCAAATGACCATGATTAGGGATAATTTCGATATGATATTCAATGTTCACTTAATAGGTGTTTCTTTATCCAAGACATTGTCTTAATACCTGTAGGAAATATTTCAAACATCAACTTTGAGCCCCACTGTGATCATGCCTTTAAGCATGCTGCCGTCCAAAGGAGAAGAAGCTAGAGATAAAAGAGTCGCAAACAAGTTTTAGGAGCTTGTAAATCGTTCACGGGTGTGAAGGTTACACCCCATTCACGGTCACGGAGATCACTAACTCCATAGTGGTCCGGAACCATGACTGGATATTCGGGGATAATGGTACGAATCCAATCTAAAAGAGATAAAACCCGCCCTAAATTGGCCTCTACTTAATTCTTATGATATTCATGTGCGCTTTCCGATCAACATACATTCAATAAATTAATCCTAAGTATATTTAATCTACGTTGGTTGATTATTAATGCACAAATAAATCTATTATTGGTGATTACTTGAATTAAAATCATATTAAGCCTAAATCAAATTATTAATTATCTTATTAGGCGTGATTTCAATTACAAATTCCCTTCATACTACACAATTATTGGGCCTAAATTTTGGACCAAAATTAACTGGATTGGACGTTTTTATACATTGTACACGAAATAAACGATTTTCAAAGACACGAAATGAATGATTTTGGGTTTGAGGGCACGAAATAAATGATTTTGACTCAAAAAATTTAAAGAAAGGTTAGAAATGGTCAAGGTTAAAGGAAAATTCACGAGACTCTTCAACTCTTCTCCTAACTCGATAATCAAAGACGTGAAAGGTACTCATCACTGGGTTTGGTTTTTGGGGAGACACAATTAGGTGTCTAAAGAAGCCCTCACTATGATTGAGTTTGGAGAAACTTAAGTTTTGAAAACAAAAGTCAAAGTAAATTGGTAGGGACGGAGAATGATTCAGAACTTTCTACAATCCTAAATCACTCTTTTTAATGCCGATACCTACAAAAAAATGTTAGTTCTACAAATAAGTGAGTTAGAAATGCGTATCTTGCATCGTCAAGTACACGCATCTTGGTAACATCTTATGCTATATTTGTCAACCTCCACAATTCTTCATGAATGCCGTCGAAGGTAACAATGCTTCGCTATCTTCATTTGTAGTGACAATCTTCCACACCCTAGGGAACATCGTCGAAGGTGACAGTGCTTCGCCATCTTCAATTTTGTGGCAGTGCCTCGCCACGACAGTGCTTCTCCGCTTTTGTTGATGTTGTGGCAGTGCTTCGCCACGACAGTGCTTCGCCGTTGTTGTTGATGTTGTGGCAGTGCTTCGCAATGACAGTGTTTCGCCGCTGTTGACAATCTCCTCCATGCTTCAGGACATTGTCGAAGACCATTGTGTGTCGCCATCTCCAAAATCTCGCCATTGACGTGACTAATTAATACCGACAACCTCCACACCCTAGGGAAAGCTGTCAAAGACCTCAATGCCTAGCGATCCTCAAACCTCGCTAATGCTTAAGCGGGATTAACCAATGCCTAGGTTTAATGAAATGTGCCCAACCAATGCTTGGGTAGACTTGACCAATTCTTAGGTGTGATGAAGTACGCCCAACCGATGCTTAGGTGAACTTCACCAATGTTTAGGTGCTTAACCAATATTTAGGTGCAATATGCTCTGCCAATTCTTTGGCGCATTTAAGTGTAACGAGTCGATGCTTAGGCGCTTTAAACAAGTATGCTTTTCAAATGTTTAGGCGTACTCAATCAATAAAGTGATCGTCTTCTGGCCGATCATCAATCAAAATTGTAATTGGGCCGATTACTAATTGAAGGTTTTCACTCAATGTGTAATCAAAATGTGATCGTAATCAGGCCGTTCGTCAATCAAATATGATCATCATCGTGCCGATCATCAATCAAATCAAGTTGCTTTTGTTACGAGGCTTCAAGCTGGGTAATCTTTATCCAACCGATCGTTCTACAGGAACCTCAACACTGATGTGCCCGTCAGCTTTTATCGCGCGGGCGACAGCTTTGTCCCTTCACGTCAGGGGGTATCGTGTTGCGACGGATTTGTTGCGCTGCGATACGTTCTGTAGTGATGCGCTGGAATTGGGTCAGAGCTTTTGAACTCTTTTTTGCTCGTTCAGCTTCGTTGTTGTTGCTCTCGCCTTTTCGCTCATTTGCGCTCAAGCAAATTGCCTCAAATCTTTTATAAAGGTTGCTCGTCCGCTAGGGACTTGGTGTACTTGCATCTATATTTTGGACTATAGGACTTTGCTCATGTTTATAGTTTCCTTGAGGTTAACTCAAGGCTTGGTGTTACTTGACTCATTGTGTGACCCAATGTGTTTAAATCGACTCGATGTGACTCAATGTGCCTGACTCGTGTGTATGGAGTGTTGACTCAAGTCGACGTAATGACATGACATGACTCAATGTTCATGACTCGTGTGTGCATTGTGTTGTGATGGTGCTCGTGTACTCGAAAATGCAGAAAAAGCAAAAAATTTCCATCATTTTTGTGGAGGGTACTGACTTTCTCCCAAAAAGAAAGGCGTGAAAAGGAAAAAAAGTAAAGTGTTGGTGAAAAATGAAGTTTTTGAAGTTCCCCAAAAGATGAAAAGAATGAATCAAGTAATGATGCATGTTGAGTGAGCTTAATCAAGTGTATGCATTGGTCGTTGTATCTCATGGTGCGAGGATTGTAGCATCCTAAATTATCTCAAGTGATGACTAGATAATGAAAGTATTTGGGTAACTTAGGCGCAAAGGCTAAGTACTGAAAAGAATGGTGTCCTTCTAACAAGTGTATTATTCTGATAGAGGGTTTAGAATTATAAGGAAGCTAATTCATCAATGAGAACAAGTGATTGGAATAACTGGGTGGAGGCCGCTTCCGATCTGTAATATTAATGAACAATTAGTATTACAACTTTGTCTTGACTGAACCCTTCGGGTCGAACCCAAACGAATTGTCAATCCGAACCGACGAATCAATCCGAAGGCTTTGATAAGTCACTAGAGTATTACGAACACAGACGTCGGATATCGAGCCTAGGGCGTCGAGACCGAGCGTCGCAAAATTAACAAGCAACAAGCTCGAACGTAGCCGTGGCATCACAATAGCCTAGCCATGTGGACGCTAGGCTAGCTCGAGCTAGCATGCACTTTGCATGGCTAGGCGCAAGCCTAGGCGCACCATGCGTGTGCTAGGCGCACCATGCGTGCTAGGCGCATAAGGCAGCACCATCGCTAGCACTAGGTGCCTGCGTGTGTGCGTGCCTCGCATGGCAGCACCATCGCAGCACCATGCGTGCTTGCATGTGTGTGCGTGCCTCGCATGGCACAACATGCGTGGTGGCTTTCGTGTGTGCCTTCGCATGGCAGCACCAAGCAGCACGCTGTGCTTGCTATGCGTGTGTACGTGTGTGAGCATGCCTTCACATAGCTGTGTGCTTGCGTACATGCCTTCGCATGGCAGCACCAAGCACAGCGAGCTAGGAGCATCGCCCAGGCAGCAAGCAGCAAGCAGCGAGAGGGCTCGCCCAGCGCCCAGCGCCTAGCACCCAGCAACATGCGTGGCTCACTAGCAGCACACATGTGCTAGCTGTGCTGGCCGGTGCGTGCTGGCCATGCTAGCTGCGCACAGGCTAGCAGTGCTAACTGGGCAGCAAGGTGGGCTGCCAGCTCACCCCTTTTCTTGAGGCCGGTTTGAGGAGAGTGGGGACCAAGCCTTAGAGCCATGCCTTGGGGAGAAAGGCAATGGTCCCCTCATGGTTATGGTCCTCACCTAACCTATCCTCTCCTCATGCCACTTGTTGATTTGTAATTGCATTGTTTTGTAATTTATTTTGGAATTAAATAAATTAGTGAAAAATGCATCTATCTCACATTGATCATGAAATGGGATGCAAGTTGCCATTTCCTATAAATATCCCATTATTGGGCATCTAGGAATACAACTTGAGTGGAACTCAAAAAGGCATCTCTTATTATTGAGAAAACCTTTAAGTTCATAAAACTCTAGTTTTATACATGGTCAAGTCTCGACTAACCCTCGAGACGAAGATCGTTCGGGTCGGGTCGTAGGTACAAGTCGTTGGAGGTCGTCACGCTTGTGAGGCTTTAAGCTTCGAAGTAAGAGCTCGGTTTACGAGCGAAGCACGCTTCAAGGGTATTACTTCTTTATCCCTTTTCTTAATTATTGTTTGATTATGTTTATGCATGCTTTATTGCTTTAGTTATTGGGGCGGGTCTTGGGTGGGTTTCTCTTCCACGTAGCGTTGGACGTTACGAAACCCAACAAGTACGTCATACTTTGTGACGCAACGATGATTATGAGTGAGTGATTCCAAGATGACAAGGCATGCTTCAAAGTTGTGTCCAAATTTCATGACAATGGGTTCTTAAGGGAAGGACTATTTAGCTATGCATTTGTGATGTGTGTGAAAGTGACACTAGGGTTAAGCTACAAAGGCTAAGGGTTTGGAAAAATATTTTGAGAAGAGCTAAATGATGGTGACTCTTAGGCTGGGTAGGCTAATGATGTAGGGATCAAGCCCCCAAGTCTAGCTCTAAATGGATGGGGATGAACATTGGAGATCACTTGATATGATCATGCATGAATGTCTACGTGATGAATGTGAATGCATTTTTATTATGGCCGCACCCCAATGTGAGATTGCTTACGTATCCGTTAAGAATCAGGCCAAATGTAGCTCTAGCCGAACCTCGTACAAGTGTGTGTATACCTCAAAGAGGTCTTTCAAGGGTTGTAACAAGGATAGGCTAAAGGTTGAAGAAGAAGGGATAAAGGCTCAAGACCCTAAATAAGCCCCCAAGGTGTGCAACCTTGCATTTGAATATTGGTATTTGTATGCTTGAGGTTTCACTTTTGAACTCATTTTTCTTTATTTTTTGCATTAGAAATTTGTTTTTGAATTTTCTTTTGTATAAATGTGGGCAATCCGATCATGCGGTCTATCACTCACTTGGCATTCATGATTCTCAGGCACGGTGCCGAGCACTCGATAAGAGACGCAATCCGAGACGTGTTCATATTAAAGACATGTTCATATCAAAGACATTGGAACACTTGCCCTTTTGCACATTTTATTTTATTTTATTTTAATTTTTTTTTACTTTTGAAATTTTCTTTGGGAACAATCACCCAAGCTTTTGTATTTGGCTTTGAAAATTGCATAAGTTGCACGCCATCCTATCCCAAGGTTAGGTAAATGTGGGTTGAAAAAATAAAAGGTCTATCCTTAGATGAGGCTCAAAGTGGTTTATCAAAAGAGATTGTGTAATAAATGAAAAGGGTAAAGGTAATATGATGTGGCTACTAGGGGTGCCCCAAATCATTAGTATACCTTGTGCTTAGCTCGGCGTTGAATTTTTCTTTCTTTCTTTTTTTTTCTTTTTTTTTTTTTTTTGAAATGCAATGATAATATGCGAGGAAAGATATTCTCATTTTATTAAAATGGAAAGGGTGAAAAAATCAAACTCGTGTAATAAATCTAAGAAATGATGGAGGGTGCCTATGCTAAACTTATTTGGGGATGGGTTTGAAAAAAGAAGAAGAAAGCATGAAATCTTGGTGAGAAGCTTGCATCGTGCCTTGTCTCCTCATTACTTAGTGTTTATCATGAATTGGTCTTGTCAATCACATGACTCGAACTCGATTCAACATGCACATTTGAGGAAAAGTCATAGTGTGTGAGGGGAATAATATGTATGGGAAAACATGTAAGAGGAAGGTATGTAGGAAGATATATGTGTATAGGAAAAGTATGTGAATGTGGAAATTGTCTAAGAAGGAAGATGTAAGGTATGTAATGATGTAAAGGGAAAGAGTGTATTTGTGGAAAGATATGGAAAAATCCGGGAATAGAATGGAACCTCAACTCAAATGACGGAAGGGACAACTCATGCATGGACCTAAGACATGGTCATAGTGTGAAAAAAGTATATACAAAGGGTGTGCAAGGACTCGTGAGTGAAAGTGATATGTTCAAGACTCGTGTAACGACCATGGGACTAATCATGTGATTAGACTCATATAAGACTAAAGAAGACCTCGTTTATTCATTAAACCGGTTAATTATGAAAATTAGACTTGACATGAAAAGAAATAAAAAAGGTTGGACACTGTAGTATTTCAGTCATAACTTTTGATATGTGACTCCGATATGATTGAGACGAAACCAACTCCAAACAAAAGATAAAACCCAGGGCTACAGATCCATAGGTTGTTCGACTTGTACCCCTTTCTAGAACTCCGGCTATGACCAAAACAAGTTGACACTTGTGTATGATACGGAAATAAAAATCCAGGTTGTCTCAAAATAAATAAAAAAAGAACTATGACTTGGCTTAATAAAAAGGATAAGGATTAAATAAGAGAATAACTCCTTGGTTAGTATGGTTAAAATTTATAAGTACAAATTAATTAACCAAAATAAGAAAAGAGGGTCCATGGTTATGAGTCCAGATGTATCGCGCGGAAGCCTTACCTTTGGAAGGGTTAGTGCGAATGGATGGGACCCCGCAAGTTAGACTTGCTTCCATGATTTGGTGAATTCACAAACTCGGATGTACCCGTCGTTGCACAAAGCGTTTGATTGGGGTAGATAGAGCGTGAATTCTCAAGGGCTAAGATCATATGTAGAACACATATGGGTTCTGAAATGAAGGAAAAACTCAGTCAGGAAGTAGAATCGGCGAAACAATACTAGAATCGGTCAAAATAAGAAGGCAAATTCCTGGCGCGATGTCAGAAGAACTCGGCGCGAGAAAACAGTAGTCATCGTGCAGCGGTAGCAATATCGCATCGCGATATAGCCATCGCAAGGCGATGGATCCTATCGTCTCGCGACAGTTCCTACGCTTCGAGATAGTTTTCTGTATTCTTCGGATATTCCGATTTTCATAGTATTTTTTTTTATTCTAGTTGTGAAAGATATTTCCCAATTTTCCTACGTGTAAAAATCCTATGTTTTTTACGCATTTCGGATGGTCTTTCTAATGCGGACCTTTTAATGCTTATGCCACAATGTTAATCAAAATTACGCACAATGAATATCTAGAATTTTTAAAGTCTTATCCACTCATTTTAAAGTCAACAACAAAAATAAATTTTAAGAATTAAAATTAGAATTCGTCGCCAGTGGAGTCGCCAACAAACTATAGAGAATATTTCTAACATCAACTTTGAGCCCCACTGTGATCATGCCTTTAAGCATGCTGGCGTCCAAAGGAAAAGAAGCTAGAGATAAAAGAGTCGCAAACAAGTTTTAGGAGCTTGTAAATCCTTCACGGGTGTGAAGGTTACACCCCATTCACGGTCACGGAGATTGCTAACTCCATAGTAGTTCGGAACCATGACTGGATATTCGGGGATGATGGTACGAATCCAGTCTAAAAGAGATAGAACTCGCCCTAAATTGGCCTCTACTTAATTTTTATGATATTCATGTGCGCTTTTCGATCAACATACATTCAATAAATTAATCCTAAGTATATTTAATCTACGTTGGTTGATTATTAATGCACAAATAAATCTATTATTGGTGATCACTTGAATTAAAATCATATTAAGCCTAAATCAAATTATTAATTATCTTATTAGGCGTGATTTCAAGTACAAATTCCCTTTAAACTTGCAAGAAAGGGCGTGATCAAGCAATAACAATAAATAATAAATAACCAAGCAATATAATTGACACAACAATCATCATCATAATAATAAAGCAATATCTCCAAAATAATATTAGCAAGATCCTAGGCATGGTACTAAACGGATTAATAACACCCTAACATGTCACTAAATAATAAAAATCAAAGCTTTAGCCTAAACATGATACTAGCAACCAACATGACATTAGGATTATTAAAATAACACCCTAATATGACATTAGAAATCATAAAAGCATCCTAACATGATACTAGGAATTAAAATAATATTCTAAGCATGATTTCTATATCAAAGACGAGGAATAAGGATAGTAGATCTACTCACTTTGAAGCCTCGTATCTCTTTTTATCAAAACAATACACACGTTAGTAACTTCAAGAAAGAAATAAATCAAACGAATAAAATAAATCAACTAAGAATTGAAAAAGAGATTTAGGACCAAACCCTCATAAATACCAAACTTTTAGTTGAGGTCAAAGGCAACTTCGAGAAGGGCTTGGAGTATTCAAGTCTCGCAAAGGACGTATGGTGTGATATGTTTAGGCTAAGGCTAAGAAAGAGAGAGATAAGCTTATAGCTTAGAGAGGGGGACTAGATGATGATTGTTGGTGAATGAAAACGGAGGAAACAACCCTATTTATAGGGAAAAACGAGGGAAAAGATCATAAAAGAGTCAGAATTCAACTCAGAGTAAAACTGCTCGTATCGCGAAACGCCAGCTATATCGCGGCACGATATAAGCATCGTTCAGCGATACTTTTCGGAAGATAGAATCCGTACGGAATCCGACTTCCAATCAAATTGGTTTAATCATATTTCCGTACATATCCTAGTTTGATCAGAATTAAAATCATTGCAAAACACATGTTTTATCCGATATAAAATTCTTAATCCTTATCTTTTCAAAAACATGATAATTAGAATCTTCTAGAGGATTCTAGAAGCTAATAATAAATCCTAAGGGATTTAGGACTCAAAACAACCTTCTAGATAATTCTAGAAGCTTGTAATAAATCCTAATGGGATTAGGAATGAATTAAGGTTAATGGACCCTCCACTTGTTCATTGGCTTGCAGATAAGGCTCAGTTGGGCCCAATTTAGTATTTTGGCCATAACTTCCTCGTTATAATTCGGATTTGGGCTTATAATATATCGTTGGAAAGCATTTAAAGAAAGGTTAGAATGGTTAAGGTTAAAGGGAAAATTTACGAGACTCTTCAACTCTTCACCTAACTCGATAATCAAAGACGTGAAAGGTACTCATCACAAGGTTTGGTTTTTGGGAAGACACAATCAGGTGTCTACAACACCCTATTTTGAATATTCTCAAATTGAATGGACTTATTATTTAATTCTAAACAACAATTAATTAGAAATGGAATAATAATTTGCGAAAAATTAAGTTACACCATAAATGAATGGTTTTAACATAATGTTTTACATTTAAGTCTCCAAAATTTAATTAAAACACATAAACAGGGAAAACAAAGCCAATATCCAATATGCTTGATTCCCATTGCCTCAACATGCTTGTTGTGTTACACTTGAGGCAACGGTTTAGTGAGTAGATCGGCTACATTGTCGTCCGTTCCAATCTTGCAAATTCTGATTTCACCCTCGAACTTTCATTCCCTTATCATGTGAAATCGCCTCATAACATGTTTGACTTTCTAATTATCCCTTGGCTCTCTGAGCAATAGCCCTACTATTATCACAATAGAGGTCTATTGGTCACTTTATTGAGGGGATACACCAAGTTCACCAACGAACATACGAATCCAACCTGCCTCTTTAGCTGCTTCTGAAGCTGCCAAGTACTCGGCTTCAGTTGTAAAATCTGAAGTCGTGCTTAGGTTAGCACTCTTCCAACTGAACGCTCTTCCATTGAGACATAACATGTATCCTGATTGCAACTTGAAGTCGTCTCTGTCAGTCTGGAAGCTTGCGTTAGTATAACCTTCAACAACCAAATCCTTACTTTCACCATAGACCAGAAATTTATCCTTATTCCTTTTCAGGTGCTTTAGGATATTCTTGGCCGAAGTCCAATGTGCCTCTCCTAGGTCTGATTGGTGTCGTCTCGTAGCGCTCAAGGCATATGATACATCTAGCCTGGTATATATAATGGCATATATGATCGATCTAATAAGCGAAGCATATGGAATCTTACTCATTCTCTTTCGCTCATCAGGTGTCTTTGGACACTGTTTCTTGCTGAGAGTTATGCCATGTAACATGGATAGGTGGCCTCTCTTGGCTTCCACCATATTAAATCGTGCCAATACCTTATCAATATAAGTACTTTGGCTCAATCCAATCATCCTCTTAGATCTATCCCTATAGATCATAATGCCCAATATGTACTGTGCCTCTCCCAAATCCTTCATTGAGAAACACTTTCCCAGCAAGTCTTTACAGACTCCGACATTGGAATGTTGTATCCAATGAGCAATATGTCATTGACATATAAGACAAGGAATGCGATGTCACTCCCACTGACCTTCTTGTAAACACAAGACTCATCTGGATTCTTTATAAAACCATACTTGCTAATGGCTTCATCGATCGAATCGCAAATTCCAACTTTTTCTTGCCTGCTTTAATCCATAAATGGAATTCTTAAGCTTGCATACCTTCCCGGCATTGTTTGGATCAACAAAACCTTCCGGCTGTGTCATGTACATAGTTTCTTCCAAAATCTCATTAAGGAAGGCGGTTTTGACGTCCATTTGACATATCTCATAATCATAATATGAGACAATTGCTAGGGTAATCTGGACGGATTAAAGCATGGCGACTGGCAAACAGGTTTCATCATAATTAACCCTGTGAATTTGCCTGTAACCTTTTGCCACCAGTCTAGCTTTGTATACATATACAACTCCATCTTTGTCAGTTTTCAACTTGAAAACCCATTTGCAACCGATAGGTGTATAACCTTAGGGAAAATCAACCAAGTCCGAGACTTGATTTTCAAACATGGAGTCCATCTCGGATTTCATGGCTTCTTGCCATTTTGCAGAGTCGGGACTCGTTATAGCTTGTTTGTATGTCGCTGGCTTATCTTCATACATAACTAAGATGTCTTGATTCTCGGTTAAGACAACAATGAGGTATCTATCTAGTTGAGATCTTGGCCTTTGCGACTACGTAGGGTAATAGATTGAGCATTTGCATTGTCACTATCTATCTAAATAGTTGATTCTCGGCTATGTCATTTTGACTTTGAACATTGTCGGTTTGACTCTGACCATTTTCAACAGCTACTTCCAAAGCACTTTGATTGTCAATTTTTTCAGGTTGACTTTGTTGCTAATCTTCTCAAATTTCATCAAGTTCGATTTTTATCCCACTTGTCATTTTGTAAAGATGCTCCTTTTCCAAAAAGACACCATCTCAAGCAACAAATATTTTGTTCTCAGACTGGTTGTAGAAGTAATACCCCTTTGTTTCTTTTAGATAGCCCACAAAGAAACACTTGTATGATTTTGGTGCAAGCTTGTCAGATATGAGTCTTTTGACATATGCTTTGCAACCCCAAATCTTAAGAAAAGACAACCGTGGAGGTTTCTTCGTCCATAATTCATATGGAGTCTTTTCGACAGCTTTTGACGGAGCGTGATTTAGTGTTAGTGCCGCAGTTTGAAGTGGATGTCCCCAAAAAGAGATAGGAAGATCGGTAAGACCCATCATGGATCGAACCATGTCTAACAGAGTTCGATTTCTCCTCTCGGACACTCCATTCCATTGTGGAGTTAATTTTGAGAGAATACCGTGTTCTTTCAGATGGTCGTCGAATTCGTAGCTTAAATACTCGCTACCTCAATCCGATCGAAGGGCTTTGATTTTCTTGCCAAGCTGATTTTCCACTCCACTCTGAAATTATTTGAATTTCTAAAAGGATTCAGATTTGTGTGGCATAAGGTATACATAGCCATATCTACTATAGTCATCCGTGAATGTGATAAAATAGCGATAACACTTTCTTTCCATTGTACTGTGCTCATTGGTCCACATACATCCGTGTGTATAAGACCCAATAAGTCACTAGCCCTTTCTCCCAACTTGGAGAATGACTGTTTTATCATCTTGCCAAATAGGCATCCTTCGCAGTTTTCAAACAACTCTAAGTCGAATGAATAAAGAATCCCTTCATGAAGAAGTTTCTTGATTCGTTTAACAACAATGCCACAAGTAGGTTTGATTCGACTCGGTGGTCTTAGCCCTTTTGGTGGTATCATTAACATTATAAACCTGTTTGCCTAGTCACATTAAAAAATGTGTAATCCCATAAAACATATAAGAAAGACATTCAAAACAACCATTATTATAGTCTTGTGATCAAAACAACCCGGCGTCCAACGCCATAGATCAAAATATGTTCGATGGTAAGCAAATCATAATAAAACGAGAATTAGTTCTATTACAAGCCAAAAGACAAATATTGTGCCTACAAACACGACAGAAGGACCATCCTCATTATCCGGTTGTAGTTGCACATTCACTTGTGAAGCCTCTCACTTGGTCCCTGAAATAGGAGCATAAAGCAAGTCATACATGGTATCCAATACCTATGAATAGCTTATACACAAGTGTTAATGAAGATACCTGAGGTAGATGGAACACTCCTCTTTTCCTCATATTCTTGGAAGATCTTGCATTCCCTCTTGTAATGGCCTTGCCCACCACAATAGAAGCATCGCATATTCACTTTGTTCTTGAACTCCTTCTTCTTCACTCTCAAGGGCATCTTGGTAGCTCCATAGGAGTCGGCCTTGCGTCGTAGCACTTGCATCACCTCATTTAATGAGTGTGACTCCTTCCCGGCTGCCATTGAATCCTAAGTGCATCATAGCCCGAGTGGAGTGAGCCAAGCAAGATATGACCCGCCATCTCATCCTCTAATGGGATTCCAAGAAGCTTCATGTGTTTGAAGAGCCTAGTCATTCTAAGCACATGGGGTTGGAGGGGCATACCGGGTCTCAGTTTGGTATTGTAGACCCTAGAACAAACTCGGTACCTTTCCTCGGCAAGGCAACCTTCCTCCGGGGCCTTGATTTACATGTTCACAAATGACCTAGTCAAGTTATGAACATTCAAGTCCCGAGTCTCAGAAGTCATATTGACTAGCTCCTTAAGACTATTTAGAAGCATGTCCGGAAGGTATGAGGTGAACTTCCTCTTCCAATCCTCCGGAAGGGAGTTCCTCATCAAATTTGTGACCTTGTAACAATCCAAGAACCAAGTTTCATGAGTTTCATCACTAATGAGTCCCTTAGAAAAGAAGCTTGGAATGGGAGTGTCCAATATGTCCTACATGGAACAATTCTGTAGGGTTCTCCGGAGTTCCTCTTCCCATTCCTTGAAATTGACCAAGTTTAGGCTAAAAGCCAACTTGTCGAGGAGTTTCGGACACATGTTGTTGTTGTTATTAGTGCAGACATGATTCTACAATTGAAAGAATTTGCAATGAAAAACCATTCATATAACCAATAAGTTTGAAATTTAAAGCATATACACACATTTTAAAATTGTCCCTTTTAGGCTAGAATAAAACGATTCCAAGACCCCAAAAACCAAAAAGTTATTAAGCATGCTCTGGCCTGTCTTAAAACTTAATATTTTAAGGTAATCTATCAAATTGCTAATAGCTCTAAGCTACTCTTGGTTCGATAAAACGTCGCATCTAATGCTTTCTAGGCGTTTATCTTCATTGCCACGACATCTAAGAACTCCTTACTGATATCGTTGAGTTTAACCAAAACTAACGCGTATACCTAGTATACCTTACGTCCTTGGGAAAGTAGTAATGTCTTACTTTGGCATATAGCCCATTACTATTCTCATTAGTTTGGTAAGAGTCATTTTAGAATGACAAATTTTTAACTCAAATTTATAGGGACTTAAGGTTTCTATAATGTTGGTTGATTTAAGTGAACTAAATTAATCATTCAACATTCGAAATCCTAAACATGCATCTAACACTACTAGAAAACAGGCCATTACGATGGAAAAAAAATCCGTCGGAAACACCCTGTTTTCCGTCGGAATTTCCGTCAGAACTGGTTGTCGGAAAAGTTTTTGTAGGTAAATCGACCTTTTTCGACGGAAATTCCGTTGGAAACAATTTTACGACAGAACTTCTGCCGGAATTAAGTCGTCGTAAGAGATTTTCTGGCCCGGAAAAAGTCCGTCGGAAACTTCCAACGAACTCAATTCCGCCGGAAATTCTGTCGAAAAAGGTTGCAATCAAATTAAAAAACAAAATACTCCGTACCACCACCGTCATGGCGTATCACCATTCACCACCTTCAACCACCCTATAACCCATCGTCAACCCCACCCCCACCCAACTGCCCGAAACACCACCACCACTCTAATCGAACCACCTCACCACCCCACAACTTACCCTAACCGAACCAAACCCACCTCCTAACCCTAACCGAACCAGACCCCACCACCTTAACCCACCCCACCTAACCCTAACTAAACCCATATCTAAAACCATCCACCACGGACCACCTAAACCCAAATCTAAAAACACCCATCATAAGCGAACCACCCACCACGGCCCACCTAAAACCACCCACCACAGCGCCAAAACACCCAACCACCGTAAATATTAAAAAAAAAATCGAAAAAAAACAACTAGCAAAATTAAAAAAATAAATAAATAAATAAATAAAGAAAAAGAGATACATACCTTATTTCACCTCCAAAACCTCGAAATTGGGTTTATGAGGCCAAATTCAACCATGGAAACTCTAGATTTAGAGTTTTCATGGTCGAATTTCACTTAAAAACCTTTGCTTTTTGCCGTTGATGTTCATGTTTTTATTGATTTTGCGGTTCAGGTCGGTGTTGGTGTTGTTGTTGCGGCGGTGATTAGTGATGGCGGTGGTAGTAGCTGGAGGTAGGTGGTAGCTAGGAAGATGGGGGAAAGAAGATGAGAGAAGGAAGAGGAGAGAAGAAACTGGCAAGATAGAAGGAGAACGAGAACGAGAAGAAGAAGAGGAAAAATAAGAGGAGAGAGAAGGAGAACGAGAAGAAGAAGAAGAAGAAGAGGAGAGAGAAGGAGAATGACAGAGAGAAAGGAGAAGGGGAAAGGGATAAAGAAAGAGAAGGGGGAAAGGAAAAAAAAAAAAAAGAGGCAGAAAGCGAGTGGGGTATTGTTAGGGTTTTAATTAAAAGCTTTTTTTCTTTTTTTTTTTTAAAATTATATTCCGACGGAAATTCCATCGGAAATTTCCAACGGAATAAAAATCCGTCAAAAATTGTACTTTCCAACGGAAAAATCCGTCGGAAGGTACATAAATTCCGACGCACTTATTTTCCGTTGGAAATTTCCGACGGATTTGCGACGGATTTATTGAATTCATCGGAAATATCCGATGGAATTAAAATCCGTCGGAAATTCTAATTTTCCGACGGAATAATGTTTCCGTCGGAAATCGACCTAACTCTAGACGTATAATATCACGATTATATATAAGAAAAAAATATATAAGGCATAAATAAAGATGCATTTGGCAACTAGCATGACCCCTTGAAACTTGAATCTTCAAATCTTCAAGGGCCTTCATTGCATCTTCTTGGCTTCGTCTTCTTTAGAAACGTCGTTTTCACTGGGCGAAACATGGTCTTTAGCACCGGTTCAAACCCCCCTTTGCACACCGGTTTTGAACCGTTCCAGATTTTAGGGATGCCAAATTTCTGAAGATTTTGCACCAGTTCAAAACCGATGGCAATTAAAGATTTAGCACTGTTTAACCGGTGCTAAAAGGTCATGGCGTGCTTTTTTTTTTAAATACAATTGGCACCAGTTTGAAGCCTAAACCGGTGCCTTTAACTGTTTTTTTCGGCAATAAATAATAATAATAATAATAATAATAATAATAATAATAATAATAATAATAATAATAATAATAATAATTTCTAAATTGAAATAATAAAAATAATACATAGATATTATTTAATAATCTCAAATGCAATACAATAAAGGGTCATATATATTTACAATTCCTCAAAAAAAAAGTGTCATAATAATGTAGTTAAAAAGTTAACAAAATATAAATTCAAATAGAAATGACATTTACAAATTAAAGGTGATGAAAGACGCCAACATGTCTCGAACTTCATTAAATTTCTTGCTTGTCAAAGGACCTCCCTTTTGTACCTTGCAAAATTTGGAACAAACAAAAATTATGTTATAAGTAATTATTTAGGTTATGCATGTAAAAATACATTTACAAGTTCACTTAGGCAAAAACTACTTAGTTAGGCCTATAATATGACTACTACTTCGCTTATTTTCTACATTTCTTATCAAATGAACTCATTTTTTCTCATAACATGTCAATATTACTTAGTTATAGGCGTCTAAGGCTTGAAATCACATGAAAAGAGCAATTCAAGGGTTGTAGGACGCATTTCGTTTCAAAATGGCCCAAATAAGGCCTATATGACTACTAGGATGCCTATTTCCTACATTTTTTATCAAATCAACTCATTTTCACTCATAACATGTCATTATTACTTAGTTATATGCGGCTAAGACTTGAAATTACATGAATTGATCAATTCAAGTGTTTTAGGACGCATTTTGATCCAAAATGCCCCAAGTAAGACCTATATGACTACTAGGATGCCAATTTCCTACATTTCTTGTCAAATCAACTCATTGTTACTCATAACATGTCATTATTACTTAATTATAGGCGGCTAAGGCTTGAAATCACATGAAAAGAGCAATTCAAGTGTTTTAGGACTTATTTTGCTCCAAAATGGCCTAAGTAAGGCCTATATGACTACTAGGATGCCTATTTCCTACATTTCTTGTTAAATCAACTCATTGTTACTCATAACGTGTCATTATTACTTAGTTATAGGCGGTTAAGGCTTGAAATTACATGAATTGAGCAATTCAAGTGTTTTAGGACGCATTTTGATCCAAAATGGCCCAAGTAAGGCCTATATGACTAGTAAGGCCTATATTAATTCTTTTTTAAAGAGAGCAGTTGAGTCCGCAACATTTTATGTTTTCCCAAATACCGTTCGTATACCCTTAACTCGAGCATAAACCTCCTCACCAGTCAATGGCCTAGGCGCAGTCCCCTCTTCCGCTTTCCCATCAAAAACCTTTTTTTACCTACGGTATGGGTGATCGCGCCTGAGCAACCTTCGAGTCCGCACGTACACCTCTTTGTGACAATTATCAAGGTGTATGCTTGGGGTGTCATCAATACAAATGGGGCATGCTTTTTTTCCTTTGTTCTTGTACCCAGACAAGTTGCCATATGCAGGAAAATCATTAATGGTCCACATAAGAGTTGCACGCAATGTGAACATCTTATTCTTATGAGCATTAAAAACGGAAACCCCTTCGTCCCACATCTTTCTCAAATTGTCAACAAGTGGCACAAGATAAACATCTATGTCGTTTCCAGGTTTCCTTGGCCCCGTTATCAAAAGTGAAAGCATTACGTATTTCCGTTTCATGCACAACCAAGGAGGCAAATTGTAGATCACTAAAAGTACCGGCCATGTGCTGTGTTGGGTACTAAGAGTGCCAAATGGATTCATCCCGTCCGTGCACAACCCAAGCCTTAAATTTCTGACAATGTTCTTCCATTGCGGGGAGTCGGCTGGATGCTTCAGCATTCTGTTTTTCTTTCTTCCCTCTGCATGCCACCTCAAGTTTTTAGCGTCTTTTGGTGTTGAGAATAGACGCTTAAACCTTGGAATAATGGGAACATACCACAACACCTTAGCAGGAGGTCCCTTAGTCTAACATTGCAACTCATGCGCTTGTAGCACGACTTCTTGCATCGTGGACACTCCTCCAATTGTTCATATTCATTTCGATACAGAATACAATCATTAGGACATGCATGTATCTTCTTATACTCCAAACCAAATGGACACATGAGCTTATATGCGTAATAATAAGACTTAGGAATTTCATTCCCGTCAGGCAACATCTCACTTAACGCAGTCAACAAAGAAGTAAAACTATTGTCCGTCCACCCATGCTTCAACTTAATGTTAAAAAGTGTTAGCACAGCTGATAGTTTGGAGTATTTTTTGCACTCACGGTACAAAGGCTTTTTAGAAGCCTCCGATAATGACTCAAACATGTCACCTTCAACACCAAGCATCATCTCATCCACCCCTTCATCCTCGACCTCATCCATCTGATCATCCTCAAATCCATCCTCATCACCATTATCAATAATATGTTCATCATTCCTGTATTCCTCGTCCACACGAATCTCATTGCTTCTATCATGCACATCATTCCCATCAACATCCCCACTGTACTATCCTTCTTCACCGTGCCAAATCCACACATGGTATTTAAGCCTAAACCCACGACAAATTACATGATCTCTAATGATTTCAACACTATTGACCACCTTCACATTATTACAATTAACACAAGGTCAATAGAGCCAATCGACACCCATTCTACGCTGATAAGATGTAGCCCTCTCGCTAAACTCTTGAACCCCATCAAAGAATTCCAATGTATCACGTCTACCATACATCCAGCCACGATCCTTCTCCATTAAGTAAATTGTCTCTAAACATAGCAACATATTACGAATAATGTATAATTGCTACATCTATTATATATGTAAATCAAATTCAAACACAAACCATGCATATAACATTCACATAGATAAAAATAATGCATATATGCTTCCAAAGGGTCCTTATCACTCCAACCTAACCCATCCTTGAACGTGTAATCTCACTAGTGAATGTATGTCGACTTTCCAATTTTAAGGAAAATTCGGCAGCATTTCCCCCCAGTTCTCTAAGTACACGATGTAGGTAATTAATTACCCACATACGTACCTAGAGAACAGGGTGAGGAAATGGTAAGCCAAGATATTCCTTAAAATCGAAAAAAAGACATACACTCACCACCTAAGTGAGAGTAAACGTTCAAGAACAGTCCCAACCGGGGACTATTCAAGACTTTCTCCTAATGAGAAAGCCTTGAACGGGTATCTAGGCATATGATGATGCAAGCATTTCATATATTGTTGTATTTATTTGTCATTAAATAATACACAAGTTGTAATAGCATGAAAAACTTTTATTAAATGAATAAAGAGAAAGAAATATAGCTTGGTAAAGTGTATAATTCATACCAATATAGCAAGTACAATGGATGTATTCTTTCTAACTTCCCACTTAAGCTAAATATGTAGTCTTCAGGCTAATAAACTTGTGCTTCAATTCACATATGAATCTATAAAAAAACAAAAAGAAAAAACAAAATAAAAAACAAAAGTTAGTAAGTATGAGAAATGGATAATAAGAAAAGATAGGGGCATATGATTAAGGAAGGAGAGAGAAAATGGGGATAAATTATGCAAAAGCTAGCAATTGTAGCAACCACGGCTAATTAACCATCCTCCATAACACCCGCCACACAGGCCACCACCTTGATACACCACCACTTCGCAGCACCACCCAGTGCAAGTCGCCAACACCAACCATACAAGCACCGCCCAACCACCACGCACTCATCTCAGTTGCTCCACCAAGTTGTTGCAGCCACACTCTTTTTTTTGGTAAATAAGAAACTTTTATTACCAAAGAATAAAACAAAAGGACATATAAACGGCGCAAACTAGACAAGGACCAAGACAAAAAACACACACACCCTACAAAAAGGGAACAATCCTAGCACAAACTAGACAAAACCAAGGCAACAGAATAACAAGAGCAAAAAAACAGCCCATACAGCCACTAAGAACAACACACTACACAGCAACACAGCACCACCAACCACCAACAGCACTACAGCGCAGCACAACAACGTAGTACCCCTAGCAGACCAGGACAACAGTAGGCACCAGCAAGCAGAAGAACAATAGAACAGCCCAAACAACACCCACAAAGACTAAGCAAAACAACCATCACAAGAACAGAAAGCACAAAACAGGAGCAGGACACCTCCGGAATAGAACAGGCCAACACTAAGACAAACACAGCCGGCAAGGGAGAGACAATGCCCTCAGACAGCAAGCGGCAAAGCACCACACACCGACACAACCTGCACCAGGCATTGAGCTGAACAGAACCCAAGACACAACTGCACCAGCCCATAGCTATTTTAGTGGTTGCAGCCACACTCACCGAACAAAACCAGCAGCCCCTGCTTCACCAATCAACCAATCCAACCCACACCACACGTCCACACCTGCCACACCTCACCAAACTCCCCTACTCCGTCACAACCCCCAATTTATCCACTAAATACCACCGCAGCCCAACCACTAAAACAAAAATACCATAAAAAATTTGCATGCAAGCTCACAATAAAGCAATATCTCAATGCACAACAAGTAAAGGAAACCGGAAAGGCAAGCTCACCAGACACCAATGTACACTGTTTGAGGCCTTGACAAGAAGGTCGTTGTTGAGGTGGAGCCGTGCGCGCTTCAATGACAAACCCTAGATTACAAGAACCCTAAAATTACTAAACTGAAAAGCAAACCTCAAAAACCCCAAGAGTGCGAAGGAATTCGATAGTTTAAAAAGACCACAAAAAAATCTTACCTCGAAGCTGCTTCAATGGAGGTGAGAAAGCTCAAAATCCGCTTCAATGGAGAATAAAGAGCACGAGCTTCAATGGAGGAGATAGAGATATGGAGAGAGAAGGAGGTGCAACTGCTTCAATGGAGGTGAGAAAGCTCAGAAACTGCTTCAGTGGAGATGGTGGAAGAGAAGAGTGAATTGAAAAAACGAGGGAAACAAATGAATGAAAATAGGAAGGGAAAGAAATAAATGAAGTCTGACTATTTTTTTTTAATATTTCGCACCGGTTTGAACCGGTGCTAATTCTTTATTTTGCACCGGTTTGGTCTGAACCGGTGCGAAATCTCTTTCCCTCCTTTTTTTTGGCTTTTATGAACCGGTGGGAAAAAGATAAATTGGCACCGGTTTGGTTCAAAACCGGTGCGAAAAGTGTATTTCCCAATCTCGCCTTTTTTTTAGCATCGGTTTTCAAAAACCGGTGCGAAAGCTACGGTGTCTATTTCATTTTTTCTACTAGTGTTTCGAGAATTAACCACCAATTATGCAACTACTAGAAAAGCTAGGACCAATCTAAATAATTTAAGTACAAAAATACTTACCCGCACGCAGTCCGTGTTTAGATTTACAAAAATACAAAACGGAACGTAGTCCGTATGTACTATCCTAGTTAGGCCCCACTAGTTGTCATTTTGTAAAACCTGCACTAGAATATCTATTTCATTCATCCATTCACTTCTAAAGTGAATGACCAATGCATTTTACAAAATAAATCAAGCAACAATTCAAAACGAGCGCAAACTAGTAAATAACTTAGGTGGTTAATCCAATTAACACGCCTAATTAAAACTAGTCAAAGTAATTATTTGATTATGTGAATTAACGCAATAATAATAGCTCAAAATGATTAATGAAGCTCCCACTAAATTCCACCTCCAACTTAATTAAAATTAATCGAATTAAAACTAATTGAGCCGGTTAACCCAAAATTTTGCCAAATAATTTTGCAAGTGCCGGGAAAAACTGAGGCCTATCCTGGTTTTAATTAAAACAAAACCGCAAAATCGCAAAATAATAACCCCTCAATGGCTAAAAGCCTAGCATCCAAGCCATAAGGCTAGGCTTGCTAGGCACCCTACCTAGATGCTATGCGTGGATGCTGGTCGCACAGCCACAGCAGCGCACAAGTGCATGCCAGCACTAGCAGCGTCGTCGCAGCATGCCCAGCATGCTTGCGTGTCGTTGGTGCTAGCGCGCATGCATGTGCTAGCTGCATGCGCTGCAAGGCAGCCTTGCCTTGCGGCTGGGCAATGTCTGGCAGTCGCGCCCCCACGCAACACGCATCACATGCACACACTCCCTCGCACACCCTCGCACATGCCTTGGCTCGGCAATAACATGTGGGCTGTCGCAAGCAGCCCTACTAGCCGAGCCTAGGTGCTCAAAGCATCGACTTCGATTTTGTGAGTTGTGCTTCCTTTTATTCCAAATTTTTGTGTGACATAAATTAATTCTAAATTGATTGTAAAACTAATATTGAGTCATATTGAAAATAAAATAAGTCCAACTTAATTAAATTCAATTATAGTGCACAAACCAAAATGAATTCAAGAACCAATCTTTAAATTATTTTTGGCTCAACTTGATGCAATAAAAATTGAGGGTTATTCTCACAATTAATTTAAGCAACATATTAACAATGAGATTTGACAAAATAGTTGAATAAATAACCAATCTTTCAATGAAATAATTTATCCAACACTTATGCACATTTGAATATTGTAACCTTCCAATATGAAGAACAATAATATTTCAAGCATAAGTATAAACATTTAAGATTTTAATGAACTTCCAAAATGATTAAAACCGAAAATTAGTTCATTATGGATTTTAGCAAGTTAAGATCCAACCAAATAAACAATTAAAGATTTAGTCTTTAACATTTTAGGGGGCTTCAAAAATACATACCACCATAAACATTCACACTCCAAGCAATTTATTTGGAAAAATGTGTAATTTCAAGTTTATGTGAAAATGAGAGCTCACCAAATTAAGCACCAATATGACTTCATAAACATGCTTAATAAGGGTTAAAATTGCAGAAGATTAATGGTATAATCAAACACATAATCCAACAATTGCATGCCAAAATTAATCAAGGTATAAAGATTTAAAAAAAAATTCGTCAAAAACAAAAAACCCTTCGAAAACCACTTTCTAGGTGGATTTTGGCTTTTGGAAGGCCATTTTTAAATACTTTGTGGATAAAGAATGATTTACAACGTTGATTCCACCCAAAATTCACTATTTTTGAGTCAAAATCGGGGTTCATAAGCCAAAAATAGCATAAATACAATTTTAATCTAATTAAAAATGAGCTCCTAATCTAATTAGGATGCTAAACCAGAAATTTAAATCCATTTAAATCACCTTAATTAATTTTTAGTTGTGAAAATTAAATGCAAGAGGCTCATATACCGCTGTTGGATTTTGCGGTGTCCAACACCGCGCGGAAACAAAACCCGATAATCGAATCACATGCATAATAATTACAACATAAACACAAGCATGCAAATAAACAAAACACAAACAAACAAAGAGAAGAGAGAGAAAGAAACTCACCCTAGATGCGTGCTTCGCTCACTCAATAAGCTCGGAATTGAAAGCTTCAAGCTCCGCAAGTGCGAAACCTCCGACGGCTTCAACACTTTGAAATAAGGATTAGGATTATTTATGGTGGATATATTTCAAAGTGTTGAAGCAACTGCATAATGCATAGTATAGAAGAGCACCTGAAAGGAGGGGAGCAACCAAGCAACGAGCAAGTTAAACATATTTAAATCGTAGAATATATAATGCATTTACCACACTAATAATATTTTGTAAAAATATTCAAAACATAAGACAATGTTCCTTAAAAGTTAAATTCTACAAGTGAATATCACAAAAAATTACATTTCCTTCTTTACAACATTGATAAAAACAAGTTCAATAGTTGTTCGAAACAAAATCCTACTAGATGACTCATTAATACAATAAAACATTTCTGTCCAACAAAAAAAAAAAAGTAAAATAAAATACAAAAGTGGTGGATGCAAGATCAATAGAAGAACTTTAAATATAAACCTACAAGTTGTTCCCATAAAAGACATCGCTACCAAGTGCTCTATGAAGCTTTCAATCCAAAGTGATCAGGGCCGTCTCCGACAATTTAGATGCCCTGTTCTAATAGTAAAAATTAGGCCCTAATAATTTTTAAGGACCATTTTTAACTAAAGGTAAAAAGCATCATTATTATATAACGATTTTTTTTAACAATTTATAGAGCCAAAATTAATAATGCTAAGTTTTTCTTGAAAATTAATGCTTCACATTTCAGAGGAAAAAAAGAGAAACACAATCCGTGATTTAATCAACCTCTACACTCCATAGAGCAAAGACCATAGTTCCAGGTCTACAAACTCTAATGGAAGAATTCTTGGCTAAAGAACTTGTGGATTGAACCGAATTACAATTGAAAATAGATTGTAATTGTTTGTTTTTTGGTGCAAAGATTGTAATTGTTTGTGGGTATGGAAGTACTTAATATTGGTTTAATAGAGTATGAAAATAAATTGGATGTTCATGTGAATTGAAGTCGGATTATTATAATTGAGAATAAATTGTTGCTTTAAGTTTGCCTAAAAAATTGTAGTAGTTGGGTACAATTAAGGGAATTAGCCAGTAAAGAGAGATAAAAAAAGAGTGTTTAATTTTAATTGGAAATATAAAAACTAAAGTCAAAGACTTAATTTTGGAGAAGAAAGAAGAATTTGATTATCTAAAGAGTTTGGATAGAGTTTTGGAAATGGTAGCCTTGTTTTACGACAATATAATAAAGATGAGATATTTACTTTTTTTTTTTTTTTTTTTTTTTTTTTTTTAACTTGAACCAACGAAATTTTAGGGCCCTCATTTTTGGAGGCCCTGTACTGTGTATCATACAAAACCGGCTCTAAGACGGGCCTCAAAGTGATGTCCAAAAACCACAAAATTACTCACCAAAACTTACACAAATGTCAAACAATTATACAAAAACTCCAAAAAAAAATCCATACAAAATCGAACACAAATCCATACAAAATGAACTAAAATGTACAAAAATCCAAAAAAAAAAACAAAAATACATCGAATAAACATAAATCTAGGAGAATAAAAAAAGCAAAAAAAAAAAAAAAAAAAAAAAAAAAAAAAAAACACACACAAATACCAACATACCTTTGAAATTTGACCAAAAAACGGAAGCTTGGTAGTACTTATCTCGAATTTTCATGGGTTTGCTAATTAATATATTAAACTATTTGTAAGGGCTAGTCCTAACGCCGCCGTCAACGGTCATTGGTGTTTTGAGCGTGACGGAATCGGTAAAGTTAGGGTTAGGGTTAGGGTTTCGTGGTTCCTGGTGCTGGTAAGGCTAGGCCTATCGCCGCCGTCAGGAGTGGTTCATGACAGAAACGAAGAAGTTAGGGTTAGGGTTTTGGAGTTCTTTGCCTTCGTGTTCCGAGTTATGGGTACCGGTGATTATGGCTTTACCTATGGTCTGTTTATTTACCTCTCTTTCCTTGTTTTAAGCTTGTTTTCAACCTCTTTTGCAATTAGGGGGTCTCTTGGTTGGTGTATGTTACTTAACTTTGTAAGTTGTTTTTACTTAAGTTTTTTATATGGATGGTTGTTGTCTTGTTGGTTTGTTGGTATAGTCCTATGGTGTATTTCTTACACTTTGGTGGGGTGGCTATGCCTTGAGTGGAACTCTCTTTTGGTAGTTGAATTTTTAAAGGATAAAGGAGTGTTATTGTGGGAGCGTTGGTTTGTGTTGGTTTCTTCCATAAGGGTTACAAGGTACTACTATAGTGCCCTGTTTGTTTCTAATTTGTTGGTTGTGGTGTTCGATAAAGAGTTGGTTGGTGTTCTTTGGTCCTTGTTAGTGTTCTATTTCGATTTCAAATGTCGGAAGATATTTAGAGAATTGACTATGTCTAATTCTCTTGATAATTTAGCAACGGTTTTTCAAATTGTTGCCCTGAAGGCGGCTCCACAAATGCAAAGTTTGGGGGTTCATAGCATGTCATCTGTAGTCCCTCTTCTTGAGGAGAGGCTACGAGTACCTGTTTACGGTACACGGTCGCAAGTTGCGACTCGTTTTACCCGGTGTGGCCATGACACTCTCTTTTTACCAACTCTTTTGCCTCTATGGGTTTGCTCTTCTACAACAATGTTTACTCCGTCCTTATCTCAACTGTGGTGCCTATTAAGAAGTATGATCCAAGACAAGCAGATTTGGTAACAAGTAATCGAGACTTGTCAATCAAAAAGTTTTTAAGTTTTTGCTTTTGTTTATATCGGTTTGTAAGAGCTAGTTTGGCTCGTTTAAGTGTTTCGTAGTTTGTAATAGTTGAATTTTCTATTGTCAAAAAAAAAATAAAAAAAATGACAAATGCAGCCTTTTTTTTATTTTCAAATTTACCAATATGCAATTTCAATCACATACTTATCTCTAATTATCAATAAGTCATAATCATAGAATTTTGACATTTTGAAGATATATATTGAGAATAATCTAACAACTGATATTCAAAGTGTAGTACATGAAAGACTTCAACTTAAAAAATTTAGAAGAAATATATACATATACAAATCAAAGTGTAGTACATGAAAGACTTCAACTTAAAAAATTTAGAAGAAATATATACATATACAAATGGACACGTTATTTGAACATACATAAATGATCAAACTTCTAATATTCTAACATTTCATACATTAGTACGAATACAATCTAGAATTAGGTTATTTTGATTTATCAATCCCGCCTATAGAAAAACTCTACATAAACTAAACATCTAGCTACAACTATGCTAAATTGTTAAATATCACTTCAAATTATCAAAACAATACTGCTCTCAAATTCAGGAATTTTCTGAAGTACTGCGTAGGTTAAATGGATCAAAGATAACAAATTTGATTGATCAATCATCAATGTCAATCAGTAATTTTTTTTAAGTTAAATTATAGACATTTTGTCCATATATAATTATTAATTAACATTGCTGTATCTCCAATATTCCCCATACTACAGCAGTACAGCTTACCTTTTTACTCGAAAGGGCAGATAATCACTAATCCTAGACATCTAATGTGTTCAACAGAAAATCGAAAGTGTTACAACAAAAGAAGAGGGGGGATCAGAACTCAGGAGACTTACAATGAGACAACTATAATTCAATAATGTACTAAGAAACTGAAATCCTCCTGTTAGCAGAAGACGTAGATTTTGCATATTCAGGATTTGCAGTACTGGGACTTTCTGATGAATCTGAACCGCTTGTATCAGCATTAGCATGTTTGTTTGACAAAAGCTTCGAAAATATCTTCTTCGTCATGAGCAACCCCTTCACTTTGTGAAGAGAAGTCTTGTCAACACTAGGTCTACCTTCTATGAATTTCTCACTTCTCTTCCTCTCCAACTTCAAAGCAGCTAACTCACCCTTTAAGGCCTTCAATTCCTCGGCTGTAGCTACTGTGTCCCAATCTTCATCTGCGTTAGGTGTTGACCTTGAGCTCCTCATAGACCCACTGTTCAAGTCTCTGATGCTCTTTGGCAGGTCAGGTGTGCTGGTCCCAGATGTAGCTGCAGCACGAACCTGCTCAAAGAAAAGCACCTGAACAATCACCCTCATTGGGAGCCTTTCATTTTGCACTGCATGCATGCATGCATCGACTGATAACTTCTTGCAGTCCATGTATCTACATATCTTCTTCCTCTCACTCTTGTTGATCTCAGGGTGTTCCTGCATTTACAGACACGACAAGATACTTCTAAGTTACAGCAGAGAAATGAAAAAAATGGGTCTCAAATTTCTTTTCCTACTCACAACTCACCCCCAAATTCTATTATGATACTACCTCCGTTAAATATTAGTTGTAACTTTGGAATATTTTATATCTCGCAAATAATACCCCAAAGTTGCAACTACTATTTAACGGAGGTAGTATAAAGTTTTCTTTTGAATTCTTCTATCCAGTTGAAGAAACCATTATCATCAATAAAATAAGAATTATCTCAACATAAGTATCTACTTTGATCCATATAGGAAGAATGGACGTATAATCTCAACAGAACTACTTTTAAAAATACCCGGAGTAAAAATAAAGCCTATGAAAAGCAGGATTAAGAATTTGAAATGTAGAAAAAATGTGCAAGTTATGTTGTTACAAATTTAAATCAAGAACTGTAATTTGAGATGATCTTGAATCCTAGTACAGCAGTTGCAATAGCAATGTGCCAAAATCCACTCCCTTCATGACTTCATCCCTTTTTTTTTTTTTTTTTTTTGGTACAGATTTTTCATTATTGGTTGTCTCAAATTATTTGCACACTATCATTTCAATCAAACTTGGGCTTATTTTCTATTTATATAACTCACTCTTAGTTTTCCATTATCCACTTTTCTTAATCTTTGCACCAGATAATTGTAGTGTTTTTTAATTTTTATTTTTTTTTTAATTACAGAGCAATTGTAGTTTTTATTAATTATTTTATGCCACTACACTTAATGAACTATTGCATAATATTTCACATACCAATACACTTTGAGTACTCAGGCAGAGACAAGAAATGCATTAACCAAGAATTCTTGACAATGATGCATAATAAATATAGATTAATTACCTTGAGATACATGTCAATTGCACGATATAGCCCATCGTGTCCAGGCCTGGAGATTGTAGATACCATCTCTGTGAGTTCAACAAACTTTGACACGGGCAGATTCAGATCCCTTGCTATTTCAGTAAGGTATCCATCAATCAACTTGGCCACCATTAGTTTTGATGCTTCAGACAATATTCCAGGTTTTTTAAATTCCTGAGCCTCATCTGCCTCTAGTGCTTCAATTTCAGAATATTGATCTCGGATGAAAAACTCATGTACTATGTTCAGTACAATATCAACATCATACATCAAAGAATCACCTTCTGGTGCTCTGATTAAAAGGTCACTGACTGAGGCCTGCTCTAGTTGGTGTCCGATTTTCTTGATTAACTCTTTCTTCAACACTTCACTAGAGTCTACTAGTATGGCTGCTTTTAGCAATTTCAGCAAAAAGCTACACGACACACAACCTTTCTCATCAGGTAGGAGAAAAATGATTGTATCAACAGTGGATCGATAATTTGTCAAATCACTAGACCTAGTCACACCCTTGACGAGACCAGGCAATTGTCGATACACATAAGCTTTTAGAGCTTCTCCAATCACTTCACCACAAACAACGCCTTTGCTATTGATACTAACTAGAACTCTTTTATATAACTCAACCTCAAGCTCGCACAAGTCCTCAACCCACCAATCGTTTGGCACCACTTTATAATTCATTGCACCATTCCAATTTGATTCACTTCCATTTTCCTCTAGAAGCTTTTTCCGGTTGTATGTGTAGGACCAATCCACCTTGGAAGTGTCAATAACTGCTCTGGAAGCGATAGCCTCAACACAGTGACTAATCAACTTCAGATCCTCAGACCATGGGAGCAAATACATAGTTGTCTGCAGAACTATGATAGAATCCTTCCAGCTCCGAAAGATGATAGAGTTCAGGAAGGCATCAATTTTGTATGCAAGGTTGCCTTTCTCCATAGTTTCATGCATACCCAAGTACTCAGCCGCACAACGAGCAGCAACAACATTGTGAGCATTTAAGGTAACCACCATTCCATAACAGAATTTGGCACAAATTTCAAATGCAGCAGGCCCTCCTGGAATGTCTGTGATAGTTACTTCATCATTACTCTGTTCATTTGCCGTTGAAACCAACTTTTGCAACTGAGAACTCTTGGAGAGGAGAGGGAACTGTAAAAAAAATACAAGGAAGCTGTGAGTATTTGTGGGAAAACTTTATGGTATATGTCATTGTCTAGTGAGCTGATAACATAAATTCTATGGAAGAAATTCTTCGTTCTTTTCTTAATTATTTCATTTAATTTTCTATTTGGAGAATAGAGAAACTGAGCAAATTATAAGAAGTTCTTTTAGCATCCAATTAAATGGTATCTTACAACATTTTACTGGGTTGTGATTGAATAAGTTTACCGAACCAGAGTAATCTTTTGAGTTTTCGAAACCCTGAGGCATTGAAGACAACCACCTCGGTATAGTTGAAGTGTTATGTACATAATTTGCGCTTTCCACGAATTATGCAGGATTGGCTCTAATCCTTTGATACTTTTTAGCACAATAATTTGTAATTAAACATAAGACAAAGAAAACATTCCTGTCATGCCCATGCTATATTTCAACGAGTAAGGTGAAGCCCAAACATCCTAGGTATAGGAGGTTCAGGTTAGTCCATTTAATAATATTGTCGAGGCCATCTAGCAATGGGAAATGCAAAAAAAGAACAAAAACTACCGCAAATGCAAAGATTAAATAAAAAAATAAAATAAAAAAAATAAAATAAAAACAGAACAATAACATGATGGCCTTCATCTGACAAACAACTAAGAGCTGAAATTCTCAGAGAAAAGCACCAATTTATCTTGATAATTGTCGTACCTTGTGCAGATAAAACTTCACATCTCCAACATTGACAACAATGTCAGTAGACAGCTCTGTGGCCACATACCTACACATGCCATAGAACATGTATTGATATAAATAACCAAGTCAACTCCATATAATATAAAAGTTATGAAGAGAAAAAAATTTAGCTAAAATCAAGTAGGTTAACACTGCTACATTAAATTTTGCCATCTAACCAAATTAGACTGCTGCTAATACAAACAAAAGAAACCATGAACACATTAATTTTATTTCACTACACTTTAATCAATGAATTTAACATAGCATCCATTCCATTAATCTAAATTAGAACAATGAACCAAAGCATTTCCACATGTGTGCTAATGATTCGATTTTGTAAATGAAGTAGGAAATATTGAAGTTTTAAGCACACATCAAATTTTCTACTGTTAAGAAATTATTCAAATAGTTGACTGGTCCATAACAATAACTTGAGAGATCGGAGTGGGTGCCTGACAAAGAATGGCATGCCCATAGTTCACCTTTTTCGGAATGATATTAGTCCAATAAATTTAAAAGAAGTGATAACAAATTTTGGATCAGAAACATACATATAATGTTTGTAGGGCTGATGTAAACTTATGATATTTCGAACTTATGACATCTTATGAGCAGAAAAAATAAGCAATTTAGGTGTGAAGGCCAATAAAGCTTAGGGATCTTCAAATAATGACAGTAACCTATGTTGAAGTGATTATTATCTCATTATCAGATTTATAAGCTGAAAGTAAAGAAAGATTGAAGCACATATAATATATAAACATTTAATTGCAAGTAGCCAACAGATTCATGTGCAAGTATGCAGGATATCTCTTACTTGCCTATGCAATCATATATTGCTTATTATAAATAAAAATGATGATTGATTCAAGCAATTTTTTCTTGCTTCCCTACATCCAAAACAAATTCTGTTCTTATTTTCGATCCAAACTCGAGAAAGTTTCTAATAAATTTGTTGAAAATTCTCTCTGAAGATGCCACATGCTCCTAATCTCTTTCTTTAAAGATCCATTCAGATTTAAGGAAAGAACTTAGTACAGAACCTTAAGGCTCTGTTTACTCCAAATAGGTGAACCAGAAATTTATCCTAAAATCGCCAAAAATCAAAATCTCTCTCTCCTAACAGAAGATGAATTAGCAGACCTAAATAGCTTAATCTGTCTGGCTCAGTGGAAAGGCAGTACACAAATCACTGTCAATATGATGAAATTAAAATACCCTACTTTTGACTAGGGATGTTTTCCAGTGAATATACAACCACCTAAAATTGATCAAATTGTCCAAAATGGCAGGAAGTCCCCAGCATAAGAATTAATCTAAACTTGGCAAGTCAGACAAATTGCACAGACACCGATTAATGAAATAGAACATAAATTACCCCAAAAACAGCAAAAAATAAAAACTGAAAACAGCACCAATACTACTATCATGACTAATATCACTACTAGGCTGTAAGATCTAACCTGACATGCTTATCTTCACTTTGAAATGTATCTGGCTTTGATCCAAGTTTCATAAACTTCATCTTGGTCGGTAAAGATCTGGACTATCGTTACTTTTACACAAAGGTGCTGTATCTTCTATAGAAAACTAATCGATCCGAGGACATCAATTCCCAGACTATACAAATGTGTATGCAATAATGAAACATATACACGAATCAAGAAAACTTTCCTGAAAATGGAACATTTAACCCCCCCAGGGAGTGGGACCAAATAACTAGATTTAACAGAAAGGTTTAGTTTCAAGATAATTTAGAAAGATCTCAAGGGAGAGGACATATGCAGCCAGCAAGAACGAATCTTGGCGGAAACTAAGCCAGAATGGTGAATGGGAAAGAGAGAGAACGAAATGAGATCGAGTAACTTTTAATAAAGGACTCTCTTGTATGACAAGAGAACCTAAGAAGTGCCTGTTTCCCTGGGCGGCGGCAAACCCCATGAACCCCGGGCAAACAAAGTTAAGTAAGGAGACATAAACAACAGATTCATAACACTAAAATAATTCTTACAGTCAGTGACACCCACAAGCATCTGACTCCCTAACTCACACCACCTTCTCTGCTCAATTTCTTAATAATTCTTTCCTTTAATGTCTCACTTTTCGCTCTTTGTTCTCCTTATTTTAAACCATTTTAAAGATCCACACAACCAAGACATTCAACATACTCATCAAAAATCAAAATACTTCAAGTTCCAACTCCATTAATCAAATGCAATTTAATCAAAACCTATGATTTCGCCACGTATTATTAAACAATAACTAAGTTTACCGTTACTACACCAACGAAGCCGCGAAAATCTGCAACTGAAAAACAGCATCTGGGTATCAGTTCAGGATAACACCAAAATAATACAAGTACTAGACACAAAGCATCTATTGTACTTTAAAATAATACAATCTGACTAAGAAGATTACAGCAATGCAATAACTTATTTTATATGGGATTTTTACAATCAACATTAACTGCCAACAAAGAACTTCAATTATGGGAAATCTGAAGAATCCCATGAGAATCTACTCAGATGAATCACAAACAAATCTGCTTTAATTAGCCAAATTTCCAACAAAGCATATGGGTTGAATTAAAATCAAATAATTTGGGTAAAATGTATGAATATTTTTATAAAAATAAAATTAATTCACTGTAATTCATGATCTAACAAATATGTATCAAATAGGGTCAAATAAAAATATCTTCTTTTGTAGATTATAACTGAAATTAAAAACTTTTGACCAAATAAAATAAATAGAACAAAACCCAAAAGCAACTCTCCTTGTAAGCGCCAACAAAACCCAAGAAAATTAAGTACAATGTTAAACACTCAGTTTGGCAGTTTTATTCGGCAATTGGAAACTGAAGAATTTGGCAAAAGAACTGCATTTTAAAACAACAAAAAAATGTATTGATGTAAATTAATTTGAACATACGAACAAAATATGTTAAATTTTAAATTCAAAGAACAAACGTACGTATGCTTATGTTACAGAAATTGCGGAAAATTATTAGGAAACACAAAGAACCCTGAAACACAGAAGCTAAAGTAATAGTGAAGCAAACATTTTAATTAATATTCTCAAATCAAATAAAATAGTAAAATCAAAGTAAACCACAAATTATAAGGAGCATGTGCATGAATTATCAAGTTTAATGCTTTACTCACCAATACAAATTCAATATTGGCAGGGTGGTCACAGATCAGTGAACTAGGAAGTTGTATAGGAGCACGACGGATCATAAATACGGAGTCTTGTCGATAAAGCTTGTGCGCGGTTTGTTTGTATTTTTTCAAACAAAATATTTTACTAAATATATATGTATTAGGTATTTGCTTATTTAATACTTGAATTTTTTATTATAAAATAAAGTATTAATTTTGTTTTCATATATAGATAAACTAATGTAAAAAGATAATATTTTACTCCCTTCGTTTTTTTTAAATGCATCACTTCCTAATTTGGTAACTTTATACTATATTTTATCATTTTTCTCTCTTAATTTAAACCCCACTTAAATTATTTTATCATTTCTCTCTCCTTTATGGTCCTCACTTATATGATAAAAATATTTACTCTCCCTCACATTCTTTCTCTTTCATGTTCCCTATTTAACTTTTACTATAATAAATTATTCATCCACTCACAATATATATTACTCTCCTAAATCTCCGCGCATCACCAAGTGATGCAAATAAAAATAAAATAAAAAAAACGGAGGGAGTATTTCACAAAATTCCATATGTGATTGGTCACACCACGTGGCCTTTATTTTAAAATAAATTGTAAATTGTCTCTCATTCGTTATAATTTAGATATGATTTCAAATCTTAAAGGATAATATTTAATATTTAATTAATTTAAACTTAAAAATCTCATTTGCCAATTTTGCTTACATGGCAAATGAATTATTTAATTCTAAAAGAAATTATATTCTCTTATTTAATTGGCTATTACTAATAATTGTAATCCTACATGACACATTAAGAAAATTAAATCCTACATGGCTCTCTAAAAACTCAAGAAAAAACTCCGCTTTTTATATATACTAGATGAAGGTTTGTTTATATTTTAAAACAAAATATTTTTTGTATTTATGTGATAAAATTTGTTATTTTATTTCATTTAATATTTTTATTTAAAAATAAATTGTGAATTTCTCTCATTCGTTATATATATAGATAAAATTCCTAATCTCAAAAGATAATATATTATATCTAATTAAATTAAACTTTAAATCTCATTCGCCAATTTTGCTTACGTGGCATTTGAATTATTTAATTCTAAAAGAAATTAATAATATCTTATTTCATTGGCTACCACCAAAATTTATAATCCTACATGGCGCGCTAAGAAAATTAAATCTTATGTGGCTCTCTAAAGACTCAGGAAAAAATTCCCTTTTATATATATACTAGTACGTGCCCCGAGCGTTGCCCCGTATACCCATTTTAAAGAGTGTACGTAATTGTAGGCATGCTTTGTATCATAATTATAATTATAATTATTATAATAATAATAATAATAATAATAATAATAATAATAATTAGTATTTATATTTTATTTCAAATGTTAGATAAAAAAAGAGAGTAGAAACACTGCCTACTATTCTTTTTGAGCGTTTATTATTATTTTCTACTTTTGTAAGTTGCACTATATTCACTTGGTCTACTTCGACCAATGTTTGTGAATTATACATACAAAAATATATATAATTAAGATCACTACAAGAAATAGACCGATTTTCGACGGACTATTTCCGACGGACACGTATTTCCGTCGGAAAAATAAGAAATTTCGACAGATTTTTTTCCCTCGGAAATTTCCGAAGGAATAAAAATCCGTCGGAATATATGGGTATTTTGACGGAATATTCCGTCAGAAAGTTAATTTTCCGACGGAATTAAAATCCGTCGGAAATACCATATATTCCGACGGATTTTTATTCCGTCAGAAATTTACGACGGAATATTCCGTCAGAATCTAATTTATAAAAATAAAAAAAATAAAAAAACAAACAGGAAACCCTAACACGAAATCCGCCTTTTTCTTTCCCTTTTCTCCTTCTCTTTCTCTCTCCTCTCCTATTCTCTTCTCCTTCCTCTTCGTCCTCTCTTCTCTTTCCTCTGTCCTCCTCTATTCTCTTTCCTCTTCTCCCTCCTCGTCTCTTCTCTCTCCTTCTCCCTCCTCGTCCTCTCCTTCTCACCCAAAACCACCATAACCAACACCAACAACAACTACTCCTTCTCCCTCCTCGTCCTCTCGTTCTCCTTCTCACCCAAAACCACCAACACTGACACCAACAACAACTCCTTCTCCCTCCTCGTCCTCCTTTTCACCCAAAACCACTAATACCGACATTAACAACAACAAATTTGCCAAAAACAAAGGTTTTCAAGTTAAATTCGACCATGAAAACTCTAGATCTAGAGTTTTCATGGACGAATTTGACCTCGTAAACCCAATTTTGCGGTTTTGTGTGGTTGAATTAAGTTATGTTTTTTTTTTCCTGAATTTTTTTTTGTTATTTAATCAGTTTTTTTTTTTTTGATATATACGGTTTTGGTGGGTGGTGTGGCTGCTGGAGTTCGGTGTTGGTGGTTCTGGGTTTCGTTTGGATGGGTTTAGGTGATAAACGGTGGGTCGTGGGTGGTTTAAGGTGGGTGGGTTCGAATTAGGTGGGTTTAGATGATGGGTCGTGGGTTCAATTAGGTGGGTTAATTGGGTGGTTTAAGGTGGGTGGTTTCGAATTTAGTATGTAGATCTGGCGAGGTGGGTGGTGGTTTCGGTGGTGGTATTTGGGTGGTTCGGAGGGGATACGGGTTAGGGTGGTGGGGAGGGGATACGGGTTAGGGTGGTGGGTGGGTTTTTCGGTTGGATGTGGTGGTGGTGGTGGGTGGTGTGGGAAAAGGGGTTGGACGTGGTGGTGGGGGGTGGTGTGGGTGGTTCTAGCTGTTTTTTTTTTGTTCTTTTTATAGACTTTTCCGACGGAATTTTCCGTCGGATACCTCTCCAACTCCGACGGAAATGTCCGTCGAAAAATTGCGACGGAATTTCAATTAAAGCCAAAAATGCGCCGACAGAAATAAATCCGTCAGAAACTAGCCTTCCAACGGAAATTCCATCGGAAAAAAGGTCGAATTTCCTACAAAGGGTTTGGAACAGACTGATTCCGAGAGAATTCCGTCGGAAGACCATTTTTCGACGGAATTTTCGATGTTTCCGACGGATTTTTTCCGTCAGAATCAAGCTGTTTTCTTGTAGTGGATATTGTTTATCTAAGTTCTATGTCGACATATGTGCTAAATTTTAATTGGGCACTAAAATAATAGAGGGAGTATAATTTTGTGAAAAGAAGAGTGTGTCGGTAGAAAAATAATAAAATAGATAAAAAGTTAAAAGTAATTATTTTTCCTACACGTAAAATCAATAGACTATATTATTGGCCTAATTGGACCATTTGTAATATATGACTGGTAAATGGGGTTACGGAGGCTTTGTAAAATCTGTAAAGTTCAAAGACTTTGCTAACATTGATCTGAATTCACTTCAAGATTCCCTTGTATAATATAGTTTTTGCTGTGTCCTAATTTTAGTAGTTTTTTACTTAATTTCATCAACAAAATCACAAACATATACAAAATCATTACAACCGAATATGAAAAATACCTGATTCAAAAGCTTTAATGGTAAATCAATGGTACACTAAAAAATAAAAAAATAAAAAAAAATTGTGATACATGGGCATATTTATAATTATAATTTCGTGGTTATTCGTATAGGAGTAAAATTCTATTGTTAATTAGATATTCATAATTGTAATATGTGGTGTGTTGTTATAAGTAAAATTCTATCGTCAATAAAAAGATAAAAAAAATCAAAAGAATTATAAATTATTTTATGTATACTTTTTTTTTTATTCTAAACATATCTATTCAATCTAATCTAACGTGACATCTAATCTAATCACAATTAATATCTATATGTCGCCTACGTGACTCAACACTTAGCGAAAACTAGAATGTCAAAGTGTCGATGTCTCGTGGCCTGGCTGCGAGACCGGCTTTATTTATTAGTGATATGATATGATAGTTTTGTGCCCGGGCGATGCCTAGGTTGATAAAATATTAGGATAATATTTTTATGTTAAATACGGTCAAATAATTTGTTCTGATAACGTAGGATATTAAAACATACGATATCATATGTCTTAAATTTAGATAATAGTGTACTTTTATGTTATTATTAACTTGAAATTATATTTATTGAACTTAAATTATGTTCACTGAACTGAAAGAATTTTCACCAAATTAAAATTATTTTTTATCGGTTAAAACTTATTTTTATTGATTCTTTAATATTTTCTTAAATAAGTTAAATAACAACGCATTTTGTATGCGGCTATAAAACTGATCGAGTAACCCCTATAATACTAACTGAGTAACCTCTAACACTGAGTAAGTAACCCCTATCTATAACATTGATTGAGTAACCAATATAACCTAACCAAGTAACCCTTATAGCACTAACGAAGTAACTTTTGTAATAGTTGGTGACACGGTTTTGCCAGCTACGTATAAATGTTTGTGATTAAACATATATTATAAATGGATCTTATTTTAAAGAACACTACTAGAAATAGGCCGTTTTCCGAGGGAATTGTTCAGACGAACCTAACTTCCGTCGGAAAATTCGAACTTTCGACTGAATTAGGGTCTGTCAGAAAATTCCGTCAGATTAGGTACGTTACGACGGAAAATCCGTCGGAATTCTTGCGACGAAAATTAATTCCTTCGGAAAAATAGGCTTTCGACGGAATATTTAGTTGGAAATTTCCTATGGAATATTCCCTCGGAAAACCAAAATATTCCGAAGGATTATTTTTCCGACGGAAAATTCCGTCCGAACGTTCTAACATATATATAAAAAAAAACCTCATTTTCTTTGTTTCTCTTTCTCCTCTCCTCTTTCTCTCTCTTCTCCTTCTCTGCTTTTCCTCCTTCTCTTTTCCCTTCGTTTCTCTCTCCTCCTTCCTTCTCCTTTCGTTTCTCTCTCCTCCTTCTCCTTTTGTTTCTCTTTCCTCCTTCTCCTTCCCCTTTGTTTCTCTCTCCTCCTTATCGTTCCCCTTCCCCTTCTCCTTCCCATTCGTTTTTCAAAGCCACGAACCACCGCCGCTGCGCAACCATGAACCACCGCCGCTGCGCAAACACGAACCACCACCGCTTTCTAAAGGTTTTTCAAAGAACAAAATAAGGTTTTTCATGTCAAATTCGACCATGAAAACCCTAGATCTAGAGTTTTCATGGTCGAATTTGACCTTTAAAACCCAAATTCAAGCCAAATTAGGGGTTTTGATGGAATTCAAGGTAAGTTCTCTTATTCTCTTTCTCTTATTTTTTTCGGCTTTTTTTGTTTTTTTTTTCTTCTGATTTTTCGTGTTTTTGTTTTTTTTCGGCTTTTTTTCGTTTTTTTTTTCTTTTCTGATTTTTCTTATTTTCGTGTTTTTGTTTTTTTTTCGGCTTTTTTTTTCCGATTTTTCTGATTTGTCGTGTTTTTGATTTTATTTTTGATTTTGATTTTGTTTTTTATTTTGATTTGGATTTTGATTTTTTCTGATATTGAATTTGTTTTTTTTTTTTTGGAATGTGGTTTAGGTGGGTGGGTAGATCTGGGTATTCGGTGGTGGGTTGTAGTGGTGGTGGGTTGTGGGTAGTTGTGGGTTAGAGGGGTTTCGTGGGTGGGGATCTGGGTTGTGGGGGTTTTGTGGGTGGGGATCTGGGTTGTGGGGGCAGGGGGTGGGCTGGTGGGTGGGGATCTGGGTTGTAGGAGTTTTGTGGGTGGGGATCTGGGTTATGGGGGCAGGGGGTGGCCTAGTGGTGGGGGTGGTGGGTGGGGCCTTTTTTATTATTATTTTTTTCTATTAAATTTTCCGACGGAAATTTCCGTCGAAAGGTAGTAGATTCCGATGGAATTTTCCGTCGGAACAGGAATATTCCGACGGAAAATTTCGTCGGAAGCTTGGCATGTTGCGACGGAATTTTCTGTCGGAAACTTGCGACAGACTTCCCAATCAAGTCAAACTTGACTCCGACAGAACATAATCCGTCGAAATAGACCTTTCCGACGGAATTTCCAACGGAATATCGCAAAATTCCTACAAAGCGTAATGCGACGGTGCTTTCCGACGGAATTTCATGGTGTTCCGACGGATTTTTTCCGTCGTTGATTGACAGTTTTCTAGTAGTGGAACTTTTTTAAATTGCATTTGATGGTGGAAATAGAACATAGTTATAGGATATATTTATTAAAAGTAATGATTAATTTTGTATATATCAAAATATTAGAATTCTATCGATAATAAAAATCTATACAACAATTTTATCTTAAAAATCTATCCAAAACTCGATTACTTAGTATCATATGTATCACAATATTACCTATTTTTCGCCTACGTGGCGCGACACTTAGCGAAAAACTAGAATGCCAAGTATCGTTGTCTCGTGGCCTGGTTATGAGACCGGCTTTATATATTAGTGATATGATACTAATTTGGTGCCTGGGCAATGCCCAGATGGTAGATAAGATTTAGGATAAACTTTTGGCGTGAATGTTAAATACAGTTATATATTCACTTTTGATAATTCATATAGTAGTGTACTTTTTATAGTTTTGTTTGTAAATATATATCTATATTATTGTTGACTTGAAATTATTTTTATTAAACTTAAATTATTTATACTGAACTGAAAGTATTTTTAGCAAACTAAATTTTTTTACTGATTAGAACTTATTTTTACATATTCTCTATTTTTTTTTAATAAATTAAATATGTTTATGTTATTATTAACTTGAAATTATTTTTATTGAACTTAAATTACTTTTACTCAATTGAAAGTATTTTTTAGCAATATTCACTATTATTTTTTAAAATAAATTAATATATAATAAATAGATCTAATTTAAAAGAACATTTTAAAACGAATTTTATGATGGAAATAGAACCGAGGTATAGGATATTTATTAAAAGTTATGATTAACTTTGTATATATATATATATATATATATATATATATGAAACATTAGCAGTATATTGGCAACAAAACTCCATACGACAAGTTATCTTAAAAAATCTATCCAAATTTATCTTCCTTACCATCATATGAGTCACAATAATACCTAATTGCCGTCTACGTGGCGTGACACTTGGCGAATAACTGGAATGTCAAGTGTCGCTGTCTTGTGGCCTGGCTGCGAGACCGATTTTATTTATTAGTGATATGTTATATATATATATATATATTGTGACACATATGATACTAAGTAAGCGGATTTTGGATAGATTTTTTAAAATAAAAATGTAGTATAGAGTTTTATTATCGATATACTTCTAATAGTTCTAACATACTAAATTAATCATAACTTTTAATAAAAAAAATATCCTATAACTCGGTTCTATTTCCATAATAAATTCATTTTATAAAGTTCCTTAAAATAAGATCCATTTATAATATATTTAATTTATTTTTAAAAAATAATAGAAAATCAGTAAAAATAAGTTGTAATGAGAAAAAAAAAATTAGTTTGGTAAATCTAATATATATAAATAAAGTAGGCATTTTTTAAGAGCATTCGGCGCGCCACATAAGCAAAGATATATTTTCTACCAATTAAAAATTAGATTTCTATCTTATTTTGGAATTAAAAAATTCGTTTGCCACCTAAACAAAAGTGACGAATGAGATTTAAGAATTTTGCCACGTTTTATTAGGTCATCAATTGCTGGTTAGTTCTTAGCCTAATTTTTAAAACCCATGTTTAAATGTATATTTGTGATTATTGATTAAATTATGTTTATTTGGGATACTTAATGATTTTATGTTTATGTTTTGTTTACTGAATTTTGTTTTTACATGCAGATCTAATTTAATCAGAGAATTAAATTCGAGCAAAAATATTTGGAATATCAAAGTACGAGTTTCTCGCTTGATAATCTTATTGGATGAGGAGGTATTATATTTTTATAAAGCGTTTACATTATTAAATCTTTTAATGAACCTTTTAGTTTTTATCAATTAATTTTATGATTAAAACAAATTTTTTGTGATTTAGGTAGCTTAATTAAGTCATAAAATTAACTTATTTTTTTAATTTTAATTACAGGGTGATTACGTTCCCTCAATTAAAGTCAACTTTGTTCTACAATTTTTTTCAAAATTGATTATTATAATTTTATTTTTATTTTTGATTTTGTTCTATGAGTAATGATTTAGGATTTAAATTATTTTAAAATAAAAATTATTATCTTTTCACATTAAAGATTTTATGCTAATATGTAATCAATGAAATATCATATTTACATTTTTTTTAAAGATATCATATTATTGTCATATAACCAATAACAACGAATAAAATACAAAATAACAATAAATTAAGTGGCATTATAAATTACATTAAAAAAAATATACTTTTTGTTTCGGGGTTTTCTGATGTCCTGCGGAAGAGTTACAATTCCGAGACTGGAACCGGACGCCTGTACCTGCAAAACAAACGGATGCTCCGGATGATTGGAGATCCGCCTCCGACGGTCAAGTTAGTACTTGATTAAGGAGTAATTAATGCGGAAATAAAAGTGATTGGGTCTCTCTAGGTGAGAGTGTTAAATGTGCGTAATCCCCCTTAATGAGGATTAATGGAGGTATTTATAACCCTGGGAAACGTGCCAATCCTAGGTTTAGGTTAACCTAGGGCTGATTGGGCTTCCCTTGGAAGTTGGGCCTAGGTGGCCGGTTTCTCCATTAGGCATGGAGGATGCCACGTGTCATGACATAATAGGTCCAGGGTTGACAAATAGGCGTGTGCCACGTGGCAAACCCTGACAGTCCCAACTGGGGGACACTTGGCAGGACCTGATTGGCCCATGTGGCGCATTCCAATTGGTGGGAGCAAAATCCCCTAATCATTTTCCCCTCACAGGTGGCACGTGACTGGTCACGTGTTACCTGTGACAGGTGTCGCACTGTGACAAGCGACGACTTGCTACAGGTGTCACTCGGCGAAAGGCCGAGAGATTCTCCCGCCCAATTTTTGAATTTTGGAAGTGACCCTTCGACTTCTCACTTCGCCTATATAAGGGGGTGTTGACTTCAGTCATTTTCACATTTTTTAGAGAGAACATTCGGACCCCTGAACTTGCTCTGACATTTCGGACCCTTTCTGCCTACCGCCTGCTCTGACAAGCCGACTACACAAGATTTCCAGAACTCCGTCAACTTCACTCGTTCAGGTAACCGTCGGTTCTCTTACTCTTAATTTTTTCTTTATTTTATTCTTTTTTGAAATGGCACCACGGAAGCACACGACACGACCTAGGTTAGTGATCAGCCGGTCACCGGGGACGGCTGAATCTAGGACTAGGAGTGCCGCCTGCCCTTTTCCGGACCCATCTTTGCCCTATATACAAAGTCCGACTGTCTCTGTGTCTATGCAGAACATGATGGCCAGAACAAAAAGAACTGCTAGGATTTCGAACTCAGACGACTCCTTCCACAGGGTGCCGATTAGTGAAACATCTGACCAGGCGCCAGATGTGGAAGTGAACCAAAGGGGCTTGAAAGCCGACAGTTCTGAGGGAGGAGTCAAAGTGACCCCTTCCAATTTTACAGTTGACAAGTCTACATTCTCTCCTGCTCCTTTTGAAGGAGTGGAGGCGGGCCCCTCTGGGAGAGGGGAGGAGTCGTCCTCTTCGGACTCGTCAGAGGACGAATCCGAGTCTAGCTCTTCTGGTCATGCTTCTCTGGACACAGAAGAGAAAAACAGCCGTCTACAAGAGGCGAGGCTTTCTCACGCAGTTGAGAAGGGGGACAATTGGGCGGAGCCATCCGCCTCTTACCGAGAGCAAATTACCCCCTACTACTGCACTGTCCCACGGGGCCGGATTACGGCCATGCAAGAGAAAGTGGGGAGCTTTATTGCGAACCACACAATGGGCCCCAGCTTTTTAGTTTTCGTGCCGGATCCAGAAGACACAGTCGTCTGGCCGGCTGGTACTAGTTATGATGGCGCCTGCTTTGGCTGCTACGAGGCGGCCATCAGGGCTGGGCTGCGCTTCCCATTACATCCGGCTGTTCAGCGGATCTTGGATGGGTATGGGTTGGGGTTATGACAGTTAGCCCCAAACTCCTGGGTCAACGTACTCGGCTATGTGGCCAGGTGCGAACTGCACGGGGTGGAGCCAAACTTCGAGGCTTTCGCCCACATGAACTACCTCAGCCGGACCCCTAAGGCAGGCGGTACCGGCTGGTATCAATTGACGAGCCACAGAGGCTACCTCATGACAAGAGGTAAAGCAAACAAGTGGAAGGATTGGCGAAACACCTTCCTTATCATTGAAAGTTCAGACACAGAGCTGAACAAGCGCTTCAACAAGTGGAACAGGAATCCGCCTCTTCTTGCAGGCGGCTGTAGTATGCCGCCTGTTCCCCCCAAAGCCAAGAAAGAGATTCTGGATAAAGAACTCTTTAAAGTAGAGTCGAGGGTCGACTCTACTACAGGGGTACGAGAGTAAGTACCCCTGTACTGCGTCCCGAGCTTCAAATGGCTCTATGACGAGTACTTTCTGGCCGCCTGTGGCCTTAGCAGTCGGTGTTCAAGAGGTAGCCGGCCTGTCGAATACTCTGTTTTTCCATGCATTACTGTTATGACTTTTTATTAACTTTGCTATTTGTTTTTGCAGCGGACGCAATGAGCAAAATTACCGCCTCCAAGACTGCGGCGGCCATGTTGCGAGCCTCCATCATGCAACAGTCCTCAACCGACTCCCCCAACAAGGGGCGCCCTTGGTGAGCTTCGAACCTTTCACTCTTTTTTTGGAGTTGGGTTTATGCATATACTGACCGAGTGTGTTTTTTTTTTTTTAGGCGGGCACTCCAAGTGCCTCTTCTTCCCAACAGCCGGACTCCAAGACCCGGAGGACGACTGTTGCGAGCTCTCCTGGTTCTGCCAGGAAACATGCGGCGGCTGAGAAACAGCCGTCCACTCCTTCTAAAACTCCAATCGGGCCGCCTAGAAGTATGAAGCTGTCCTTGTGAATTTAGACTTGCTCCCTTCTTTACTAGGTCTAACTCGTTTGTTTATGATTGATGCAGCCGACCCTAAGGAGCCGGACTTGGTCGAGGTGGCCAAGTCTATGATCAAAGCCGTCCCTCCAGCTGAAAGGGAGGCGGTCAGGGGATTCGGCACCCTTGACCTAGACGGGATTGCAGGGGTCCTTGCTGAGGTATACTTAGCATATTTTTGGGTTATTTAAATTCCAGGACGCCTGTTTTTTGTTTGGAAACTGACGCCTGTTCCCTTTTACTTAGGCCCTGCTCCGAGTGAACGGCCTTCGCAAGCCGCTTGACAGGAAGAACAAAGAGGTAAAGGCTGCAAAAGCTATGGCCGCCTCTGACTGTGATAAGGCAAAGTTTCAAATTGCCCAAAATGAGATTTTGACAATTGATATTCTTTATTATCAGGCGCAGGCTACTTCTGCCATTCGGGCTCAATTAGAGGCGGCCCAGAAGAAAAATAATGAGCTGGAGGCGACCATCAACAATCTCAAGGCCGAGCTGAGACCTCTTCGCCAAAAAATGTCCTCATACGACACCTTGGAGAAATCCTTGGCGCACGTTAAGGAACGCCTGGTGACCCAGGAGAAGAGTCTTACTTAGGAGCTCTCGGCAAAGGCCGAGCAAGAAAAGAAAGAGCTGGTCCGGGAGATGATGGAAGACTCTGCTCAAATCCAGCACCTGACCTGAGGCCGCCTCTTCCCTAATGCCGACTTTTCCTCCTGGGAAAAAACGTACCGCTAGTGTTCTGATAGATATAATCAAGAGATCCTGGCGGCTGCTGAGGACGAGGCGTTGGAGGAGGAGGAGCCGGTAGTGGCGCTTGTGCCGCTTGGGGGTGATGCATCGAAGAAGGATGCAGCTGAAGCCGAGTCTAGCAAAAAGAGTGCTGACTAGGCGGCAACTGCTATTATTGAAGATCTGCCCCCTTCTTAAGCTTTATGTCTTCTTTTCACGGCCTGCGTGCCGTTTGTTTCTATTTACCCGGCCAGGGGGCCGGGGTTCTGAATATTTTGCCGGTCTTCATGACCGGCTTCCTTTTGTATCTTTTACCCGGCCAAGGGGCCGGGGGTATGAATGTTTATGCCAGTCCTTCGAATTTGTTTCGTTTTGAATTTGTTAAAATTTGTTAAAATTTGTTAAGTATCGAAACTCTGATATCCAATTGCATACTTATACCGACTGTTTTGCATGGCCGATAGTTGCGGACAGATACAAGGTAGTTAATCACACCACCTATGCCCCTGGACGACTGGTTGTCTGTTTCCAGGCTAAGCGATCAGTCGGCCACTTTAAAGACTGGATCCCCTTTATCCAAGTAGGAAGGTGGTTTCCTACCTACCTTGCTTTTTTTGTTGTTTTTTTTTAAGCTAGAGACTCTAGTCGGTCCAGGCCGACTATTTCCCGCCACATTTAACCTAGTGTGAACAGGCACTGTATGAACACCTTTTTAGTCTCATACTAAATTTTTAAGGAGTGACCAAGTAAACATGATTGTTACCTAGTCGCCGGGTAACTGAGTAGTAGAGGTATCAAGCGGTGGGTACCGGTTGCTCCCCTTTATTTGCCAATGTTTGTTGGCTATTAACTCACAAGATACCGACTGTTCTTATCCCAAGTAGTTCAGTCGGTTGGTTGACACGGATGGTTACTGCGAACACTTGTTTGACCTGATTAGTCAGTTAAGTGAGGGGTAGCCTTGTCCGGGAAACGGCTACGTGGTTGTCTTGGTTAGACAGTCGTATAGGTGACTTGTAATGATTTTATAGAACAATGTTCCACCCAAAAGGGAGCTGCTCTCTGCGACGAATTTCATCCAGATGGATGCCGTCGGACGCCTACTATAATGTTGGGACAGGTCGAATTGAACTTATATTTGGATCAGTTGGCTTGGCGCCTGGTCTGATCATTTTAGCTATGAGCCTTTGATAGTTCTTGGTGAACTGTGTTATGGGAGGGTAGCCGGTTGTATGAAACAAGCGGTGTGCCCCTCTTAAGTAAGAATGAAAAATAAACATGGAGAGTAGCCGACTGTTTGTCAGTAGGCATGCCCTTCTTAGTTAAGAATGAAAAATAAACATGGAGAGTAGCCGACTCTTTGTTAGTAGGCATGCCCCTCTTAGTACAAAATTGAATGAAACATCAAACTTTTATTAAGTAGCCCTCGACTATCTACATTATTCAAAAGAAATATTTCTTAAGATTATCTACATTCCAGGTTCGAGGCAATGGTTGGCCGTCTGGTGTTTCCAGACGGTAGGTACCGTCCCTGACCTCTTCATAGATTCGGTAGGGTCCTTCCCAGTTGGGAGTTAATTTGCCAGACTCATTATCCCTACCAATTGCTTCCATTTTTCTAAGTAAAAAGTCCCCCACTTTGAGTGGACGCCTGTGTACTTTTTTGTTGTATGATGTAGTCATTCTCAGGCGGTAAATTTCATGGCGCAAGACAGCATTGCCCCTCCTTTCTGGGAGTGAGTCTAATGCCAGGCGCATGGCTTCCTAGTTTGCCTCTTCGTCATATAACATTACTCGAAGAGTCGGCTCGTAGTGTTCAATTGGAAGAACAGCTTCCGCACCATAAGTTAGGAGGAATGGAGTTTCTCCAGTCGCCCCTTTTTCAGTCGTCCTAATGGCCCAGAGAACATGTGGTAATTCATCCGCCCATAGGCCGCCTGCTCGTTCAATCTTTTTCTTGAGATCGTCTGAGATGATTTTATTAAAGACTTCTACCTGGCCGTTTGCTTGTGGACGGCCGACTGATGCAAAGTGGTGTGCAATTCCTTGGTCACACAACCAGCTTTTGAGAACAGGCGTCTCAAATTGGGGACCATTATCAAAAACCATAGACATGGGAACCCCAAACCGAGTGATGACATTTTTCCAGATGAATGAAATTACATCCTTCGTCTTGATTCCCTTTACAGCCTCCGCCTCCACCCATTTAGTGAAGTAGTCGACTGCAACAAGTATGTACCTCCTTCCGCCTGTAGCAGGCGTATAGGGACCCAGAATATCCATGCCCCACTTAGCAAACGGTAGTGGGCTATGAATGGTAGTAAGGTCAGTAGCCGGACGGTGAATTAGTTTTCCAAACCTTTGGCACTTGTCACATTTTTTCACCATCTCCATTGCATCTGCTTCTAAAGTAGGCCAAAAGTAGCCCTGCCGCCTTGTCCGTTGAGCAAGCGACCTACCGCCTATATGGGAAGCGCAGTAACCAGAGTGAAGATCGTCTAGTATCTCTCGTCCCTTTTCTAGAGTAACACACTTTAAGTAGGGTTGAAGGTACCCTCTTTTGTGAAGTTCTCCCTTTATCATTTCAAAACTGGCTGCCCGTTTTTTCAGCGCTGCCGCCTGGTGATGATCATCCGGCAGGGTACCGTCTGTCAGATATGCCCTAATTGGATCCATCCAGGTTGAGCTTCTGTCTAAGATTCCAATAGGGTCTTCCTCGATGCTTCTCTTCTCCATTACTTCCCAAAAAACAGTTCGAGGAGTATCACAAGAGGCGGACGATGCTAATTTTGAAAGTGCATCCGCCTGGTTGTTTTCTGATCTCGGCACTTGAGTCAGATGAAAATCTTCAAGGGATCCGACTGCCTGTCGTAACGCCTGTAAATACTTGATCATGACCGGATGGGTTGCTTCGTATTCACCATTATACTGACTCATTATCAATTGTTAATCGGAACAGGCGTCTATCTTTCGTGCCCCTGCCGCCTTGCACATGCGGATTCCGGCTAGTAAAGCTTCATATTCTGCCTCATTGTTTGAGGCCTGAAAACTGAAGCGTAGAGCATACTCGTACCTGTCGCCCTCTGGAGACTGACATATGACCCCTGCTCCACAACCATTTGAATTAGAGCTGCCATCCACATATACCTTCCAGACTTGTTCTGGATCTCGAGAATCAGGGAGACGAGTCATCTCAACAATAAAGTCAGCAAAGGCTTGCCCCTTCACTGCTTTTCTAGGCTCGAAAGTAACTTCGAGGCTCTGTATTTCTATGGCCCATTTGATCATCCGGCCTGACGACTCCATGGTGGTCAGTGGCCGCTTGATAGGTTGATCTGTATACACGGCGACTGCATGTGCCAAAAAGTAGGGCTTCAATTTTTTAACAGCCATGAAGAGCGTAAGACCAAATTTCTCCACTAAAGGATACCTCAACTCGGCATTTTTTAGTACATGACTGACAAAGTAGACCGGTAGCTGACAGCCGTCTCTTTCAGCAAGAAGAACATCGCTTAACGTATGATCAGAGACGACCAGGTACATGTAGAGTACTTCTTTGGGCAAAGGGCTGACCAGCCTCGGCAAGGAATGCAAGTGAACTTTCAATTTCTGGAAGGCCGCCTCAGCATCCGGCCCCCATTCAAACCTTGCCTTCTTCTTAATGGCTTGGAAGAAATATAAGCATTTGTCGCCTGATCGGCTTAGAAATCTTCCCAAGGCCGCCAGACAACCTGTTAACTTCTGAACCTCTCGGACGGTACGAGGCGACTGCATGTCGATGACCACCTGCACCCTCTCAGGGTTCGCCTCTATTCCTCTCTGATTGATAAGGAATCCGATAAATTTCCCAGACTCAACTCCAAATACACATTTCTTGGGATTGAGCATGACATGGTGCCACCTGAGTGTGGCGTAAGTTTCTCGGAGGTCCGACAGATGATCTATCTGAAGCTTAGACTTGACAATCATATCATCAATGTATGCCTCGACGTTTCTCCCAATCTGATCAAAGAAAACAGTGTTTATCATTCGCTGGAAGGTGGCCGGGGCATTCTTAAGACCGAACGGCATGACCGTGTAACAGTATAACCCTTGATCAGTGACGAAGGCTGTCTTCTCCTGATCTTTCTTCCATAGAGGAATTTGATGGAAACCAGAGTAGGCGTCCATAAAGCTCATCAAAGCATGGCCGGCTGTTGAGTCGACCAGGTTATCAATTTTAGGCAGAGGGTAACTGTCTTTGGGGCATGCCTTGTTTAAGTCTGTGTAGTCTACACACATTCGCCAGGTGCCATTCGACTTTTTAACAAGCACCACATTTGCAACCCTGTCTGGGAAGTAACATTGCCGAATGAACCCTGCATCAAGTAATTTTTTAACTTCGGCGGCTGCCGCCTGACTTCTTTCTTCGCCATGGTTCCGTTTCTTCTGCCTTACCGGCTTCTTTTTCGGATCCACAGCCAGTTTATGTACCGCCAGGTCAGGACTAATGCCTGGCATTTCGTGGACTTCGAATGCAAAGATGTCCTTGTATTCTTTCAATAGTTTGTGAAAATCGTCACCCAGGACTCTCAGAGCAGTCGTCCCAACTTTGACTGTTCGCTCAAGACGTGAGTCGTCTAAGATCAAGTCCGTATGCTCACCAGCCGGCTGAGGGCGGAATTCATCCGACCGCTCCTCTGTCAATGATTGCTATTTTCTGTCCTTTCTTGCGGCCCCCGTCTGGGCTGCCTTTCTCTTCTTGTCGCCTGCTTCTTGAACAAGCGCACTCTCCTTGACATTGTCAAGGTCTGTTTTTCCACCACTTGACCCAGCGGCCATAACAGTGGGCTTGATATCCGAGAGATAGCACTCTCGGGCCATCCTCTGATCTCCCCTTAGGGACCCGACTGTTCCATTATCCCTCTCAAACTTGAGCAACATAAGAGATGGGATTATAACAGCCTTGGAATTATTCAAGGTTGGTCGTCCCAGAATCATGTTGTAGGCCGAGAGTTCTTCTACTACCAGGAACCGGACTACCATGTGTCGTCCTTCCCCTTTTTCACCCAGGCGGATGGGTAAATCCACTCGTCCCACTGGGTAGACGACTCCTCCTCCAAACCCTACTAAAGGGTGGGATGCCGGATGTATGCAATCAGTCTGATATTTTAGTTTTGACAGACATTTGCTACTGATAAGATCTAAGGAGCTTCCAGTATCTATAAGGATTCGGCCAACTCTCTGGTTGGCCACTTTACATTCAATAACGATAGGGTCGTCATGCGGCCCCCTTACCCCTCCTAGATCTTCTTCAGTGATGACAATCTCAGGAAATGAATATTTGGGGGGCCGTTCTTGGTGAACGGAATTTACATCTAGCCGCCTGATATTGTCTTTGTTGCCCCTAATAGTGGGACCGCCTCCTGCGAAGCCGCCTGCAATGGTGTAGACGACTGCATCATCTGTATCAGAGCTGTCGGCCTGTTGACTCTTTTTGGCCGACTGCTTTTTCGAGGAAGTGTTCCCCGTAGATTTCTTGACATAAGAGTCAAGATCGCCTTGCTCAGCCAGGCGGTCCAGATACCGCATGAGACGGATGCATTCGTTGGTGTGATGACCAACATCTTCATGATAATCACAGAATTTTTCTTGGTTCCGGTTGCTTGCAAAACCCTTCATGGGGACCGGCTTCTCAATTGAGATCCGTCCCTTGATTTCCTTTAGGATAGCTTGGCTATCCTTGTTAAACGCATACTTTGGGGAGTATGGTTTGAATTCTTTTTTCTTCTTCTGGGCCGGCTGTTTAGAGGAATCAGCCGCCCAGACCTCTTTTCTTTTCTTCTCATCTTTGTTCGACAACTGTTTCTGTCGTCCTTCTTTTTTGTCAAACCTTTTCCCGTCTAACTGTTTTGTACTACAAAGATCAGTCGCCTGTATATAGGCTTTCGCTTCAATCAAGGCCTCTTGAAGAGTCGCCACCCTCTTTCGGACAATCAAATTTGAATGTCGATCCGTCTTTGAGGCCTCTGAAAAAGTCAGTATAGGCTACCTCATCCGGTAACCCTTGAATCTGTATTCTCATCAGGTTAAACCGCCTGATGTAAGAACGAAGCCCCTCCTTCTCGCCCTGCTGAATCGTTCCTAAATCAAGGGTCGTCTTCTTCGCAGGTATGTTCATGGCAAAGTTGGAGGTGAATAAGTAAGCAAGCGTCCTGAAGTTATTCACACAACCAGTCGGCAGGTTGCCGAACCATTGTTGTGCGATTCCTTTGAGAGTCGCTGGGAAACACCTGCACCAAGTGGGATCATCCAACCCTTGAAGGTACATCAGGTTGGTGAATGCCATCAAATGGTCTTCTGGGTTAGTAGTGCCGTCATAGGCGCGTACTAATACATTTTTCACTTTGGCCAGCTGAGTGGCTTCAGCAATTTCCTTGGAGAAGGCCGACGGCTGTTCCCCAAGTCTAAGCAACCGTAGCTGCCAGTCCATAGGTTGGACATTCTTTGCTGCATGCCCACCAAACAGAGGTGGCTGCAAAAAATATTGTTGTTGCGGTACAAATGGTAAGTTTGGTACCGCCTGGTCACTATGAAAGCCGGACTGACGGGAGGTGCCGCCTGACTGACTCTCATGATACGACTGAGTATACTTCATCGAGGTATTGCGTAGACTGTCTTGGAAGTCTGAAGTAGAGGCCGACTCTGACAATCGGTCATTCTTCTTCTGTTCTAGCAATAGCCGAGCATTTGTGTATGTTTTCTTCGACCCGTCCGCCTGAATATGACGAACAGGTTTCCTCTTTCCTGGAGTAGGAAAGCGGTACTTTGTGAAATCAAGGGCCGGCGGCTCCCACTTCCTAGAGTTAGGATGAGGGGTCGCCTCTCGCCCTTGAACTGGCTTCCTCTTCCCTGAAGTGGAAGGTTTCTTAGCCGACTGCTCCTTGGCCAGAGCAGGCTTCTTGTTGAGCAAGTCTTGAATCTCTCCCTTGAAGCCCCTCATAAAGGTCATGAGTTCGTTTCTTGTAATGGGAGCAGACCCATCAGCCGGTTGCTGCTGAACAGGCGGTGCGCCGGCTGGATCACTGAGTCCAGTTTGAAGATGCTCCCGTTCCCTCCTTTCGGTATGACGGGTGCGTCGGGCCCTTAGGGTCCCGTCTGAAGCTGTGTGAGCTTCAACTTCAAATTCTTCCTCAGTATCATGGTCCGACTTTGAGGGTCGTCTAGGGGACGCCTCTCTTCAGGAGTCGGTACAGACGTGGATGCCATCTCAGAAGTACTCTCCCCACAAACGGCGCCAAGATGTTTCGGGGTTTTCTGATGTCCTGCGGGAGAGTTACAATTCCGAGACTGGAATCGGACGCCTGTACCTGCAAAACAAACGGATGCTCCAGATGATTGGAGATCCGCCTCCGACGGTCAAGTTAGTACTTGATTAAGGAGTAATTAATGCGGAAATCAAAGTGATTGGGTCTCTCTAGGTGAGAGTGTTAAATGTGCGTAATCCCCCTTAATGAGGATTAATGGAGGTATTTATAACCTTGGGAAACGTGCCAATCCTAGGTTTAGGTTAACCTAGGGCTGATTGGGCTTCCCTTGGAAGTTGGGCCTAGGTGGCCGGTTTCTCCATTAGGCATGGAGGATGCCATGTGTCATGACATAATAGGTCCAGGGTGGACAAATAGGCGTGTGCCACGTGGCAAACCCTGACAGTCCCAACTGGGGGACACTTGGCAGGACCTGATTGGCCCACGTGGCGCATTCCAATTGGTGGGAGCAAAATCCCCTAATCACTTTTGTAATTTGTTATATCATTTTAATTGAATTATTATTTGTTTTTTTTTTGTCTGAAATTATTAAATTGTAAAATAAATCAAATAATTATTTAAAAAAAATGAGAATTCGTGCATCACATGGTATTATTCAACCAATTAAAAGTTAGATTTGTATTTTGTTTTAGAATTAAAAAATTCACTCGCCACATAAGCAAAAGTGACGAATGAAATTTAAAATTTTTGCCGCGTAGGTAAAAATGACGAATAATGATTTATTATTCAAATTATTTTAAAATTAAAATTATCTTTTTTAAAAGATGATCTTTTGATATTAGGATTTAAATTAAAAAAAAAACTATAAATTATACAATTATTATATACAAACACTTTAAAATTAAATATTTGAAAAAGGAAAATATATGTTCATTTTGTTTTTAAGAAAACGTTCAATCAATTTTTTTTAAAAAAAATTTAAAATAAATATAAATTATTAATAATTAACTAATATTCTTCAATTTTTTTTCAAAAAAATCAATATTCCTCAAAATAAATAAATAATAATAACGTTCAGTCTTTATCAATATTCTTCAAAAAAAAATAAAAACAATAATGTTTAATTTTTATCTTATCTAGCAACCCATTTCATGATTAGATAAAATTGTTATAAGAGATTTATTTGCTACTCCACAAATATATAAGATAGGATGATATTAAAGATTTGTATACATCCTCTCAAAAATATAATTTTGTTTTTTTTTCAATTGTAAATGGACAATATATATATATTATACAAAAAACACAAACATGCGAATATTATTTATCTACACTTTTTCATGGTGTGAATTTTTTTCTGGTCTAATTTGTTGATTAACAAAAAATATTGGAAATAATGTAAGTATATCAAGGCTTCTGATGGTAAACAAAATAAATTGATTGTTATTCATTATTTTATAAATGTATGTTTTGTTTTATTTTACCTAATCTAATTATGTTACTTACCGTATTAAATTTTGTTAAACAACTTAATTGTAACTTAATATTAATTATTTTGTATTTGAAGGGATTATGTCCATGCGCCAATTGAAAGAAATTATTGGAAAAGTAAGGTTATTTATTTAAATTCACTCGCCACCTAAGAAAAAGTGACAAATAAGATTTAAGAATTTTGCCACGTAGTTAAAACAACGAATAGCGATTTTAATTTATTTAAAAAAAACTAAAAATTATTATAAAATAATCATCTTTAGATATAGGATTTATATATCTAAGATAAATCTTGATAGTGTTTATGATAAGAAATAAAAATTATTCCTTAATAATAAATAAATTAAAATTTGTGATGCATACCATTATAAATTGACGCATCCTACAACATCAACAAAATTTCATATCAATACAAAACCAAATCAAGCGAATTTTGTGTCAGTTTTAGTCATCAATGACTGAGTAATTCTTAGCTTAATTTTTTAAATCCATGTTTAAATGTATATTTGTGATTATTGCTTACATTGTGTTTAATTGGAATACTTAACGATTATTATATGTTTATGTTTTGCTTACTAAATTTTTTTTCTTACATGCAGATCTGATTTAATCAGAGAATTAGATTCGAGCAAAAATGATTGAAAAATCAAAGTACGAGTTGCTCGCTTGATGGTCCTATTGGATGAGTAGGTATTATATCTTTATAAATTGTTTACATTTATTAAATTTTTTTTATAAACCTTTGTAGTTTATATTAATTTATTAGAACAAATTTTTTGTGATTAGGTAGCTTAATCAAGTCATCAAATTAACTTAATTTTGATTACGTTCATACCCCAATTAAAGCCAACTTTGTACAATTCGTCCAAAATTGATTGAAAGAAAAGATTACTCAATTAAATACTTTTCATTCGTGACAAATAAGAAGCAATATTGCACGCATTGTCAGTGACAACAAAATAATGATTCAATTTTCCAAAATACTATTGTTCGGGCGATTAGGGACGATGAAAAAATTCAAATGCATAGATTTGATTTTGTACAATAACAATTTTTAGATCAATTTCACAACAATTTTTCACTTCCTGGTAAATATATTGATTTATTTTATAAGACTATAACGGTTAATTTTATATAATTTTTTTTTCGCTAACATGTTTTATTTATCCACTTTTATTAGATGGAAGAGATATGGGTGTGAACGAAGTAGGTGATTCTATTGAAAAAAAAGATAAATAGTATACATGTTTTTATTATTTATTATTATTTCTATTTTTAAAAAAAACAACTAATAATGATTTTGGATTTAAATTATTCAAAAAGTGAAAAAAAATTATCTTTTCATATTAAAGATTTTAACCTAATATGTAATCGATAAAATATCATATTTACAATTTTTTTTTAGATATCATATTTACAATTTATTCATATTATTAAATTCAGTTGTTATATAACCAACAAGGAATAAAATACAAAACAACAATACATAAAGTCGCATAATAAATTACATTAAAAAAAAAACTATACTTTTGTAATAGTCAATAACACTTTAATTAAATTATTATGTATTTTTTTTTGTCTAAAATTATTAAATAGTAAAATAAATCAAATAACTATATATATATATAAACTTAGAGTCTTTAGGAAAATATCTTTTCTTGAGATTTATGTATGAAAATAAAATCGTGCATCGCCACCTAGATAAAAGTAACGAATTAGATTTGATATATCTAAAATTTTAATGCCACGTAGATTATAATCCACGAATTAAATTATTTTAATGTAAAAAATAAAGTAAAAATATAAGAAAGATAAATTTATTAATTCAATACTACGAGTATAAGAAATCCAAAAAAAATATACTACAAAATATTTAAATGTAAACGCTTATAATAAAGTTTGAAACCTATCATATAAGATAAATTTTGATAGTATTTATGATAAGAAATACAAAGTGTTCGTTAATTATAATTAAATTAAAATTTGTGATACCTTCCATTATAAATTGACACATCATATGACACAAACAAAATTTTGTATCAATAAAAAACCCCATCAAGCGAATTTTGTGTTAGTAATTTTGTGTTAATTTTTGGTCATCAATGGTCGGGTAATTTTTAGCCTATTTTTTAAAATCCTATGTTTAAATTAGTATTTCTAATTATTACTTACATTGTATTAATTTGGTATACTCAACGATTATATGTTTATGTTTTTATTTACTAAATGTTTTTTTACATGTAGATCTAACACATCATACGACACAAATAAAATTTCGTATCAATACAATACCCCCATCAAGCGAATTTTGTGTTAGTAATTTTGTGTTAGTTTTAGGTCATCAATGTCCGGGTAATTTTTAAATTTTTATTAGTTACATTGTATTTATTTAGGATACTTAACAATTATTTGTTTATGTAATGGCATACGATTAGATGTTGTATACTTAATATGTGGATGTCTTTGGTTATTTTTAGAGATGATGAAAAAATTCCAACGCATAGATTTGATTCTATATCGCAACAATTTTTCATATATTGGTAAATATATTGATTTATTTTAGATAAATGTAAAGATTTAATTTACATCAATTTCAGTTTGGCAAACATTTTTATCCATTGATGCAGTAGGTTAGTTGTGGACGAGGTTGGTGATTCTATTTAAATAAAAGATATGGTAAAACAATGAATAATGATTTAGGATTTAAATTATTAAAAATTTATCATTTCACATTAAAGATTTTATATAAAGGAAAAAATATCATATTTACAATTTATTTATATTTAATAAATTCATTATAAATTATAGTAAAAAAAAATATTAAACTTTTGTTGTCTGAAATTATTAAATACAATAAATCAAATAATCAAAAGTAGATGAAAAAACCGTGCATCGCACGGGCTTCCATCTAGTATACTTTTAATTCAGTAAAAATATCCCTACTTTTATTGTCCCTTATCATGCAATATCAAATCCCACTTCCTATGATTGTCAAGCATATTCACACATGCTTAAGTAGGCGCGCTTCACTTGATGTCTATAGATAGTTTTATAAACCGTACTAGCAACAACTTCCCAATTCTTTTGATAAAACAAGGCTTGAAATCCATTCGGCCGGGGGCCTTTAAGGCACTCATCTCCTTCATAACTACTTCAATGTCACCGTTAGAATAAAGTCTGACTAGGCTGCTCCAATCCTGTGGGAGTAGTTCAGGAGTGACTTCTTGTGGCACTTCAAAGTAAGTTGGCTCCCCTTCTTCTGTAAAAAGGTTCAAAAAACATTTAACAATATGATTCTGTGTCTCCAATTTGTCATTGAGCCATTCATCTTCATCATTTTTTATCGCCACGATTTTATTTTTCCACCTTCAACGATTGTGCTGAGGTGAAAAAATGTAGTATTGCTATCTCCATTTTTTAACCAATCCATCTCGACTTTTGATACCAGATTAACTCTTCTCTTTCAAGCACCGCATCTAGTTCTCTACAAAATCAAGCCTCGAGTTTAAATAGTCCTCTGTCAGTCCTCTTTGCCAACTTCTTTTAGATATCTGCTATATGTGCTAACAGGGTTCTTTTCTGTTTAAAAGTGTTCCCAGACACATCCCGGTTCCAATGTTGAAGTTTTGTGGATAGCTTGGACAAAGTAGGCATGAGATCTCCTTCCGTATCCCATTTTTCGTGCACAAAGTTCTTGAAGTTTTCATGACATAACCAAGTAGCCTGGAATCGAAAAGGGTGATGCAATGATTGAAAGAGCAAAAATCTATTAGGAGATATGAAGATTGGACAATGGTTAGAGTGAAATGCCGGAAGATGCTTCATTGAAGCTTGGTCAAGCCTCATAGCTCAGCGATCATTATAGAGAGCCTTATCTAACCTGGTACTTCGTCTTGTCTCTAGGTTGTGGCCTTAAGACCAAGTATGGGATGCACTTGTGAATTCAACTTCCATCAAATCCAGTTCATTAATCCAATTGTTAAACAAAGCTGATCTTCTTGTCGTTTCTCTACAAGAGGTATTTGGCTCAGAGGGAATTCTAGTCTCATTGAAATCCCCTGCTATTAGCCAAGGCTCAGTGTTGTCAAGTGCAAAATTTCACAGTTCTTCCCACAATTCTTGCCTCTTAGAAGGATCCAGGTTGGTGTATACAGCTGTAAAGTACCAAGGCACCACCCCTCTTCTACTAACAGTCATTGTGATATACTGTTTATGCTTTTGAGTTGGATTTTACTGAAACTAAATCCGGTCTGAAATACACCCATATTCCTCCGCTAAATCCCACTGCATCGACTCGATCATGGCACTAATAACCAATGATTTAGGCAATTTTTAAAGCTTGCTCACCTCCCATGTGTGTTTCCACAAGGACTAACACGTTGGGTTGATTTATTCGAACTAAATCCTTGAGAATGGTTATGAAGTTATGGTTACCTGCTCGTTGTACATTCCACACTAAACAAGTGATTGGAAGGGAATCCGGGCTAAGTTAGGTTGTGCTTCTTCCATAAAAACTACTATAGAGGGAAGAATTGATACATAAGATGACTTATAAACCCTAAGAGACGTTGGAGTTCATTGGGAATTCCTAAACATCATAGCTAGTTTCGGTGGATTCGAAACCAGTGGCATCCATGATTCTATTCTTATTTCCAAAACATGGGTCTGGGGGTTCACTATCACCATGTATGGTTGATCCATTAGTTGTCCCACATAGTGTCTTCTCCGGGGGAATGCTCACTATTATTGGAGAATGTTGCTGAGACATGAGTAATATCTAAGGTGTGGCTTTGTGTTTTCTGAGTGCTTCTCGTTAGCTTGTATTTTCACCTCTGAAGACTCCACCTTGATGAGTTGACTAAATTTTTGATGGAAGTCAAACCTAACTATGCGTGGACTTGGACTATGTATTTTGTTTTATGTTATCATACCAGTTTACTTAGATTATTTTGTATATTTTTAGCTGTTTAGTTTTAGTGATAATATTTGTGTTTTAAGCATGTAATTAATAATTATTTAATTGTTACTTATCTTTGCACAAGTATTGTTTTTGAGATAATATTTCTGGTAAAATAATCTTATTAATTATTTTATGTTTCGAATTAAGTTTATCTTATTTTGTTAATAATTTTATCTTATGTATGTTTTGAATAATATTTATCTTATATTGCCTAACCTTGTTTCAAGGAATTTGTTAGCCTGTTATTGTAACAGATTACGGCTGGCTGATACCTTCAAAGATAATCGTTGAAAACAGAATGCAACAGCTCACAACGTTTGAAATTCAAAAAGGCTGAAAATTCTGTTGAAGCAAGATTTAAGAAAATCTGTTGAAGAATTTCAAACTGTTTGAAGTCAGTTCACAACGTTTGAAATCAGTCTTGAAGCCTTATAAATAGCATGAAGACCTGCTGGGAATGATTATCGAAGAATTCAGAAGTTTTTATGCTATCTAAAGTTGTATTTTCTCTCATTCAATCAGTCTTTTTATTACTTAAAGTGAGGGAAAAATCGAGAGTGTACACTTGTACTTCATTAAATTTGTATTCTTGAGTGTTACACTTCGGATTAAAGTCATAATACTCGAAGTTATTCTTGAGTGAGTGTTAGCTTTTATTTCTAGGAATTGAGTGTCTAAGGTGTAGCTGGGATGCTACGGAGAGAAGATAGTGAGATTTTCTAGGATGGTTTAGAGCACTAAAGGAGGAAATAAAAGTTGGTTTAAAATCCTACGGGTTTAACAACCCTAGGCGGAGACGTAGGCCTTTGTGCTGAACTTCGTAACAATTCCTTGTGTCTCTTCTGTTTATTTTTGCATTTACTTTTGCCTTGTTCTTGCTTTCGTTTTTGTTTTAAATATTTTTAGCAAAATCCAAACAAACGTTTCTAACATTCTGATTAGTAACTGTTTTACTTTATAAATAGTTTTCAAAGTCTTGAATTTTAAAACATAGATCAGTTTATTCCACCCTGTAACTGATCTCAAGGTCTTGACTTATCAGTTTTGCGAAAATTGCCCATACTCTATTCATCCCCCCCCCCCCCCTTTAAGAGTATTAATATGTTTGTTTCATCACCATTGTGATCCTTTCAACCTCTATAGCATTAGCACTAGCTTGAGAATAGGATTGGAAGGAGAAATTTGAATTTTCTTTGCCTTGAACAGTGGTGTCTTGTTTAGAAGGATTAATTATGGGAATATTTAAGCTGATTTCCTTAAGAGGATCAAAGATTTGGCCAGAAGATTTTTTCTTTTCCTGATAAGTTTTCAAAATTTTCTTCTGTCCATTTGACTTTGCATGGTTTTGTTTTTGGGTGAATATCTTTGGAAAGGATAAATTTTCCTTAGTTTTCAAGATATTCTGATCCAGATTTTCCAAATTAAAGATTCTCGTTATTTTTCCTTGTTTATATACGAAAATTCTCCCAAATCAACAGTTTTTTATTTTTATTTATTTATTTATTTATTTTTATTTTTTTTTTATTGTTCTCCCTTGATTGTTCACTTTTAACAGCTTCTTGTTATCTAAGATTGCAAATCTTGAACCAATTCCTTGATTTCCTTTAGGAATATTGCCAATAGTCAATTAAATTACCATTTTTATCATTACTGTTTTCTCCCTTATTACCCTGCTATTCAGCCACCATGGCGCCACCAATAGTAGTTTTTTCCATGACCATCCTTGTCTTGGGCTGTCTTGGATTATACTTGTGGCAGGTTTTTTTACTAGCATCCATGAACCAAAATTCTCATTCTCCTCTGGCTTGGTGTTTTTTTTTAGTAAAGGATTTTCCTCTATTCTCATGTTGGCATCCTTTTCCTAGCCTGTAACACCATAGAAATTTCTTTCCTTTAAAATACTTGTTTTGCCCTTTTTAAAATACGAGTTAGGAAATTCTAAGATATTACCGCCACCGTGATAACGGCTAAGACAATTATCAAAAACACATAGCGAAAGATTGGTTTTAAAAACCAATCAAAATAAAACTAACTTCGAAAGTCAAACCAAAGTCAAATGAAGACAACATACAACTTGGAACCATTATAGGCCCTTTCAAATCCTAAATTAAATATTTAAAAACATGTATTAGTCTCACAGGCAAATACATATAATAAATCAAGCAAATAAACACATCATATCCTTATGGTAACTAAACAACATTCGCTCTTCACTCATGCCCATCATGAATATGCTTCATTACCTGAAAAATTTCTCTTTACTTTGTCCCCACTCCTCGCCATTAGAAATTGGTCGTCGTAGGGCCAACATAAAGACAAGACCAAATAAACATACAAACACACAATTAGCAATGCTGAGTACATAAGCGTAAATGATTCACACTAACATGCATATAACCTAGCATCACACAATTTACCTTGTTGCATCTGTTTACAAGCATACAACACACATTTTATTCAATACACTTAAATTGCTTATTTAATTTGATTACGCATCGAACGGGGTTTTCCCCCTAACCTGCCCCAAAATAATGGGGCACTACCACGAGGGCTAACCGTGTAAGTATAAAAGAACCACTCGTAAGTGGCGAAATTCCTACGGATAAAAATAAGGAAAATATAGTGTCCTGTACTCCCAATAGAAGTTATGATCAAATATAAAGTCATATAACTCCCCCCATATGTTCATACTCGAGGTATATATGTTCCAAGAGTTTTAGTGCAATCTCTTTCGCTTAATGTTACTTACATATTTTAGACTTGGTGATGACTTTTACTCCACGTACGACATAATCAATCCACACAATTCATTCAAGTAATCAAACATTTCAATTTAACTCTTGAACAATTAGTGATCACAAATAATAAGTGATCACCAATTTGGGGTTTTTTCATTCAAAACCAAATCTAAAAATTATGTGCACGTTAATCATTATTAAAACATCATAAAATCATCACACACACCCAAATTCAATAATTAAACAAGGCTAGATTGAATTAAAATTGAAAGAAGCAAGGTTTTTTTGTTTTTTTTTTTTGTTTTTTTTTTGTTTTTTTTTTTGCTAGCGCATGCACACACAGCAGGGGGCCTGCTGCCGCGCCTCTTGCTGATGGCTGGCTGCTGCCGGTACACATTGGTGGCGGTGGCCGGCCGGTGGGTGGCTGTGGTGGTAGCGGCCAGCCACCGTGAGGTGCTTGTGTGTGAGTGCTTGTGAGGGAGAGGGAAAAAATTAAGGGGAAAGAAAAATAAGAGAGAGAAAGAGAGCTTACCTTTGGGTATTCTCCACCATTGGGCAAAGACTAAATTTGCTCATAAGATGGGTAGTTATACTCCCTCTCAAAATCCTCCTAACTTAATTTCCCTTTTTACCCTTAATGATTCCCATTCCCATTCAAATTGGAATTTGACTTTCTTTAAAATTCCATTAACTTTAAAAATTCTTTTATAAATTAAATATGCTCCAAAGTTTCTAAATAATAAAATAAAATATTTCCAAAACCAAATAAATAAATAAAAATGAGTTTTTAATTAAAATAATCCCTTTAAATTATTAAAATACCATTAATAATTCATTTCAAATTATTTAAATACGTGTATAATAATACTTTAAATTAATATATGTATAAAACTATGGGGTATTACACTTCCCTTGACTCTTGTGATGCACAATCATCCTCTATGAGACCTAGTTTGCCACACTTGAAGCACACCATGTGAATGCCCTCATATTGAACTCTCCATACTCTTCCCTTCAACCAGAACTTCGATAACAGTGGCTTAGACAAGTCAATTTCAACGCTAAGCATCGTGAATTGTCCACGCTCTGCTTGTGCTGTATTCTTATCAACCCTTAACACTTTGCCAATCTTTGATCCAATTTTGTTCAAGAAGTTGATATCAAAATATTCTACTAGTAAACTTGGAATCCTTACCCAAGCAGTTAGAACCTTAATTGGATATTCATCTTGAACAAAGTTAGGAACGCACTTGTGTATGGTGAAAAAATTGTCATCTAATAACCATGGACCCTAGGTGAGAACAAAGTTATAATCTGCTTGATTAGTGAATCGAGCTATGTAGTAGTGATAGTGATTTTAAACAAGTTATAAAACCCTATTCTTGTAAGTGTACAAGTTCTAGTAGTAAATGCTAAATAATAGGGTATCGTATCCACAGGAAACATTGAATAATACTATGGTCTATAGTCTACAAATTTAATTGAGAAATAGATTAAGTGGTTTTAATAAACTAAAAACTGAAATTAAATATGACAAATAAGGTTGACGGAAATAATAAAATCAGAGAACAATCAAATAAGGAGGGACTCTAGGACAGTTGGATCCACCTCTATTAAATGAGTATCAATTTAACCAGAGAGAAATTTAATTGGTTTTATTGAGTACCCTAAATTCCAAGCCGGGATAAACTCACAAATAAAGATAATTGCGATTAATTAGGTGACATAGTTTATCTAGCTAAAGCATAAACTATTCAACTACTCAATCACAAACATGAAACACCATTGCATAACATCACACTCTAGACTACAAGAACAAAGTGTGTAAATTAGATAACCAATTAAACTAAAAGATAGTTCTACCAGAATTATAATTAGCGTAAATCGGAAAACAATAATCACCCAAATTATCTTATAAAGTCATACAATCATAAAACCAATAATAATTCTCAAATAATTAAATTATCAAACCATACTAATAGGGTTTCATCTAAGCCCTAGAAGTGAGAAATTGAAGAGAGCATCACCCAATTATGATAAACCATCGTGTGAAATCCACCCAAAAGCTTCGAATTGTTGTTCTGTTTCACTGCTCTGCTGCTGTTCGTCTCCACGGGTCGTCTTATAATTGATGTTGTAGAATCATCATCTCCAAGATTCAATCTTTGCCATATTATTTTGTGGGATTATATTCTGAAAAAGATAATTTCTTCCCTTTATTTTTCTTTATATGCGTGTGCTTTTGTGTTCTTATGGAAAGGAAAAGTTCTTTCCTTTCCATTCTTGATTTCTTGATGCTGACTTTGTGCGTGGGAATGTGAGATTAGGTGGCTAAGATATGCATTTCTCCTTTTCATTTCTTTTGTGGGCTTAGGTTAATTAAAAAGTTAACTCCTTGTATTTTGCTCACGTGTAGTCCTTGGCTTCAATATTATGATAAGCTGCAAAATAAAAGAAGAGACATAAGTAGAGTAGACGGACTTTATCATCTACGATAAAATGTTAAGTCGAAAATAAAATGCATAAATACCCAATTTACAAAGGATTAATACCATTTTTTAATCCCAACTTTGTACGATTTAATTTAAATAATCCCAACTTTTGATTATTCTGCAATAATCCCAATTTTAGGGTGTCTTTTCTTTCTTCAATCCCAAAAACCGGCAACTTGATGAAAAGGTTATTTTTTTTATTTTTATAATATATGCCACGCGTCGAGCATTTATTGGTCCAAAAATGAAAACCTAAAAAATAAAAAATAAACTAAAAAAAAAAGGAAAACCAACAAAACTCCTCCCTTTACCCGCCCACTGTGAACCTCCCTCCTTCAATCTCCTCCTCCCCACTCCCCAACCTGACCGAAAACCACCACCTCCACCTCTATGTCCGGCCACCCAAGGATTCCGGCACCTCCCCTTCCCCTTTTTCTTTCTCTCTCCCTTCCTCACCCTTAATCTAATGGTCCTCTATCACTAGGGAGGTTTCGGGGTGAGTTTAGGGCAGTTTCAGGGTGAGGGTTCGATTTTGAGGGTATTTTCCAAGTGGGTTTTGGGTAGTTTCGGGGTTGAAGTTTGATTTTGGGTGGTTTCCGATTGGTTTAGGGTGATGTGGGTTCGTTTTAGGGTGGTTTTCGAGTGGGTTTACGATGGTTTGGGGTGGGGCTTCGAGTTTGGGGTGGTTTCGGGGGCGGGGCTGGGGAAAGGGGATATTCCGTCCGATCAAGTTCATGTGGAAGGACCGAGTGTTCTAACACCGTCAAACACCGTACCCCCTCCCTTTTTGCTTTTCTCTCTCCACCCTTTACTGTCAAACACCATACGTCGCCTTCGTTCTCGCAGATTGGGCGGTTTTGAGGGATGGGAGTTGTTTCAAGGGGGGCTTTTGGCCGATTTTGACGGTGAAGCTGGGGAGAGGGGGTCGTTTCTGGTTAGTTGGTCGGGAAAGGAGGTGGTTTAGGTGGGTAGCGGCCGTGCGGCAACAGGTTAGGGTGGCGATTGGGGTGGTTGTATGGCTGAGTCAGTTTTTTTTTTTTTTCTGTTTTTTTTCTTTTTAAAAAAAAATAAAATTGGACCACTCACGTGGCGACACGTGTCCAGCAACCTACAATAGAAGGTTGTTGACTTTTGTTGACCGGTTTGGGTATGAAGAATGATAACCCACCTTAAAGTTGGGATTAATAAAAATAAATTGGTGAAAGTTGGGATTAAAAAATGGTATTAATCCATTTACAAATAACTAGTGTTACAATTAAAACGGAAGAATTAGTACATACTTGTATAAATTAACGACTTAACAACCGTATATTAAGTAGTATAAATATATAATATTTGACACTCATCAAGTAGTTCCATCTGTCTGTCAGTGTTAATTCACCTCGAACATTCCATTTTTTCTTTAACCTACGCATCAATCCCATATAGCCAAGTTTACACTGAACAATTTTATTATCAGTGCAGTTTTCCTGGGTTGCCTCGACCTTCTATTCTCTTCCTTGGTTAACCTAATGACCGGGCATCGTTCATCATTAAGAATTTCCTCTGGAATTTCTTCATCATCGGAGATGTCTTCATCATCAATATCTTCACGAACATGAATGCCTTGGTTTAATTGCTGAGCATTATTGTTCCAAAGCATATCTTTGAAGGAAGGTGGATCCTTTGAATTTTCCTTAGCCCCTGTATTCTTAGTAGGGTTCTCAGGACTCTAACTTGCAAGGATATGATCAGTATCCATCAGGTGTGTGATTTTTGTTTTTGGTTTCTTATTCGATCGATCCAATTGATCTCTTTCCTCTCTTGATTTTCCATTCTCACTTAGGTTCGCTGAGTTTTTCTCCGCATTTTTTTTTATTATTAATACTTTGTATAGAAGAAAAAGATTCTCATAATAAGAAATTTTTATACTAGTACTAGATTAACATACGACCCTCGTGTTGAATGTCATACTTTTTTTCATATGTGCATTTGTTAGTTTACGAATTACGAAATGACTACGGAGTAGCATTATAGTAGTATATGAATTAAATTAGGAGAAATGAAAACTAATAATTGCACCTTTAGCATTTCTGCTCAAAACAATCTCACATTGTCGAAATCTGAAAATAATTCCACCTTTGACTCCTATCTGCGCAAAATCCAGTTGTCTCCTAACCCGAAACGCCAGCCCCCCTCCCTACCCACGTGGCCCGGATGCCCAGAATCCAGTTGACCCTAACCCGAGGTTATAACAAAGAACAACATAATTAATTAAAAAAAAAGAAAAAAAAGAAAAAAAAAGAAGATTGTTTAACTTTAATTTGTTACTATAAGAAAACAGGGGGAGTTTGTGCTTACTTGAGTAGATTTGTTTGTTATCATACAATAGATTAAGTTTAAGTATTGTGGCTGCTAATGCTGTTGTATCCTTGAGACGGAGGTAGAGGTAGGGAAAGAGGAAGGAATCGGGGAAGAGGCAAGGTGGGGAAGGGGAGGGAATTGGGGAATGGCGTAAGGGTGTTTTCAGCGGGGAGGGGGAGTGCTCCGGGTGGGTGCTCCAGCAGGGGGTGGGGGTGCTGGTTCAGACGGATCGGGAAGAGGAAGGGGAATAGGAAAGGGAAGAGGGTGGGGGCTGATTTTTTTTTTTTTTTTTTAAAATTGTTTTTGTTTTTTATTATCTTCTAATTATTTAAAAAATTAAAATAGAACCAATAAAAAGGAGGCACGTGGCATTTAACCTTCATTTAACAATTTGATAATCCGGTAAAAGGCTCATTTTGAGAATACGGGGGTTGTTTCTAGATTTCGAAAAGGTGAAATTATTTTGACTAGAATTGACGAAGGTGGGATTATTAATTTCTATTTTTCCATTAAATTATAGATTAAAATCTGTTGTGTATTGCTATGTTTTTTGTTGCGTTATAATGACATAATTTTTCATGTTTACTATGTGATTCTACATGTGTTTGGGAGAATTGGTAGTGGGGAATTCATTTCTTACAAAGAAAATCCCAATGTTTAGATATTAATTTCGACAAAGTATAATCGAGGGAAAGAAAGTTTATATTGGGGAATTAACCTTGAAATCAAATGTTAGGAGTATTATTTTAAAGTTTGTACCATCATTAACTTTTTTTATGGACATTATGGGAGTTGAAATATATCTCTGTATTTTCCAGGTTATATTGGATAATTTTATTGTAACCGTGACCTTGTCACTTCCAGAAAGTTATATCAGCAGCATGCGGTTTCATGGATTGTGCCATTGTTCTAATTTCCCTGTTCATAGTTACGGAATCTATTAAAAGGGTCACCTTACATTGCCATTCTTCGAAGATGAGCTTCTTGTTAATGGTCAAGTTTACTATCTACTACCATTGGGGGTGTCTAGTAGTAAGGGTTTATCCGAAACGGTGCCGTCGAGTGTGTCTACGAGTTTCAGGAAGGATCAAAACTCCGCGTTTGAGGTTTTGCCTTCGAATGGAAATGGTGTTTGGCGGGTAAAAATGGTGATTGATAGTAAGGAGTTGGAGGAGATGATGTCGGGGAATAATGCAGAAGCTTTGATTCAAATGATGAGATCGGCTGTGAAGTCGTCCCGGAGAAATCGCCGGCAAGGAGTTTAAGGAGGCGATCAATGGCTTTGATTATGGCGGGTTTTAAAAGTCCGATGACTCCCTGGAGGCTTACTGCCTGTTGATGCTCTATTTTTTTTTCAAATTTAATTTTTAGTTTATGTTATGGAGGTTTTGATTTTGTGGGTCATATTAGACTCACTATGGAGGTTGTGTATAATAATTTACTATTTATGTACAAACTACGAAGTAGTTTACATGCACATTAATTGGACTACAAAATGGAAAAACAAGAACCTTGTGACTTTTTAGGTGTCGTTCGAAGCGCGCCTATTTAAGCATGTGTGAATATGATTAGCACTTATAAGAAGCGGGAATTGACATATATGATTATGGAAAACGATTAGGGACAAATAAAGTAGGGAGCTACCAACAAGTTTTTAAGGAACTTGTAAACTGTTCACGGATTATTATAAGACAACCATGAATAAGGGACAACGATAGGCAACAACGATTGACCCGTGTAGGCTACACCTCATTCATAATCCATGAGATTACTAACACTATATGGTTCGGAACCACGAAAGGAGGATCACGGATGATGGTACGAAGTGAGTCATGGAGTCACATTTGCCCGCAATGGCCTCTACTCGATTCTTATAATGAAAAGTATTTCCTGCGATCTCAAAGGCATACAAACAAAGATTCAATTCGCTCCAAACTAAATTAGGCTAAATTGGTTGAATATTAATGCAAGACATAAGTCTAAAGAGATCAATTGAATTAACAACAAGATTAAAAAAGGAACCTAAACCGGTTGTCCAAATTATCTTATTAGTGTGATTTTCAATTACATATTCCCTTTAAACATGCAATATGGTGAACAATAAATATAATAGAATAAGCAATAATATTGGAAGCAATTTAACCATAATAAATCCAACAATTAATATGCGACAAACATGACAAAAATTGTTAGAATAGGAACAAAAGATACATGATTTCTTACTTTGATTGTGTTTGCTTGCAACTATAAAACAATTAACACGTTAGTAACTTCAAGGAACATAATAAAAAACAATGGCAATTAAATTAAATGAAAGTAGAGTTGATTTAGGGCCAAATCCTCAAACAATTCTACCTTTCACGCCTTGGTTTAAGTACAAAACTCCGAGTATTGTATGGACTCCGGGGAGTGCTTAGGGGGATAAATGATGAGATTAGGGAGGCATGTAATTAGGCTAGAATATAAAAGAGAAGAAGAATCTCAATTGGTGCCCCGAAACTCGTATATGAGCTTCGTATTTATAGAGGAAATGTGAAGGGTGAGGTCTGGAACCCTAGAAATGAGGCGACGTAGAAGAAATAAGCACCGCACAACGACATTGGGCACCATGGCACGGTACAGAATGTCGTGGCCTGGCATAAATACCGTGGCACGATATTTGTATCGTGGTGCGATACTATTTTTTATCCTTTCAGAATTCACAACGCGTTAAAAAAAATAAAATCATATGAAAATTATGTCATGGCACGGTATTGTGTATCATGGTGCGGCACACATGCCGTGGCGCGGTATGCCAGTTTTTTGGAAACTTCTTTAAAATTTGTTTTTGTCTTATTTAAAAATAAACACGGGACAATTAGGCGCCGTTTCCGCCATTCCAGACTCATTTTCAGGTTTAGGGTTTTATTATTTATTAATCTGGCTCAATTAATAAATAAAATGAAATGGATTAAAAATAGTTTGGGCTAAAATGGGGATTGAACAATGCTTGACTAATACTTTGTGATGGATTAATTATTGTAGGGAATATTTCAAACATCAACTTTGAGCCCCACTATGATCATGTATTTAAGCATGGTGGTGTCCAAAGGGAAAGAACCTAGAGATAAAAGAGTCACCAACAAGTTTTAGGAACTTGTAAACCGTTCATGGGTGTGAAGGTTACACCCATTCATGATCATGGAGATCGCTAACTCCATAGTGGTCCGGAACCATGACTGGATATTCGGGGATGATGGTACGAATCCAACCTAAAAGAGATTAAACCCGCCCTAAATCGGCCTCTTGTTAATTCTTATGATATTCATGTGTGCTTTCCGATCAATATACATACAACACGTTAGCCCTAAACTTGTTTAACATATGTTGGTGATTATTAATGCACATATAAATATATTATTGGCGGCCACTTGAATTAAAATCATATTAAGCCTAAATCAAATTATAAATTTTCTTATTAAGCGTGATTTCAAGTACAAATTTCCTTTAAACCTGCAGAACGGGCGTGATCAAGCAACAACAATAAATCATGAATAATCAAGCAATGTATAATTGACACAACAATCATCATCATAACATAATTAATAGCAAGATCCTAGGCATGATACTAAACTAATTAATAACAAATCCTAGCTTGTCACTAATAATAAAGATCAAAGAATTAACCTAAACATGATACTAGAAACATGATATTAGGAATATTAGTTAACACCCTGAACATGATACTAGGGATCAAAATAAACATCCTAACATGATACTAGGAATTAAGATAATATTCTAAGCATGATTTCTATATCAAAGGAATAATTAAGTAATCGAAGTACTTACTCTGATGACTCGTATCTCTTTCTTTAAAAACAATACACACGTTAGTAACTTCAAGAAAGATTAAATAAAAACAAATAAATCAAATAAGAATTGAAATATAGATTAGGGACCAAACCCTCATAACTATCAACCTTTCACGTCGAGGTCGAAGGCAACTACAAGATTGGCTTGGAGTATTCGAAGCTCGTGAAGGAGGTGTAGTGTATGATATCAAGAAGGTGTTGGGATGTGTTTAGGCTAAGGCTAGAAAGAAATAAAGAGAGAGAGAATAAGCTTTGAGCTTAGAGAGAGGGAAAGAGATGATGATTGTTGGTGATTAAGCTTGTTGATGACTCAAAATGGGGTAAAACGACCTGTATTTATAGGGAAAAACGAGGGTCGAAGATCAGAAAAGTGTCAGAACCCGACTCGAAGTAAAACGGGTTTCTATTGCAACACGATAGATTTATCGTTGCACGATAGGCTCTATTGCGACGCGATAGTCTTATCGCAGCACGATAGGCTTATTGCAACGCGATATTTCTATCGCTCAGCGATGCTTTTAGAAGATAGAATCCGTACGGAATCCGACTTCCAATCAAATTGGGTTAATCAAATTTCCGTACATATTCTAATTTTATCAGAATTAAAATCCTTGAAAAACAAGTGTTTTATCCTAAGTAAAATTCTTAAATCTTTATCTTTTCACAAACAGGATAAATTAGAACCTTCTACAGGATTGTAGAAACTAATAATAATAAATCTTAATTGATTTAGGATCGAAAACAACCTTCTAGAGGATTCTAGAAACTTGTAATAAATCCTAATTGGTTTAGGATTGAGGTTAAGATTAATGGACCCTCCACATGATCATCGGGTCGCAGGAAAGGCTCGGTTTGGGCTTGGTTTAGTATTTTGGCCATAACTTCTTTGTTATAAGTCGGATTTGGTCTTATAATATATCGTTGGAAATCTCTTTTCAAACCCCATCCAACTACACAATAATTGGACTAGGATTACGGACTAAAAAATACTGGTTTGGACGATTTTAGAAAGAGGACACAAAATGAACGATTTTAAGGGATACGAAATGAATGATTTTGGTTTAAAACATTTAAGGAAAGGTTAGAAAAGGCTCAAGGCTTAAGGGAAATTCACGAGACTCTTCAACTCTTCACCTAAATAAATAATCAAAGACATGAAAGGTACTCATCATTGAGTTTAGTTTTTGGAGAGACATAATCAGGTGTCTACAGTAGCCCCCTCTTTGAATGAATTTGGAGAAACGTAAGTTATAAAAACAAAAGTCAAAGTAGATTGGTAGGGACGGAGAATGATTCAAAATGTTCAGCGATCCTAAATCATTCTTTTTAACGCCGATACCTGCAGAAAAGCGTTAGTTCTACAAATAAAGGAGTTAAGGGAAAGAAACACGTATCTTGCACCATCGGGTACACGCCTCTGGGTGACATCACGTCAAATCCAATTTGTTTGACAACCTTCACAATGCTTAGTGAATGTCATTGAAGGTAATAGTGCTTCGCTATCTCCATTTGTAGTGACAACCGTCCACATCCTAGGGAATATCGTCAAAGGTGGTAGTGCTTCGCCATCTTTAATATCGCGGCACTGCTTCGCCATTGTTAATGTTGTGGTAGTGCTTCGCCATTTCCAAATTAAGATGGAAATCTCCTCATCCTAGGGACATCGTCGAAGACCGTAATATGTCACCATCTCCAAATCTCGTCAATGCTTAGACGGGACCAACCAATGCTGACAACCTCCACATCCAAGGGAGAGCTATCAAAGACCACAATGCTTAGGCGGGATTAACAAATGCTTAGGTGTAATGAAATGCGCCCAACCAATGCATAGGTAGACTTGACCAATGCTTACGTGTGATGAAATACGCCCAACCGATGCTTAGGTAGACTTGACCAATGCTTAGGTATAATATGCTCAACCAATGTTTAGGTGTAATATCCTCTCTCAGTGCGCTTTTAACCAATGCTTAGGTGCTTTTAAGTGTAATGAGCCAATTTTTAGGCACGTTAATATGCTTTGCCAATGTTTAGGCGCTTTAATTAATAAGGCGATCATCATCAGGCCGATCATCAATCAAAATTGTAATCAGGCTGATTACTAATCAAATCAATTGCTCATCATGAGACTCAAAGGCTTAATGACATACCAAAAAACTCAAATGGATAAATATGGACCACAAAATCAATTTATGGGACCCACCATGTCTGACGCGGGCATCAACAGAAGTATCGCGTGACGACAGATCTTATCGCGCCGTGATGGGTTTATCGCGATGCAATATATCTGTTGTGTCACAATAAATTTGTAGTTCGCGAATTTAAACCCCTTCTCCTTCCTCATTTTTCCAGTTGCTTTTTATTTATCTATTTTGCCTTTTATGCCTGACTTGCATTTCTCTGTTTTTATTTCAGCCTATTCCTCGGTCATGCACTCATTCGAGGCCAGAGGGCTCGAGAGAGGGAGGAGCAAGGCCTCGACGCACCTCGTTGGACATCCCAGGCAGGCGGGAGGTGCCAGGCAACGGCTGATGACGATGGTAGTTCATCGTCGCCGGAGGTGAGACCACCTGATTATGGCACTCTGGTGATCTGTCCTCATAAGTCCCTAGACACTTTTGTGGCCGGTCCATTATCTCAGTTCAGTGGTGGGAGGTACGAGGTTGGCTCGTCGTCGCAGCAACCGACGTCTACTCCCTTTGCTAGTGAGAGTTTTCAGTAGTATGGGCCTCACGGGGGTACTCAGTGGATTGATCCTTCGATTACGATCCCCACGATGGTTGGTGCTGATTCTGGCCCGGTGTTGACTCCACAGTCTGCTGAGTTTTATAATGTGATGGGCGTTCCTCGGGATCGGCGTCCTCTAGTGCCATAACTGTTTCTGCATTTATTTCTTTTGACTATCTAGGACTTTGCTTTCATATTATACATTTTATTGACTCGTATGATAGACTTATGTATATATTATGCTTTATTTATTTATTATGTACTTTTTAGTCTTTTTCGTTTTAACTTTTTTTATGTGCATGAGTGTGACAAATTTTTATGCAAAAATTCCGTCATTTTTATTATCATTGGAGGGTATCAGACTTTCTCGCCCAAAAAGAAAATTAAAAAAAAAAGAAAATGAGGCAAAAAAATGAGTGTAAAATTAATTAACTTGAGATTCTCTAAAAAGAAATTCCCAAATCAATCAGGATTTTATTAAAATGTTGAACTATTGTAGGGAAAGGTAAAATTGGATAAGGTGAGAAAGGTGAAAAGAATTGGATAAAATTCGGAAAAATCAAAGTACAAATCCTAGTCAAAATCAAATCAATGGCTAAAATAGGACGCACTTTTCTATCGCAGGCGCCAGTTTCTATCGCGGCGCGATAGGTTTGACGCGGCGCGATAGATCTGAGAAATCCCAGTCCAAATGAAACTCGATTTTTGCTCCGATTTTGCCTATAAAAAATCCTCCAAATACGCCATATTCTGCATAATTCGAGTCATTAGCTTTCTTAACTTTTCTAGTTTCCAGAACTTAGTAGTCATGTCTAGAAGTTTTTGTGAAACTACCCGTGAGTGGTGTCGGTCTTTCATTGCCAAGGAAAGGAAAGAGCTTGACTTTCTCAATATGGGTGGTTTATTGGGCATCAAAGAGGTAGATCTTGATAGTGATTTTATTCATGCCGCCATAGAATATTAGAACCCCAATACTCACTTCTTTTGGCTAGGAATGATGAAATTAGCCCCCTGCCAGATGAATTTGGTGCTATTTTTGGTTTTCCCTCTTTAAACCTAGCAGTAATTCCCACGGTGTGTGAATATTACTACAAAGATTTTGAGCGTTATTATAATCTTAGGGAAACTGATTTAAAATCTATATTTTATGGAAACGAAGTTGATTTAAGGAAATTTGCATCTTTTTTCTTTAATAGACCCCAGTCTACTTCGTTTCACATATATAGAAGAAGAGCTTTTCTCTATTGCATGTTTAGCCAATTTCTGCTTACAAGCGGTAGTATCCATATGGGTTAAGCTATATTAGCGTCTGTTATGGAACAAATTGATGCTGAGAGAAATCCAATGCCTTTACTTGTTGGAGAAACAATGTTAAGCTTTGATGAATTGAAAAAGGATCCCAAAGCACTTTTTCGAGGATCACCAATATTATTACAGGTAGAAAATTAATATTTACAAAAATAAAATATATCTAATTTTATAAGGTAATAACAATTTATTTCTACTCTTGCGGATTTGGATAATGGAAAGACTTGGACTAATTAGTCCTCCTGATAACATTGAGAAGTACACTCCTAATTACCTTGTGAGAAGGAAAAAGCAATTCTCCTTGAAGATGGGACGCCGAGAATAGAGTAGAATCTTTGAAACTCGCGACTTCTCCGTCATTCCTTCGTGGAAAATTAAGAAGATGGTTGGAGATAATACTCAACCTTCCTGTCGTATCCCAAGCTTGTCCAAGTTAACTTTTTATTACCCCTCTAGAGTAATGAGGCAATATGGTATTGCTCAAACCATCCCTTCTGGTGATCATCATCGACCTTATGAGTACCCTGTATCAAAGAATGCTGAAAGGTTTGACGATTATTGGTGCACTAGACCGTTGTGGAATGTTGTTTCTAATAGAATTCCTCCTCCATTGTATTGAGAATTTAAACAATGGTTACTTGGGCGAAATCAAAAGGATAAAAGCAAGGTTCGAAACACAAGCTCTAAGGGTGTGAAGAAGACTAACATAAATGACCGCTTAGGTGATAAGAAGATTCCTCCTAAAGACTGTCTGGGTTCAAAAGTTGAATTCAAGACTCCTATCATGCCTAAGAAGAAGGGTGTTGTAGAGGGTAAAGGAATGAGGAAGGCTAAAGAAAAGAAGGCTTGGGCTAAGAAGAAGGTGGGTGCATGTATTTGCTATGGGGGAATTTCCTCTTCTAAAGTCTCGGTTCGATCATCTAAGGGTTCCCTACTAGTAAAGGAGCTAGAGGATAAAGAGGATTCAGACAAGAACTGGAAAAGGGTTCGAAAGGAGAAAAAAGATTAGAGTATTGATTTTCTTTTAATGTTATTAGACAATTTTTAATTTCCAAGTTAATTATATTTTCAAGCTTTTAAATCATCAATAATGTACTTTCAATTTTAGTTCAATTATTAATGCAATTTCAGCTTTCAATTAACTTAACTTTTTGTTCTTCCTTTTTATTAGAAATATTGTTTTAAGCAATGAAAACAACTTGAATAAAATAATTCGAGTACGGAAGTCAGAAAATCCTCGAAATAATCTGAAACTGTCGCAATTAATCGCAGCTTTGAAACAGCAAAAATCGTTCTTCATTGCGGCGCGATAGGACCGTCGCGCCGCACTTAATCTATTGCGGTGCGATAGGGTCTGCTTTGTTACGATGCTTGATTTTTACAATTCCGTGTTGCGTTCAAAGGCGGGATGTTGAATTTTTAAAGTGGTCGCACCCTACGGAAAGGTTGCCTACGTATCCTTGTTTAGGAATCAGGCCAAACGTAGCTCTCTTGAGTATTTAAATCAATTAAATCATGGGTAGAACTTCTTGAGTTAGTCGTGATTTGTCATATTCGAGAATTCGTTACCATCCATGTCTATTAACTTAGTTGCGCCTCCTAACAAGATAGTTTTAACGATGTATAGTCCAGACCAATTAGGCCTAAACTTGCCTCTTGGGTCTAGAACATTTTTTCTAAGTGCTTTTTAACATCAAGTCTTCCTCCTTGATGTTTTTTGTCTTGAACTTTTTGTTAAAGTGTCTAGCCATGCAAGTTTGGTAACATTGGGCATGATGTAAGGCTTCTAGTCATTTTTCATCGAGTAGAATTAGCTCTTCATATCGTGCCCTTGACCATTCGACCTCGTTAAGCTTACTCTCTAGTGTAATGCGCAAAGAAGGTATTTCTAGCTCTACAGGTTGTACGACGTCCATTCCATAAACTAGGGAGAACGACGTAGTTCCTGTGGATGATCAGAATGACATACGATAACCCCAAAGAGAAATCTGGAGTTTGTCAGGCCAATCCTTGTAGTTTTCTGTCATCTTTTCAATGATTTTTTTAAAATTATTATTGGCTCCTTCCACTACACCATTTGCTTGAGGCCTATATGGAGAGGAGTGGTGATGCTGAATTCCATTCTTTTTAAGTAGGTCTTCACACTCCGCTTGAAAGTGAGTTCCATTGTCACTTATCATTTCATGTGGGACACCGTATCTACATATGATGTTCCTTTCAATAAAGAGTGCCACATGTTTTGCGGTGAGTTTTGCGTAGGATGCTACTTTAACCCATTTGGTGAAATAATCAATAGCGACGAGAATGTATTCCTGACCTCCCGTTCTAGGGGGAGTGATTTTTCCAATGATATCTATTCCCCAACTTGAGAATGGCCATGGAGATGTGTAAGTGTAAAGGAGTAATGGTCGAACATGTTGCAAATTGGCATATATATTTCAAATTTTGCACATCTTTTTACATATTGACGGTAATCTTTTTGCATGGTAGTCCAGTAATAGCCTTAGCGTATGATTTTCTGAACCAACATTTTGCCATTCATGTGTGTTCCACGTGCTCCTTCGTGGATGATTCTCATCGCTTTTTGAGCTTCCTTTTTGCCTACACATAGGAGAGCTCTACCTCTAGTTACTCTTTTATGGAGTTCATCGTTTATGAGCACATACTGTGAAGCTAAGAGTCTTAAAGCAAGCTTTGCTCTTTTGTCAACATAAGGTGGATATTCCCCTTTGGCGACATAATTGAGGATGTCCGTAAACCAAGGTTATTCTTCTTCTTCTTCCTAAATTACTTCATCATCCTTGATAGCTTGAATATAAGAAGGCTTATGCCTTTTCTCTATAGTTAAAGGCATTTTCTCAATATCCTTTAGGAATCCTAACCATTGAGGCTCGTCTTGCCAAGACATCAGCAAATTGGTTTTCTTCTCTTGGTAGATATGTGTATTCTACCTTTTCGAGTTGATTAGTGAGAGTCTCCAAATAGGTTTGATATGGAGTTAGGCTTTCACTCCTCACCTTCCATCTTTTAGAAATTTGGTTGATGATAAGAGACGAATCTCCTAATATCCAAAATTTCTTGACTCCCAATGCCAAGGTTGTTTCGAGGCCTACCACACATGCTTCATATTCTGCAGCATTGTTGGTAACGTCTAATTTAAGCTTGATCGAGATTGGGACATGTTCTTCCTTAGGTGATACTAATAAGACTCCTACGCCGCACCCTTTCTGGTTGGATGCACCGTCAAAGTATAATGTCCAAGTATCATCCTCAGTGACCATCAACTCTTCATCTGGAAAGTCATTCTCTTGCACTGGTGTTGAATCCTCAATTGGAAAGTCGGCTAAGAAATCAGAAACCGCGGATCCTTTGATAGCCTTTTGGGGCATGAATCTTAGGTCAAATTGAGCTAAGTTCACTATCCATCTAGATATTCTTCCATTAAGTGTGGATTTCTCAAAGAGATACTTAAGAGGATCCATTCGAGATACCACATATACTGTATGGACGAGCATGTAATGTCTTAACTTGGTTGTGGCCCACACAAGTGCGAGGCACAAATTTTCAAGTTGTGTGTAGCAAACTTCGTACTCAAGCATCTTTTTACTTAAGTAGTAGATGGAATTTTCCTTTCCCTCCACTTCTTGTGCGAGCATAGCCCCCATTGTTTCCTTGGGGACTGTCAAGTATACGTGAAGAGGAATTCCTGGTAGTGCTGGCGCTAATACAGGGGGGTTTGCAAGATAGGCTTTGATCTTATCAAAGGCTTCTTGACATTCATCGTCCCATATTACTGGTACATTTTTCTTGAGTTTCTTGAAAATTGGTTCACATATCATGGTGAGCTTTGATATGAACCTACTTAAATATTACAACCGACCAATAAATCCTCGAATTTGCTTCTCGGTTTTTGGTGGTGGCATGGACATGATAGCCTTAATATTAGTGTGATCTATCTCAATTCCTCTAGAGCTAATAACATATCCTAGAAGCTAGCTTGAGGTAACACCAAATGCACACTTGGTAGGATTTAGCCTCATGTTGTATTTTGGAAGCCTTTCAAAGAATTTCTTAGGCCTACTTGATGTCCAAGGCGGTCCTTTGATTTCACAATCATATCGTCCACATACACCTCGACTTCTTTATGCATCATATCATGGAGTAAGGCAGTTGCTGCTCTTTGGTACGTGGCACCCGCATCCTTTAACCCGAATGACATTAGCGTGTAGTAGTAAGTGCCCCATGGTGTTATGAAAGTTTTTTTCTCCGAGTCTTCTTTTGCCAGGAGAATCTGGTTATAACCTGCGTATCCATCCATAAACGAGGGAAGTGCGTGATTGACTGTGTTATCTACTAAGATGTCAATTTGTGGTAAAGGGAAGTCGTCCTTTGGACTTGCCTTATTGAGATCCCTATAGTCGACACACATTCTTACTCTACCATCCTTCTTGGGAATTGGTACCACGTTGGCGATCCATTTTGGATATTTGGATACCTTCATAAAACTTGCAGTTATTTGTTTTTGGACTTCCTCTTTTATTTTAAGTGCTACGTCGGGTTTCATTCGACGCAACTTTTATTTTACAGGTTTCATTCCCGGAATTAGCGGTATAATGTGTTGAGCAATTTTTCTGTTTATTCCTGGCATATCTTCATATGACCAAGCAAAGACATTGATAAATTCTTTAAGTAGATTTATTAATTGAGTTCTTTCCCCTTGATTTAGAGTTAGGCCAATTTTAACTTCTCTTTTAATGGTTGGATCCTTTGAGATGTTAACTGTTTCAGTCTCCTCAATTATTGTCGTTTCATTCTCAAGTGTTTCCATTGCTTTAATTATTTCTTTGTCATTTTCATTATTAGCAATGCAATGCTCGTCATCTTGGATAAGGGAATAGCACGAGGAGTAAGAGGAAGAAGACATATTATTAAATCCTTGAATCATTACATCAAAAAGAGAAAGGTCTAATGGGACCTGACTACTAACTATTCTAGGGGTAGGTGCTAAACTAGATGGGATAGAAGAAGGTGCAATTGCTAAATACTTAGAAGACTTAACAATGGAAGACTCAGACTTTGACTCTGACGACTCAGACTCATCAAACATAGGTCGTTCTCCTGTGGTTATGGATATCTTCCTTCCATTTGGTGTAGTCACCTTCACTGTCTTGCGCCATCCTTTGAGTAGTCCTTCCACTGGAGTGATGAGCTTAGAGGGGTAAAAGTTTTCACTTTGTAGCACAGTTTGAATAAGCGCGGAGTTGTCGTTGACACGCTTAGGCTCATTCTTTTCGTACCCAAAGAGGAAACCCATGACATTAAAGTCAAAGCATGGAGGTGCTAGTTTCTTGTAAATAGGAGCTGGGATCTTGTCTAGAAAATTGCAATCTAGGAAAATTTTGAACCCAAGCTGGCGTATCCCATTTCTAAGGAGTGGTTCTGGGAATTCGTAGCATGGATAATCTTCTACCTCTCTTATGAATTTTCCATTTAAAGTGAAAGGATATGATTCCATTGGCATTGCATTTTTCTTGGTGTGAGCTCTTCTTCGTGCATTAGAGTTCTCACGGGCTCGCTTAAGGTTCTCTGGAGTTGGTCCTAAACCAAGTCCAAAAGTATCCATTTTAGGGAGGCCAAGTAATCCCATTTTCTCAGCTATTCCTTTCTTCTTTCCTAAAGTCATTCCAGGAAAGTGCTCTTGTCTCTTTAGGATAGCATTGACCACGAGATTTGAGTGGGGGTTGTAGTTAAGAGGGGTCTTTTCATCTTAATCAATAAAATAGACCTCTTCGGCGTTAAAGCCCCACAAGTCTTCATCATTTTCATTGTGCTCCACATTAATGATTGGTTTATCAACTGCTTTTATTATCATGGGGGAAGCATCGATTGTGACAGGAATTCCTCCAACTATAGCCTTTACTTGTTGATAGAGGGATGAAAGGACAACCTTAAGGTCATGGAGCTAAGGGCGTCGCAATAAAAAGTTGAATGAAGCCTTGATATCTACTACTTGAAAAGTTGTACTATTTGCTCGATGACTCCTACAGTGATATTCACAGTAATGGTTCCAAGGGCTTGACGACGAGTATTGTCATAGGCCCTTATGCCTTGTGTGGATGGAGATAAATCTTCATCTCTTATTCCCAACATTCTTGCAGTACGAAGTGGGCATACATTAATTGCCGAACCATTATCTACAAGGGTCATGGGAACATTCATTCTTTTACACACCACTGTGAGGTTTAAAGCTTTATCTTGTTTATAACCTTCCAAGGGTAGATCCTTGTCAGAAAAGGTGATCAAGTTAATAGGACTAGGGAGGTCACTTGTAAGGAAATTGGCCAACCCCTCTGGAGTAGTCTCGGAATCTATTCATACTTTTTCTAAAGCATTTATTACTGCAACTCTATGTTCGTGAGATGAAGCTATAAGTTTCCAAACATTCATCTCAACCTTAGTCTTCTTGAGTTGCTTGATTATGTCATTGTCTTCTATAATAGGTGTTGGAACTTGTTGAGTAGTAGGTATAAGTACAGTTGTGATTGGTGGTTGCAACCTCCCAGACCTTGTAAGTACATTGATTAGGGAATCTTCATTCTCATCCCAAATGTCACTACTCTCTTCAAAGGGTACAGTGCAACGAGTGGTGGCTCTTCCATATCTTTAAGGTATCCATCCTCATCATCGCTGTCCCATATTCCATTGATGTTGGCATCTCTATTCAGGATGTCATCTATTGTTGGGGTGTTGATTTTAATCTTCCCACTGTCTATGAATCCTTGAACAAGGTCTTTGAATTTGAAACAATTTTATCCTACTTGTCCTCCAGATTAATGACATTTGCAGTAAAATTTGTCCATCCTTTTGAGGGACTCGAATGGTTTTAGCTCAAGAGGCTTGATTTTTCCCATTTCGAGGAGAATCTCAAACATTTTTTCATGAGAGGTACCTATGGGTGTGTAAGCCCCGTTATTCTTTTTCATTGGTGGCTTAACAACGTTGAAAGTAAATGGTTATCTTCCAACGGTGTTTGAAGGAGAGAGGTTACTCTTCTTTTCGAGTATAGGCTTATTTTCTATTTTATCTACTCTCCTGTAAAGAACTTGAAGTTCAAGGCTTATTTCTTATAGAGCCTTAATAAGGGTATGTATTTTTGTCTTAGTAGGATTTGGGGAAGGACTAGAAATGTCTTCATTGGTAGTTTCTTCTTGAAAATCAATCATGGCATCGAAGAAAATCTCCTCTTCCTCTTTGATGGCATGAACTTCTTCCATGGGTGTGATAAGGAGCGATGGATCTATCGAATCGTGTTCATCATAAATTGCTAAGGAATCTGAAAGTGGAGACGTATTGATGCTTGGTTTCTTGCTAGCAGGAGGCACTAAAAGTTTGTTGTTATCAATCAAGTATTGGATAGCTTCCTTTAATTTCCAACAACTTTCAGTAGAGTGGCCCCTGCCTTGATGATACTTACAGTGTACATTCTAATTCCAATTGGACGTTCTCCTTTCAAGCAGAGGATCTTGTATAGGTCCAATGAGAGTGATGAGTCCTTTGGCATGAAGACGATCAAAAGCAATGTCATAGCTCATCCCAATGGGGGTCAATTCTCTTCTAAATTTCTTCTTTTGTCCTTGATTATTCTTGGCTAGGACATCATTTAGGTTAAAGGTACTAACATTTTTACTAGAGTGCGCGTTTTTGGAAGAATAGGGTTTATTGTCGTTCTTCTTTCCTTTCCAGCCACTGTTGTTACTATTGTTAGCAGCGTTTGGTTTCACAAGGTCATCTTCAATTTCAATGCCTATGTTGTAAACAGCTTTAAAAGTATTTAAATTGCATTGATATTTCAGATGCTTTTGATATTTTTCTTGGAGGTTCTTGAAGAACATCCTTACAGATTTTTTCTCACTAGGAACTTCAATCATTCTAATGGAAGTTTCTTTTCACTTGTTGTAAAAGGCCGTGAAACCTTCGTTCTCTTTTTGTTCAAGCATTTCAAGTTCCCGATGATCAGTTTCTACTTGAATATTACATTTGTATCTATCAATAAAAGCATGTGTAATAGATTCCCAAGTAGCAATTTTTTCGACGCTCATGGAGAAGAACCATTGCTGGCATACTGGTTTAAGAGAAAGTGGGAAGAGTGAGGGGAAAACCTTCTTGTCAATTTCCTTGATTTCCATGATTGTTTCAAATGCCCTCAAATGGAAGTAAGGATTATCGACGGCTTTGAATTTAGGAATGACATTGGCAGAGAACTTCTGCGGAAGAAGCTCTTTATCCACTGAGACTCCCTTATAGTCATTGGAAATTTGACTCAAGCTATCCTCCATGCGCTTGATGGTTTCGACTGGTACTTGCTTGTTAGGGTCGTCGACTTGATTAGTGAGCCCCTTGAGCATCTCGGCAAGTCCATTCATGGTTTCTTGAAGCTTCTCAAATTCTTCTTGACTGGCCATTATCACGAAGTTTTTTCTGCGTCGAATCAGTTTATTAAAGAGTAGTACTTGAACGAAAGTGTTGTCCTTGATTAAACACCCTTCTCTCCTTGACCAAGCGCTGTAAATTTAAAACATTGACTCTTTTAATGACTTGACTCAAATTGACTCTTATTATTTATTAGGTTGAAGAAATGGGTGCATATTTTTGGAACCAAGTGGGGATCAAACCATGTTTAAAGCAACATGGTTTATGTTGGGAGGATAATATCCGACTTACCCCCTAAAAAAATGACAGAAATACGCACACTAGACTCTAGACATGGTCATGGTGAAAAGACATATACAAAGTGTGTGCACTAACTGGTGAGTGAAAGTTACATGCTCAAGTCTTGTGTAATGACCATGAGACTATGTGATTAGACTCAAACAAAAACTAAGTTAAGACCTTGGTTATTTCATTAGTTAATCATAAGTTTAGACTCGACAGAAAGAAAAGGCCAAACCATCGCGAAACCATGGGAAAATCGCATCGCGCTGGCTCTATTGCGGCGCGATATAAATATCGCGTTGCGATAAAGCTAGCATTCTGTGGCACAAACCAAACTTTCGCTCCAATACTGGAACGCAATTTAATTTGTTTTCGGTAATTCTTTCAAAAGAGTAAGCCTATGGTCATACTAAGTCAAGTATGTTTAGACTTTATTAAATCAAATTAATTAACTAATTAAGCAAAGTCCTTTTTTAGTCATCGATTAGTTTAATAAGACTTTATTTACAAACACAAGTCAACACAAAAGGTTAGTTTACCATAAGTAAAGTATGCACAAGTAAGGAATGCACAAGAATTTAAGTAGTCATAATATGATGTAATGAGTTTGCAACCTAACCATGGCTTTAGTTCTCTAAAGTTCAAGGATTATGGTAGTCAAAAGAGGGTCCATGGTTATGAGTCCGAATGCATCGCGCGGAAGCCTTACCTTTGGAAGGAATGGTGCGTATGGACGGGACCCCGCAAGTTAGACTTGCTCCATGGTTTGGTGAATTCACAAACTCGGATGTACTTGTCGTTGTACGGAGCGTTCGATTGGGTAGATGGAGCGTGAATTCCCAGGGGCTAAGACCATATATAGAACACATACGGGTTTAAAAAAGTCGGAAAAACTCAATCAGGAAGTAGAATCGACGAGACAGTACTAGAATTGGTCAAAACAAGAAGGCTGATTCCTGGCTCGATGTCGAAAGAACTTGGCGCGTGAAAACAGGGTCTATCGCACAGCGATAATCCTATTGCTTCGCGATAGAGCTATTGCATGGTGATAGACACTATTGTCTCGCAACACTTCCTGCGCGTCGCGGCAGTTTTCTTTGTTCTCCGGATTTTCCGATTTTCGCAGTATCTTTTCAGTTCTAGTTGTGAAACATATTTTCGATTTTCCTACGTGTAAAAATCCTATGTTTTTGCGCATTTCGGATGGTTTTTCCAATGCGGACCTTTTTATTTTTATGCCACAATATTAATCAAAATTACGCGCATGAATATTTAGAATCATTCAAGTCTCATCCACTCATTCTAAAGTCAATTGCCAAAATAAATTTTAGGATTCAAAATTAGAAATCCTCCCTAGTGGAGTCGCCAAAAAACTATAGGGAATATTTCAAACATCAACTTTGAGCCCCACGGTGATCATGCATTTAAGCATGGTGGCGTCCAAAGGGAAAGAAGCTAGAGATAAAAGAGTCGCCAACAATTTTTAGGAACTTGTAAACCATTCACGGGTCTGAAGGTTACACCTCAATCACGATCACGGAAATCGCTAACTCCATAGTGGTCCGGAACTATGGCTGTATATTCGGGGATGATGGTACGAATCCAACCTAAAAGAGATTGAACCCGTTCTAAATTGACCTCTACTTAATTCTTATGATATTCATGTGCGTTTTCCGATCAACATACATGCAACAAGTTAGCGTTAAACCTGTTTAACTTATGTTGGTTGATTATTAATGCACAAATAAATCTATTATTGGCGACCACTTGAATTAAAATAATTTTAAGACTAAATCAAATTATTAATTATCTTATTAGGCGTGATTTCAAGTTCAAATTCCCTTTAAACTTTCAAAACGGGCGTAATCAAGCAACAACAATAAATCATGAATAACCAAGCAATGTATAATTGACACAACAATCATCATCATAACATTATTAATAGCAAGATCCTAGGCATGATACTAAACGGAATAATAACGAATCCTAGCATGTCACTTATAATAAAGATCAAAGCATTAACCTAAACATGATACTAGAAACATGATATTAGGAATATTAGTTAACACCCTGAACATGATACTAGGGATCAAAATAAACATCCTAACATGATACTAGGAATTAAGATAATATTCTAAGCATGATTTCTATATCAAAGGAATAATTAAGTAATCGAAGTACTTTCTTTGATGCCTCATATCTCTTTCTATCAAAACAATACACACGTTAGTAACTTCAAGAAAGATTAAATAAAAACAAATAAATCAAATAAGAATTGAAATATAGATTAGGGACCAAACCCTCAGAACTATCAACCTTTCACGTTGAGGTCGAAGGCAACTACGAGATTGGCTTGGAGTATTCGAAGCTCGTGAAGGAGGTATAGTGTATGATATCAAGAAGGTGTTGGGATGTGTTTAGGCTAAGTCTAGAAAGAAAGAGAGAGAAAGAGAGAATAAGCTTTGAGCTTAGAGAGAGGGAAAGAGATGATGATTATTGGTGATCAAGCTTGTTGATGTGTCAAAACGGGGTAAAACGACCTCTTCAGAATCTGACTCAGAGTAAAACGGGTTCTATCGCAACGCGATATTTTTATCGCTCAGCGATGCTTTTTGAAGATAGAATAATCTGTACGGAATCCGACTTCCAATCAAAAGAGGATTCTAGAAGCTAATAATAATAAATCCTAATTGATTTAGAATCGAAAACAACCTTGTAGAGGATTTAATAAATCCTAATTGGTATAGGAATGAGGTTAAGATTAATGGACCCTCCACATGATCATCGGGTCTTGGGAAAGGCTCGGTTTAATATTTTGGCCATAACTTCTTCGTTATAAGTTGAATTTGGGCTTATAATATATCCTTGGAAAGCTCTTTTCAAGCCCCATACAACTACACAATGGACTAGGGTTATGGGCCAAAATAGACTGGTTTTGACGATTTTATAAAGAGGACACGAAATAAATGATTTTAGGTTTAAAGACACGAAATGAATGATTTTGGTTTAAAACATTTAAGGAAAGGTTAGAAAGGGTCAAGGCTTTAGGGAAATTCACAAGACTCTTCAACACTTCATCTAACTCGATAATCAAAGACGTGAAAGATACTCATCTCTGGGTTTGGTTTTTAGGAGACACAATTAGGTGTTTACAATTATGGATTTTAAGCACTCCCGAGATTAAATACTCGAGCCGATCAATAATGGTGGTGAAAGGTTGTTCATTATCGGGTTTTGTTTTGGGGAAGACTTAAATGTCTACAGATTTTGTTAGTTTTTTTTCATAATTCATGTGATTTAATTTTGACTAAATGTATACTAGTACACCAAGGGTTGTTTGTTTCATCTAATTTTTAACTTAATTATATCTTAATTTTGACTAAGAGTATACTAATTTTTAACTTATTGGCAAATATAAAAGGCAAAACTTATTGCGTGCACTTATTAAAAATCAAGGAAATATGTTAGTTGCACCTTTGATTTTAAGTTTTTTACACAAACAAACTAAACTTACATTATTTATCAACCGCAAATAGCAAATAAGCATACATCTCTACATAAGGATAATAAGAGAGACGGTTCATTCCAAAAAATGCTTGTTAGAGTGATTATTTATTTTTGTAGTTATTTTGAGAATATTTCATTTTGTAATATTTATAGAGAAGTGAATAGTGTAACTCACGCTCACAAACTGATGTATGAGCTTTATACCATGATTTATCCCAGTTTTACAACGTATATTTGCATGATTTTAGGCTCTTTGGAGCCATTTCACGATAACAATCTCTTCTCTAGTGTGTTCGATGTATTTTTGTGAGTTTCATAGGAATGTGGAGTTTCTTGGATGAATCGAACACGTTTTGGATGTTTATAAAAGAAGTTAGTGCATGAAGAAGAAGGTTTTCCCCATGCCCTGTTGACCTTAGCTTGCCTGGTCCAACAGGGAAATGAAAGATGAGTTTAATATGGAGTTAATGCTGCAGCTCCTACGTGCCCGATTGGGCATGGTCCGCCCAGTGGGACCAGGCATAGAGGAATTAGATTATAATTGAGATTTTCGAAGGCAGCAAGCAATATATGTAAACCGCCTCGTGCGCCCGATCGGGCAGGGTCCGCCCGGTTGGACCGGGCACGTGGTGGAAGATGTGCTACGAAGGAAAGCAAGTGCCGTATCCCAGCCCCCCCGATCGGGTACCCCTTGCCCGGTGGGACCAGGCACTGCTTCGCGGATGCCGATTTGCTTATTTTCACAATTCTATCTTTTTGGGTGTATAAATACCCTTTGTAATCACAATTAGAAGACACTTATTATTTCCATTAAGCATTATTTTCTCTCTAGAACCCTAGTTTACTCTCTTTTATGCAATTTAATTCTTCCATTAGATTTAATTATTGTTCATCAACAATTTGAGTTATTTCAATTGAAGCATCAGTGGTATTCATCTCTATTCCTTCCTCTTTCAATTATTATTGTTTTAAATCATGTTTTCTTTGATTATTTTTGTTATTGTTTCTTTCAATATGTGTTAGTAGTTTTCTTATTCCAAGATCTAGGGTAGCCCAATTATGATTGATGCATGATTTATTTCTTTAAATTCTCTAATAACTATTGCAATTGTTTATGCTAAATTGATTGTGATTATGCCAATACTAGATTAGAGATAATTAGTATTGTTATTATTCCATAGTTTTAATCACAACGAGAGTTAGGTTTTAACGGAATTGAGTAAATCGATTTAGGATTTGAAATTCAACATGAGAATAGTTGAACGGATAATTGGGAAGTGAAGTAAAGTGTTTAATGTCTCCAAATTGCATGATACCATGAGAATAGGCTTGATTGTGGGTTAGGGAAGCCATTGATACTCGAGAGAGGTCCTTGGTATTTGTTAGGGTTTGCTTTTCCCCGTGTTAATTGGAATTGTATGTTAGGGGTAGATATATAATTGCATCGATCGTAATTGTGGTGATACTTGATCTTGGATGTTTTAGGTTATTGATTCATTATATTCGTTTGATTTATTCTAGTTTTCCATACTTTAGCTCTTAGTTATTCTACCATTGATTGGTTCTTTCTTGGTAATTACTTGAGTCTAGATAATTTGGGTGAACCATAGTCTCTGTGGGATCGACCCTGACTTACCCTGCTACATAATTAGGAGGAATAGTTAGGTTATTTTTGCTAGGTGTGCGACCGCCTATCACAAACAAACTAAACTTATATTAGTTATCAACTATAAATAACAAACATACATCTCTATATATGGATAAGAGACGACTCATTTCTTGTTTTTGTTATTAAAACATTATTTATAAATTATTTCATATATATTTATAAAGAAGTAAATAATGTAGTTATTCTTTACCAAAACGGTATTATTTATTTCCCTAGTAATACTTTTACATTAAAAAAGTATTCTTAGCTATCCTCACTCTACAGGTTTAACTTGTGTAGTATTCTATAAGACTTCTTTAGCATTCAACAGCAAAATAACAATAAATTTAAGATCTCCTTCGAGAGAATGTGTTGTTCTCCATCCTTACATAGTCTACTAATTGAAGTGAGGTAACTAGTCTAACTACACCTAACACTGTGGTTGCTAACTGTCACATTGAGAAAACTTGATATTTTTTACATTTTTGGATTCTAGGTACATATTGCTCAGCGGCGGCTAAGGGTTCTATTCATATACAACATACGACCATGTATTCTTTGCTACACCCGTAGAGCTTATTGGAATAGGAGCTACGTATGCACTCAATCATAATAAGTAATACTTCATAATAATAATAAGAAATTCATACTTAATGGCTTATTATGCTACCGTCATCTAAGTAATCTCCTGTTTATGCTTTTGTTTAGGTTCACTTACATGGCAGTGTCGGACAATATTCAAAAAGACATGTTGCCTTAGATGGATATCGAAGGTTGTGAATGGTTGGCTGATAACACAACTGTTTAATTGACAAATTCAAAATACCCCAAACAAAAAATAAGTCATGGTACGTAATTGCTTAAACATTTAAAAAACACACACACACACTACATATATATATTGCACGTATATTATGTGTATATATGTATATTTCAATATATATATATATATATGTGTGTGTGTGTGTGTATATTTCAATATATATATGTGTGTGTACTTTGATTTAGATTATTTTGAATTTACATAATATATTTTCCATATTATATAATTTAATTTTAAATTACTATTACTTTATCTTTTATGCTTTGAAAACAATTTTTTTTTCAAATTTCAAAAAAGTAAGTGTGCTGGGTCATCAAACTTCCTTAGTCAACCCAAAACTCATTTTATTCTGTGAATGTAACTAATGGAAGATTAAACCTGTTTTTGGTTAGTAAATATTTGTGGAATATACAAGCCAGAGTCAACAACCCTAATTCAAGCTTCGAAACTTTACTTACCACAGGGGTTATTGGTGAAGATTGGGTCATAGCAAGGCATCTCATCCATGAGCTTTACCAGCTGTTTGAAGTGAAGTTCGTGGCTTCAATATCAGGCATAACATGAAACTACATTCATTACATATTAATTGCAACTTTGAAATTTTTTATGTCTCACAAAAAATACCTACTAACTTCTACCTCTCCTAACAAGAATAAAACAACAATAACTTTCACTTTTATTATTTATTTTCTAAATCTATATTATCTCGTGCATTAGCACAAATACACTCTAGTATGAAAAAAAATTTCGAGTATCTCATACATTTCTAGCATCCTACTTATGTACAAAGATGCACTAGATAGCCCTAGATTCTTCTAGAGATTTTCGAAAACTAGGTTAAGCATTACTTATGTACATAGATGCACTAGATAGACCTAGAGTCTCGTATTTTTGGGTCTCATCTTGATGAAAATCAGATTTCACAATTGTTTTTTTGGCCCAAAAAACAATAAAATCCAAGGTTCATTTCATTTGGAATCTTTTTGGGCTCCAAACAACCTATTAGTATGAAACTAGTTTAAGTACCGTGCAACGCACGGTTTTACTTAATATAATTATGAATTACCATGTTAATTGAACAATAATTTTTTAAAAAATCAATATTTTTAATTGAAACAAATAATTGAATTTCTTTCCAAAAAAAAAAAAAACCAACTTGAATTTTATGTTATATTGATATCAAAAGTTACTCGTATTGATCATTAAACATTTAAAAAAACACAAATTTCATGATTATAGGATTTTATATAAGAATAAAATTTTATGTTATTTATAACCTATGCAATGTACTTATATACTCCATATGTCCCTATTTTGTTGGCATGTTTTGACCGGCACAATATTTTATAACATACTTTGACCTACACAAGTGTTTTATACAAATGAAAGTGACTTATTTTTTGTGACAATTAATAATCAAGGTGTTTTTTATTTTTATTTTATATTTATAGTTATTGAATTGTAGTGTTCTTATTGTAAATAAATCAACAAATATATAATAAAAGTTAAAGTGTTAGTCTCGGTTGGAGCAAAAAACTTTCAAATGAAAAAATACGATGTAGAATGATACGGAGTATGGGAGTAGTACATTATTCTAATAATATTATCTTATATACGTAGTATATGTTGTTTATTATAAAAAATACATATTATAAAATATATGAAAGACATGTTAAAATATTTTCATTGAATGCATATAGAATATACTTAGAACATAGTTGCCAAATTGAAAGTTAGATATTATATGATATATCAATTAATATGCATGAAGATTTAAAAAAGAAAACTAAAAAAAAAAGTGAAAGTGGCAGGAAATTTTAATCAGAACATGACAAGTGTTATGTCAGATTCACTTTTAGTATTATGTTATTGATTGTCATATGAGTGGCATCCCATGGGCTGATGGACACCCTTTAGCAACAATGTTTCTCCATAGTCTATTTAATAATAACCCATGCAATGTTAGCAAGATGTGAGATATAAGTTATGAGAATACCTAAGAAGTCACGAGCCATCTAGGAGAAGCCAACTACTAATCATTGTGGGAACTTCTATTGGTTTTGGTAGTACAAGTTGAAGTGTAGACATTCGTTGGTATTATTTATTACTGTGTAAAATTATTACTTTGTATTATACATGATTTAGCTCATATTTCTACGGTAATGCTAATAAGAATTTCAGTTGCAATGGCTATCTAATTAATTTTTTCAAGAGAATTGATAATATGACAAAGTTTTGTGTCTATTTTTAGCTCTTTATTTTACTTTAGTACATGTACTATACATATGACATATGTTGCCAATTTCATTAACCTTCACTATCATGAAAATTTTAATTGCTTAAAATTTTTAGAGATCTTGAATAAGGATGCTTGATACATTTTTCGCGAGTATAAGTAATGCCAGTCTAGATTACAATTTTCATATCTCAGTAAAATTTTCACAATAATATTAAATCTTTTGTGGAAAAAAGAGAGATTAAGACATGGTTAGCTATGAAATTACTCGATACGCTCCTCATGCTAAATATTGTCGCTACTTTCGCATTAGTTATTTTATGCAAAATCAGTTCAAGATTTTGAAAACGTCAAACTTGTTAATATTGTCAAGTTAGTACGGTCATGGTTGTCATAATGAGATTTCCAATTGCAAATCGTACGTACCTAATTTAATGAGCTAATTTGATACAGGTGGTTCATGTTTGCCCTACTTACACAATATGTTGGATATTCTAACTAGAAAAAAATAATTATTATTATTTGATTTTAATGTCATTATTATTTTCAAATGAAAAATATTTCAGTTAATAAACTAATTATATGTTTTATTCTACCTTTTAATTTGTTTTAATGATGATACATTTATTTACATCTAAATATCCTATAAAGTTTAAATTTGTAACAACTACATTACTCATTGAATATTTGGATATTCAACTTTGATGGAAATGGACGTTTGACTTTAGATTACAACAGTTAGTGGAATAAAACTTTGATTGGAATATTATGCATGGCATAATGCATTAACTAGCAAACAGAAATAAAAATTTGAGTTGTAACGGTAGCTGTTAAAGGTTTTGAAATGTTATCATTTATTTCACAAAATATTTGATTAAGGAGATCCTATATGTTTAAAGTTAATGGAGTATTTTGCTATTTGATTTTTGTAATGGATATTTGCATTGGTGGTGTATAAAAATGTATTTATAGTATTGGTTTGATACTTACGTTTTTTTTAAAAAAAAAAACACATCCCCCACACATAAAAAAATGTACTTGTAGTATTGGTTTGACACTTACGTGTTTTTTTTTAAAAAAAAAACACATTCCTCCCCCCTCCCCCCCCCCCTCCACTTGGAAAATATACAAAAATCGGGTATTTTAGTTATTATATAAGCTTCTACTCCTTAATACGCAGATTAGGGAGTGTATAAGTTGGGGTTTTATCCTTTGGACGACGCGTCGTTTACTTCCTGCGATTTGAATTGGAGGGCGTGAATCTTCTTGAGGAGAGCTGAAGGTTATCCGCGACTCACCCAACTAAATTTACAGATTATTTTTCACTTTATATTTCTTTTATTTTTCTATCCTTGCTTGTATTATTATTTCCAACACAATATGTTAATTCATTCAACACCTCCTAAGACTTTGAGATAGTCAAAGCGATGCACTAAAAAAACGAAAGAAGTATTTTTTTATTTTGCTAAAAAAAAATCATAGTGCACGGGGAAGGGGGGGTTTGGGTTGGGTTAGTGGGGTTAGGTTGGGTAGGTATTCAAAGACACATCCAGAAGCGACTTTGTTTAGGGTAGGTCATACGAACTAAGAAGAAAAGTGCCTTTTTAAAACAAAACGAACAAAATTGTAGTTATGAGAGTTAGACATCGTAACTTCCACATTAGGATGGGATATCATATATAACAATGTGAAGCCAACTCAACCAGCTCTCGTTTTCTCACAAATTTAACTTAAAATATAATACTAAAAAATTTTGGGCATAGGTCGGGCCATTGACTAGGTAGGTCCTCCCCTTGATATTTCGATATTAATACCTACATTAGAATGTAATAGAGCTGATCAAAGTCAGCCCGACCCATTGGCCCGGCCCGACCAATCTCGAATGTGAGCGAGTTTTGGGTAGCTTTTTCGACCCGAAATCGGTTCGGGCCTGGCTAGGCCCAAAACTTTTTATTTTTTGGACGGGCTTGGACATGTGCTTTTATGCATTTTTAGTTGATTTTTTTTTCCCGGCCTAAAAAAGCCCAAAAAGCCCGCATGGATCGAATATTTTTGGACAAGTTTAGGCGTGGGTTTTCAAGCCCGAAGTTTGGCCTGGCCCAAGAAATGGGTTGTTTTTATCCTCGGCCTAGACCAAACCTAGCTAGCCCGCACTTTGATCAAGCCTAGGGTGGAAAGTATACAAATTGTTCTCTAGACTTTAGTGTATGCAGCTTCCCTACACCCCTTTTCTAACTATGTCGTTTCATCCGATGACACCTTTTGCATGATCTTGTTTTTCCTTTCCTTCTTTACTTTCCATTAAAGCAAGTATATAAACATTTTTATAGACCTATATAATTTGCTTCATTTTCCCTCTCCTCTTTTTCACCAATTTTATTTTCTTTTTCCTCTTTTTCACTAAATTCATTTTCTCTCTCCTATGTGTTTTTTAATTATTGTTTTTTCAATTTTTTTTTATCTCTTCTTCCATGGAGATTTCCAGCTCAATTGCATTTTATAATGATTGTGAATCTATTAATTTTCCTGCTGGGTTAGTTTACTCTACTCGTTTAAGGACCAATGTGAGTAATTTGTCACTTTTAATATAACTAATCAATCGATTTTGATAATGCTCTAAATTTTGATTATAATTGTACGATTATATAATGTTTTGATTTCATAGTTTTTATTGTATTGGTTTTAATTTTGGTAATGCTATAGTTTTGGAATTGTTATTGATGTTATTAGTTGATTCATAGTTTTGGTTGTAATGTTCTTCCAATTCAATTGTTATTTGTGTTATTGCTCTTATTTTGTAGTTTTGATTTTAATGTTATTATTTGATCGTTGCTATTTCCAGTTTTGTGCGTCTTATATGAACATCTATAGTTGTTTTAATTTTTCTATTCGATTACTTATGTTTTATGTATGTTATTTGTAGTAAACTATATGTTTATTGTAGTTGTATTTGAATATATATGTTGTACACGTGAATTTATATTATTTTCATTGTATTATAGACGCTCATATACATTTTAACTAGTGAACATATTTTATTATTTGTTATTCTGTTGTGTTGTAATAATGTTCATTTATGTAATTATTACTGTTCATTTATATATATACTTGTGTTTATGGAATTATATGTTATACATGTGACTATTAATGTTCATCACTTTTTTGTGGTTTCAAAAGTAATGTTAAGTAATGTAACGATAAATGAGCATTTATATTTTTACATGTGGTAATTGTTTTGTAATTGATTAATGCATTATTGTAATTAAACATTATTGCTACTATATGTGTTCATTTGTTACATGTTTTATTATTGCAATGGGAAAAAACGATGTTATTTTTGAAGAAAAAAGTAAGTTTGATTTTTTGGGTAAACAATTTTATTATGAAGATGATGCTTATGAAATGTATAATGAATATGCTTTTATGAAAGGTTTTGTAATTAGTGTTGGGAGGAGTACGTAACAGGCGAAGAGATGATTCATATTCTATGAAAATTTTTATTTGTTCTAATGAGGGTTATAAAGATGATAAGTGTAGGAATATTAGGTTTTTTAAGAGACTTGACACGAGAATTGGATGTTTAGCTTTTTTACAATTTTCTATTGATCATTCAGGTGCGTATACACGTATAAGACATGAGATGGTCCATAATCATGAAGCCATTCTTGTTGAAAAGAGATATTTACTAGGTCTCAAATGAATATTTCTAAGGTTCCAATTAAATTCATTTCCACACTGAGATTGAGTGGAGTTAAAGTTTCTGGTTTTGTGAGAGCTTTGAAGAAGGAGGTTGGTGGGACTCCTAATCTTTGTTTTATAGCTTCGGATGCTATAATGCTATTTTTTCTGAAAAGGAAACTAAACTTGCAGGAGGTGGCAACAATCAACTAATCAAATATTTTGTAAAGAGACAAATTGATGAAATAGATTTTAATTATGATTTTGAACACGATGAAAATGGTGTATTGGTTAGTTTCTTTTGGAGAGATGGAAGGATGATAAGAGACTATCATTATTTTGGTAATTTGTTAGTATTTGATACTAAATGTTGGACCAACAAATATAATATGATTTTGTGCTCTTTTTGTAGGTATGAATCATCATACAAATAATGTGATGTTTGGCATGGGATTTGTACTTATTTAAAGAATGAAATCATTTGAGTGGTTATTTGATACCATTCTTAATTCTATGGGAAGGAAATGTCCTATTACAATAATGACAAATCAAGCTCAAGACATTGCAATCGGTATAAGAAATGTTTCCCCCCAAGTGTTCATCATAGATTATGTGTGTGGCATATTGAACAAAATTCCAAGAAGCACATTAGGGCATTGGGAGCTTTGGATGGTTTCACTGCTTTATTTGGTCATTTGATGAAGTATTGTGAAACTCCAGCTAAATTTGCGTATTATTAGAAAATGTATTTATATTAGTTTTGAGTTTTTGTAATTTTTTAAATTTGATTACATGATGTTATGAAATTGTACATTTATTGTTCTATATATGTTATAAATGTAGTTATGTTTGCTCATTATTTGTTATAAAAATTCTTCCTATCATATATTTTCCCAAATGTGAATATTTATTATATATGTACATTTATGCTTGTAGAGGTATTTTCCCAAATGTGCATTTATTAGCGTGTATGAGGAGGCTTCGGGACAAAAAAATTAATTTTGATAAATCTAAGGCGTCATTTAGCAAAAATATGGAGGCTACGAGACGTAGGGATATACTTTCGGTGCTTGGTGTTCGATCAGTGGAAAAGCATGAAAAATATATGGGGCTCTCGACTATGATTGGTAGGTCAAAGAGAGCGGCGTTCGCATGCTTGAAGGAACAGGTATGGAAGAAAATGCACGGGTGGAAGGAAAATTTGTTGTCCAAATCCAGGAAAGAGGTCCTTATCAAGGTTGTGGCGCAATCAATTCCGACTTATATGATGGGCCTTTTTAAGATTTCGGATGGGATATTAGATGAGATACAATCGTTGCTAGCTCGTTTTTAGTGGGGTTCTGATGGTAATAGGCGGAAGATGCATTGGGTGAGTTGGGAGAAGTTGTGTTTATAGAAGAATTTAGGCGGAATGGGTTTTCGTGATTTAAAAAATTTTAACCAAGCCTTGTTGGCTAAAAGTGTTGGCGGCTTCTTTGTGACACAACTGCCTTGACATATCAAGTTTTGAAGGCAAGATATATTAAAAGAGGTGACTTTATCACCTCAAACCGAGGGTATGATCCTAGCTATGTGTGGAGAATCATTTAGGGTGCAAAATCTCTTTTGCTCGATGGATAAAAGTGGAGAGTTGGGAATGCAGTATATATCAACATGTAGGATGAAGCTTGGTTGCCCGGGGTTAATGCTTGTGTTGTTCCTACTCCAAATATTAATAGTTCTACTGATCTAAAGGTTTCTGATCTTATTGATCGTGATAATGCATGCTGGGAAATGGGGGAGTTGCATACTCACCTTTCAGAGGAGGACATTGCTCTTGTGCAGAGGATTCCATTAAGTTGCAGGTGGTCGAATGATCTTCATTATTGGCGGCCTACACCTGATGGTCAGTTTAACATAAAATCAGCCTATTAGTTAGGTCGTATTAGCCACACCAGAAGCTAGAGATTGTGCCTTAATGGTGAGAGAGAAGAGTTATGGAACAAGATATGGCATATGAAGGGTCTACCAAAATTATGACAATTCTTATGGAGAGCATGTTCAGGTTCTTTAGCAATGCTTGGGAGGCTCCGTTAAAGGCATGTCAGAGATTAAGGGACTTGTGGGTTGTGCAATTCCCAAGAAGAGATTATTTATCATGCTATTTTTAGTTGTCATGAAGTGAAGAAGGTTTGGGATATTTCTCCCTTCTGCACTCATTTACAAGATGCACCCAATTCATCTTCCAAGGAGACTTTTATGTGGATGTTGGAGAAGCTTAATGGTGAAGAGCTTGTTGTTTTTTATGCTAATGCCTGGGCCACTTGGTCTTACCATAATTTGATGGTAAAACGCTATGAAAGGGGTGCTGTGTTTTTTGAAGCTGGTTGAAGACTTTAGAGAATATAACACCTCTATATCGAGTGTGGCTGCAATGGTGAGAGGAGGAGCTGCGAGGAGGGGTGTTGTGTCTCGCAATGGGTGGGTGCGCCCTGCTCCTGGGATGGTAAGAGTGAATTCGGATGCTATAGTATTTTCTGGGGTTGGTGTGGGGCTGGGGTTATGTATTAGGGATGAAAGGGGGAAGTTGTTAGTAGTGGGTGTCCGAAGGGTGGTTGGTGATGGTACGGTGAGGCTGGCAGAGGCTCTTGCAGCTAGATAGGGTGCTAAACTCGCTCAGCAACTTGGCTTCAGAAAGGTGGAACTCGAATGTGATGCTATTGGAATTGTGCAAGCAGTTTGTTCAAAAAAGCAAGGCAGAATTCCCACTGATCTTGTGCATTAGGATATTTGTGAGCTTGTGAATGATTTTGAGGTGTTTTCTTGTAGTCATGTTAGAAGGGGGGAATGCAGCTGCACATCTAGCTGCTAGAATTGATCTATTGGGAGGGGTTGAACAGATTTTTCTAGAGTCCTTTTCGATTGGTGTATCTGCCATTACAAAGCTTGATGTAACTTGAGCTTGTTATTAATAATATCCCCCAAGTTTCTTTAAAAAAAAGGTATTATAATGTTTATGCTCATTTAAATTGTTAAATACTTGATTATAGAATTACATTATATATGATCGAATAATTACCATTTTATATATGTTTATTATTTATGAACATTTTTGCTATGCTTAATGGTCATTTATGGTATATATAATGGTGATGAAATATGATTGTGCCAAGGTGGATTGGCTGTGTGATTTGTATAAAATCAAAGAGATGTGGTGTCCAACTTATTCAAAGAAATGTTGATCTAGAGGTGTGCTTTCATCTCAACGTAGTGAAATAACTAACAAATTAGTTTCCCAAAGGCTGAACAAGACACAAGATTTATGTGATTTCTATCAAGTGTTCCTTATTATGAGTGGAGAAGCAAGGAAAGTGGGAAATATTATAATACTATTTGAGGTAATTGTCATTTGGCTTTTGCATATACTTGGATTCTAGTTCATGCTAGATCATTGTATACAATTTAAGCATATGTGGTTTTTGAAGAAGAGTTCATTAAGGGTACTGCATGTGATCATAAGGATTCTTGTTTGAGTTTTCCTAAATATTCATATAATTTGTGGAGACCTGGGAAAGATTTAATCAAGCATGAAGTTGTATTTAAATAAAGAAACCCATTTAATATGTTGTACTTGCATGCTTTTTAGTGAGATGGGTTTGCTTTGTTCTCATGCTCTTTAGATTTATCACTTGAATTATGTTCATAAGATTCCGGTTGAGTATATAATTAAGAGGTGGAATAAGGTTGCCATGTGTAGCCATGGTCTTGATGAACCTACATTGAAATCCAATGTTATATCTACTCGTGTTTGGAGGTCACAAACACTAAGGAAACTTGTCAAGTTGGTAGCAGATTGTCAACACTCTTTGAATGCTAGAGTAGAGGTCAAATGTTTTTTCAATCTTTCAAAAGAAAAAATTGAGAGTGTTACAAGTGCCATTGATTTTAGTGAGCCTGTTAAAGGTATTGAAATTATTGATCATAAAGTTAAGAATCCACCAAAATCAAGGCCTACTGGTGTGAGGAATTATAAGCCTAAGAGTACTTTAGAGAAGGCATGTAACAAATCCAAGGTTCAATGGATGAAGAAAAAGTCAGTATACACTCCTTATAAAAGGGTTAAAGCTCTAGCAGTTGTTCAGGTAATAATGAACATTTATGTTTATGTGGTTGATCATTCTTGTCAAATAAATGAACATTTTTGTTTTTCTTAGGAATTGGATGAGAACAAGTGTCCTATTTCCTATGCTAATTCTTTTAGTGATCCCAATGAATTGATTGTGTTGATCCACATGGTTCAGCAAATGTGAATTTGTTTTCCTTTTTTATTTATTAATTGATAAAAAAATTAGAAATTATTAAAAGATTTTTCTATTTTTTATTGAAGGATGGTACTAATAAATTAGTTGTTGTAGAAGATATTCCTTCATCTTCTAAAGAATTAGATGATAGTGTTTTAAAAGAATTTGATCAGGTATTTTGTAAATAACTATTTATTTATTGTTGTTGTACATTATGTTTTCATTGTTTAACATTGGTTTTTTTTTTAAAGGAATCTGGAGAAAGCTCTCTGCAATCAAACATTTTTGTTGATCTAGATATTTCCTCTATTGTGAAGGTGAAATATAATTCATCTATATTTACTTTTTCCATAGATGTACATTAAGTGTCTCGAATATGTTCATTTTTTTCTTAGGGTAAAAATGATGATGTTGGTTAAGGTGTTAAGATTGCTCAAGTTGCTGCTACAGTTCCCAGTAATGCTCAAGTTGCTGCCAAAGTTCCTAGAATAGTTCAAGTTGCTACTACAGTTCTAAGAAATGCTCAATTGGCTTCTTGTGTTCAAAATAGTGCTCAAATTTCTTTGAGAGTTTCTAGAAATGTACAAATTCCCACAACTGTTCAAGTGGCTCCTAGTTTTAAAACAATGCTCACAGATAATTATAATATATAATTTTACTTTGAATTTTAGACAATTATAGTAATAATTTTACTTATTACTTCATTTGTGGTTGGTCAGAATACTTCATTCAGACTATTACAATTTGTGCTAGTTTCTATTGTCAATTATATAAATTGTGTTTTTCATATGATTGATGAACAAGAGTAAAAATGTTGAGAAGGTGCTACTGGGAAAAAGACCATAACAAATAATAAATGTTTTTGGCCATTTAACTGAGCATAACTTAATATTTTTAAAATAAAATTCTTAGAAGTACATGTTTGTATCCAACAATGCTTATTGTCTTATACAACTTCAACTCATTTACAATTTTTTCTATGAAGCATTTAATTTTTGTCTCCATGGTTGAGCCTTCTAGACAAACTTCATTTGTACACATAGTTTACTGCGATTTGTATATGCATATTTGTTAATGAACTTTTTAAAGGTTATTTAATAGGAAAAATGGAAATTAAAAATTAAACCTTTGCACTTTCTTCTCTTAAAAATCCAACCTTTTTTTTATCCCACAAAAATCCAACCTTTATACCCTATTTTCATCTAAAGAACCATTATCAGTTGATGACCGGTTTTTGTAAGTTATATGCCACTTGTCAGCTTTTAATAGGTCAATTATTTTTTTAATTATTAAAAAACAAAAATAATTAAAAGAAAAAAAAAATCAAAGCCCCCACCCCTACAGGTGTTCAGATCCGGGTACCCGCCGGATATTTGGGTACCAGAAAATCCGGGTACCCGGATCTTCGGGTAGTTGATAAGTCGGCTCGTGTCCCGTCCCGGATAATTTGGGTACCGGGTATTCGGGTACCCGAATAATCGGGATGGGACACGGGTACCCGAATTTTATTTATCGAAGAAAGGAGTGAATCGAGAAACCCAAAACGTACCTCCTCTCCTCCTAAGCCACCATAAAAAATCACCCCACCACCACCGCAATTCACCATCCACCACCACCTAAATTCACTCCACCACCACCAAAACCTCCCACCAACCCAGATCCAGCACCGACACCTTAAACCCACAACAAACCGACAACCCAACACCACCGATAGCAAACCGAAACCACCACCACCAAAATTTAACCAAAAATAATGAAATTTACCAAAACAAGCACGATAATTACCAGAAATCATATCATATAAATGGATTTATTAAAAATTCAAAAAAAAAATGAAAGAAAATTAAAAACAAGAAAGCATACCTTTTAAACCGAAAATGGCTTTGAATTTCAACTTGAATTTGGTTTAAAACGATCAAATTCGACCATGAAAACTCTAGATCTAGAGTTTTCATGGTAGATTCTAACCATTAAAACCTTCGTTTTGGCCAAATTTCGATTTTGTGACGAAAACCTTGTTTTTTACCATGAAGACCGAAAGAAAAGTGAAAAAAAGAAGAGAAAGAAAGAGGCGAGAGAAAGAACAGAGGAAAGAGAAAGAAGGGAGGAGAGGAGAAAAGGAGAAAGAAAGAACAGAGAAAGAACTGAAAAAGAAAGAAGGAGAGGAGAGGAGAGTGTGAGAAGGAGAGAGAAAGAGAGTAACATAGGGAAGAGGAGAGAGAAAGAGAAGAAGATAAGGTGGTTTGGTCTGGGTGGGTATCCGTAACCTTATTTGAGGTTTTTTTTTTTTTTTTTTTTTTTTTTTTTTTAACGGGTATCCGGGTACCCAAGAATAGCAAGGTCTGTCCCATGTCCTGGCCCACGAAATTACTATTTTATCGGGACGGGTACCCGACCCGAAAAAAACAGAAAAATTTGTCAATTTCCCATCGGGTTTTTTGCGGGTCATTGGGTAATCGGGACGGGACAACCGGGTCGGGTTTTTTTTAACACTCCTACCTACCCCTAACACAACCCCATTCCACCTACTCAAAGACCTACCACCAATCACGCCAACCACCTGACCACCAGCCCATCGACAACACCTAACCACCTCCAACACCGCAGCCAGCAAAGCTAATTTGCCAAAAAATTAAAAAAAAAAACAAAAAAAATTCAGAAAACTCAGCAACCCTATTCCTCTCTCCACCGGAAAACCCACACCACTCCTCCCGTCGGCCAGCCGCCCCTGCACTGCAGCAATACACACGCTACCTGCAATCACCAATTCGCCACCCACAATCACATCCCATAACACCCGCACGCACATCCCACAACACCAAACAACTACCATCACCACCAACCTAAACCGTCAGCTGCAGCACTCCACCTCATCACTAATTCACCACCAACAATCACCAATTCGCCACCTGTAATCACCAACTCGCCACCCGTAATCACCAATTCGCCACCCATAATCACCAATTCACCACCCACAATCATCAAACAACCACCATCACCACCAACCTAAACTTCGAATTACGCTTCAATTTGAATATTGAGATGGTGCATTCACGAGAATGGTGGTTCAAGGGGGAAGAGGAAGGGTCAATAGGACGGGAGGAGGGGTGGCTGAACGGCGGGAGGATTAGGGTGGGTCAGGACTATGGGTGTGATTTTCGATGAATTGAATCGAATTGGTGGTGAATTGAAATGTGTGGTGGCGGAATTGGTGTTGCGTCGGAGGTGTGGTGCTGGTACATGGGTTGTCGAAGGTGCGTTGCAGTGCGTTCACGAGGGTTGTTGTGTGGTGGCGGAATTGGTGGCGAGAGGTGTAGGTGCTGTGTTGGTGGCGTTTTTTAGGAGAAAGAAAGAGGAGGAGTGAGAAGGGAAAGTGAGAGAATTAAAAATAAAAATTAATTGCAAATGGAAGAGGCAGCATTGCAAATGGTTACATAGTTTGCAAGTTACTAGTTGTAGCTAATGCCATGTGTTGTAATGGTTGTATAGTTGTGTATTGTAGATAGTTGTGTGTTTTCTGTTTTGTTGTGCTATTTCTAGTGGGGTGTACCCTTCCTAGAAGGTGACACAGCTCTAGTTTCAGCTTGCTCCCTTCCTTTCTCGAGACACTCTTCCTAGAAGGTGGTCTCAAGAAGGTTAGGGAATGTTAAGTGGTTGATTGCCTTTGTTTTAGGCTTGTGTAGTGTGGGAGAGTTACAAATTGTCTTTTGTGTAAGCTTTAACTTTTTATCATTTTGGTAATAAATCTTACTTACTTACCAAAAAAAAAAAAAAAAAAAAAAATAAAAAAATCTTTTAACCTGTTTAACATGTTAAAGGTTAAAGGGATATGTTGGTGAAGATAAGGTATAAAGGTTGGATTTTTGCGGGATTAACGAAAGGTTGGATTTTTAATGGAATAAAGTGCAAAGGTTAGATTTTTAATTTCCAATTTTCCTATTTAATATTATATGGAAATAGAAACAATCATATAAAACAACATTACCATCATGATTAAAGGATGTCAACTTACTTGAGGCATTGTTAAGAAGCAAATTTTGCTTTCCGGCTTTTTATGATAAGAATTTTTTCCCATGCATCTATCACATAATTCATCACTTCAACTTCATCTCCAAGTGTTTTCATTTCTTTTTTGTTGATGAGATTCAACCCATCAAAATGTAGAAGTGCAATGTAATTTGAACATTAGGCTATATCAATATGAACAAATTTGCAGATCACATAATTAATCTTAAGTCATAACACTATAAGTAATCACTTGTCATCTTTTGCACTTAAAGCAAAGTTTGATACAATTTGGTTCATTGTTTTCTCATCTTTGAAAATATCTTTGTACTTGACCATGTATGGAGACTGGGAAATAAGAGGAGTTGTTTAGGTTTGATGTGTGGTCTTGTTGTTTCGTTGAAAATAGTGTAATTTAATTAAGAACATATTTTTTTATATGTAAATGAACATTTAAAATGTATATGAGGAAATTTGAAATTATATCTGGGCTTTTCAACAATTAACTTTTTCTTTTCATCTTTTTTTGTTTCACTGCTAAAAAATTAAAAAAAAATGAACATTTACCTTTTTAGAAATGATCAATTACAAAATAAATTTTGAACATAAGACGTTGGCTTTGTTTCCTTGTTTTGCTCCTCAGTCAACTTCTTCTCAATACTTCTAAACATATTAAATAATACAAATGAACATTTAGTTTTTCGAAAATGTTCATTTATATTAATTTTTCAATTCATTAGTTTAACATATATGTACCTCTTGGTGACTTTTGAGGATAATATACCCTTCTTCTTTGGGTCACTAAAATGTCAAACAATGTCAGTACGTAACTAAAAGGATCAGGCATATAATACTTTATGTGCATTTCAATTCAGAAAATGAAAGACATTCATATAATTTAAACCATTAAATATTATACATGTACATACAATAGTTTTGGAAACACCAAATTTAGGTTAAAATACAATAATTACATAACTTAAATTGTTCCATTCTAGATAAATTATCCTTACTAGTTACATAACCTTAATTGTCCAATTATTTAATACTACATGATCTCTAGTAAGATAGATCTTCAAGTTTGTTTTTACCCCTTGCTTCCTCCATTGTTGTTTGTGTCATCAAACACTTCTTCTATACTTGGACATGCTGGGGAGGATAAAATCTTAGAAATTTCATCACCTGTTTCCTTGTTTTCAGTTTCTTTTTCAATTGGTGTCTTGGGATTATCAATTTTTTTTTGCACCAAATGATGCAAATAAAAAATTTTATAATTAAAAATGAACATTGTTTCTTAAGATATGAACATTTTATTCTTTATAATTGAACATTTTACCAATCTTTAAAATTCCTTCAACATTTTCTTGTGGTGCTGCTGAACTTGAAGCTCCAACTTTTTCTAATGATTTAAGTATAAATCGGCATTATAACATACGTGAACTTATTAGTATTTACACATAACCATTAGAAATGAATATTTATTATATTCTTCAAATATGTACATTGTATTCTATATAAGTGAACGTTTTACCATTTTTTATAATTCCTTCAATATCTTCTTGTGGTGCTCTAAACTTGAAGCTCCAATTGTTTTTGATTATTTAATTGTAAATGAGTATTATATGTAACATACATGAACATATTACCAATTATACACCAGCAAATTACTTAATTAACCTCCTTGGATGGAATATCAGTACTTGATGTTGAAGTTAGATGTCCTTCTATTTAAATAAAACACACTTTGTAAAATTATTTTGTTATAAAATATAGTAATTAATATATTAGTTTACTTACCAGTTACCATTAGAGATGGTGGAGTCAAGTCTATCCCTAAATTGTAAGCTGTTTTGATGTTATACTTCTCTTTTCCTTTTTTGTTTTTTGCTTTTTCACTTGCTGCTAACAGATCATTTCTGCTTGTACAATGGCATTCAAGAAATCTTGCTCCCTTGCCATTTTCCCCAAACTTCATCCGCTTTTTTAACCAATTCATTTTCTAGAAATATTTATGTTGCCTTTACCAATTTTGCAGAAAGTTTTGATCACGATCCACTAACTTCATTCACGAATATGACAAAATCATCCATACAGATCTACAATATACAGAACTATATAAAATATATGTATCATACATTTAACATTTTAATATTGAACATTTAATTAGATATGAAAGAAATTTTACAAACCTTAGGAGTAATTTTAGGTTCTTCTATAATTCTTAGAAAGATTTTACCATGCCTAAACCTCAAGTCATTTACTTTTTTATTCTTGTAAGAGCAATATCTCTGGTCCAACAATATATGATTGGAATTGTTCTTGGTGGTTTTTTGTTCAACCTTCTTTGAACTCTATCAAAGTAGAACAACTGCAGCAAAAACAATGTTGATGAACAGTTATAATAACGCACTTAAATGAACATTTAAGGTAAACGAAATGAACAAAATAGATGAGTAATTTTTTATATTCAACTCACTTAAAAACAATTTTAAGAAATGAACAATTAATCTAATGCAAATGAACATTTATTAAACTAATGTTGTTCATTATGAACTTACCATAAGAAATTGCAATGGCCCTTTGTAAAATCCTTTTCTCTCTCTCTCTCTCTCTCTCTCTCTCTCTCTCTCTCTCTCTCTCTCTCTCTTTCTCCATGAAACATGGTTGTTGATGAGTGAATAAAAACAAATAGACACCAATTCAAGTTTCTTATGTTTTCTTTCTCCATCATAGAGTAAAGAAATTTGTAATGGCATTGATTGTTTTAAATACATTTAAGCCCAGCGCGCAGAAGATCCGTTGATAGTTTTCGTTGTCTGACTTGTTCATTTTTTTTCTTTTTCCTGACTTGTTCCAAGCTTTTTTTTCCTGTTCTAACAAAATAAACAAAGCTTAAGCAGTCATCCATCTAATCTTGATTTGCTGTAAACAGACGGTAGTAATCAAAAAGTTCACAGCCACTAACAGAAAGTTAGTGACAAAATCCTCTTCTACTGGCCTTTTCTTTTCAAATTTTGTAGGGTTTGTATAATGTGAAATTATTTGGCTTACTGAAGGAATTTTCCTTTGTTACTAACTCCTCCACTTCTTCATGAACAAACCACATTCTTCACTTGTTCTTTCAGATTTAGCTTCAACAATAGGTATTTCTCCCATTGGCAAGCCATATACAACTCTCACATAATCTATTTCAATCTCAATTCCTCCACCCTTAAGCAGTTTAAAAGTCAGATTACTCTCTTCAAAGCTATTCAAAAGTCAATGGCTAAATTGTTTATCAATTTGAGGCAATTGTATATCTAACACAAGGCCTCCTCTAGTACTGGGTTTTTCTTCTTCATCGCTCTCGTCATCATCTTCTTCCTTCATTTTTAATTAATTCACTTTTAACTATACTTTTTCCCTTAGACACAGTCTTGTAAAGTAGCTCCTTCTCATAAACTACCAACATTTTTTCTGTTTTTGCTTTCTTTATTTTTGGTTGCTCCTCCTCTAATTCAACATCTTCCTTACTCTCTTCATCATTCTTTTTTTGAACTTTAAAATTTGAATCCTCACTATCTTCTCCACTATTAGTGGGGTTACTAGAAGATTTTTCCTCAGAGGGTTCATCATAAGCTACTTGTTCAATTATTTTACTCTTCTTCACATCCTTCTTTGGAGATTTTTAAATTTTTTCTGTATTTTATATTGAACAGTAAAATAAATATGTATGATAATCTACTTTATTGTAAATTAACAATTCTTAAAAGTTGAAATATTTAACCTTCTTTCTTTCCAATTTTATTTTAGTTCTCCTTTGTAGTAGAGGTTTCATCATTAGGTTCTTGTTCTTCAGCTTTCCTCTTTCCAACACTTTTCTTCCCAATGCTTGCAACTTATATCAACACTTCAAATGAACATTTCTTACAATGTATATGAACAATTATTTTTAAGTACTAAATTTGTACTTTCCTTTTTTGCATTTTCCACAACTCCTTTGGCAATGGATTATTTACCACCTAAAACATAGAATATACACAGTTTCTTGATGTTATATTAAATATACACAGTTTAATATAAATAGAATAAATAAAATATTAATGAACATTAAGCTAAATCACTATGAACAATTACCTTTTTTTGGTAGCAGGAGCAATTACTTTTTCCTACTTTTTCAGCAGGAGCTTTGTCAGCAAGTCCTTTTTTTGTTGTTGGTTTTTCTAGAGTTCTTTCAACAATAGCGGTAGGATCCGAAGCAGTTCGTTTTTTATCTTTGCTTTCAAAGGAGTTTTCTTAGATTTTTTTGGTTTTAATAGGAGCACTCTTAGCATCAACAAGTGAATTTACAGAAACATTGGCACCAAGCAAATCAAAATCTGCACACATAGGGTCTACACTTATTATTTTATTACATTAAATTTGATGTTATTTTAATGTATATTATCATTATTACCTTCTGCTTGACTTCTTGTTTTTCTGTAAGTTGTACTCTCTTCTACTACATCATTTTTCTTCATCTACATTTACCTTGCAACCATTTTCCTTCTTGGTTGCTTTGCAGTTTGGGATGATTCTTCATTTTTTTATGATGAAATATTTTAATCATCAACATTCATGCCAACCAATACTTTTGCTAATTCTTTCTCACGCTCTAACTCCTCTCTCAGCTCTTCCATTTCTTTTTTGTTTCATCATCAACTGTGATTTCTTGAAACCATTTCTTCTTATTTACTTCATTTGATTTTTTTTGACATGAATAAATCAACATATAGTAAGAACAGTTATAAGATATGATATGAAAACGTTCATTATACTTACTAGATATGAATATTTTACCTTTTTGTACTTTATCTTCATGGGTCTTAGTTTTCTCACCTTCTGAATAAATCAATTATATAATTATAATAAGGAAAAATTAAAACTAATAACCCCATCTTTGTCTCATCTCCTCAAAACAATCTCACCTTTGTATATTTTGAAAACAATCCCACCTTTGTATATTTTGAAAACAATCTCACCTTAACACTCTACATTCTCAAAACAAGCCTTTTACCGGTTTGAGAAATTAACAACCGGTTTTAGAAGGTGACTGCCACGTGTTACCTTCTAATTGGTTTTTAAAAAATATGTTTTTTAAAAAAAGGAATTAGAAAAAAAAGCAAAAAAGCTTTCCCCTTCCTTTCCCTGCCGCTTATCGGAGCTCCCCTCTCTTGCTGGACCAGCAGCATGCCGGACATGGCATCCACCCAACCTCCCTCCTTTTTCCCGATTTCCTTCTCTTTCTCCCTTCTCTCTTTCCCGATATCCTTTTCTTTCCCCCTTCCCTCTTTCCCAATTATCTCACCGGCGGTTCTGAAGGTTCCGAAAGGTAGTTCGATGGATACCTTCAATGAGAAAGAGCCTTTAAGATAGAGAATTTTCAATTTTAGCAAAGAAGCGATTTTGGGGTTGAAATCAAAAGTGAATCACCGAAAATTGCTGAATTTCGCCATAAAATGGCGTCGAAAATTGAGAATTGGTTCGAAACCTCAGAGCTTGACCGAAACGAAATCAATGGCGGATGAGATCTCGTCTTTTCAATATCTCTCCACACTGCTATGATAGCAGCTGAGATTAGGTAGGGGTAGGGATGGTGGTTGTTCAAGAGGGTTTTGGGATTTGGGTGGGGGTAGCTCAGGTGGCGGGGCGGGGTTGCATCTCATGCAGGAGGAGGGTTTTCAAGGTGAGTTATTTAGGTGGGAAAGAGGTTTTTTTGGGGTAGGAAACCAGGTTGGTGGTCAGTTTGGTGGTGATGGATGGAGTGGGTGGAAAGGTGGTTAGTTTGGTGGTGATGGATGGTCATGGTGGTTGACATGAATGAAGGGGGTGAGGTGGAAAAAGAAGGATTAAAGAAAAAAAATATTAATTTTTTCTTTTTTTAATGTAAAATAGGTTGAAGTTAAAAAGGCTTGTTTGTTTTGAGAATATGGGGTGTTAGTGGAATTATTTCTTGAATACGCAAAGGTGGGATTTTATTGAGAAGATGAGGCAAAGGTGTGATTATTAGTTTCAATTTTTTCATATCATAATGAACATTTAAGTAAAATTCAAAACAAAATATTCATTAAATTGTCTAGACATGAACATTTACCTTTTTGTAATTTTTTTTTCCAGGATTTCTCCTTTGCTTTAGGGTTTTTTTCCAGAGCTTTTGTTTTTTGGTTCAAGGCTTTTGGCTTTCTCTGATGTTTTTTCAGTTTTGTTTGTTCTTTACTTCAGTTGATTTCTCACCTTTCGAAAAAAATTAATAGTACTCCCTCTGATTTTTATTAATTGCAACTTTTGCTATTTTAGTCCGATTCAAATTAAATGCAACTTTCTATTTTATTTCTATTTTTGGTAAACAAAAACCCTTAAAATTACTACTTTACCAAGTGGTGGGCTAAACTTTCTCTCTCTACTCACTACTTTAAAGTATTTTACCCACTACTTTACCACTACTTTCCTAAGTGGTGGGCCAAAATTTCTCTCTCTACACACTTTAATCACCTTTAATTAACCCCACTACTACATACCCCTTAACTTTTGCCTCGTAAACTGTAATACTCATGAAAGTTGCATTTAATAAAAATCGGAAGGAGTATTATAATAATAATAATAATTTATAAACATTCGAAAGAAAATGTTCATTATATTTTCTATATATGAACATTTACCTTTCTGGAACTTCTCATCATGCTTCTCAATTTTCTATTATACAGACACTTTTTCAGATTTCTCCATGTTTTTGTACACCTTTCTTGCCTTTTCCCTTTTATTTAGAGTTTGTATAATTTTGATAGTTGATTGTATTTCTTATAATGTGAGATAGTATTTTATAATATTTATACATGGACAATATTTATTTAAGATCATTTAGTTATTTATATTTGAATATACTTTAGGTTATTCTTCATATCTAAATGTATATCTTCCATCTTACTAAATTTTTTTATAGATAAGTAATAATATTATAATCGTTATTTATATAATTTATAGATAAATAGTAATATCAAAAGAAAAGCAATTATTTTTTAAGTATAGCTTGTTTACCTTTATAAAGTTTTTGTTTGTGATTGATCATCACCTATGTGTATTTCCACTGTTGGTTGTACATGATCATCCACTGTTGGTTTTCAGATAAACCATTTGATATATTTATCAATTTATAATTGTAAATAAACAGCAGACGTGAAAAATGAACGTAAAGGGTACTGAAAATGAACATTTCATAGATCTTACTTTTGATTTATGCATGAACTCAGAAGGGATTTAATCATCAATACTTGATGTATTCTTATCTTTCTCACTAAAATATTTTAATTGTCAATAGTCAAATGATGAAAACAAAATATTAGACAAAAATTTCTATTAAATTGTACTAGAGATTTTGTACCTCGTAAATTGATTTATCTCTGGCCTTGATTTTGAAAGTTTAAATGTCACTTTTAACTTTTTCCGTTTACTAAAATTTTAAGAACTATTACAATTATAAGTTTATGAATTGAATGAAATTATTGTATAATAAAAATATTTGAATGAATATGACAGTTTATAAATATATCAACTTAATTGGGATGTAATATGTATCTTTCATAAAACGGTTTCAACCCTTTTTCACATGATTATAATCCGATTCGTTGTCTATAATTGATGACACTCTCTCTGTTTCGTATTTTTTAGAAGTATTTTCTAATTATTTAGTTATTAATTATTTTTAAAAAAGGGTATTTTGGTAATTTAATTAGTTATTTGAATTTTGGCGCCAAATATATAAAATATTATTTATTATATTAGATTTTGGATAAAAAAACATTATCCATTTAACTAATTTAGAAAAACCAAAATTATGTATTTATAATATATATTTTCAAATATTTTAAAGAACATAAACATCTAATTTTTTTAAATAAATTCTATATATTTTTTGCTCCGATTTTACTAAAAGAATTTCTTAAATTAATTATTTTATTAAACCAACAATTGGTATATAAATTTTGAATTTTATTATTTAGTTGGTTGGTCCGAATTTTATTAAAAATTCCTTATTTAATTATTTTCAATACACTAAAAATTATTAAGTAATTTTTGGATTTAAAAAAAAATGATTCTCATTTATTTAATTGGTCCAAAAATAAGGAAAAAAATAAAATGGTTAGAAGTTTGGAAAATTCGGCCATATTGAATAAATAAAATAGATTTTGTTTAAATTTAAATAAAATAATTATCTTACTTTAAATTAATTCTTCTTTTCATTATATATAACTAACTTATATTTGATCATATGTATTTTGATACTAAATCTCCTATACCTGTTTTCCAAGCAAGCTTTCATTTTCGTAAACTATTTTCATGATCATCTTACTGATTAGGGGATTTTTTCCCACAATTCACCATCTGACAAGTGGACCAATCAGGTTCCGCCATGTGTCCGCCACATGGGCCAATAGGAGCCTGCCACGTGTCAGGCATTGATCTGTCCACCATGGACCAGTTACGACACAACATGTGTCCTTCCCTATGCCAACTAGGCAAAACGGCCACCTAGGCCCAATCCTTGGAAAAAGCCCAGTCAGCCCTAGGTTTAACCTAAACCTAGCATTTAGCACGCATCCCAAGGCATATAAATATGATCATTAATCCTCATTTAAGGGGATTACATTCATTAATTACTCTCACCTAGAGAAAACACTCTACCTTTTTCCGCATTAATTACTCCTTAAACAAGTACTAACTTGACCGTTGGAGGCGGAGCTCCTACCACCCGGAGTCTCCGTTGTTTTGCAGGTACAGGTGCCCGGTTCCAGTCTCAGAGTTGTAACTCTCCCGCAGGACATCAGAAAACCCCGAAACATTTTGGCGCCGTCTTTGGGGAGAGTACTTTCGAGATGGCAACAAAGTCTGTACCAGAAGAGAGGCGTCCAGAGGACGACATTCAAGTATACTCAGACCATGATACTGAGAATGAGGTTGAGGTTGAAGCACACACGGCCTCAGACGGGACCCTAAGGGCCCGACGCACCCGTCACACCGAAAGGAAAGAACGGGTAGATCACCAAGCTGGACCCAGCAATCCAGCCGGCCAACCGCCTGAACAACAACTCGGCCGAAGAGTATGCTCCCATTACAAGAAACGAACTCATGACCTTCATGAGGGGGTTCAAGGGGGAGATCCAAGAGTTGATCAATAAAAAGACGCCTGCTCTCTCTAAGGAGCAGTCGGCCAGAAAGCCTTCTCATTCAGGAAGAAGGAAACCTATTCAAGGTCGAGAGGCGACCCCCTACCCTAACTCTAGGAAGTGGGAGCCGCCTGTGATCGACTTAACAAGATATCATTTTCCCTCACCAGGGAAGAGAAAGCCCATTCGTCATATACAGGCGGATGGGTCAAAGAAAACATACTCAGATGCTCGGCTACTGCTAGAGCAGAAGAAGAATGACCGAATGTCAGAGTCGGCCTCCACTTCAGACTTCTAAGATAGTATGCACAATACCTCTATAAGGTATACTCAATCAAATCATGAGAGTCAGACAGGCGGTTCCTCCCGTCGGTCTGGATTTCATAAAGAGCAGGCAGTACCAAACATGCCATACGTACCGCAACATCAATACTTCTTGCAGCCTCCTCTGTTTGGAGGACAGGTGGCAAAAAGCGTCCACCCTTTGGACTGGCAAGTGCAGTTGCTAAGACTCGGAGAACAATCGTCCGCTTTCTCCAAGGAAATTACAGAGGTTGCCCAGCCGACCAAAGTTAAGAATGTATTAGTAGGCGCCTATGATGGCACTACTAACCCTGAAGACCACTTAATGGCGTTCACCAACCTAATGTACCTTCAAGGGTTGGATGACCCCACTTGGTGCAAGTGTTTTCCAGCGACTCTCAAAGGAATCGCACAACAATGGTTCGGCAACCTGCCGACTGGTTGCGTGAATAATTTCAGGACACTTGCTTACTTGTTCACCTCCAATTTTGCTATGAACATTCCTGCAAAGAAGACGACCCTTGATTTAGGGACAATTCAGCAGGGTGAAAAGGAGGGGCTCCGTTCATACATCAGGCGATTCAACCTGATGAGAATCCAAATTCAAGGGCTGCCGGATGAAGTAGCCTACACTGATTTTTTCAGAGGTCTCAAGGATGGGTCGAACTTTAAGTTTGACCTAGTTCGAAAGAGGGTTGCGACTCTCCAAGAAGCTTTGATTAAAGCGGAAGCCTACATACAGGCGACTGACCTCTGCAATACTACGAAGCAGTCGGACGGACGGAGGTCCGACAAAAAAGAAAGCCGACCAAAGCAATCGGCAAACAAAGATGAGGAAAAGAGAAAAGAAGTCTGGGCAGCCGATTCCTCTAAACAGCTGGTCCAGAAAAAGAAAAAAGAGTTCAGACCATACTCTCCGAAGTATGTGTTCAGCAAGGATAGCCAGGCTATCCTCAAAGAAATCAAGAGCCGGATCTCAATCGAGAAGCCGGCCCCCATGAAGGGTTCTGCAAGCAATCGGAACCAAGACAAATTCTGTCATTATCATGAAGACGTTGGTCATGAAACCAACGAATGTATCAGCCTCATGCGCTACTTGGACCGCATTGCTGAACAAGGCGACCTTGATTCCTATGTCAAGAAGTCTAAGGGGAACCCTTCCTCAAAGAACAAGCAGTCGGCCAAAAAGAATCATTAACAAGCCGACAGTTCTGATATAGATGATGCAGTCGTTTACACTATTGCAGGCAACTTCTCAGGAGGCGGCCCCACTATTAGGGGAAATAAAGACAATATCAGGCAGCTAGATGTTAATTCCGATCATCTGGAACGGACCGCCAAAAGTTCGTTCCCAGAGATTGTCATCACAGAAGAAGATCTGGGAGGGGTTAAAGGGCCGCATGATGACCCAATTGTTATTGAGTGCAAAGTGGCCAACCAAAGAGTTGGCCAAATCCTCATAGATACCGGTAGCTCCTCTGATCTTATCAGCAGCAAGGGCATGGAAAATCTCAAGTACAAGACTGATTGCATACATCCGGTATCCCACCCTCTAGTAGGGTTTGGAGGAGGAGTCGTACACCTAGTAGGGTGAATGGATTTACCCATCCGCCTGGGTGAGAAAGGGGAGGGCCGTCACATGGTGGTCCGGTTCTTAGTGGTTGAAGAACTCTCGGCCTACAACATGACACTGGGACGACCCACCCTGAACAATTCAAAAGCTGTCATTATCCCCTCTCTTATGCTGCTCAAATTTGAGAAGGATGAAGGAATAGTCGGCTCCCTAAGGGGAGATCAGAAGATGGCTCGAGAGTGCTACCTCTCGGATATCAAACCCACTGTGGTGGCTGCTGACCCAAGTGGTGAAAAAACAGACCTTGACATTATCAAGGAGGATGCGCTTGCTCAGAAACTAGGCGTCAAGAAAAGAAAGGTTGACCAATTGGGGGCCGAAAGAAAAGAAAGAAGATAGCAATCACTGGCAGAGGAGTGGTCGGATGAATTCCGCCCTCAGCCGGCTGGTGAGCATATGGATCTTATGCTAGACGACTCGCGTCCTGACCAAACAGTCAAGGTTAGGACGATTGCTCTTAAAATTCAAGGTGAAGATTTTCACCAAATTTTGAAGGAATTCAAAGACATCTTTGCATTCGAGGTTCATGAAATGCCAGGCATCAGTCCTGACCTGGCAGTACATAAACTGGCTGTGGATCCGAAAAAGAAGCCGGTCAGGCAAAAGAAACGGAATCATGGCAAAGAGAGGAGTCAGGCGGCAGCCGCCAAAGTCAAAAAGCTGCTTGATGCAGGGTTCATTCGGCAATGTTACTTCCCAGACTGGGTTGCAAATGTTGTACTTGTCAAGAAGCCGAATGGTACCTGGCGAATGTGTGTGGAATACACAGATTTGAACAAGGCGTGCCCCAAAGATAGCTATCCTCTACTTAAAATTGATAGTCTGGTCGACTCTATAGCCGGCCATGCTTTAATGAGCTTCATGGACGCTTACTCTGGCTTCCATCAGATTCCTTTGTGGAAGAAAGATCAGGAGAAGACGGCCTTCGTCACTGATCAAGGACTATATTGCTACACGGTTATGCCGTTTGGTTTAAAAAATGCCCCGGCCACCTTCCAAAGAATGATAAATACGGTCTTCTTTGACCAAATTGGGAGGAATGTCGAGGCATACATCGATGATATGATTGTTAAGTCCAAGCTTCAGACAGACCATTTGGCGGACTTCTGAGAAACATTCACCACACTCAGGCGACACCATTTCACGCTCAATCCCAAGAAATGTGTTTTTGGGGTTGAGTCTGGGAAGTTTCTCGGATTCCTCATCAATCAGAGAGGCATAGAGGCGAACCCTGAGAAAGTGCAAGCGGTCATTGACATGCAGTCGCCTCGCACCGTCCGAGAGGTTCAGAAGTTAACAGGTTGTCTGGCGGCTTTGGGAAGATTTCTCAGTCGGTCAGGCGACAAGTGCCTTTACTTTTTCCAGGCAATAAAGAAGAAGGCAAGGTTTGAATGGAGGCCGGATGCTGAGGCGGCCTTCCAAAAACTAAAAGTTCACTTGCATTCCTTGCCATGGCTGGTCAGTCCCTTGCCCAAAGAAGTACTTTACATGTATCTGGCAGTATCTGACCATGCTCTAAGTGCCGTCCTCCTTGCTGAAAGAGACGGCTGCCAGCTCCCGGTCTACTTTGTCAGTCACGTGTTGAAAAATGCCGAGTTGAGGTATCCCTTAGTGGAGAAGTTCGGTCTTGCTCTCTTCATGGCCGTTAAAAAATTAAAGCCCTATTTCTTGGTGCATGCAGTCGTTGTGTATACATATTAACCGATCAAGCGGCCACTGACAACCATGGAGTCGTCAGGCCGGATGATCAAATGGGCAATAGAAATTCAGAGCCTCGAAATCACCTTCGAGCCTAGGAAAGCAGTAAAGGGGCAAGCCTTTGCTGACTTTATTGTAGAAATGACTCAGCCCTCTGATTCTCAAATTCAAGACCAAGTCTGGAAGGTCTATGTGGACGGGAGCTCCACCTCAAATGGTTGCGGAGCAGGCGTCATATGTCAGTCGCCAGAAGGCGACAGGTATGAGTATGCTCTATGTTTCAGCTTTCAAGCCTCAAACAACGAGGCAGAATATGAAGCTTTGCTAGCCGGAATCCGCATGTGCAAGGCTGCTGGGGCAAGAAAGATAGACGCCTGTTCTGATTCGCAATTGATAGTGAGTCAGTACAATGGCGAATACGAAGCAACTCATCCGTCCATGATCAAATATTTACAGGCGGTACGACAAGCAGTCGGACCCCTTGAAGATTCTCATCTGACGCAAGTACCGAGATCTGAAAACAACCAGGCGGATGCTCTTTCAAAGTTAGCATCCTCGGCCTCCTGTGACACTCCAAGAACCGTCTTTTGGGAGGTTATGGAGAGAAGAAGTATTGAGGAAGACCCTATTGGAATTCTAGATTGAAGTTCAACCTGGATGGATCCAATCAGGGCATATTTAACAGACGGCACCTTGCCGGATGATCATCACCAGGCGGCCACACTGAAAAAACGAGCGTCCAGTTTTGAAATAATAAAGGGAGAACTTCACAAGAGAGGGTACCTCCAACCCTTCTTGAAGTGTGTTACTCCAGAAAATGGACGAGAGGTTTTAGAAGATCTTCACTCTGGCTATTGCGCTTTCCATGTAGGTGGCATGTCGCTTGCCAAACTAGCAAGGCGGCAAGGTTACTTTTGGCCTACTTTAGAAGCAGATGCAATGGAGATGGTGGAAAAATGTGACAAGTGTCAAAGGTTTGGCAAATTAATTCACCGTCCGGCTACTGATCTCACCGCTATCCATAGTCCACTACCGTTTGCTAAGTGCGGCATGGATATCCTGGGTCCCTATACGCCTGCTACAGGCGGCAGGAAGTACATACTTGTTGCAGTCGACTATTTTACTAAATGGGTAGAGGCATAGGCTGTCAAGGGAATCAAGACGAAGGATGTGATTTCATTCATCTGGAAAAATATCATCACTCGGTTTGGGGTGCCCATGTCTATGGTTTTTGATAATGGTCCCCAATTTGAGACGCCTGTTCTCAAAAACTTGCTGGGAGACCAAGGCATCTCGCACTGCTTTGCATCAGTCGGCCGTCCTCAAGCAAACGGCAAAGTAGAAGCTTTCAATAAAATCATCTCAGACGGCCTTAAGAAGAAGATTGAACGAGCAGGCGGCCTATGGGCAGATGAACTACCGCATGTTCTCTGGGCCATTAGGATTACTGAAAAAAGGTCGACTGGAGAGACTCCATTCCTCCTAACCTATGGTGCAGAAGTTGTTCTTCCAATTGAACACTATGAGCCGACTCTTCGAATAATGTTGTATGACGAAGAGACGAACTGGGAGTCCATGCGCCTGGCTTTGGACTCACTTCCAGAAAGAAGGGGCAATGCAGCCCTGCGCCATGAAATTAACCGCCTGAGAATGACAAGATCATATAACAAAAGAGTACATAGGCGTCCACTTAAAGGGGGTGACTTTGTGCTAAGAAAAATGGAAGCAGTCGGTAGGGCTAATGAGTCAGGGAAACTAACTCCCAACTGGGAAGGACCCTACCGAATTTATGAAGAGGTTCGAGACGGTACCTACCACCTAAAAACACCAAATGGCCAACCCTTGCCTCGAACCTGGAATGTAGATAATCTCAAAAAGTATTATTTTTGAATGATGTAAATAGCCGAGTGCTACTAATAAAAAGTTTGCTATTTCACTTCACTTATTTTGTACTAAGAGGGGCACACCTACTGGTAAAACAGTCGGCTGCTCTCCATACTTTGTAAATACACATTCAATAAAGAGGGGCATGCCGCCTATTTTATACAATCGGCTACTCTCCCATACTTAGTTCACCAAGAACTACCTTAGGCCTATGGCCGAAATGATCAGACCAGGCGCCCAGCCAACTGATCCAATTTTTAAAACTAATCCAACCTGTCCCAGCATCATAACAGGTGTCCGGCAGCATCAATCCGGATGAAATTCATCACAGAGAGTAACTCCCTTTTGGGTGGAACATTTTTCTATAAACTAATTACACGGCACCTATACGACTGTCCACTAAGACAACCGCGTAGCCGTTTTTGAAACAAGGATAACTCTATCACTGACCCAACAAGTGCTAGTAGTTAACATCAGCGTCGGATAACCGACTGTATTACTTGGGATAAGTACGACCGGTACCTTTTGAGTTAATAGCCAACAAACATTGACGAATAAAGGGGTCCAGTCGGCCTCCGCCGCCTGGTACCTCTACTACTCAAATAGAAGTGACGGCGACTAAGTAACATCAATGTAAACCTATAGTCACTCCCTAAAACTTGGTTCGAAATCTAAAAGGTTTTTTAATAGACCACCTGTTTCTTAAACAGGAGCATTCAAACCCCTGTTCTTACTAAGTTATCGCATCTTGAGTAAATAACCAACAAAATTTGGTGAATCAAGGGGACTAGCCAGCCTATGTCGCTTGGTGCCTCTACTACGCAAGCATAAACATGACGGGTAAGTAGCCTCCAAGATTACCCCTAATCACTCTCGTACTTAGCCAGGATTCAAAAGGTATGACGAGACCACCTGCCTAAAGGTGAACCAGAGCTCTCGTACCCCAACCCTGCTAAGTTATTCTCTCTTCAAACCAGACGTGTTTAATAAATTGGTTCACAGTTCGACTGCTTTCTGGCAAGCGAGAACTCAAGAACTTTTTCTATTTTCCTTAAGTCAAGCAAACCTAACGTATTCACCAAAATATGTTGGGGCCCGACTAGATAAATGGCCTACTGATTGTCTAACCTGGAACTTAGACAACTAGTCATCCAGGGGCATAGGCACCCCTCACATTGTACCTGTTTGCAACTATCGACCATACAAAACAGTCGGTCTGACACGCAAGCGGATATCAAAGATCTTCGACAATTAGCAAAAATAAAAAACAAAATTGGAAATCTTGTTGAGCTAAGACGACCAAAAAGATGGTCGCCAAAATCATATAAACAGCCGGCCATATAGACCGGCAAAAATATTCAAGACCCCGGCCCCCCGGCCGAGTAAAAGAGATACAAAAAAAACGGCACGCAGGCCGAAGAAAAGTTGAGTACAAAAAGCTTTAGGGTTGAGGTAGGGTTTCGGTATTGCCTGCCACCTGATCAACAAGAGGCGCCTGGTTTTGAGAGGCCTCCTTCTTGCTTGTTTCGGCATCAGGGGCCGCTTCTGAAGACGCACCTACCCCAATCGGCTGCAGGGCCACCTCCACCTCTTCCGCTTCTTCTGAGCTGGAATCGACCGCTGGTCCTCTTCATCCGCCTGCTTCATGATTTGCTAGTTGTACCTTTCAGTACAAGCAGCGGACTTCTTCTCCCAGGCGGCATAATGAGCTTTTGGAAATAGAGCCATCCAGGTCATTCTCATGATTTGGGCAGAATCCTCCATCATGGCTTAGGCTAGCTCCATCTTCTCCTTTTCGGCCTTGGCCGAGAGCTCATCAGTGAGGCTCTTCTCCTGCTGAACCAAGCGCTCCTTGACAGCGGTTAAGGATTTCTCCATGGACTCGAAGTGAGTCATCTTCTGCTTAAGCGGCTTCAGCTCATTTCGGAGACTCTTGACTATCGCCTCCAGCTCATTGTTCTTCTTTTTGGCCGCCTCCAACTCGGTACGAATATTGGCAGTGGCCTGCGCCTGATAATAATGAATATTAGTTGTCAAAAATTCATTTTGGGCAATTTGAAACATTTCCTTATCTACGTCAGAGGCAGCCATAGCTTTAGCAGCCTTTACCTCTTTGTTTTTGGTGTTGATCGGCCTATGAAGGCCGTGTACTCTTAACATGGTCTGAAAATAGGGAAAACATGCGTCAGAAAAAGCAGGCGACATGCAAAGTAATAATATTGAAAAATTTTCTAAGTCTACCTCAGACAGGAGACCCATGATGCCGTCTAGGTCAAGGGTGCCGACTCCCTTGACCGCGTCCCTCTCCTCTTGAGGGACGACTTTAATCATGGACTTGGCCATGTTGACCAAGTCAGGTTCTGAGGGGCCGCCTGCATCAAAAACAAAAAACATCAGAAATATGAAGAAAGTGATAAAGAAATAAGCAAGTCTAGCAGAGCGAGCTATACTTCTTGGCGGCCGTGTCAGGACAAGTGGTGGGTTCCCCACACTTTGTGGGGTGGCCGGCTGCTTGTCAACCGATTGTTTCTTGGTCGATCCTGGCGTACTCCCACCAGTCAGCTTCTGAACCTTTGAGTCCGGTTGGTGGGAGTATGAGGGTTTGGAAGTGCCCGTCTGCAAAAGAGACGAGAGGTCAATGTTAGTTAAAATAGTCTAATAAAGACGAGTTCTAAGGATCGAAACTCACGGTGGGCGTCTCCTTGGCAGGAGAGTCAGAAGCAGTCCGCTTCTATTGCATTATGGGGGCTCGTAGCATAGCGGCCGCCTTCTTTGAAGCAGAGATCTGGTCCATGGCTTCAGCTACAAATAAGAACCACAAAAGTTAGAAAAATCTTCAAACAAAGAAAAACGAAGGGTACATATTTTCAAGTGGCCAGCTACCTCTGGAGGACCGACTGCTAAGGCCGCAAGCGGCCAGGAAAAACTCGTCATAAATCCATTGAAACTCTGGGACGCAGTTTAAGGGCACCTGCTCTCGCACCCTAGTGGTAGAGTTTGCCCTAATCTCTACCTTGAACAGCCCTCGGTCCAGGATCTCTTCCCTAGCCTTGAGAGGAACGAGCGGCATGTTGCGACTGCCTGCTAGAAGAGGTGGATCCTTGTTCCACCTATTTTAGCGTTTGTTCAACAGGTGGTCAGGGCTGGAAATAATGAGGAAGGTGTTTCTCCAATCCTTCCATTTGTTCTCTTTGCCCTTGGTCATAAGGTAGCCCTTGTGGCTCGTTATTTGGTACCAGCCGATACCGCTTGCTTTGGGGGTCCGGCTGAAGTAGTTCATATAGGCGAACGCCTCGAAGTTCGGCTCCACCCCATGCATTTCAAATCCGGCTATATAGCCTAGGATGTTGAACCAGGAGTTCGGGGCCAGTTGCCAAAGCCCCACCTCGAATCCATCAAGGATTTGTTGAACAGTCGGATGCAGTGGAAATCGCAATCCAGCTTTGATGGCTGCCTCGTAACAGCCAAAACAGGCGTCCCCATAGCTGGTGCCCTCTAGTCAGACGACTGTGTCCTCGCCGTCCGGCACGAATAGTTGATAATTCGGACCCATCGTATGGTCTGAAAGAAAAGTCGTCATTCGCTCATTCATGGCCTTGATTCGGCCCTTGGGCACATGGCAGTAATACGGAGTGTTCAACTCCCTGTGAGAGGCGGATGGTTCTGACTAGCCTTCCCCCTTTTCAGCCGCATGAGAATCTCTCGCCTCATGCAAGCGATTGTGCCTTTCTTCTGAGCTTATAGAGAGGCGGCTCGACAAACTAGAGCCTGACTCACTATCAGAAGAGTCCGACTCTTCCCCATTTCCTGAAGGGGCCGACCCCTCTTCTTCTTCGGGGGTCGTCTGCTGACTTGCCAGGTCAACAGTAAAATGGGAAGGAACTATCTTAGCTCCCTCCTCAGATCTCTCGACAAAAGGGCCGCCTTTGGTCCCTGCGGTATCAGGGGGTAGTCCGATGTTTCACTAATCGGAACCCAGAAAGAGGAGCCGTCAGAGTTTTCTATTCTCTTGGTTTTCTTTGTTCTTGCCATACTGTCCTGCATAGATACAAAGACAGTTGGATTCCAGGACTTGTGCAAAGTTTGAAGTACCGCAGGGCAGTCGGCACCCCTAGTCCTAGACTCAGCCGTCTCCGGTGACCGGCTGATTGCTAATCTAGGCCGTGCCAGATGCTTTTGAGGTCTCATTTTCAAAAACGAAAGAAAAGGCACAAAAGAAAGAAGAATAAAGGAACAGACGGTTACCTGAAACTTAAGTTCTGAAAGGCTTGATCAAGTAGGCGCCTAGTAAAACAGTCGTCCTGGCAGGTCAGAAGTTGCAAAGTGTCAGAGCTCAAGTTCAGGGGTCCGAGAGTTCTCTTGAAAAAGTTCGCAAATGTGAACAAATGACTTGGTCAACACCCCTTTATATAGGGCAAAAGAGAAGTCGAAGGTTCATCTCCAAAAATTCAAAATTGAGCGGGAAAAACCTTCGGCCATCCACCAAGCGACACCTGTAGCAGGCCGTCGCCTGTTACAGGCCGACACCTGTCACAGCTGACATATGAACAGTCATATGCCACCTGTGAGGGGAAAATGATTAGGGGATTTTTCCCACCATTCACCATCGAACAAGTGGACCAATCAGGTTCCTCCATGTGTCCGCCACATGGGCCAATAGGAGCCCGCCACGTGTCAGGCATTGATCTGTCCACCATGGACCAGTTACGACACAACATGTGTCCTTCCCTATGCCAACTAGGCAAAATGTCCACCTAGGCCCAATCCTTGGAAAAGCCCAGTCAGCCCTAGGTTTAACCTAAACCTAGCATTTGGCACGCATCCTAAGGCATATTAATATGATCATTAATCCTCATTTAAGGGGATTACGTTCATTAATTACTCTCACCTAGAGAAAACACTCTACCTTTTTCCGCATTAATTACTCCTTAAACAAGTACTAACTTGACCGTTGGTGGCAGAGCTTCTACCACCCGGAGTCTCCGTTATTTTGCAGGTACAAACGCCCGGTTCCAGTCTCGGAGTTGTAACTCTCCCGCATGACATCAGAAAACCCCGAAACACTTACTATTTAACACTTTCCATAATCTATTTTTTACTTATTCTTCAAGCAAACATTTGCCTTAATTTTATTTACCATCCATTTAATTACCTTAAATCTACACTTTCCATATTTCTTCCTTCATTAACTTACCATAATTCTTGTAATCCTACAACTATAAATAGCCCCTCCATACCTCTGATATTCTTCACACCAAAACCCAATTCTCTTTTCTTTCTTATTCTTCTTTTCCCTATATATTTTCCTACTTTTTTTCTCCTTTTTTCATACAAATATTATCCCATATACCATTGAAGCCAATTTTCGGTCACTTCTGGTCACTTTTTGGGGTTTTGATGTTCATAAAAGATTGTTCCACTCGAATCCTTGAGGTTAGGCTAAAAAATCACCCAAATTGGAGTTATATTGAAGGAGTTATGGCCTCTGCAAGTTCAGCCTACTCTTTCCATTGCGAATTCAATTCTCTTTAATTATATTCCTTTATTTCTTTATGGTGTTTTCATCGAACTTTGAAAGTATGAAGTGTTGGTTTGAGATTCGGAATCAAGGTACGTTTAGGTGGCTAGATACCTTTCAAAGTAATTAATTTGGTTAGCATGTTTTATGTGATTTTAAGATTTTTTTTACAATAACCACCGATAATTGTTAATGTTCTAGTAATAACCACCTACAATTTTTTATTTTTTATTTTTTGTTTTTTGAAATTTACCATCTACATTTTATGAAAATGACAAAACTTCCACCACTTTGACCAACCCCTCAAAGATGACGTCATTGTGGGCCCTCAAACGATCTTTCCCTCATTTTCCCTCATTTTTCTTCCTTTCTCTTTTGATATCCAGTCTTTCTTCTTCATCTCCGCTTTAATTTTGTACAAATACTAAAATCGAATTGCTGAAATAAAAAATTAGGGTTTCAAAATTCATTGGTCTTGCTTCGAATCTCCAATGCAATTACGAAAAGAGGTATATTTGCAAAATTTATGTTCTGGGTAACTTAATTTAGGGGTTTTTCAATTGATTTAAGGATTTAATTAATTTGGGAATTTAGTTATGTTGTCGGAATTAATCAATTGAAATTAGGGTTTAGTCAATTTTAGTTTAGTTGAAATCAAATTGAAAACCCTAAAACCTAAATTTAATTCAATTGAAAACCCCCAAATTAGTCCCAAATTAAAAACCCTAAACCATTAATTAAATTCTCAAAGTAAAAACCCTAAACCCTAAATTCAAATTGAAAAGCCTAAACCCTAAATTCAATTGAAAACCCCAAAATTTAGTACCTAAATTAAGAAAACAAACCTTTGTTCATGGAATCAATGGAATGGCGAAGCAAGAGAAACAATTATTAAAACCTGAAATTTGTTTTAGCAATTCGATTTCAAGTTATGCCCCAATTTAAATGGAAGTGGAAGAAGAGGGAACTGAGAATCGAGTGAAGATGAAAGAAAACGAAGGGAAATAGCAAGGATAACGTAATCTTTGAGGGGCTGGTCAAAGTGGTGGGAAGTTTTAGTGTTTTGGGAAAATGTAGGTGGTAAATTAAAAAAAAAATTAAAAAATTTAAAAAAAAAAATTGTTGGTGTTTATTACTAAAATACCAACAATTGTTGGTGGTTATTGTAAAAAAAACAACTTAATTTTAATGATGTTTGAATTAAATTGAATATTGTGATTTATGAAACAAGTTTGAGAAACTAATGTTTAATTTTTGAGGAGTTGATTTTAAGATTACATTTTGAATGGTTTGAATTATTTATTATGTTCAAAAGGTTTGATTTTAAAAGTATGTTGAATTGAATAAAAATGAATTTTGAGTTATTTTATTATAAAAGTTGATTTTATTAAAAGGAGGGATTTCATAAGAATTATTGAAATATCCATTAAAGCTTTACAAGCATGTTTATTTAATCCCACTATTCGGATTTGGTTAATAAGACTATGGACTTTGTATGACCTAGTCATTCCTCGGATAGTCTTTCTATATAAAGATACTAACTTGGGAGGGGGGGTGTGCACACTTAGGAGAGGAAGTGGATTAAGAGAATTGGTTTTCATTATTTGAAACATTATTTGAGACATTTGAGTTATTTGAATTATTCAAGAATTCGAGAATTGGTTTGGAATTACGAGATTTGTGTTATTGAATAAATATTGGAATTTCCATCATTGGTTTTATAAAGCATGTTTGCTAATAAATTTAGTTCACTTATCTTGCACTTAAATGTACTTAGCATATTTTGCTAATCCGTACTTCCTATTTGTTTTAGTTCGCCCTGTTTACCTTTTTTCAGGTGGAGTCGTTAAATGCATATATGGGATAATACACCTAAGTCTATCTTTACGGTATAATTATACGTATTATACTGGTATTTTCGTAGAGGGTGATTTGGGGGTGTTACAACTCATTGCTTTAATATTGAATTTCCATAAACTTTGGTCTGGTTGATTTACTCTAGTTATTATTTGGGTTTTAAATAAGGACCTTAATGGTTCCAATTTGAAAGACTTAATTTGAAATTGTGTTTTGGGTTAGAAACTTTATTTTGATTGTGTTAGTTTTTCCGTTACTAAATTCTAAATTTTGCCTTAATGTCTGAACACGTGGCGGTAGCACGTCGGTAACTATCTTACATTTAAATAAAGGTATTTACAAGTAAAATGAGAAGAATAATGGGGTGTTACAAAGTGGTATTTGGAAGATTAGGTTAAATTTTATAATTATCACTAAAGCCAATTTAAAGTTTTTAGGCGCCTAACGTTTTAAATCTTATGATTTTAGATTTTATTACTTGATTTAAAGTTAAAACTTAATTTTTAAAATTATTTTAATTAAAATGAATTATTCTATATTTTTTAAAATAACATGTATGTATTTATATACATAAATTATTGTGTTATTTAATTAATTTTGAAATGGATAAAAATGAATTTGAGTATTTATTTTAGTCATTGTACTTAAGTATTTATTTTATTTTATCAGTGAGTTTTGGGTAGTCTTAGGAAGGTCATATAGGATATATCATTTCTTTTTTATATATGAGCATTGTATTTAATTCTTGAATGAAATGATTATGCAAGGGATTTAAATTGTGTATGTGTTATATAATCGTACAAATTTGGTTGTAGTGATCACTTAGTATCATGTTTAAGGATTAAATCATGTAATAAGAACTAATATGTGATGATCTGTGTAATGTAATACGTATGAATGATCATTATGTGATATGTGAAGCATGCAATTATGTGACTATTTATTTGTGGTTATTTAATGATGCTATTTATTTGATGCTTAGGTTGTTAGTGGGATCTATCTTTCTTTTATTTGACTTTTCCTTCAAATTTGCACCCAATGAATATTAATTTGAGAAACCTTATGAATCTATTTTGGAATAAATTTGAAGAATTGATGATGAAATAACATTTGGTGATGATGAATTATTGAATTGAAGACTTATCTTCTGTAACACCTTTTGCATTTCTAGTGGTTACGTACATGAACTATGTGCTTAAAGAAGATATTTACTTGGGGTTTTCTAAAGATATGTTAAAGGTATGGTTGTACGAGTAATTTTTAGTTGGGATTTACTTGGCACTAGATATTTTTAGTTCAGTCATAAGGTAATTTAAGTTCGGGATATTTCGGGTATTGAGTCTATTCGAGTCATTTAGGTCGAGTCAATTAGATATCGGGTCAACTTTCGGTTGGATACAATCAGGTCAAGTCAGTTCGAGGGTCAGGTCAAGATCAAGTGAACTCCATTTTCATGTTGGATATGGGTCGGGTTGGGCAGATTTCTAATTTCGGGTCAATTTTGAGTCGATGTTTTTGGGTCAAATTCGGATCATGATTCGGATCATTTGGGTCAAGTCATCGGGTCTGGGTCTAGGTCAGAATTGTCAGGTCTAGTTTATAATTTTCACGCCTTTTACTTAGCAAGGAATTTATGTATTTGACTTTTTCTCGCTTTTCGTCATTTACGTCTTTTCTTTAGGACATTAGTTTCTCTGAAATTTTGACGTGGAGGTTTTTAGAGGGGATGCGCACCTTTCTTTTAAAAATGTTATATTTTTCACAATTTCGTGGCTTTAGATTTCTAGTCTATATATACGCTTCTATTCTGCTCTAAAAACATCGTCCCACCATTTCCACATAAATTTTTTTTAAGAAAAAGTTTGTTTTTACTGCATTTCTGTTGTTTCTCGTTAATAATTATGAGGGAGAGTTAAGAGTGTACAATTACACTCAACGATTGGATCATTTTTAGTCATATCAGCGCATAGGCGCTATGGATGAAGGAAGCAAATAGGTGGGTAGCAGTGTATTTACCAAGCTTAAGAAATGCAAAACTGGAGGCTAACTCAGCAAATACCTGTTATAATCTAAAATGTGACGGGATTCGTTTTTTTAATATGAAAAGGATATTTTTCATAAAGTAATAGCAAAGCATTCTCTCTCCTCGTTTTCTCTTGTTCACTCCTCCAGCTCCTCCCTGTAGTTACTGTACTCTGTTCCAAAGAAGAGACTACGACGGTGGTTACTGCCAGAGCTAGAAAAGAATTTTGGTGCGTGGTAATCGTGAGCAGTTGCATGAATTGTGTACCGACAGTCGTTGGTTCCTTTGATTGAAGGTATGGTCTCGAAACTAAGTGTAACAACTTTTCTATGGACGCATTTGTTGGTTATTAAGAAATTTAAAAAGCAGTTGTAAATTGTTTGTTGTTATGAAGTTTTAGTTTTTGTAATTTAGGGTTTTCTAGTGAATTTAGCGATTTAGGGTTACCTGTGTTGTTCATCTGTTTAATTGGCAAAAATGTTAGTGGGCGTGGTTCTAAAACCCTTAATTGGAATGAATTTGTTGTTATGATGTTTTAGTTTATGTGATTTACGGTTATCTAGTGAAAATAGCGAAGTAGGGTTTCCTTTGTTGTTCATTGTTATAATTGGGATTAATTTGAGGATGTGAAACCCGTAATCGGAATGAATTTGTTAATATGATGATTTAGATTATGTAATGCTTTGTTAACCACTGAAATTTGCGACCCTTTGTTGTTTAATTGTAATGAACAAGCGAAATTGTTTTGGGTGTGGTGGTAGGAGTGTTGAATTAAAGTATTTAATTTAATTTGAATCCATGTAAATGAGTGATTAATTGTGAGTTTTTTGTGGTGGAAGACGTATTGAATTATGAATAAGTGATATTGTTACATTAAGAAATTATGACTGTTGTGGTATGTATATGTAAATATAGTGGAGAGATTATACGTGAAGAGTTAAGGGTTTGTTGAAATGGTTTTATGTAGTTGGGAAATCCCTTTTATCGAGCGTTCATTTGAACTTGGCAGGAGGAAATAATGTCGAGGAAGAGCAAGGGATCAGGATTGGTGAGTTATTGTACTGTTTGTTGAAATTAAAAGATTGTGTGTTTGCTTAGTGATGTATGTGTGTTGTAGTTGATTTTTGGTGGCAAATATTTGTGTTTGTGTAGGCGAGGTCGAAAGCCGTGAATAAGGAGGCATCTAAAAAGAAAGTAGCTAGTAAAGGGAAGAAGAAACTTAAATCTGATCCAGTTTTTGAGGTAGAGTATTTAAAGGACTCTGATGAAGCTGGTTATGATGATGGTGGTTATGATGAATCTAGTGGTGATGAATCAGATTCTGATGATGCTGATTCCACAGCTGGTAGATGAGGATGCGGAGGACGACGATGTAGGTAGTGAGGAAGAGCCAGAACAGGATAAAGTGAGCTACCGGGATCTCCTGATCAAGTTATTGCGGGAAAAGGTTGAGAAAGGAAAGCGCAAGTGAGGTCATATTGAGAAAAGGACAGGAAAAAGGGGCAAGCTAAAGGTATGTCATGTTAGATGGAGATGATTAAAGCTTATTTGTTGTGTAATACTTAAATGGAGAAATGAAATGTGTAATGTCATGTGTAGGTCGAGAAGACGAAGGGAGAAGTGGCGAAGGAGAAAGGGGTTGTCATTAAAACCCAATCAAGAAGTACGCAGAAGGTACTCTCTGAACAATATTTGAAATCCATGACATGGAAATGTTTGTTGGGATTTATGTGGTTGGGCCTTTGTTTAGGTAGTTGGGAAAATGAACTGAATTACTAAAGATTAATTGTAAATTGTACTTGAGTTGTAAGTTAAGTATGAATATTGTGAGTCCTTAATTGGATATGTGCAAGATTAAAATCCCTTATAGAATATTCATAAGTAATTTTAATGGGATTGTATAATTAGTGTCTCTTTAGCTGGTTATATGGAAGGACAGTTGATGTAATTTAGTTGGAAATGTAAAAAATTGAGGTAACCTAGAAAGGAATTAGTTAGAATTGAAGAATTTGAGTAACCTAGAAGGAATTTAATCGGTTAGTGGTTTTATTTTGTGAGGCTTGGGCCGGTGTCATTTGATTGAAGTTTGTCTTGTTTGAATGTAATGTTGTAGGCCCCAAATTTGCATGGTGTGAAGGCTTTTGCAACCGCAATGAAGAAGTTTGATGACTCTAGGAAGAAGCTGGTCACAGAAATGGGTTTTAGAGGGTTGTTAAGTATACCCCTAACTTTTGTACCCCGGAAGTTTGTGTACAGGCTGTTGACAAGGGTGATGGGTGATGGTTCGATAACTTTTGGAGATGAGTGTGTGCTTCCTTTGAGTCCTGTCCAGGTCAAGTACGTACTTGGGATTCCCATGGGGTTGAAGGCATTGCCGTGTACGAATCCTAAGGATAACCAGGCAGAGCATAGTAGAATGTTGGAAAAGTTTGGGGAAAATGATAGCATTTCATTAGTAGCTGCTTTGGGGGCACTGATTTGAAAGGATGAGGAAGGTAATGTGTTGCCGCTGTCGGATGACGAGAAGGATGATTTCAAGATAGCCTTTCTCATAGCAGCTCTGGGATACTTATTGTGTGCTACGACAAATACAAGCTATCTTGGGGTGAAGCTTGTTCAATTGTTATTGGTTTACGATGAAGCTGATGAGTATAATTGGTGCACTTATATATTTAACTAGATGATTGTAGCAGCCAGGAGTTTCCAAAAGAAATTTGCTCGTGATGGATATGTTGCAGGTTCTGGGGGTTGTATCCTTTTTTTGTTGGTGAGTAAAATTGGGTATTTGCCACTGTACACCAAAAGCTTTTTGAGTAATTTTATTAAATTTTGTAGTCTTATCGTTTGTAATGGTTAGTTGAACTAAATCATCCATCTTGTCCATTTTTTGTAGATTTTTTATCTAGATCACCTAAGTCGCGTCCCTATGAGGTGGGGTGTGAGACCGAGACTCGAGGCATGGTCCGAAGAAAAGATCAATGAGGCGGTTGGCGATGATAAAAAAGAATCTGGGGATTTCGGAAAATTGCCGGTTAGTATTAGTTTGACTTTCATTTGATGTGAATATTGCTGAAGCTGTCGTGTTTGATTCTGTTGCAGTCTCTGGATATATAATATAGGGAGGAGCATCCGTTGACTCCTCAGGAGGTTCCAAAGCAAAGGGTGGAGAGAGTTGTCATGCAACATACTACGCAGGAGGTAGACGTGGAAAATATGACGCGGCAGGTATAATGCAAGTCAATGATAGTTTTAGATAGATGTAGCTTTGTATTTTATAAAATAAGTGACATGTCCTATGCCAGCTGTTAATAGTTTGTATTTATGTTTTCCTGAAGGTGTTGGATAGAATTACTCCAAAGTTGATGTCTGTGATAGACTTGAAATTAGGTGACGTTATGAAATCAATGCATTAGTTGATGTCACAGTGTGTTGACGTAGCTAATGCCCAGAGAGTGATTAGGGGGAAGCCAATGGAGAGAGGTAAGCCAATGGAGAAGGAAGTTGTTGTGCATGAAGATCAGGCTTTGGGCAGTTGTTAGTTGGAGAAGGAACAACTGAAAGAAGGTGGAAAAGGACTTAGTGGGGAAGATCCTTCTACTGATACAGTTTCAGGTGAAAATGACCTGGACCATGTGGTTCAAAAGATTTCGGTTGATCCACTGTTTGCAGAGGCTGGGGGTGAGGTCAAGGTGGTTGGGGATGAATCCAAGGTGGATGGGGTTGATGAAGGTGTTGTCTCAGAGTTCCATGGCTGTTGTTCTGATTCTAAAGTGGAAGATGAGAACATGGAGACTCGAACTAAAATAGTTGTGGGCTTGGTTGGGACGAGGGGAACTAATGTGTTGGTTGATGCTCAGTGCAGTTTGGCAAATTCATCTTCATGTGATGTAGAAGATGAGTCTACTTGGAAGGGGGGCGGAACTACAGGTAAAAGAGTGGTGAAACCTACAGAGGCAGCCTTGTCAGCCATGTTCACCAATGTGTCAAACACCCGATGCCATACAACGGTCGAGGCATGTCTGCTGCAGTTTGTAAAGCGCTAGAAGGACCTAAAGGATCCACTTAGGTAATTCAGAAACGTGTAATTGAGTGAAAAGTCTTTTTTGTGCATGCCTTTTGTAAATTTTTGGTTTTAATTGTAAATTCTAATATGTTTATGTGTATACTTGGTGTTATGTTGTTGCTTCACTTCATAGCCCTGGTATTGTGCTGATAAAGAGTGACCACATGGAAGCCAACTAGAGGGATTGCTTTGAAGTGGTGCACCATAAATCGCGTGTTTCTAGTGATTATGTTAGAATGGCTAGTGTGCTATACACCAATCAATAGGCCACCAAAGACTTCTGGAACAGAAGCAAGCGTATTTTGCTTGACCTAAGCTTTTTGGTAAGTGGTTCATGGTTCATTTCAACTTTAGGGTGTCATATTTACGTGCACAAATGATGATCATGGTTGTTGTTTTTTTTGTTTGGATCGTAGAATCGACTGTTGTTGAACTAAGGAAAAGAAGAACATATTTGTAACAAGTATACCAAATTTCTCCAAAGCTTTAAGCTGTCGCAGATTCGAGTGGTCAGCTACTTACTCTCATAGTTCAATACTCAAGGTTTAAATGTGTTTCATGTATAAACTCTAAATTGTGCTTATGGCATTGACATTGTTATTTTATCAGGTCTTTGTCCTAGTGCTCGAAGTTCCTAAGGATTCCCTTGACGAGTCGCACTGGTGGTACTTAGCATTAGACATGAAGGCTCGACAGTTGTGGATGATAGATTCTATGTACTCTGACCCGTTCACCACACATGCCAAAGAGTTTGATCTTCTAGTACTAATACTAATGCCTTTCATTCTAAACAAACATGATATTTACTAAGACCCATTTGGTTATGTTTAATGTGTTTGTCAAACTACAGATTAGTGGTATCGACGTCCTTTTTTGACTCTGTGACCCAGCATTAAAGACTGGTCAACTACATTCTTGGACGAGATGCACTGTTGAGATCTTAGAGCCAAAGGATAAGTAACCACTTGTTTCCTTATTTGCTTACTGTGCTAATAACTTTTAGCCTAGCTTTAAGGTCAAAAGAACATATGTTTAACTTTTATGTTGATTGTCGTCCTCCAATGTGCAGCTCATACTGTGGTGTTCTTATGTTGGCGTGTGTTAAGTTCTTTGCCAGAAGATTCACCACGAGGTTTAGTGTGGTAAGTGGTGTATATAATTTTGTTTTGTGTTAAGATCTTTGAAGTGGTTGGCTACAGTGTTTGTTCATACATTTATAAGAGAAGATTCCTAATGCTCGGGCAAATTTGTTCTTGGACGACATGTAGTGTGAAATGAACGAATTGAAAGATGGTCTGGGGGATTTGATTCCAGGTTCTAGGAAAACAATGCGAAAACTGTGATATGTTATGTTAGTGGCCTAGGCGATGGTGTGAGGTGGTCTGTCCACTCATGAGTAAGTATTAGAGGTTTCTTTGGCTGTGGAGGTGGTATGTCCACTCATGGCTAAGTGATTGATGTGATATATGCATTAGGTGTTTTGTTGCATCCCATTTTGCAGATTGTGCAGCAACTGTACCTTAATTACTTTTTGCAATCTACATGAACAGTGTAATTTAAACTCAATGTACAGTGCCATAGGTACATTACAAGTGCCACTGGTGGAATGTAAATGATATTCTTACAATTTAGTTCGTAATGGTATAGTACAAGTGCCATTTGTGTTTGCAATGGTACATTAAAATGGTGTTGTTTGTACCATTGATCTGTCAATGTATTCATGAATTAGGATAGAAGTGTAATTAAGTAAAATAACAGCAACGAAATTGAACATTACAATCCATAATTCATAGAATAATGCTAAGGAACACAAACAAAACATGGAACGTAATCCAACCACTGTTTACAGTTCACCCTTCATTGAGATGACAAGTTTTGGACTGGTTGCCCCTTATGAAAGGGTCAGTATTCTCCCAGCACTAGTTTTCTAGTGGTACAATTAAAAGTACCAAACGTACCACTTTGATTGCAGTTGTGCATATTGACTTCATGTACATAGCATAGGGACGTAGTATGTACACACAATGCATAGGAAAGGGTCATTATTCATGTACACAGCATAGGTACATAGTATGTACACAGCATAGGTACGACCACTATGATTAAATATACCAACGTGATTTCAGTGGTGCATTTTCGGAGAATTAAATGTACCACTACCACAGTTAAGTGGAATATTCAAGGTTTCCCCTATTCGTAATAACTTCAGAGTTAATACATGCATTAAACAATCAAGGCATAATCGAACATAGTGAAGGCATAATCAAACATAGTCTTAATTAGGCATACAGAAAAATAGTGTTGGGGAAAGGCAAATAAAACAACAATACTAATTAAACAAATACACAGAGCATTGAGTAGTATTTCATCATCCCGATCATTGAGTAGGAGTTGGGGATGATGTGGCATAGGAGAACAGGATAAAGAATAAGAACCCCATTTAAGATGCTTCTCACTATTGATGCTCTAAAGTATACTTAACTTACAAGGACAAACATAAAATCACACAAAATTGTCTTAAAATAAGTCTAAACAGCTGGCAGTGGTACACTTATCGTTCACGAAATGTACCATTATGGTCTGACATATTGAAATGATGGGTGACAAAAATGGCAGTTCCCTAGAAGGAGTTCCCTAAGGAGTTGTCTTATCAAAAGAAGCACAAAGTCTGGCTAATGGTACAAGATAGTCACTGGTGGTACATTTGACTTTGTATTCGGTTCAATTACATGTACCATTGTATGTATTGTTTTAATTTTTTCCTTCAGTTTCGGTGGTGAATGTTGAATGTTCACCCTGTTGCAGTCTACATGGCCTAGGTCCAGTACTATGGCACAAAGATGTCGTTTCAAAAGAAACACACATTCATTCCAGTGGAACAATTTATAGTCACAAACATACAGGAACACTTAACGTAATGGTACACTTTTTGTACCACTGGAAGTAACGGAACTAACACAAAGTAGTTGGGAGTGAACTTAACGCATGCTCATAGTTGCGAGTATGAGAAGGGGGGCAAGTATTAGTTCATGGCTGGTTTCATTTCCTTGGAGTAATAGAAATTTCCAAAAAAAAAGGTTAGCCAAAAGAATAAGAGAACGGTGGCTGATAAGGGAGTGGTCGGTGATAAGAGCCCAAGCCGCCTTATGAAGCGGTTATAATTCATAAAAAAAAATGGGTATCACGACGCAAATGGTGTTGTTCGAGACTTTTACCTCCTTAAAAGAGGTAAAGAGATGATGTTCGCCCACCAGTTAGCCACAATTGCTCATGGAGGGCTTGAAAATCCCATCACTGGGATAGATTTCCATCTGGAGTACCCTTTCCTAACTCCTTCTAAAGTAGGAGGTCCCGAGTACTTTCGGATGGAAGCATTCTGTTTCATGCACTACATTGTTGATGCTTACAAGATTGCTGTAAGTGTGAATCTCCGTGAGTTCCTGGAAAACATGATCTACTGGATGCGATATCCATACTATTGCAGACACTTGATAAAATTTTGGGAGCTTTTCCTCCCTATGTGTGATTGGCATCAAAATGTCGAGTACATGCTCAATAACCACTTTGAGGAAGGTGATAAATTTGGTCTTCTACTACTTGGTCACGATTTCACGTCGATAGAATACGACAAAGATTTGATTCACATGACGGTAGAGTGGCTGAATTTCTCTCTAGAGGATCCTTTTGACATGATCCATACAAGCGAAGAAAAATGCACGTATTTTAGAAGCAAGATGTTGGCTAAAAACGGGGACGATGAGATGCAACACTTAGATCTTATCACCAGGGAGCCATTTCAGTACAACAACTACCCATCTTGGTATATGCGTCGTTTGACCGAGGCGAAGGATAGGTTCGAGAACAAGTCCAATCCTAATTCCGGTGACTTGTGGGACGGTTATGAGCCTGATTATGGTGACCCATATGGGGATTCATGGGAAGGGAACCATGATTTTGTGTTCGACTAGTTACGTACTGTTGTGTTTCATTTTCAATGTTAGTTGCATGTACACATTACCTTTATTAGTCTTAGTATGTATTATGTACCACTGACCAGTTAAATGGTATCATTCTGTACCATTCTCGTTACCACGGTACGTCTTACTATGTTTTATGTACCACTGGCCTGTTTAATGGTACTCGGTTATGTTTCTTGTCATCAAAAACTACTTAGGTGTTCTTTGCAGGACTCATCGTCTAATGTACCACTACTGTATTAGGTGGTACATTCATAGCACTAAATCCTGTTATTAGTTGGCTATAACTTTGTAGTGGTTGACAGAATTTTGTGTTTAGTACCAGTGCAAATGTGTTGTTTTTACATGAAATTGAACTAGTTAAACTACATAGATCTGCATATGGAATTTTATCATACAAAAGCGCAAACGATGTTTTGATAACTATTAATGAACTATGCTATTACTAACCACAGTTGAACGAAAACGACAATTACAATTTAAAATAAACGAAAACGGCAATTACAAAAATAGTTAGCCCAAATTTTACGATCTTTATGTGTTGGTGCTCTAACACCTCTACTCGTCGAACAACGCCGCCAATCTTGGTTGGTGGACCATCCTTCATGAGTTCCGACTGAACAACCCACTCCTAGTACCTGTAGTGGCGACATTTGTAGTACGGCCGCTTCAGATTCTTCTTCGACATTGAGATCCGAAATTCCACGAGGGTTGCGTCATCTCCCAAGCAGTTGCAAATTTTGGCTGATATCCATGAGATGTCCGCATATGCAAACGGCCGGCAAATTGTTCGACTTCTTGTCGATGTAGAGGACATGGTTGACATTGTAAGTAATTTGTGAAGAAAGTGTTTGAGAAGGAGGGTCACGTTTTTGGACAAATGACCGTTTTCACTCCAAACTTAAGCATATACAGTGGAGTAAAACCACAAAGAGCGGAAAATTTCCTTTGTTTAGGCTCCAGTTTTCCACCATGGACCCCATTTTATATATGGTACCCTGTGGTTCATAAAATGTACTACTCTGTGCACAATGATACAACCAACACGTGAAAAGGTACCACTGTACTAAGGCCTTTACAAATTTCGTTGTCATTAGGTGAACGAACTAAGTGGTAAGTCCAATTTCTTAAGGAGGACTACATAAAAAACATTGTTCATTACAGGGTGTAATTGGTTAAATCATTTAGCATTCGATAACAAGTAAGGCCATGAACGAACCAAGCAACAACTGAATAACTCAAACAACTAAATTCGTTAATGACGTAAATATCCCAAAGGTTGGGATTACCAATTTCAGATTCATGTAAGGGTTGTGCTTACGAAATCATTAAAAGATTACGAACTATTTACTGTGGTAACATGTAGTATTCATACATGTAGGTCTTATTAAAATAAAATTAGTGAAACCAAAGATTGCATTTTAAAAATCGATAACAAGTAGATGTATTGCATTTGGAACTTGAAACTTACTTAATGTATTATACTGAAGTTAAGTTGTTTGAATTAGCACATTATTCAATTATTATTATCCCATACAAAAAATTGTAATTAGTAGAAAGTATACTTGACTTACAACTACAAACATAAAATCACACATATTCCAGTGGTACACTTATTGTTTGTGACTTGTACCATTAATTATTATTTACATGCGTTTAAATGACATATTGAAATGACGGGTGACAGAAATTGCAGTTCCCCAGACTTAGCGTGCCTAATTTCTTTAATCTCCCCTAGTAAATCATCATTTTTGCAGAAGATAGATAAATCGTCTTGGGGTCTTGATTAACCGTCATCATTACATCTCCCCCACTACATCCACTCATCCAGAATTTGAACCGTCATTTTACACTCCTCCATACATAAGGCAATTCATTGAGTAAGTTACGTATCTCAAACATTTTCACAGATTAACAAAGAGTTAAAAGTAACTCATTTCCCAGAGGTTAGAGCCATCATAGGTGCTTTTCCTTTTCAGCGGTTCTTTTTATGAGTTCATTTGTCCCACCCTGATTATAGTGGTACCCTAATTGTCTAAGTGGTACCCTCAATTAGATTAACGCCTACTCTAACCTTGAAACCCTACGTATCCTAAATCATTTAACAGTTGATGACGAGTAAGGACATGAATCGTGATTAAAAATTGTGCTACGATGTCCTACTATGACCGTGAATTTCCCAAAGGTTGTGACTAACAAATCTCTAAAAGATTATGAATTGGTTACGGCGGTCAACTCTATTACATAGTTATTTATACCAAAGATACATAAGAAACCCACAACGAAGGATATTAGTGACACCAATAAATGTGAGTACAAAATGTCCTCCTGTGAAGGTTTTATACCACCCTGCACAAGAAACATGCATTTTTCTTTGTAGTGGTTCTTTTTATAATCTAAGTGGTACCACTGTAACTACACTGGTACACTAATTGTCTGAGTGGTACCCTCGATTAGATGAAAATGTCTACACTGACCTTAAAACCCTACGTATCCTAAATCATTTAACAGTTGATAACGAGTAAGGACATGACCGACCCAATCAACAGCTAAATGACTTAAACAAGGAATTACAGCAGATGGACATATACATTGTATGTAAAGTAACTGAATTCGTTGCTGAGGTAAGTATTCCGAAGGTTGTGATTACGAACTTAAGGTACATATAGGGGTTGTCATTACCACTTCGTTAAAAGGTTACGAATAAGTTATTGAGGTAAACTCTAGCACTCCCACATGAAGTTCTTATTAACAAACTATTAGTGAAAACGTGAATCGTGATTAAAAAATGTGTTATGATGTCCTACTATGACCGTATATTTCCCAAAGGTTGTGACTAACAAAGCTCTAAGATATTATAAATTGGTTACGACGATCAACTCTATTACATATATATATATAGTTATTTGTACCAAAGATACATGTGAAACCCACTACGAAGGATATTAGTGATACCAAAAAATGTGAGTATAAAATGTCCTCCTACAAAGGTTTTGTACCACCCTGCACAAGAAACATGCCTTTTCCTTTTCAGTGGTCCTTTTTAGAAGGTCATTTGTACCATCCGGACTACAATAGTACCCTAATTGTCTTAGATGTATTGCATTTGGAGCTTGAAGCCTACTTTATGTACTACACTGAAGTTTAGATGTTCGAATTAGCACCTAGGTTGCACCGATACGGACACGGACACGGACACGGACACGGTAAAACGGCAATCCTAAAATAAGACACGGGTACGGCAAATAACAAGAAAAATAATGTATCAAAAAATGAGATTTTGATAACCTATTCAACAAAACACTAAATAATTAACCTTAAAACATGTCATTTACCATATCTAAATAATATTCTCCTAATTCACATACAATAATGTGCTATGAAATGTGTTTTGAAGGCCCCTCATATTATAACTCTTACCTTTTTCTCTCATACTTTACCTTAACTTTCTAATAAAAAAAGTTAAAAAGATGAGGTGACATATCAAAATGCAAACCGGATCGTATCATAGTAGGATACGTTTTGCCTCAAAGTGTCTAAATATATTACAAAACCGGATGCATTTTTTATGTGCGTCCGTCGTGTGTTGAACGAGTGTCGGTGTCGGACACGGACACAGCTGTTGGAAGAAGTGTCAGTGCATCCTAGATTAGCACATTATTCAATTTTTATTATCCCATACCTAAAATTGTAATCAGTATAACGTATACTTCACTTACAAGTACAAACATAAAATCACACAAAGTTGTCTTGTATTAAGCACAAAAATATTTTAGTGGTACACTTATTGCTTAAGACATGTACCATTATTTATTATATGCATGCGTTGAAACGACAAATTGAAGTGAAAGGTCAGGGAAATGGCAGTTCCCCATATTATGCGTGCCGGATTTATTTATATCCCCTAGTAAATCATCATTTGCGCTTAACATTGATTAACCACCATCATTACATCTCCAACCCACTATATCCACTCCCTTGCAGAATGTGAACCGTCATTTTACAGTCTATATATAAGGTATTTCACTGACTAAGTTACTTATCTCAAACATTTTCAAAGATAAACAAAGATTTAAAAATAACTCACTTTCTTTCCAAAAAACAGAGGGCAGATTCCATAAAAACGCAAAAAAAAATAAAAAAAAAATAAAAAAAACATGGATGTAGTAGCGAAAAGGCGAAAAATTTCAACTTCCATGGTTGACATCCTTCCGTCGAAAGTGTTAGCGACCATTCTATGTTGCATTGCTAAGTCATCTCTTGCAGATTTATTTCGATGCAAATTAAGGTAGGATTTCATTTTACTTATAATTTGTACTCTGTTTCTCATCCCCATATACACAAAGATTTTAATAATGTAATTTCTGGCATATGACATGATAAAAGTTGCAGGACCGTGCGAAGGATAGCCGAAGAAAAAAGGGTCTTTCAACAAATTCACCTCCCTTGGATTTAAGAGGTTGGAAAGAGCAACTGCATTGCAAAATACAGAGGCAGCATATATAGTAAGCCTCATAGATATATATATATACACACCGGAGAAGAAGAAAAAGGTGTTAAGCTTTTGGAGAACACTATCAATAGCATCGGATCTGCAAGGATCGTCCAGTGTAGAAGGAAGTTACGTGACATGCCGATGTCAAATTGGATGAGAAATAAGTTCGTTGTAGATTATATGCCACAACCGCAAATATTTTGCAAACAAAAACTACAACACGAGAAGAACTTATCTGCATGGGCTGGTCTTTATGACGAGGATGCTGAAAATACAATATCTTGTTTAACTTGTAAATGTGTTAGGGAAATAAGCGTATTTTATACAATAGTACATCGTCTACTCATCTGTCATGTATGATAAATATTATCTGTATAATGACATTTCTTTTTTTAACATGCAGATTATGATTTGTTAAATTTGTATTTCTGTTGTATATAAATAATATGTTTTACAGTTCAGAACAACACACACAAACATAGTAGTTTACAATATTAGTTTTATCGTTCTCAGCTACTTCATAATCAAACAAACCTATATTAGTTTACGTTGTATCAAAAGCAAAAATTCAGGACATATAAACATAACAACAAGAATAAAAGTTTATAACAACAATAATAAAAGAAAAAATCAATATGGATTTGAACTCTGGCAACGTCTACTCTGACCTTCAAACCCTACATATGCTGAGAATGTGCCACCCTGATTACAAGATAATCTGCGAATCATAAGGTACACATTCACAGGAAACTATTCATGTAACCACCTCTATCTTCAACACCCCATAAAGATAATTGCCTAATGGTACAGTTCATGCACGATAAGTGTACCACTACAACATGTTAAAACAACAAATACAACAAGTACAGTCCAATGCATTAATCAACCAGCTGAATCGATTACATTACAAGTGATTGAAACCTGATGTACTACGAGTACCTAGTACACTTGCAAAAAAAACCACCAGAATTTGTTCCCCTAACAGAAGTGAAGTACCCTAAGGAACCATCCACATTCCTCATTTGAATCCCTCCAACCGATCGTACATAGTCATTTGTTGACAATGACATACTGTTATGTGCCGCCGCATCTTGCTTCTTTGCTGCATTTTTCGCCCTGGCAGCCTTTTCTTTTCCCCTTTTCTCTGTGCAAGATGGATACCTCACGCTGGTTGTACGATGGGCCTTCTTCTTTGGCAGCGGTGGATCCTTAATCACTGTTGGGACGGATCCATCACAACTCCCCACAAACCCACTAACTGGTGTATGGATTGTATTCCGCAACCCAGATGCATGTGTGGCTGGTGTATTTCTACAACCAAGCCCCTTGTTCAAAGCCACAGAAGAAGGCGTCCGAACAACACCTTGTACGCCATCATCCTCACCTTCGTTTTCATTATCCTTTGCTGTCTGTTCCTGTCCTTTGGCAACCATTGCCAACACTTCATCGACTCTGAGGTCCATCAATTACAACAAGTCTTCCACAACCTCAACACCCTCCTTACAAGTTGAAGCCTTTGAATAAATAGGTTCATACATCCCCATCAATTTGTGATATTGCCTAGCTTCATCGGTTTTAAGTGGATCATGGTAAGCTACTTTCACTCGTGTGTGTTTCCTTTGAATATCCTTCCTCTAATGGCGTAGAATATACTTCTCAAGAACAATGGAAACACCACAATGGTCATACACAAAGATCATATGTCAACAAATGATTCCATGGCACTCAAAGTGTTTACAGCCACAACTTGCTTCATATGTATTATTGTCATAGCACACCCTGTAGCATCTCCGAATCTTAGTCACAAATTCTTTCTTTGCATATTTTGGCTTGATCCACACTCGGTCCTCAATAACAAACTTAACTTGATTCTCACCAACTTCATGGTCATCTAGGCGACGCACGTACAACATCCTCTTGCACTCCCGCTAAACTTCTGTGAATTTGGCGTCCGTGTAACACTTCCGAAACACATTGAGTTGGAGTCTGCAATCTGACTCGGCCCTTATCAGCATTGCATCGCAGTATCGAAGCACAAATTCAGACAACGTTGTATGCTTGTCAACATAACCTTTGAAAAAGTGATTGAAACTTTCCGATCGTTGGGTCGTTTTCATCCCGGCCCAGAATAAATGCTTCAAATACGGTGGGATCCACATGTGCCTTTCCTCATACAACCCTACATTTCAAAAAATTGCAATTACTAGCTTCTTTAAAACAAAACAAACCTCATACACCTGGACTCCTATGAATGATACATTCACTGTCTATGAAATGTGCCACAAATAAGAAAATTGGAAAAAAAAAATAACATTTAGTGGTACAAAAGTCTACCACTAAACCTGCTCCTTCTCAAAGTCAGAACTGAAACAACTTCCAGTCCCCTACACACAGCCAGCTACACCACTTCTGCATACTCTAACAGAAATCATTAAACAATCACAAAAAAAAAAAAAAAAAAAAAAATTGAATATATGGAAGTGTAGTACCTTCAAGCCAACTATTATCTCCTAGTTTGTAATAATCAATTGCTTCCGCCCAACAAACTACAAATTCATCAGCATCTAAACTACCATAAATGATATTTTCAAACTTATCCTTTACAGCTTCATAGTCCTCATGCTTACCAGCATACCTCCCAAACTTTTGAAGTATGTGCCATATGCATCACCTATGGCAACTCTCAGGCATAGTCAAGTTTACAACTTTCCTAATCGTCGGATCTTGATCCGTAGGGATTGAAATAGGGAGATTTACCCCCCATGCAATGTAGCCAAGTCCTCAACACCCACTCATACGTCTCCGCCGTCTCCCGAGAGATCAATGCACACCCAAACAAAATACTCTGCCCATGATGGTTCACACCGATAAACATAGCAAATGGAAGGTGAAATTTGTTTGTCAAATACGTATTGTCAAAACACACAACATCTCCAAACTCCTCATACGCAGTTGTACTCCTCGCGTCTACCCACACAACATCTTGTAATGTGCCGTCCTTCCCAAACCGACATAGATGGAAAAAATTCTGATTGTCGGCACTCATTTTGTTGAAGTATTCTATCATACCATTTGCATCACCCTAAGTAAGCTCAAGTCTGGTTTTCTGAGCCATTGCATTCTCCAAGTCTCTTTGTGTAAATTTCATCTCCTCCACTCCATTATGCTCCCGAGCATAACAATTGTACATTTAGGATATTTTCACCTTAGAATTCTTCGCCATATGCACCTGCTTGACCAAGTGATTGTTTTTCACCATTAACTTGTGTTTCCGGTACATCATATCGCTACATCCTTTTACTTTCCCGGAGTAACAATGTGACCTTTGTGCTCCAAATTCAACCTTTGAACAACCCAGTTACCTTCCTCATTAACACTGGCATACAACTCCACAGGACAACTGCACTTTTTAATCTTCCATTTCTGAACTGTCTCCTCATTTTGCAACAACCCTTCCTTCAGTGCATCCTGTTTACGCTTCCTTGAAGCATAACCATAACAGTCACAAGTCCACTTAGCATTCCTTCTCTCCTTACAGCACTTTCTCTTTTCCAATTCCTTCTTCACATCCACCCACCCAGAAGCAGCCCTCACTATACCAAAACCCTTTTGCCTAGCATAACTCCAGAAAATAGGTATCCAACTCATCCCAACTCCCAAATACCATGCCTAAAGTTGGGGGTGGTACTTCCTCTTCCACACCAAATACAGTGTGCACCAATACCCTGCCCTTCTTTGGTGTTATGAAAGAAGAACCTCCTGCCTCTGCCCCTTCATCTTCAACACCACCCTCAACTTCTACTTCCTCAAAATCTGACCCCTGTATTTCTCCCTTCTCTCCTTCTCCCTCTTCATCCTCTTCCTCATCTCCTTCTATAAATCCATTTCCACTCTCTAACCCCTCCTCATAAACATATACATCAACCTCACTATCTTCTCCAAGTGTCTCACCAACACCCACCTACAACACATATACATCCACAACTCAACTCAATCTAGTGGATCATTATATCCCAACAACAACCAGCACAAACAACACAACATAACAACACAATATAAAGAACAACATCATAACATTTATTATGCCCATTTTAAAGATACAAAAACTGACTTATCCCAAATTAAACCACTCATTTAATCACATTACAATACCCACATAACAATCACCATTCAAGCAATATACACAATAATTACTTAATTACACAATATAATTAATCAATTATAAACACTCAACATGTACTCATACTTACAACAATGTGTGCTACGGAGTCACAGACCCTAATCTCTTACCCAACCTTTAATTTTATATTTCATTAACAATAAACAAATTAACCAAACACATCTACCACAACGCAATAAATTATTAGACACTTACATTCTCATAGTCGAATCGCAACTCCCTTGCGCAACCACGCTCGTCTTCGCCATCTTCCCGCAATGCTTCCGCTAAATTGACCCCCAACATGTCTGCCAGACGCCGATTTCCCATTCTTATAATCTACTCCTTCATCAATTTATTGCAATTTCGACTTTACCATTGACGAAATAATGGATTTCAGCTGAGCATTCGTCATCGCCATTGAAGAGCTTCTTCCATTTTCCTTTTTCACTTTTTACTGACAACATTTGCTTTTGAAGGAGTCTTTTTCCCGCTTCAAATTTTCACTCCCCATTACAATGTACTATACCGTTACACACTTGGCAGCTAAATGACCCACATGCATGTTACAAAGTTCCAACTAATTGCAATATTGCCATCCTATAGGTTTCTAAATCAATAGCTACTATGCGCTAGTAGTTATCAGATCATTTTGACCAACAAAACAACATCACATTTCAACAAAAAATGGTAATAAGCGACCAATAGGCGGAATCAAAAGCAAGGGCTCCCATTTTTGCGATACTGGGAGGAGTGAATGATTATGGAGGAGACGGCCTTGAGGCTTACATTGTCTTACAACTGAGCGCTGTCAAATTTAAAGCGTTGTTCATTTTCATTGAGGTAAATCTTATTTTGATTCTTATTAGCTATTTAATTTCCTTAATATAGACATAATAATCAGGGGCGAAGCTATGTTTAAGGTAACGGGGTCAATTGACCCCACTTAATTTTTTGTAAAAATAATGTTACCAACGTTTAAAAATTAATAAAAAAAAAAGTTACTAATTAAATTGAATTATTTAATATGGGAAATATGATATCAAAATTCGAAAAAAATTTATCAATGTAAAACACACATATTTGTATGTGTATATATGTGCAATATATAATTATATAATATAAATTTGTTTTTAGGATTATTCAATCATAAAGTTTATAAAATATTTTTATTAATAATTTAGGATAATAAATTCATTTACTTTTGGTTAAAAATTAGTTAAAATTGATTTGAACCCACTTGTTGGAAAGCTTGTTTCACCACTGATAATAATATCCCTTTAATTAGTTCAATTAGTTTAAAATGTTATTTTCTTTAGTGACTGGATGAATGGGATAGTAGTGTTTGGTGTGGCTGCATATTTTGTCTTGCACTTTGTCTTTTATTTCCTGGTGGGCTTGAGATTGGCTTTGATTATTCTCATGCCTTTTTTGATGTACTGGATTTTATTAAAGTAATTAAATTTTTTTTTTTTTGAATTGTTATTAAAGTAATTTCATTTCTCCTTTTACCCTAAAACAAAAAAAGAGATGAGAAGTCATTAGAAATAGTCAATTAAAATGAGAAAAGTAGAAGGGAGAAGGAAAGAGAAAGCGACAAAAGAAAATGGTCGATCAATTATAAGGAATTAATGTAGATAACTAAAAAAAAAAAAGGTTGAGGAGATAAAAGAAAATGGTCTCTACCTTATTTTATGAACTAGATCAGCATGATGTACTAATGTACTTAGATGATCTTTAATTTATGATATTTTTTCTTTACGAAGTTAGTTAAAGACAATTGTTTAATTGCAGCTTAATCATTACTTCTATACTGATGTTTTGGAACATGTGGTGCATAAGGTGCTAGTACACTCATTAAATATAAGTTTAATAGTACGAAGATTTTTTATTCATTTATTCTTTTTTTATTAATTTATATATATAAGTACAGCTTATATAATACAGTAAAAGGTTATATATATATATAGAAATGGGATCATGTGAGAACTCATGGCGTAGGTGAGAACCATTTTAAAATGAGAACTCATCTAACACCATTCATTTTTATTAGATGAATGGTTCAGAATTATTGTTTCATTAGTGGGAATTCACGTGGGCCACCTTCATTAATTGTAATGATTCTTTGTATTTTTTTTTTGTGCATTGGGACACAAAATCTGTCAAAAGCTGTCATTATTACATGCTTTTTATTATTTATTACATTGAAACACAAAATGTAGTTGAAGTGTACGTCGTAAATGATGTTTCATAAAATATATTAAGTGTTTCAATTTATAATATTAATGTTTCATATATATTATTGCCTGTTTCATATAGTTGGGCTCTATATAAACTAGGTGTACTGTGATTTCTTATACCTTATCTGATGTTTCAAAAAATATACCTTATGTTTCATTTTATAGTGCTTATGTTCCATAAAATATATATGTTGTTTCATATACTAATGATATTGTTTTTTGTATTGGGACACAAATCCTGTCAAAAGCTGTCATTATTATATGCTTTTTATTATTTATTGCATTGAAACACGTTAATTTGCATTGGAAAACCAATAGATTGTTAAGTAAAATGCAAGGTTCACATAAATTTGAATGTTACGTTAAAATGCAGTTGAAGTGTACGTCATTAATGATGTTTCGTAAAATATATCAAGTGTTTCAATTTATAATATTAATGTTTCATATATATTATTTCTTGTTTCATATAGTTGGGCTCTATATGAACTAGGTTTACTGTGATTTCTTATACCTTATTGATGTTTCAAAAAACATGCCTTATGTTTCATTTTATACTACTTATATTCTATAAAATATATGTATTGTTTCATATACTATTGATTTTGTTTTATACATAAAAATCATTGATGTTTCATATAATATTTCATTCGAATATGATTTATATTATTCCAGAAATATGAACTATTGTCCCATAAATATTATACATTGTTCCATACCATATGTGTGAAATGTGTACCAATGACTGAAATGTGTGTTCCCAAGAAAATTAAAAAGCATGTACCAATGACTGAAATGTGTGTTCCCAAGAAAATGCATGGAAAAATGATAATTAATCTCAGTCGTCATCTATTAAGTGTAGTTGGTGTAAGTTAATGATGTTTCATAAAATATATTAAGTGTTTCAATTTATAATATTAATGTTTCATATATATTATTGCTTGTTTCATATAGTTGGGCTCTATATGAACTAGGTTTACTGTGATTTTTTATACCTTATTGATGTTTCAAAAAACGTACCTTATGTTTCATTTTATACTACTTATGTTCCATAAAATATATGTATTGTTTCATATACTAATGACATTGTTTTATACATAAAAATCATTGATGTTTCATATAATATTTCATTCGAATATTATTTATATTGTTCCACAAATATGAACTATTGTCCCATAAATATTATACATTGTTCCATACCATATGTGTGAAATGTACTAATGATTAAAATGCGTGTTCCCAAGAAAATGAAAAAACATGTACCAATGACTGAAATGCGTGTTCCCAAGAAAATGCATGGGAAAGTGATAATTAATCTCAGTCATCCATATCTCAAAATTGATGGTGTAAGATTGGTTCTTATTTTAAGAGGTTTCTCATATAAGTCTTGGTTCTCACATGATCCCACCCCTATATATATATTGAAGACATATGTAATAGTTATTTAACTGCTAGTATACTCATTAGATATAAGCTAACTTACTTAAGGTTATTTTATATCTATAGCAAAATAGTATGTAGTATATAATAAGGTGCTAAAAAAGAAATTATTGAACTAATTCAAAATTTATTTACAAGAATAAAGGCGTGAGTTTGTCATTGCTTACATTAATAATTAATTTTAACTTACGATTCGTTCTTTCATTCTAGCTTAACTTTCAAGGTAATTGAATACAATTGGGTTCAATAAAATCGGCCATATATTAGAAAATACCTAGTTACCGAGCAAGCTTTACAAGATCATGCCGATATTATTCAGAGCTTGAAAGTAAATCTCTCTGCTCACAGCTCGCTTGGCATTATTGTTGTGGGTGAGGCCTATGGTGGAGATATGTATATCAAAATTAATTACTTCTTGTTAAATACTCTTATTCAATTATTGCTATCATACTTATTAATTATTCTTGAACTTATATTTTTGTTGTTTATTATATATCATGTGATAATTAACTTTATTTACTGTTCAATTAGTGACTTGAGTGTCTCGGATGTTACTCCAAATTGTTACTTTTTGTTCATTTTTGTCAAATCAAGAAAAATTAATGATATGGTATGCTAAGTAATTCAATAAAATTTGAATGTAAAATAAATCCCCTTGATCGAATATTTGAGAATGAAAGAAATAACTTCATTGAATAACCTTTTTCTTTTTCCAAACTTCATTTACTATACTTTATAGAACAAACTAGTGTAGGAAAGATGTCTTGAATACTTTCTTATGAAAAGCCTATAAATGTTTGAATTCTAACTGTATGTATGTGTAAACAACTAATTACTTGATGTTCAACTACTATTAAGACTTGACTTTGAAATATTAATTAATATGCCTAATTGAATTGGTGATTAGTGATTAGCTAAGTTTTCGTTTTCCATTTCTAATTTATTTCATTAGCTCTATATTAGTATAGAACAATAGATAATTAAGAAACACACGAATTTAATTTTCGTAAGATTGTCACCATGGAAAAAGTATATAATAATAAGGTAAATTTGTAAAATAACACCTTTTATAACCCTTTTGTTGTGAAAAACCACCTTATAAATTTTTTTTGGTTAAAACACACCTAAAAGCAGAATTTTTTTGCGAGAACACACCTTAGGGTGGTTTTAGGGGGATTGACTCGATTTTCCAACATTAACCCTCACGTGAAGGTCATGTGCCGAAACCCTTCCTTTCTTTTTCCCCCTTTTTCCTCCCATTACTTTCTCTCTCCTCAAAACCACCAAACCACAACCTATCCAACCCAGCCGTCGACACCGACACCACCGCCTAGCCAACCCAACAGCCAACACCACCACCCACTAACCTAGTCGCCATCACCAGCCACCCAAATCATTCCAAACCCACCATGTACACCATCTATCACCCTCCAAAACCACTAGACCCACCATGAAAACTACCCAAAAAAACCCTAAGCATCTCCATAAACACCCCTAACACCTCATAAATAACCCCAAACATCTTGACAAAAAACTCTTCCCCTAAAACAAACCAATAGAGAGAGAAGAGGGTTGATAGCGGCTTTTTCCCCTTTCATACCTCCAATTGAAAACCCTAAACTAAGGTAAATAAAAACCGACGAAATTAACAACCAAGTTCATTAATTTTAACAACTTACCTGCCTTAAATTTAGGTTGATTGAGGTTCTTTGCAGCAATTTGAGCAAAACAATGGAGTTTGCCCCTTCAATTGATAGAATTTGAGGGTTACTAGGAAGAACAGAGGAGAGAGAAAGTCTAATTAGAGGGGAAAAGGGGAAAAAAAGAAAGGGAGGGGTTTTTTCAGGTGGGTGGTGATGGATCTGAGGGTAGGTTTTTCCAGGTGGATGTGATGGCGGTTGGGGTTGGCTAGGCGGTGGTCTTGGTGGTTTTGAGGAGAGAGAAAGAAAAAAAAGGACAAAAAAGTAGGGAGCCGCCAACAAGTATTTAAGGAACTTGTAAACCGTTCATGGAACATTAAAGGCAACAACGAATAGGGACAAACCAAAAGGCAACAACGATTTGATCCATGAAGGTTACACCCGATTCATATCCATGAGATTACATTGGTCCTGAACCATAACTGGATATTTGGGGATGATGATACGGATTAATTATGAACCCAATGCCGCCCGTATTGGCCTCTACTCGATTCTTATAGCGACATATATTAGTTGCAATCCCAAAGACATATAAACAATATTCAATTCGCTCTAAACTAATTAATCTAAGTCGGTTGAATATTTAATGCACACATAAATCTAATTATTGTGACCACTTGAATTAAGCAACAAGATTAATAGGAACCTAAATCAGTTGTCCAAATTATCTTATTAGGAGTTATTTTCAATTACATAGTCCCAAATTAAACATGCAATATAGGTGATCAAAACAAAAAATAAATCAAATAGATAAATATGCATGCATAAAAATATCGGAAGCAACTCAATAATAATTAAATAAATGAATTAATAGCATCCTAAACATGATACTAACATGATTAATATAACGCCTAAACATGATACTAATAATTAAAAATACGATTACTAAACATGATGCTAGTAATCAAAGCAATAAAAATATTTAGAGTAAATAATACCAAGAAAATTAAATACTCACCTCGAATGTGCAATTTTGAGTACTACATCATGAATAAATTGTTAGTAAACTTCAATAAAAAATAGTAAATCAAAAGAATTAAATTAAAAATTTAGAAAAATTGATTTTATCCTCAGGATTATTCCTTCACGCCTTAGTTAAAAGGTAGAAGCTTTGGATCTTATTTTGGACTTTGAATTACTTGAATAGGATTAGAAATAAAGCAAAGAACAATAGAAATTATACGTCGAAGCTTTATGTCTAAGCCTTTTGGGATGATTTGGGATTGATAAAATATTTGTATGGATTTCAAATTTCTCCTCCTAAAAATCAGAAATAAGGGTGGTATTTATAGGATTAAAATTGAGTGAAGATAAAATTTAGAAAGGGGATATAATTTAGAAAACGCGTAGTGCGGGTCAGCAATTTTACAGTTTTAGTTTTTATCATAAATTTTTATTTAGAACTCGGAATAAGATAAATAATACATTGTTGGAAGGATCTGGAAGTCTACTTTCCAATCTAATTAGAATCAGGTTAAAAACTTTTGTAAAATTTAGACATGGTCGAAATAGAAGAACGGTGTCAGTTTTGGATAGAGTTTAGTTTTCGATCATATCTTTTTCGTTTCAAATTATATTGGAATTAGGCTTATGATATATTATTGGAAAACTTATTTCAAGGTCTATTAGACCATCTAAGATTTAGTTAAAAATTATGAGGCACTAAAATCATATTTGCTCAGTTTTGAGACTGCAAATATGAAAACGGAGAATGGGCTAAGTTTGGACTTATGAAATAGATAAAATGGCTTAAAAAATAATTTTGGGCTAGAACAAAAGGAATATTCAAGTAATTCTTAGATCCATTAAGCAAAGCGGATTAAATTAGACAATAAAGGTTGTTTCGTCATCGAGCTTTGGTCAGGGTGACATTATTAGGTGTTTACAAAGGGTAGTTTAAGGGGCCATGCAACACCCTTAAACCATTCCTTTCCACCGCCGCTAGACGTCTAGCAAGTCGTATAGCCGCCACATCAACACGAATGTTACAATGACTTGGATTATGACCAACACAGCCACATCGTTTGCAAAAGCGAAAGACTCCCTCGAGCTACATCAAGTTAGACAAATACATAAATTCATCTTGTAATTTTAGCAAGAAAACATCAAATTAGCCATAAAATAGTCCTTTTAATTATTTTATTTTGTTTAGCACTTTTTACAACGTGTTAATAGTATGGTTGATTAGAAGAGTTTTTATCTATTTGTTATGGAGTACATTTATAATAAACATTATCATAATTCATTTGGAGTTGATTTGCCACACATGTATGCAATGCTTGAATCATCAATTGATTGACAATAATATGTTATTTCACTAAATAGGATGTCAACCCATCATGCTACAATCATATTCGTAGAGATTGGAAAGATATTGATGAAATTGCCTCACATTCAAATGGTTTAGCAACCCTTAAACTATTAACACGTTATAATCAACCATACTATTTAGAAAAATCATGCTAAAAAAAATTTGGAGAAGTTATACATCCACACATCCATAAATTTCTATGGATTCATGTACATAAAGTTCTTAATGCTCTTTATGTATTAATAATTTTAATTTGATCTTGTCAAAAAAAAAAATTTAATTTGATCATTGCCCCCTTCACCCTAATCTAGTGTGCCCACCTTTTAGATCTAGCATGTTGCATGTATTGAGAGATGTTTAGTTATTAAATAGATCTAATTTAAATTTCAAAAATATGTATGATGATTCATAATATATTTCATTAAGAATTTTAAATTTTTTTTATAAAAAAAAAAAAAAAAAAAAAAAAAAAAAAAAAAAAAAAAGTAAGCACGTAGGTGGATATCAGTTTCTTTGTAGAGTTGACATATATAACAAATATTATTAACAAAAACATTAGGTTTTCTAATAGAGTAAGAAAGAGTATGAGATCCTACCTTTAGTAATTTGTAGATGTATTAAAATAAAGTAGTTGTTCAATGCGATGAATCGAAAAAGACACACTGAATTGGAATATAAAAGAAAATGAACACAATAATTAAATTGGGAGGGATGAAGTATATAATTATAAATGAAATTTTCAAGAATAAATCATGTGTGTATATATAGTGCAAAATAGATAATCATAAATCAATTGTTTTAATTTATTACCAATCAAAAATTAGTATTGCTCATTATTACAAATAACTAGATTAGTTCACGTGCGATGCAGATGCACGGTAGTAATAATCTTTTTTCTCATAATTAATTTGTGATATAATTTTAAAATGAGGCAACTCACGTGGAATAAACAAATGCAATGCATATAAAAAAGATGAAATAATAAGGGTAAATTTATCAAAACTACAATTGAGAAAAAAAAAAATTATTTTTGCTTAGTTGAGTTGAAAATATTAAAAGTAGTATACATTATATTACATTAATGATGCATGTTATTTCCAATAAAATTATACAATGTAGATGTAGTATGGCCTTTTTGTTAATGAATTAATTTAGTTCAAATAATATACGGAGTACTATACAATGGTACTTCCAAAAAATAAGCTAAGTAGAATAATTTTTTAAAAAATAAAAAATTAAGCTGACATCATATATTGTATTGGCGGGAAATTTTTTAATGATAGCCTGACATATGTCCAAAATGATCGATGTAAACATGACCTGTTTTAGTAATAATTAATAGATTTTTTACAGAAAAAAAAAAAAGTTATAAGTTGGTAAAATTATTACAGAATATTTAATAGAAAACTAACTCAATTATTACTATTTCATAGGATTTCAAATCAACTCCATGAATAGAAATGTTTTTTTTTCATTGAACCCCACTATTGTACTACTATATAATGGTAATTTAAATGTTAATATTGTATTTTTGGCTCCGTTGTTTTGTACTCTCCACCATATTTCAACCTTCTAAATTAAGCTTATTCTCCCTAATTAAAAGGTTCGAGAGGAGTTTTGGAGAGAAAAAACAAAACTAGAAAGTGATACGTGTCATTTATGATGTCTGTTTTAGTATTATGTTATTGATTATAGATGTTTTTTCTACAAGTACTTTCTTTATTTTTATTTTTTCTTATGTGGTTTTGTTTTTCAAATAGTAGTGCTCACTCACATTACATCTTTGTTATGTCATATTACATTTTTTGTCAAAAAAAAATATGGAGGAAGCTCTTATCAAGTGTGGACGAAACATTATCTTTTCCAACGGACTTAAAGATCCTCTTAGTAACGGAGGGTAAGTAAATTAATATAGGATACTTGGCATTATAGCCCTTTAGTGTCTTTGATGTATTAATTTGATCAATTTATTTACAAAAGTGGGATAACTTCATTGGGTTGACTTACTGGTGCTATGTTCGTAACTAATTAACACAGGACATTGAACAATATATCAGATACTGTTCTCGCAATAACAGTTGCTAATGGTACGTCTAAATATCAATTTTTTGATGAATTTTTTATTTCTACAAATGATAAACCAATTATGTATGAGTTTAATGTATACACAAATCTTAACAATTTCATGTTAGATAGTACTAGTACTTTTTCAGGTATTAAAAACTGTAATATTCGGTATTTTTATATTATTTTATACATACAAATTATATATTTTATTTATAAATTAAAATTATTCATTTTATTTTAATTGAATTAATTATTTAATTACCAAACATGTCTGCATAATTAATATGAGATATTACTTAAGGCAACTACTATTTTAAAGTGGATTGAAAAGGATTAAATAATGGACTAAATAGTTGGGAATAAAGAGGATTTTAAAGACCCGACAAACTAACCCCAAGTGAGTTTTGTATGATGGAAATAAGATTTAGTAATGACAATTGTGTAAATAAATGATTTTTGATTTTAAAAGGGAATAAAATATCCCAAAAGCTCAAGAATTTTCCACTCAGAATCAATTTGTCATATTTCATAAAAACCCAAAGTTTTTCTTCTTATTTTTCTCTCTCCTCTTTTTCTCCTTTGTTTTTTTCTTCCCTCTCCCACGCACTATCTCTCCATCCCCTCCGTGCACCATCGTCAGCCGGCAGCCATCGCCGATGACAGCAGCAGCCACCAACCGGTGGCTCCCACTATTCTCTCCTTTTTCGGTTTTGGTATTAACAAAAATAAAATAACTCACTCTTTCTTCTATTTTATTTTTTAAGCTTGTTGATTTAATTATGAAGCATGATTTAATTATGATTTAATGTTGTTTTTGGATAATTTATGATGTTAAATTATTGTGATAATTTTCATATTTTAAATTGCTTAACCCAATTTTCAAACCCTATAATTTGGGAATTTGAAGTTTATAGTTAGGGTTTGATCTTAGATTGTTGTGGTTGACAAATTAGTGATTGAAACATGTTTTTAATGAGTTTTAAGCCGTTAAATAATGCTGGAAATTTGTAATACACACTATTTTTCAATTTTTATGTTAGGGTTTATTTATCCATAAAAGGAAAAAGGTTTTCAATGATTTAAATATGATTTTCAGGTTTATTAGTGATGTTTTTATATAAATAAGTATGCTGGAATTTTATTTAAGTCATGAAATCAAGTCTTTTTGAAGGAGTTTTAAGTACCCACTTAAAGAAAAGGTTGTAAGACTTTTGAACCATTAAATTGGGTTAATTAGTGAGGTTTAAACTATTTAATAGTTGCTTGAAATTTGTGAAGATAGTGAATTAATTGTGGTTATATATTTTAATTATAGGAATTTTTGAGTTAGGTGACTTCTAGTGAGTGTGGCCGAGTTTAGGCATTATTCAAGGTATGTATGCGTGTAAAACTAATTGTGTGTCCATAGTATCATGCTAGGACTTTAAAGTATGTATCAAGTGATGAGTTAGTAGCATGTTTGGTTGATTAAATTATTGGAATTATTGATGATTGATAATGAAATTATATGCAAGCATGTGAACATGTTATTTGAGGCATGATACAAGTTGAATTATGTATAAATCATGGAAGTATGTTTTATTTTCAAATAACAAGAAAGCATGAATTTATTAAGCAAGACTTATATATGTTTGAAAGAGCTAAGATTATAATTGTCGAGCATAATTCATGATTTTATTCTCACCCATGTTTATTGGAATTAAGTCAAAGAAGTTAGTTTAATAATTTACTCACTCACATAAGTTGAGATTGAGGCAAGAAAGTTTATTAGTGCATTTTATGCACTAAGGTAGTAATAATACAATTATGTGCACAAAACTAGGCAAGGAACCTAAATTAAATAAATAGTATGTGCTCACTAATTAATTCAAGAATTAAATTGAAGTATGTGTTGATGATTGTTGTAATGTATTATTGATTGATTGGTTGGAGTCACAACATGTAAATTGGTAAATCACGTAAAGTGTAAGAGGATATACACACCAAAACTCTTGGAACGTATATACCTTGAGTATGAACATATGGGGGGAGTTGTGGGGTTTTATATTTAACCATAGCTTCTACAGGAGTACATAACGCTGTACTTTCTTTTATTATATTATGTGCTCAAATTCCATCACAAGGTGACACTAGTTTGTACTCGCTTAGTTAGCTCAGCTCCCAAGTGAGGGGTCCCTTATTATTAAAGGATAAGTAAGAATGGAAATCTGTTCGATGCATTATCCAAAGCTATTTCGGGGTTTTTTGATGTCCTGCGGGAGAGTTACAATTCCGGGACTTGGATCCTTGCGCCTGTACCTGCAAAACAACGGAAACTCCGGTTGGTGGGAGCTCCGCCTCTGACGATTAAGTTAGAACGTATTTGAGGAGTAAATAGTGCGGAAAGTAAAAGGGTGATCTAGTTCCTCTAGGGGAGGAGTTATCAGGAAGTGCAATTAATGCTAAGTCAGGTCTAGCAATTAGAAAGCACGTGTGTTTAGGCTTCTCTTGGTGAGAGTAATTATTTCTGAATAGTCTTAAATGGAGGCTTAATTACTGTTTAGGGTTTTATATTTAACCATAGCTTCTACAGGAGTACATAACGCTGTACTTTCTTTTATTATATTATGTGCTCAAATTCCATCACAAGGTGACACTAGTTTGTACTCGCTTAGTTAGCTCAGCTCCCAAGTGAGGGGTCCCTTATTATTAAAGGATAAGTAAGAATGGAAATCTGTTCGATGCATTATCCAAAGCTATTTCGGGGTTTTTTGATGTCCTGCGGGAGAGTTACAATTCCGGGACTTGGATCCTTGCGCCTGTACCTGCAAAACAACGGAAACTCCGGTTGGTGGGAGCTCCGCCTCTGACGATTAAGTTAGAACGTATTTGAGGAGTAAATAGTGCGGAAAGTAAAAGGGTGATCTAGTTCCTCTAGGGGAGGAGTTATCAGGAAGTGCAATTAATGCTAAGTCAGGTCTAGCAATTAGAAAGCACGTGTGTTTAGGCTTCTCTTGGTGAGAGTAATTATTTCTGAATAGTCTTAAATGGAGGCTTAATTACTGTATTTATAGCCTCGGGATGCGTGTCATTATTAGGTTTAGGTCAACCTAGGGCTGATTGGGCCTTTCTCGAAAATCGGGCCTTAGTGGTCGTTCTCTTGGTGGGCAGTCAGCAGGCCACGTGGCGTGGCGTGATTGGTCCAAGGTGGACCAATTACTGCTTGACACGTGTCGAGTCCTTGCTGGTCCATGTGGCGGACACATGGCAGGACCTGATTGGTCCACGTGGCAGAGAGTGATTGGTTGGGGATAAATCCCCTAATCATTTGCCCCTCACAGGTGGCACGTGACTGGTCACATGTCACCTGTGATAGGTGTCGGCCTGCAACAGGCGACGACCTGCTATAGGTGTCGGCCTGTAATTGGTCGAGAGTTTTTTCCCGCCTATTTTTTGAATTTGGAAGTGACCCTTTGTATTCTCCTTTTACCCTATATAAGGACATGTAGACCAAGTCTTTTGTTCACATTTTGCGAACTTTGCAAGAGAACTCTCGGACCCATGAACTTGAGCTCTGATTTCTTGGACGGCTGATTTAACCAACCGCTTGCTTTTACTAGACGCCTGTTCGACCAAGCTTCTTATCAGAACTTAAGTTTCAGGTAACTGTTTGTCTCTTTATCCTTTCTGTTTTTTTGCATTTTTTTTCTTTATGAAAATGAGGCCTCAAAAGCATCCGGCACGGCCTAGGTTAGCAATCAGTCGGTCACCGGGGACGGCTGAGTCTAGGACTACGGGTGTCGACTTTCCTGCAGTACTTCAATCTTTGCGCAAGTTCCGGAATCCTATTGTCTTTGTATCTATGCAGGACAGTATGGAAAGAACCAAAAGAACAAAGAGGATTGAAAACTCTGATGGATCTTCATTCCGAATCCAAGTAAGTAAGCTTTCGGACCGGACGCCTGATACCGCCGGTACCCCTGGTGACTCTGTCACGGGGGGCTCTGAGGAGGGGGTTAAGGTGGCCCCTTCCCATTTCTCTGTTGACTTGGCTGGTCAAAATTCGGCTCCTTCTGAAGAAGAGGGGTCGGCCCCCTCAGGGAGAGGGGAATCAAACTCTTCTGATAGTGAGTCCAAGTCCAGCTCTTGAAGCCGCCTTTCTCCAAGTTCGGAAGAAAGGCATTCTCGCCTTGATGAAGCGAGACTATCTCATTAAGTCGATAAAGGGGTCGACTGGTCAGAACCATCCAACTCCCATAGGGAATTAAACACCCCTTATTACTGTCACGTCCCAAAAGGTCGTATCAAGGCCATGAAGGAGCGAATAGGGGCCTTTCTAGCGGACCATGCGATGGGTCCTGACTTTAATTTATTTGTGCCAGATCCTGATGCAGTCGTCTGGCCCGCGAAGTCTAGTTACAGAGACGCTTGCTTTGGCTGCTATGAGGCGGCCATTAAGGCTGGACTTCGCTTTCCCTTGCATCCGGCTGTTCAACAAATCCTCGATGGGTACGAGGTAGGGCTCTGGCAGTTAGCCCCTAATTCTTGGTTCAACATCCTTGGCTATGTAGCCAGGTATGAAATGCATGGGGTGGAGCCGAATTTTGAGGCGTTCACCCATATGAACTATCTAAGCTGGACCCCCAAAGCAAGCGGTACCGGCTGATACCAAATAACAAGCCGCAAGGGCTATTTGATGACTAGGGGAAAGGAAAATAAATGGAAAGATTGGAGAAACACTTTCTTTCTCATCTCCAGTCCTGATACTCTTCTGAACAAACAGTACAATAGGTGGAACAGGGATCCGCCCCTTCTTGCAGGCGGCCCAAGCATGCCGCCTGTTCCCCGTTGGGCAAGGGAAGAGAACCTTGACCAAGGACTCTTCAAAGTAGAGATTAGGGCCAACTCTACTATTGGGTTACAGGAGAAGGTACCTTTGAACTGCGTTCCCTAATTCCAATGGTTGTATGATGAATATTTTTTGGCCGCCTGTGGCCTAAGCAGTCGGACTTCCAGAGGTAGCCAGCTTTTTATGCCTGTATATGCATCATTTGGTTAATTTTTTCAAGTTTTACCAACTCCTTGTTGCCTATTTTCAGCTGAAGCTATGGACCATATTTCTGCTTCAAAGAAGGCGGCCGCCCTTCATCGGTCTTCTATTATGAGCCTCAAGCGGCCATCATCTGATTCTCCTGACAAGGAGACGCCCAAGGTGAGCTCTGATCATTCGAATCTTTTCTCTGGAATTCTCTTTCTGCCAGTATTAACTTTCTATGCTTTTGCAGACGGGCTCGTCCAAACCCTCTTCCTCTCAGCAGCCGGACTCAAAGTTTTGGAAGGCGACAGTTGGGAGTACGCCTGGCTCCGCCAAGAAGCAGGCGGCTGAAAAACAGTCGCGCATCCCACAAAGTGGGGGGAAACAAACTCATGTCCCAAAGGACAGCCGGCCTCCAAGAGGTATAACCAGCTCTCTCGACCCTTGTTCCATTTCTCTTTGATATTCCTTATTCTTTGTTTTAACTTATTGTTTTCGAATACAGGCGGCCCCCAAGAACCAGACTTGGTCCAAATGGCCAAGTCTATGGTAAGAGCCATCCCTCTAAAGGAGAGGGATGCGGTCAAGGTAGTCGGCACCCTTGATCTCGACAGAATCATGGGTCTCCTCTCCGAGGTATACTTAGCATTTTTGTAATGTTGAATGACTTTGCCTGCCGCTTGTTTTTGCAAATCTGACGCCTGGTGCTCTTTTTTTAGACCATGCTTCGTTTACACTGCCTTCGTAGGAAGATCAGCGCTAAAAACAAAGAGGTAAAGGCTGCTAAAGCTATGGCCGCCTCTGACATTGATAAGGAAATATTTCAAATTGCCCAAAATGAAATATTGACAACTGATATTCTTTATTATCAGGCGCTTGCCACTTCAACAATCAGAACTGAAATGGAGGCGGCCAAAAAACGGAACGATGAGCTGGAGAAGACGGTCAAAAGTCTCCGAGACGAGCTGCATCCACGCAAAAACAATGCCCATAAGGCTGAAGGTCTGCAGAAGTCTTTGGACACAGTCAAGGAGCGCCTGGAGAAGCAGGAGGTGGCCATCACCAAAGATCTTAATGCGAAGGCCGAGACCGAGAAGTTGGCTCTGGCCCAGGCCATGATGGAGGACTCGGCCAATATCATGAACATGACCTGGTCAACCCTCTTCCCAAAAGTCGACTATGCCCAATGGGAAGCCAAGTTCACCGCCTGCACTGGAGAGTATAATAGAAGGATCATGCAGCAGGCGGCTGAAGAGGACGAAAGGGAGGATGAGGCGGCCAGCTCCAGCTCAGATGAGGAAGAAGAGGAGGCAGCCTGCCAGCCAATGGAGGTGGATGCATCAAAGGACCCTGCCCCTGAAAACGAGCCGAACAAAGAGGACGTCTTGCAAGATCAGACACCCTTAATCGAGCTCAATCAGCCGGTAGTTGAGACTGAAGCCCCTCCAAATGTTTAAAGCTTTAAATTTTCAAACTTTTCCCCGGCCTGCGTGCCGTTTGTTTCTTTTGTATCTTTACCCGACCAAGGGGTTGGGGTTATGAATATTTTGCCGGTCTTCATGGCCGGCTGTTTTATATATGAACCTGCCGACCACTTTTTGGTCGTCTTTGATCACAAAATTTTGTTTATGCTTATTTTTTCCAAGTATAGAGGGTCCTTGCCAATTGCTTGAATGCCATACCGACTGTTCTAGTTTGTAATGTGTTTTTCGGAGTGATCAAAATTTTGAATATTTTACGAGTAAGCGAGGTTTAACACAACCGGCCGGCAGGTTGCCGAACCATTGTTGGGAAATGCCCTTCAATGTGGCCGGGAAACATTTACACCATGTGGGATCATCCAACCCTTGAAGGTACATTAGGTTGGTGAACGCCATCAGATGATCTTCAGGGTTGGTAGTAGGCTGCATGAAATATTGAGGCTGCGGCATGTATGGCTGGGGTCGCTCATACGGGGCCACTTGATGTTTCTATGAGCCAGACCGGTAAGAGGTACCGCCTGTCTAGCTCTCATAATTTGACTTTGAAAACCTCAAGGAGGTATTGTGGAGACTGTCTTGAAAATCCGACGTAGAGGCCGACTCTGACAGTCGGTCATTCTTCTTCTGCTCTAGCAACATTCGAGCATCGGAATATGTTTTCTTTGACCCATCCGGTTGAACGTGGCGGATGGGCTTCCTCTTCCCTGAAGAAGGGAAGCCGTACTTAGTTAGATTGATCACTGGCGGCTCCCACTCCCTAGGCTTAGGGTAAAGGGTCGCCTCCTGATCCTTTACAAGCTTCTTCCTCCCAGATTGGGAGGGTCTTCTGGCCGACTGTTCTTTTGGTGGAACAGGCGTCCTCTTATTGATCAGCTCTTGGATCTCCCCTTTGAAGCAATTCATGAATGTCATGAGTTCTCTTCTAGTGATGGGGGCAGATCCCTCGGCCGCCTGCTGATGATCAAGCGGCTGGCCGGCTGGTTTGCTAGATCCAGCCAGGAATTCCTCCCGTTCCTTCTTTTCGGAGGGACGGGTGCGTCGAGCTCTTAAGGTCCCGTCAGGGGCCGTATGAGTCTCGACTTCTATTTCATTGTCAGTATCCTGGTCCGTCTGAACCAGAGGGTCGTCCATGGGACGCTTGTCACTTAGAATCGGTACAGACTGTAATTCTATCTCAAAAGTACTCTCCCTACAAACAGCGCCAAAATGTTTCGGGGTTTTTTTATGTCTTGTAGGAGAGTTACAATTCTGGGACTGGGATCCTTGCGCCTGTATCTGCAAAACAACGGAAACTCCGGTTGGTGGGAGCTCCGCCTTCGACAATCAAGTTAGAAAGTATTTGAGGAGTAAATAGTGCGGAAAGTAAAAGGGTGATCTAGTTCCTCTAGGGGAGGAGTGATCAGGAAGGGGGCAATTAATGCTAAGTCAGGTCTAGCAATCAGAAAGCACGTGTGTTTAGGCTTCTGTTGGTGAGAGTAATTATTTCTGAATAGTCTTAAATGGAGGCTTAATTACTGCATTTATAACCTCGGGATGCGTGCCATTATTAGGTTTAGGTCAACCTAGGGCTGATTGGGCCTTTCTCGGAAATCGGGCCTTGGTGGTCGTTCTCCTGGTGGGCAGTCAGCAGGCCACGTGGCGTGGCGTGATTGGTCCAAGGTGGACCAATTATTGCTTGACATGTGTCGAGTCCTTGCTGGTCCATGTGGCGAACACATGGCAGGACCTGATTGGTCCACGTGGCAGACAGTGATTAGTTGGGGAAAAATCCCCTAATCAAAAGCTATGCAATAATAATTAATATTGTTAGTTATGATCCAAAGATAAGTTGACTTGTGAATTGTATGGCAAACATGTTTTAATTATTATTTCTAGAATGATCATGTTAGTGTTCTAGTTTTATAGGTGCATATGGACTCAACTTTTGTTGTTCGTACTTTTGTGTTTGTGTTTGGCTTTCCTTTGGATTGGCCCTACGATGACTCATTTTGTATAGTAAGTACAGAGGTTGAAATAAAAGAGAAAGTAACAGGTACTCGAAGCATGAATAGCATGATAGGATGAGTGTTGAGAGTTACTTGATATGCTTTTCTAGACTTTTATTTTTATTTGATTGATTATTTATTTTGGACTAATGTTGTTGATGAATTATTTTAACTTAGTTTTTGAAGGGCCATATTTGAATTGGTTCCAACTTGTGAATGTTTTATTTTAATTTGGTTTTGAGGTTGTGAACTCAAGTTAATTATTTTTTAAAGTTATTTTTAAACTAAGACTTCCGCTGTGTGTGACGATGAAAAGCCTTAGCCGTTATCACGGTGGCGGTAATATTTTTGGTTATTTCCTAAAATGAGTTTATTTAAGGGTAAAAACGAAAATTAAAAAGGGGGAAATTTCTAGGGTATTACACAAGATTACTAGGAACCTACACCGGTTGCCTAAATTAACTTATTAAGCGTGATTTTCAATTATTACATATTCCCAATTAAACATGCAATATATGTGATAAAAAAAAATAGTGTAAATCAAATAGATTAAATAAGCATGCATAAAAATATTGGAAGCAACTAGATAATTATTAGAGAACGAATAAAACGAACCCTAAACATGACACTAAATAATTATTAATAAAACGCAGGCTTAATGATACTAACAAGATTAATATAACACCTAAACATGATACTAATAATTAAAAATAACAATCCTAAACATGATGCTAGCAAGAATAAATATTGTAGAATTAATTAAACGAAAAGAATAATTAAATAATCTACTTACTTCGATTGCGAAACCTTGCAACTACATCATGAATAAACGGATAGTAAACTTCAATAAAATATATAAATCGTTATAAACTAAATTAAATTAAAGAAAATAAATTAAATAAAGTTTAGATTGAAACCCTCAGGTTTATGATCAACATTTCACGCCATGGACCGTCGATACAGCTTCGGGTGAAGTATTGATGTTCAGGAACACTTGAAGGAGGAATTATGAAAAATTAAAAGTATGAGAAATTGAGAAAATTAGAGCATGAGAGAGAATGTGAGTAGAAAAAGAACGAGAAAAAGATAAAAATTGCATCGTCATCTAATCAGAAAAACCATCGCGCCAGCTCAGCATTGTCACGTGACGACAGTTCTACTGCGTGGCGACAGAAACATCTCTCTGCGACAGGATCTGGCCCCACGGGACAATACTTTCACCACGCGCCAGAATCCAAAGTTCGAGTTTTATTTAAATTAGTCTTCTACACGTTCTGATTTTGTAAATTTATCTGTTTAAAACATTTTTTGAACGCATTTAAGACTTTTAGAATTTTGTGTCAAACTCGAATTACTATGCGAATTAGATGGATTTTAGAAATTGGATTGAAAATTAAAAAAGGAAAATTTGGTTTTACAATCCCAACTTTAACCGATTTTCTGTAAATAATCCCAACTTTGTGATTTGGGTAAAAATACCCAGGTCACGTTTCCCAATCAGAAGGGGACACGTGCCACCACAAGAGAGTCCCATGGGGACCAATCATCAACTAACACGCGGCATCTCCTATCATTAGGGAAATGGCGGCCTTCAAAGGCCTAAATCCCGAGGCGCGCCCAAATCCCGAGGCGCCGTAAAAACGGCGCAGCCTAATTACCTAGGTTGTTAACCTAAGACAAGGGAATTGATTCCCATTGCCCTATACATAGGGACATTTATCCCATTTTGGGGGCACGTTCATTTATTGCAAAAAACACAATTCTCTTACAGCAGAGAAATCACCAGATCACGGGATCTGAGAACATTTACTTTACTTTCCGCATTTTACTCAACTTCGACACTTACTAACTTGATCGTCGGAGGCAGAATTCCGAACACCCGGAGCTTTCGTGTGCTTGCAGGTTCAGGCGAAGAGGACCTAGTCTTGGTGAAGTAACTCTCCCGCAGGACATCTCGCAAAAAACCCCGAAACACTTTGGATTATTCTGGAATAATCCCAACTTATATATGTATCTTCTTATAATAATTTGAAGTTTTATTTTTATTATACATAATCGTCCCAAAAGGGATCAATAAAAGCAACAAAAATAACACTTCGGATTATTTATGAAGATACCTATAAGTTGGGATTATTCTAGTCTAATTAAAAGTTGGGATTATTTAAAGAAAATCGATCAAAATTGGGGTTATTAAAACCAATTTTTCCAAATACAAATAAAAATTAAAATAAATGGATTGAGTTTAAGATGGCTAGAAAAACATTTTTTAATGGATTTAGAAATAAATTAAGTACTCCTTTATTTCAATACTAAACCCGAACTAATTGGCAATGAAAGGTTTCCCTTATCATCGAGTTTTGGTCAAGAAGACATTTTTTGGTGTCTATAGGTTGATAAGACTATGAACTTTGTACGACCTAGTCTTTCCTCAAGAATAGTCTTTTTACATAAAGATACTAATTTGGGAGGCGGGGTGTGCACACTTAGGAGAGGAATTTGGATTAAAGAAATGGATTTTCAAAGCTTTGAAAACTATATTGATATTTATTAATTTTGAGAATTAGATTTTTTGGAATTATTGAGTGGGAAAAGTTTTATTTGAAAAGGTTATTTTTAAGAATTAATGCTATCATGAATTTCATGACTTGAGTTTTCGAAAGCATGTTTATGAATAAAATGAATTTACTTATCTTGCACTTATATGTACTTAGCATATATTTCTAATCCGTACTTTCTATTTTGTTTTGTCACATGTTTACCTTATTAGTAAGCAGTGATGAATTTTCAGGTAGAGTCTTGATTAAGCATATGGGTCTCCCGGGATTTGATTCACCTAGTTTAGGAATGTTGGTTGTTTTTTTATTTCAAATTGAGTACTCATAACAATTGTTTACTATTTTAAGTATTAAATAAAGAAGAGTTGATTTTTCCGCTGCAAGTTTGTTATTGAGTTTAGTTCTTTAAAGTCTTGCGTAATCACGCGGCGGTAATACACCTAAGCTTCTCTCTAAGGTATATTTATATGTATTATACTAGATTTCCGTAGAGGGAGATTTCGGGGTGTTACACTTTCCATTAGAACTATAGGTATAGAATTTTCTTCTCTAAAATTCAACAAGTGTTTCACTTTATGTGGTACATCATTACAAAATTGAGGTGAAAATTATGTGTTTAAAAAAGTGTATTTTTAAAGAAGTTTGTATATGTATGTGGAAATGTACATTTTATATGAAATTTCTTTTTAATTAAAAAAAATACATAAATAAACATTTGTGATTAGTTTATAATTGATGACAAAATTATAATTGTTATATTTTGTTATATTTATGAAGGTTTAAATTGCAGGATTTCTTTCAATTTCAATGGGAAATTAACAAAACATTGATTTGTTTTGTAGACGACAAAGGTGATTAATTTATATTGCATAAATGTTCACATGAGTTTTTGAAAATGAACATTTTAAATAAACTGTTAAATATGCATATATATTTTTGTGACCATTAGCTTTACAAAATTTTATTTATGCGTATAAATATGATGGATCTCGAAATTAAGCAAATCAGATGATTTAAATTAACACGTATTAACATCTTTAAGTATGTAAACATGTAAAAATACTCATACTATCAAAATGAACATATAGTGTTTCGTAATTGTTTATTTTACCTTGGCATTGGAGACATTTTTGTGTCATCTAGACCACATGGCTTTTTATTTCATTCAAAAGTGATTGATCTACTACTGGAGACTTTTGGTCGCGGTTTTTTTTTTTTATATATTTTATCTAGTTTATTTTGTATGGGTTCATCATCATCATATCTGTTTTCACAAATTTTAAATGCTTTTAAAATTGATTCTTCAAAATAAACACTTCTACAATTAATTTATTAAGTAACTAATACTTACATTTCTTCGAATTGTTTGAAGTTCTTCTCTGAAACTGTGTCCTTCGCACTGCAAAAAAAAAAATATTGAAAAATGTACTTTTTTAAATTACTAGTTTTTGAACAAAAATTAGTAAAAAATTACCAAAATGCAATTGGTCATACTCTTTTTCCATGTTTGATGTTTCAATTTTGTTCCCGCAACACAATCACAACAAAAAATTAGTAAAACTAGGGTTTATTATACTCTTTTTCGAACTAAATATGAACAAAATCACTTACTCTTTCGAATTTCGACTTTGTTATGTTGAATTTTGTAGTGATTGAACAATATTTTTTGATATTTTGTCATAAATTTGTAGAAATTTTTGGATCAAAAAATGTAGAACAATGGGTTTAGAGAGAGAAAACGCAGAAAATGTGTGTAGAGAGAGATAATGGAGAAAAATAGGCGAGGAGAGAGAAAGTGAAATGATACAGCGGTTTGAATTTTTTTGTATATATACAGGGGACAAACAATTATTGTGCGGTTACTGTGTAGTTTCAGAAAGTGGGTATATGGGGGTTGTTCAACGCGTCGTTTAGGGAGGTGTAGACACCTGATTGTGTCTCCCCAAAAACCAAACCCAGTGATGAGTATATTTCACGTCTTTGATTATCGAGTTAGGTGAAGAGTTGAAGAGTCTTGTGAGTTTCCTTTAGCCTTGACCATTTCTAACCTTTCCTTAAATGTTTATAGCCAAAATCATTTATTTCGTGTCTTTAAACCCAAAATCATTCATTTTGTGTCCTTAAAATCATTCATTTCTTGTCCAATTTATAAAAACGTCCAAACCAGTTTATTTTGGTCCATAATCCTGGTCCAATTATTGTTCATTTGGATGCAGTTTAAAAAGAGCTTTCCAACGATATATTATAAGCTCAAATCTGAATTATAACGAAGAACTTATGGCCAAAATACTAAACCAAGCTTAAACCGAGCCTTACCTGCGACCCAATGATCATGTGGAGGGTCCATTAACCTTAAGCATCATTCATAAATCCCTTAGGATATATTATTAGCATCTAGAATCTTCTAGAAGGTTCTAATTTATCTTATTTTTGAAAAGATAAAGATTTTAGAATTTTAATTCGAATAAAACACTTGTTTTTCAATGATTTTAATTCTGATAAAATTAGAATACGTACAGATATTCAATTAACCCAATTCAATTCCGAGGGTTTGGTCCCTGATCTATATTTCAATTCTTATTTGATTTATTTATTTGATTTAATTTTTCTTGAAGTTAGTAACGTGTGTATTGTTTTGATAGAAAGAGATACGAGACATCAAAGTGAGTAGATCTACTATTCTTATTCCTCGCTTTGATATAGAAATCATGCTTAGAATATTATTTTAACTCCTAGTATCATGTTAAGATGTCTTTTTTATTCCTAGTATCATGTTAGGGTGTTGATTTTGATTTCTAGTATCATATTAGGATGCTTTCATGATTTCTAGTATCATGTTTAGGCTAAAGCTTTGATTTTTATTGTTTAGTGACATGCTATGGTTTGTTATAAATTTGTTTAGTATCATGCCTAGGATCTTGATATTAATCATGATCTAATGATATTATGATGATTGTTGTGTTAATCATATGTTGCTTGATTATTCATGATTGATTGTTATTCCTTGATCATGCCCTTCTTGCAGGTTTAAAGGGAATTTGTACTTGAAATCACGCCTAATGAGAAAATTAATAATTTGATTAGGCTTAAGACGATTTTAATTCAAGTGATCACCAATAGTAGATTTATTTGTGCATTAATAATCAACCGACGTAGATTAAACAGGTTTAGGGCTAACTCGATGTATGTATGTTGATCAGAAAGCGCACATGAATATCATAAGAATTAAGTAAAGGCCGATTTAGGGAGGGTTCAATCTCTTTTAGGTTGGATTCGTACCATCATCCTCGAATATCCAGTCATGGTTCCAGACCACTATGGAGTTAGCGATCTCCTTGATCATGAATGGGGTGTAATCTTCACACCTGTGAACGGTTTACAAGTTCCTAAAACTTGTTGGCGACTCTTTTATCTCTAGCTTTCTTTCCTTTGGACGCCGCCATGCCTAAAAGCATGATCACAGTGGGGCTCAAAGTTTATGCTTGAAATATTCCCTACAAAAGGGGGTAAAAAAAAAAGGGGAACACATTGTGATATCATCATATGGAGATTGAGGAAGTAATGGACTACGTAGTACTATATTTAAAATAACTAGATTTAAGCTCGTACGATGCACAGTTTTTTTTATATTTATTTTGATTTATGGATGTCTTTAATATTTTTTATTTAAATTCTAATTTCTTTTACCTAAATCGAGGAAATAAAGGATTAATTTTTTTTTGTTTACTTTAAAGTCTAAATTTTTTTAATTAATAAATTTAAGTATATAAATCCCTAAAATATTGTGATTATAATTTTATTAGAAATATATAATTTTTTTTGAAGAATATATTTTTTATTTTTAATGTAATAAAAAATTGTGATTCCATTTGTTGATGACACTTAAATTAATTAAAATTTAAATAAAATTAAAAAAAACCGTTTACATTATATTTATCGTATATTTGTGTTAGACATATTATGTAAATAATAGTGGCCCGTATATATTTCCTGTATATATTAGGAAACTAGGTTATGTAATGTACTACTATATATATTGTGCATAATGAATACAGAGCTCTCAAGGGATTATTCCATCTTACATGGTATCAGATAGCCCAAACCCTTACCGTCTTCCCCGACCCTCTTATCTTCCTTCTCGAGAACTCTTATCACCCTGCTTTAGGTGTTACAAATATTGAAAACCTAATTCCATTGACTCTCGATGTGGACAAGGTTCAATACACACCTTGGGAAACCTTATTCCGCAACACTGCTAAGGCCTATAATATACTGCACCATATTGATCCAAAAGCAACAAAACCTACAGACATCAGCACAAATTTATGGGGTCGTCTTGATGCTATCATTTTGCAATGGCTTTATGGTACAATTTCTACGGACCTTTTATACAAAATTCTGGATGAAAAAGCTACGGCTATGACGGCTTGGGATACTCTTTGTGCTTATTTTCAGGATAACAAGGCTACTCGTGTAGTCCACCTTCAGCAACAGTTTGGTGAAATTTACCTCAAGGATTTCCCATCTCTTGATGAATATTGTCAAACTCTGAAGACAATTTCGGATCAACTTGCTTCTCTTGATCACCCCATCTCCGAAGACCGCTTAGTTCTCCAACTGGCTGGTCATCTCACTTCGGACTATGGCATGGTTTCTACTCTTATTCAACAATCATCACCGCTTCCCTCATTCTCTAAGGCTCGGTCTATGCTCGAATTGGATAGAGTTAGCCGTGATAAACTGAAAAGGCATGATGCGTCATCATCTCCAACGGTTTTGCTAGCCACAAATGACTCCTCGAATTCGTCCTCGTCCCAGCAACATGGTGGGGGAGGAGGCAAAGGTGCTGGTGGGCGTGGCAAACCCACCGGGCTTAACCAAACCAATCCGGCGCTGGTCGGGGTACTGAACAGAAGCAGCAGCTTCAATATGGTGGATATTATCCACCGTGGGAAGCAGCATGGCCACTACAATGGGCATTCCCACCTTGCCCATTTCCTTCTCAGCCCACGCAATGGAGGGGTCACCTCGCAGCAGGGTATTTTAGGTGTTTCATCACGGCAACAAGGGCAGCCTAATCAAGCATTTGTCGCTCCCGGTAATAGGTACCAACCTACAGATTTGCTAGAATTCTTCAATACTTTGTCTCTCCAAGCTCCGGACCCAAATTAGTATATGGATACGGGAGCATCATCTCATCTTATGAACAATTCAGTTATTTCTTCATCTATTGTCCATTGGCGAAATTTTAGTTCTCATATTTTGGTTGGTGATGGCTCTAAAAAAACCAGTTAGTGCGTGGTTCTGGTACTTTAACCCTTCCTACGCCTTTCCCTCCACTCTTAAAAACATTTTATATGCACCAAAAATAATTAAAAATCTAGTCTATGTACGTCAATTCACTTCGGATAATTTCGTATCCGTTGAATTTAACCCTTTTGGTTTTTCAGTGAAGGACCTTCGGACAGGGACAATACTGACGAGGTGCAATAGTGTTGGGAATCTTTATCCTGTTGCAATAGTGCAATAGTAATACTGGTTTTTGCTATTATTTGATATTTCTTGATGATTACTCTGATTACTTGTGGGGTTTTCCTCTCAAAAATAAATCAAATGTGTTCCTACTTTTGTGAATTTTCATTCTTATGTAAAAACTCAGTTTGTGTTGTCTATCAAAGTTCTTTAATGTAATAATGGCCGTGAGTATGATAATGATAGTTTCACTCTTCTCTCTCAAACTAATGGCATGATTTAGAGACATTCTTATCCTAACACGTCTACTCAAAACGGTAAAGTAGAATGCATGATTCAGGTGACAAATAATATTTGTCGTAGTTTATTATTTCATGCCTCCCTTCCACCTTTCTTTTGGGTTGAGTCACTTCATATGGCCGCATATTTATTGAACATCCGACCCACTCGCCTTCTAAGTTATCTTACTCCAATGCATGTGTTGTACAACAAATCTCCCTCTTATGACCATCTTTGTACTTTTGGGTGTCTTTGCTATCCATATTTATCTGCTACGTCTCCAAATAAGATGAGTCCTCGTTCCACACCATGCATTTTTCTTGGGTATCCATCCTCTCATCGTGGCTATAGGAGCATGGATATTAAAACTAAGAAAGTCATCATATCTAGACACGTAATTTTTTATGAGTCTATATTCCCAAAGGCTGAAAATTACAAATTAAACCAACTCTAGACACTTATGATTTTCTAAGTGATGATACTAGACCAATTTTTTCTCCTTTGATCCATCAAATCAATCCAACTCCACCTACTCCACCCACTCAAACTTGGCTCACTACCCAGCAGGCCACCACTTCTTCTCCATTATGGCCCATTACATTAGAAACACCCTCCCTTTCTAATTCTCCTTCACACGGGCATAATAGTCCACGCTTGGGCTGTGGGTCTGTTCAATCAGCCACGAGCCCAACGCGGGCTACCCACGTGCAGGATCTTCATATTCCCTTTCTTGGGTTAGACCCCGAAGCTTCGTCCACTTCACCCACTTCTCACAGCCCACATACAGTAGTACATGATGTTACTCATCCTCAAGTTCAACCTACTCACTCTATGCAAACTAGAGCTAAGTCTGGGATTGTTAAACCGAACTTGAAATATTTAAATCTTGTACTCACTTCCTCTCCAATAGTCTTCCCTTTGCCTAGATCACATCTTGGTGCTTTTAAGGACCCTAACTGGTATAATGCTATGTGTGACGAATATAATGCAATGATCAAGACTCATACTTGGGATTTGGTTTCGAGACCGTTCGATGCAAATGTTATTCGTTGTATGTGGATTTTCCTGCATAAGGAGAACTCAAATGGTTCTTTTGAGAGACATAAAGCTAGGCTTATCGCTAATGGTAAAGGATAGGAGATTGGTATTGACTGTGATGAGACTTTTAGTCTGGTTGTCAAACCGGCTACTATCCGTACAGTATTAAGTTTAGGTGTTTCTCGGAAGTGATCTATTCATCAGCTTGATGTGAAAAATGCTTTTCGTCATGGTCACTTACAAGAAACAATCTACATGCATCAGCCATTGGGTTTTATTGGCCCTAACACGCCCAAGCATGTGTGTTTTCTTGGTAAGTCTATTTAGGGTCTTAAACAGTCACCGCGTGCCTAGTATCAGCAGTTTGCTTCCTACATTCTGTCTTTGGGGTTCGTAAACAGCAAAAGTGATACTTCTTTATTCATTTATCGGTAAGGTACGGAAACAACATATCTTATCTTGTATGTTGATGATATCATTCTTACTTGTTCTTCCGATGCACTTCGTCGTCGTATCATTTCTTTGTTGAGTTCCGAATTTTCCATGAAGGATCTTGGTTCTCTCTCCTACTTCCTTGGTATTTCTGTCACTCGCACGAAGGATCATATGTTTCTTTGTTAGAGAAAATATGCTCAAGAGATTCTTGCAAGGGCTGACATGTCTTCTTGCAAATCAGCAGCCACCCCTATTGACACTAAGTCCAAGCTTAGCACTAGTAGTGGCAAACAGATTGACGATCCTTCTCTTTATCGTCAACTTGCTAGAGCTCTGTAGTGTCTTACATTCACTAGGCATAAAATATCGTATGCGGTTCAACAGATTTGCTTATTCATGCATGATCCGCGTGAGTCTCACCTCCATGCCCTTAAGCGTATCTTGAGATACATTAAAGGTACGCTTAACTATGGAATGCACCTCTCTTCTTCTTCTAAACCTAGTCTGGTCTCTTATACTGACGCCAATTGGGGTGGCTTCCCCGATACCCGTCGATCTTCTTCTGGATATTGCATTTTCTTAGGTGACAATTTGGTTTCTTAGTCTTCTAAACGGCAGGAAACTCTTTCCCGTTCTAGTACTGAAGCTGAATAGCGTGGGGTTGCTAACGTCGTCATAGAAACTTCTTGGATTCGAAACCTTCTTCTTGAACTTCATTGTCCATTGCGCAAGTGGTGTATTGTGATAACATAAGTGTCGTCTACATATCCCACAATCCCGTCCAATATCAACGGACTAAACATTTGGAAATGGATATTCATTTTGTTTGGGTTAAATTTTCTCTTGGTCATATCCTTGTCCTCCGATGATCCATATACCTTCCTCCTTCCAATATGCTGATACTTTCACCAAGGGTCTTCCTTAACCCTTGTTCACAAACTTTCGTGCAAGTCTAACCATTCGTCCGCCTCCCGCTTCGACTGAAAGGGTGTGTTAGACATATTATGTAAATAATAGTGGCCCGTATATATTTCTTGTATATATTAGGAAACTAGGTTATACGTGCCACTCTATGCACGGCTGTGCAGAGCAAGACATTAGCTACAGTTTGGGCTGGAAATCCTGCACGGACGTGCCAAGTATGGCACAAACGTGCAGCCTGTTCTGCACGGACATGCCAACTTAAGCACGGCCATGCAGGCCTTGTATTATAGAATTAGTAGCTACTGATTTGGGTTAGGCATTCTGCACGGACGTGCAGACTTCTGCATGGACATGCTAGGTATCTTGCACAGACATGCATAACTCTGCACGGACGTACATGCTCTAAAACCCTTAGGTAGAAGGTTCTGACCCTGCTGGAGCACTCTTGCACGGACGTGCAAGGTTTGGCACGGTCGTGCAGGGTCTTCTATGCCCTTTTCTTCCCCTTTTCTTCGGTTTTGCTCCTTTCCTTGGCATCTTTCCATCCTCTTCTTGCTTCTAACCTCGGTTTATTATTCATAGGCTTGATTTGGTCGTCTTTGGACCTAAAATCTCAACAAAAAGCACTAACAACCCGTGAAGCATAGGATACACAAAAATTGCATAATAATAGAGTAAAATGAACCAAAACACAAATTTATGAAGTAAACAAGTTTCAAAAACACCCTAAAATCATATCAAATAGCAAGTTATCAAATCCCCCCAAGCTAAGCTTTTGCTCGTCCTCGAGCAAAACAAACATGCCAAACCAAAGAAGGAAACCAACTTGCTAACATCAAACCAAGGAGAGGCAACAAGGAGGAAGCACAAATACACAAATCTGCATGGTGACAATCATAATCACTTTTAGCGCAAGTGAAAAGCAATTAGAGGACGAGTTTTATCTCGTAGGGGTTTCTAGTGAGCTTAACCCACAACTCACACAAACCACAACAAAACTATCAAACTACACAAATTCCAATGTTTTTATCACCCAAGTCATACAAGTGAGCGACTTTCAAGAATTACCAATCATACAAATGTACACATGAGTTGGGGGTAAAGAGGAGAACTAAGCAAGATTGCACTAGGATACTTCTTTAGACCTTTTACTAGTTCATTAGAGCACATCTAGATATTCCAAAGTTGTAACAAGCCCTCTTTCGGTTATAAAATCTCAAAATGCTAGTCTACCTCCCAAAATGCACACCCAAAGTCCCTTAACTACACTCTAACTCAAGAATTTCACAAGAAACAATATAGTAAACAATGTGTGGGAGGCATCCACAAGTTGACCTCTAAAGAAGAGAAAATCAAAATTTTGAGAATTTTGGGGGAGTTTTTATTCTCCCTTCTTTTCTATGTTTTTTTTCTCCTTTTTTTTTCTTTCCTTTATTTTTCAACATTCATTGCCCTCGCCTCTTTTAATTGTGAACGGCTCTTTCTTTATTTGAAACGTGTGGCTTATTATGCCACTATTACACATGATACAAATAGAGCTAACCCTAATAGAGTTTCATTTCGGGGAGGAGAGGAAGCATATTAAGGGCACAAGGGACCGTAATTCGATTCAAACATATCCTACTTTGGGCAAATTTGACAATATCCTATGCTAGACGTGCAATTGAGCATTCATCGGTTTTCGTTTCATATACTCTAATGCAATAAAGATTAATAGACCTCTAAATGACCCCAACTCTTGCACACACCCTTCTAAAAGAACTTTTACTCATCACTCAAGAGTCAAGCAAGCAAAACATATAAGCATCGTCATTTGAGTCTCATCCTTGAGTACTTTTTTTTTTAATAATTTTTTTTAAAGCGAGAATATTTACAGCATTAAGCTAAGCTAAGCATAAAAATAAAAATAATTATACATCTAAATAAGGAGATAAGAGAGGTATTCACAAGATAAGAGATTTGGATTTAGGGTATTGGATTTCAAAGGGAGCAAATTTGGATTCAAGTGATTTGGGATGTTAGGGAAAGGGAACAAACAACATGCAAATTCAACATGAAAACACGAGAACACAACATGAACCAATGACACATGAGAAAACACTCCCCCCAAGCTATCATAAACATTGTCCCCAATGTTAAAGCAATGCAAGCACAAAGAGAAGGGGAGGAAGAAACTAACTCATTGGTTCGGGCCCCTTGGGAGCTTGAGCCCCTAGGGTAGAGATGCCGGTACACATTGCAGAATTTGCCTAATTCCAATCTGAGACCCTCGAAACTTGATCTCATATTGTCATATGAGGTCTTCATGTCTTCGTTTGACTTTCTCATGGTCTCAAATTTGGTGGTCATGCTACCGAAGTTCGTATTCATGTTGATGATTTGCTGCTTAAATGTGAGGTATGGGTTTTTTTCACCCATCCCTTGACCTTGGTACTCCTCTTGGTACCCTTGTTGGAACTCGTGTTGTTGATCAAATTGTTGTTGCTAAAATTGTTGATGTTGTTGATGATGTTGTTGTTGATGATGTTGTTGTTGCTCTTGTTCTTGCTCTTCTCCCTTTTCACCGGGAGCCCAAGGAAAGTCCTTCTCAAATATCCAGTTGCTTTGGTCATAGATGGCGGTGGTCTCCAGGTCAGGGAGATAGGCATAGGGCCGCCTACTCACCAACCACAAGTAGGGGTGGTTCTCCTCTGCATCCATGAGCCACTTCATGGTCCTTAATGACTACATGTCCAACTGTGTCAAATCAAGGTTAAGAGCAACAACAATAATAGTAATCATGCCACCTATGGTGATGTTGCCGGATCCTGTGGCAACATCCTCAAGGTGGTCTACAAGCCAAGACCCAACATCTAAGCTAGTTCTCCCTTCACTCAAGTGCCAAAGGAAGTAGAGCTCCCTTGTGAATACCACCCCAGAGCTATCCCCCCTAACAAAAGTCGTGTTTACTATAGTGCGCTCAGAGAGTCTAAATGCGGGGTGGATAATGGCGGTGGCCTTATCGGATCAAGGGTTGTACTCAAAAACCCCCGGGATTCTTCTCCAAAGCATTATAACCACGGGGGTGTCTATTATTAAGTTCGATAGTCCCGGTTGTGGGCCACCCAAAATCTTTGTTCACTCTTCTTACAGTCATTTTATGTTCGGTGTTCATGAGTTGGAAGGTTATGTAGCGGGGGGTCCTCGTGGTGTCCCGATGCACATAAAGGGTGGAGAGGAATTCAAGGGTTAGTCTCCTATAGGTTTGGGCATGCAATTGTAACCAAGAACCTAGGTCGGCACCCTCAAACAACATCCTAACATCGTCTCTAACCCCTAGGGCATCGGCTACATTGTCATTGTAAAACTTAGTGGGCCTAATTCGCCTCCTACTATTTCTAAGGAAGTTGACCGAAAAAGGCCGGGTCATCGAAGATTATTCCCATTGTATCCACTTGTGGTGGATCAATGGGAGGAGGAGGCGATGGGTTCCTAAGTCTAGCGGAGGAGGTGTTTCTTGGTTGGTTCCTCCAAGACATGATTGGTTCTTGTGCAAAGCAATTAAACACGCCACAACAATTCAAATCACCACACTGAACACACAAAAGCTCTAGGTCCACCTAGACAAAAATTCAAAGCGCAACACAACACCAACAAACACCACACGAATCACGTTGGGGCTCTAAGTCCACCACCTACAATCAATTTCAAGCAAATCACAAAAGCAACCAAGATGGGCTTCACTATTTTAATTCTTAACAACTCAACACCAAGTTTGCAAAACTCATGCATTCATGTCAACTATTCATCACAACAACACATCTAAGCTAGCATGCTCTTCATTCACAAAATCAATTCCTCCAATTCATACTCACTTACAAACATCTAATTCTCACAAAATTCATGAAACACTATCAAATTCAACAATCCTTAGCATTTATTAACAATCATTCACACACTACCAATTCAAACAACTTTTCAAGCAAAATTAAACACAAATTATCAAGAGTTCAAGCATAGAAGTAGTGAATAGAAGGAACAATTATACCGAGTCTATCGTGGGTGTAAAACCCGCAAATGAACCTTTCTAACCCTCCTTATGCTTTCCCTCCTCTACCATGAAATGACATTTTTCCCAATTCAAAACTAAGTTCACCTCTTGACATCTTTTTAACACTTTAATCAAATTTGAAAGACAAGTGTCAAAAGATGAACCAAAAACAGAAAATTCATCCATGAATACCTCGATTGATGATTCAAGCATGTCAGAAAAGATAGACATCATACACCTTTGAAACGTGGAAGGTGCATTACAAAGTCCAAATGGCATCCTTTGATAAGCAAAGGTACCAAACGGGCATGTGAATGTAGTCTTTTCTTAATCCTCGGGTTGGATTGGGATTTGGAAGAATCCCAAGTATCCATCCAAGAAGCAATAATGACTATGTGATGCTAGTCTTTCCAATATTTGATCAATGAAGGGGAATGGGAAGTGACCTTTCCGGGTGGATTTATTCAATTTTCGATAATCAATGCACATTCTCCACCTGGTGACCAACCTTGTAGAAATGGTCTCACCCTTATCATTTTTTATGATGGTCATGCCTCCCTTTTTAGGCACAACTTGAAACGGGCTAACCCACTTACTATCGGAGATAGGGTAGATTATGCCCGCTTCAAGAAGTTTTAAAACTTCTTTTATCACCACCTCCTTCATGTTTGGATTGAGCCTTCTTTTGTGCTCAATCGAGGAAGCATGATCATCATCAAGTAGAATTTTATGCATGCATATGGTGGGACTTATCCCCTTAAAGTCATCAATTTTGTACCTAATGAAATCTCTATACTCTCTTAAAACAACTAGGAGTTTCTCAAGAGAGGTGTCATCGAGTTTAGCATTGACAATAACGGGATAACTTTCACTATCATCAAGAAAAGCATACTTAAGTAGAGGGGGAAGGGGTTTAAGTTCAACCTTAAGTGGAGACGTAGTCCTCTCCTCTTTTGCTTCCACGTTAAGCACTTCAAATTTCATCACATCGTGGATCTAAGGTTGGTTGAGCAGTAGATCATACCCCTTTGCTTCTTCACCCTCCTCAACTAAGCCTTCCGTTAGGGTAGCTTGTAAAGGATCTCTTTCATATAATCTTTCTCGAAACTCTTCTAAGTCCCTCTCCAATGTGTCAATTCTATGAACCTCATCAATCAATTTGTGAGAATGAAAATGAAATTTTCTCATCTCCCACGTTCAAAGTCAATCTTTCTTCCTTCATATCAATCACCACTCCCACGGTGTTCAAAACTGGTCTCCCCAAGATGAGGGGTACTCTTGTATCCTCTTCCATCTCCAATACCACAAAATCACATGGCACAAATACTCTTCCAACTTGAACCAGCACATCTTTAAGAATTCCCAAAGGTAGCCTAACCGTGCGGTCGGCTAATTGTAAGGACATTCTTGTTGGCTTCAAGTCTCCAACTTTCAAGCTCTTTGCAATAGAATAGGGCATCAAGCTCACACTTGCCCCAACATCACAAAAAGCATCCATAGCTTCCAAATCTCCAATCTTCATCGGTATTGCATAGCTATTGGGGTCACCAAGCTTTTGGGGAAGCTTGTTTTGAATGATTGCATTCACCTCCTTAGGAAGGGAGATGGTTGCACTCTCTTCAAGCCTACTCTTGTTGGATAGAAGATCCTTCAAAAAAATTTCATAGGTAGCCATTTGTGACATAGCATGAAGAAAGGGGATGTTCACTTGAAGTCCTCTCATGACTTCAAGAAATTTTGAAAACTTCTCATTCAACTTCTTCTCTACAATTCTATGAGGAAATGGAATGGGGGGCTTATATACTCTCATGGGGGGCTTTTCTAGTCTCTCTTTATCTCCCTCATCTTTCTTTGTGGCTCCCTCATCACTCTTTTGTTCTCTTTTCTCTCAACTTCAACTACTTAATTTTCAATATCATCGTCACTTCTCATCACAACTCCCTCATCTCTCTTTTGTGGCTCCTCCTTCACTCATAACCGAACCCACATAACCTCTTCCCGATCTCAAGGTAATAGTCTTAGCTTGCTCCTTTGGGTTCACTACCGTTGAGCTTGGAAAGTGACCACTAGGATTGGAGGATGAACTTCCAACTTGTTGTGCAATTTGAGCCAATCAGCTCTCAATTATCTTATTGTGCGCTTAAAGTTGTTGGATGTTTACATTCATATATGCATTGTTCCTTACTTGTTGTGTCATGAAAGTTTCAAGAACGGATTCAAGGCTAGTCTTTTGAAGAGGTGGAGGAGGAGAAGTGGGTTGGTTATATTGTGGTCTTTGTTGGTTTTGATCCCTTTGGTTAGGATGGCGATATGGAGCTTGCTGGTTTTTAGTATGGGGTTGGTTGTAGTGGTTTTGAGGTTGGTTTTGATTTTGGTTGTAGTTGTTTTGTGGGGGGGCCTTGGTTGTGTTGCTTCCATCCCGTGTTTTGTTGGGGTTTTCAACTTTGGTTGTAGGATTGGAAGTATTGCTCATTTCTTTGCCCAATTTCTGCCGCTTACTCTTGATTTGTTGAGTTGCAATAAGAGGACAAGTGATCATTTCCTCCACAAGTCTCACAAGACATGACTTGTGTGGAAGAGCTTGAGGGTGTGAGGGTGGTGCAATAAAGTCTATTGCACTAAGATCATGGATTCCACCCTTCTTTGTTTGAGGTTGCCTTCGATCACCTCCATATGCATAATGCTTGGCCACTTCCTCAATCATCTTATATGCATCATCCACCGATAGCTTTTTGAGGCTACCACCAGCCCCGGAATCAAGGTTGGCCCTTGAAATAGGAGTAAGACCGTCATAGAAGCTTTGTACAATAATCCATGATGTAAAACCATGGTGGGGGCATTTCCTTGTGTAATCTTTAAAACGTTCCCAAGCTTCACTCAATGTTTCATCAATGTCTTGATTGAAATTGGTGATCTTTCTTCTTAATTCGGCAGTCTTTTCCGGAGGACAATACTTTCCAAGAAAGGCTCTAGTGATTTCTTCCCATGTACTTAATGATCCCTCTTCAACCGTTCTCAACCAATGCTTTGCTTTATCACGGAGGGAGAATTGAAACATGTACATACAGATAAACTCTTCCGAAATGTTGTTTTGCTTGATGGTTGTACACAAGTCAAGAAAGTTTTCCAAATGAGCAAAGGGACACTCATGAGGACTGCCTCAAAATTGATCGCTTTGAATCATGCGGATGAGTTGAGGTGAAAGCTCGAAGTTGTTTGAATTTGTGGTGGGGAGACATATGCCACTCCGAAGTTGGAATGCATTGGGGTGGTCATAGTTGTAGAAAAGGTGGAGGAGGATTCTCTCCCATGTTATCTTCTTCGTTGGTTCTAGAAACCTCTTCTGGATCGAAATCCGAATATACAATAGAGAACTCGGGTGTGCCTTGCAAAAGTCTCCTCACATTTCTCAAAGTCCTATTTAGCTCTGGATCAACGGGAATAAGCGGTGATTGCTTACTCTTTCGTGTCATGCAAAGTCAAACAAAGCTAACAAAAACGTTAGCAATGACTATCACAAGTTAAACACACATAAACAAAAATTAAGGTAAGAAAACTATTATACATATACACACATTTAGTCTCATTCAACAATAATATATTTAATGTGACTTTACCTCCTCGGCAACGACGCCAAAATTTTGATAGGCCGTCGTCGAGCCTACCAAAATAAATCATATTTTGGTTTCACTAACTAATAGCAAGGGTAAGAAAGGGTCGAACCCAAGAGAGGCGTTGAATCAACCACCGAGATACTACTGTTCAATTAAGGTAAATGAAGTCGAAATTGGTTTGGTTTTAAGTAACTTCTACTAGTTTAAAACAACTAAAAGCTAAGGGAAGATTAACAATATTAATAGGAATCAGGGCTCGGGTTATACCACTCAACTTCATTACAAATCACAATTAGCATGCAACAATCAAAGTCAAAATAGGAGATAAAGTAGGGGAAGTCATCTAAGGCACCCAACTACTCTCTCAAGCTAGAGGGATTACTTGAATCATAAATACAACCTACTCTTGTGGTTACAAAGCATAAAACAAGTGTTAAAGCATAATCATGATGACATAAACATTCCCTTGACCGGAAATTCCTATTCTTATGGCATTTCAAGTCAATTAAGCATAAGGGAGCTAAGTCAAGTTCATCTCTCGATCCTTCGTTAAGAAAGCTTGGACAAATAGTTCTAGCAATGGCCATATACAAGAACTAAACAATTAAACCACTTAGCTCAACTAATTAACATCCCACAATAACAAAATTAGCACATGCAACTAGTTATTAGTGACTAAATTGAGGGTTTTACCCAAACCCTAGAAATTAGACTACTCACAATCCATGGAAATTAAAGCAATTAAAGATTTCAAGCAATTCATGAACAAGTTTAAACTAAGAATTAAAATAATTAACAATCTAAGCATACAAGAATTAAGCAAGTAATTAACAACTAAGTAGATAGAAATGGAAGAGAAGAGTAAGAAATAGTTACTTTGAAGCTTTAAAGTGAGCAACAATGGTGGAACTTGTCTTCTACATTGATTGAATTGAAATTTCCAAGATTAAAAACTAAGAACTAAGCAATGATTTGAGAGTTTTTGATGGTCTAAATTACAAACTAAGAGAAATGACTATAAAAACTTCAATCTCCGTAAAAATGAGCTCAAGGGGGGTATTTATAAGACCCCTAAATAATAAGGACGGAGAAAACAAGAATCGGGCTCGACTGCAGGTCTGCACGGACGTGCCACCCTATGCACGGCCGTGCAGAGCAAGACAGTAGCTACTGTTTGGGCTGGAAATCCTGCACGGACGTGCCAAGTATGGCACGGACGTGCAGGCCTTGTATTGCAGAATCAGTAGCTACTGATTTGGGCTGGGCATTTTGCACGGACGTGCAGACTTCTTCACGGACATCTTGGGTATCTTGCACGGATATGCATGCTCTAAAACCCTTAGGCAGAAGGTTCTAATCCTACTGGAGCACTCCTGCACGGACGTGCAAGGTCTGGCACGGCCGTGCAGGGTCTTCTATGTCCTTTTCTTCCCCTTTTCTTTGGTTTTTCTCCTTTCCTTGGCATCTTTCCATCCTCTTCTTACTTCTAACCTCGGTTTATTATCCATAGGCTTCATTTGGTCGTCTTTGGACCTAAAATCTCAACAAAAAGCACTAACAACCCGTGAAGCATAGGATACACAAAAATTGCATAATAATAGAGTAAAAGTGAACCAAAACACAAATTTATCAAGTAAACAAAGTTCAAAAACACCCTAAAATCATATCAAATAGCAAGTTATCAACAACCGATTTAGGTTCCTTTTTAATCTTGCTGTTAATCGAAGTGATCACTAATTTTTAGAATTATGCGTGCATTAATAATTTAGCCTAATTTAGTTTGGATAAAATTGAATCTTTGTTTATATGCTTTTGAGATCATATGAAATACTTTTCGCAATAAAATTCGAGCAGAGGCTTATACGGGTGAAGTGGCTTCCATGACTCACTTCGTACCATCATCCTCGATCCTCTTTTCGTGGTTTCAGACCATATGGAGTTATTAATCTCATGGATTATGAATGAGGTGTAAATTTCATGGGTCAATCGTTGTTTCCTATTGTTATCCCTTTTCGTGGTTGCCTTTTAATAATTCGTGAACGGTTTACAAGTTCCTTAAAAAACTTGTTGGCGGCTCCCTAATTTATTTGTCCCTAATCGTATATGTCAAATCCCACTTCCTATGATTTCCAAGCATATTCACAACATACTTAAGTAGGCGCGCTTTGAATGACGCCTACAGGTGTTTCTTTCGAATACTAGATTGAAAAGGCATGAGCTTGAAAAAATAAAAAATAAAAACTAAATTTTAACTATGCTTTTGTGGTGGAGTGTGAAGGCGAAGGTAGGAGGAGAAGGGGCGAGTTAGCGCTATTGTGGAATAATTCAATAGATGTGGATGTCCAATCCTATTCACAAAATCACATTGATGTTTAGGTGTAGTCGGCCTTCCATGAAGGGTGGAGATTTACGGGTATTTACGGTTATCCTGAAGATGATAATAAACATATGATGAGTTTACTGATGAGGACTTTGATGGATTCTCAAGGGAAACCGCGGCTATGTGGAGGTGACTTCAACCTTATGATGCTATCTAGTGAGAAGCAAGAGGGTTGTGATTTTTGTAATGAGGAAGCAGACATATTGCGAGGAGATGTGAATTTCTTGTAGGTGATAGACTTTGGGTATATTGTCCATGACTTCACTTGGACCAACAATCGTGGAGGCAATAAAAATATTCAAGAAAGACTAGAAAGATACCTCGCAAATTAAGCTTGGAATTGCTTTCCGGGCTCCTTTGTCACGCATTTGTCCAAAGGGAGATCTGACCACCTTCCCATTCTTTTGTGTGTTAAGGAAGCGTTGAGTACTCCACGGAAAAAAAAGAAAAAAAATAAGGATGTATCGCTTTGAAGAGATATGGTTGAGATATGAAAATTACGATGAAGTAGTCTCTTATGCGTGGGAAGAGGGGCGATTATGCTCAAAAATCGCCTTTACTTCGACTCTCTTGAGTGCTTGGACTAGAGTGAAATTTGGAGATTTTGTTAAAGAGATGAAAGCTTGTAGATTGAAGATAGAGAGTCTCATGAGTGAGAACCAAACGGAGGAGGTGATTGCTCAAATGCGTGCCTTAGATGACCGGATGGATGAATTGGAGAGAAAGGAGGAGATGTTTCGGAAGAAAGGGAGCCATCAAGAATGGTTGAAGAATAGAGATAAAATTCTATTTTTTTCCATATGAAAGAAAAGCATAGAATGGCAAGGAATGAACAACATCAATAAAATTAAAAATGCGGTAGGCAGCTCTTTTATTGATGAAAATCGTATTTCTTAAGTTTTTGTAGACTACTTTGATGATCATTTTGCCTCCAATAGTCACATTGAGGTGGAACCAGTTATTGACAAGGTTGATCAGATCATCACTGAAAGTAAACTTAGCTCTTTAGATGCCCCTTTCACTGCCGAAAGTTCGAATGGCTCTCTTCTAAATGCATCCTATGAAAGCTCCCGGCCTCGCTAGTATGTCAGCTATTTTGTTTCAAAAATTTTAAGAGATAGTTGGTATTGATGTTGTTGGGAAAGTGCTTGATATTCTCAATAATAATGGTGATATAGGTTCTATTAATCAGACTCATATTGTGTTAATTCCAAAATAAATGTGTGAGTCTCCTATTGATTATAGGCATGTCAGCTCGTGTAATGTGATGTATAAAATTGTCACTAAAGTGCTTGCTAACCGATTGAAAGTAGTTCTTCCTTCTATGATTCATGAATCTCAGAATGGCTTTGTTATGGGTAGAATAATCACGGACAATGTGTTGGTTGCATATGAATGTTTTCATTACCTTAGAAAAAAGAAGGGGAAGAAAGGCTACTTAGGGCGCAAAATGGATATGAGCAAAGCTTATGATCATGTTGAGTGGAGTTTTTTTTGGAAAAATGATGATATAATTAGGGAAATTTTAGAAAATAACACCACAAATTTATCAAAAAATGGATTATAACACCACATAATCTAAAGCTTTTATTATAACACCACAAAAATTCCCAAAAATTTGATTTCACCGCCACTTAACGGATTTTTAGACGGGATCCGTTAGTGGGACTCACTCTGGACACGTGTCAATAAGACATTGGTTTAAAAAAAGAATATAAAAATAAAAATAAAAACAAAAAACCTTAAACCCTAACCCAGCCACCAGCCCACCACCGCCAGGCTTGACCCCACCGCCGACAACCCAACCTCAGCCACCGGAACCACCACCTAACCTCATAGCCCACCAGCCGAACCCACCACCTAAACTCCATTTCCCACCAGTCGAACCCACCACAGCCTTGAAACCACCACCTAACCTCCGACAAACCCCTTCGCCCACCAGTCGAATCCACCATAGCCCCACCACAAATCCCACCACAACCATCAATCAAAACCCTTACTCCCACCAAAACCATGGATTGAAACCCCCCACCCCACTATCTTCTCGTTCCATCTCTGATTCCCAATCGTGAAAACCACTTACTCACCCTCTTCTCGTTCCCTCTCTGGCCCGCGTGCTCTGACGACCCTCTTTCATGGTTATGGTGAGAGCTAGGGTGGGATTATGGGGGCTGTGGACATGTGGTGGGTGGGGCTGGTGGGAGATTGGGTTTATCGGGTGTTAGGTGGTGGTTTCAAAGGTGAAGGAGGAGGTTTCGGTGGCTGGATTGGCTTACTAGCGATAGGTTTATAAGGCTGCCGTTGGTGAGGGTGGTGGCTGGATTAGGGTTTGGAGTTTTTTCTTTTTTTTTAATTCAATGAAATAGTGACATGTGTACATTGTGGGACCCACTAACGGGTGTTTGGATGAAATCTGTTAAGAGGTAGTGAAATCCATTTTTTGGTTTTTATGTGGTGTTATAATAAAAGTTTTAGATTTTGTGGTGTTATAATCCATTTTTTTGAGAAACTTATGGTGTTATAATCTAAAATTTCCTAAAATTAGGCTTGCCGGAAAATTTTGTGGGACTGGTCATGAGGTGTGTTAGTATTGCTTCTTTTGATGTACTAGTAAATGGGCAGTTGTCAAGATCTTTTAAGTCGAGTCGGGGGCTTAGACAAGGTGACCCACTTTTTCCCTTTCTGTTTATTATATGTGTGCTGGAGGTTTGTCAAGTTTGCTTAGAGATGCAGAAAATAGACGTCTCATTCATGGTGTCAAAATTGGTCGGAATGTTAATTCGATATCCCATCTTTTCTTTGTGGATGATAGTCTATTGTTTGTGTGAGCTAATGAGGAGGAGGTGGATAATGTGCTTAGTATTCTTTCTACTTATGAAGTAGCTTCTGGTCATAAACTGAATATGGATAATTTTGAGGTGTCCTTTAGCCGAAACATAGAGCAAGAACGGAGAATATACTTCAGATGAAGTTATCTTTTAAGACTGTAGAAGGACATGACAAATATTTAGGGTTACCAATCTACATCGATAGTTCTAAGAAACAAGTGTTCCAAAATATTCAGGATAGAATCTGGAAGAAATTTAAGGGTTAGAAAGAAAAATATTTATCTCAAGTGGGCCGAGAGGTTTTGATTAAGTTAATAGCTCAAGCAATTCCTACTTATGCAATGCAATGTTTCTCTACTCCGATGAGCATCCTATACAAAGTTGAGAAATTTTGGCAAAGTTGAGAAATTATGCCAAAATTTCTTTTGGGGCCAGAAAGGGACAAGAGAAGGATGAATTGGGTGGCTTAGGAAAAATTTTACGTTCCGAAGAAGCAGGGAGGTTTTGGTTTTCGGAATATGAGGAATTTTAATAGAGCTCTCCTAGCGAAGCAAGTATGGCGCATCCTGACTAAAGATAACTCTTTAATGGCGAAAGTTCTAAAGGGAAAGTATTTCCCTAAATCATCTTTTATGGATGCTAAGATCGTCTCTAATACTACACTTAGAGATCGATCTTAGGGTGCGCGGGATGTTCTTATGAAAGGGCTAAGGAAGACTATGGGAAATGGGGCTTCAATTGACATATGAAAGGATCCTTGGGCCTAATATACCTGAATTTCATGTATTAGGTACTTGTGATCAGAGTGAGAATTAGCTAACTGTTGTGCGTAAACTCGGAATAGAAGGATGTGGGATTTGCAGACTCTGAACAACCTGTTCACCTCGTTTGAAGTGCAGGAAATTTATAACATTTCGATTCCTCTTTTTGATAGTCCGGATTTGTGGACTTGGCATTTTTCAAAGGATGGCAAATTTTCTGTGAAGAGTGCATATAATATGATCACTGTGGCACAGGCTCAAGAAAAGGCTACCATTTCCTTGGCAATAGTTGACTTTGAGTGGAATATTATATGGAAAACTGAGATCCCACCAAAGATCAAAAATTTTGGCTAGCGGGCTGTTAGAGGAGCTGTTGCTGCTCGTGCTACTTTGCTTAGTAAGGGTATGACTGTTAACCGTTGTGGCCAATGTGTGGGGAGATGCAAGAGACCGTCTTGCATAAGTTAATTTTCTGTGGTAAGGCAAGGATGATTTGGTTCTTATCTCCAATGAGATTAGAGATGGAGAAGTATAATGGGGCTATCTTTGCGAAGTAGTGTTGCGGAGTGCACGTTACTTATAAAGATTCTGGTTGAGGAGGAATGAATGGATTGAAGAAGGAGCTGATTGAATTTATTCACTAGGCATTTGGTATTGTGGGTGAGTTCGAGCAAGCAAGGGAGACTGATTTTATTAATAACATTCCTGAGAAATTGCAAAGTCACTGGAGTGCTCCTTCACCTGGTATTATCAAAGTAAATTCAAACGTTGCTATTTTTAATACCAACCATGTGGGTTTTAGGGGTGTGATGAGGGATGAATCAGGGGATGTAGTTGCCTTTACGTGCTTGCAAATTGATGGCAAATTTGATGTTAATGTGGTCGAGGCTATGGCGATGAGGCACACTTTGAAGATTGTCATTGAAGCGGGTTTTGTGAGGTTGTGCTTGGAGACTGACAACCTCAAGCTATATCACAACTTGAGGAAAGGCAACATTGATCCAACGACTTTTGGTATGGTAATTAAAGACATCCTTCAACTGGTTCGCTCCTGCCAGTCTTGCTCGTATTGCTTTTGTGAAGCAAGATGGCAACAAGGCTGCCCATAGCTTAGCAAAACTTAGCTATAATTTTGTTGGCCTTAGAGTCTAGTTGAAAGTGTATCTTAATGAGATACGCGAGATTGTAATAGCTGATTTAAGCCCAACTTTTACTAAATCAGATGCTCGTGTTTCCCGTATAAAAAAAATTAATTTAAAAATATTAATTGAACAAGGTAAACATAACAAAGCCTAACTTCTACTATAAAATATTTTAATATCAGCTAAAATAGGATAAATTAAAAATAACCACCCCTCAAATCACCTTAAATTGAATTTACCACCCCTTTTTTTGTTTATTTTAAATAATCACCCCATAAAGTAACAAAATTTAGAAATCAGCACCCCTTATCTAAAAGTTCAATTTTTTAAAATAAAAACATTGATTTTTGAGCAAAAACTTGGTCTTTTAAGGTTTTGGGGGTCACTTTGACCCTTTGATTTCAATTTGGGGTCAGAATTGAAAAAAAAAAATATTGAAAATGCCTCGTTTTTCATGTTGAAAATTATCTCGATGTGGGTGAAACCCTCAAAAAGAGGCATTTTTGATAAAAAAAATTTAGGTGCTAAAGTGACCCCCGAAACCTTAATATACCAAGTTTAGGCACGAAAATCAATAACTTTTAGTTAAGAGGTTGTGATTTCTAATTTTTTTTACTTTAAGGGGTAGTTATTCAAAATAAACAAAAAAATGGGTGATAAAATCAATTTTAGGTGATTTAAAGAGTGGTTGTTTACAATTTTTACGCTAAAATTATTTAATTTTGGTGGCCTTATTCTTAATCCAATTTACTACAAAGTACTTTTTTATTGGTTAACAATACTCAAATACTACGTAGTACAGATTATCATTGAATTAGCTTAGGCCCCGTGCCATGCACGGTAAGTGTAATTTTTTTTTAAAAAAAAAAAATAATTATTATATCTAACAAATAGAAGTGATGCTTTAAAGTTATTTCTTTAATATCAATAATGTGAATTAATTTTATTACGGAGTATTACTTTTTTGGCAAAATTTAATATTACTCAGTTTATATAATTAAAAAGGAGTTGGAATAATATTTTTGGTAAAAGGAATATTTTTGTATTGATTGATATGACATGACATATGTCATTCCCGATATCTGTTTTACTATTGTATTGATTGATTGCGTATGGAGAACGCTTTCATTTTGCAGTAAAAACTGAAATTGAATTCCCAGAGAGAGCGCGTTGGAGACAACATCAACATGGCTGGGGAGGCTTGTTCTTCTTCATCAGCTGCCATTCCAGAGGTATAAATTCACTTTTGAACAATTAATCATGCTTAATTTCTTGATTTATTTTCTGGGTTTTGAAATTTTGATGATTTTTGGGCTATAAAACAATCAGCAATTCGAAGATGAAGAAGATTTGCTGTTATATGGAGGTGGGTCTGGTTGGGTGGAGCCAAGAACATGGTGTGAGCATCTTCCTTCTTTGACTTCCGATCTTTCTCACATTCCCACCCCTGATACTTCCTGCTTCAGGTCTTTTTCTCTCTCTTTCGATGAATTATTACTGTTTACTCATTATTATTGATTATTTTCGAAATTGCCCATCAACAAAATTATTGGTTTTGTTATTGGTACTAGTTTAGGAATGTAGGACAAAATCACGTCTATTCCGTGATATTTACTGTATGTTTGGTTAGTGTTTTAATGTTTTTATTTATTTGAAATATTATACTCCGTAGTTAGCTCTTAGGACTGCGTATAATGATGAGCCCTTTGGGATGGACAAGACGATACGTTAGTAAAATTGATAATTGAAAATATCTGAGTTGATGGGTGATGTTTGTTATGTTAAATTGGGATTGACAAGTTTATGAAGATTGATTTGAATAGCCGATAGTACCCAATGAGCTAGGAGCTACTAATGCTCTGATAGGTGTTAGATTCGAATCGAAACAGTTTTATTGTTGTAAAAGACTAATATCAGAAGAGATGGGTAACCATTGTACATCCAAACTGTTCGACATTTACTAAGGTAATAGAGTAATTTGTCTGTCTTATTCTTTAATAATGTGATGTTGAACAGATGTATGATTATTTCACTGTTATGTGGACTGTGATTGACTAATTGTGGTGTACTCATATGGTTCTTATATGCACCGGATACATTTGTTGCCGGAAAGAATTTGTGTTTACATGCTATTTACAGAGATGAACACTGGGTTACCTAATAATAACATCAGGGTTGAAGGATGAATGCAGAGAAAATATTAAGAAGCTCATTTAGATTATGGCGGAGGGTTACGGTAGGCCATCACATGAAATGAGCCACAATGATTGAGAGTAAAACTAGGATGGGTGACCTCATGGGAAGTCCTCGTGTTAGTTCATGTAGCCAACCCCACCTATGGGATTAAGGCGTTTAAGCAAGCATTTAGAAATATCGGATACCAATCCTTACTAAACTTGCCTTTCAACTACCAGATTTGCCTTCATGATAGGATCATTTTTGAGGCACTGCACTACTGTATTTCAAAATAAGTGTTGTTCAGATAAGTATTATAAAGGATTTTTTTTTTTTTTTTTTTTTTTTTTTGAGGAAAGTTTTGAAGGTCAAATTTTTTGACTTAGAGTAGCATTTTGTATTTGTTATGATGAGACACCCCAAACATAATGACCATTCACTATAGATGATTGTGCAACAATATAAATATGTTTAAATGAGAAAGTTAGTTGGGTAGGGAGAGTGAAAGATCAATATTCCTTGTTTTTATATGGAATTGGGTAAGGGTGAGAAGGGAATGATTGAATACACTGTTAGGGTAAATATCTATAACCTTACAAAGTATGATGTGGCAGTGAGCAAATGCTTTTCTGTCACTTGTTACTTTGTTAGTAAAGATAAAGTTCAGTCCTTTTGTGTTGTTTCTTTTATTTTATTTTCTATTATCTTCATGATTCTTTCATTTGATCATGAGAGTTGGGGTGGCTGTACCACCTTCCTTGATTAGGTCCCTCTACCTCTTATTTCCCTCCCTGAAAGTGTGTAACTGCCTTAGCCAATGTTGTCTCCTATTGGCAGATATCAATGCAATGTGAAACTATTTGTGATTGATAATTTTTTTTTGTATGCTTTCCATTCTAAGTACATTGAGATTTTTAATTCTGTTACTACACTTTAGGGCTACTCTCCTGCAGCGTCAGGACTTTATAGGGGTGTTCGTTGCATATAATCTATCAACCAGAGGCTTGTCCATAGCTTAAAGTCTTTAACTATACTCAGCTATTGACATTCTTATTCTGTTTTCCACATTTCTTAACTGATACTTGTGGCGCATGCCACCTGCCCTTATGCTGTGCACAAATAAACTTTTAACTCTATTTGTGCCTTGGTGTTTAGCAGATTCACTTAATGTGTCATGCTGCTTGGTAATTTGATTGGACTCAACCTAAGTAACACCTCTGTAGAAGGTCACTTGATTGGTATCTGCAAGTTTTTTAAAGCGAACTTAGTATAACTTAATCTTTAAAAATATTTGTTTGTAGCAAAATCTTCCTTATTATTTATCTTTAGGCCTTGTTTGGTTGACAACATAAAATAGGGGAAGTGGAAATTCATGGGATTTGATAAATTGAGAAGTTGTTTGGTTGACACAAAAAAACAAAAATTGAAGAAGTGGAAATTCATGGGAATTTCAACTTCCCACAAAACAAGGGAAGTAAATTACCTAGCACCCCCCTAGGTTAATCAAAATTCATGGGATTTCTAAATTTCAACATTGCCAACCAAACAAATTTAGGAAATTCCTAGGAATTTCATGAGAGAAATAACTTCCCATGAAATGCAATTTCCTATGGGAATTTAATTCCCATGTCAACCAAACAAGGCCTTAGGGTATTTGTGAGTTAATCTTAGAAAGCAGACCATGAGAAAGAGCTGTAAGGACAGAAAGGCCTTAAGCTATTTTTCTTAAGAAAGCTTTGAGCAGTATACCTGCATAAAAATTAGATGTCAATGATGGAAGCTATTCTTTATTTGCTTGGTTCTCTATTTTGCTTTCTTTTCTAACTCCTTGTATTAATGTCTTCGATCCATTGGTATTTTGGGAGCTTGCTGTTTGAGTTCAATGCTATTCAATCTAGCCTATGGTACTTCTGGCTAGTCTGATACCACATAGGAAGTCCAATCAAAAAGGAACTGATATAACACTAGAGCCTAGAGGCATTCATTTACTTGAATCAAACCTAAATTAAGCATTTGTCTGCTGTATTGTTTTACCTTTAGCCCAATTTCTCTAGATAAGTTTCTGTTACGTTTACATTAATTTGATAAGAGAAATTTCTCTTAACCGTGCCTCTTCTATTGTTCTCTAAGTTTGGTCTTGAGTTCTATTCGATAGAGACATTTTGGTATTGAAGTGTATATATCAAGCTTTGTGCTGAAGTACAAATTTTCAGTTTTGTATTGAACCTTGTCCTGAAATTTCTTAGCTGCTGTTGACAGTTGTCGTTTCTGTTTTTAAGGTGTCATCACCCTGCTGAAAACTGGGTATGCTTATTCTGTAAGGATGTCCTTTGTAGCCGATTCATAAATAAGCACATGCTTGAGCATTACGAGCAGAAAGGCCACTGTCTAGCACTTAGCTACAGGTACTTCTTTGCATTTTCTCTATTCTTTTAGTCACCAAATTACTACATGTCAAATCATATGCATCAATGTCAACAAAATGTGCATAAACAAATATATAAATCAAAACTGTAATTAAGATAACTTAAGTCTCACATAATTGCTTCTTGGAAGGCATTAATTCCTTTTCTTTTCCGTGTAAAACAATGAGATGATCTGGGCAGGCTGGGGATCAAGAGATAAAACATGGTTGAGCTATTGGCGGCTAATTTTTCTGATTGTGTTTTATTTTTTTGTCCGACAGTGATTTGTCAGTTTGGTGTTTCACTTGTGATGCATACTTGGATGCTCAAGTCATTCAACAGCTGCGCGTTGCATATGAAACTGCTTACTTACTGAAATTTGGAGAATCTCCACCAGTCCGCACGATGAAATGCATGCTGTTGGAAGACACTGGGTCTGGCAGTTCATCCTAGGGTTCGCTTATATGTAAAAACCAATAACATGCTATAGTACTTTAAGCTAACAGAACACGGCAAGATTAGGGAGCTTCGTAGCCAGGTTGTGCTTAAATTGATCAGATGCTGAAACTTTCTAACTTATAAATATTCAGGAATAGCTTGTTGTCACTGTTATAATAACTTTGGTATTCTCTATTTGTCATTGTTTAAACTCTCTAGCTTATAAATTATTGTTCATTTTGTATATTTCATTTTAACATTCTTAAGTGACTATTAATATGGAATAACCTTTTTTTCTTTTATGAATAACGGATAAATGGGGACCGTCGTGATTTGTTTTTAGCATTTGCTTGTTTTGTAAGTTGAACAATTTGTTAGGCAGTCATATATCACAGTTCGATGTTTCTTCATTATGCTGTTCAATTAAATGCCAAATTGTCCCATGAATAGCAGCATTGTGAATTTGTGCGAAAACTTATGAAATCACGATTAAAATAGTGGGTTTGTGTTGAGCTTTTTTTTAATCGATAATAAAATGTGTTGACCCGAAGCCCAAGCGAGTCTTGTGTGTGATAGTCTAACTCACATCTTAGCATATGTTATTACCTCAAGGCGAAAGTAAAATATCAAAAATTAAATTGGTTAAATTAAACCCAACTTGAATACTCTACTTTTGCTTTAAAAAATAAATAATAATAATAATAATAATAATAATAATAATAATAAAATAAAATAAAATAAAATAAAATAAAGTAAAAAAAAACCTTGTGTAACCCAAAATAATAAATAAATCAGAATCAAGCCAGCGAGCCAGCCAAGTTAACCCAAACCCTAACATATCACCTGAACTAGAGGTGGCCAACTATGCGAGCTGGGTGTGTTAGGGCGAGTTAGATGGTTCATGGATTGAGTAGGGGTGACACAAGATTGGCACAAGTAAGGGTCAAGGTAGGCCAAGTCCCACGGCTTGGTCAAAAGAGGTGAATTCGGCTTGGACCTTCACATTTGGACTTCCACATGCTCCCCTCCCCCCTTCCAAATAGTAACAACATTGTACCCTTGATCTTGATTAATAACAAATAGACATTAGGTTTACCGTTTCTCCTTCCTCCCATACCATGATCAACACTCGAAACACCATCGCCACCTCATTATCTCTCGCCTGACCTTGAAAACCAGCCCCACGGACTCAAAAACCAGCCCAAGAACCCTCGAAAACCACCCACTACCATAAAAAAAAAATCCCACCTCCCTAATAACCTAGCCCCACGCAAAAACCAAGCCATTTTGGAGGTGGTTTTCGTGATTTAGGCAAGTTTTAAAGGTGGTTGTGTGATTTAGAGATGGTGGTTATGACAGTTTAGGGATAGTGGTTGTGATTTCATGTTTAGTGGTGGTTTAAGGAGATAATAGTGATGGTTTCATGAGGTGATAATGGTGGTTTAATAATTCGGTGGTGGTTTAAAGAGGTGATAGTAGTGGTTTAGATCTGGTAGGTGTGCTGATTTTGGGTTTTAGAGATGGTCGTGGTTAGTTGATTAGGATAGCTTTACATGAAAACTAACATAATCATTAACATCTAGATAACAGTGAGGGTGCCACGTGGTTCCTTTATGGATCTGAGGGTACCAAGTGGAATTCCAAGTTTTTTGAAGGAATAAAATGTAGTAAAGTTAATACCTCGAGAATACACCATGTAGAGGTTTTTCTAGTAGTTGTTTCCAAAAGAGAATAAGTTATAGGCACTTGTTTGCAATATTTCCTTAGAATTATAAAGTAATCCCAATAAGTTGCCTCATATATACAGCTCAGAGGGATCAAATCGTTGTGTAGGGCAGAACTAGTTGCATCTTTTGTAACCTCAGAAATTTAAATAATTATAAGCATCAGTCATACAAGATAATCTGATATTAACAAAAGAAGATTGGATAGTCTCAGCTGTCATCCCCAAAGGTTGTAGTTCCCTGTAAATCACACAGACGTTGCTCGCAGTCCAGCTTGCCCCATCTGGCATCAACTCGCTCACAGGGGAACATGGGCTTGCTTAGGCTGTTGAACAAAAATAAGATGAAAAGAATAAGAGTTACAAGCATTCCTGCAAAGTAATATTCCTTCTATTCCAAAAGGATTAAGATTACCGTCACAAAATTCTAATATTAGACTTCGTTTTCTAATATTAAACTGGTCTTGAATATTTGTTTTACATAATACAGAATATTTAGTCATAGGCTTACAGCTACTAATAAGAATGGCAATCTGACACATAAGATTCAGCAATTAAGAAAATTAGTTTTTGTATGTAAAAATAGTTTTTGTATGTGTCATATTCAAGATCAGATTATCAATCACCCTAAGGGGCCATTTGGTTCGCTGTAATGGGGAAAGGGAATGGGAATGATTCCCTTTGTAAGCAGTTTGTTTTGCAACTTTTGTCATTCCCTTTCTCCATTTTTATTTTTGGGTTTACCCATTTTTATTCCACCCCCATTCCCCACCCCCCCCCCTACCTTTACCATTCCCTTTCCCCAACCCCCACCATACCCATATCCCACCAACCTCGCCGGATGGTCGCCGGCTCTCCCTGACCTTGACTCCACCTTTGCCGGCTCTCCCCGACCTTCGCTCCACCTTCGCCGGCGATCCCCGACCTTCGCTCCACCTTCGCCGGCAGTCCCTCGACCTCGCTGCACCTCCCCCGACTTCGCTCCACCTTCGCCGGCACTCCCTCGACCTCGCTGCACCTCCCCCGACCTTCGCTTCACCTTCGCCGGCGATCCCCGACCTTTGCTCCACCTTCGCCGGCGATCCCCGACCTTCGCTCCACCTTCGTCGGCACTCCCTCGATCTCGCTGCACCTCCCCCGACTTCGCTCCACCTTCGCCGGCACTCCCTCGACCTCGTTGCACCTTCCCCGACCTCGCTCCACCTTCGTCGACACTCCTCCGACCTCGCTGGTCGCTGCCGGAATTCTAAACTACCAATTTCCGGAAAAAAAAAAAAAAAAAAAAAAAAAGTCAAAATAATACCCTAAAATGGTGGTGCTGTGGTGGTGGTTCCATGGAATCATTCCCTTTGTTTTTTTTTAACAAACAACACCCTAAATTTCAAGGGTTTCATTCCATTCTCCTCCATACCCTTTCCCCATTCCATTCCGATTCCACTTTGCGAACCAAACGGCCCCTAATAGTATCAGAACCTGTAAATCTGTAATCCTTTTAACAGCATCCATCAGATGCTCAGTCCCGTTTTTAGGATTAGAAGTTCAGAACTACTCATAAGTTCAGCAGCCTGCCAAAGAATATTTGGCCAAAATTATACAAACACGCTTACCTTCTGTTAACAACATTATGAACATGACATAGCCATTGAGAGAACTCAGCTTGAGATCCAGCTTGCACAGGATTTGCTCTGTTTCGAAAAAAATAAATTATTCTATTAAAAAGAGGGGAGAGATGCAAATTATTATACTTAGTTTGCTAGCAGAAGATGCAAATTGAAACCAGATTTTTTTTTCCACATATGAAGTAATTAACAACAGAATTAAATAAAAACATGTACATAAATGGTAGTGAACAATATTCTGTAACCATATAATGTCTTAAGCAAGTAGGCATTAGGCAACCATAAAACGCAGTTGTAATTCAACACAAGGGGGTGGATTTTATGGCAGCTATAGCTGAAACTCATGCTGAAGTTACTTGTTAAATGTCTGAAGCAACACAGGTCTCTACAGCTATAAAAGAAACAGGTCACTAAAAGGTCGGTTTGCATACTTTCATAATGAATTTTCAATGCAAAAGACATATACTATGAAATTATGAACTATAGCCTATAAGTCAATATTAAAATAAGAATCCTTGCAACAGCTATAGCCTCTGGATCACTGATATTCACATAGTCCGGCCTGTTGTCATTTCTAGTGCCAATTTATCTTTGCAATTACAATATGAACTTCTACTAAGCTCAAATCTTTAATACTCCCTCCATCCCCAAATAAAAGTCCCATTTTATCCCAAAACCTTATCCTTAATCAAAGTCTCATTTTACCTTCTCCATTTCTTTTTTCACTTTTAATCAAGCAAACCCCACTATCTGATTTTTTTATTCATTTTTAATCAACCAAAATCACAAACTATTTATTCATATTCGTAAAAACAAGTATAAAAGGCATATTTAAGCAGAGGGAGTAATTGATTTCATACTCCTCTATCCCTTTCAGATCAAGGCTCTTAAATTTTTGTTCCATACACCTCTAAGATCTTTAGAACTCTAGACCCAAAAAAAAAAAAAAAAAAAACAGTTCCATCCTTACCTTCAGGCTTCAACCCTTCTAATGAAAAATATTTCTGCAGTTCAAATTGCAATACTACAGTACTACCCCAGATTAATTATCACCATGTAATTATGAAGCTTTTGACCTCAGTACCCAACGGCCAACGCATAAGGCTATGCATGACATTCTTAAACTGGATGCACATACATGACCAAACAATTCCTAACATTGGAAAGCCCCGACACCAAGATACATTACTAGCATCAATTCAAACATAATAAAAGTTCATTTCCTTACTGTATCATTCAATCAAACCTAAGCAATCAGCTTAGGGAACAAAGATACAAAAGCCATATATAATAGAGTATTCTTTACACCCCTCCAGGTATTGGAGCAGCTATTAGCGCAAGATATCATTCTTTCTTTTCAATCCTCTACAAAAAAAATTGACAAAAGGGGGGAAAAACACATTTTCTCAAAAAAGTTCTCAGGTGATACATACAAGTCTAGCCAAACCATAGAAAGATTTCTTATTTTCCAACATATGTGATGATATGCATGTTCCATATGGTACATCCATCATTTACGATTTACACAACTGATTATCTATATAATTTTGAAGACTCCATAAAAAAATCATTATGATTCCACTAGCTCAAGCCAAGAAACAGATGAGTTTGGACAATTGTTTTGAGCATGTAAACTGGCCTATTAATGAGCAGTTTCTCAAATCCACACTTTTAGGAATTCCATGTTGATGATTCAAATACAACTGAACCAACCCACTACAAATTAGAGAAAGAATGACCACTATCACTTTATGGGCCTAAAAAGGAAATGAATGTGTACCTTAAAACTTCTTTAAAGTGGTCTGCACATTCCTTGCATGGATACATCCGTGATAAAATTGCCATCTGCAAACAGCATAGATTTTTATGTTCTTAGGCCAATTAGTCAATGGGAGAACAAAAAATTACGATGAGCAAGAAATAAAATATAATTCATGCATAAATAATAGCCACATTGACTTATTCAGCCTCCTCTAAATTCCATTGAGTGATTTATTCATTTTCATTCAAACAAATTCCAAATAGAACATGTGGAAGACAATGGAACTTACCAGTTCTTTCACATCCTTCTTTTGCTGCCTAGTTGGGTGCTCTGGATACTAAAAAAAAAAAATGTCACTCTACAGTGAAAGTAATAAATTCAAACAAGTGTATTACTTATTAGCAGTTGCTTACAATTCTTTTATTTTCTAAAGAAAGGGAAAAGATAAAGATAAAATGTCACCTTCCTCAGAAATAGTAATGCCAGTAGAGAGAACCTGTGAATCATGAAGAGAAAGTGCAAGTGCACAGCATAAAGATGCTTGTCATGAAAAGAAGAGTACCTGAGCCGCAAGAGTGTGAAGAAATGTCCAGGTGGACCTTCCAAGATCTTCCTTCGTCACTGGCTGTGAGGCTTTACCCTATATTAAAGGAGTCAAACCAAACCTAAGAGTAAAGCAATGGGCTTCAGCATTAAAAATAAGCGCACATTGCATAACATGACCAATGCAATCCACCAAGTCTCAAGCCGGCATATGCCTAAAGGTGTTCAAAGGATAAGCAACCACAAAGAATGTAGCTGATAAAAATCCATACAATGGCTTTATTTATTTATTTTTTTTGGTTTTCCGTTTTGAAAAGGTAAGGAAATAAGAAGTCTAGGATTGCCTTCTCTCAAGGCAGAAACCTAGCTAATGTAAAAGCACATAATGATATGTTCATTCCCGAATGATATAGACCTTGATAGGCAAGAATATGGGACAAAAGATAAATCTACTTGGTTTCAGACTAGGTACAACACAGACATTATTCCCTTTTGTTTTCAGAACCAAAAAACCTGTTCAAAAGGTCTACAAGAAGATCAAGGGATTGTATAAAAAATTATGTAGTAAAAAAAAACAAAAAACAAGAGCATCCTTGAGTGTCGAAGGCATCCTAGGGGTGATCTCATAGTTCTTACAGGATGGAGACGATGGGGTCGGTCCATGGATTTTCCTTCCTTTTGCCGCATTTCACTCAAAGGGTTGAAGGGAGATAGTGAAAATATTTGGTTGTGAATGAACAAGAATTACAAGATATTGAGGAATTTGACTAAGTACTTATCAACAAATTCCTAGAATCTCAAAGGATGTCAGCAACCCTATCAGCTTTTTCTTTTTATACACGATGTATGCTGATTACATTAAAGGAGTCCCCTGTGAGGTGACACAGTTTCTTCATATTGAACTAAAGATAGGCAATTCAAACCTTTCTAAAATCACACTGTCACAAACAATAACCAAAAAGATAGGCAATGCAACAGACCTAGTAAACTTCGGCTACATGGAACTTTTTTGGTGCCACTAACAATGTGGCCATGTGGGTTCATCCAGACTCCAGAGCATCTTAATGTCAAACATTCAAATGAATCAGCTCATGACTTCCAAGATGGCACACCACATTCATACCTTCCTCATGTAACACATATATAGCAGAATTCATAATTAGACTGCATACTCAAAAACTAAACAAGGTAAGGGTAACTCTACAGCTCTTATTCTCACACACAGTTAATTGGCTGCAAAAATTCAGAATCAATCAGTGTAAGAATTGTAATATTCCAGCCGAAATCGTGGCGCAAAATCCTGGGAGAGTGATATATATGCACCCTTGCTAAGTTGCTATTTCCAAAAAAAACTCCTCCAAACAGCAAATTCTAATTGATTTTCAGAATTCAGTTTCCTCAAACCCTTAATTCCAAACAAAACCTAAATACAAAATTCACAAAATTTCACAATGCACACAAAAACCCCAGCTATCATATTCTCGATATTTGAATAGTAAATGAAGTTTAACAAACAAAATTTTAAGTTAGGAGAGCATTTAACAAATGGGTAATTGAATTTGACAAAAGTGTATAACATAATCATATAAAATAAAAGCAAATAAAGAGTTTCAAATTGAAAAAATAATCGGAAAATTACAAAGGGGACAATACCTTAGCAGAAACGTCGGTATCGTGTGATGAGTTTGGCTTGGAGGAAGGTGATAGAGAGAGAAGAGGCTTTTCATTGGAAGGTGAAGGGTGAATAGCTAAGCCAGTGAAGGAGAAAAGTTGCGTTTGAATAGAATTTGAAATTCTTTGGAAGGTTTTGAAGATGGGTTCTAATGGATTCTCAGACATGGGTGAACAAGACTGAAGAGGGTGAACCAAAATCAGAACTCTTCTAGTTCTCTGTGGTTTATGACCGAAGCCGCGTTTAATTATTTTGATAAACAAAGTTTGTTTATAATAGCAAAATGGTAAATGAAACCGCTTAAATGTCTAGTCAATATGACATTTTGTAAATATATCAACGACAATAAGACTCATACTCCCTTCATCCCTTAATTTTTGCCCCATTTCAAAAATATGGGTCAAACTTTTAAAACTTTGATCATGAAATTTCGTTAATATATAAGTGATAATATATATTTATGTGAGATCATGTTAGAATTGTCTCATTGTATAGTTTATTAATATCAAATTTTTATAATTTTTACACGTGTAGAAACGGAGATAAATGCATTTGAAGACGTGTCTTGAAAATCGTGAAAAGTCAAATTGAGTAAAAAAAATAAGGGACAAAGAGAGTATTTTATAAAGAGCTATTAGTTTATTTAAAATTTTGTCATTTAATAAACAAATTTTATTTATCATAATGATAAACTTGTATTTTTTCAACACTTCACATATGAACATATGATCCAGCATTTCATAATTTTGTCAAACATATCACTATAAATATAATTCACAACACATTGACATAAAACCAAAGGTGTAGCAACCTATTTAAAGTGTTTCATTCACATAGTTTTCACTTATTTACATTTATTTTATCTTATCTAAACTTACATGAACTTATATAAACATAATAACCTTTTTAGAACTTATTCCCTTCGTTCCCGTTTGTTTGCCCATAGAAATATGTCACTTTATTAAGTTTTTGGTTGAGTGGAATTAATGAGAGGGAAAAGTGGTGGGGCCTAAAAAAATTTTGTGAGAGTAAAGTGGTAGTCCCTATGTACATTAATAGTATATATCAATCTTTAAGGGACGACTTTAAAAAGAAATTAGGACAAACAAAAAAGGACAAATGAAGTATTTTAGTTGTAATTTGAACTTAACTACTAGTTCCCTCTATCCCCCTTTGTTTGCTCCATATGGGGAAGGTTACTTTTTAATTTTTGGTTGAAAAATAACAGATGAGAGATAAAAGTGGTGGGATTAGTATAATGATTGTGAAATAAAAGGTTTGTTCCCTACAACCAAAAGAAGTATGTGGTAAACTTAAAGGGACAAACTAAAAAGAAAAATAAGACAAATATAAAAGGATAGAGAGAGTAACCCCTATTAAAACTTATTTTTCATGAACTTATCTTATCTAAACTTTTTTTTTTTTTTTTTATAATTTCCTAAAATAAGGTGAAAGACTTGTACATTCTCATTGCTACCCCATCCATTGTAGATGAGTACGGCTTGTACATTATAAATGAACTTAGATACCTAAATGCATTTATGAGATAATTTGCCTATGCGATTATAAGTGTGCGTTATCCATCATATATTTTAGCAATGACATGTAGAGGTGGCCAGTGGGCCGGGTTGGACCCAGCCCACCCTAACTCGCACGGCTGGTGGGTCACGTGGGTCCGACCCGGTTTCAATCCGGCACAGCCCGGCACAGCTCGGATTTAATCCGGGTTGTGTCGTGGTCCAAAATTTTCGACACAACCCATTTCAACCCAGCTCAGTTTAACCCGTTTGATTCGACCCAAATCGCACAACCCGTTTTGACTCATTTAATTCGACACACCTAGCCCGTGAACCCACCTAACCCGACCCACCTGGCACAACCCAGCCCGCACGGCCCACCCGCACGAATGACCCACCCAACCCGCACGAGCCAACCCACCTAACCCGCACGCATGACCCACCCAACCCGCACGCATGACCCACCCAACCCGCACGGCCGGCACAACCCGCACGGCCCGCACAACCCGCACGGCCCGCACAGCCCGCACAATTCGCACGACCCGCACGGCCTAACATCCATTTTAAAAAAAAACTTTTGTTCGTGATGTTTTAAATGCTTTTGATAGTGCAACTCATATTTTCTCTTATATTTATGAGCCTAACGTTCATTTAGTCATAATTGAGTGTGTTAAAGTTGTTCACACCATCGAAGAGCATATGAAGATTGATGGACTTCGTCCCGTTCTTGATAGCATGAAACGTAAGTGGCATACTTATTTTAGTGAATTTCCAATCATTTATGGAATTGCTGCTATTCTTGACCCCGGTGTCAAAGCTGAAGGTTTGGAAAATCTTTTAGAATTTTATTATACAAGTTTAAGTATCGATTATGATCTTAGTGAATATATTAACAAATGCAAATCTGTTTTGGGAGACCTTTATGATCATTATGCATCTATTTATGGTTTTGATTTGGCAACACCAACTACTACTAGCACTTCCGATTCTAGATTTGGTTTTCTTGATAAAGTTATGAAAAAAAAAAACACAAAGCATCTACATCATTCTCATCATCATCTTCTTCAACACTTGCTATTAATGATTATTTGTCATATCAACATGAGACCAACAACAACTTTCAAATTATAAAATGGTGGCAAGAACATAAAAAAAGTTTTCCTATATTGGCGAGAATTGCAAAAGATATACTTGCAGTTCCCGCTTCATCTGTTGCTTCCGAGTCTGCTTTTAGTGCAGGTAGAAGAGTGTTAGATGAAAAAAGATCTCGCTTAACTCCGGAAAGCATTCAAATTTGTGTTTGTAAGAAAGATTGGGATCAAGCTGAAAGAAGAACTCAAGGTTTAAAGGAAGACGAAGACGATGAAGATGATCCTGTGATGATATTGGAGTCGTCAACGGATGATGCAGCTTCCGGGGATGATGATGCAACAAACATGGGTGGCTAGAAAAGTCTAAATCAGGTACGCTAAGAACTACATGGGCTTTGATTCTTTCGGGATACGTAGGCAACTTATTTTTCGAAAATTACAATTTAATTGCAAAATTAAATTTTAGTTTTCTAAAGATAGGTCCAAGCCCCCCCCCCCCCAAATTTCAAAAGAAGTACAATATAAGAACTACGCTGGCTTTGATTCCTTATTTTATAATATAAGGATACGTAGGCATCTTAATTAAGAGCAAGCCATCAAATTGTTAATTTTGTAAAAATTAAAACACCACACAACCCACCCGACCCTAACCCACGAACCCACCCGACCCTAACCCACAAACCCACCCGACCCTAACCCACCTAACCCACAAACCCACCCGACCCTAACCCACTAACCCACCCGACCCTAACCCACCTAACCCACAAACCCACCCGACCCTAACCCACTAACCCACCCTTCGACCCACCCTAACTCACTAACCCACCTTGACCCGTCTAACCCACGAACCTAGCTCGACCCACCCATGACCCGTCTAACCCACAAACCCAGCTCGACCCACCCACGATCCGTCTAACCCACAAACCCAGCTCGACCCACCCACGACTCGTCTAACCCACGAACCTAACCCTGGTGTGTCCAACTTCTCCGACCCAACCCACGACCCGGCCCACCCTACCCTACGTGTGTCGTGCCGTGTGTCATGAAACCCCAACCCGCGACCCACCTAACCCTAACCCAGCTCGCACGACTCGCACGGTGGACACCTCTAATGACATGTATCCATGCGTTTATGTGATAATTTGTCTCTACGATTTTAAGCTGTGATAAGTTGATTATCTTTATACCAAGTTAATGATGAAATGTGTGCATACATGGTTGCATTAATCAACATGTCTACAGCAAGCATGAGATACTGGTCGTTAGGTGTGGTCTAATTATATTCAAGTTAAATCATATACGTAATACTTTAATAATGGTAGCTCGTCCTCAACTGCTCTCCCATGAGATTATATGTGAGCTAGGAGAGAAGAATAGGTATAATTTATACTTACTGAGAATTATATATTATTAGTCAAAGTTAATGTGTCGGTTAAATTAGGACATTTGTTTTAAAGCAGATAGAATGATTACAAAATACGGAGTATAATTATAAATCTTGTTAGATTCATCTCACCTTATACTTTCATAACATTAATTTTTAATAAATTTGATATCATTAAATGTGTTAATAATCAAAATAATACATAGTATATTGAATTATTGACATGATATAGAAGTGTTGCAAGTAAAGTATAAGGTAACATATGACATAATAAGGAAAAGAGAAATATAGGCCCAAACAAAATTAAAATTATTTACAAAATGCCATGTTATACAATTCCCTAATGCATCACAGTAACGCAATAAGACTTCCCTGATTTTGACCCCCATTCAGCCATTCTGCATAATTTAAGTGGACATAACATCCCAAAAAAATTACAGCAAATTAACATACTACATAAAATAGCAAAGACTTAATAAAGTAACAATTTTTTTTTTTTTTAATACTGAAATATATTACAAAACTTAACCAGCCAGCCACGGTCAACTGAATAGGCAAGGAAGCTGGTTTAGTTACTATAAGAGATGAAGGTAATCCATTATCAAATAGTTGATAAATTTGTTCCAGAAAGCCATCTAGCTCCTGAATAAAAAATGCATCATCAAGCCACACTTGGTTTTTCCAAACTTGCCATGTATGTCATATAAATAGTCCACAGATAAGAAAATGAATTGCTCGCTAGCGGCTGCAAAAATAACACTAAATTAGAAACAGATAAAAACCCAGCCATAGTGGTCATGAGCTTGCTTAATGAATTGCTTGAATTACCCGCCCCAATTGCCCCATAGCCCCCCATTTATAATAAAAGATAAAGCACTGATTAAAGAACACTATAAAATCCATCATGAACAAGCAAATGACTGTTACCTGTAAGTGGACAGGAACAAATCTGAATGTGATGAAATCACATATCGGCCAATACATGACACCATTTAGCATTGTTGGAAGTAAATCCCGCTTCAATCTCGCAAAAATTTCCATGGCATCTTCACCTGAAAGAATAGCGAGGAAGAATGTAAACATAGTGAAGAGAGTAGTTCATATTCATCTCCAACAACCTCAAGGAATCTGAGAGGAAATATGTAATACAACAAAAACCAGCCAGATAAGTGCATATTTCCATTGACTTCTTAAAAAATTTCACCAAAACAAACCTGTACAAGCATTAATTACTATGGAGCATTCGAGCATACCCATTAAACACCAACGACAACTAAAATACTGCGAGGATCACAACAAAGCACCAAACAAAAGATAGAACATTGGAAATTTATGCCTTAACTGGTTTGCTATCTATCCACAATCCAAATCTCCCCCTTTCACTATTAGAACAATTTTTTAATGCAGCAGAGTAAGATTTCCATAGTAAAAATGGCATACTAAATTTGCAGAAAGGAAATGACTTGAAAATATAATCCTTCTCCAACAGTCCAACCTTTCCTCCACAGATAGGCTAAACACACAGTTGAAGCTGAAAAAGATTTTCCCCAGTCCATATATGCATTCAGCAGCTACCCACGCAACAGTCCCTCCAACATGACCAACAACATTTGTCCAAGGGCCTTTATTAAGCAATATTGTTAGGCTTCACAGAGATGAAAATTCTCTCCATAACCAATACTACAACAGTGGCTCAAAAAGTAGCTTTCTAATAAAAATCTACAGCCCAGATCTCTCATACTTGCAGTTTGAATATGCATTTTCTCAAATTACAATCAAGTGTTTGTTTTGTAAACAACCAGAAATGGAGAAAGTGGAAATTCATAGGTATTAACACAGATTGGGTAGTTATTTTTTTACCCAAAAAGTAAATTGGAGGATGTGGAAATTTATGGCAATCAGAACTTCCAACAAAACATGAGAATTAACAAAGCCCCCACCGCAATCAATCAAAATTAATGAGAATTTCAAATTCTCATGTTGTCAACCAAACAAGTTGAGGAAACTCCTAGAAATTTAATAAGAGAAATAACTACCCATGAAATCCATCCCATAAGAATTTGCATTTCATGGGATGTTATTCCCTTAGTAATTACTATATTACTACGAACTTCTTTAACTTATTTGGTTGACAACATGAGATTTTGAAATTCCCATGAATTTTGATTGGTTGGGGAGGGTTTAGTAATTTATTTTCCATGTTTTGTAGTTAGTTTTCGATAAATTCCCACTTGCTCAATTTTACTTTTTTTTGTCAACCAAACAGCTACCCAATCTATCAATTCCCATAAATTTTCATTTCTTCCATTTGTTTTGTCAACCAAACAAGAACTATTTCACATGTTAGTATCGCATCGTAGTCCTTTCTTAGATACAAAGTTACTTGGACAAGAGTATGAGTATCGAATACAGGTGTCTGAAACAAATTATTTAGAGAATTAGGATACGGGAACACTTCCTAAATTCGGACACGGGATTGGGGATACAAGAATACAACCATTTCTGAAAAAATTATATTTAACATTTATATTCATGTATTTCATTTACATACTAATTCATAAATAATTTTGTGTTTCAGTGTCTGCAAAGTAACTCAGTAAGAACTCGGAAAAAAAAAAAAAAAAAAAAGAGTTTGCTAGTTTAGGGCCCTTTAGGCTCAATAGGAAACCAAAATAATGATGACTGACCTCAAACCCAAGCAGTCAATGAGCTGCATTCACCCCGAAATAACAGAGATAATGGATGCAAAGAATGATCCCTCAAAAAAAAATTAAAAATAAGAAGAAATTAATCAAGCACATGCACCAAAGAAGACAACTAATATTCCAGCAATCACAATTGTTTCCTCTCCCTGTCAGCCCCTCCAATATCTTTTTTCATACAGTAAATTTCATCTTGAATTGTCAGACCTAGGGACATTTCCACAGATTCTAGATCTGAAAACTTTCAATCTTATCGTGTAATGGAAGTCTTGAAGACCAATTTTCACCCAGATATTCCCCCCTTAGTCCCTTTTCTTTGATTTATGGTTATTATAGGATGCCCTTTCAGAAGTACAAAAGCAACACCCGACCTGTATTTTGTGCTCGGATCTGTGTTGGGTTGTATCAAAACCAACACTCGGGAAAATATCCCTAGTCTGAGTAACATAGCCTAGACTTCATTTTAGTGACTAGTTTCATGGGGGTGTTTGGCTGGACATTTGCAATGGGTTGGAATGGAGTACAACCGTTTCAATGTTTGGTCAGAAATTTTTTGCCATGGTACCTCATGTCATTAGTATCTAACTTCATTTCAACCCCCTACAACCTTATACCTATCTCATCCCCTAAGTTTCTAAATCCATTCCGCTTTAGATACAAACCCTGACAAAATACATATCCTTTTAGTTTAAACCAAACAAATATGGCATGGTATGGAGTTCCCCATCCATACCACCTTGGTATGGGTTCCCAATCCATTGCATTCTAGTTTACTGAACCAAACGACCCTAAATTAAAAGGGTAGTTATTGTGTTCTAACAAATTACGCAAAACAGCTGAGCATATGTAAACAGCTAATTATTAGGAAGGATATCATGCTGCAGCCTGCACAATTTAAATTTAATGCTTTGATTGTGTACGGTGATGAGAAGACCATATAAAGTGCTTTCAAATGAGTATCAAATGAAGTATATCAGTTAATGAACTTTCAAAATTATTGCTCATAGAATGCTCCAGACACTCACATATCTAGATAACATGGCAGAAGCATCAATTGAAAGACCTAATTTATTTTACAGCAAAGTAAACAATGAACTGCATACACAAAAGCTAAACAAAAAGTCTTAACTCTTTCATGCACCAATACTGCTATTCCAACTGACACTATTTGTTGATCTCCTTCAGCTGTTGCTGCAACTAAAGGCCATCAGAACTATGTTTTAATCTTAGTGTATATCCTAATCAAGAATGCAACTCCAGCCCATACTAATCATGCTGCCACTACTGCAAGTTTCAAGCAACTAATGAGTAATAAGATTGGCAATTAAGCTAGAATTCTCCCGTACTGCTTGACCTACATTTGCTTGCATGAAAGTGCAAAACATTTGACAGCATCACACAGTTATACAGATAGCAAATTAAACTGTATAATAGTGGGATTTAAAAATCCCCTACCTTGCAGAGCAGCATTCATCGAGAAGAAAGTAACGGTCATAGTTGGTCCATAAACTGTCTGCCCCAATGCCATTTTCTTCACTGTTGTCAGTAAACCCGTTCCTGGAAGGATTCTTGACATAAAATTGAACCAATAATGCAATGTCGGACCTAAAATCACCCCTCCATATCCAGCCATGCGTAGCGTCCTAATCAAGTCATACGACTCAGAAGATTGCAATGCAATAGTCTGTCATGAACCAGTAAAACCATATTAATATATATATATGCTATGATATGGAGTGCATTATAATAAGAAAAGAATTCAGGAAATCATTCAAATCAAGGATAGATTAACTTTCTAATTGACTCACGAAATATAAGAAATTCAGCATAGTTGAATTGTAGGAGATCAAAAGGTATTGACTGACGATGGGGACTGGTACACCAGAGGTGCGTCCTTCCCGGTCCTCTCGTCCGGGACGTAATCCTGGACGCGAAGAATAAAAGGAGTGGGAAAGGAGCAAAAAGTAATCTTTCTTGAAAAATAGAAAAAGAGCCCCTTAATTAGCTTCCTTCTTGCATGCGTGCCCCCCCGGAAGCACATACTATAATAAGGGGGTATTTGTAAGGAGGTTCAAGTCATGATGATCGTAACATTTTCTTTTCTTATGGTGTGTGTGTGTGTGTGTGTGTGTGTGTATATATATATATTATATACGTTTTTTTCTTTACTTACAACTTTTTATTCAAAGATTCTAGAGACAAAAGATGTCAAGTGAGATATATTTCATATATATCCTATAAATGTCCACAAATATAAGATAAAGATATACTCCACCTGACATATCCTAGATGTATCAGGCAGATGTGTGTTGGTGTCCAATAAGTGCCGGATATGAGACATGCCACTTACATGGTGTGTGATTGCAAACTAAGCTCATAATCTACATAAAACCAAAGAATCATCTAAGAAATTGTAAGCCATATGGAATTTCCTAATCAGTAATGAAACAAAATAATATTCCATACAGTGTTTGCATTTCCTAACCTTATTCATGTTCATGAGTATACTCTAAAATGCCTTGGTGCGCCCTTGAGCCTTTTTATACATTGGTTCCATACTTGCATTTCCTTTTAATCCACCCAACCCAGTCCACCAACTATCTTCACACCTTTCTTCGGCAAAGAAATCAGAACAGAATAAATCTTGACAAGCTATGTTCATACCAGTTTTTCTTAATAGTACACACATGAATATGAATGAGGTTACAATTTCCCATCCTAACCCCGAAACAATTGTATATGACTTTATAAGATAACTAATCACCACCATTAGTTTGACCCCTTTTGTTTGACAAAAACCTAAGATGTTCTACAAGTATCTTCCAAATTAATAAAGCTCAATATTCCTCTCTCCGGGTCCAAGTATGCATATTCTAAACAACGAAGCAAAGATAAGCTATTTTCCTCAGATCAAATTAATTAACAAAATATTGTATGTCAGCTAAGTTTAGTAAGGTGAATTCTTGGAGGTTGGTCGCCAAAACCAGGATTGAAATCCCGTCTACATTATTGTCCATTACGACACTCAATACTCCAAATTCTCACAATTTACGCAATATATAATCAATTTATCAATCCTATAGCAAACTTCTACTTCATAAAACCACTCATATCCTATAAAATCCACTTTTTCAACCAACAATAGTCAAAATCTTTCATAGATTCTTTACTCTATATAGTATAAACAACTCTCAAACTTTCTTCCTTAATTTATTTCAAAACCCCATTAATTTCCTTTAGGAGTAGACACTTTTCCAATACAATAACAATAAAATTCATAACATTTTCTTCCCAGCATAATCCCAAATCAGGTATATCACAATTCAGAAACTCAATCAACCAAAAAATATTAAAATTAAAGAAAATGAAAGTGATACCTGAGAAGTCAAATCAGCAGCAATGTAAATAAGAGAAGAAGTAACACTTTTAGTAAGAACAGGGCGAGACTTAATCAACCCTAAATACCACCCAACAAACCCAGATTTCGATAAAACCGACGATTTTGTCGACGTTGACGAAGAAACCGACGGCCTAAACAAAAATGGCGGCGCCGGAACCTCGACTTCTTTGACTGATTTTCTGAAAAAATTAGAGAATCTGGAGTAATACTTTACATTCTGCTGTTGTTGTAATAACTGTTGCAATTGATTATAATTATGATTATGACAAATTTGAGAACCAATATGTGTAGAATTATTGTAGAAATTATGATGTTTGATTTTATTAGAGTAAGAATGGCGGAAATTAGCACTACTTTGACTGCGTAATAAAGCAATCGCCATTTTTGTGGAAAAAAGGGGTTGTTTGGTTGGTTAAGAAGGGTGTGAAATGAAGCACGAGTAATGAAGTAGGGAGAAGAACTGAAGAAGAAAAGGAGGGTTTTGGAAGGGTTTGAAGATTTTATTTTGGGTGGTTTTTAATATTTTTATGAAGATGAAGAGGAGGAAAGAAGGAAAGTGGGGCTAGTTTGTGGCAGAAAGGTGTGAATTTATGTGGTGACGAAGGTAGTGGGTTGTGTTACAAGTGTGATTTGGGAAAAACGTAGGGGTTTTTGTTTTGTTTTGGGGGTTTGTCAGCAATTCCGGATTATTTGGAGTTGGACCAACCATGTGAGGGATTTTAAGGGGAGGGATATTATACACATAGAAAAATGCATAATAAGGGGCATTTATATAATTACACGTATATTTAAATGAATGCGTATTTTGGTATCATTTGATGATCAAATAATACCATTGAACATACGGTGACACTATATATGCATATAGAGGTATTATATATGCATTCAGTTGTACTAAATTTATGTATAAATAGTAACACTAAAGATTCAATGGTACTATATAAGTTTTAGTGGAACAATCAGCATGTGATCCCCCATCACGTGAGACAATCTAACCAAAAAATAGGTGGGGTCCACATAAAGACCTCTCTCTTCCTATCTCTCTCCTCTTTTCTCTCTCTACCATGTGTTTTTAGAATATTTTAATCATTGTTATGTATTTACAAATACATAACATTCCTCCAATACTACTTCCTCCAACTATGCCGACCTTCATGTTATTTGATGGAAGGCTTCTTACCAGCCACTCAAGATACATCTATACCAGTACACCACTGCATTTAATTTATTTAGGGTTTTTCTATATAGTAACCTTGTTAATTTTGTTTTTCTAAGTTGTGCCCCAACATATATCACTTTCTACATTGTAACCCCAATATACATTTTGTTTTTATACGGTAACCTTGTCATTATCTAGCCGTTAAAAAATTTCGTTAGTGGGGCCTACTCTCCATTTATTAATATTTTTTATCGTTTTGCGCGTTGGAGAATATCCCATTAAAGGTTTTGGGGGCTGTTTTATCTTAACACAAGACACAACAAATACAAGGTAGAGTCGGTAACATTCAAAATCTCTGGCTCAATGTCTAAATGTTCAAAGGAACATTCAGTTAACATTCAGTTTATAAGTTTGATTTACAAAAAGAAATTGTAAATCAATGGGTAGTTTTGTCATTTCATCTAATAATTAGGATAATTTGTAAATCGGCTTGATAAACTTGATTTTTCTCCGCTATTCGTAAATTTGATAGTTTTCTATTTAAGCCTTATTTGACATCTTTTTTGTTTCCACTTTTCTGATTTTTTGAAAACAAACCAAACAAGAAAAAGGTATTTACACTTTTCTGTTGTTAGTGATCAAAATTATCATGATTTTAATAAATTTGGCCAATTTTTTTTTATTTATTATATGATACTTATCATATGATTATGAAAAAGACCAAAAACCAGAAAACCACTGTCAATGTTATTAAATTCGCGATTCAGATCGTAGAATTGTGCGATTCTACAATCCCAATCCACCTAAACGATGTAAATCGTTGGTAGAATCGCTATGCTGTAGAATTGCTCATAGAATCAGTAGAATTGGTGGAATCGGTACAGATTCTATGATTCCGTACTGATTCTAACGATTCTACTCCTACAAAAGTCTGATTTTTAGAAACCCAAAACTTTTGATTGCAAAGTCGGAATTGGGTATATAATATATCGTTGGAAAGCTCTTAAGGTCTACTTTCTAATAGAATTAGTCTCGTACCCATATCATTTATATATTTTATGTTATAGCCTAAAGAGTGTAAGGGTGTCATAGTTTAGCCTAACTTTAGTCAATGACTTACATAGTATTCAATATAAATTATAATAAAGCTTATGAAACATCAATTTAAATAACTTTCTAAATTCTATCCAACCATTTAAATTTTATGGGCATAAGAATGTATTCATGAGCCTTATGCACTCAACTTTGGGCATATAAAAAACACTTTTATACATGAGTTTGTTGTAGTTGTCATCAGCTATCTCGTTAAAATGAACTAACTTGACACTTAGTTATCTATTATCATTGGATTTTTATATTAAGGGAAACAATTTTACGAGTCAACAAAGTTATTTTTTTCATAATTTAACAACAATTGTCTCGTACTCTCGTGGTTAAGAATGTGTACCAATAATCTGACTTTATAATTTATAGTATACTGTTGAGTTATGCGTGTGCAAAATTACTTCTAAAACTATTTTATGTTTGTGTTGTCGATATTATGTTATCAACAATATATATTATTATCATTCTCATTGCTTGAAAATTATGTATGTAGTCATTTAAGCCCAATTTTACAATTTTGTAGAATCGTACGATTCTAAGATTCGATTTTACCGATTCGATTCTATCCTACTCACCGATTCAAGGTAGAATCCTGATTCTGATAACTATGACCACAGTGATACCAAGCGAACTCTAGGTTTTTGTTTTTCAAAATCATATGATATACTTCCTCCATTTTTTTAATAGTTGCAACACACACTTTTTCACGATAGTTAAGAAAATGGGGTTTAAATGATTTAATATATTTTAAAATGGGGTGAGAGATTGTTAAAAGTATAATTTAGTGGGCCATCGGCCATGTACTTTAAGTAAAGGAAAGGTATAATTTTTCCTCTAAATAACTTTCTAATTATAGTGTGCTGCAAGTATTGTGACATTTCCATTTTAGGGAGGTGTTGCAAGTATTTAAAAACGGAGGAATTGAAGTATGTCATATAATGAATTAAAAATTGGTCAATCTTTTTTAAATCATGATAATTTTGAAAACTAACAGTAGAAAAGTGAAAAAGACTTTTGTTTTTTATTTTCTATTTTCGATTTTTGTTTAAGGCTTTGTTTGGTTCAATATTAGTAAAGGAAAGAAAGGGAAGGGAAAAGAAAGGAAGCGAGGGGAAAGGAAATAAAAAAAAAAAAAACTATGTCATCTAATGTTTGGTTTTATATTAATATAGGAAGGGAAAAGAGAAGAATCGATTGTTTGGTATGACATTAGTAAAGGATATAAAGGGAAGGAAAAGTTTGATGGATTTAATTTCTTTCTTTCCTCTCAAATTCCTCCAATTTTGGGAGGAAAGGTAAGGGTGTTGACACCGAAATTTTGTTAATTTTTAGGTGTCAGATATGTAAATAAAGAGATAATATAAAAAAAATAAGATATTTATTATCTTCATAATCTCATAGATTATTTTATTGTAACACCCTAGAAATTCCTTCCTTTTTAAAATACTTGTTTTGACCTCTTTAAAATACGAAATAAGAAATTTTAAGACATTACCGCCATCGTGATAACGGCTAAGGCAATTATCAAAGACACACAGCGGAAGACTCGTCTCAAAAATCCTTTTTAAAACATAAAACCAACCTCAAGTCAAACCAAACGAAAGTAAATTCAAACCAAAGTCAAATAAAGTCAAACGAAGTCAACCTGCAACTTGGAACCATTATAGGCCCTTTTCAAAACCAAACCAAATAATTAAAATCATTGTTTTAGTCTCACAAGCAATGAATAATATTCAAATCAAATAAACACATCATATCTTTATGGAAACTAAACAAGATTCTCTCTTCACTCATGCCCCAACATGAATATGTTGCATCACCTGAAAAGCTTCTCTTTACTTTGTCCCCACCACTCACCATTAGAAATGGGTCATCGTAGGACAAAGATAAAGACAAGGCCAAACAAACATATAAACACACACAATCAGCAATGTTGAGTACATAAGCGTAAATGAAATATACTAACATGCGTACAACCTAGCATCACACAACATACCTTCTTGCACCTGTTTTCAAGCATACAACTCATACAATAGACAATCTAATCATTCATTTAATTGATTACGCTTTGAACGAGTTTCCAACCAAATCCCTGTCCTAAGTAAATTGAGGTAAACTACTCCGAGAGCTAACCAGGTAGGCATAAATGTCACTTGTGAGTGACGAACGTCCTACGCATAAATTAAAAAGGAAAATATAGCGTCTTAAACTCCCGGTAGAAGCTATAGTCAAATATAAAGTCGTATAACTTCCCCCATATGTTCATACTTGAGGTATATACGTTCTAAGAGTTTTGTTGCGTAATCTCTTTCACTTTACGTTAGTTACATTTTAGACTTGGTGATGACTCTCAATCCACAACGCAATCAATCAATACAATTCAATTAAGTAATCAAACATTCCAATTTAATTCTTGAATAATTAGTGATCACAATTAATTAAATGTTGAATCCTTTATAAACTACCTTGGTGTTAAAACACCTTAAGCGCATAATGCACCGCAAATCCTATCCCTCAGTGTTTAGAACACCTTAAGTGCACTTAAGCACCACATTACATTTTATTCATGTGTACTAAGACACTTCCTACTTGATTTTCCCTTTTTAACCTTAATGATTCCCACATCCACTCAAAGTGGTCTTTTGACTTTATTTTAAAAAAAATTGACTTTAAAACTCCTTCATAATTTAAATGTGTCCTAAAGTTTACAAATAAAAAAATAAAATATTTCCAAACCATATAAATAAATAATAAATGGGTTTTTAATTTAAATACATCTTTTTAAATATTAAAATACCATAAATAATTCATTTCAAATGATTTAAATACGTTATAAAATAAAACTTTAAATTTATAAACTGTATAAAATACGGGGTATTATAGTCTACCTCCCTTAAAGAAGTTTCATCCCCGAAACTTGGGTGACGAAAAACAAAACCCACACTAAATGAGTGAAAGAATACCAACTTTTGAAAACCTTTTTCCTCGTTTTGTGTAATATTGTTATACTCTTTTTGACATACATTTACCTTTAATGTCTTCTTGAAACCAAAAGTACTCTAAATAACCATTAAAAATGTGCAAAAAACACTAAAATTAATGAGAATTCAGGAAAAAAGCGCGAAATTCTACCGCATTCTACCCCCTTTAAAGAAAACGAGTTACGTCCCTGTAACTCAACATACCTTAAACAACTCATGGTATATCTTTCTCATCTCATCCTCAGCTTCCCAAGTTGCTTCCTCATATTCTTGGTTAGACCATAGCACCTTAACAATCTTAACTTCCTTGTTGTGTGTACTACGCACTTTACTGTCAAGAATCTTGACGGGTCATTCCTCATAAGTTAAGCTTTGATCTAACTCAATTGTTTTGGGTTGTAACACATGTGACTTATTAGGTATGTACCTTATCAATTGAGACACATGAAATACATTGTGCACCTTGCTCAGATCCATAGGTAAGGCCAACCTATAAGTAAGAGTGAACACGGTCTGGTTGGTGCGGTTTGAGTCCAAACCAAACCAAACCGCAAAATACGGTTTGGTCAATATTTCATACGGTGCGGTTTGGTTTGCGGTTTATGATGAGACGTCATTTTTCCCTAAAAATTGCCAAATAATACATCATTAACTCATAATAAAGTTTAAATAATTAGCCCAAACGGATTAAATTGTATTACAAATTTATAATAAAAATAACAATCTAAGTGCTAACACATAATACAATAATCAATTTATCATCATAAACTCATAATACATTATAGTCATTACTATAATTTATACATATGTCTAACTAGCAGCAACATGACAAGATTGATAACATCAGGGGCTCACAGCAGACTAACAGTATTACCACATGTCCAAGCACTCATCCAACATTAACATATTTTTATTTACCAACTGAGCGTATAGTCATATACTCGTATACCCTGTTGTATTTTGATTTTTCATATTTTTATTGTTTTTTAATTTATAATAATTATTTTAATTTATTTAAAAATTATATAAATATTAAAATACGGTTTACTGGTTTAGGGTTTGGTTTGGTTTGTTACTTTTGAAAACGGTAAACCGTATTTACAAAAAAATCGAAACCAAACCGTATATTTCTACAAACCGTAAACCAAACCAAACCGCTAAAATGCGGTTTGGTCTGATTTGGTTACGGTACAGACCAAACTGTGTACAACCCTACCTATAAGCTACTTTGCCTATCCTTTGTAATATCTCATATGGACTTATATACTTTGGGCTAAGGTTCCCTTTCTTGCCAAATCTCATGACACCTTTCATACACTTTTAATAACACCTTGTCACCAACTTCAAACTCTTCTTCCCTACGCTTCAAATCTACGTAACTCTTTTGATGGTCTTGTGCCGCTTGAATCTTATCTTGAATCTCCTTCACTTGCTTGATTGTATCTTCAATCATTTGAGGCCCTAATATCATTGTTTCACTTATGTCGTTCCAACACACAGGGCTACGACACTTCCTTCCATACAACACCTTAAATGGTGCCATGCTAATACTCGCATGGTAGCTATTGTTGTAAGAAAACTCAATTAAGTCCAAGCTATCTTCCCATCCACCATGGAAATCAATAACTCAGGCTCTTAGCATATCTTCCAAATGTTGAATCGTTCTTTCAGTTTGTCCATCTGTGGCAGGGTGAAATGTTGTACTTATCTTTAGTGTTGTTCCAAAGTTTTCTTAAACACTTTTCTAGGACTTTGAAAGAAACCTAGAGTCTTTGTCAGACACAATATCCTTTGAAACTCCAAGTAACCTCATAAAATTTTTGATGTAAGCTTTTGCAAGTTGCTCCATCTTCCAGGTTTCCTTCATTGGTATAAACATTGGGGATTTGGTAAGTCTATCTACCAAAACCCAGATGGTATCATTTTCACTTTTCGACTTTGGAAGACAAGTAACAAAATCCATTGAAATGCAACCCCACTTCCATCCAGGTACCTTTAATGATTGCACGGTTCCTTGTGGTCTCTTGTATTCGATCTTTACCTTTTAACATGTTAAGCATTTCTCTAAAAATTCGGCAACTTCATTCTTCAATCTAGGCCACCAATACACCTTCTTTAAATCTTTATATAACTTGTCCCCTTCAGGGTGTACTAAATATGGTGTATTGTGCCCTTCTTCCATCAACTTCTTCTTTAATTCCTCGCACTTTTGTGGTACACACCATCTCCCTTTGTACCTCAAGCTTCCATCCTCTTGAATCTTGAAATCTGTAGCTTTGTAGACACCTAATTGTGTCTCCCCAAAAACCAAACCCAGTGATGAGTACCTTTCACGTCTTTAATTATCGAGTTAGGTGAAGAGTTGAAGAACCTCGTGAGTTTCCTTTAGCTTTGACCATTTCTAACCTTTCTTTAAATGTTTTAGACCAAAATCATTTATTTCGTGCCTTTAAACCCATAATCATTCATTTCGTGCCTTTAAACCCAAAATCATTCATTTCGTGTCATCTTTATAAAAACGTCCAAACTTGATTATTTTGGTCCATAATCCTGGTCCAATTATTGTGTATTTGGATGAGGTTTGAAAAGAGCTTTCCAATGATATATCGAGCCCGAACCAAGCCTTACCTACGACCCAATGACCATGTGGAGGGTCCATTAACCTTAACCTCATTACTAAACCAATTAGAATTTATTACAAGCTTCTAGAGGGTTGTTTTCGATCCTTAGTTCATTAAGATTTATTGTCAGCTTCTAGAATCCTCTAGAAGGTTCTAATTAATCTTGTTTTTGAAAAGATAAAAATTTAAGAATTTTATTTCGGATAAAACACTTTTTTTTCAATAAATTTAATTCTAATAAAGCTATAATACGTACGAAAATACGATTAACCCAAATTAATTAAAAGTCGGATTCCGTACGGATTTTATCTTCCAAAAGTATCGCTGAACGATGCTAATATCGCGCTGCGATATAAGTTTTGCGCCACAATACGCGATACAATCTATTTTATCGCGAGTCGAATTCTGACTCTTTTTCTGATCTTTTCCCTCGTTTTTTCTATAAATAGAGTTCGTTTTCCTCCGTTATCATTCACCAACAATCATCATCTTAATCCCTCTCTAAGCTATAAGCTTTTCTTTCTCTCTTTCTCTTTCTTAGCCTTAGCCTAATACATCCCAACACCATACGTCCTTCACGAGCCTTGAATACTCCAAGCCAAACTCGAAGTTGCCTTCGACCTCGACGTGAAAGGTTGATAGTTCTAAGGGTTTGGTCCTAAATCTATATTTCAATTATTTGATTTATTTGGTTTATTTGATTTAGTCTTTCTCGAAGTTACTAAAGCGTGTATTGTCTTGATAGAAAGAGGTACGAGGCATCAAAGTGAGTACATCTACTATCTTAATTATTCTTTTGATATAGAAATCATGCTTAGAATATTATTTTAATTTCCTAGTATCATGTTAGGATGCTTTTATGATTCCTAGTACCATGTTAGCATGTTGATGTTGATTTCCTAGTATCATGTTTAGGGTGTTAATTAATATTTTTATTATAATATTTGTAGTATCATGTTTAGGCTAAAGCTTTAATCTTTATTGTTAGTGACATGCTAGGATTTGTTATTAATCCGTTTAGTATCATGCCTAGGATCTTGCCAATTATGCTTTGAGGATATTATTATTATGATGATGATTGTTGTGTCAATTATAATTATTATGTTGCTTGATTTATTGCTATTGCTTGATCACACCCCTTTTTGCATGTTTAAAGGGAATTTGTACTTGAAATCACGCCTAATAAGATAATTAATAATTTGATTTAGGCTAATATGATTTTAATTCAAGTGATCACCAATAATAGATTTGATTGTGCATTAATAATCAACCAACGTAGATTAAACAGGTTTGGGATTAATTTGTTGTATGTATGTTTATCGAAAAGCGCACATGAATATCGTAAGAATTGAGTAGAGGCCTATTTAGGGCGGGTTCGATCTATTTTAGGTTTGATTCGTACTATCATCCCCGAACATCCAGTCATGGTTCCATACCACTATAGAGTTAGCGATCTCCATGATCGTGAATGGGGTGTAACCTTCACACCGGTGAACGGTTTACAAGTTCCTTAAACTTGTTGGCGTCTCTTTTATCTCTAGCTTCTTTTCCTTGGAGCGCCACCATGCTTAAAAACATGAACCACAGTAAGGCGAGAGTTAAAGATCCCCGACAATTTTTGGCGACTCCACTGGGGAGGATTTTTAAAATTATTTTAGCAATTGATTTAGAATGAGGGGATGAGGCTTGAAAAAAAATTCTAGATTTTCATGTGCGTAATTTTGATTAAAATTGTGGCATAAGCATAAAAACGTTCGCATTGGAAAGACCATTCGTAATGTGTCAAAACATAAGATATACACGTAGGAAAGACCAGAAATATTTTTCACAACTAAAATCGAAATGACGCTATGAAAAATCGGAAAAAACATCAAAAATTGAATCTGCTGCAGAGCGTCAGAACTGTTGCACGACGACAGTATCCAACGCTGAATGACAGCATTGTCGCACCGCAATAGTGTTGTCGCCAAACGTTGGCTACTGCCTTCCAGCGACAACTTCTAGCGATTCTGCGCCAGAATTTTGTCTTCGCGTTTTGCTTGATTCTAGTATTGTCTCGACAATTTTACTTCCTGATTAAGTTATCCGACTTTTTTTGGACCTATATGTGTTTTACATATGGTTTTAGCCTTCACGCTCCATCCACCCTAATAAACGCTCCGTGAAATAATGGGTGCATCCGAGTTTGTTGAATTCACCAAACCATGGAGTTGAGTTTAACTCGCGGAGTCTCGTCCATCGTGCCAACCCTTCTAAGGTATGGCTTCCGCGCGATGCATCCGGACTCTTAACCATGGACCCTCTTGGACACCATAACCCTTGACCTTAGAGAACTAGAGCCATGGTTAGGTGGCAAACTCATTACATCATATTGTGACTACTTGACTACTTTTGCATATCTTGCTTGTTGTGATTAAACTAACCCTTTGTGTTGACTTGTTTCTTATACATAAGTCTAAACATACTAACTAAGGACTTAAAGGACGTTTCTTAATCAATTTGGTTAATTAATATGAACCCATAAAGTCTATCGACCTAGGAGACTTTTAGGCTTAAACCTTCGAAAGAATCGCTAAAAAACATATTGCAGTGACGTTCCAGTTATTAGCACGTCACTTCGGTCTGTGACGCAGGACGTTGGTGTCTAGCGCGCCGCGACAACCTTGTCGCTTCTCGTTGGTACCAACGCCAGGCAATAGTTCCATCGCCATGCGATGGTTAAGCCGTTTCTTTCCGAGTCTTTGCATCGAGTCTCACTATCACGAGTAACCAGTTTAATGTACATACATGGTCTTTCCCTGATCTTGTTTGACTGTAACCACATGTCTAGTCCCATGATCAACACACGAGTCTTAAACATATCACTTTCACTTACGAGTCCTTGCACACACTTTGTACATGTCCTTTTTAACCATGACCATGCTTAGAGTCTTGCATGCGTTGTTTTTCATCATTTTTTAGGGGGGTAAGTCGGATATTATCCTCCTAACATAAACTATGTTGCTTGAAAACTTGTCTTCCTCACTTGATTCCCACAAAATATGCATCCATTTTTTTCCTTTTCAACTCTATAAAAGTACAAGTCAATTAGAGTCAAGTCATTAAAGAGTCAATGGTTTAATTTTTACAACGTTTGGTCGAGGAAAGAAGGGCGCTTAGTTCGAGATAACTCCTACTTACAAGAGATCTTCTTCCAGAACACGGTTCGACGAAAGAGGAAAATGTCGTCCAAAGAAGAAGATGTTGACAAACTCCAAAAGACCATGGAAGGTCTTGCTGAGCTTGTTAAAGGGCTCACCACTATAATAGAGAGGTCGAAGATCCTGACAAGCAAGTACCACCTGAGACAATCAAGCGCATTGAAGGAAGCCTTAGTCAAATCTTCAGTGACTATAAGTACCTCAACATAAGCTCTAAGGGACTCTCAGTGGACAAAGACCTTCTTTCGCAGAAGTTCTCTGCCAATAACATTCCTAAGTTCAATGCTACTGACAATCTTACTTTCACTTAAAGGCAATTGAGACAATCAAGGAAATCAAGGGGATTGATAAAAAGATCTTCCCCTTGCTTTTTCTCTCTCTCCTTGGAACCAGTATGTCAACAATGGTTTTTTTCTATAGGTTCTGAGAAAATTGCTACTTGGGATAGTATTACACATGTTTTCATTGATAGATAAAAATGTAATATCTAAGTAGAAAATGATCATAGAGAGCTTGAGATCCTTAAACAAAAGGAAAATGAGGGCTTCACCGCATTTTACAATAGGTGGAAGCAAACTTTTGCCAAAATGATTGAAGTTCCAAGTGAAAAAGAATCCGTGAGAATGTTCATTAGAAATCTCCAAGAAAAGTATCAAAAACACTTGAAATACCATGTTTTGAATGCTTGCAAGGCCGTTTATAACATAGGCATTGATATTAAAGATGACCTTATAAAATCGAAAGCTGCTAACAATAGTAACAACAGTGGCTGGAAAGGAAAGAAGAACGACCATCCTTCTTCTTCCAAAAACACCCACTCTACTAACAATGTTAGCACCTACGATCTTAATGATGTCTTAGCCATGGACAATCAAGGAACAAGAAAGCAGCTAAGAAAAGAGTTCACCCCTATTGGGATGAGCTATGACCCCGCTTTCGATCGTCTCCATGCCAAGGGACTCATCATTCCTATTGGACCCATTCAAGATCCTGCACCAAAAAGAAGGTCACATAACTGGAATCCTAATGCCCATTGTAAGTATCATCAAGGTAGGGGCCACACCACCGAGAGTTGTTGGAAGCTAAAGAAAGCCATCCAATATTTGATCGATAACAACAAGCTTCCCGTGCCTCCTGCCAGTAAAAAGCCAAGCATCGACACTTCTCCACTTTCTAACGCCTTGGCTATTTCTGAAAATCAAACCTCTTTTGGTCCATCACTCCTTATTAAGCCTATTGAAGAACTTTCCATGGAAGAGGTTGCTGCCATTGAAGAAGAAGAGGAGGTCTTCTTCAATGCCATGACCGATTTCCAAAGTGAGGCTACCAATGAAGACATTGCCAGTCTCCCCCAAAAGGCTACCAAAGAGGATATTGCTGGTCTTTGTAACGCTCTTCATATGGCCCATGTTGAACTTCAAGAACTTCTTAAAAGGATACTAAAACTTGAAAGTTAGCCTATCCTCAAAAGAAAGTGTGACTTTTCTTCTTCTTCCTATCATGGACTAAATACCGTTGGAAGGAAGCCATTTATTTTTAACGTTATTGAGCCACGAGAGAAGAGGAATAAGAAGACTTACTAGCCTATAGACACCAGTTATGAGAGAGCCTTTGACATGCTCCATAGCAGGGGTATGGTCAAGCCTCTTGAACCAAAGCTATTTGAATCCCTTAAGAGGGTGGGCAACTGCAAATATCATCAATCTGGAGGCCATACAATTGAGAACTATTTCCGGTTCAAAGATTATGTCCAAAAGCTCATAGATGAAGAGAAGCTCTTTATCTTAAGAAAAATTAACATCCCAAAAGAAGATAACACTATCCCTACCTCTAATGATACCACTGTCAATGGAATTAGGGACAGTGATGATTAAGATGTACACCTCAAGGACGTGATCGAATCACCACTTGCTGCACTTTATCCTAATAATGACAATGATGATATATAGGATGGTGATTCCCCAATCACAGTACTTACAAGGTCTGGAAGGGTGCAACAAGCAGTCACAACTGCAACTTGACAAATTTCAACATCCATCATACAATGATATAGTCAAGCAAGTTAAAAAGACTAAAGTAGAGGTGAATGTATGGAAGCTTCTAACTTGATCTCATGAGCATAGAGTAGCATTGATGGATGCTCTAACCTCATCTCTTGGCCAACTTCCTCACAAGTGACCTCCCTAGTCCAAATAACTTGATCACCTTCTCTGACAAAGACTTATCTCTAGAGGGTGATAAACACAACAAAGCCTTACACCTCACAGTAGTATGCAAAAGGATGAACGTGCCAATGACCCTTATAGACAATGGTTCAACAATCAATGTATGCCCACTTCGTACTGTTAGAATGTTAGGAATAAAGGATGAGGACTTGACTCCATCCACACAAGGCATAAGGGCTTATGAAACTCTCGTTGCTAAGCCTTTGGAACCATCACCATGAATGTCACTGCGGGAGTCATTGAACATAGCACCACTTTTCAAGTAGTAAACATTTAGGCTTCATTCAACTGTTAGGACGCCCTTGGCTCCATGACCTAAAGGCCATTCCTTCATTTCTCCAACAATAAGTAAAAGCTATAGTTGGAGGAATTCCTGTTACAATCGATGCCTCCCCAATGAGAATCAAATAGGTTGACAAACCAATCATTTATGTGGAGCACGATGAACATGATGAAGATTTGCGGGAATTTAATGCCCAAGAGGTCTCTTTTATCGACGAAGATGAAAAGACCCCTCTTGAATATAATCCTCAGTCAAATCTCATCCTTAATGTTATTCTAACAGACAAGGACACTTTCCCGGAATGACTCTAGGAAAGAAGAAAGAAATAGCCAAGCGTGTGGGACTACCTAGCCTCCCTAAGAAGGATAATTTTGGACTTGGATTTGAGCCAACTCTAAAGACCTTAAGTGAGCCTTGGACAAGTCCGCTGTGCGAAGAAAAACTCGTAACCAGAAGGGTGCAATACCAATAGATCCATACCTTATCACTTTGAATGGACAATTTATAAAAGAGGGAGAAGACTACCCATGCTATAAATTTCCTAAACCACTTATCAGGAATGGAATACGCTAGCCTGGGTTTGAGATCTTGGATTGCAACTTTCTAGAAGGAATTCCCAATCCTACCTATAAGGAATGTACACCCCCATACTTTGAGTTCAATGTGATGGGTCTTCTCTTTGGGTATGAGAGAAACGAGCCTAAGTGTGTCGACGACAACTCCACACTTGTACAAACTATCTTACAAAGTGAGGACTTTGACCCCTCCAATCTCATTACTCCATAGGAGGGATTACTCAAGGGATGGCACTAGACTACGAAAGTAACCACACCAAGCGGAAGGAAGATAACCATAACTACGGGTGAAGGCCCCATGTTTGATGAGTTTGAGTCGTCTGGGTCCGAGTCTGAGTTTGAGTCTTCTTTAGAGTTTTCTACCTTTGACTCTACTAAGTCTCTCGTAGTTGCACCCCCTACTATCAATCCTAGCTTAGAGTCTACCCCTAAAATAGTTAACAACAAGGTCCCTGCAGACCTTTCTCTTTTTGATGTAATGGTTCAAGAGTTTAATAATATGACTTCTTCGGCTTACTTTTCGTGTTATTCCCTTACCCATGATGGTGTGTATTTCTTTGATAATAATGAAAGTGAGAAAGGAATAATTAAAGCATTGGAAGCACTTGAAAATAAAACAGCATTAATTGAAGAAACTGAGACTATTAACATCTTAAAAGATCCCACCATTAAGAGAGAAGTTAAAATTGGATTAGCTCTAAATCAAGATGAACGAGTTAAAATTGATAAATCTACTTGTTTAATTTATCGATGTTTTTGCTTGGTCATATGAAGATATGCCAGGTTTAAGCAGAGAAATTGCTCAACATACTATACCACTAATTCCGGGAATGAAACTTGTAAAACAATAGTTACGCCAAATGAAACCCGACGTAGCACTTAAAATAAAAGAAGAAATTCAACAACAAATAACTGCAGAATTTATCAAGGTATCCAAGTATCCAGAATGGGTCGCTAACGTGGTGCCGGTTCCCAAGAAAGATGGTAGAGTAAGAATATGTGTTGACTGCAGCCTAAGGGATGATTTCCCTCTACCTGTAATCCCCCGTATTTTTAAATATTTTATAAATGAAATTTTATTTTATTTATAATACTTATTTGTATTTTCATGAATTTATTTTAAAAAGTTTCAAATTATTATTTTTGGGTTGATAAACGATTTTATTACAATGGAGTTTTTATGTGTTATATTCTACAATTTAGGCCCATATAAAAAAAGTCCAAACCATTTCATTAATTAAGAGGCCCATTATTTATTTTCATGAGGCCTAATCTTACCCTACTTAACTTATAATTTTTCTCCAATAAATACCTTACTAATTCCCAAATTTTTCCCTACATACAAAGGTTAGTTAAACTCTTTTCTCTTTATTTTATTTCTTTTTCTTTTCCTTTTCTTTTCCTTTTCTTTCTTTTTTCTTCTTTCTTTCTTTTCCTCTTCTTACGCGAGCATTGCTAACTATTGCTGCTGCTGCCCCACCACTACTACATCGCCTCTGGCGCACGCCGGCTGCCGGCGATCTCCTGACCGTCGACCACCACGCCGGCCACCCAATGTGGCTGGTCTTCTTTTTTCTTCTTTCCCCCTTTATTTATTATTTGGTTAATAATTATGAATTTGTTTTGGAGTTTGATTTTATTGTTTGAAATTGATTTAATTAGTATCAAAAATGGATTTTGATGATTTAAAAGTTATAATTTCAGATTATAATTGTGTTTTAATTTTTCAGATTTTATGAATTATAAACCTAGGGTTTTAATTATTTAAATTGAGATGTCAGGGTTCTTATGATCAATTAATTTGGGGGTTTTTTTCCTATTCAATTTCTAATGATTATTTAAGCATAAAACATGTTTTAAAGGAAGTTTTAAGGAGTTTTAATCAAATTTATATTGTTGGAAATTAATTTATGATTGGTTGTTTTCTAGGAGGTGATTATTCTCTAGGAGACTTTTAAGTGATTAAAAGTGGCACAAAAGATTGTTTACACAAGGTACGTACATGTCTAATTCGTTGTAAGTAGTATCATGTTTAGGTACATAAGGGAAAAAATTTAGTTTCATGTTTAGAGAACTCTTGGATGTTAATAGTTTGGTTAAACATTGAATTAAGGCATGTACTTATGTTTATGAGACATGTTTTGGCGAATTAATTATGTTTGTATGGAATTATGGATGTAAGCATGTTGAGTTGGAATAGCTGTTTGTATGGAATGTTGATACAAGCATATTTGTATTGGATTGGTTTATTAACCACATTTAGAATATTGAAGGATTGAAATTGAATGGTTTAAGTGGAACGAATCAATTAATTATTCCAAGTGATTATTATTATTTTATTTATTACTTAAGCATGACTTGTTAGTATGTTGAGTATAAGGTGGATTAAGCCGAAATGGCTAGGTGGGTTGACTATGTTCAACAATGTTGGATATCTTGGAAGTTTTATGGAATTAAAGGTCAATTTGTGATGTGATCATCGTTGTCCTAAATAAGATTAAAAGTGAATTGCATATATGATTAATATGTATGGTTTACTTGAATGAGTCGGCTATTAATTAAACTTGTAATCACTTAAAGTGAAACATGGATGAGGAATAAAACTCTGGAAAGCGTGCACTTCTAGAGTATTGACAATTATGGGTTGGGGTACACAGTGGTAAACCGTGGCTTTCTGAGGCTTGATTGATCAACATGTCCTCTTTTCTTTTGGTATTTACATTTTTATTTTATAATGAAAGTTAGATGGGATCCTAGACTAACTTTGTGAGAATGGAGTCGTGCCCATTCTTGCATCACGCTATATTTTTATTTTAAATGGTCATTTGGGACCAAAATTATTTGGTGGATTGGACATCCTCGTCTATTGCTTACTCCAAATTAAATTAATTAAATTAAATATAAAGAGTCAAATGATTGGAATTTGTTAGTAAGTATGTTGATTTGATTGAACTATTTTAGTGTGGAGTCTTGGTTAATGAATTCTTGATGTATGTTTATTTACTTTAATTAGTTGAGCATGCTTGGTTGGTGCGTTGTAGCTTGTATGTACTCAACTTTGCTGATTGCGTACTTTTGTGTGTGTTTTCTTTTGGTCATGGCCTTTTCCTTTCAAAGACCCTGTGATGATCCAATTATTACACTTGTATTGTTAGGGAGCAGTAATACATAGGTTAGCTAGATGATTTGAAGTCCAGGTATTTGGCATACACATTTCCAAGTGATTAGTGTGATTGAGAGTATTCGTTCTTTGTGTTGAACTTATTTATGTTTATTATTCCGTTTATGTTTTGGGTTTTGAATATTGATTTGGTTTTAAATAAGGGTCTTTATGATTCCAGTTTGTAAGCTTTTACTTATTGGTTTTCTTCACTATATTATTTTAAAGACTTAAGTTTGGTTTTTTCGCTGCGATATTATGATAAAGCCTTAACGTTTTAACACGTGGCGTTAACATGTCAATAGTTCTCCTCTATTTTATTTGAAGTAAAAGGTTTGGAAAATGGAGAATTATTGGGGTGTTACACTACCTCACCCTAACATGTTAGTAGATAATACAACAAATCATGCACTTCTCTCGTTTATGGATAGGTACGCGGGTTACAACCAGATTCTCATGGGAGAAAAAGACATGTAAATGATTACCTTCACGAAACCATGGGGCACTTACTGCTACACGGTGATGCCATTCGGGTTGAAAAACGCGGGTGCCACATACCAAAGAGCAGCAACTGCCTTACTTCATGACATGATGCATAAAGAAGTAGAGGTGTACGTGGACGATATGATTGTAAAATCTAAAGATCGCCCAAGTCACCAAACAACCTTGAGGAAATTCTTTGAAAGACTCTGCAAGTACAACATGAGGTTAAATTTAGCAAAGTGTGCATTCGGGATTACCTCAGGAAAAATTCTAGGCTATGTCATTAGCTCTAGAGGGATTGAAATAGACCCAACCAAGATCAAGGCTATCATGTCTCTGCCACTGCCCAGAACCGAGAAGCAAATTTGAGGATTTATTGGCCGGTTGCAATACATAAAGATCGAAAGTTACCACAATATGTGAACCAATATTCAAGAAACTTAAGAAGAATGTATTAGTAGTATGGGATGATGAGTGTCAAGAAACCTTTAATAGGATTAAAGCCTATCTTTCGAATCCTCCTATACTAGCACTGACACTACCAGACATTCCCCTTCGTCTATACTTGACAATCACCAAGGAAACAATGGGGGATATGCTCACATAAGAAATAGAAGGTAAAGAAAATGTCATCTACTATCTAAGTGAGAAAATGCTTGAATATGAGGTTCTCTATACACCACTTGAAAAATTGTGCCTCGCACTTGTGTGGGCCATAAAGAAGCTAAGACATTACATGCTTGTTCACACAGTCCATGTGGTGTCTCGAATGGATCACCTCAAATACCTCTTCGAGAAGTCCACACTTAATGGAAGAATGTCAAGACAAATAGTCACCTTGGCTCAATTTGACTTAAGATTTGTGCCCCAAAAGTCTATTAAGGGATCTGTAGTTTCTGACTTCTTGGCTAACTTTCCACTTGAAGAATCGACACCAGTGCAAGAAAATGAGTTTCCGGATGCAGAATTACTTGTCACTGAGGATGACACCTGGATACTATACTTTGATAGTGCATCCAATCAAAAGGGATGTGGCGTAGGAGTCTTGCTGGTGTCACCTAATGAAGAGCACAACTCAATCTCAATAAAACTTGACTTCGATGTAACCAACAATGCTGCAGAGTATAAAGCATGTGTGGTAGGCCTCGAAACAGAAATGACACCTGGAGTCAAAAAGCTCTGAATATTTGGAGATTCATCTCTCATCATCAACCAGGATTCCAAGAGATGGAAGGTGAGGAGTGAAAGTCTAGCTCCATACCAAACTTACTTGGAAACTCTCACTGATCAACATGAAAAGGTAGAGTACACATACCTACCAAGAGAAGAAAACCAATTCGGTGATGCCTTACCAAGACTAGCCTCAATGGTTAGGATTCCTAAGGAAACCGAGCAAATTCCTCTAACTGTAGAGAAAAGACATGAGCCTGCCTACGTTCAAGCCCTTGAGGATGAAGAAGAAGTCTAAGAGGACGAAGAAGAACCATGGTACATAGACATCCTTAACTATGTCACTAAAGGGGAAAATCCACCTAATATTGGCAAAAGAGCGAAACGTGCTTTGAGACTCTTAGCCTCATAGTACGTACTTATCGATGGAGAACTCCATAAAAGAGTACCTAGATTAAAGAAGAGCTCTCCTATGTGTAGGCAAAAAGGAGGCACAAAAGGCAATGAGAATCATCCACGAAGGAGCATGTGGGACACACATGAAAGGTAAAATGCTAGTCCAAAAAGTCATGCGCCAAGGCTATTATTGGACTACCATGAAAAGAGATTGCTATCAATATGTGAAGAGGTATTCAAAGTGCCAAATATATGCCAACTTGCTACACGTTCCACCTTTTCTTCTTTACACTTACACATCTCTGTGGCCATTCTCAACATGGAGAATAGATATCATTGGAAAAATCTCTCCACCTGGATTAGGAGGCCATGAATACATCCTCGTTACCATCGATTATTTCACCAAGTGGGTTGAAGCAGCATCGTATACAAAACTCACCATAAAACATGTGGCACTATTCATAGAAAGAAACATCATATGCCGATATGGAGTCCCACATGAAATGATTAGTGACAATGGTACTCACTTTCAAGCAGAGTGTGAAGACCTACTTGAAAAGTATGGTATTCAACATCATCACTCTTCTCCATATAGACCTCAAGCAAATGGTGCAGTAGAGATAACCAATAAAAATCTAAAGACAATCATCAAAAGATGACAGAGAACTACAAAGATTGGCCTGCTAAACTCCATTTTGCTCTTTAGGGTTATCGCACGTCAATCCGCTCGTCCACAGGAACTGCGTCGTTCTCCCTGGTCTATGGAATGGACGTCGTACAACCTGTAGAGCTAGAAATACCTTCCTTACGCGTAGCATTGGAAAGTAAGCTCGACGAGGTCGAATTGATAAGTGAACGATATGAAGAGCTAATTCTACTCGATGAAAAATGACTAGAAGCCTTACATCATGTCCAATGCTTCAAAATTGCATGGTTAGACACTTTAACAAAAAGGTTAAGACAAGAAACATCAAGGAAGGAGATTTGGTGTTGAAAGCACTTAGAAAGAATGTACTAGACCTAAGAGGCAAGTTTAGGCCTAATTGGTCTGGACCATACATCATGAAAGATATCCTATCTGGAGGAGCAGCTAAATTGAAGATATGGACGGCAACGAATTCTCAAGTATGATAAACCTTGACCAGCTTAAGAAATTCTACCCATGATCTAACGGGTTCCGTACCCAAGAGAACTACGTTTGACTTGATTCCTTAATACTAAGGATACGTAGGTAACCCTTTCGTAGGGTGCGGCCACTTTAAACATTTAAAATTTCGCCTTTGAAAACACAAAGCCGACGCAGAAATCGTGATCAGAAAAAAATAAAGTCAACGCCTCACTATCGCGCCGCGTGAGGTGAAAACGCGCCACTATAGGACCCAACGCACCGCGACAAAATCGTCGCATCGCCCTGGCCAACGCGCCGCGACAGATCCATCGCACCCCGTTGGGAGCGTCGTCAGGCGATCAAAGAGTTCGATTTTTGCCGATTAACTATGAACGATCACAACCGCTTTTGCATTCGAATTTGTTCGAAAATTTTCCGACTTCAATTCTCGGATTATTTTTGAAATAAATTACATGATCACAAATGATTAATAAATTACAAGAAAGGGTAAATTAATTTTTAAGAAGTTTCGAAAGTTGAGAATAAGTAATTGGACTCATATCTAGGATCCCCAAAAAAGAGTAGTTCAATTTGAATTGTTCGAAATTTTTTAACAAATGCATCTTGCTTTTATCATGGTAACCTGTAGTGACCTTGGATGGTCTTGGCTACAGCTTCCAGTTTGAGAGGTTGCTGCAAACCACCGAGTCATGAATGACGAGATACGGGAACTCATATATGTGTGATGTGTCGATTTGAGATTTTCAAGTTCTTCCATTGCTCCCAACTTCCGTACTTGGGAAATTATTTCAAATAAAATTGAATTAGAATGAGTTTAATTTTATTAAAGGCTAAAACTGCATTGATAATTAAAAAATTGAAACTACATTATTAATGGCATTACGCTTTATTAAAAATAAAATTAACTTCGAATTGAAATCGTCTAATGAAATTAAAAGCAAAGTAATACTCTAAATCTACTCTTCTTTTTCCTTATGAACCCTTTTCCAGCTCTTATCTGTGTCTTCATCATCTGATAATTCTTTTACTAGTAGTGAACCCTTGGATGAGCAAACTGAAACCTTTAAGGAAGACGTCTCTCCTTTTGCAAAAACCCCCACCTTTTTCTCAACCCAAACTTTGTTTTCTTTCTCTATAGGAATATCTTTTCTCTTCCCTTTACCCTCTATAACACTTTTCTTTTTAGGCATGGTAGGAGTCTTGAATTCAATTATTGAACTCAGGCGCTCTTTAGGTGGAGCCTTCTTGTCCCTAAGGCGGTCTTTTATGTTACTCTTCTCTTCACCCTTAGAGTTTGATTTTCAAGATTTGTTCTTTTCCTTTTGATTTCGAGCGAGTAGCCATTGTTTGTATTATCGAGACAATGAAGGTAGAACTCTATCAGATACAACAGTCCATAATGGTATCGCGTACCAATAATCATCGATCCTCTCAACATTCTTTGAAACAGAATATTCATGAGGACGACGGTCATCACCACCAGGGATAGGTTGTGCAAGTCCGTATTGTCTCATCACTTTAGAAGGGAAATAAAAATGTCAACTTTGATAAACTCGGGATGCGACAGAAAGATTGATTGTTGACTCCATTCATCTTCTCATTCTTCCACCATGGACCAACCCACTTGATGGAGAAATCGCGAGTTTGGAATATTTTGTTCCACTCCCAATAGCCCATCTTTATGGAAAAGCGTTTCTTCCTTCTCACAAGACAATTTGGAGTTTACTTTTCAACATCATCAGGAGGATTAATCAATCTAGTCGCTCCATTAGCCAAATCTGCAAGCATAGAAATGAATTGCAATTACAATACAAAATTAAATATTTTTTATTTATGTAATTAAAAGTATTGATTTTATACCTGTAATAATAAAGAAAATCCTTGAATTGGCGCTTTAGGATCCTTTTTCAATTCATCTAATTCCATCATTGTTTCTTCAACAATTACAAGCATGGGATTCCTCCCAGCATCAACTTGTTCCATAATTGTTGCTAATATGGCTTGGCCCATGGTTACTACCATTAGTGAATAAAATTTGAGTAAACATGCAAAATATAAAGGCTCTCCTTCTATAGATGTAAAAAGAACTAGACTTAGGTCTATTAAAGAAAAAAGATGCAAATTTTCTTAGATCTACTTCTTTTTCATGAACTATAAAATTTACTTCGGTTTCCCTACGATTATAAAAATGCTCAAAAACCTTATAATAATACTCACATATTGTAGGGATTATGGTAAGATGCCTAGAAGGAAAGCCAAAAATAGCTCCAAATTCCTCTGGCAGGGGGCTAATTACATAGTTTTCTAGCCTAAAACAATGAGTGTTGGGGTCCCAATATTCTATTTTAGCATGAATAAAATCACTATCAAATTCTACACTCCTGATACCTAATAGACCATTCATGTTCTAATATTCAAACTCTTTTTGCTCACCATCGGTTAAATATTGACACCATTCACGAGTGATCTGTAAAGTTCTTAGCCATGATTGCTAGAAATAAAATGCTAAGGCTAAATATTATGAGAATTTAGAATTTGGATTTCTAATTATGATGAACCTGAAGAATTTGGGGGCTTTTTATAACCAAAAGTTGACAAAGAAATAGAATTCTATTCGTAGTCTGATTCCCTGAAACCCACGCGCCGCGATAAGTATATTATCGCGCCACGACAAGACCCATCTCGCCACGTCAGCATTGACGCGCCGCGATGGTACCTGATGTCCTACAACGAAATGCGTTTGTACAACTCTTTGATTTGATTCCTAATATGACTCGTACTATTCCATATTACACCCAATTTTTTCCAAACTAAACTTTCCCTTTCCCACCTTATCCCAAATTTCTTACCATCTTTTACCGTGATTAATCCTTGATGATTTGGAATTCTTTTTAGGAATTTCAAAATATTTTTACACTCACTCATTTCAATTTCCCATTTTTCATTTTTTCTTTTGGGAGAAAGTCGGATACCCTCCACAAAAATGACGGAAATTTTTTGCTTTTTTCGAGTTGCATGAGTACAATCACTACATAATGCACATAAGCACATTAAGTCATGTCGTGTCACCATGTCGAATTGAATTTCACATATCGTGTTAAAACACATTGAGTCAGGTTGAGCACATTGAGTCACACATTGTGTTAAGTAACACCAAGTCTTGGGTCAACCTCAAGAAGATTACAAACATGAGAAAAGTCCTATAGTCCAAAACATAGATGCATGTACACTAAATCCCTGGAAGGCGAGGAACCTTTACAGATGATTTGATGAAGAATTGAGGAAGAACGAAGCGAGAAAGCGCGAGCAGCAGCAGCAAAAAGAAAGGGTTTATAAGCTTTGATCCCAACACAGCGCGACAATATCAAACGTGGCGCGGCAAAATTAATGCGTCGCGATAAAGCTGTCCCCGCGCGGTGAAATCTGACATGGCCACGAAATGATCTGTCAGATGATGATCATCTCACTTGAGCCTCGTAATGAGCAAATGATATTTCCTGGAGCCTCGTGATGAGCAATTGATAAAAGAATTATTCTTCAGTAGTTTACCAAAGATATTGATTTGATTGATGGTCGGCCCGATTTACAATCACATTTGATTGATAATCGGCCCAATTACGATCACCTTTGATTAGATATCGGCCCAATTACGATCACATTTGATTGATGATCGGTCTGATGACGATCACATCTTGATTACGTATTGATTGAACACGTTTGAGAAGTGATCGACCCGATTACGATCACATTTGAAAAGTAATTAGCCCGATTACGATCACAATTTTCAAAGATGGTTTGGTAGGACTCTCCAAGCAAGATATAACAATTAGAGGAAGATTTCTACGGAAATCAATTTGAGCTCGGTAAGATCTTGAAGAGTAAGGTTTTACGATAGGTTTTCCAAAGCGTGAGAAACTATCACTTCTAAACCGTGAAGACGAGAAATTTTGAAGACGGCTCAAAGTGAAGTGGTATTCGACAACGCTCCCTGAGAATGTTGAGGTTGTCACCCAATTTGAGAAGATGGCTCGAAGCGTAGCAGTCTTTGACAACGCTCCTTTAAAATGTGGAGGTTTTCAAACAACACAACTTAGATTCAACAAGATGTCACCCAGAGACGTGTGCTTAGCAAACCTAGAAACGCGTTTCTTTTACCTTAACTCCTTTATTTGTAGAACTGACGCTTTCTACAAGTACCGGTGTTAAGAAAATGATTTAGGATCGCAGAACGTTCTGAATCATTCTTCGTCCCTATAGACTTACTTTGACTTTTATTTTCAAAACTTACACTTCTCCAAACTCTGTCAAATTGGGGGCTTCTGTAGACACCTGATTGTGTCTCCTTAAAAACCAAACCTAGTGATGAGTACCTTTCAAGTCTTTGATTAATGAGTTCTATAAAGAGTTGAAGAGTTGAAGACACCTGATGTTCAAGCCCAAAACAAGCCTAGACCCACCTTACCTACGACCCAATTATCATATGAGGGTCTAAATACCATATTTCCAATCCTAAATCATTTAGGAACTTCTAGAAGTCTTTAGAAGTTTCTAATCTATCCTTTTTGAAAAGATAAAGATCAAATGAGTTCGAAGCCGAATAAAATATCTCATATGATAGTCCTTAACCCGTTCAAATTAAAAGGCGTCCGAATATATTTCACAAATCTAATTCTATTAGAAATCAAACTCCGTACAACTTTATTATCTTCAGAAATCATCGTACACAACAGAACCAATGCGACACGTCAGCTTCATCGCGCCACAATGGAGACTGGCGTGCCATGACAATTCTGTTGCCCCGCGTCAAAAAGAGTTCTATTTCGTTCCAAATTCTGATCTTTTTTTTATTGTTCAGACTATCTTTTATCCTTATAAATAAAGGTTGTTTTCCTCATTTCAAATCATCAACAATTACCATCAACAACCATCATAATTCTCATCATACCCAGAATTCTCAATTCCAATGTTCTTAGCCTTAGCCTAAACACATCTTTGATACTCTCTCAAATCAGTCACAATACCTCATTCACGAGATTCGAATACTCTAAGCCATCCTCGACGTTGCCTTCGACCTCGACGTGAAAGGTTGACAGTTCTGAGGGTTTGGTCCTTAATCTATATTTCAATTCATATTTGATTTATTTACTTTATTGATTTGATTTTCTTGAAGTTTACTAACGTGTGTATTGTTTTAATAGAAAGAAGGTTGAGGCATCAAAGTGAGTAATTCAATTACGCTTTTTACTTAATTATTCTTTTGATTTTGGAGTAGAAATCATGTTTAGGATGTTTTATTAATTCCTAGTATCATGTTTTGGATGTTGTTATGATTTCTAGTATCATGTTTAGGATAATGCTTTCGTTATTAGTGACATGCTAGGAGTTGTTTTAAATCCGTTTAGTATCATGCCTAAGATCTTAATATTAACAATATTTTGATGATGTTGTTATTATGATGATTGTTATATTAATCATATGTTGCTTGATTATTCATGATTTATTGTTATTGCTTGATCACACCCCTTTTTTGCAGGCTTAAAGGGAAATTTTACTTGAAATCACGCCTAACAAGATAATTAATAATTTGATTTTGGCTTAACATAACTTTAATTCAAGTGATCACCAGTAATAGATTTGATTGTGCATTAATAATCAACCAACGTAGATTAAATAGGTTTAGGATTAATTTGATGTATGTAGTTGATCGAAAAGCGCACATGAATATCATAAGCATTGATTAGAGGTCTATTTAAGGCGGGTTCAATCTCTTTTAGGTTGGATTCGTACCATCATCCTCGAACATCCAGTCATGGTTCCGGACCACTATGGAGTTAGCGATCTCCGTGATCGTGAATGGGGTGTAATCTTCACACTCGTTAACGGTTTACAAGTTTCTAAAACTTTTTGGCGACTCTTTTATCTCTAGCTTCTTTTTCTTGGAGCGCCTCCATGATTAAAAACTTGAACCACAGTAGGGAGAGAGTTGAAAAATTCCCTACGGTACCGATCATAGTAGGATTTGAATCCACTCACGGATCAAAACCGTTGTAGTTCGGTTAGAAGCCATGTTTTAATAACCAATTCCATTAGGTTTTTAATTTAGGTAGTTGACATAAGCGTCATTTTTGTAAGTGGGATTTTAGTGATGTTTGATGGATTCACTCAAAAAAGTAAAATGAAACACCTTAGTTGACGCAAATCACCTCGATTACTGATTACCTAAAATGTCATTTGAACAACACAATTCAACAGATGTGTCCCAATTGACGACTTTTAGTGGGTCAAGGTATTTTTTGGAGTGAAATGATAAGGGTTCACTATATAATCTCACTTTGGGTTTAAAATCTCTCGAGGGTTATTTTTGAAATCTTTTAAGGGTTATGTGTTTAGGCTAATGGAATTGGCCAAATAAAACACAACACCTGTCAAGGCCTTACTTCCAAATAAAAAGGGAACAATAAACTATTTAATCATATCCGATTGTCAATTAATCCATCGGGGAATTATAATGGGATAAAGGTTTATTTTTAATGGAGATGGATAATTGTGAAAGGAATGGTGTCCTTCCAACAAGTGTATTATTCTGATAGAGGGTTCAAAATTATTACAGAGCTAATTCTTCAGTATGATCAAGTGATCGGAATGCCTAGGTGGAGGCTGCTTCCGATCAGTAATATTAAGGTACAATTAATATTACAACTTAATCTTAACTGAATCCTTCGGGTCGAACCAAATCGAACAACCGATCCGAGACGACGAATTAATCCGAAGGATTTAATGAGTCAACGGAGTTTTACGAATACAGACGTCGGATATCGAGCGTAGGGCGTCGAGACCGAGCGTCGCAAAATCACAAGCAACAAGTATGACCGTAGCCGTAGCATCTCACTGGCCTAGCCATGTGGACTGCTAGGCTAGGCTAGCTCATCGCAAACCTAGGCGCACCATGTGTGTGCTAGGCGGACCATAGTGTGCTAGGCAAGGCATGAGTGCTAGGCGCACTAGGCTGCCCATCGCAGCACCATATGCGTGTGTGCGTGCCTTCGCATGGCACAACAGCACCGCAACATGTGTGGCTGGATGCCTAGGCGCCATCGTAGACCACACGCACCAAGCACAGCCATCGCAGTGCTGGGCACTTGCGTGTGTGAGTGTGCGTGTGTGTGTTGCACCATCGCAGGCCATGCACCATCGCACAACACCATCGCATGCTAGGCCTTGCGTGCGTGAGTGCGCTGGCTGGGCTATGTGTATGCTGACCTAGCTGTGCATAGGCATGCGAGAGGGTGTGCATGTGCCTGGGTGTGCGAGTGCTTGGGAGTGCTTGGGGCCAGCGCCAGTGCAGCAGCTAGCAGCGCCTAGCACTAGCACGCAGCAGCAGCACAAGCATCGCCCAGCACAGCACGCATATGCTGGCTGGGGTGATGCGAGGCTTGCTGGCTGGTGCTAGCTGGCAACCAGCCCAGCACTCTTGGTGGCGGTTTTGTGTGATTGTGGGGACCAAGCAAAGCCTTGGGGAGCAAGGTTATGGTCTCCCCCACCAAACCTTGGGCATCACTCATCACTCTCTAATTATGCCACTTGTTGCATTGTGATTAATTTAATTATTTTTTAATTTAGAATTAAATAAATTGTTGAATTTACCAACCCTCCCACATTGGTGAGAGATTGGAAATCAAGGGTCCATTTCCCTATAAATACCAAGGCATGGGTATTGGGAATGGACACACTTGAGTGGAATTAAAAAGGCAACTCTTGATTTGAGTAAACCTTGAATTCGTAAAACTCTTAGTTTTATTTGTCCGAAACTCGACTAACCTTCGAGGCTTAGGACGCTCGGGTCGGGTTCGAGGGTACGATCCTGTCGGAGGCCTCGTGTTTTCGAGGTTCAAGTAAGAGTTCATTGTTGAGCGAAGCACACGTCAAAGGTATAATCTTTTATCCTTTCTTGTGTTCTAATCATGTTTTGCTTGTTAATTGCATTTATTATGGGGCGGATCTTGGCGGGTTTCATTCCGCGTAGTGTGGGTCACTACGAAACCCTACAGCGGTATCGGAGCCACGCTCCTTTTAATTTTTGCAATTATTGATTAATTAAGGTGTTTTAAAGTAAGATTTAAATTCTGGTGTTGTTTTTCTAATTAGATTAGAAGCTCGTTTTTATTAATTTTAAAACTCGTATTTTTTATCGATTTGGCTGTTGAACCCAGATTTTTGCTCAAAAATAGTGATTTTTGGGTGGAATCGACATTCTAAAACAGATTCATTCCTTTTTAAGCTTTGTCCAGAAGCCAAATTCGAACCAGAAACCCAAGTTTTTGGGGTTTTTTCGTTTCTTCAACGAAAATTTTAAATCTTTTTAAGCCTTGATTAATGCAAGCATTACAAGGTTAGATTAAATGCATTATTGCATCCCTAATCTACTGCTATTTTAATTATCGTTGAGCATAATTATGGAGTTTTAATTAGTGCTTGAGTTGATATGCTATTTTCCACACAAACTTGATTTTTCACAATTATGCAAATAAGTTGCATTAATGTGTGAATGTTTGATGTGAATGTGTAATTTTAAGTTCCCAAGTATGTTAAAGTTCTAATCTTTAAAAGTTTAAATGATTGGAACTCTAACCCTAAATTCCATATTGGACAAAGTTTGGATTTTTCATTTTGGTTGATTAAAATCCATGAAGTTCAAATACTTGTGAGTAAAATTTTTGATTAATCTTCATATTGGAAGATGTAATCTTGGAATTTTACACAAGTATGAAAATTGGAATATTTTTTATCATTAGATGGTTAATTTATTTTTCCAACTCCCATTTGTCAAATCCATTATTAATTTGCATATTGGCTAAATTAATTATGGACATAGCTATTTTAATTTTAAGCATAAAGGAAGACCTAAATTATTTCAAAAATAATATTTTTTGGATGCTTTAGGCTTGTGCACCGTTGAAATTGAATTTATTTAAGTTGGACTTATTTTATTTTCATTTTTTCCTTAAATTAATTCTAAAATAAATTTAGATTAATTTTATGTCACACGTAAATCGGGATTAAAATCCCGAGAAATGGCACGCAAATCAAGGCTAAAACACCTAAGCGCCACCAAGGCTAGCCGGGCTGCCTATCAGCCCACATGTGGCTGCTTATGGTACGCACAGGGGTGTGCCTTGAGGGGCTGCTGTGTGGCATGGGAGTTGCATGCTGCCGTAGTGCTAGGTCCGTGGCTGGGCTGCTGGAGTTTCTTGTGCGTGCTGCTGGGCAGCGAGGCAGCAAGCCCCAGCTAGCCTGCCATACGCTGCCAGGCACCAGCTAGCAAGCTAGCATGCGCAGCATGCGTAGCGAGCTGCTAGTGTTGGCTGGCGCAGCATGCTACGCTGGGCGTGGATGCTGGCACACAGCACAGCAAGCGCAACACATGGGCTGCCTAGCAGCCATGGTGCGCACCCACCAAGAAATTGTGTGGGCTAGTTTGCTTGCTTTTGAGCTATGTAATTTTGTGAAAATTTTGCCGTTTTAAATAATTTATGTAATTATTTTAACGAGGTTAGACCTCGATTTTTCCGGCTTTTGCAAAATTTTGATTTTGACAAATTATGGGTTATGACGACTTAATTAATCGGATTAATTAAGTATGGATGCGGAATTTAGTGGGAGCTTAATTGATTACTTGAGCAATTTGCTTTTAGAAATAATGGATTAAACAACTTTGACTAGTTTTAATTAGGCGCGTTAATCGGATTAACCACCTAAGTTAGTTACTAGTTTTTGCGTGTTTAATTATGTATTTCGTAATATGGATGGGCCATTCACAAATAGTGAATGGGTGAATGAAAGATTGTTTTCAAAACAGGTTATTGAAAAAGGCAACTAGTAGGGCTCGACTAGGATAGAAAATACGGACTGCGTTCCGTTATGTATTTTTGTAAATCTAAATACGGTCTGCGAACCGTTAAGTATTTTTGTACTTTAGATTAATCTTAGTCGTACTAGCTAGTTATTTTATTTTGGCCAAGATGTCTCAAGACGGTGTTTCGATGAAGACAAGCCAAGATGAAGACCCATGGAAATTGAAGATTTCAAGGGGTCATGCTAGTTGCCAAATGCATCAATTTATGCTTTATATATTATTGTTATATATGAATGTTAGATGCATGTCTAGGATTTCATATGTTGCGACGATTAGTTAATTTCACTTAAATCAAACCAACATAGAAACCCTAGGTCCCTTAAAATATTGAGCTAAAATTTGTCATTCCAAGAACAACACTTATCGAACTAATGCGCGTATGTGATGGGCTACGCCAAAGCGAGGCATCACTACTTCCCTAGGAATGTAAGGTATACTAGGTATAAAAGTTGTCTTGGTTAAGCTCAACGATATCAGTAAGGAGTCCTTAGATGTCGTGGCAAAAGAGATAAAATGTCAAGGATGCATCAGATGCGACATTTTATCAAACTGAGAGTAGCTTAGAGCTATTAGTAATTGGATTGCTTACCTTAAGATATTTAATGATTAAGACAAGCTAAAGCATCCTTAACCATTTCTTGATCTTTGGGATCTCGGAATCATTTTATTCTCGCCCAAAAGGGACAAATTTATCAATGCGTGGATAAAATGCTCTATAAGATTGAAAATATGCGTGAACGCTTTTAAATTTTAAATTATTGGTTTATGAATGGTCTTTCGTTTCAAATTCTTTCAATTGTAGAACAATGTCTGCAAGTAACTCAAACAACAACCAATTCTCTTTACGCTCAATTCTCGACAAGGAGAAGTTGAGCGGACCAAACTTTCTTGATTGGCAAAGAAATCTGCGCATTGTACTAATGCAAGAGCAAAAGGAATACGTCCTTGATGAGGAAATGCCCGACGCTCCCAATGAGTAGGTCACTCAGGCTGCCCTTAACCGATGGCAAAGTGCCAATGGGGATGTCAAATGCATCATGCTGGCTACTATGTCTCCGGACCTTCAAAAGACTTTCTTTAAAAGGGAGACGGATTTTGAGATCATTTCTGAGCTTCAGAATATGTTTCAAGAGCAGGCCCGAACTGAAAGGTTCGAAACCACAAGCAGATCCTTGAGAGCAAGCTCAAGAAAGGAGAGCCAGTCAGCCCGCATGTCCTCAAAATGATTGGATTATTTGAGATCATGGAAAGACTTGATGCTGGGTATTCAACCAAGATGGAAATTGACATCATTCTCCACTCGCTTCACAAAGGCTATGATCAGTTCAAGATGAACTATAATATGCATAGCATGGAGAAAACCCTCACTGAGCTTCATGGTATGTTGAAGCAAGCCGAGCAAACCCTCAAGGATGAGGGCAAGCATGACATGCTCATGGTGAGGAAGGGCAAGCCATTCAAACGTCTGGGCAAGAAGAAGAGCTTTAAAGGGAAAAAGAGAAATTTTCTGCCTAAGTCAAACACTGCCAAGGGCAGCAAGGACAAAAGGGTAGCCTCTTCCAAATCCGATTCCGAATGTTTCTACTGCAAGAAGAAGGGACATTGGAAACGGGATTGCCTCAAATTCAAGGAAGATAAGAAGAACGACACCGTTGCTTCTTCATCAGGTATTTTTGTTATAAACTTCAACTTCTCTAGCAAAACATCATGGGTATTAGATACTGGATGTGGCTCACACCTTTGTTCCAATGCTCAGGGACTAAGGATAAATAGGAGGCTAGAGAAGGGAGAGGTCGAGCTTCGGGTCGGCAATGGAGCAAGAATGTCTGTCGTCTCTGTTGGAACTCTGAGTTTGTCATTGCCCTCTGGGCTTATTTTAGAACTTGACAATTGTTATCATGTTCCTAGAGTTACCAAAAACATTATTTCAATATCGGCGTTGGAAGCCAAAGGTTTTGAATTTCGAATTAAGAACAATAGTTGTTCGTTTTATTTCGATAATGTTTTATATGGTAAAGCATATTTAGAAAATGGTCTTTATGTGCTTTCTCTTGACAAACAACTCTATAACATTGATGATACCGCCAGAAAGGCTAAGACCATCGAGTTGAATCAAACCTACTTGTGGCATTGTCGTCTTGGCCATATTAACGTCAAACGCATCAAGAAACTTCTACAAGAAGGTGTTTGACTCATTCGACTTAGAGTCGTTTGAAAATTGCGAAGGATGTCTATTAGGCAAGATGATAAAACAACCATTCTCCAAATTGGGAGAAAGGGCAAGTGACTTATTAGGTCTAATACACACGGATGTATGTGGACCAATGAGTACACCCGCAAGACAAGGTTACCGATATTTCATCACCTTCACCGACGATTTTAGTAGATATGGCTATATCTACTTAATGTTGAATAAATCTGAATCTTTTGAGAAATTCAAAGAATTTCAGAAAGAAGTTGAAAATCAACTTGGCAAGAAAATTAACTTTGATTGGATCGAGGTGGCGAATATTTGAGCCATGAATTCGACGATCACTTGAAAGAAAATGGTATTCTTTTAGAGTTGACACCTCCCGGAACTCCTCAATGGAACGGAGTGTCCGAACGGAGGAATCGAACCTTGTTAGACATGGTTCGATCAATGATGGGTCTTAGTGAACTTCCTATCTTTTTCTGGGGACATGCGCTACAAACCGCGGCACTAACACTGAACCGCGCTCCGTTAAAAGCTGTTGAAAAGACTCCATATGAATTATGGACTAAGAAACATCCTAGGTTTTCTTTTCTCAAGATTTGGGGATGCGAAGCATATGTCAAGCGATTAATTTCGGACAAACTTCACCCCAAATCGGATAAGTGTTTCTTTGTGGGATATCCCAAAGAAACCAAAGGGTATTACTTCTACAATAAATCCGAGAACAAAGTGTTTGTTGCTCGTGATGGTGTCTTTTTGGAGAAGGAACACCTTTCCAAAATGACAAGTGGGAGGAAAATCGAACTCGACGAAGTTCGAGAGGACGAGCAACAATGTCAACCTGATAAAACTGATAATCTAAGTGCTTTGGAGGCAGCTGAGAAGATTGGTCAGAATCTAACAGACAATGTAAATGCTCAACCTATTACCCTTCGTAGGTCACAACGGCAAAGATCTCAACCAGACAAATACCTTGGTATTGTCTTAACCGATGATCAAGACATCATAGTTATGGATGGAGATGAGCCAGCAACATACAAGAAAGCTATGACGAGCCCCGACTCTGCTAAATGGCAAGAGGCCATGAAATCCGAGATGGACTTCATGTCTGAAAATCAAGTTTGGGACTTGGTGAATTTGCCTGAGGGTTACACACCCATTGGTTGCAAATGGATCTTCAAATTGAAGACAGAAAAGGATGGAAATGTATCTATATACAAGGCTAGACTTATGGCAAAAGGTTGTAGACAAATCCACGGGATTGACTATGATGAAACCTTTTCACCGGTTGCAATGCTAAAGTCTGTCCGGATTATTCTAGCGATTGCTGCATATTACGATTATGAAATATGGCAGATGGATGTCAAAACCGCCTTCCTAAATGGGATTTTGGAAGAAACTGTGTATATGACACAACCAGTAGGTTTTATCGATCCGATCAACGCTGGAAAGGTTTGCAAGCTTAAGAAGTCCATTTATGGACTAAAGCAAGCCAGTAGGAGTTAGAATCTGCGATTTGATGAAGCCATCTGCAAGTTTGGTTTTATCAAGAATCCAGATGAATCTTGTGTATACAAGAAGGTAAGTGGGAGTGACATCGCATTCCTAGTCCTATATGTCGATGGCATACTGCTCATTGGAAACAACACAAAATTACTTGAGTCCGTAAAGGGCTGGTTGGGAAAGTGCTTTTTAATGAAGGACCTAGGAGAGGCACAGTACATATTAGCATCAAGATCTACAGGGATAGATCTAAGAGGATGATTGGATTGAGCCAGAGTACTTACATTGATAAATTACTGGCACGATTCAACATGGAGAATTCCAAGAGAGGGCATCTACCCATGTCCCATGGCGTAACTCTCAGCAAGAAACATAGTCCACATACACTTGTTGAGCGAGAGAGAATGGATAAGATTCCATATGCTTTGCTAATTGGGTCGATCATGTATGACATGATATGTACCAGGCCAAATGTATCGTATGCCTTGAGTGTTACGAGCCAATACCAGTCAAACCCAGGAAAGGCGCATTGGACTGCGGCCAAGAATATCCTGAAGTAACTGAAAAGGAACAAGGATAAATTTCTGGTTTATGGTGGCCATAAAGACTTGGTTATTGAAGGTTACACCGATGCTAGCTTCCAGACTAACAGAGACGACTTCAAGTCACAGTCAGGATACATATTCTGTCTGAATGGAGGAGTGTTTAGCTGGAAGAGTGCCAAGCACAACACAACTGCAGACTTTACAACTGAAGCCGAATACTTGGCTGCTTCCGAAGCTGCTAAGGAGGCTGTTTGGATTCGCAAGTTCATCGGTGAACTTGGTGTAGTACCCTCCATCAAGGGTCCGATAGATCTCTACTATGACAACAATGGAGCTATCGCTCAGGCCAGAGAGCCAAGAGAGCACCAGAAGGTCAAACATGTCCAAAGGCAATTTCACATGATAAGGGAATGGAAATCCGAAGGTGAAATCAGAATTTGCAAGATCGGCACGGATGATAATGTGGCCAATCCTTTGACTAAACCTTTGCCTCAAGTGAAACACAACAAGCACATTGAGGCAATGGGAATCAAGCACATCGGAGACTGACTTTGAAATTCCCTGTACATTTGTTTTAATTAAACTGGTTGTTTTAATGTAAGACACTATATTGAAACCATTCATTAATGAAGTAATTAATTTTTGTGCAAAATTATCATTCACTCCATTGCTATTTAATTGTGGTTTAGAATTAAATAATGAGTCCATTCGATTTATGGAAATATTCAAAACAGGGTATCAAGACCATGTCTTGGATAAAGAAACACATGTTAAGTGAACATTGAATATTTAAATCGAAAATTATCCCTAATCGAGGTCATCTAACGGATGGACGATTGATGACCACCAGAGATTAGTGTGTAGTATGATTTACAGCACTGTTTCTTGTGCCGCAAGGACATGATGGTCATAAATCATTTGTACATGTGTCAGTTTGGAACTGCACTGGATCGACCTATGAGAGTACTTTAAGAGATTCAAAATTGTCATAAGCACATTTCTCATTTTAGCTATCGGAACTCGTTTCCTCGACCATGAGTATTGTGAAGTTTTCTTGTTTGAGTACTAGTCTCTTTGATGTTGCCTAACGTCTGCCGTAACTGGGGATCATAACGGGAACACTCAAGAGATTAGGTCCTCTTAGTAAGAGAAGCTTACAATGCAAGACTGGGAATGTCCCCCTATTAACAATAGGGAACATGTCTTTGTTGTTTACAAGGCCGCTTGAAGAGTGAGACTGTGAAAATGCATGGCCGTGCTCAGATGGATTTTAGAAATCATCTGCTTATTGACAGTCGAACTCGGAGATCGAGAAACACTTCTGAACGTAATAAGGATGACGATGAATCTTATCTTATAGTTCACGAAGAGACATTAAGCGACATAGGAAATGGGCTATACACTATATGCACACTTGTCCGGAAGGACAAGTGGGAAATTAAAAGGAATGGTGTCCTTCCAACAAGTGTATTATTCTGATTGAGGGTTCAGAATTATTACAGAGCTAATTCTTCAGTAAGATCAAGTGATCGGAATGCCTAGGTGGAGGCCGCTTCCGATCAGTAATATTAAGGTACAATCAATATTACAGCTTAATCTTAACTGAACCCTTCGGGTCGAACCCAATCGAACAACCGATCCGAGACGACGAATTAATCCGAAGGATTTAATGAGTCGACGGAGTTTTACGAATACAGACGTCGGATATCGAGCCTAGGGCGTCGAGACCGAGCGTCGCAAAATTACAAGCAACAAGTATGAGCGTAGCCGTAGCATCGCACTGGCCTAGCCATGTGGACTGCTAGGCTAGGCTAGCTCATCGCAAACCTAGGCGCACCATGGTGTGCTAGGCGAGGCATGAGTGCTAGGTGTAGGGTTTTGTAGTGACCCGACACTACGCGGAAGGAAACCCCCCAAGACCCGCCCCTTAATTAAAGCAATTAACAAGCATAATAAACTTAATCAAACAAGATTAAGAACAAGAATTATACCTTTGTTGCGTGCTTCGCTCCCGAAGAGCTCTTACTTTAAAATCCCAAAACTACGAGATCTCCAACGGATCGTACCCTCGACCCGACCCGAGCGTCCTAAGTCTTGAAGGTTAGTCAAGACCCGGACAAAACAAAACTATGAGTTTTACGAATCAAAGGTTTACTCTAATTATAAGAGTTGCCTTTTTAATTCCACTCAAGGTTGTGCTTTTCCCAATACCGTGCCTTTGGTATTTATAGGGAAATGCACCCTTGATTTCCAATCTCCCATCAACGTGGGAGAGTTGGTAAAATCAACAATTTTTTTAATTCCAAATTAAATAAATAATCAACTTAATCACATTGCGACAAGTGGCATGATCATGCGCAAAGAAGTAGTGCCCAAGGTTAGGTGGGAAGGGGGGACTATTTGCCTTGATCCCCAAGGCCCTTTTATTTGGTCCCCACAAGCAAGCACAAACCGGCATAAGCAAGGGCTGGCTGGCTGCCAACTAGCGTGCCATCTAGCATCAGTCAGCAGCCTTGCATCCCCAGCCAGGCAGTGCTTGCTTGGTGCTTGGTGATGCTTGGCGCTGGTGCGTGCTAGTGCCATGCGCTGGTGCGTGCTGGTGCTATGCGCTGGTGCGTGCTGGTGCTGGCCCTAGCACTCCCACGCACTGCCTCGCACACATACACACTCCCACACTACGCGCACCCATGCATCCAGCCCCATGCACGGAAGGCCTAGCATGCGTGGTGCTAACGAGCCACGCATGCTGGGCTTGACGCTGCTTGCTAGCACTTCCTCGCATTCACTCGCACATCCATACGCACCAGCCTCGGCCATGCACCACGCACTATGCATGCATCAGCCTCGGCCATGCACCACGCACCACGCATGCGCTAGTGCTTAGCACTAGCTGTGCTTGGTGCGTGCGGTCCTGCCATGCGCGCCCAGCATTATGCTAGGGCTGCGACGGCACCTAGCCATCTTAGGGCACGCATGGTGCGCCTAGAGATGCTGCCTGGGCTGCGATGGTGCCCAGCCACCCTAGGGCACGCATGGTGCGCTTAGAGGTGTTGCCTGGGCTGCGATGGTGTCCATCCACCCTAGGGCACGCATGGTGCGCCTAGAGGTGCTGATTGGGCTGTGATGGGCTGCGATGGTGCGCCTAGCACACCAAGTGTGCTTAGGCTTGCGCCTAGCCATGCTAGGTGCATGCTAGCTCGAACTTGCCTAGCATCCACATGGTTAGACCATTGTGGTGCTACGACTACGCTCGTACTTGTCGCTTGTGATTTTGCGACGCTTGGCCTCGACGCCCTGGGCTCGATATCCGACGTCTGTATTCGTAAAACTCTGTCGACTCATTAAATCCTTTCGGATTAATTCGTCGTCTCGGATCGATGATTCGATTGGGTTCGACCCAAAGGGTTCAGTTAAGATTAAGCTGTAATATCAATTGTACCTTGATATTACTGATCGGAAGCGACCTCCACCTAGGCTTTCTGATCACTTGATCTTACTGAAGTATTAACTCTGTAATAATTGTGAACCCTCTATCGGAAGAATACACTTGTTGGAAGGACGCCATTCCTTTCACTAGGCGCACTAGGCTGCCCATCGCAACACCATGTGCGTGTGTGCGTGCCTTCGCATGGCACAGCAGCACCGCAACATGTGTGGCTGGATGCCTAGGCGCCATCGCAGACCACACGCACCAAGCACAACCATCGCAGTGCTGGGCACTTGTGTGTGTGAGTGTGCGTGTGTGTATCGCACCATCGCAGGCATGCACCATCGCACAACACCATCGCATGCTAGGCCTTGCGTGCGTGAGTGCGCTGGCTGGGCTATGCGTATGCTGGTCTGGCTGTGCGTAGGCATGCGAGTGGGTGTGCATGTTCCTGGGCGTGCGAGTGCCTGGGAGTGCTAGGGGCCAGCGCCAGTGCAGGAGCTAGCAGCGCCTAGCACTAGCATGCAGAAGCAGCACAGGCATCGCCCAGCACGGCATGCATATGCTGGCTGGGGTGATGCGGGGCTTGCTGGCTGGTGCTAGCTGACAGCCAGCCCAGCACTCTTGGTGGTGGTTTTGTGTGATTGTGGGGACCAAGCAAAGCCTTGGGGAGCAAGGCTATGGTCCCCCCCACCAAACCTTGGGCATCACTCATCACTCTCTAATTGTGCCACTTTTTGCATTGTGATTGATTTAATTATTTATTTAATTAAGAATTAAATAAATTGTTGAATTTACCAACCCTCCCACATTGGTGAGAGATTGGAAATCAAGGGTCCATTTCCTTATAAGTACCAAGGCATGGGTATTGGGAATGGACACACTTGAGTGGAATTAAAAAGGCAACTCTTGATTTGAGTAAACCTTGAATTCGTAAAACTCTTAGTTTTATTTGTCCGGGTCTCGACTAACCTTCGAGGCTTAGGACGCTCGGGTCGGGTTCGAGGGTACGATCATGTCGGAGGCCTCGTGTTTTCGAGGTTCAAGTAAGAGCTCATTGTTGAGCGAAGCCCGCGTCAAAGGTATAATCTTTTATCCTTTCTTGTGTTTTAATTATGTTTTGCTTGTTAATTGCATTTATTATGGGGCGGGTCTTGGCGGGTTTTATTCCGCGTAGTGTGGGTCACTACGAAACCCTACAAATTGTTACAACCTTAGACAACAAAATAATTAATCTTAACCTCATGTTTGGAAATGAGGCCATTACCTTATATTAATTATCATTAATCATTTAAACAAACATGAAATGTTATGATTCATTCTTGTGTTACAAAAAAATTTGAAATAAAATATTCACAAAATTATAAAAGATTTTTATTTCTAAAATAGTCTTAAAATAAAATTAAAGTTTCTTAAAACGTCTTTTGTTTCTATAGTCATCTTAATAAAAAATTAAGTTCCTTAAAACTATTTAATTTCTAAAATCATCTTTAGATGATATTAGAATTTAAAAAAAAACTCTTTTATTTCTAAAATTATCTGAAATAAAATTAAAGTTCTTAAAAAAATCTTTTATTTATAAACTCATCTATAGATAAAATTAAGTTTTCTTAAAAATAACACTTAACAATTAAAACTTATAAATTAAAATTACATAATATAGTGTAATGTAGGTTCCATGACACCATTAGTTTCTTAAAATAATTTAATTCTGTTTTAATATTTCTTTTAAAAAAGAATTAAGAGGAAAAAACGTGCCTTTTTTTTTTATAGTTAAGATAGCTTGAACAAAAAAATTCATTAAAATTCATAGAAAAATTGCAAAAGTTATTGTGAAATACGGTTGGAAAGCTCTTGAAAAATCCTATAATTTGAGCTAAATAAAGGGAGCTTATTCAGGACGTAATATATGTTAAATTGGAAAACTTTACGTGGTAAGTTAGTCCTTATTCTTGATCATTCTTTACATAAACTTTTACTTCCTTAGGCCTTTAAACTCACCTTAAAAAGGAAATTATTTTTAATATATATTGTAGACAAACACATGAATGTATTAACCCTTTGTATTTTAATACATTAGACAAATATAAAATACAAATGCTACCAAACCCCCCTTTTTTTTCCATATCCTATTACCTCACCAATAGGTTTGGTTTTCTAATATGGAGTAAAGAAAGATTTAGTGCTAATTTAGCACCTAATATCGCCATTACTCCTATTGGTAACATCACATGGAAACAAACACATTAGTTAGCATTGTAATAATAATTAAGGAAGCTGTTGTAAAAAAAATAAAATAATAATAATTAAGGAAATTGAGAAAGGAAGAAGAATAATATCTTGAGCTAGATGTAGCTATTTTTTAGATAAAACCTTTGGCTTAGCAAGATTAAAGGATGAGATCTCCTTAATTAAAGTGAATTTAGAGAAGGATAAGTGATATTTTTGGAACTTTTGAGATATTAAGATAAACTAGTGAAAAAACAGCTTATGAACTTCTGTTTTTGGATTTTGACTAAAGAAAATAAACTTGAATTAATTCTTGAAAATTAAAGCTAGATCCTAAGAAATAATTTTATTTTTTTTAAAATATGGACTAGGAAAACTTAAGGAGTTCCTCTATTTTTTTTTGTTTAAACAAAGATAAGAAATAACCAGGCCTGTTTATGAGATTTCGGTGGCATGGGGCGAAGACTTAAATTGGGGCCCTAATTCACGTAGAATATCATAAAACAAAATAAAAATTGGGTATGCTAAATAAATTAAAAAAAAGAAAAATTATTATGCATAATAATCTTTAAAAACATCAAATTTCATATAGATAAAACATTGTAATCAAAGCCTAAGCGTTCATATGAAAATATTTCTACGAGCATTTCTAGGAGCAAAGTCACTAATAATAGTTTCTTCATTAATATGTTCTAACATATTTTTCTTGAAATGACAGTAGGCAGTAGCATTTTGATGAAATCATGAAAGTAGCAAACAAACAATTCCCGTTACTCTTGTCGAAGCAATTAGAATATTAGATCAAATGAACCATTCAAGCCAAGTAACCAATCAATCAATTAGATTTTTTTCCCCAAATTTATAATTCTTGATTATCTTGAATGAAAGTAATTGTACAGATTAAGAAAAAATTAATAGAAGAAGAGAAGAGGATTATATATAATTAGATGAATTCCCATTGAAAATTGAAGGGTAAAATTACCGTTTATCATAATCACAAAAGAGAAGGAATTAATTTGACTGAAATTTTAAAGAGATACATTTTGGAAAATAAAATTACCAAAAGGGGATAGAAATAAATTAATGACATTTTTTTTTTGGGTTAATCAAATTATTAGGAAAGTGAATATTTTGGGAGAAAAATTAGGGAGGAAGGAGGTTGAATAGCGAAAATAATGAAATTTGATATTCGAAATGCAATTTTACTGTTGACATGTTCTGTTGTACACGCTTCTTTTTCTTTTTCTTTTTTTTTTCCTTCTTCTTTTTATATAAATATTTATTTTGGGGCCTTGAAATATACTGAAGTTGGGCTTTTGGTCTGGGGGCCCAAGGAGGTTGCCCCACCTGCCCTGGCCTTGCTACGGCCCGGGAAATAACAATAATAATTGAACTTAAAGAAAAATATTTTTTGTGATTTTTTTATAGGAATTAGAGATAATAACAATACTTTAATAAATATAGAAATGGTAGTTTACCTATATGATGTTTTTTTTATAAGCTAATAATTTAAAAATAAAGCTAAATTAGAGAGATTTTAACTAAAGCAAAAGATTAAAGAAGGATTTTTTAGAGAGAATTTTTTGAGAGAGGTTTTGTAGGATTTTTGGCGTGTTGAAATGAGAAAATTAGGGGGATATTTTGGAAAAGAAAAGAGTTAATTTGTAAATAAAAAATAAATAAAGGATAATTAAAGAGTTTAGATTGTAAATATCTAGATTTTGATAATAATGAAAATCTTTTTATTAAATTCTTTTGTTTTATATATAACAAACTAATTAATCTTGTTTTAAGAAACCTTAACTGATAAAATAAAGAAAGCCATAACTAAATTAGACTCTAGTAATCATATAGTAAAAAAAGATCTAAAATGCCATGGTATTACAAAAAGAAAAAATATATATAATCTTGTCATTTCAAAACTCAAAAATACTCATGTGGTATACAATGGCAGAGTACCTAAACCACTTAAGTGATTATTCATGAACCTCTGAATTCATTACACTCACCAAGGTACTGAAACAATACTTATAAAATAAACATCTCCTTAAGATATCAACTCTGAAATCTACTCAAAGGTATAAGGTTACAATACTAGTAGGGCCGGATAAAATATTTTCAGAGCTTATACCTTGACATGTATTCATGAAAAAATTAACTTTTGCCCTTATTAGATCGTACATATAAATTTACAAAAGGACATCTAGTTATACGGCAAAATCTTATAAAGCAAAGGTATTACAAATAATAATGACCCTTTTTTAACAAAGGGGAGGTATCAAGTAATGTAAATTACTTATATATATATATATACTATGTAAAGTCATACAACATTATGCTGACATGGTCAAGGGTAAAATATATTATGTAAAGTCATACAACATAAAGTTGATGTGGTCAAAGGTTAAAAAAAAAAATATTCCTTTAATCGGACAACCTTAAAAGTGTAAACTTTTATCCTGTCTTACTTTATCAAAACACAAATTTATATCTATTAGGGTCGTATTATCTCACTATTAATGACTACGTGTAAAAAAAAAAAAGAAATACAATTATACTCCTTAGTTATTGCTTAGGTTAGAATATAAATTATTTCTCACAGGAATAAAGAGGCAAGATCCCCAATGTACGCTACATCCTCATGCAAAGTACCTTTGGTGGATTTACCACCAAAGAGAACATTATTGCCATTATATTCACACAATCATCATTCCGTGGCCACCAATGAATCACTCACATCCATGTTTTCACCAAGTGATTTTAGATATTAGGTGAGGTAGCCGGTCATGAACTGAAATTTATCAGACCTGATATTAACTGCGGAATAGAAAGACTATATTACTTTAGTCAGCGGCTCGTAGTGGTAAAAAGTGTACATCAAAGGTGGTCCTTTTAGCACTATGACGTGTAGTACTTTTTAAGGGTGACAATCTTTATTGTAGGAAAAGGGGAATGTTTGTCATTTCCCTACTCTTTATTGAGTGCTAGTCTTTGGAGTAGTTGACTTTATAGGTAGGCTGACAAAATTCAAGTATTGTGCACAGGTCGTAAAATTTACTAAATAAATAAAATACTCTAACACTCTAAATGAAAAATACTAATACACTTATCATACTTTGGAGGGTCAAACAATAACACATTGTTCCATAAAACTGACACATTACCTTGGCTAGACAAAATATCGTACTTTTATACTATACGATTGTCATACACATACGTATTAAAATACGGTATAATGTACACACTTTTTACTATAAAAAGAAGATACCCTTGTCCAAATTTCCATTCACCACACATTTCTTATCCCCTTCTACCTTCCTTCTTACCTGAAAAAAAAACAACAACATTAATTTGGCCACCTTCGAAGAAGATATGAGAATGATAAGGGTGTACTTCATGTACATTGTAGGGTTAGTGGTCCTCCTGATGGCTGCATTAATTTACTTACTAATTAACAAGTGAAGTCTAAAATTACTTCGGTGGAGCAGAGCAAAAATGCATGTGGTGTCAGCCGTACTTTGAGTTTTTGTAATTTAGGAGTTTAGAAGTACAACTTGTAACATGCATTTCAGAAATTATGAATAAAAATTATTGTTATTACTCGTGTTTTTTGTTTTAAATAGCTTAAATGATGTAATTAAGTTTATAAAAAAAACATTTTAGCATATAATCGTGTTATTATTACACAATAAAAAAAACCGATTGCAAAATAATTATAATAGTTACAAAAATAACAATTATAATAGTAAAAATAAAAATAATAATATTAATGACATTAATAATAATAATAATAATAATAATAATAATAAGATCAAATTTTGGTGTCTACAGATTGCCCTATATTGATTGAGTTTAAATAAAATGATACTCAATGTTTGAGAAAAGACACAAAATTTTGATTAAATGCATGTTTTTTTTTGAAAAGAAAGAAAATCCCAATTGATTTTCAATTAATTGCAACTTAAAGCTGGCTTGGGTGCAGTTGAAAAACTGGCTTAAAAAGAGAGTGAAATTCTCAATAAATTGTGTTGAAGCTTAAGTGTTTTGATGATGATGAATAAAAGCAAACTTCAATTAATACGATTTCTCTAAGTGTTTGATTATAATAGGTGAAGTTAACTTTGGAAGTGGAAGAGTAACCTATCTAAGAAGACTCAAGGAGATCTAAAGGAAAGTTAAAGAAATTGGAAGAAGAGTTCCTCACTGGAACTATCTGTGATCCCTAACAAGAACACGAAGAGAAGTTCCCTAACAGGAGCTTAACAGCAAGCTGAGATGATTAGCTTGGATTGCGTTGAAGACAGCAAGTTCCATAAGAACTTGGCTCGCGAGTTCCAGCAAGGAGCTGGAGAATAGAAGACGACAATAACTTAGTCCTGGTCTGCGTGAAGCCCAAGTATCCTTAAGTTACAACGTTTGATGAAACGATCTAGCTTTAGAATAAAATTGTTTTGTTAAGTTCATTCTTCTAAGGATTGTTGTAAATATGTTAAGGTTAGTTTATGCATGGAATCTATTAGAGGCGTGGCAAAGCTTGGCAAGCTATTAAATATGGAAAGTTTATAAAAGATATAATTTTATGAAAAGATTTTCAAGAGATTTTATCTTATACAATCCGGTTTTACAAGATATTATTCTTTTCTAAAATTATATCTTTGTTATGTTTTCCAAAAGATTTTCTTCTAAAGATTTATTTAACTGTTGTGATTATGAAAACGGTAGTTTATTAATTTCTATCTTTTGAAAACCCTACTTTACATATGAGTACAACTTGTATATAAAGAAGAATTCATAATTTGCACAACTTGTGAGCTTATGCGTGAAAAATATGAAGAGAACGAAAAGTGTAAGTTTGCCAAGTCTAAACTTTGTCATTTTAGTCTCGGATTTCATGTGTAGATTTCATATCACATATTAGAGTCAAAGGTTTGTATCGTTTTGGTATTGGGGTGAGTGTTTAGCATATTGCATACAGATTGTAAGCTTCAAGGTTGAAGCTGAGTGTGTGAGTACTCCTGGAGTGCTGAGTGAATCTAAGTTAGGGACTTAGGTTGGGTAGAATAGGGTTCTACTATGTAGCAAGTTCAGTTTGGAACTTGTGAGTAAAGGTTTGTGCTTAATAGGTTGTAACTAGGTATGTTTCCCTATTATAGTGGATTGGTTTTCTTTGAAATCCCTTGGAGGAGGGTCAAGGTTTTACTTCTAGTTGCGCCTTGGAAGGTTTTCTCGTAAAATCGTGCGTGCATTGCAAGTTCCTTTATTATTCTGTTTTAATTCCGTAAAAGTAGTCACTAAGAAATCACTCACAGTTCACCCCCCTCTCGTAGAGTTCATCTCAACTAACAAATTGCAACACACATGTTGGCTTAGGTGCGGTTGAAAAACTGGCTTAAAAAGAGAGTGAAATTCTCACTCAATTACAACACAAATGTTGGCTTGGGTGCAGTTGAAAAACTGGCTTAAAAAGAGAGTGAAATTCACACTCAATTGCAACATAAATGTAGGCTTGGGTGCAATTGAAAAACTGCCTAAAAAAAGAGAGTGGAATTCTCCTCAATTGCAACGTAAATGTTGGCTTGGGTGCAGTTGAAAACTAGCTTAACCTTGTACCAATCAAACACTGGTTTTAGAAGAAAACTCCCATATGTCTAAATTTAGATGGATGTTTATTGGATTCTCCATGGAAAAGATCTCTTGTTTCAGGTGAAGAGAATAAGTCCTGAAAGGGGCGGTAGAAGATATTTCTCCACCTCGTATTTCTCCTTATACTAGTGTCTTTACCAAAACCATCACTCCCCTTCTGTATATTCAACCTCGATATGATATGATTCATGCTGCTGTTAAATTTTGGGATGAAGAACGCCATGTTTTCCGTTTCGGAGAGACAGAAATGACCCCTCTGCTAGAGGAAGTGGAGGGCTTATTAGGTCTCTCTAAACGAGGTCGTGTGATTAATCCTGCTGACCCAAGAGGAACTGATGCAGTTATGAAGGACTTACTAGGCATACCATGTAATATGGTAAGCAATTATCGCCTGCTTGATATTTTAATGCTAGAGAATTTTCTTGAAAATTTTTCATTATCTCATTAGGGATTTCCTACAACAAAAATTTCCAATGGTGTCAAGAAAAGGCTTACATCCTCTTATGGCTTGGCTTTGTCTTACTCAAAGAATCATTATTTTTTTTCCATGTTCACTGCCTTTGCTTGTTGTCATAAAGTGAGGCAGGGAACCGTTTAGGACCTCTCATTCTAGGCGAGCTCATGATGGGGATTGACTATTTGAAGCAAAACCCTGGGGATTTTGTCAAAGGATTTCCAATTATGCTTCAACTTTGGATATGTGAGAAATTCAAGCTATCTTGGCTTCCTACTTGAATTCCTTACCAAACCCGACATATTCTAGAAAGAGGTTTTTTTTTCCTATATTCCGTCAATGTTGCAACGACGGTGCATGGACAAATCTTTTTGCCGAAGAAGATGTGGAATGGGTTATTTCATTTCTCAATATAAGTTCCATAACAATTAGCACTAGCAGGTGCAGAGGGGTTTAACTTTCGGGATTGTGTCGTGTCACTTTCTACCTTCCTTGCAGATGTTTGAGGCAAGCAGGCCAACTTCAACGACTCCTTGAACTCCATGAGCTTCCAGTGTTACCTTACACTACAACATGGTTGTTGGAGGACCCTGAGGATGATGCTTGAACAAATTCTTACAAGGGTTTTTCCTATTATATTTTAGCTTTTGTACTCGTATTTCCCTTGCGTGTGTGTTGTTTTTTTTTAATTCCGAAAAAGAAAGAAATATCCAAAGGCATTGGGTTTTTTTTCCTAAATGTGGCCAGGGTCGTTGTTTTTATGGTTAAAAAAAAAGTAATCGTAATCTCGCCAAAGAGCGAGGGAGTTTATGTTATGTTTGAATGAAATAAAATTTCTTGTTTGTTTGTTGTAATCATATTTTGTTAGATATCGAGTTGATCATGATCTTTTAATAATAATGAATTTTTCTATATGACTCTTAGGCACGGAATTCAAACATGAATGAAATCTAAATCTAACATGATACACATATGCCTATCCAAAACCAGTAGGAGATTCGCGTTTTTTTTCTTTTATTTTGCGAATCTCGCAAATGTAGCATTGTATCGATGAAAATCAAGCATAATACTTTTTTAATTGATCAAGGTTGGTGAAATGAATGAACTCATTTCCATCAAGATCCATCAATTTTACAGCTCCTGCTGGGGTAAGGTGTTTAATCAGAAATGGACCTGACTAGTTTAGCTTGAATTTTCCACGTGGATCATGAATTGGTGCCTGATTTTCTTTAAGTGCCAAGTCTCCTTCTTGAATATTCCTTTCTTTGACCTTTTTATTAAAATCCCGAGCAATGCGTCTTTGATAGAGTTGAATATTATGAAGGGCTTGTAACCTTTGTTCACTTGCTAGGGAAAGTTCATCGTATCGATCTTTAAACCATTGTTATTCAAATATCTCACTTTCATTCATTACGCAAAGCGATAGAATTTCTGTCTCGATTGGAAGAAGTGGGTCCATTCCATATACCAAAGAATACGGAGTAGTCCCAGTTGGTGTTCGAATGGATATTCTATACCCCCAAAGTGCATATGGAAGTTTATCGGGCCATTCTCTAGCTTTATCTATCATCTTGGCGATTATCATCTTGATGGTTTTGTTAACTACTTCAATAGCTCCATTGGTTTGAGGATGATATGGCGATGATTGGTGATGCCTGATTTTGTACTTTTCAAAGGTCTCTTTAAGATGTCCTTCCAATTGCGAACCATTGTCAGAGATAATTTCAAAAGGTACTACCCCATACTGCATATGATGCTATTGATCACAAATTTTGAGACTTGTTTTGCCCTTAGTTTTGAATATGATGATGCCTCCACCCATTTCGAAAAATAGTCAACAACCACCAAAATATATTGATGCCCGTTCGAAGCTTTGGGATGTATTTTCCCAATGATATCTATGCCCTAACTGGAAAAGGGCCATGGTGAAGTAAAATTATTCAAACTACGGCGACATATGATTAAGATTTGCAAATATCTGACATTTTTTGCATGTTTGTACAAATTTGATACAATTACTTTTTAAGGTGGTCCAATAATATCTTGCTCGAAGAATTTTCCGAGCAAGCATCCTTCCATTCACATTAGGTCCACATTCTCCCCCATGCAATTCTTTCATAATCCTTTGTGTCTGTTCCCCATCAATGCATAATTACAGGTTTCCATCAAAACTTTTATGATACAACAAACCTTTTAATGTCGTGAAATGAGAAGCTAGCCTTCGAATAGCTAACTGATCTTTCTTGTGGCTTCCCTTAGGATATTCCCCATGGATTGAATACTTCTTAATATTAGTATACCAAGTATCCTCATTATCTTCCTGAATAGAGCAATTTTTGGTTCAAAATTAACCACCAAAATTTCTTTTTCTGCAATCGTTACCGATTGTACCTTTATATCATCATCCCAATTCAAATTCACCGCAAGATTTTCCAAAGCATCGGTGAAGCTATTATGCTCAAGGGGGAGATGCTAGAACTCTATTTCTTCAAAATATGGGATAAATTGCTGAAGATACTCCGTGTTCATTTGCAACCTTTTGTCCCGAACTTTCTAAGCTCCAATTATTTAGGAAATTATGAGATAAGAATCACCATATACCGTGAGATGTTTTGCACCAGCTGCTAAAGCAACTTTAATTATGTAAATGCAAGCTTCATATTCAGCTGTGTTATTCGTCATTGGGAAACTAAGTTTTATAGCGAATGGGATATGTACTCCATAGGGATCAATTACTAATACTCCTGCACCATTGCCCCTTCTGTTGAAGGCTCCGTCAAAGTACATTTTCCAGTATGACGTACTAAGATAGAAAATATGGTCATCTGGAAAATCATCATCAAATTCATCACTTGATATAGGTCCATTAGCTAAAGCTTCAGATATAGCCCTTCCTTTGACAGACTTTTGGTTCACGCATTGAATGTCAAATGCTGACAATATTGCATGCCACCTTGCTATTCTTTCCCTTAAGATCGGTATCTCAAAGATATACTTGATTGATTCTAACCTTGAAACTAGATAAGTAGTATGTGCTTGTAGATAATGTCGAAGCTTCTTTGTTGCGTAAATAAGGGCAATGCAAGCTATCTCTAAAGGATTATATCTAATTTCATACTCAAGGAACTTTTCGCTTAGGTAGAATATAGCTATTTCCTTCTTGGTACCCTCTTGGTATTGTGCCAAAAGAGCTTCCATGGCCGTTTCCGTGATAGTAAGATATAATATTACGGGCTGCCCCGATTTTGGCGGCATTAAAACTGGAGGATTGGAGAGGTATTCTTTCATTGAATCGAATGAAGCCTGACATTCATCATTCCATTTTGTAGGAATATTTTTCTTAAATAGCTTAAATATAGGTTCACACTAAGTTAATAATTGAGATATGAACCTACTAATATATTTGATTCTACCAAGAAATCCTAGAATCTCTTTTTCTGTTCTTGGTGGGGGAAGCTCTTGTATATCCTTTACCTTGTCAGACTACCTTAATTCCGTCTTAACCCACAACAAAACCCAAAAGCTTTCCCGAAGTTACTCCGAATACACATTTTTGAGGATTTAACCTTAGATTGTATTTTCTAATTCTGTCAAAAAGTGATTTAGAGCATCGATGTGTGTCTCACGATCATGACTTTTGACAATCATGTCGTCAACATAGACCTCTATGATATCATGGATGAGATCATGCAAAATTGTCGTTGCAGCCTGTTGATAGGTGGCCCCAGCATTCTTTAATCCGAAGCGCATTTATCTATAACAAAAGGTCCCCCATGGGGTGATAAAAGAAGTTTTCGACATATCCTCTTTTGACATGAGTATCTGGTTGTATCTTGAGAATCCGTCCATGAATGAGAACATGGCGTGTCCGGTAATACTGTTATCAACCAGAACATCAATGTGGGGCAACAAAAAATAGTCTTTTGGTGATGTTGAATTCAAATCCCAAAAATCAATGCACACTCTAACCCTTCTGTTTAGGGTAAAAATTACCCATGACAAATGGACCAATCCGGACCTGCCACGTGTCCACCACGTGGGTCAATCAGCGTCCGCCACTTGTCACCCTAAGAGGTCCAACATGGACTAATCAGGCCACGCCACGTGGCCTCCCATATGCTAAATAGGCAAAATGGCCACCAAGGCCCAAAGTCCGAGAGAAGCCCAATTTGCCCTGGTTAACCTAAACCTAGGATTGACACGCTTCTCAAGACTATAAATACTTAATTAATCCTCATTAAAGGGGATTCAATAATTGATGACTCTCACCTAGAGAAGTCTAAACACATTGATCACTCCTCCCCTAGAGGAACCAGATCTCCCACCTTTACTTTCCGCATTTATTACTCCTCAAACAAGTACTAACTTGACCGTGGAGGCGGAGCTCCCACCTCAAGGAGTCTCCGTTGTTTTGTAGGTACAGGCGCAAGGATACCAGTCCTGGAATTGTAACTCTCCCGCAGGACATCAAAAAACCCCGAAACATTTTGGCGCCGTCTGTGGGGAGAGTACTTTCGAGATGGTATCACAGTCTGTACCGCTTCTAAGAGAGAAGCGTTCCATGGACGACCCCCTGGTCCAGTCAGACTAGGATACCGACGAAGAATATGAAGTTGAGACTCACACGGTCCCTGACGGGTCCCTTAGAGCTCGACGCACCCGTCCCATCGAAAGGAGGGAACAGGGAGACTGCCTGGCTAAATCTAGTAAACCAGCCGGCCCGCCGCCTGATCATCAACAGGCGGCCGAGGGATCTGCCCCTATAATCAGGAATGAACTCATGGCCCTCATGAGTAGTTTCAAAGGAGAGATCCAAGACTTGATCAATAGAAGGGTGCCTGTTCCTGCAAAGGAACAGTCGGCCAGAAGACCCTCCCAATCTAGGAGGAAGAAACCTGCAAAGGATCGGGAGGTGACTCCTCACCCTAGACCTAAGGGGAGAGAGGCGCCAGTGATCGACCTAACAAAGTACCGCTTCCCTTCTCTAGGGAAGAGGAAGCCCATCCGCCTTATTCAACTGGATGGATCAAGGAAAACATACTCTGATGCTCGAATGATAATCGAGCAAAAGAAGAATCACCAACTGTTAGAGTCGACCACTACTACCGATTTTCAAGACAGTCTTCATAATACCTCCATGAGGTATACCCAATCAAATTACGAGAGCCAGATAGGCGGCACCTCCCGTCGGTCTGGATCCCATAAAAACTAGTCCGCCCCGCATGTGCCACAAACGCCATACGGCCGAATAACAGGAGTCGGATGGTCAAGCTTGTAGGCTATTATTATTATCAAATCATTATTATGATTTTGAATTAAAAAAAAAAAGGGCGACTTGTTTCTTTAAATCTGTTGAGTGGGGCTGTGCTACTTGCAACGAAAGCCAACTAATTTCACACTCCAATACACCATAAACGCCATCATTAATTCCCAAGTATTTGCTATGCTTTATGAGATGGTCCACTCAATTTGGGGATGATGTCAGGCGGCAAAGCTCCACTAGTTTATTAACTATTTTATTAATTAGTGGAACAAGCTTGTCCATTATCTATTCGTCTTTCATTTTCTATATAGAGAAGCTAGCTTACTTGCATTATGAGAAAAGACAAGTGTAAAGTTAGATGGGAAAGAAACTCACTTGTGTATCCTAAGCGGCACCTAGGCATCGTTCCTCAAGCTATCAAGCAAGAGGCAGCCAGCCATGTTAAAGCAGCCGACCTTCACAACAAACGCAACAAGTATACGTATAGCTTGGTTGGTTAAATTTAAAGGACTAGCATCAAGTGTACGTATAGCATCAAGTATAAGGTGTTTGACAACACGGCCGCAAAACAGCCAGCCTAATCCGAGCCATCAAACAGCCGGTGATAAATGAGGATAGCCTTGAGAAAGCTAGATGAATTTGAAGAAATGGTGTTTGTGTAACACTCCTAAAGTCGATTGCGGTACGACGCTAACAAACAAGTCCTCGTAACCATGAAAGAAGCCGGCATGCTCCACATGTAACCTCAAGCTAAGTGATTCTTGAATCTTGAAGTATCATGGGCAAACAGCAGAATATCAAACGACACTCCAAGAACAAGCGACTCTAAATGCCGAGTCGAATGAGTTCGTGTGTATGTACAAAGTGGGCGGCTAGGAGGCTGTATGTATGTAGGGGAAGCACTGTACCACCGGCTGTTAAGCCATCAAGAGAAGCTAACAAACCCCTCTTTCTCTCATACAAGCAGCAGCATCATACCATCAATAACCATTATGGTGATTAATACAAGCGACAAGCGTATGATTGAGTGTGTACCGTTCACACTTAGTGTATGAAGACCATCTAGATATGGAGATGGGCGAGTAAACTCACCTTGTGGGAGCAGCCGGATGCCGACACTCTTTAATGAACAGCGGCTAATATATAATTGGCAAGAACGCTATGAGGACAGCCGACACATCATGGCAAAATAAACCGGCCTTATCACCAATTGTATCACTTGCCTAGCTTACCAACTAAATTGCTGAGAGCCGATGGCGTTCAGCCCAGCCCCAGCCAGGCGCATGTGTTAAGTACACCGACTCACCTAAAACAGTCGGCACTTGGTTGAAAAGGCATGAGATCAAACTCAAACTCAAGTAAAATGCAAGTAAAATGTTGAACTCAAACTCTCGGTTGCCGGCTGCGCACCTTGGTTATTAATGGTGTCCGAAATCGTTTAACACCAAAAAGTTCCTTGTTTGAGAATGTGCAAGACGATATCTCAATGTCGAACTTCAAGCTAGCTCTAATAAAGCAGAATGAAGTTCAATGTCGAACTGCAAGACGAGAACGAGAGAATGTTATGCATGGCTGGATACGCAAGATGGGTATGGACGCCTGAATTTGAGAAGTCGTTTGTAAATTTTCAGAATAGGCGGCCCTCGTTGCCAGTCCATCATTGAGGCGCCAACACAAGCCAAGTCGGCCTTAGGCTACAGCCGACATTAGTGGTTGAGCACAGAGATGCACCTAGCTAGTCAAGCCTTTGGCTGTTTAACTACACCTAGTGTCCTCGCTAAACTAATGAAAGCAGGCGTCAAAATACAAGGCTCCCAACTGCCTCAATACAACCAGCTTTATGACACCTATGCTTGAACAACCGGCTCCTAGGCATCGTTCCTCAAAGCTAGCAGGCGGCAGCCGGCCCCAACCCAGCCACTAAGCACCCGGCCTGCCAGCTCTAAACAGCCGGCTGTTACACGAAAGAAATTATCATCAAGAAAATTATCATGGGTACGAGTACAACTAGCATCATTATGCTAAGCCCAACATCATCATGATCATGCATCGTGATTTTGAAGCTGAGAAGATTGGATGTCTTGCCAAATGAAAGCAAGCGGCATGCCGAATGTCTGGTGGTATGATTATCATGGTTTCGTAGCCTTGGTTTAGGCGACCTCAATCATTATTATGATTTAAAAAAAAAAAATTAAAAAAAAAGTATAAGATGCCCTAAAAAATGTTGCCTAAGGTTATTAAACCCGGCAGCATAGGCGGCACTCTATTGAAGACCGTCTTTCTTCGTGGATTACCTCCACTTGTTTGCATGACAGTCTATCAGGCAAGAAAAGCGGCATGAATAGTAGCCGACCCCATATACAATGAAGTCTCGTAGCTATGAAAGCAGCCGACTCTCATTAATAACACCATCCATCCTTTATGGAAGGGAACTAGGTGATCCATCTGCTCTAACACTTGAAATGATTTCAATACTTGATACTGATTCAGAGGGGCATGCCACTTGTACCTTTACAGTTGGCTACTCTCCATTGAGTATTTTACTCTTATCTTTAGAGGGGCATGCCGCCTGTACCTTTACAGTCGGCTACTCTCCATTGAGTATTTTACTCTTATCTTCAGAGGGGCATGCCGCCTGTACCTTTACAGTTGGCTACTCTCCATTGAGTATTTTACTCTTTATCTTAAAAGGGGCATGCCGCCTGTACCTTTATGGTCGGCTACTCTCCATTGGTTATTTTACTCCACCAGAGGGGCATGCCGTCTAGACATACAGTCGGCCACTCTCCATAGAAGAGGGACGGCTGTTTCCAAAACAGACAACCACCCCCTTATACTTAGCTAAAAAAGATTAGGGCCAGGCCGACCATGTGCCTAAACAAGCGGCTGCCCTCTTCTTACTTAGCACCTACGTTCGCCAAGAACTAACCAAGGCCACAGGCCCGATGATCAGCCCAGGCGCCAGGCCGACTGATCCTCCCTTAAAATTAAACTAATACGACCTGTCCCAACATAATAGCAGGCGTCCGGCGGCATCCCTCCGGATGAAATTCGTCGCAGAGAGCAGCTCCCTTTTGGGTGGAACATTGCTCTATAAACTAAGTACACGACACCTAGACGACTGTCCCCAAGGACAACCACGTAGCCGTTTTTGAGACAAGGATAACTCTATCACTCACCAAACCAGTGGTAGCAGTTGACATCTGAGTCGGATGACCCCCTGCATTACTTGGGATAAATGCAGGGGGTACCTCTTGAGTTAATAGCCAACAAACATTGGCGAATCAAAAGGTTCAGCCGGCCTCCGCCGCCTGGTACCTTTACTACTCAAGCAGGAGTGACGGCGACTGAGTAACACCAAAGTCAACTCATAGGCACTCCGTCAAACTTGGTATGGAAGCTAAAAGGTTTGAGTAGACCGCCTGTTTTTTGGCAAACAGGGGCACTCAAACCCCTATTCCTACTAGGTAACCACTCCTTGGGTTAATAGCCAACAAACATTGGCGAATCAAGGGGATCAGCCGGCCTCCGCCGCCTGGTACCTCTACTACTGAAGCTAGAGTGTGACGGAGACTGAGTAACTCCCATGTTAACTCATAGTCACTCTCTTAAACTTAGTATAGAGCCTAAAAGGTATGAGTCGCCCGCCTGTTTTTAGCAAACAGGGGCTCTCAACCACTACTCCTGCTAGGTTAACAACCTTTGAGTTAATAGCCAAGAAAAACTTGGCGAATCAAGGGGACTATCCGGCCCCCGCCGCCTGGCTTCCCTACTACTCAAACAAAAGAGGCCAATGGCCGAATAATCTTAAATGCTTACCCCTTGTGCAATAGTTGACAGTCCACCTGATCAGGGGCTATCTGCATAGTGGGGCAAAGAATCGGCATCTGTCTAGTTCGGCGGCAATCATTATTATGATTGATTAACCTTGAAAATGTCATACCGCCCAAGGTATCAAAATTTTCGAAGTTAATCAAGTCCATCTCCCATTAGAACTAGACAAGATGTCGACCTAGCAAAGCTTCGAGGGTCTAACTTTCGAAAGGAGAAATCCCTCCTGGAAAGAGAAATTACTCCTTCTGAGGGACAAATGTTTAGGGTAAAAATTACCCATGACAAATGGACCAATCCGGACCTGCCACGTGTCCACCACGTGGGCCAATCAGCGTCCGCCACTTGTCACCCTAAGAGGTCCAACATGGACTAATCAGGCCACGCCACGTGGCCTCCCATATGCCAAATAGGCAAAATGGCCACCAAGGCCCAAAGTCCGAGAGAAGCCCAATTTGCCCTAGTTAACCTAAACCTAGGATTGACACGCTTCTCAAGACTATAAATACTTAATTAATCCTCATTAAAGGGGATTCAGCAATTGATGACTCTCACCTAGAGAAGTCTAAACACATTGATCACTCCTCCCCTAGAGGAACCAGATCTCCCACCTTTACTTTCCGCATTTATTACTCCTCAAACAAGTACTAACTTGACCGTTGGAGGTGGAGCTCCCACCTCAAGGAGTCTCCGTTGTTTTTCCGGTACAGGCGCAAGGATACCAGTCCTGGAATTGTAACTCTCCCGCAGGACATCAAAAAACCCCGAAACACCTTCCATCTTTCTTGGGCACTACCACCACATTCGCTAGCCATTCCGGATGCTTGATCGGTTTAATGAAGTTGGCAACAAGTTGCTTTTGAATTTCTTCTTTAACTTTGAGACTAACTTTCGGTTTCATTCTACGAAGCTTTTGTTTCTTTGGCTTACCATTGGGGTAGAGAGGTATACGATGTTCATTAATATCACGTTCGACACCAGACATATCAGCATAAGACCATGCAAACACATCCACATATTCTTTAAGTAAAATAATGAATGCATTTTGTTCATCAAGGGAAAGGGAAGATCCTATTTTTACTTCTTTTACATCATTTTTCGTACCTATGTTTACAGTTATAGACTCTTCCATGGGTGTCATGCATGATTTAGATTCATTGAAAAACTCATTATGAAAGGAATGGTGTCCTTCGAACAAGTGTATCATTCTGATAGAGGGTTCGAAATTAATTAGGAAAGCTAATTATTTAGTGAGGTCAAGTGATCGAAATGCCTAGCAGAAGGCCGCTTCCAATCAGTTTTATTAATGTACAATTAATATTACACCTTACTCTTGACAGAACCCTTCGGGTCACAGCCAATTGTGTAACCGAACCAAAGAGACGAATTAATTAGAAGGATTAAATAAGTCGGTAGAGATTTTATGAACTAAGACGTCGGATTCCAAGCTTACATCGTCGAAGCTAAGCGTTGAAAGTCGAGTCGAATATAGGAATCAACAAGACGGAAAAATCTGTTAAACAACAAGTCAACGCGCATGAAAATCCTAGCCTCGATATGGCTTAGCAAATAGAAGGCTAGGTGGGATAGCATGGCAAGCCGGACTCCTTGTCGCAAGCCCAGCATGCATCACATGCACTAGCTGGGTGATCTGGTCGAGCAGCTATGCGGGCAAGGCTTGCCATCATGGCCGAGCATACAAGCGTGGAGGTGCGTTAGCAAGGCCAACAGCCAGCAAGGCGTGCTGGGCGTCGCTGGCAGCAACACACATCGCACTAGCCCGCGTTGCGTGCGAGGCTTGCTGGCTGGGTTGCGCGCGTGTGCGGGTTTGCTGGCAGGCCCAGCCAAGCACCATGCCGCAAGAAAGGTGTGCCTTGGTGCACAAGGCTAGGTGCGAGGTTGCGCCACATGGTTGGTGCTTGCTATTTGCTTGGGGAGCAAGGGAAGGTGGTCCTTCCCTTTGTGGTCCTCACCTACTCCCTTTCTCTCCTTTTGCCACTTGTTAATTGGTGATTGTTTTGCAATTAATTTAGAATTAAATTAATTCTTTATTTTGGCATTTTACCTACTATCCCACATTAAATGATGATGGGAATTCTTGGGAACAATTCCTTATAAATACCAATCATTGGGTATTGGGATTTTTACTTGAGTTGGTGAACTCTAAGGGATTTCCAAAAGCGAGAAAACCTTAGTTCGTAAACTCTAAGTATTTTTTGGTCTAGCCCCATCTAAGCTACGGGGTAAGGGCCGGTTCCGGTTCGGTGAGCAAGGGTGTGAGTCGTCGGAGGTTTCGTACTTGCGGAGCTTGAAGCTTTCAAGTCCGAGCTCATTGAGTGAGAGAAGCACGCGTCTAGGGTGAGTTTCTTTCTCTCTCTTCTCTTTATGTGTTCGTGTTTAGTTCATTAGCATTCTTTTATTTATGTTGTAATTATTATGCATGCGATCCGGTTTTCGGGTTTTGTTTCCGTGATGTGTCGGACAACGCAAAACCTAATAGCGGTATAAGAGCCTCTTGCATTTTATTTTTTCTGTTAAAAAATTAATTAAGGTGATCTAAATGGATTTAGATTTCTGGTTTAGCATCCTTACTAGATTAGGACCTCGTTTTAATTAGATTAAAATTGTATTGAGGCTAATTTTCGCTTACAAACCCCGATTTCGACTCAAAAATAGTGAATTTTAGGTGGAATTGACGTTCTAAATCATTCTTTACCCATAAATTGGTAAAAATGACCTTCCAGAAGCCAAAATCCACCCAGAAAGTGGTTTATTAGGGGTTTTTCTTTTCAAACGAAAAGTTTAAATCATTAAACCTTTATTAATTATGGCATGCAATTGTTGGATTATGTCTTTGATTATACCATTAATCTTTTGCAATTTTACCTTATTAAGCATGTTTATGAAGTCATATTGGTGCTTAATTTGGTGAGCTCTTAATTTCACATAAACCTGAAATTTCACATTTTTGCAAATTAATTGCTTGGAGTGTGAAAGTTTTTGGTGAATATGATTTTTGAAGCCCCTTAAATGTTAAAGATTCAATCTTAAATTGTTTATTTGGTTGGATCTTAACTTGCTAAAATCCATAATGAACTAATTTTTGGTTTAATCATTTTGGAAGTTGATTAAAATCTTAAATGTTCATACTTGTGCTTGAAATATTATTGTTCTTCATATTGGAAGGTTACAATATTCAAATGTGCATAAGTAAGTGTTGGATAAATTTAATTAAGTTGGACTTGTTTTATTTTCAATATTGCTCAACATTAGTTCTAAAATCAATTTATAATTAATTTTTATGTCATAAAAATTATAAATGGGGGTGCAACACGAGGAATTAAAATCTCGAAGCACAACAAGCGCAAAATCGAAGCCGATGCTTCGAGAACCTAGGCTCAGCTAGCAAGGCTGCTTGCTGTAGCCCACATGTTGCTGCCGAGCCAAGGCATGTGCGAGGGAGTGTGTGTGTGGTGCGCGGGCTGCGACTTCCAAGCAGCGCCCAACCAGCAAGGCAGGGCTGCCTAGTAGCGCCTGCGGCCAGCACTAGCATGCACGCCAGCATGCTGCTAGCACCAGCGACACGCAAGCATGCTAGGCATGCTGCGACGCTACCAATGCTAGCAGGCGCATGGCGCGCTGTTGTGACTGTGCGACCAGCATCCGCGCGCATGATCTCTAGACTTGGGTGCCTAGTCAACCTAACCTCATGGCTTGGATGCTAGCCACTCGGTCGTTTGGGGGTTTATTATTTTGGGTTTATCAGGTTAATTAATTTTAATTGGATTAATTTTAATTAAGTTGAATGTGGAATTTAGTGGGAGCTTCATTAATCGTTTTGAGCTATTAACATTGCGTTAATTAACATAATTGGATAATTACTTTGACTAGTTTTGATTAGGCGCGTCAATTGGATTAACCACCTAAATTAGTTACTAGTTTACGCTCGTTTTGCATTGTTGCTTGACTTACTTTGTAAAATGTATGGGCCATTCACTTTAGTGAATGGATGAATGGAATTGATGTTCTAGTGTAGGTTTTACAAAATGGCAACTAGAGGGGCCCGACTAGGATACTAAATACGGATTGCGTTCCATTTTGTATTTTTGTAAATCTAAATACAGATTTGTTGGGTTTCGTAGCCTCTAACACTACGCGGAAGAGAAACCCGCCCAAGACTCGCCCACTAATTAAAGCAACTAAGCATGTAATCACATAATTAAACAACAAAAGAAAGAGAAAGGGAAATGACATTCTTACCCTCGACGCGTGCTTCGCTCCTATAGAGCTCAGACTTCAAAGCCTTAGCTCCGCAAGCGTGAGAGCCTCCAACGGAGTCCACCCTCGAGACCCGACCCGAACGGCCTCTACCCCGAAGATTAATCGGGGTTAGATCAAGAAAAGATTGGAGTATTAAGAACTTAAAGGATTTCTCACCTATAGGGAGATGCCTTATTGAGTTTAACTCAAGTGATTTTTCCCAAACCCAAAACTTGGGTATTTATAGGGAAGGGAGCCTTGATCTCCCCTTTTTCCATCAATGTGGGAGAATTGCATTTTTCCACCAATTTATTTTAATCCAAAAAAAATTAAAATGCAAAGCATTCAACAAGCTCCAAGTGGCAAAGGGTGATTAAGAGTGGGTGAGGACCAATCAAGGGGGGGGGGGGGACTAATACTCCTTGCTTACCAAGCAAAGCGACCAAGAATTGATCCCCACCAAAACCCAAGAGCAGCCCACGCATAGCAGGCAGGCAACCTGCCTTGGCTGCTAAGGCTGCCTAGCTGGCGCCTGACACCTTGGCTGGGCTGGCTAGCCAGCCTGCATACGCATGCACGCAGCCAGCAAGCCCCAAATGCTATGCGGGCTGCTACTGCTGCGTAGCATATGCTAGGCGCTGCCTGGCAGCTGCTGCTTGTGCTAGGCGCTGCCCAACACACAAGCATGTATAACCTCAGTCATAGCATACTACGATGCCCAGCACGCAAGCATGCACAACCACAACACATAGCACGCTGCGATGCTAGTGCGATGCCGCGATAAGTGGCTGATGTGCGAGAGGCTGCGAGGTGCGTGAGGCTGCTATGCTAGCACACATCGCCATTGCACAGCACGCATAGCGCGCTGCTGCTGTGCTTGAGCTAGCGATGATGTGGTTGGGTGCGTGGCCCAGCACACTAGCACGTTAGCATGCGCTAGCTGCTAGCATGCTTGCGACCTTGTGCACCAGCCTTGCTAGCATGTTTGCGGTATGCCTAGTGATGCGCATGGCATCTTAAGCTAGCCTAGAACTCGCCTTGCTAGGCAAATGCGTGGCTACGACTTAGCTCGAACTTGTCGCTTGCTTGATTTCTCGTCTCGTCGAATTCTAAATTCGACTCGACTTACGATGTTCGGTTTCGACGCTCTAAGCTCGATGTTTGACGTCTTTGTTCTTAATACTCTAATTACTCATCTAATCCTTCGGATTGATTCGTCGACTCGAATTGGTTACTCGATTGGGGTGTGACCCGAATGGTTCAATCAAGATTAAGCTGTAATATTAATTATACATTAATATTACTGATCGGAAGCGGCCTCCACCTAGGCATTCTGATCACTTGATCTTACTAAATAATTAACTTTCTAATAATTCTGAACCCCCTATCAGAATAATACACTTGTTGAAAGGACACCATTCCTTTCAAGATTGCGTGCTGTTAAGTATTTTTGTACTTAAATTATATAGATTAGTCCTAGCTTTTCTAGTAGTTGCATAATTTGTGGTGATGTCTCGAAGACATTGTTTCTAAGAAGACGAAGCAAAGAAGATGCAATGAAGGCCCTTGAAGATGTGAAGATTCAAGTTTCAAGGGGTCATGCTAGTTGCCAAATGCATCTTTATTAATGCCTTATATATATAATTGCGATGTTAGATGCATATTTAGGATTTTGAATGTTGAATGATTAATTTAGTTCACTTAAATCAACTAACATAGAAACCCTAAGTTTCTATAAAATTGAGTTAAAATTTGCCATTCCGAATTGACACTTGCTGAACTAATGAGAATAGTAATGGTCTATGCCAAAGCAAAGCATTACTACTTTCCTAGGAACGTAAGGTATATTAGGTACACACGTTAGTTTTGGTTAAACTCAACGATATCAGTAAGGAGTCTTTAGATGTCGTGTCAATGAGACAAACGTCAATAAAGCATTAGATACAACGTTTTATCGAACCAAGAGTAGCTTAGAGCTATTAGCAATTGGATTGCTTACCTTAAAATATTAAGTGTTAAGACAAGCCAAAGCATGCTTAATCACTTTTTGACTTTTGGGGTCTTGGAATCGTTTTATTCTCGCTTACAAGGGACTATTTTAAATGTGTGGATTAAACGCTTAATAAGATTGAAAATTTGCATGTATGCTCTAAATTTCTTTCTAATTGGTTTTATGAATGGTTTTTCATTGCAAATTCTTTCGTTTGTAGTAAAATGTCTGCATTTAACAACAACAACATGTGCCCGGAACTCCTCGACAGTTGTCTTTTAGCCTAAACTTGGTCAATTTTAAGGAATGGGAAGAGGAACTCCGGAGAACTCTACTGAATAGTTCCATGGAGTACATATTGGAAACTCCCATTCCAAGCTTTTTCTCTAAGGGACTTATGAGTGATGAAACTCATGAAACTTGATCCTTTGATTGTTACAAGGTCACACATTTGATGAGGAACTCCCTTCCGGAGGATTAGAAAAGGAAGTTCACCTCATACCTTTCGAACATGCTTCTTAATAGTCTAAAGAAGCTAGTCAATATGTTTTCCAAGACTCGGGACTTGAATGTTCATAACTTAACTAGGTCATTTGTGAACATGAAAATCCAGGCCCCGGAGGAAGGTTGCCTTACCAAGGAAAGGTACCGAGTTTGTTCTAGGGTCTACAATACCAAATTGAGCCCTGGTATGCCCTTCCAACCCCATGTTATTAGAATGACTAGGTTCTTCAAACACATGGAACTTTTTGGAATCCCATTAGAGGGTGAGATGGTGGATCATATCTTTCTTAGCTCACTCCACTCGGGCTATGATGCACTTAGGATGCATATGGCAGCTAGGAAGGAGTCATACTCATTGAATGAGGTGGTGCAAGTGCTACTAAAGGCCGACTCCTATGGAGCTACCAAGATGCCCTTGAGAGTGAAGAAGAAGGAGTTCAAGAACAAAGTGAAGATGCGATGTTTCTATTGTGGTAGGGAAGGCCACTACAAGTGGGAATGCAAGATATTTCGAGAAGATGAGGAAAAGAGGAATGTTCCATCTACCTCAGGTTTCTTCATTAACACTTGTGTATAAGCTATTCATAGGTATTGGATAACATGTATGACTCACTTTATGCTTTTATTTTAGGGACCAAGTGAGAGACTTCACAGCTGAATGTGCGACTATAATCAGACGATGAAGGTCCTTCTGCCGTGTTTGTAGGCACAATATTTGTTTTTTGGCTTGTAATAGAACTAATTCTCGTTATATTATGATTTGCTTACCATCGAACATATTTTGATATATGGTGTTGGACGCCGGGTTGTTTTGATCACAAGACTATAACAATGGTCTTTACGAATGTCTTGCTTATATGTTTGATGGGATTACACATTTTCGAATGTGACTAGACAAACTAATTTATAATGTTAATGATACCACCAAAGGGCTAAGACCATTGAGTCGAATCAAACCTACTTGTGTCATTGTCGTCTTGGCAACATAAACATCAAACACATCAAGAAACTTCTTCATGAAGGAATTCTTAATTCATTCGACTTAGAGTCGTTTGAAAACTGTGAAGGATGCTTACTTGGAAAGATGATAAAGCAACCTATCTCCAAGTTGGGAGAAAGGGCTAGAGACTTATTGGGTCTTATACACACAGATGTATGTGGACCAATGAGCACAACCGCAAGAAAGGGTTATTGCTATTTTATCACATTCATGGACGACTATAGTAGATATGGCTATGTCTACCTTATGTCGCACAAATATAAATCCTTTGAGAAATTCAAAGAATATTTTAGTGAAGTGGAAAATCAACTTAGCATGAAAATCAAAGCCCTTCGATCGGATCGAGGTGGCGTGTATTTAAGCAACGAATTCGACGACCATCTGAAAGAGCATGGTATTCTCTTAAGATTGACACCTCCTTAAACTTTACAATGGAATGGAGTGTTCGTGAGGAGAAATTGAACTCTGTTAGACATGGTTCGATCCATGATGGGTCTTATCGATCTTCCTATCTCTTTTTCGGGACACGCACTTCAAACTGCGGCACTAACACTGAACCGCGCTCCGTCAAAAGTTGTTGAAAAGACTCCATATGAATTATGGACGAAGAAACCTCCACGGTTGTCTTTTCTAAAGATTTAGGGTTGTGAAGCATATGTCAAAAGACTCATGTCTTACAACCTTGCACCAAAATCTGACAAATGTTTCTTTGTGGGGTATCTAAAAGAAACAAAGGAGTATTACTTCTACAACCAAACTGAGAACAAAGTATTTGTAGCTCGAGATGGTGTCTTTTTTGGAAAAGGAGCATCTTTCCAAAATGACAAGTGGGAGGAAAATCGAACTTGATGAAGTTCGAGAAGATGAGAAACAAAGTCAACCTGATAAAACTGACAACCAAAGTGCTTTGGAAGCAACTGTTGAAAATAATTAGAGTCAAACCGACAATATTTAAAATCGAAATGACAATGCAAATGCTCAATCTATTACCCTGCGTAGGCCGCAAAGGCTAAGATATCAACCAGACAAATACCACGGTGTTGTCTTAACCGAGAACCAAGACATCCTAGTTATGGATGAAAATGAGCCAGCGACATACAAACAAGCTATGACGAGCCCCGACTCTGCAAAATGGCAAGAAGCAATGAAATTCGAGATGGACTCCATGTTTGAAAATCAATTCTCGGACTTAGTTGATTTGCCCAAAGGTTATACACCTATCGGTAGCAAATGGATTTTCAAATTGAAAACCGACAAAGATGAAGTTGTATAAGTATACAAAACTAGACTGGTGGCAAAGGGTTACAAGAGAATTCACGGCGTTGATTATGATGAAACTTTTTTGCTAGTCGCCATGCTTAAATTCGTCCGAATTATCCTAATAATTTCCGCAGATTATGATTATGAGATATGGAAAATGGACGTCAAAACCGCCTTCCTTAATGGGTTTTTGGAAGAAACTGTGTACATGACACAACTGGAAGGTTTTGTAGATCAAACAATGCTGGAAAGGTATGCAAGCTTAAGAAGTATATTTATGGATTAAAGCAGGCAAGAAGTTGGAATCTACAATGCCATGAAGCCACTAGCAAGTTTGGTTTTATCAAGAATCCAGATGAGGCTTGTGTTTACAAGAAGGTCAGTGGGAGTAACATCGCATTCCTTGTCCTATATATCGATGACATATTGCTCATTGGAAACAACATTCGAATGTTGGAGTCTGTAAAGACTTGACTTGGAAAGTGTTTCTCAATGAAGGACTTAGGAGAGGCACAATACATATTGGGCATTAAGATCTCTAGGATAGATCTAAGAGGATGATTGGATTGAGCCAAAGTACTTATATTGATAAGGTATTAGCACGATTTAATATGGTTGAAGCAAGAGAAGCCACCTACCCATGTCTCATGGCATAACTCTTATCAAGAAACAATGTCCAAAGACACTTGATGAGCGAGAGAGAATGTGTAAGATTCCATATGCTTCGCTTATTGGGATGATCATGTATGCCATCATATGTACCAGGTGTTGGCTTTCGTAGCGTCCAACGCTACGCGGAAGAGAGACCCGCCCAAGACCCGCCTACTAATTAAAGCAACTAAACATGCAATCACATAATTAAGAACATACGAATTAGAAAGAGAAAAGACATTATTACCCTTGACGCGTGCTTCGCTCGATTCACGAGCTCTTACTTCAAAGATCGAGCCACGCAAGTGTGACGAACTCCTACGACTCGCATCCTCGACCTCGAACAGTCTTAATCCTAAAGGTTAGTCGGGACTTGACCAAATAAAACTAGAGTATTACGAACTTAAAGGTTTTCTCACTAATGATGAGATGCCTTATTGAGTTCAACTCAAGTGATTTTTCCCAAACCCAAAACTTGGGTATTTATAGGGAATAGAGACTTGATCGCCCTTCTCCCATCAATGTGGGAGATTTGCATTTTCCTCTATTTTATTTTTAATCTAAAACAAATTAAAAATGCAAGGCAATCAACAAGCTCCAAGTGTCACATGGGGGGAGAGAGTAGGTGAGGTCCACCAAAGGGGGATCAAATCACCTTGCTCCCCAAGCCAAACACCAACCCCTTGGTCCCCTCCCTTGACCAGCTGACCATGCCACATGGCTGGGGCTGCCAGCTGGCGCCTAGCACAAAGGCTGGGCTGATGGCCAGCCTGCCCATGCACATGCGTAGCCAACCAGCACACATAGCCAGCCAGCGCATGTGATGCTACTGCTTCTGCTTGGTGCGTGCTACTGTGCGAGTGGCGTGGCGCTTGGTGTTGCTCGCTAGCAAGCACGCTCAGCTACACATACGCACACACAACACGTTGCTGCAATGCGTGTGCGTGTGTTGTGCGAGTGCGTTGGTTGGTGCGAGGCTGCGAAGAGCTGGGCGCTAGGCCCTAACATGGTAGCAAGCACGCATAACATGCATACGCAAGGCATCATGCTTGCGATGCTTGCATGCTAAGCGCAGCCTAGCTGCGGCTATGAGTGTGGCTGGGTGCGACGCCCACCACGCTAGCATGCATGGAGTTGGTGCCCTCGCCTAGCCTAGCACTCGTATGGCTAGCCCAATGCGAGGCTACGGCTTGGCTCGTACATGTTGCTTGTTTGATTCTACGTATCGTCGAATTCTAAATTCGACTCGACTTGTGACGCTCGATTTCGACGCTCTAAGCTCGATATCCGATGTCTTTGTTCGTAATACTCTAATGACTCATCTAATCCTTCGGATTGATTCGTCAACTCGGATCGGTAATTCGATAGGGGTGCGACCCGAAGGGTTTAGTCAAGATTAAGCCGTAATATTAATTATGCATTAACATTACTGATCTAAAGCGGCCTCCACCTAGGCATTCCGATCACTTGACCACACTAAAGAATTAACATTCTAATAATTCCGCCCGAGTGTTGCCGTTATAATCCCCATTTGCGGCAGACATTTGACAACATCAAAACGACTAGTACTCAAAAAAGAGAACTTACAAAACTCATGGTCGAGGAAATAGGTTCTGATAGCTATAATGAGAAATGTACTTACAACGGTTATAAATCTCTTAAATTACTCTCACAGGTCGATCCGGTACAGTTCCAAACTAGTACCTATGCAAATGATTTATGATTATCATGTCCTCGTAGCACAAGAAATGGTGCTGTAAATCATACTACACACTAATCTTAGGTGGTCATTAATCGTCCATCATTTAAATGATCTTGATTAGGGATAAATTTTCGATTTACATATTCAATGTTCACTTAACAGGTGTTTCATTATCCAAGACATTATATTGATACCCTGTTTTGAATATTATTCAAATCGAATGGACTCATTATTTAATTCTAAACCACAATTTAATATAAATGGAGTAATAATAAATTTGCAGAAAATTTAATTGCTTCAAAACTGAATGGTTCAACATAGTGTTTTACATTAAGACATCAAGTTTAATTAAAACACATATACAGGGGAATCAAAGACAATCTCCAACATGCTTGATTCCCTTTGCCTCAACGTGCTTGTTGTGCTTCATTTGAGGCAAAGGTTTAGTGAATGGATTGGCTACATTGTCGTCCGTTCTAATCTTGTAAATTCTAATTTGACCCTTGAACTTCCATTCCCTTATCATGTGAAATTCTGGTGTTCCCTTGGCTCCCTGACCTAAGAAATAGCTCCATTGTTATCATAATAGAGGTCTATCAGACCCTTGATGGAGGGTACAACACCAAGTTCACTAATGAATTTACGAATCCAAACTGCCTCCTTAGCTGCTTCCGAAGCTGCTAAGTATTCGGCTTCAGTTGTAGAATCTGCAGTGGTGCTTTGCTTAGCACTCTTCCAACTAAACACTCCTCCATTTAGGCAGAATATGTACCCTGACTGCGACTTGGAGTCGTCTCTGTTAGTCTGGAAGCTCGCGTCATTATGACCTTCAACAACCAAATCTTTACTACCACCATAGACCAGGAACTTATCCTTGGTCCTTTTCTGTTACTTTAGGATATTCTTGGCCGCAGTCCAATGCGCCTCTCCTAGGTTTGATTGGTATTGGCTCGTAGCACACAAGGCATACGATACATTCAGCCTAGTACATATCATGGCATACATGATCGATCCAATAAGCGAAGTATATGGAATCTGATTCATCCTCTCTTGATTATCAAGTGCTTATGGACACTACTTCTTGTTGAGAGTTATGCCATGTGACATGGGTAGGTGCCCTCTCTTGGCCTCCTACATGTTGAATCGTGCAAGTACCTTATTGATGTAAGTACTTTGGTTCAATCCAATCATCATCTTAGATCTATCCCTATAGATCTTGATGCCTAATATGTATGTTCCTCTCCCAAGTCCTCCATTGAAAAACACTTTCCAAGCCAAGCCTTTACAGACTCTAACATTAGAATGCAGTTTCCAATGAGTAATATGTCATCGACATATAAGACTAGGAATGCAATGTCACTCCTACTGACCTTCTTGTAAACACAAGACTCATCTGGATTCTTGATAAAACCAAAATTACTAATGGTTTCATTGAATCGCAGATTCCAACTTCTTCTTGGCTGCTTTAGTCCATAAATGGATTTCTTAAGCTTGCATACCTTCCCAGCATTGCTTGGATCAACAAAACCTTCCGGTTGTGTCATATACACAGTTCCTTCCAAAATCCCATTAAGGAAGGAGGTTTTGACATCCATTTGCCATATTTCATAATCGTAATATGCCGCAATCGCTAGGATAATCCAGACGGAATTAAGCATTTCGACTGGCAAAAAGGTTTCATCATAATCAGCGCCGTGAATTTGCTTATAACCTTTTTCCACCAGTCTAGCTTTGTATATATATACAACTTTATCTTTCTCGGTTTTCAACTTGAAAACCCATTTGCAGCCGATAGGTGTATAACCTTAAGGCAAATCAACCAAGTCCTAGACTTGATTTTCAGACATGGAGTCCATCTCGGATTTTACGGCTTCTTGCCATTATGTAGAGTCGGGGCTCGTCATAGCTTAATTGTATGTCGCTGGCTCATCTCTATCCATAACTAGGATGTCTTGATCTTCGGTTAAGACAATACCAAGGTATCTGTCTTGTTAAGATCTTAGCCGTTGCGACCTACGTAGGGTAATAGTTTTAGCATTTGTATTGTCGGTTTGACTCTGACAAATGTCATTAGCTGCTTCTAAAGCACTTTGATTGTCAGTTTTGTCAAGTTGACTTTGTTGCTCTTTCTCTTGAACTTCATCGAGTTCGATTTTCCTCCCACTTGTCATTTTGGAAAGGTGTTCCTTCTCTAAAAAGACACCATCACGAGAAACAAACACTTTGTTCTCGAATTCGTTGTAGAAGTAATACCCCCTTGGATTCTTTTGGGTAGCCCACAAAGAAACACTTGTCAGATTTTGGGTGAAGTTTGTCAGAAATTAATCTCTTGACATATGCTTCTTAACCCCAAATCTTAAAAAAAGACAACTGTGGAGGTTTCTTCATCCATAATTCATATGGAGTCTTTTCAACAACTTTGGACGGAGCGCAGTTCAGTGTTAGTGCCGCAGTTAGAAGTGCGTCTCCCAAGAAAGAGATAGGAAGTTCACTAAGACCCATCATTAATCGAACCATGTCTAACAAGGTTTGATTCCTCCTTTCGGACACTCCGTTCCATTGTGGAGTTCCGGGAGGTGTCAACTCTGAAGGAATACCATTTTCTTTCAAGTGATCGTCGAATTCGTGGCTCAAATACTCGCCACCTCGATACGATCAAAGTGCTTTGATTTTCTTGCCAAGTTGATTTTCAATTTCACTCTAAAACTCTTTGAATTTCTCGAAAGATTCAGATTTGTTCGACATAAGGTAGACATAGCCATATCTACTATAGTCGTCCGTGAAGGTAATGAAATATCGATAAGCATTTCTTGTAGTTGTACTCATTGATCCACATTCATCCGTATGCATTAGACCTAATAAGTCACTAGCACTTTCTCCTAACTTGGAGAATGGCTGCTGTTTCGGGGTTTTCTGATGTCCTGCGGGAGAGTTACAATTCCGAGACTGGAACCGGGCGCCTGTACCTGCAAAACAAACGGATGCTCCGGATGATTGGAGATCCGCCTCCGACGGTCAAGTTAGTACATGATTAAGGAGTAATTAATGCGGAAATTAAAGTGATTGGGTCTCTCTAGGTGAGAGAGTTTAATGTGTGTAATCTGCGTTTTTTGCGTAATCCCCCTTAATGAGGATTAAGGGAGGTATTTATAACCTCGAGAAACGTGCCAATCTAGGTTTAGGTTAACCTTTGGGCTGATTGGGCTTCCCTCGGAAGTTGGGCGTAGGTGACCGGTTATCCCAGGTGTCATGGGAAGGACACGTGTCGTGTCGTAATTGGTCCATAGTGGACGGATCATTGCTTGACACGTGGCAGGCTCCTATTGGCCCATGTGACGGACACATGGCGGAACCTGATTGGTCCACTTGTCAGATGGTGATTGGTGGGGAAAAATCCCCTAATCATTTGCCCCTCACAGGTGGCACGTGACTGGTCACGTGTTACCTGTGACAGGTATCGCCCTGTAACAGGCGACGGCCTGCTACAGGTGTCACTCAGCGAGAGGCTGAGAGATTCTCCCGCCAAAATTTTGAATTCTGGAAGTGACCCTTCGCCTTCTCACTTCGCCTATATAAAGGAGTGTTGACTTCGGTCATTTTCACACTTGAAAACTTTGTGAGAGAACATTCGGACCCCTGAACTTGCTCTGACATTTTGGACCCTTTCTGCCTACCGCCTGCTCTGACAAGCCGACTGCAAAGGATTTTCAGAACTTCATCAATTGTCACTCGTTCAGGTAACCGTCGGTTCTCTTACTCTTAATTTTCTCTTTACTTTATTCTTTTTTGAAATGGCACCACGGAAGCACACGACACGACCTAGGTTAGTGATCAGCCGGTCACCGGGGACGGCTGAATCTAGGACTAGGAGTGCCGCCTGCCCTTTTCTGGACCCATCTTTGCCCTTTATACAAAGTCCGACTGTATCTGTGTCTATGCAGAGCATGATGGCCAGAACAAAAAAGACTGCCAGGATCTCAAACTCAGACGGCTCCTCCCACAGGGTGCCGATTAGTGAAACATCTGACCAGGCGCCAGATGTGGAAGTGAAACAAAGCGGCTTGAAAGCCGGCAGTTCTGAGGGAGGAGTCAAAGTGACCCCTTCCCATTTTACAGTTGACAATTCTACATTCTCTCCTGCTCCTTTTAAAGGAGAGGAGGCGGGCCCCTCCGGGAGAGGGGAAGAGTCGTCCTCTTCGGACTCGTCAGAGGACGATTCCGAGTCTAGCTCTTCTGGCCATGCTTCTCTGGACACAGAAGAGAAAAACAGTCGCCTACAAGAGGCGAGGCTTTCTCACACAGTTGAGAAGGGGGACGATTGGGCGGAGCCATCCGCCTCTCACCGAGAGCAAAATACCCCCTACTACTGCACGGTACCTCGGGGCCGGATCACAACCATGCAAGAGAATGTGGAGAGCTTTATCGCAAACCACACAATGGGCCCCGGCCTTTTAGTGTTCGTGCCGGATCCAGAAGACATCGTCGTCTGGCCGGCTGGTACTAGTTATGATGGCGCCTGCTTTGGCTGCTACGAGGCGGCCATCAAGGCTGGGCTGCGCTTCCCACTACATCCGGCTGTTCAGCGGATCTTGGATGGGTATGAGTTGGGGTTATGGCAGTTAGCCCCGAACTCCTGGGTCAACGTACTCGGCTATGTGGCCGGGTGCGAACTACACGGGGTGGAGTCGAACTTCGAGGCTTTTGCCCACATGAACTACCTCAGTCGGACCCCTAAGGCAGGCGGTACCGGCTGGTATCAATTGACGAGCCACAGGGGCTACCTCATGACGAGAGGTAAAGCAAACAAATGGAAGGATTGGCGGAGCACCTTCCTTATCATTGAGAGTTCAGACACAGAGCTGAACAAGCGCTTCAACAGGTGGAACAGGAATCCGCCCCTTCTTGCAGGCGGCCGCAGCATTCCGCCTGTTCCCCCCAAGGCTAAGAAAGAGATCCTAGATAAAGGACTCTTCAAAGTAGAGTCGAAGGTGAACTCTACTTCAGGGGTACGAGAGCAAGTACCCCTGCACTACGTCCCGAGCTTCAAATGGCTCTACGATGAGTACTTTTTGGCCGCCTGTGGCCTCAGCAGTCGGTGCTCAAGAGGTAGCCGGCCTGTCGAATACTCTGTTGTTCCGTGCATTTCTTGTTATGAATTTTATTAACTTTGCTATTTGTTTTTGCAGCGGACGCCATGAGCAAAATTACCGCCTCCAAGACTGCGGCGGCCATGTTGCGGGCCTCCATCATGCAACAGTCTTCAACCGACTCCCCTAACAAGGGGGCACCCTTGGTGGGCTTCGAACCTTTCACCCTCTTTTTGGAGTTGTGTTTATGCATATACTGACTCTTTCCTTCTTTTTTAGACGGGCGCTCCAAGAGCTTCTTCTTCCCAACAGCCGGACCCCAAGGCCCGGAGGACGACTGTTGCGAGCTCTCCTGGTTCTGCTAGGAAACATGTGGCGGCTGAGAAGCAGCCGACCACTTCTTCTAAAACTCCAGCTGGGCCACCTAGAAGTATGAAATTATCCTTGTAAATTTTAGACTTGCTCCCTTCTTTACTAGGTCTAATCCGTTTGTTTATGCTTGATGCAGCCGGCCCTCAGGAGCCTGGCTTGGTCGAGGTGGCCAAGTCTATGATCAAGGCCGTTCCTCCAGCTGAAAGGGAGGCGGTCAGGGGTGTCGGCACCCTTGACCTAGAAGGGATTGCAAGGGTCCTTGCTGAGGTATACTTAGCATATTTTTGAGTATTTGAATTCCAGGACGCCTGTTTTCTTTTTTGTTTGGAAACTGACGCCTGTTCCCCTTTTTACTTAGGCCCTGCTCCGAGTGAACGGCCTTTGCAAGCCGCTTAACCGGAAGAACAAAGAGGTAAAGGCTGCAAAAGCTATGGCCGCCTCTGACTGTGATAAGGCAATGTTTCAAATTGCCCAAAATGAAGTTCTGACCATTGATATTCTTTATTATCAGGCGCAGGCTACCGCCGCTATCCGGGCTCAGTTAGAGGCGGCCCAGAAGAGGAATAGCGAGCTGGAGGCGACCATCAACAACCTCAAGGCCGAGCTGAGACCTCTTCGCCAAAAGATGTCCTCATACGAAACCTTGGAGAAATCCTTGGCGAGCGTAAAGGTACGCCTGGTGACCCAGGAGAAGAGTCTTACTCAGGAGCTCTCAGAAAAGGCCGAGCAAGAAAAGAAAGAGCTGGTCCGGGAGATGATGGAAGACTCTGCTCAAATCCAGCGCATGACTTGGGGCCGCCTCTTCCCCAATGCCGACTTTGCCTCTTGGGAAAAAACGTACCGCCAGTGTTCTGTAGATATAATCAAGAGATCCTGGCGGCTGCTGAGGAAGAGGCGTTGGAGGAGGAGGAGCAGCCGGTAGTGGCGCTTGTGCCGCTTGGGGGTAATGCATCAAAGAAGGATGCAGCTGAAGCCGAGTCCGGCAAGAAGAGTGCTGACCAGGCGGCAGCTCCTAATATTGAAGATCTGCCCCCTTCTTAAGCTTTATGTCTTCTTTCCACGGCCTGCGTGCCGTTTGTTTGTATTTACCCGGCCAGGGGGCCGGGGCTCTGAATATTTTGCCGGTCTTTAATGACCGGCTTCTTTTTAATGAATTTTTTTTGTTTTGCTTCAAATTTGTTCAAGTATTGAATTATTCTGATATCCAATTGTACACTATACCGACTGTTTTACATGGCCGATAGTTGCAGACAGGTACAGATAGTTAGTCACGCCGCCTATGCCCCTGGACGACTGGTCGTCTGTTTCCAGGCTAGACGATCAGTCGGCCATTTATCCAATCGGTATTCGAACCATTTTAAAGACTGGATCCCCTTTAGGCAGGCGGTTCTGTCATATAAAATTAACCAAGTAGGAAAGTGGTTTCCTACTTGTCATGTTTTTAGGCTAGAGACTTTAGGCCGTCTAGGCCGACTGTTCCCCGCCATATTTAATCTAGTGTGAACAGGTGCTGTATGAACACCTTTTTAGTTTCATACTAAATTTTTAAGGAGTGACCAAGTAAACATGATTGTTACCTAGTCGCCAAGTAACTGAGTAGTAGAGGTATCAAGCGGTGGGTACCGGTTGTTCCCCTTTATTCGCCAATGTTTGTTGGCTTTTAACTCATAGGTTGTTAACCTAGCAGGAGTAGTGGTTGAGAGCCCCTGTTTGAGAGAGCGACTATGAGTTAACTTTGGTGTTACTCAGTCGCCGTCACTCCTGCTTGAGTAGTAAAGGTACTAGGCGGCGGAGGCCGGCTGAACCTTTTGATTCGCCAATGTTTGTTGGCTATTAACTCAAGAGGTACCCCCTGCATTTATCCCAAGGAATACAGGCGGTCATCTGACTCAGATGTCAACTTCTGCCACTGGTTTGGTTAGTGATAGAGTTATCCTTGTCTCAAAAACGGCTACGTGGTTGCCCTTGGGGACAGTCGTATAGGTGTCGTGTAATTAGTTTATAGAGCAATGTTCCACCCAAAAGGGAGCTGCTCTCTGCGACGAATTTCATCCGGAAGGATGCCGCCGGACGCCTGCTATGATGTTGGGACAGGTCGTATTAGTTTTGAAGATTGGATCAGTTGGCTTGGCGCCTGGTCTGATCATTCGGCTTGTGGAATTGGTTAGTTCTTGGTGAACGTAGGTGCTAAGTAAGAGGAGGGTAGCCGCCTGTTTAGGAATAGGATCGGCCAGGCCCTGATCATTTTTAGTTGAGTATAAGGGGGGTGGCTGTGTGTTTGGAACCAGTCGGCCCTCTTCTATGGAGAGTAGCCGACTATATGTCCAGACGGCGTGCCCCTATGGTGATAAGGGTAAAATATTCAATGGAGAGTAGCCAACTGTAAAGTTACAGGCGGCATGCCCCTCTGAGTAAAATACTCAATGGAGAGTAGCCGACTGTAAATGTATAGGCGGCCTGTCCCTCTTAAGTAAGAATAAAAATTAAACATGGAGAGTAGCCGACTGTTTGTCAGCAGGCATGCCCCTCTTAAGTAAGAATAAAAATTAAACATGGAGAGTAGCCGACTGTTTGTCAGCAGGCATGCCCCTCTTAAGTAAGAATAAAAACTATGGAGAGTAGCCGACTGTTTGTTAGTAGGCGTGCCCCTCTTAGTACAAAATTGAATATTAAGTATGCAAACTTTTATTAAGTAGCCCTTGACTATTTACATCATTCAAAAGAAATATTTCTTAAGATTATCTGCATTCCAAGTTCGAGGCAACGGTTGGCCGTCTGGTGTTTCCAGACGGTAGGTACCGTCCCTGACCTCTTCACAGATTCGGTAGGGTCCTTCCCAGTTGGGAGTTAGTTTGCCAGACTCATTAGCCCTTCCAACTGCTTCCATTTTTCTAAGTACAAAGTCCCCCACTTTGAGTGGACGCCTGTGTACTTTTTTTGTTGTATGATCTAGTCATTCTCAGGCGGTAAATTTCATGGCGCAAGACAGCATTGCCCCTCCTTTCAGGAGGTGAGTCTAATGTTAGGCGCATGGCTTCCCAGTTTGTCTCTTCGTCATATAGCATTACTCGAAGAGTCGGCTCGTAGTGTTCTATTGGAAGAACAGCTTCCGCACCATAAGTTAGGAGGAATGGAGTTTCTCCAGTCGCCCCTTTTTCAGTCGTCCTAATGGCCCAGAGAACATGTGGTAATTCATCCGCCCATAGGCCGCCTGCTCGTTCAATCTTTTTCTTGAGACCGTCTGAGATGATTTTATTAAAGGCTACCTGGCCGTTTGCTTGTGGACGGCCGACAGATGCAAAGTAGTGTGCAATTCCTTGGTCACCCAACCAGCTTTTGAGAACAGGCGTCTCAAATTGGGGACCATTATCAAAAACCATAGACATGGGAACCCCGAACCGAGTGATGACATATTTCCAAATGAATGAAATTACATCCTTCGTCTTGATTCCCTTTACAGCCTCCGCATCTACCCATTTAGTGAAGTAGTCGACGGCAACAAGTATGTACCTCCTTCCGCCTGCAGCAGGCGTATATGGACCCAGAATATCCATGCCCCACTTAGCAAACGGTAGTGGGCTATGAATGGTAGTGAGATCAGTAGCCGGACGGTGAATTAGCTTGCCAAACCTTTGGCACTTGTCACATTTTTTCACCATCTCCATTGCATCTGCTTCTAAAGTAGGCCAAAAGTAGCCCTGTCGTCTTGCCCGTTGAGCAAGCGTCCTACCGCCTATATGGGAAGCACAGTAACCAGAGTGAAGATCGTCTAGTATCTCTCGTCCCTTTTCTGGAGTAACACACTTTAAGAAGGGTTGAAGGTACCCCCTTTTGTGAAGTTCTCCCTTTATTATTTCAAAATTGGTTGCTCGTTTTTTCAGTGCTGCCGCCTGTTGATGATCATCCGGCAGGGCACCGTTTGTCAGATATGCCCTGATTGGATCCATCCAGGTTGAGCTTCTGTCTAGGATTCCAATAGGGTCTTCCTCGATGCTTCTCTTCTCCATTACTTCCCAAAAAACAGTTCGAGGAGTATCACAGGAGGCGGATGATGCTAATTTTGACAGTGCATCCGCCTGGTTGTTTTCTGATCTCGGCACTTGGGTCAGATGGAAATCCTCAAGGGAGTCGACTGCTTGTCGTACCGCCTGTAAATACTTGATCATGACCGGATGGGTTGCTTCGTATTCGCCATTGTACTGACTCACTATCAATTGTGAATCGGAACAGGCGTCTATTTTTCTTGCCCCTGCCGCCTTGCACATGCGGATTCCGGCTAGTAAAGCTTCATATTCTGCCTCATTGTTTGAGGCCTGAAAATTGAAGCGTAGAGCATACTCGTACCTGTCTCCCTCTGGCGACTGACATATGACGCCTGCTCCACAACCATTTGAAGTAGAGCTTCCGTCCACATATACCTTCCAGACTTGGTCTGTAACTTGAGAGTCAGGAGGACGAGTCATCTCAACAATAAAGTCATCAAAGGCTTGCCCCTTCACTGTTTTCTAGGCTCGAAAGTAACTTCGAGGCTCTGTATTTCTATGGCCCATTTGATCATTCGGCCTGACGACTCCATGATGGTCAGTGGCCGCTTGATAGGTTGGTCTGTATACACGACGACTGCATGTGCCAAAAAGTAGGGCTTCAATATTTTAACAGCCATAAAGAGTGCAAGACCAAATTTCTCCACTAAGGGATACCTCAACTCGGCATTTTTCAGTACATGACTGACAAAGTAGACCGGGAGCTGACAGCCGTCTCTTTCAGCAAGGAGAACAGCGCTTAACGCATGATCAGAGACGGCCAGGTACATGTAGAGTACTTCTTTGGGCAAAGGGTTGACCAGCCTCGGCAAGGAATGCAAGTGAACTTTCAATTTCTGGAAGGCCGCCTCAGCATCCGGCCCCCATTCAAACCTTGCTTTTTTCTTAATTGCCTGGAAAAAGTATAGGCATTTGTCGCCTGATCGGCTTAGAAATCTTCCCAAGGCCGCCAGACAACCTGTTAACTTCTGAACCTCTCGGATGGTACGAGGCGACTTCATGTCGATGACCGCCTGCACCTTCTCAGGGTTCGCCTCTATTCCTCTCTGATTGATAAGGAATCCGAGAAATTTCCCAGAGTCAACTCCAAAGACACATTTCTTGGGATTGAGCATGACATGGTGCCGCCTGAGTGTGGCGAAAGTTTCTCGGAGGTCCGACAGATGATCTTTCTGAAGTTTAGACTTGACAATCATATCATCAATATATGCCTCGACATTTCTCCCAATCTGATAAATGAACACAGTGTTTATCATTCGCTGGAAAGTGGCCGGGGCATTCTTAAGACCAAACGGCATGACCGTGTAACAGTATAACCCTTGATCAGTGACGAAGGCCGTCTTCTCCTGATCTTTCTCCCATAAAGGAATTTGATGGAAACCAGAGTAGGCGTCCATAAAGCTCATCAAAGCATGGCCGGCTGTTGAGTCGACCAGGTTATCAATTTTAGGCAGAGGGTAACTGTCTTTAGGGCACGCCTTGTTTAAGTCTGTGTAGTCTACACACATTCGCCAGGTGCTATTCGGCTTTTTAACAAGCACCACATTTGCAACCCAGTCTGGGAAGTAACATTACCGGATGAACCCTGCATCAAGTAATTTTTTAACTTCGGCGGCTGCCGCCTGACTTCTTTCTTCGCCATGGTTCTGCTTCTTCTGCCGTAGCGGCTTCTTTTTCGGATCCACGACCAGTTTATGTACCGCCTGATCAAGACTGATGCCTGGCATTTCATGGACTTCGAATGCAAAGATGTCCTTGTATTCTTTCAATAGTTTGTGAAAGTCGTCACCCAGGACCCTTAGAGCAGTCGTCCCAACTTTGACTATTCTGTCAGGACGCGAGTCATCTAAGATCAGGTCCGTATGCTCACCAGTCGGCTGAGGGCAGAATTCATCCGACCGCTCCTCTGCTAATGATTGCTATTTTCTGTCTTTTCTTGCGGCCCCTGTCTGGGATGCCTTTCTCTTCTTGCCGCCTACTTCTTGAACAGGCGCACTCTCCTTGACATTGTCAAGGTCTATTTTTCCACCGCTCGACCCAGTGGCCATAACAGTGGGCTTGACATCCGAGAGATAGCACTCACGGGCCATCCTCTGATCTCCCCTTAGGGACCCGACTGTTCCATTATCCCTCTCAAACTTGAGCAACATAAGAGATGGGATTATAACAGCCTTGGAATTATTCAGGGTTGGTCGTCCCAGAATCATGTTGTAGGCCGAGAGTTCTTCTACTACCAAGAACCGGACTACCATGTGTCGTCCTTCCCCTTTTTCACCCAGGCGGATGGGTAAATCCACTCGTCCCACTGGGTGGACGACTCCTCCTCCAAACCCTACTAAAGGGTGGGATGCCGGATGTATGCAATCAGTCTGATATTTTAGTTTCGACAGACATTTGCTACTGATGAGATCTGAGGAGCTTCCGGTATCTATGAGGATTCGGCCAACTCTCTGGTTGGCCACTTTACATTCGATAACGATAGGGTCGTCATGCGGCCCTCTTACCCCTCCTAGATCTTCTTCAGTGATGACAATCTCAGGTAATTAATATTTGGAGGGACGTTCTTGGTGAACGGAATTTACATCTAACCGTCTGATATTGTCTTTGTTGCCCCTAATAGTGGGCCGCCTCCTGAGAAGCCGCCTGCAATGGTGTAGACGACTGCATCATTTGTATCGGAGCTGTCGGCCTGTTGATTCTTTTTGGTCGACTGCTTTTTTGAGGAAGTGTTCCCCGTAGATTTCTTGACATAAGTGTCAAGATCACCTTGCTCAGCCAGGCGGTCCAGATACCTCATGAGATCGATGCATTCATTGGTGTGATGACCAACATCTTCATGATAATCACAGAATTTTTCGTGGTTCCGGTTGTTTGCAGAACCCTTCATGGGGACCGGCTTCTCAATTGAGATCCGTCCCTTGATTTCCTTTAGGATAAATTGGCTATCCTTGTTAAACGCATACTTTGGGGAGTATGGTTTGAATTCTTTTTTTTTTCTAGGCCGGCTGTTTAGAGGAATCAGCCGCCCAAACCTCTTTTCTCTTCTCGACTTTGTTTGACGACTGTTTCTGTCGTCCTTCTCTTTTGTCGGACCTTCTCCCGTCTGACTGTTTTACCGTACTACAAAGATCAGTCGCCTGTATATAAACTTCCGCTTCAATCAAGGCCTCTTGAAGAGTCGCCACCCTCTTTCGGACCAAATCAAATTTGAAGGTCGACCCGTCTTTGAGAACTCTGAAAAAGTCAGTATAGGCTACTTCATCCGGTAACCCTTGAATCTGTATTCTCATCAGGTTAAACCGCCTGATGTAAGAACGAAGCCCCTCCTTCCCGCCCTGCTGAATTGTTCCTAAATCAAGGGTCGTCTTCTTCGCAGGGATGTTCATGGCGAAGTTGGAGGTGAATAAGTAAGCAAGCGTCTTGAAGTTATTTACACAACCAGTCGGCAGGTTGCCGAACCAGTGTTGTGCGATTCCTTTGAGAGTTGCTGGGAAACACTTGCACCAAGTGGGATCATCCAACCCTTGAAGGTACATCAGGTTGGTGAATGCCATCAGATAGTCTTCTGGGTTAGTAGTGCCGTCATAGGCGCCTACTAATACATTTTTCACTTTCGCCGGCTGAGCGGCTTCAGTAATTTCCTTGGAGTAGGCCGACGGCTGTTCACCAAGTCTAAGCAACCGTAGCTGCCAGTCCATAGGTTGGACATTTTTTGCTGCATGTCCACCAAACGGAGGTGGCTGTAAAAAATAATGTTGTTGCAGTACAAACGGTAAGTTTGGTACCGCCTGGTCGCTATGAAAGCCGGACTGACGGGAGGTGCCGCCTGACTGACCCTCATGATACGACTGAGTATGCCTCATCGAGGTATTTCGCAGACTGTCTTGGAAGTTTGAAGTAGAGGCCGACTCTGACAATCGGTCACTCTTCTTCTGCTCTAGCAGTAGCCGAGCGTCTGTGTATGTTTTCCTCGACCCGTCTGCCTGAATATGACGAACAGGTAGGAAAACGGTATTTTGAGAAATCAAGGGCAGGTGGCTCCCACTTCCTAGATTTAGGATGAGGGGTCGCTTCTCGCCCTTGAACTGCTTCCTCTCCCGTGAAGTGGAGGGTTTCTTAGCCGACTGCTCCTTGTCCAGAGCAGGCGGCTTCTTGTTGATCAACTCTTGAATTTCTCCCTTGAAGTCCCTCATGAAGGTCATGAGTTCGTTCCTTGTGATGGGAGCAGACCCATCAGTCGGCTGCTGCCGAACATGCGGTGCGCCTGCTGGCTCGCTTCCAGTTTGAAGATGTTCCCGTTCCCTCCTTTCGGTATGACGGGTACGTCGGGCCCTTAGGGTCCCGTCTGAAGCTGTGTGAGCTTCAACTTCAAATTCATTCTCAGTATCGTGGTCCGACTGAACTTGAGGGTCGTCTAGGGGACGCCTCTATTTAGGAGCCGGTACAGACGTCGATGCCATCTCAAAAGTACTCTCCCCACAGACGGCGCCAAGATGTTTCGGGGTTTTCTGATGTCCTGCGGGAGAGTTACAATTCCGAGACTGGAACCGGGCGCCTGTACCTGCAAAAAAAACGGATGCTCCGGATGATTGGAGATCCGCCTCCGACGGTCAAGTTAGTACTTGATTAAGGAGTAATTAATGCGGAAATTAAAGTGATTGGGTCTCTCTAGGTGAGAGAGTTTAATGTGTGTAATCTGCGTTTTTTGCGTAATCCCCCTTAATGAGGGTTAAGGGAGGTATTTATAACCTCGGGAAACGTGCCAATCTAGGTTTAGGTTAACCTTTGGGCTGATTGGGCTTCCCTCGGAAGTTGGGCCTAGGTGACTGGTTATCCCAGGTGTCATGGAAGGACACGTGTCGTGTCGTAATTGGTCCATAGTGGACGGATCATTGCTTGACACGTGGCAGGCTCCTATTGGCCCATGTGACGGACACATGGCGGAACCTGATTGGTCCACTTGTCAGATGGTGATTGGTGGGGAAAAATCCCCTAATCAGCTGCTTTATCATCTTCCCTAATAAACATCCTTCGCAATTTTCAAATGACTCCAAGTCGAATGAGTCAAGAATTACCCTCATCAGAAGTTTCTTGATGCGTTTGATGTTAATGTGGCCAAAACGACAATACCACAAGTAGGTTTGATTCGACTCGATGGTCTTAGCTCTTTTGGCGATATCATTAATGTTATAAACTTGTTTGTCTAGAAAAAGCACATAAAGACCATTTTCTGAATATGACTTACTATATAAAACATTATAAAAAAAAACTGAACAACTATTATTCTTAATTCGAAATTCAAATCCCTTGGCGTCCAACGCCGAAATTGAAACAATGTATTTGGTAACTCTTGGAACATGATAACAATTGTCAAGTTTTAAAATAAGCCTAGAGGGAAAAGACAAATTAAGAGTTCTAAAAGGAATGGTGCCCTTCCAGTAGAGGGTTCAAAATTATTAGAAAGCTAATTCTTCAGTAAGGTCAAGTGATCGTAATGCCTAGGTGGAGGCCGCTTCCGATCAGTAATATATGTATAATTAATATTATAGCTTAATCTTGACTGAACCCTTTGGGTCGAACGCAATCGAACAACCGATCCGAGACGACGAATCAATTTGAAGGATTTGATGAGTCATCAGAGTTTTACGAACAAAGACGTCGGATATCGAGCTTAGAGCGTCGATATCGAGCCACGCAACTCGAGTCGAATTAAGAATTCGACGAGACGTGAAAATCAATCAAGTAACAAGTTCGAGCCTAGCTGTAGCCTCGCATTGGCCTATCCATGTAAGTGCTAGTCTAGGAAGGTCCTATGCAATGCGTGCCTAGCATCCCCTAGCACACACACGGCACAAGCATCGCAAGATGCGCGCATGCGTGTGGTGTGGTTGTGCATGCGTGGCTAGGCGTGCTAGCATAGCAGCGCTAGCCATCGCATCGTGCTAGGCGTAGGCTAGCATAGCTTGCAAGTATCACATGGTGGTGCGTGCTTGCTAGCATGCTAGGCCAAGCGCCCAGCCATCGCTAGCCGCAAGCATTGCACATGCTAGCAGCGTGCTAGGTTGTGTGTGCTTGCTAGCCAAGCTGGGCCAGGCATCGCTGCATGCTATGCTTGCGCGCCTACGTAGGTGCACTAAGAAGCAGCACACAATGCGTGCTAGGCCTCGCATAGCAGCAGCCCAGCCCTCGCCTAGCAGCGTATAGGAGCAGCCTAGCATGCGTGGCTTGCTAGAAGCACGCATGCATGGGCGTGCTGGCTGGACAACCTAGCCTTGGTGTTAGGCGCCAGCTGGAAGCCTTTGTAGCCAAGGCAAGCTGCCAACCAGCCAAATGGCAGCTAGTCAAGGTGGGGACCAATGGTTGGTGTTTGCCTTGGGGAGCAAGGTGAGTTGGTCCCCTCCCTTGGTGGTCCTCACCTTCTCCCTCTCCTCCCATTGCCACTTGTAACTTGTTGATTGAATTGCATTTTTATTTTGTTTTGATTAAAATAAAATAGGGAAAATTGCAAATCTCCCACATTGATTGAGAATGGGAAATTAAGGTTCATTTCCCTATTAATACCCAAGTTTTAGGATTTGGGAAGAATAGTTAAGTAGAACTAAAAAGGCATCTCCTTAAAAAGGTGAGAAAACCTTAAGTTTGTAAAACTCTAGTTTTTAATGGTCAAATCCCGACTAACCTTCGAGACTAGGACCGTTCGGGTCGGAATCGTGGATACGAGCCGTTGGAGACCTTCGCATTTGCGGGGTTCAAGTTTTGAAGTAAGATCTCGGGATCGAGCAAAGCACGTGCCAAGGGTATGAATGTCTTTTAATTAGAAGCTTGTTTTAATTAGTTTCAATCTCGTATTTTTTCTAATTTTGGCTGACGAACCCAGATTTCGACTCAAAAATAGTGATTTTTGGGTGGAATCGATGTTCTAAATCGTTTTTGATCCTTATTAGATTGTCCAGAAGCCAAAATCCACCCAGAAACATGTTTTTCGAGGGGTTTTTCGTTTTTGACGAAATTTTTTAAATCTTTTAACCTTGATTAATTATTGCATGTTGAAGGTAGATTAAATGTATGGTTGCATCCCTAATCTACTGCAATTATAAACCTCATTAAGAATATTTATGAAGTCATAATTGGTGCTTAATTTGGTGTGTACATTTTTCACATAAACTTGAATTTTTCACGTTGTTGCAAATAAATTGCTTCAAGTGTGAATGTTTATGGTGAACTTGTCATTTTTGAAGTCCCTAATATTTCAAAGATCCAATCTTTAATTGTTTATTTGGTTGGAACTTTGATTGCTAAATTCCATGTTGAACTAATTTTTAGATTTAATCATTTTTGTGTTGATTAAAGTCCTAAAAGTTCAAAACTTTTTATTGAAATTAAATTAATCTTCATGTTGGAAGATGTAATTTTACAATTTTACACAAGTTATTGTTGGAAATTTTTCCTTGGATGGAAGGGTTTAATTTTCCAACCCCTTTAATTTTGTCAAATCTCATTATTAATTTACATTTGATTAAATTAATTATGAGAGTAGCCCTTTAATTTTGTAGCATCAAGATAGACCTAAATTGATTTAAAGAATGGTTCTTGAATAATTTAGGCTTGTGAACTATTTAAATTGAATTTAACTAAGTTGGACTTATTTTAATTTTCATTTTCCTCTAAATTGATTTTAAAATATATTTAGAATTAATTTTATGTCACACATATATCGGGATTAGAATCCCAATATAATAGCATGCAAATCGAGGTAAAATCACCCAAACGCCACCAAGGCTAGTCGGGCTGCTCATGCAGCCCACATGTGGCTGCCTTGGTGCAGATGGTGGTTCTCCCACTTCTAAGCAATGCAGCTGTGTGGCAGGGCTAGGAGTGCACAAAGGGCGTGCTTGGTGCTTGTTGTGCGTGACTGTTGGAGATGCTCGCAATGCTGCTGGGCAGCAAGGCAGCGAGCCCCAAGCAGGCCCAGCCACACCTGCCAGCACGCATGCTAGCATGCACAGCTTGCTGCGAGGCATGTTATTGCTAGCAGGCGCAACGACAAGGAGAAGTTTAGTGGGCCAAATTTTAATGATTGGCAAAGGAATTTGCGTATTGGTCTCATGCAAGAGTAAAAGGAATAAATCCTTGATGAGGAAATGCTTGGCACTCCAAATGAGGCGGTCACCTAGGCTGCCCTTAACCGATGGCAAAGTGCCAATCGGGATGTCAAGTGCATTATGTTGGCCACTATGTCTCCGGACCTTCAAAAGACTTTATTTGAAATGAAGATGGCTTTTGAGATCATTTCTCAACTTTAGAATATGTTTCAAGAGCAGGCCCGAACTAAAAGGTTCGAAACCCACAGGCAGATCCTTGAGACCAAGCTCAAGAAAGGAGAGCCAGTCAGCCCTCTTGTTCTAAAAATGATTGGATTATTTGAGAACATGGAAAGGCTCGATGCTGGGTATTCGACTGAGATGGAAATTGACATCATTCTCCACTCGCTGCACAAAGGCTATGATCAGTTCAAGATAAACTATAATATGCACAACATGGAGAAAACTCTCACCCAGCTTCATGGTATGTTGAAGTTGGCATAACAAACCCTCAAAGATGAGGGAAAGCATGACATGCTAACGGTAAGAAAGGGCAAGCCATTTAAGCGCTTGGGCAAGAAGAGAAGCTTTAAAGGGAAAAAGAAGAAGAATATTCCGCCTAAGTTAAGTGCTGCTAAGAGTGGCAAGGACAAGAAGGTAGCCTCTTCAAAATCCGATTCCGAATGTTTCTATTGCAAGAAGAATGGACATTAGAAGCGAGATTGCCTCAAATTCAAGGAAGATAAGAAGAACGGCACCATTGCTTCTTCATCAGGTATTTTTTCTATAGACTTTAACTTCTCTAGAAAAACATCAACGGTATTAGATACAGGATGTGGCTCACACCTTTGTTCCAATGCTCAGGGTCTAAGGATAAGTAGGAGGCTAGAGAAGGGAGATGTCGAGCTTCGGGTTAGCAATGGAGCAAGGATGTTTGCCGTATCCGTTGGAACTCTCAGTTTATCTTTGCCCTCTAGGCTTATTTTAGAACTTTACAATTGCTATCATGTTCCTAGAGTTACCAAAAACATTATTTCAATTTCTGCGTTAGACGCCAAAGGTTTTGAATTTCGAATTAAGAACAATAGTTGTTCATTTTATTTCGATAATGTTTTATATGGTAAAGCATATTCAGAAAATGGTCTTTATGTGCTTTCTCTAGACAAAAAAGTTTATAACATTGATGATACCGCCAAAAGGGCTAAGACCATCGAGTCGAATCAAACCTACTTGTGGCATTGTCATCTTGGCCACATTAACATCAAACGTATCAAGAAACTTCTTTAAGAAGGTGTTCTTGACTCATTCGACTTGGAGTCGTTTGAAAATTAGGAACGATGTCTATTAGGCAAGATGATAAAGCAACCATTCTCCAAGTTGGGAGAAAGGGCAAGTGACTTATTGGGTCTAATACATACGGATGTATGTGGACCAATGTGTACACCCGCAAGGCAAGGTTATCGATATTTCATTACCTTCACCGACGACTATAGTAGATATGGTTTTGTCTACCTTATGTCGAACAAATCTGGATCTTTTGAGAAATTCAAAGAGTTTCAGAGTAAAATTGAAAATCAGCTTGGCAAGAAAATAAAAGCACTTCGATCGGATCGAGGTGGCGAGTATTTGAGCCATGAATTCGACGATCACTTGAAATAAAATGGTATTATTTTAGAGTTGACACCTCCCGGAACTCTACAATGGAATGGAGTATCCGAACGGAGAAATCGAACCTTGTTAGACATGGTTCGATCAATGATGGGTCTTAAAGAACTTTCTATCTCTTTCTGGGGACACGCACTTTTAACTGCGGCACTAACACTGAATCGCGCTCCATCAAAAGCTGTCGAAAAGACTCCATACGAATTATGGATGAAGAAACCTCCGAGGTTGTCTTTTCTTAAGATTTGGGGTTGTGAAGCATATGTCAAGAGATTAATTTCTGAAAACTTCACCCAAAATCAGACAAGTAGTGTTTCTTTGTGGGTTACCCAAAAGAAACCAAGGGGTATTACTTCTACAATAAATCCGAGAACAAAGTGTTTGTTGCTCGTGATGGTGTCTTTTTGAAGAAGGAACACCTTTCCAAAATGACAAGTGGAAGGAAAATCGAACTGGACGAAATTCGAGAGGTAGAGGAACAAAGTCAACAGATAAAACTGATAATCAAAGTGCTTTAGAAGCAGCTGTTGCCACTGGTCAGAGTCAAATCGACTATGTGCAAAGTCGAACCGACAATGCAAATGCTCAACCTGATACCCTGCATAGGCCACAATGGCCAAGATCTCAACCAAACAGATACCTCGGTATTGTCTTAGCCAAAGATCAAGACATCTTAGTTATGGATGGAGATGAGCCAACGACATAGAAGCAAGCTATGACGAGGCCTGACTTTGCAAAATGGCAAGAGGCCATGAAATCCAAGATGGACTCCATGTTTGAAAATCAAGTTTGGGACTTGGTTAATTTGCCCGAAGCTTACACACCTATCGGTTGCAAATGGATTTTCAAATTGAAAACAGATAAAGATGGAAATGTATCTATATACAAAGCTAGACTGGTGGAAAAAGGTTATTAGTAAATTCATGGAGTTGATTATGATGAAACGTTTTCGCCAGTTGCAATGCTTAAATCCGTCCGGATCATCCTAGCGATTGTTGCATATTACGATTATGAAATATGGCAAATGGATGTCAAAACCGCCTTCCTTAATGGGATTATAGAAGAAACTGTGTATATGACACAGCCGGAAGGTTTTGTTGATCCAAGCAATGCCGGGAAGGTATGCAAGCTTAAGAAGTCCATTTATGGACTAAAGCAGGCAAGCAGAAGTTGGAATCTGCGATTCGAAGAAGCCATTAGTAAGTTTGGTTTTATGAAAAATCCAGATGAGTCTTGTGTCTACAAGGTCAGTGGGAGTGACATCGCATTCCTAGTCTTATATGTCGATGACATATTACTCATTGGAAACAACACTAAACTGTTAGAGTTTGTAAAGGGTTGGCTAGGAAAGTGCTTTTCAATGAAGGACTTGGGAGAGGCACAATACATATTGGGCATCAAAATCTATAGGGATAGATCTAAGAGGATGATTGGATTGAGCCAAAGTACTTATATAGATTAGGTACTGGCACGATTCAACATGGAAGGGCCCAAGAGAGGGCACCTACCCTTGTCCCATGTCCCTCAGACACCTAATGAGCGAGAGAGAATGAGTCAGATTCGATATGCTTCGCTTATTGGATCGATCATGTATGCCATGATATGTACTAGGCCGAATGTATCGTATGCCTTGAGTTCTACGAGCCGATACCAATCATACCCAGGAGAGGCGCTTTGGACTGCGGCTAAGAATATCCTAAAGTACCTGAAAAGGAATAAGGATAAATTCCTGGTCTATGGTGGCTGTAATGATTCGGTTGTTGAAGGTTATACTAAGGCGAGCTTCCAGACTGACAGAGACGACTCCATGTCGTAGTCGGGGTACATATTCTGCCTTAATGGAGGAGCGTTTTGTTGGAAGAGTGCTAAGCAGAGCACCACTGCAGATTCTACAACTGAAGCAGAATACTTGGCAGCTTCGGAAGCATCTAAGGAGGCAGTTGGGATTCGTAAGTTCATTGGTAAACTTGGTGTTGTACCCTCAATTAAGGGACGAACGACAATGTAGCCGATCCTCTGACTAAACCTTTGTCTCATGTTTAGCATAAAAAGCACGTTGAGGCAATGGGAATCAAGCATATTGGTGATTGGCTTTGGTTTCCCTGTATAGGTGTTTTAATTAAAGTCGATGTCTTAATGTAAAACACTATGTTGAACCATTCAACTTTGGAGCAATTAAATTTTATGCAAATTTATGATTACTCCATATCTATTTAATTGTTGTTTAGAATGAAATAATGAGTCCATTCGATTATTGAGAATATTCAAAACAGGGTATCAAGACCATGCCTTGGATAAAGAGACACCTGCTAAGTGAACATTGAATATTTTAATCGAAAATTATCCCTAATCGAGGTCATTTAAACGATTGACGATTAATGACCACTTGAGATTAGTGTGTAGTATGATTTATAGCACTGTTTCTTGTGCTAGAAGGACATGATAGTCATAAATTATTTACACAGGTACTAGCTTGGAACTGTATCGGATAGACCTATGAGAATACTTTAAGAGACATCAAATCATCATAAGTATATTTCTCATTATGGGTATCAGAATCTTTTTCCTCGACCATGAGCATTGCAAGTTCTCTTGTTTGAGTACTAGTCGTTTTGATGTTGTCAAACGTCTGTCGTAAATACGGATTATAACGGTAACACTTAGGTGACTAGGTCCTCTTAGTAAGGGAAGCTTACAGTACAAGATTGGGAATGTCCCCCTATTAGCAATAAGGAATATGTCTTTGTTGTTTACAAGGCCTCTCGAAGAGCGAGACTGTGAAAATGCGTGGCCATACTCAGATGGATTTTAGAAATTTATCTGTTTATTGACAGTCAAACTCGGGAATTGAGAAACACTTCTGGATGTAATAAGGATGACGAAGAATCTTACCTTGTAGTTCATGAAGAGACATTAAGCGACATAGGAAAAGGGCTATACACTAATTGCACACTTGTCTAGAAGGACAAGTGGGAGATTGAAAGGAATGGTGTCCTTCCAACAAGTGTATTATTCCGGTAGAGGGTTCAGAATTATTAGAAAGCTAATTCTTCAGTAAGGTCAAGTGATCGGAACGCCTAGGTGGAGGCCGCTTCCGATCAGTAATATTAATGTACAATTAACATTACAGCTTAATCGTGACTGAACCTTTCGGGTCGAACCCAATCGAATAACCGATCCAAGACGACAAATCAATCCGAATGATTTGATGAGTCATCAAAGTTTTACGAACAAATCCTTATAATAAGCGATTACATACCAGGTAGAGTGGAATTAGGGCTTTCGATATGATAGCTCATTCCCGAGGAGAAGAGCTACGTCGGATATTGAGCTTAGAGCGTCGAGACCGAGCATCGCAAGTCGAGTCGAATTTGGAATTCTACTAGATGTGAAATCAATCAAGTTACAAGTTCGAGCCTAGCCGTAGCCTTGCATTGGCCTAGCCATGTGAGTCCTAGGCTAGGCAAGGTCCCAAGAAATGCGCGCCTAGCATCCCCTAGCACACGCACATCGCATGGCACAAGTATCGCAAGATGCGTGCATACGTGTGGTGTGGCTGTGCATGCGTGGCTAGGTGTGCTAGCATAGCAGCGCTAGCCATCGCATCGTGCTAGGCGTAGGCTGCACAGCCAGCAAGCATCGCAGGTTGGTGCCTGCTTGCTAGCATGCTAGGACAAGCGCCCAACCATCGCTAGCTGCAAGCATCGCACATGCTAGCAGTGTGCTAGGTTGTGCGTGCTTGCTAGCCAAGCTGGGCAAGGCATCGCTGCATGATATTCTTGCGTGCCTGCGTAGGTGCACCAAGTAGCAGCACGCTATGCGTGCTAGGCTTCGCATAGTAGTAGCCTAGCCCTCGCCTAGCAGCGCATAGGAGCAGCCCAGCATGCGTGGCTTGCTAGCAGCACGCATGCATGGGCGTGCTGGCTGGACAGCCCAGCCTTGGTGCTAGGCGCCAGCTGGCAGCTTTGGCAGCTAAGGCAAGCTTCCAGCCAGCCAAGTGGAAGCTGGTCAAGGTGGGGACCAATGGTTGGTGTTAGCCTTGGGGAGCAAGGTGGGTTGGTCCCCTCCCTTGTTGGTCCTCACCTTCTCCATCCCTCTCCTCCCATTGCCACTTGTAACTTGTTGATTGAATTGCAATTTTATTTTGTTTTGATTAAAATAAAATAGGGAAAATTGCAAATCCCCCACATTGACTGAGAATGGGAAATCAAGGTTCATTTCCCTATACATACCCCAAGTTTTGGGATTTGGGAAGAACACTTCAGTGGAACTAAAAAGGCATCTCCTTAAAAAGGTGAGAAAACCTTAAGTTCGTAAAACTCTATTTTTTATTGGTCAAGTCTCGACTAATCTTCGGGACTAGGATCGTTCGGGTTGGGTTCGTGGGTACGAGCCATTGGAGACCTTTGCATTTGCAGGGTTCAAGTTTTGAAGTAGGAGCTGGGATTCGAGCGAAGCACGCGCCAAGAGTATGAATGTCTTTTACTTCTCTCTCGTAATTGTTGCCTAATTTGTGATTGCATGCTTAGTTACCTTAATTAGTGGGCGGGTCTTGGGCGGGTTTCGCTTCCGCGTAGAGTCAGACTCTACGAAACCCAACAACTTCCAACGGATACGGTAGACATCCTGGCTCCATTGCCGACCCAAAGCTCGACCTTTCCTTAGTCCCTGATCATTGGAACAAAGGTGTGAGCCACATCCGGTATCTAATACCCATGATGTTTTGCTAGCAAAGTTTAAGTCTATAAAAAAATACATGATATAGTAGCAACAGTGCCATTCTTTTTATCTTCCTTGAATTTGAGGCAATCCCGCTTCCAATGTCCTTTCTTCTCGCAATAGAAACATTCGGAATCGGATTTAGAAGAGGCTACCTTCTTGTCCTTGCCACTTTTAGCAGCACTTGACTTAGGTGGAAAATTCTTTTTCTTCTTCCATTTAAAGCTTCTCTTCTTTCTCGAGCGCTTAAATGGCTTGCTCTTTCTCACTATGATCATGTCATGCTTCCCCTCATCCTTGAGGGTTTTCTCGGTCTGCTACAACATACCAAGAAGCTCGGTGAGGGTTTTCTCCATGTTGTGCATATTATAGTTCATCTTGAACTGATCATATATAGCCTTTGCGCAGCGAATGGAGAATGATATCAATTTCCATCTCGGTTGAATACCCAACATCAAGCCTTTCCATGTTCTCAAATAATCCAATCATTTTAAGAACATGCGGGTTGACTGGCTCTCCTTTTTTGAGCTTGCTCTCAAGGATCTACCTGTGGGTTTCAAACCTTTTAGTTCGGGCCTGCTCTTGGAACATATTTTGAAGTTTAGAAATGATCTCTAAAGGCGTCTCCTTTTCAAAGAAAGTCTTTTGAAGGTCCGAAGACATAGTGGCCAACATGATGCACTTGACATCCCGATTGGCACTTTGCCATCGGTTAAGGGCCGCTTGAGTGACCTGCTCATTGGGAGTGTCGGACATTTTCTCATCAAGGACGTATTCCTTTTGCTCTTACATAAGAACAATACGCAAGTTCCTTTGCCAATCATTAAAATTTGGCCCACTCAACTTTTCCTTGTCGGGAATTAAGCGTAATGAAAACAGGTTGTTTGAGTTATTTGCAGACATGTTTCTACAATTGAAAGATTTGAAAAGAAAAACCATTCATAAAACCAAGAAGTTTAAAATTTAAAGCGTACATGCAAATTTTTAATGTTATTGAGCATTTTATCCACGCATTAACATTAGTCCCTTTTAGGCGAGAATTAAATGATTCTAAGATCCCAAAAAACAAAAAGTGATTAAGCATTCTTTGGCTTGTCTTAACACAATATTTTAGGGTAAGCAATCCAATTGCTAATAGCTCCAAGCTACTCTTGGTTCGATAAAACGTTGCATCTAATGCTTCCTTGACATTTTATCTCCATTGCCACGACATCTAAGTACTCCTTACTAATATCGTTGAGCTTAACCAAGACGACTTGTATACCTAGTATACCTTACGTTCCTAGAGAAGCGGTGATGCCTTGCTTTGGCGTAGCCCATCACCACGCGCATTAGTTAAGTAAGTGTTGTTCTTGGAATGGCAAATTTGCCTCCATATTATTGGGACCTAGGGTTTCTATGTTGGTTGATATAAGTGAACGTAACTAATCATCGCAACATTTGAAATCCTAAACTTGCATTTATCATACCATTCAATCATATATAAACACTATATATATAAATCATTAGTAAAAGATGCATTTGGCAACTAGCATGACCCCTTGAGTCTTCAAATCTTCAAGGGTCTCCGATGTAAATTCTTTGGCTTGTCTTCGAGACATCTCCGCCAATCTATGCAACTACTAGTTACTACGACTAGGAATAATCTAAATATTAAGGTACAAAAATGTGCAACGGTACGCAGACCGTATTTAGATTTACAAAATACATAACGGATCACAGTCCGTATTTACTATCCTAGTCAAGCCCCACTAGTTGCCATTTTCACAAAACCTGTGAAACAATATACATTTCGTTCATCCATTCACTATTTGTGAATGGCCCATGCATTTACAATGATAAACAAGTAACAATGCATTAACACGCGCGAACTAGCAACTAACTTAGGTGGTAAATCCAATTAACGCACCTAATTAAAACTAGTTAAAGTTGTTAAACATTTTATGTGACTAAACAAAATTAGTTCAAGTGATTAACGAAGTTCCCACTAAATTTCGCATCCAACTTAATTAATCCAATTAATTAGGTCGGTTAACACAAATTTTGTCAAAATAACTTGCAAGTGCCGAAGGAACCGAGACTTAGCCTCGTTAAAATAATTATATAAATAATTAAAACGGCCCCAATTACGCAAAACAATAGCCCATCGAAAGCCCAAGTGCCTAGCATTAAAGCCACGGGCCTAGGCTTGCTAGGCAATTAGGCTCGAGGTTCGCATGCTTAGGGAGCTGGCCTGCCCACCCAGCAGCGTTCCCACTGACTGCTGGCACCTGCATCCTCGCAGCATGCTCGCATGCTGCTGGCGCTGGCAGCTTGTGGGTAGCCTGCCAACATGGCTGCTCGCTGCCCCTAGTGCCGCATCAAACCGAAGCAAACTTCTCAATTCGCAGCGCATAGAAACCAAATTGTAGCAACAAGTGTGCACTAGCTTGCACATGCCACACACTTGTGCACCAAGGGGGGGGGGGGGGGGAAGGCTGCCCACACACACACCTTGGCAGCCACATGTGGGTTGCGTGAGCAGCCTGGCTAGCCCAAGGGTGTGTTTTGAGCGGTCCTTGCCTCGATTTGGGTGCACTTGTCTCGGGATTTTAATTCTCGATTTATGTGTGATAAAAATTAATTATAAATTTATTTTAGAACCAATTTAAAGCAAAAATGAAAATAAAACAAGTCCAACTTATTTAAATTCAACTATTGTAGTGCATAAACTTGATTATTCAAGAACCATTCTTAAATCAATTTAGGTTCATCTTGATGCTATAGAATTGAAGGGTTATACTCATAATTATTTTAACCAAATATTATTTAATAATGAGATTTGACAAAATTAAAGGAGTTGGAAAATTAAAACTTTTCATCCAATGAAAAATTTCCAACACTACCTTGTGTGAAATTGAAAAATTACATCTTCCAATATGAAGATTAATTTAATTTCAATAACAAGTTTTGAACTTTTTGTACTTTAATCAACTAAAAAATGTTTAAATCCAAAAATTAGTTCAACATGGAATTTAGCAATCAAAGTTCCAACCAAATAAACAATTAAATATTTTATCTTTAACATATTAAGGACTTCAAAATTACAATTTCACCATAAACATTCACACTTGAAGCAATTTATTTGCAAAAATGTGAAAATTTCAAGTTTATGTGAAAAATGAACTTACCAAATTAAGCATCACTTATGACTTCATAAACATACTTAATAAGGTTTATAATTGCAGTAGTGATGCAACCATACATTTAATCTACCTTTAATATGCCAGAATTAATCAAGGTTTAAAGATTTAAAATTTATCGTCCAAAACGAAAAACCCCTCGAAAAACATGTTTCTGGGTGGATTTTGGCTTCTGGATAGTTTTTAAAGAGGGTCAAAACAAATTTAGATCATCGTTCCACCCAAAAATCACTATTTTTGAGTCGAAATTTAGGTTCGTTGCCCAAAATTACTAAAATACGAGATTAAAACTAATTAAAACGAGCTTCTAATCTAATTAGAACGCAAAACCAGAATTTAAATCAATTTTAAATCACCTCAATTAAATATTAGTTACAATAATTAAAATGAGCGCGGCTCTGATACCGATTTAGAACATCGATTCCACCCAAAAATCACTATTTTTGAGTTGAAATCTGGGTTGTTGTCCAAAATTAGTAAAATACTAGATTAAAAATACATAAAACGAGTTTCTAATCTAATTAGAAAGCAAAACTAGAATTTAAATCCATTTTAAATCACCTCAATTAATTATTAGTTATAATAATTAAAATGAGTGCGGCTCCGATACCGCTGTTGGGTTTCGTAGCGCCTAACGCTATGCGGAAGAGAAACCCGCCCAAGACTTGCCCACTAATTAAAGCAAATAAACATGCAATCACATAATTAACAACATAAGAGAGAGAAAGAGAAAAGACATTCTTACCCTTGACGCGTGCTTCGCTCGATTCACGAGCTCTTATTTCAAAGCTCGAGCCACGCAAGTGCGACGACCTCCTATGGCTCGCACCCTCAACCCGACCTGAACGGTCTTAATCCCGAAGGTTAGTCGAGACTTGACCAAATAAAAGTAGAGTATTACGAACTTAAAAGTTTTCTCACTAATGACGAGATGCCTTATTGAGTTCAACTCAAGTGATTTTTCCCAATCCCAAAACTTGGGTATTTATAGGGAACGGAGACTTGATCTCCCTTCTCCTATCAATGTGGTAGATATGCATTGTCCCCTATTTTATTTTAATAAAAAATTAAATAAAAATGCAAGGCAATAACAAGCTCCAAGTGTCACATGGAGGGAGAGAGTAGGTGAGGACCACCAAAGGGGAGACCAAATCACCTTGATCCCCAAGTCAAACACTTACCCCTTGTCCCCTCCCTTGACCGGCTGACCATGCCACATGGCTGGGGCTGCCAACTGGCGCCTAACACCAAGACTAGGCTAATGGCCAGCCTGCCCACGCACATGCGCAGCCAGCCAGCACACACATCCAGGCAGCGCATGCGTGTTGTTGTGTGAGTGGCGTGGTGCTTGATGTTGCTCACTGGCAAGCACACTCAGCTAGACATACGCACACACTACACGTTGCTGCGATGCATGTGCCGTGCGAGTGTGCTGCTTGGTGCGAGGCTGCGAAGAGCTGGGCGCTAGGCCCTGTCATGTTAGCAAGCACGCATAACATGCATGCAAGGCACTATACTTGCGATGCTTGCATGCTAAGCACAACCTTGCGGCGACTATGCGTGTGGCTGGGTCCGATGCCCACCACGCTAGCATGCTTGCGATTGGTGCCCTGGCCTAGCATATCACTCGCATAGCTAAGCCAATGTGAGGCTACGACTTGGCTCGTACTTGTCGCTTGTTTGATTCTATGTCTCGTCCAATTCTAAATTCGACTCAACTTACGACGCTCGGTTTCGATGCTCTAAGCTCGATATCCGAGGTCTTTGTTCGTAATACTATAATGACTCATCTAATCCTTCGGATTGATTCGTCAACTCGGATCAGTTATTTGATAGGGGTACGACCCGAAGGGTTCAATCAAGATTAAGCTGTAATATTAATTATGCATTATCATTGCTGATTGGAAGCGGCCTCCACCTAGGAATTCTGATCACTTGACCTCACTGAAGAGTTAGCTTTCTAATAATTCCGAACCCTCTATCGAAATAATACACTTGTTGGAAGGACACCATTCCTTTCACCGGGCCAGATGTATCGTATGCCTTGAGCGCCATGAGCTAATATCAATCAAACCTAAAAGAGGCGCATTGGACTATGGCCAAGAATATCCAAAAGTAACTCAAAAGGAACAAGGATAAATTAATGGTCTATGGTGGGATTAAGAATTTGGTTGTTGAAGGTTATACCGACGCAAGCTTCCAGACTGTCAAAGACGACTTCAAGTCGCAATCAGGATACATGTTCTATCTTAATGGAGGAGCGTGCAGTTGGAAAAGTGCTAAGCAAAGCGCGACTATAGATTCTACAACTGAAGCCAAATACTTGGCAGCTTTAGAAGCAGGTAAGGAGGCAGTTTAGATTCGTAAGTTCATTGGCGAACTTGGTGTTGACCCCTCAATAAAGGGACCAATAGACCTCTATTGTGATAATAGTAGGGCTATTGCTCAGGCCAGAGAGCCAAGGGAGCATCAGAAAGTTAAACATGTCATGAGGCGATTTCACTAGATAAGGGAATGGAAGTCCGAGGGTGAAATCAGAATTTGCAAGATTGGAACATACGACAATGTAGCCAGTCCACTCACTAAACCTTTGCCTCAAGTGAAACACAACTAGCACGTTGAGGCAATGGGAATCAAGCATATTGGAGATTGGCTGTGATTTCCCCGTTTGTGTGTTTTTATTAAGTTGTGGAGATCTAAATGTAAAACACTATGTTGAACCATTTATTTATGTCTCTGTTGTTTACAAGGCCTTTCAAAGAGCGAGAATGTGAAATGCATGACCATGCTCGAATGGATTTTAGAAATCATCTGTTTATTGATAGGTGAACTCGGAAATCGAGAAACACTTTTTGACGTAATAAGGACGACGAAGAATCTTACCTTATAGTTCATGATGAGACATTAGGTGACATAGAAAACAGGTTATACACAATTAGGACATTTGTCCGGAAGGACAAGTGGGAGATTGAAATGAATGGTGTCCTTCGGGCAAGTGTATTATTCCGATATAGGGTTAGAAATTAATTAGGAAAGTTAATTATTCAGTGAGGTCATGTGATCGGAATGCCTAGCTGGAGGCCGCTTTTGATCAGTAATATTAATGTACAATTATATTACAGCTTGCTTTGGACTGAACCCTTACGGTCCCACCCAATCGTCTAACCTAACCAATGAGACAAATTAATCCGAAGGATTAAATAAGTCGATAGAGATTTTATGAACTAAGATGTCGGATTCCAAGCTTAGAGCGTCGAAAGTTGAGTCGAATTTAGGAATCGACGAGACGAAAAATCAGTCAAACAACAAGTCAACACGCGTAAAAATCCTAGCCTCGATATGGCCTAGCCAATCGAGGGCTAGGTGGGCTACTCCTTGCCACAAGGTAAGGCTTGGCCGCAAGCCCAGCATGCATCAGATGCACTGGCTTGGGGAGCAGCCATGCGGGAAAGGCTCGCTAGCATGGCCGAGCATGCATGCGGGGAGGTGTGCTAGCAAGGCATGCATGCAAGTCTTGTTGGCTGGGCTACGTGCGTGTGCAGGCTGGCTGGCAGGCCTAGCCGAGCACCAGCTCGCTAGTAAGGTGTGCCTTGGTGCCCTAGGCTGGGCAGTAGCTGGCGCTATATGGTTGGTGCCGGCTATTTTCTTGGGGTGCAAGGGAAGGTGATCCTTCCCTTTGTGGTCCTCACCTACTCCCTTGCTCCCCTTATGCAACTATTGTTTTCCCATTTTAATTCAATTTAGAATTAAATTAATTCTTTCTTTTGGCATTTTACCAAATATCCCACATTGAAAGATGATGGGAATTCTTAGGAACAATTCCCTATAAATACCTATCACAGGGTATTGGGATTTTCACTTTAGTTGGTGAACTCTAAGGGATCTCCAAAAGCGAGAAAACTTTAGTTTGTAAACTCTAAGTTATTTTTGGTCTAGCCCCGTCTAAACTACTAGGTAGGGGTCGGTTCTGATTCGGTGAGCGAGGGTGTGAGCCGTTGGAGGTTTCGCACTTGCGGAGCTTGAAGCTTTCACGTCCGAGCTCATTGAGTGAGCGAAGCACGCATCTAGGGTGAGTTTCTTTCTCTCTCTTCTCTTTATGTGTTTGTGTTTTGTTCATTTGCATGATTTTATTTATGTTGTAATTATTATGCATGCGATCCATTTTTCGGGTTTTGTTTCCGCACGGTGTCGGACACCACAAAAACTAACACATTATTAGAAAATTCATCATGATCAAGATCAATTCTTGTACGCAAATATGTTTTCAAAAACAACTTTTTCGATATCTTCTTGATATGAGATATCAGGCAGTGTATGGATAGATGATTGGCTAGATGACGAGCTATCAGTTTCATAGCCGTCTGAGGTTGAGGACCGAAAGGTATGTGGTTTAGAGAAAGATAAATGTTGTTGATTATTTATAAAGAACTATTCTTGAGTGTCTGGTTGGATATTGTTTTCAATATTTGTTTCTGTTGGGGTGATAAGAGCACTGGGATCAAATCAGGCTTCATAATAAAAAAATTGGTGAAAATAGTTGTCTCAAAACACCTTGCTTCAAATGGTCGGCCCAATCAATATCTTCTTTAAGTGCTAGTTTTTTTCTCAAACCATTTCTTAATAAATTCCTCATTCCTTGCCTCTACAAAGAAAATCTCAAAACCAGGGAGGATTTGTTCTTTATTCAAGTCATACCATGGTTCGGGAAACTCGTAAAATGGCTCAATATCATTTTGTAACAAAAATTGCCTGTTCAAGGTGAGAGGCTTCCTTTTCATGACATGGGAACTTATTTTGTCATCAAAACTCAAGCCATGGCGTTTTCGCTTAATTATCAATTATTGAGATGGGGTATCTCATGCCTTCACCATTCCATCCCAAACCAGTACCTAGAACGTAACCCATTTTTAACATCAATTAGAGACCTCTGGTATGTGTTTGTGGTATTGGGTCTTGGATTTCTTGAATGGAATCCGGAGGTAGATTAGACTTTTGAGTTTGGTTGGTCATTGGTTGGCAAAGGATACCTAAACATAAAACACTTGAGATCAAAATTTCCTTTCTTTCTTTTTTATAAAAAAAATGTAAATGATAAATGAAAAAAATGCATGCGGGGAAAATATACACACATATTTTTTTTACAATAATGTTTTTATAATATGGTAAACATTTAAAAATAAAAGACGCTTGTTAAGTTAGATAAGTTAGTGGGGTGTTTATTTCCTTAAAACAAAATTCTTTGATTTATTTTGGGCCGTATCATAAGGTTGCCTACATATCTCCAAGATAGATTTTGTACTTGTAAACTTCTTTTGCTTTTTACTTTTGGAGAATCAGACCCGTCATAGTTCATGATAGAAGAAGTTTATTTTTTTTGTTTTTATTATTTATAAATAGCTGCACTTAATTAGAGTTGCCTACGTACCCTAATAACAATGTGCGTGCAAGTACAATTTTTTTGTATGATCATGAAATAGTGCTTTGAGGGATCAAGCTGTACGTAGTTCTATGTACCAAAAGAAACATAAATGAAGAAGGAAAAAAAAAAGAGAACATGGAGAGGACATTTATGGATACTTTCTGATTCGGACATGAAATTCCAGTGGTGTGCTTTATGCACCAGCAGACGGCGTGACACTCATTAGTATCATGACCATGTAACTAATGATAGTGACAATATTTGTTAAGATTTGGCCCAACAGGATCAGCTCCTGCTCGGCAAGGAAGTGGTTTGATAAGACCTTGTTCGAGTAGTTGACTAAACATATCAGCTTGAGAGCCTTGTGGTTATGCCGGGTTTGTTTATGGTGAATTAGACTTTGCATGGGCTAAAGCGATGATTCTGAATAAAAATGGTGTCCTTCCAACAAGTGTATTATTATTCCGATAGAGGGTTCAAAATTATTGGATAGCTAATTCTTTAGTAAGGTCAAGTGATCGGAATGACTAGGTGGAGGCCGCTTCTGATCAGTAATATTAATGTACAATTCATATTACAACTTAATCTTGACTGAATCCTTCGGGTCGAACCAATCTTGCGTGCTTGCTAGCATGCTAGGCGCCTAGCCATCGCAACCACGCACCATCGCATAGCAGCATGCTAGGCGTGTTGCACTATGCGTGATGCTAGGCAGTGGCACGCACCAACCCCAGCCATCGCTAGCCGCAAGCATGGCATACGCTAGAAGTGTGCTACGCTATGCATGCTTGCTAGCCAAGCTGGGCCAGGCATCGCTGCACAACGTGCGTGCTGGGCTTCGCATGGCAGCATCCCTGTGCCTCGCACATTGCAAGCACCATGCATCAGCCAGCAGCGTGCTGGGTTATGTTTTCTAATTAGTTTTAATCTCGTATTTTTTACTAATTTAGCTGACGAACCTAGATTTGGACTTAGAAATATTGATTTTTGGGTGGAATCGATGTTCTAAATCGTTTTTATCCTTTAAGGGTTGTCCTGAAGCCAAAATGCACCCATATATATGTTTTTCGAGAATTTTTTCTTGTTTTGACGAAAATTATTAAATCTTTTAACCTTGATTAATTATTGCATGTTGAAGGTAGATTAAATGTATGGTTGCATCCCTAATCTACTGCAATTATAAACCTGATTAAGCATGTTTATGAAGTCATAATTGGTGCTTAATTTGGTTTGTTCACTTTTCACATAAACTTGAATTTTTCACATTATTGCAAATAAATTGCTTCAAGTGTGAATGTTTATGGTGAACTTGATATTTTGAAGTCCTTAATATGTTAAAGATGCAATATTCAATTGTTTATTTGGTTGGAACTTTGATTGCTAAATTCCATGTGGAAATAATTTATGGATTTAATCATTTTTGTGTTGATTAAAGTCCTTAAAGTTCAAAACTTGTGATTGAATTTTGATTAATCTTCATATTAGAAGATGTAATTTTTCAATTCTACACAAGTTATTGTTAGGAAATTTTTCATTGGATGAAAGGGTTTATTTTTCCAACCCCTTTAATTTTGTCAAATCTCATTATTAATTTACATTTGATTAAATTAATTATGAGTGTAGCCCTTTCAATTTTGAAGCATCAAGATAGACCTAAATTGATTTAAAGAATGGTTCTTGAATAACTTAGTCTTGTGCACTTTTTAAATTGAATTTAATTAAGTTGGACTTATTTTAATTTTTCATTTTGCTCTAAATTGATTCTAATATAAATTTAGAATTAATTTTATGTCACACGTATATTAGGATTAAAATCCCGAAATAATAGCACGCAAATCGAGGTAAAATCACCCAAATGCCACCAAGGCTAGTCGGGCTGCTTACGCGACCCACATGTGGCTTCCTTGGTGCGCATGGTGGTGCTCCCAACTTGAAGCGTTGCGGCTGTGTAGCAGGGCTAGGAGTGCTCAAGGGACATGCTTGTGGCTTGTGGCTGCTAGGATGCTTGCAATGCTGTTGGGAAGCAAGGCAGGGAGCCCCTAAGCAGGCCCAACCAAACCTGCCAGCATGCATGCTAGCATGCGCAGAATGCTGTGATGCATGCTGGTGCTAGCAGGCGCAGTAGTGCCTTGCTAGGCACACTGCCGGCGCCCAAGCAACCCCCCCCCCAGCCGTAGCCTTGGTGCCTAGCAAGCCTAGCCCAGGGCTAGGATGCTAGGCGCTCGGTTTAGAGTTGGCTGATTTTTTCGATGCGTGAGCTATGTGTTTTGCAAAAAAATTTCCGTTTTAAATTATTTAATTATTTTACGAGGCTAGGCCTCGGTTTTTTAGGCTCTTGCAAAAATTTTAATTTTGACAAAATTTGGGTTAACCGGCTTAATTAATTGGTTTAATTAAGTTGGATGCGGAATTTAGTGGGAGCTTCGTTAATTGCATGAAATAATTGCGTCCTAATCACATAAAATGTTAAACAACTTTGACTAGTTTTAATTAGGCGCGTTAATTGGATTTACCACCTAAGTTAGTTACTAGGTTGCGCGCGTTATATATTGTTACTTGGTTTTCATTGTAAAATGCAAAGGCCATTCACATGTAGTGAATGGATGAATGGAAGATATATTGTTTCACAGGTTTCGTGAAAATAGCAACTAGTGGGGCCCGATTAGGATAGTAAATACGGACTGCGATCCATTATATATTTTTGTAAATCTAAATACGGTCTGCGTACCGTTGCATATTTTTGTACCTTAATATTTAGATTAATCCTAGTCGTAGTAGCTAGTAATTTTATTTTGGCGAAGATGTCTCGAGACTGCAATTCTATGAAGACGAGCCAAGATGAAGGCTCTTGAAGATTTGAAGATTTCAAGGGGTCATGCTAGTTGCCAAACGCATCTTATTTCATGTTTTCTATATGTAACTGTTCATATATATATGTGAATGATAAGTTAGGTGCATTTTTAGGATTTCAAAAGTTGCGATGATTAATTGAGTTCTCCTAAATCAACCAACATAGAAACCCTAGGTCCTTAAAATATTGAGCTAAAATATGCCATTCCAAGAACAACACTTACCGAACTAATGCGCGTTTCTGATGGACTACGCCAAAGCGAGGCATCACTACTTCCCTAAGAACGTAAGGTATACTAGGTATACAAGTTGTTATGGTTAAGCTCAACGATATTGGTAAGGAGTCCTTAGATGTCATGGCAATGGAGATAAAATGTAAAGGAAACATTAGATGCGACGTTTTATCGAACCAAGAGTAGCTTGGAGCTATTAGTAATTGGATTGCTTACCCTAAATATTAAGTGTTAAGACAAGCCAATGCATGCTTAATCAATTTTTGATTTTTGGGATCTTGGAATCATTTTATTCTCGCCTAAAAGGGACTAATATAAATGCGTGGATAAAATGCTCAATAAGATTCAAAATTTGCATGAACGCTTTAAATTACAAACTTATTGGTTTATGAATGGTTTTTCATTTCAAATTCTTTCAATTGTAGAAACATGTTTGCAAGTAACTTAGCTCAAACAACAACTCTATGTGCCCGGAACTCCCCGACAAGTTTGCTTTTTGCCTTAACTTGGTTAACTTCAAGGAATGGGAGGAGGAACTCAAGAAAACTCTTCGAAATTGTGCCTTGGAGTACACTCTTGATACTCCCATTCCAAGCTGCTTCTCTAAGGGAATCATGAGCGATGAGGCTCATGAAAAATGGTTTTCTGATTGTAAGAAAGTCACACATCTAATGGCTAATTCCATCTCAGAAGATTGGAAAGAAAAGCTCTCCTTCTATTTTCCGGAAATTTTCCTCAAATCATTGGAGGATGTTGTCAACATAAGAGTCACCATGAGTGACAATGGCAATTATGATGGACTCGTGTTTGATTTGACTAGGTCACTCTCAAACATGAAGATAAAGCCACCGGATGTGGGTTGTCTTTGTAAGGAAAGGCGCCGACTTTGGTCAAGGATCTTTAATACCAAATTGAGACCCGGGATGCCGCTCCAACCTCATGTGCTTGGAATGACTAGGCTCTTCAAACACATGCAGCTTCTCGGAATCTCATTGGAGGATGAGATGGCGGGGCATATCTTGCTTGCTTCACTCCACTCGGGCTACGATGCGCTTAGAGTGCATATAGCTGCGGGAAAGGAGACAACCTCTTTAAAAGAGGTGGTGCAACTACTTAGCCGAGCCACCAGCTATGGAGTGACCGAGAGGCCCTTTAGAGCAAGGAGAAGTGAGTTCAAGAACAAGGCAAGGATGCGGTGCTTCTATTGTGGTGGGCAAGGCCACTACAAGAGGGAATGCAAGCTCTTCCGAAAGGAGGAGGAGGAGAGGAACGTGGCATCTGCCTTAGGTATCTTCATTAACACTTGTGTTTAAAGCTATTCATAGGTATTGGATACCATGTATAACTCACTTTATGTTTCCTTTTTAGGAACCAAGTGATAGGGCATCACAAGTGAGAGGGTATTGGATACCATGTGCATCAACAAGCGGACGACAAAGATGGTCTTTCAATCATGCTTGTAGGCACATTTATTTTTTCTATGACTTGTAATTAAACAATGGTTGTTTCTTATGCCTTTGAACATACTTATGATCTATGGTGTTGGACACCAAGTTATTTTGATCACAAGACTTAATCAATGGTTGGTTTGTTAAAAATGTCTTATTTATATGTTCTATAAAATTGCATATGTTTAGACAAATTTATGATACTGCTAAAACGGCTAAGACCATCGAGTCGAATCAAACTTACTTGTGGCATTGTCGTCTTGGCCACATTAACGTCAAACGCATCAAGTAACTTCTTCAAGAAGGTGTTCTTGACTTATTCGACTTGGAGTCGTTTGGAAATTGCGAAGATGATAAAGCAGTCATTCTCCAAGTTAGGAGAAAGGGCAAGTGACTTATTGGATCGAATACATACGGACGTATGTGGACCAATGGGTACACCCGTAAGGCAAGGTTATTGATATTTCATTACCTTCACCGACGACTGTAGTAGATATGGTTATGTTTACCTTATGTCGAACAAATCTGAATCTTTTGAGAAATTCAAAGAATTTCAGAGTGAAGTTGAAAATCAACTTGGCAAGAAAATAAAAGCACTTCGACCAAATCGAGGTGGCGAGTATTTGAGCCATGAATTCGACGATCACTTGAAAGAAAATGGTATTCTTTCAGAGTTGACAGACCTCCCGGAACTCCATAATGGAACAGAGTATCCGAATAGATGAATCGAACCTTGTTAGACATGGTTCGATCAATGATGGGTCTTAGTGAACTTCCTATCTCTTTCTGGGGACACACACTTCTGACTGCGACACTAACACTGAATCGTGTTTCATCAAAAGCTGTCGAAAAGACTCTATATGAATTATGGACGAAGAAACCTCCGAGGTTGTCTTTTCTTAAGATTTGGGGTTGCGAAGCATATGTCAAGAGATTAATTTCTGACAAACTTCACCCAAAATCAGGCAAGTGTTTCTTTGTGGGCTACCCAAAAGAAACCAAGGGGTATTACTTCTACAATAAATTTGAGAACAAAGTGTTTGTTACTTGTGATGGTGTCTTTTTGGAGAAGGAACACCTTTCGAAAATGACAAGTGGGAGGAAAATTAAACACGAAAAAATTCGAGAGGTAGAGCAACAAAGTTATTATGACAAAACTAAGAATCAAAGTGCTTTAGAAGCAGCTGTTGACATTGGTCATAGTCAAACCGACAATGCAAATTCTCAACCTATTACCTTGCGTAGGTCGCAACGACTAAGATCTCAACCAGACAAATACCTTGGTATTGTCTTAACCGAAGATCAAGACATCCTAGTTATGGATGGAGATAAGCCAGCGACATACAAACAAGCTATGACAAGCCCCTACTCTGCTAAATGGTAAGAGGCCATGAAATCCGAGATGGACTCCATGTCTAAAAAGCAAGTCTGGGACTTGGTTAATTTGCCTTAAGGTTATACACCTATCGGTTGCAAATGGATTTTCAAATTGAAAACAGACAAAGATGGAAATGTATCTATATACAAAGCTAGACTGGTGGCAAAAGATTACAGGCAAATTTACGGAGCTGATTATGATGAAACCTTTTCACCAGTTGCGATGCTTAAGTCTGTCCGGATAATCCTAGCAATTGTTGCATATTACGATTACGAAATATGGCAAATAGATGTCAAAACCACCTTCCTTAAAATGGGATTTCGGATGAAACTGTGTATATGACTTAGCCGGAAGGTTTTGTTGATCCAAGCAATGCTGGGATGGTATGCAATCTTAAAAAGTCCATTTATGGACTAAAGTAGGCAAGCAGAAGTTGGATTCTGCGATTCGATGAAGCCATTAGTAAGTTTGGTTTTATCAAGAATCCAGATGAGTCTTGTGTCTACAAGAAGGTTAGTGGGAGTGACATCGCATTCCTAGTCTTATATCTCGATGACATATTACTCATTGGAAACAGCACTAAACTGTTAGAGTCCGTACAGGGCTGGCTGGGAAAGTGTTTTTCAATGAAGGACTTAAGAGAGGCACAATACATATAGGGCATCAAGATCGGTAGGGATAGATCTAAGAGGATGATTGGATTGAGCCAAAGTACTTATATAGATAAGGTACTGGCACGATTCAACATGGAAGGGGCCAAGAGAGGGCGCCTACCCATGTCCCATGGCATAATTCTCAGCAAGAAACAGTGTCCACAGGCACTTGATGAGCGAGAGAGAATGAGTCAGATTCCATATGCTTCGCTTATTGGATTGATCATGTATGCCATGATATGTACTAGGCTGGATGTATCGTATGCCTTGAGTGCTACGAGCCTATACCAATTAGACCCAGGAGAGGCGGATTGGGCTGCGGACAAGAATATCCTAAATTACTCGAAAAGGAACAAGGATAAATTCCTGGTCTATGGTGGCTGTAATGAGTTGGTTGTTGAAGGTTATACTGATGCGAGCTTCCAGATTGACAGAGATGACTCCAAGTCGTAGTCGGGGTACATATTCTGCGTTAATGGAGGAGCGTTATTTGGAAGAGTGCTAGGCAGAGCACCACTGCAGATTCTACATTTGAAGCAGAATACTTGGCAACTTCAGAAGCAGCTAAGGAGGCAGTTTGGATTTGTAAGTTCATTGGTGAACTTGGTGTTGTACCCTCAATCAAGGGTCCAATAGACCTCTATTGTGACAACATTGGAGCAATTGCTCAGGCCAGGGAGCCAAGGGAACATCAGAAGATCAAACATGTCAAGCGGCGATTTCACATGATAAGGGAATGGAATCCGAAGGTGAAATCAGAATTTGTAAGATTGGAACTGATGACAATGTAAGCGATCCTCTGACTTAACCTTTGTCTCAAGTGAAGCACAACAAGCACGTTGAGGCAATGGGAATCAAGCACATTAGAGATTGGCTTTGACTTCCCTGTATAGATGTTTTAATTAAACTCGATGTCTTAATGTAAAACACTATGTTGATCCATTCGATTTTGGAGTAATTAATTTTTTCTACAAATTTATGATTACTCCATATCTATTTAATTGTGGTTTAGAATTAAATAATGAGTCCCTTTGATTTTTGAGAATATTCAAAACAGGGTATCAAGACCATGTCTTGGATAAAGAAACACATGTTAAGTGAACATTGAATATTTTAATCGAAAATTATCCCTAATCGAGGTCATTTAAACGACGGACGATTAATGACCACTTGAGATTAGTGTGAAGTATGATTTATAGCACCGTTTGTTGTGCTACAAGGACATGATAGTCATAAATCATTTGAACAGGTACTAGCTTGGAACTATACCGGATAGACCTATGAGAATACCTTAAGAGATATCAAATCGTCATAAGTATATTTATCATTATAGCTATTGGAACCTTTTTCCTCGACCATGAGTATTGCAAGCTCTCTTGTTTGAGTACTAATCGTTTTGATGTTGTCAAACGTCTACCGTAAATGAGGATTATAACGGTAGCACTCATTTGACTAGGTCCTCTTAGTAAGGGAAGCTTACAGTACAAGGCTGAGAATGTTCACCTATTAACAATAAGGAATATATCTTGGTTGTTTACAAGGCCTCTCGAAGAGCGAGACTGTGAAAATGCATGGCCGTGTTCAGATGGATTTTAAAAGTCATGTGTTTATTGACAGTCGAACTCGGGAATCGAGAAACACTTATGGACGTAATAAGGACGACAAAGAATCTTACCTTAGAGTTCATGAAGAGACATTAAGCGACATAGGAATGCTTAGGTGGAGGCCGCTTCCGATCAGTAATATTAGTGTAAAATTAATATTATAGCTTAATCTTGACTGAACCCTTTGGGTCGAACCCAATTGAATAACCGATCTGAGACGAGGAATCAATTCGAAGGATTTGGTGAGTCGTCTGATTTTTACGAACAAAGACGTTGGATATCGAGCGTAGAGCGTCGAGACCGAGCGTCGCAAGTCGAGTCGAATTTGGAATTCGACGAGATGTGAAATCAATCAAGTTACAAGTTCGAGCCTAGCCATAGCCTTGCATTGGCCTAGCCATGTAAGTGCTAGGCTAGGCAAGACCCCTCGCAATGCTTGTCCCAAGCCTAGCATGCTAGGCGTGCTAGGACAATGCATGCTAGAAAGCCATTGCACGTCGCAAGGCATAGCCTAGCACTACTCGCAAGCATCGCAGCCTTGCGTGCTTGCTAGCATGCTAGGCGCCTAGCCATTGCAGCCACACACCATCGCATAGCAGCATGCTAGGCGTGCTGCGCTATGCGTGATGCTAGGCAGTTGCACGCACCAACCCCAGCCATCGCTAGCCGCAAGCATGGCATACGCTAGCAGCGTGCTACGCTATGCATGCTTTCTAGCCAAGTTGGGCCAGGCATCGCTGCACAGCATACGTGCTGGACATCGCATGGAAGCAGCCCTGTGCCTTGCACATCGCAAGCATCACGTACCAGCCAGCAGCGTGCTGGGCTATGCGTTTGGTACGTGTGCTTTGCATAGCAGCATTGCCCAGCATGCGTGACTCGCTAGCAGCACGCATGCTTTGGCTGGCTGCGCATGCAGGCTGGCTGTGCGTGTGGGGTGCTAGCTGGCTGGCTAGGCTGCCTAGCCTTGGTGCTAAGTGCCAGCTCGCAGCCTTGGCAACCAAGGCAGGCTGCTAGCCAACGACTTGGATGGGAGAGGCGGTTTGTAGTGGGGACCAAGGGGTGTGAGCTTTGCCTTGGGGAGCAAGGCTATGGTCCCCCCCCCTTGAAATGGTCCTCACCTAATCTCTCATCCTCCTTGTGCCACTTGTAACTTATTGATTGAATTCCAATTTTATATTTGTTTTAATTAAAATAAAATGGGAAATTTGCTAATCTCCCACATTGATTGAGAGTTGGAATTCAAGGTTCATTTCCCTATAAATGCCAAGGTTTTGGGATTTGGGAAGAACACTTGAGTGGAACTAAAAAGGCATCTCCTTAGAAAAGTGAGAAAACCTTAAGTTCGTAAAACTCTAGTTTTTATTGGTTTGGTCCTGACTAACCTTCGGGACATGGATCGTTCCGGTCAGGTTTGTGGGTACGAGCCAGCCGTCGGAGACCTTTGCATTTGCGGGGTTCGAGTTTTGAAGTAAGAGCTCGGGATTCGAGCGAAGCACGCGCCAAGGGTAAGAATGTCTTTTCCTTGTCTCTCTTAATTGTTGTTTAATTAGTGATTGCATGCTTAGTTTTTTAATTTGTGTGCGAGTCTTGGGTGGGTTTCCCTTCCGCGTAGAGTCGGACTCTACGAAATCCAACAGATTCCCTAATCGATGAGATCCTGGATTGCACACTTGAGGTCATAACAAACATCTTTTCTATGCCCATATTGATGGTAATAGCTACAATATTGTCTCATGTCGGTTCCATGTGGTGGTAATGAATACACGTAGCTTTTTACCTGAAGAATACCCTTTTTGCTCAAACGATCATATACCACACTCAACGGTTTGTCAATTCGAGTGAGTATCCTCCTATTAGCCATTTCACCTTGAGGGTTCACATGAGGTCTCCTTTCTTGTAGTCGATAAGCATTAACTTCGAAACCGTGTCTCTTCATATGAGAGAGGTCGATGTTTTTGACGGAGACCATGTGACGATAAAAAAAAACAGTTAACTTACTCATTAATATCAATATGAACTCCCGATTAGTAATAGGAAAGAGAAGTTGAGCTCGAATGTAAGAGCATCTTGAAAAGAGATGTGAAAATGATTCATGATCACTTTGCTCCATATTCACTAGCTTTAGTTTTTGGTTGTCAGTCTATCGAAATTCAAGTGCCAAGTCATTGAATGCTTGAGCAACATCTCCCTAAGAACTTTTACTTGTTGGTCCCGAAGTATAATACCAAGATAACGTGAGTCCATCAAGACTTTTGTTGAACAACATAGGAAAATCTCTTCTACAACATTTAAGGGATGTAATGTGTTCACAATGTTGTATAAATGGAGAATGAGATCACCCAACCCATTGAACTTCACAAACTGGGGTAGATTATGGTAACGATCTTAATGCTTGTAGTTAGGGGAAAGGACCAATTCTTCAGGGTACACTAACCTTCTATAGCACAGAACATCGAAATCCAAATCAAAATCCTCGACCCTAGATCTTTTTTGAGATCCCTCATCACAACCCTATCTAAAAGAATTACTTGTCTCAGATTCTCCTTTAAAAGAAGGGTCATTGTGTTTTGGAGTATTAGGCTCCTTTTCTGCCTTATCTTCATCAGACCCATTTGTTCCCCCCTAGCTTCTTGTTAATTAACCTCAGAGTCGTTGTCATCTTCTAGAAGCTCTTCTTCTGAATTTCCATCCTCTAGGTCTTCCTCAATGTCTTTTTCTTTCGGATCTTCCTCGATTTCTTCTTTTTTCTTTTCTTCAGTTTCTTCATCTTCTTTCCATGAGCCAATAGAATCAATCCAATATTATGAATAGTGAATCCATCCAATCGACTACCTTCTTCTTCATCTATGTGGAGCACATACTTTCTAATAATAAAAACATTCATAATTTCTAGATTACCTATGAGTGTCACTACACCATGATCCGTGAGCAATTTCACCTTTTTGTGTATGGTAGAGGCCACCGCCTTGTTCTCATGAAGCCATGGTCTACCCAACAAAAGATTAAAGCATGCTTCAATGTCAATTGTCACGAATTCAACATTTCTAGCCACTGGCCCATATTTCAAAAGTAGCTCAATTGATCCCAGAACATCTCTTTTGGCATTGTCGTAAGCCTTAACAACTTGGCTTGATGGTGTAAAATCTTCTTTTAGATAACCGAGCTTTGTCATAACTCGATAAGGACAAAGGACATACATTGATGGCAGAACCATTGTCAATAAGTACTCGTGGTATTGTCCATCCATTGCATTTTACAGTTATGTGCAAGAAGATATTATGGTTGACACTCTCTGGGAGATCGTTGTCGATAAACATCAAAGTGCGATCAACCCCATGAATAAGTCCCACCATTTGATCTGGTGTTATGGATGGATCTATTAAAACCTCATTGAGATGTCTTAGAACGGTAGCTCGATAAGGTTGTGAATGGGTCAACAACTTCCATATAGAAACATTTGCATTAACCTCCTTCATAAGCTTGATAACGTCATCTTCTTCCTTACTCTCCTCCACTAAATCTTTTTCCTTTTCTTTCCTTATCAAGGCTTCCAAAGGATTCTCATCTTCAAGGTATGAAGGTTTAAAATGACGGCTAACATGTTTTAATTGAGCCACATGTAAATCTTCATCATCACTAAGATCATCAAGGTAGATCGGACGTCGAAAATTATTAGGAGTGATAACGTGTGCTCCGGTATTTTTCTCAACAATGGACAACATAGAGGAAGCATCCTCATCGTCGTCTATTAGGTAAAATGCTCCATCATAACCCATGGTAGCACACATCTCAGAGAGTGGATCTTTGTTGAAAATTAAATTAGAACCTTTGCACGGTACAACCTTGACCCTTTGCTGAGTGGGGTGATTATACACAACACACACATAGTTTTCGGATAATGGCATTTCATACATTTGAGGAGTATTACGAACCATTAGTTGTGTTGGATCAAACTTGTTGCTAGAGGTGGAGATGGTGTTTATAAAGACAAGAGGTTTATGATCAGGAAGAGGATTGTTAGTGATGCTTGGTTGGGTGTTTTTAAATTTATCAGAGGATGTCCCAACTAAAAGCCTTCCTCCATCCACTAAGTCTTGAATACGGTGCTTGAATGCTGTGCAATTTTCAATATCATGCCCAGGCCCTTGATGGAATTCACAGTGCTAGTTCGAGTTGTAAATTGGATGAGGATTTATAGGGGGTAGCTTTAGGTTCAAAGGTTGAATAAGGTTGGCCTTTTTTAGTTTGGAGAAGGCTTGAGAATAAGTCATGTTAAAAAGGGAAAGAATTCTCTATGGCCTTTAATGGAATGCTTGAGCAGTGCCAATATTGTGTATCAGGTTTGCTGGTTTTAAGGGTATTGAGTCATTGTTATTGATTTTTCTATTGCCCCCAAACTTAGGATTGTAAGAGGTGTTAGTATTGCTCCCATCACCCTTCTTGATATCTCCCTTTTTTATGGCATCCTCCACTAAGGCCCCGGTTGATATGAGAGCCTTGAATGACGAAAAATACTAGAAATCCATTCGTCCTTAATAAACAGGAAGAAGATTCTTAACAACCATTTGTAATTGTTCTTCTTCATTTGGCCTATTTACCATCTTTGCAGCTTTATTTCTCCACCTGGTGATGAAGGTAAAATATGTCTCAAACAGTGGTAGTTTCCAAATCCCTCCTCGTCACATCAATTTCTTCATTATATTTATATTGGCTAGAAAATTCTCGCACAATATTAGCCCATGAAGATTTCTTTTAGAATTCTAGATTAAGAAACCAGTGAGCAGTAGCCCCATCTAAATATTGTTGAAACAATTGTACTATCAAAGGTTCATCAACAACCCATGGACTCATGGCCCCTACGTAAAGTTTCAAGAAGTTGGTGGGACTTCCCGTTCCATCGAACCTTGTGAGTTTCGGCATCTTAAACCCGGATGACGGTCGTACTTTTGAAAATAAGGTTAATCCATGAATATCCAACCATGGTTCCACTTTGTTCATGCCATTTAGTACTTCCTTGAGCTTGAGAATATCTTTCTCGATCTTAATAGGAGCATCTCTATCACTGTTTCCATCATCTAAATGCAATGGTGAAACTACCTCTGAATCATGAAGAAGACGAGGAACGCTTGCACTCTGTCTTAACAAACTTTGTAATGTTAATAGTATCTTAATGATCAAGGATAGTTCGCATCATTCCCCGAAGATCGTTAGACGAATCAGGGTTTAGCGAACTTTCATGACCAGGAATCTCAAACATTTCGCTCAGTGGTGGAGAATGAATTTTCCTTGACGTTGAGTGACCGGGGGAGAATGCTACTAATCAATTGGATTGTAAGTTATGAGAAGAGGTTTAACGGACAAGCCTAGATCTTATACGAGTTCAGGTGGATTTCTTGGGGTATAAAGGGAACATTACTGTGGGTGAACAAAAACTTCTTTGACAAGCTAAAAAAGATAATAAGATTAAATAAAAAATTTTAAGAGAAATGAACACCCCTTTTTAAAATAAGTTTAAAACAGTTTTAGACTTAGACCCTACTATAATGATTCCTTGTGTGTTGAACACACTATTTTTTCTTGGCTTATAAGAACCTAAAACTTGAATAAGGATATTTCACTCAAACTTCTTCTCTCACTAAAATCTCAAGTGTTATCTTGTGAGATTTTTCCCACTTTGCTCAAATTTGAGTTATGGATCCTAATGCCTCACGCATTAGAAATGTAATTCACTTCTTATCAGACACTTCGCGCTCTTCTCTCTAAGAATTATGAGAAAAGGAACGTAACGAAATTCTTGGTTCAACACGACCAGGAGATCATCCGTCTCAATTATTTTCTAGGGAGAACTTTACTCTCCCCTACGATCAAAACTCTCCAGCTACCCCACCTTCGATTCCTCTAGTGAAACTCGCACTAGTGAGTGGTCCACCTCAAGTATTTGAGATAAGTAGCTCTCTAGAGTCATTTTTCTTATTTGTTGCAGATGCAATGGTATTAGTCGTGTCTCTTTCTCTACACTTCCCTATAGACTTGTTTTACCCTACTTTAGCTACTATAAGCTAGAAAAACCTCCCTTTTGCTAGCCAACTCATAGAGAGTCGAAACCTATCATCACATTTCCCTTTTAATCTCCCCATGTACTCGTCTCTTAGGTTACTGTTTTGGGATTCTCATGAGCACTGTACAAGTCAAATACTAAGTAACATCTCCATGTTACTTAAAACCTATCTCCCTACTTGTTTTTTCCTATTCATCTCTGATCCGACAATCGGAGAGGAGGTCTCTGAGAGTGTGGGCATGACAATGTCTTATACACTTCCAGGGCATAATTCTCTTCCATCAACACTATGCTTATAGAGTAATACATGTTTCTTTTCACTCACTAGATTGACCAAGGGATCAATAGTCATATCGATTTATAATACTCCTCGTAGTGTTTATTCAGAAACTTCCTCACGTCAGGGGAAAGGTTAATCTCAAAGCTCAAATAATTATCCTTGGCCGGGTATGTTAGATTGCATAACCTATAATCATTTAACAATGATGATGGGTGGTCCTTCCGACTTTTGAGAGTCTAAGGAGAGTTTCCTTCAGAAACTACCTCCACGTAAGAGACATTACATATCTCATCTCCTTGAGACTTTGTGGACAAGAGGTAAAAGGAGTCTCTTCATAATAATAGATATATTAACTAGGTCATTGTTAACTTCATCTTGGCTACAAGCAGGTCCTTACACTCTATCTTAAGCTGCTTTATCAGACGACTCAAATGGATGTATAGGTGGGTATACATTGTGAGAACCGGGACATGTTTGGAAGTTGGGTTTTGGTTCAAGGCTTAGAGGGCCCAGCTTTTCTTTTTTCTCGCTATGTCTATTGCAAAACGAGTTGCAAAAAGCTCACTCTCTATAGGCAAAACAATTAGAAGTAATGGTGGATGTTAATCGCTTCATATCATCTCTGGCTAGACTAAATGTCTACCTAGCAAATGTTAAGCAAAAGTTGTGTGACATTCTACTCCTAATGTGCTCTCGTGGTTGGGAGGTTAGTATTCGACCATTGCCAAGGGTTTTCTTGGGGTCAAACAGTTGTATTTGAAGCTTCACCATCTGTTGAGATTCAGTTAGGGCCTTTTTGACCTTTGTATTATGTCTTTTTTTTAGTTTATTATTATAGTTGTATCACTTTATAAATATGAATTAATGTTCTTTTCCGTCTATTTTATGCATCATGAAGGAATGTGAAGAATTATTATTTTTTTTAAAATAAAACCTACAAAAATATAACAAACCGTTAGTGGCTAGGCCCGAAGGATGCCTACGTATTCCTGAGTGTGAAAATGTGCTGAGTGTATTCTGATTTAGGAAATTAGGCCCATCGTAGTACGACGTAAAAATAAAATAGATTTTTTTTTAATTTTTGCGACTGCACTCAAAGTGCCGTGCCTACGTACCCTGTTACAAATTTTTCTGTTTTTTATTTTTTTAATTTTTTCATTTTTTCACTTTTTTTTTTCTTCAGGGATCAAGTCGCTCGTAGTTCAAATAAAATTTTTTTTACTATAAACTTTATTGAAAATATAACGACTATTACTACCATGCATCTTTTTCCCAAGTCAAAAGTCGATTCTCCCATACAACTTTCCGTTTGGCAACATATAAAGGGTCATCTTCTTTATCCAAAATCCATGATGCCCATACTTTACACACTATCATGCATGACTCCGTCGTAAAAGGATCGACGTTGTTGAGGAAGATATAAGGTTCCATGATTTCTCGAAGGGATGCCACTTTGTTTGCAGATGTTTTAACCCCTTCACAAGGAACAACTATATCTTTGTCATAAAGCCATTTAAATCTCCTTCGGATATCATCAGCCTTTTCCTTATAGGGAATCCGATTCGGCTTATCCCGTTCATCTTCCGAAATAAGAAAATAAATTGTTTTTTTTGCAAACAGTGGGCGCCTTATCTCAACAACTTCATCATTTTCTATGCGATTGCTTGCCGTGTCTATGGAGCTTATCTAATCACCATATTGAGATGAGCCTTCACCTCTATAGGCTTCCACGTTATAGTCACCACATATAGTAATGATGCCCCAAGATGCTTTCATCTTTAGCTTTTTATGTAAGCTAGATGAGACTGCTTTAACCACGTGCAACCAAGGTCTTCCCAGTAACAAGTTGCTTTAGAGTCGAAAATCCATTACCATGACTCTGTGTTGAACAAAACATCCTCATGTACCAATGGTAAGACTATAGACCCCGTCACTTCCTTTGGAGATTGATCAAAGCCCCTAACAATAATGGAGCGGTAAGTGATATGTAAATCATTGTACCCCAGCTCGTACATGTATTCAGGAGAACAAAGATTGATGTCAGCTCCGGTGTAAAACAATATATGATTAATATAACTTGAACCATGCCAGAGAGTGATATGTAGTAGTGGCTCATTGTGATAGTGATTTGAGGGTAAATCACTATCTGCAAAGGTGAGCCCTAGATCATTATCGTGATGTTCAATGTTTTTACCTTTTTGTGGGGAAGCATGAAAACCGTCTAAGGTTTTGAATATGTTTTGAGAATACATTGATTTGTCGATAGGCACATCATATAATCGTTCGGGGCTAGTCTGACGAAAATGGGGGACAATTTTTTTTGGTGAGAAGCTTTGGATTGCTCAATGGTGGAAACCTTTGGGTGCGGGTTTTTATCATTTGGTGGTTTAGGTTGTAAGGTTAAAATTTGAGAGCCATCTTGGAAGGTAAAAAATTCATGAAGTTGTGTTGGCATTTTTTGGGATTGAAGTAACACAAGGGGATGAAATTAGTAAATCCAGGGCTGGCTGAGCTTTACATCATAGGGAACTGACATATCACATATTATGAATATTGTGGTGAAACTTATACCTTTGTATTTAACAATAGCACTAATTTTACCACATACATTTTCAAATACATCTTTGTTACAAAAATCATCCACTATTACAGGTCTAAATTCTTCCGTCTTGAATCCTTACTCAACAAATGTATGGTATGGGCGTATATTAATGGAAGATTCGTCATCAATGCGAATGTGATGATACTTGATGTTATGACATATCATTATATGGTCTAGTGAGTCCTTTACAAAACCCTTTCTGATCAAATCATTTATCTTTTACTTGGTGAGGATCAAGTTTGAAGATTTCCCTCAGATCTTTAAAAGGGGTTGAGGCATTTATGATTGTTCTTTTGAGATAATCACTAAAAGCCTCGCGATACATTGTGGAGTTTAATAGTAAGTCCCATAATGATCTTTCATAATTCTCCTTTCTTGATCTCAAAGTTGAACCTTCCCCAAAACTCACCATATTGCACACCGTTGTTGTCATGTCTGGTAAGACTGCATCCCATGAATAATTATCGCATCGCCCGGGGTTGAAAACCTAACTTTCTAATGGAGTGCAGAGGCAATTTCCCCTATACGTTGTAACCACGATTTTCCCAAGGTAAAGGTGAGGTTTTCCTAATCATCAATTACTTAAATTCGGCTTTAAAAACCCAGTCATGATATCCTAATGGCAAGGTGATTTCTTCAATTGCTTGTTCTAACAACTTTCTTTGAGGGTCTTAAAGAAGCATTTTCACACCCAAATTCCTCAAGAATGCTTTTGCTGCAAATGTTTAAGGTGGATTCATTGTCTACCAAAATTCCTAAGACTCGGTAACAATCCAATACTAAAGTAATGGACAAAGGCCGATCATTACTATATATAGTCATTGGGCAAATCTGTATTTGTGAATCTTAGAGTAGGTGGAGTCCACAATTTCGGAATTAGAATCTTCCCATAATCAATCAATTGTTGAACAACATGTCTAAGATCACTACAAACATTTGTATTTTGCCCATAGTCATGACAACAATTACAATATTTCCCCATATCAGCCCCAACAGATGGCATAGTGTAGTTATTATGCTTTGATTTGAGGAATCCTTGTAATTTCAGCCGATGATATATAGCAGTCGGTGAGTCACACCTCCTAGAGTAAATTTGGCGGATTGAACCCCAATGGCCTCCTCCACTACTCATTTGTGCTCCTGTATCCATGTATCGGTCCGTAAACAACAAGTGAACTACAATTCGATTGACAAGAACATGGTTAAGAACAAACCTTCAAGGTATTGAGGGGTGTAAGACTTTCCTTTGAAAAGAACATTAACTCATTTATTATCAATCAATAGTGATTAAACCATTCTTTAAGTTGAAAAGATTTTAATAAAAGGTTTTTGGCTTTCCTTAAATTGTACCACATATGGTGTTTGTTAGTCTTGAAAAGTTAAAATCTCTTGTGATCACGTGAGGAAAGGTCTAAGGTTAAATCTCGGTTTATTGTTGGGTCCATAAAAAACAAATTCTAAAAAAACTTATATTAGAAGTTTTTCTTAAAAAAAAATTAAAAAAAAAAAAAAACCGTTTCACTTTAAAAATAATAATAAGTTTTAGGTAAATTTTAAAAAATAACCTCATGATAACACGAATGAATCATTAACATAAATGACCATAAAAATTTCATGTATCCATTTGATGCACATGCTTCTTAATCTAAAGGGCAATCTGTAAATTATTAACCAAGTGGCCTCGTATCACTTGCAATTGTGAACATTGAGGGTGGACATTCCTAAGAGAGCCAATTGCAATAGCGCACGGATGTAGGTTTACCCCTTAATTCATTAATTTTGTTGTCTAAATTCGACCTTACCAATAAGCAGAGGCGATAGCCTAAAAAGGAAAAAGAAAAATGCTCATGCACATGACAATTGATGAATGACCACATACACAACATGCTCATAAGCATACATAACCATTTTTTAACAACACAATTTAATGTTTAAATCACTATACTCATTATATAAAAAGAAATTCCTAATGGAGTCGCCAGACTATGGTACCTGGTTTTTTAGTGGACAATAAATTAGTCTATAGAGGTTCCACTTAGATGTCTGATAAGACTTTTAAAAACTTAGAGTCGCCACCTTATTTTTACTCGAATAAGGACGGATTTTAAAACGGTCAATTTCAAGAAATAAAACTTAAAATTAACTACTAACTCCATAAAAAAAATGATAAGACACAATCTTGGGTTAGGGATTTAAGTTAAGATAATTGAACGTCTGGAACTCGTCTTCTCTTCCGCTCTAAAGAACGGGCTCTTACTATTGCGTTGTATAAAAATGAGTTCATCCTAGGTATAATAGATAAAATCAAACTTTAAGGCATGTTAATCACACAAAATGATATAATAATTAGTATAAGGTAGGTTTGGGCACCGAAGTTGCACATTTATCGATCATAGTGGGATTTGAATCCACCCATATATCAAAACCATCATAGTTTAAACAGATTCCATGTATTAAATAACCAATTCCATTGGGTTTTTAATTTGGGTAGTTGACATAAGCATCATTTATGTAAGTGGGATTATAGTGATCTTTAACGGATTCACTCATAAAAGTAAAATGAACCACCTTGGTTGAGGCAAATCACCCCGATTAGTGATTACCAAAAATGTCCTTCGAACAAGACGATTCAACAAATATGTCCCAATTGACGACTTTTTAGTGGGTCAAGGTATTTTTTGGAGTGAAATGATAAGGGTTCACTATATAATCTCACTTTGGGTTTAAAATCACTCGAAGCTAATTTTTGTAATGTTTTAAGGGTTATTTGTTTAGGCTAATGGAATTGGCCAAAATAAAACACGACTCATGTCAAGGCCTTACTTCCAAATAAAAGCGAACAATAAACTATTTAATCATACTCGATTTTCAATTAATCCATCGGGAATTATAATGGGATAAAGCTTTATTTTTAATGAAGATGGATAATTGTTACAACCATATATAATAAAATAATTTACCTTAACCTCATGTTTTTGAAATGAGGCCATTAACTTATATTAACTATCATTAATCATTTAAACAAACATGCAATGCTATGATTCATTCTTGTGTTGCAAAGGGATTTGAAATAAAATGTTCACAAAATTATAAGACTTTTATTTCTAAAATTGTCATAAAATAAAATTAAAGTTTCTTAAAACATCTTTTGTTTCTAAAGTCATCTTAATATAAAATAAAGTTCCTTAAAACTCTTTTGTTTCTTAAATCATCTTTAGATGTGATTAGAATTTTTACAAAAAACTGTTTTTTTTTTTCTAAAATCATCTTCTAATAAAATTAAAGTTCTAAAAAAATCTTTTATTTCTAAAGTCATCTTTAGATAAAATTAAGTTTTCTTAACAATTAAAACGTATAAATTAAAATTACATAATATAGTGTAAAGTAGGTTCCATGACACCATTAGTTTCTTAAAATAATTTAATACAATTTAATATTTCTTTTAAAAAAGAATTAAGAGAAAAAAACGTGCCTTTTTTATACTTTAGGTAGCTAAGACAAAAAAGTTCATTAAAATTCATAGAAAAATTGCAAAAATTATTGTGAGATACAGTTGGAAATCTCTTGAAAAATCCTATAATTTGACCTAAAGAAAGGGAGATGATTCAGGACATAAGATATGTTATATTGGTAAACTGTAGGACGTGGTAAGTTAGTCCTTATTCTTGATCATTCGTTACATAAACTCTTACTTGCTTAGGTCTTTAAACTCACCTTCAGAAGGAAATTATTCTTAATATATATTTTAGACAAACACATTTACATTTTAATACATTAGACAAAAATAAAATGCAAATGCAACTAAACCCCTTTTTTCCATATCTTATCACCTCACTAGTAGGCTTGATTTTCTCATATGAAGTAATGAAAGATTTAAGGCTAATTTAGCACCTAATATCGCCATTACTACTATTAGTAACATCACATGGAAACAAACACATTAGTTAGCATGGTAATAATAATTAATAAAATTGAGAAAGGAAGAAGAATAATATCTTGAGCCAGATGTAGCTATTTTGTAGATAACACCTTTGGCTTACCAAGATTAAAGGATGAGATCTCCTTAATTAAAAGGCTAAGTAATATTTTTGGAAGTTTTGAATTATTAAGAAAAACAAGTGAAAATAAAGCTAATGAACTCCTTTTTTTGGGGTTTTGACTAAAGAAAATAAACTTGAATTAATTTTCGAAAATTAAAGCTAGATCCTTAGAAATAATTTTTTTTTTTTTTTTTTGGTTTTTTCTTTTTTTTTTGTTTTTTTTATATGGACTAGGAATACTTAAGGAATTAATCTAATTTTTTTGTTTAAACAAAGATAAGAAATAACAATATTACTTGAACTTAAAGAAAAATAGTTTTTGTGGTTTTTTTTTTATAGGAATTAGAGATAATAACAATACTTAAAAAAAATAGAAATGGTAGTTTAATTATATGATGCTTTTTTTATAAGCTAACAACTTAAAAATTAAGCTAAATTAGAGGAATTTTAACTAAAGGAAAAGATTAGAGAAGGATTTTTTAGGGAGAATTTTAGAGAGAGGTTTTGTAGGATATTTTTGGTGTGTTGAAATGAGAAAATTAGTGGGGGTATTTATAGGAAAAGAAAAGGGTTAATTTGATAAAAATAAATAAATAAAGGATAATTAAAGGGTTTAGATTGTAAATATCTAGATTTTGGTAATAATGAAAATCATTTTATTAAATTCTTTTGTTTTTTATGTAACAAACTAATCAATCTGTTTCAAGAATCGTAAACTGATAAAATAAAGAAAACCGTAACTAAATTAGACTCTAGTAATCATATAGTAAAAAAAGTTCTAAAATTTCATGGTATTACAAAAAGAAAAAATATATAACCTTGTCATGTCAAAACTCAAAAATACTCATGTGGTATACATATGACAGAGTACCTAAACCACTTAAGTGATTATTCATGAACCTCATAATTCATTACACTCACCAAGGTACTAAAACAATACTTATAAACAAACATTTCCTTAAGATATCAGCTTTGAAATCTACTCAAAGGTATAAGGTTACAATATTAGTAGGGCCAAACAAAATATTTTCAGAGCATATACCTTGATAAGTATTCATAAAAAATTAACTTTTGCCTTATTATATCTTACATATAAATTAACAAAAATACATCTAGTTATACGACAAAATCTTATAAAGCAAAGGTATTATAAATAATGACCCTTTTCTAACAAAGGTGAGGTATAAAGTAATTTAAATTACTTATATATATATACTATGTAAAGTCATACAACATAATGCTGACATGGCCAAAGGTTAAAAAAAAATTAAAATACAAAATAAAGTCATGTAAAGTTGATGTGGTCAAAGGTTAAAAAAAATTAAATAAAAAAAAAACGCTTTCATCGGACAAAATTAAAAGTGTAAACTTTTATCCTGTCTTACTCTATCATAATACAAATTTATATTTATTAGAGTCGTATTATCTCACTATTAATGACTACGTATCAAAAAAAAAATAAATACAGTTGCACTCGTTAGTTATCGCTTCGGATAGAATATAAATTATTTCTCACAAGGATAAAGAGGCAAGATCCCCAATGTACGATACATCCTCATGTGAGAATAAAAACCAAAGTACCTTTGGTGGATTTACCACCAAAGAGAACACTATTGCCATTATATTCACACAGTCATCATTCTGTGGCCACCCATGAATCACTTTGTAGACACCTAATTGTGTCTCCCCATAAACCAAACCAGTAATGAGTACATTTCACGTCTTTGATTGACGAGTTCGGTAAAGAGTTGAAGAGTCGTGCAAAGTTTCCTTAAGCCTTGAACATACCCCTAACCTATCCTACAATGTTTTAATGCAAAATCGTTCATTTTGTGTCTTTTAACCAAAAACATTCATTTTGTGTCCTAAAAATCATTCATTTTATGTCATAGTCCTAAAAACGTTCAAATCAGATTATTTTTGTCTATAATACTCGTCCAATTATTGGTTATTTAGATGGGATTTGAAAAGATCTTTCCAACAATATATTATAAGCCCAAATCCGACTTAAAAACGAATAAGTTATCGCCAAAATACTAATTCAAGCCCAAACCGAGCCTAGGTCCACCTTACGTACGACCCAATGATCATATGGGGATACGAATATCATTTTCCTAATTCTAAATCAGTTAGGACATTTTTATAAGTCTCTAGAAGGTTCTAATTTATCTTTTAAATATCAAAGAGTTCGAAATTGAATAAAACTTCTCCTTTCGATAATCCTTGTTCTATACGGATACAGAGACATCCAAATATCTACTACAAATCTAATTTCATTAGAAATCAAACTTTGTACAACTTTATTATCTATAGAAACCATCATAGAACGACAAAACCAACGCGACACGTTAGCTTCATTGCGTCGTGATGGAGATTGGCGCGCCGCGACAATTCTCTCGCCCCACCATAGAGCAGTTCTATTTTATTCGGAACTTCTGATCTTTCATGATCGTCCAGTCTCTTTTATTCCTATAAATAGAGGTCTTTTTCCCTGTTTTCAGATCATGAACAATCATCATAATCCTTAGCTCCAATCATCACAATAGCCATCATAATCCTCGAAGTTCTTAAAAACCCATGTTCTTAGCCTTAGCCTAAACACGTCCTTGATACTCTCCCAAATTAGTCACATTACCTCATTCACGTGATTCGAATACTATAAGCCATACTCGACGTTGCCTTCGACCTAGACGTGAGTGGTTGATAGTTCTGAGGGTTTGGTCCCTAATCTCTATTTCAATTCATATTTGATTTATTTACTTTATTAATTTAACTTTCTTGAAATTTACTAACGGGTGTATTGTTTTAATAGCAGGAAGGTTGAGGCATCAAAGTGAGTAATTCAATCACCCTTATTATTATTCCTTTAATTTTGGAGTAGAAATCATGTTTACAATGTTATTTTAATTCCTATATAATTCCTAGTATCATGTTAGGATGTTTTAATGATTTCTAGTATCATGTTTAGGATAACGGTGTTATTAGTGACATGCTAGTATTTGTTATTAATCCGTTTAGTATCATGCCTAGGACCTTACTACTAACGATGTTTTTATAACGATGATTGTTATATTAAGGGAAATTCTAAACGCCGACTCCTAACTTCTGCTATGCACCAACAGTAACCCCCTTTTTTAAAGATTATACAAAAAGACACTACTTTTGTTTTTCTCCTAAAGATGACATTAATGATGGTGTTTTAACATAAAATTAAACCATGGTTAACCAAAATAGTGAAATGACAGAAATGCCCCTTTTTTTATCACCAACCTAGCTAGCCCCAACACCAGTCCACCACCACCACCTCTATCTCCACCCCCTTAACTGCCAGTTCCTAGGGTTCCCCATTCCCCCCGCCGGCGACACTATTCCAGCCCACCGTCACGGAGAACCCCAAACCACGCCGACTACCCTCCCTCGTTCTTTTCTCTCTCAATCTCAAATCTCCACAAATTTCCCTCTTCATCAATTGGTATATCAGTAACAATAGTAAGTATCAATGCCTAAATGAGCCAGACCTAACAAAGTAAGAATCCCGCTGACATTGTACATGGTTTTGAGTAGAGATTGTGTCACCTCACTGCTTTCGTTTGCAAGAGGCGATTCATCCTTTTCCACTGTTGGACCTTCAATCTCCTGATGCTTCGTATTCGGGCTAGGGTTAGGGTTCGGAGTCGATTCGGATGATTAGTGAAATCGTTGATTGAGAATTGTAGTTTTTGGTGTTTTGTCAAAACTGAAATCAAGATTGAGATAATGATGAAGCAGCTTCTGCTGCTGCAACTGCGCCATTGTAGTACCGATTGGAAGGCATGGATTTTGAAAGTGATTAGCGATTGAGGTTGTGGTGGTGGAGTGGAGTGGTGACGTAGAATGACGACAATGCCGGAGAAATGAATGGTTGGGGTCGCCGGCAGTGAAAGGGGAAGGGATATGGCGGTGGCTGGCTGGTGGAGATGGTGGTGTGGATTAATGGTTGTGGTTGTTGATTTTTCTAAATTTTTTCTTTTTTTCCTTAAAAAAAAAACACTAACCATAGTTAATTCTATTTGAATATTTAATGAAATAAGGTTATTAGTGGGATTAATTTTTTAAATAATGTCATTTTGTATAATCCAAAAAAGGGGGTTATCATTGGTGCGTAGTAGAAGTTGGGGGTCGCCGTTGAGAATTTCCCTTATATTAATCATATGTTGCTTCGTTATTCATGATTTATTGTTATTGCTTGATCACGCCCCTTTTTGCAGGCTTAAAGTGAATTTGTACTTGAAATCACGCCTAATAAGATAATTAATAATTTGATTTTGGCTTAACATGACTTTAATTCAAGTGACCAGCAATAATAGATTTGTTTGTGCATTAATAATCAACCAACGTAGATTAAACAGGTTTAAGATTAATTTGATGTACGTATGTTGATAGAAAAGCGCACATGAATCTCATAAGAATTGAGTAGAGGCCTATTTAGTGCGGGTTCAATCTCTTTTAGGTTGAATTCGTACTATCATCCCCGAACATCTATTCATGGTTCTGGACCACTACGGAGTTAGCGATCTCCGTGATCGTGAATGGGGTGTAACCTTCACACCCGTGAACGGTTTACAAGTTCCTAAAACTTGTTGGCGACTCTTTTTCTATAACTTATTCTCCTTAAAATGCCGCTATGCCTAAAAGAATGAATCATAGTAGGCTTAAGTTGAAAAATTCCCTACAGTTTTTTGCAACTCCACTAGGAAGAATTTCTAAATTAATTCCTAATTTATTTACCAAATGATTAGAATGAGTAGATGAGACTTGAAAGATTCTTGATATTCATGCGTGTAATTTTGATTAACATTGTGGCATAAGCATAAAAAGGTACGCATTGAAAGACCATCCGTAATGCGTCAAAACATAGGATATACACGTAGAAAACACAGGAAATATTTTTCACAACCAAAATCGAAAAAATGATACGAAAAATCGGAAAAATACTGAAAATAGAAACTGCCACAGAGCGTTAGAACCATCGCGACAATGCTGTCGCCGGACATTGGACCCTGTCGTCCTGCGAGCTGCGATACGATCTGGTGGTTTTGCGCCTGAATTCTGTCTTTATGTTTCGCCAGATTCAAGTACCATCTTGACAGTTTTACTTCCTAATTAAGTTTTTTCTACCTTTCTAAACCTATATGTGTTCTACATATGGTTTTAGTCATTGGGAATTCACGCTCTGTCCACCCTAATAAACGCTCCGGGCAACAATGGGTGCATCGAGTTTATTGAATTCACCAAACCATGGAGTTGAGTTTAACTCGTGGGGTCCGTCTATCGCGCCAACCCTTCTAAGGTAAGTCTTCCGTGCGATGTATCTGGACTCTTAACAATGGACCCTCTTGGACACCATAATCCTTGACCTTAGAGAACTAGAGCCATGGTTAGGTGGCAAACTCATTGCATCATGTTGTGACTACTTGACTACTTGTGCATATCTTACTTGTGCATACCTTGTTTGTGATTGAACTAACCCCTTGTGTTTACTTGTTTCTTTTATATAATTCTAAACATGCTAACCAAGGACAAAAAGGAATTTTCTTAATTAATTTGGTTAATTAAAATAAATCTAACAAATAAATATGCTTGACCTAGAAGACTATAGGCTTATACCCTAAAAAAATGGCTGAAAACAAATTATGCTGACGTTCCAGTTCTAGCGCGCCATTTTAATATGCGACGCATGACGTTGACAACCAACGTGCTGCGACAACATTGTTGTTCTGCATTGGAACCAACGCTATTCGATGGTTCCATCGCTGTGCGATGGTTTGGCTACTTCTTTTCGAGTTTTCGCATCGAGTCCCACTGTGACGATTAACCAGTTTAATACCTGTACTTGGCCTTTCTCTAGTCTTGTTTATGTTTAGACACGTGTCTAGTCCCATGGTCATTACACGAGTCTCATAAATATCACTTTCACTCACGAGTTTTTTCACACACTTTGTACATGTCTTTCTCTCACACCTTGACCATGCTTAAAGTCTTGCACGCGTTTTTTTTCGTCATTTTAATCATGATGACATAAACATTCCCTTGATTGGAAATTCCTATTCTCATGGCATTTCAAGTCAATTAAGCATAAGAGAGCTTACTCAAATTCATCTCTCGATCCTTCGTTAATAAAGCTTGGATAAATAATTCTAGCAATGACCATATACAAGAACTAAACAATTAAACCACTTAAACTCAACTAATTAACTTCCCACAATAACCAAATTAGCACATGCAACAATTTATTAGTGAATACATTGAGAGGTTTACCCAAACTCTAGAAATTAGACTACTCACAATTGTTGGAAATAACATCAAAATCTTGGGTGGAAACTACCTAATCAATCTCCCCCTCCTCAAAACAATTACAACCAAGCTCCTCTCCCTCAAAACAATTACATTCAACCCCCTCCACAACAACAAGCTCCCTATCGCCACCCCAACCAAAGAGACAATGTCAAATAAAGACCCTAATACAATCAAGCCCCTCCTCCTCAAAAATCCAACATTGAATCCGTTTTGGAAACCTTCATGACCCAACAAACCAAGATCAATGGGGAAGTTAGTAGCTCAATTCAACAACTCCAAGCACACAACAAGATGATTGAAAGTCAATTTCCAAGCACAACGATAATGAATCCAAAAGATCATGAGAAATCAATCACCTTGATTTTGGAAGGGGGGTATGAAGCTCCATTTATATGAGAAGAGGTTGCCAAAAAGGGAGATGAGGGAGATCGTTGGGTAGAAGAAAGTGAGTTTGAAAATAAAGTGAGTGAGGAAACGATAGGAAGGTCAAAAATGAGTGATGAAGGTGCCTAAAAGAGAGACGAGGGAGAAGTGAAGAGCCAAGCTCCATTGAAAGCATATGAGCCTCGTATTCCATTCCTCATAGAATGATAGAGAAGAAGCTAAATGAGAAACTTTCCATGTTCCGTGATGAAATGAAAGGACTTCTATCAGCATTCCACTTCTTCATGCTTTGTCACTAATGCCTACATATGCAAAGTTTTTGATATATATTCTTTCTAAAAAGAGTAGGCTTGAGGAGAGTGATTTTGTTTCCCTTCCAACGGAGATAAGTGTTATTCCTCAAAATGAGCTTCCCGAGAATTTTGGTGACCCCGGTAGTTTTGCTATGTTGGTGATGGTTGGGGATCTTGAATCAACAAATGCTTTCTGTGATATTAGGGATAGTGTTAGCCTTATGCCTCTCTCTATGGCCAAAAGGTTGAATTTCGAGAAGATAAGCCCCACCAAAATGTCATTTCAACTAGCCGACCGATCGTTTAGAGTCCCATTGGGAGTCTTAAAAGACATTCCAATTCAAGTGGGAAAAGTTCTTGTACCATGCGATTTTGTAATCATGGAGATTGATGAGGATTCAAAATTCCTCTCATATTAGGCAGGCCCTTTTTGAAAACCGTGGGTGTTAATATTGACATGAAACAAGGGCGGCTTACTTTACATGTTGGGGATGAAAGAATCTCTTTCTCGTTTCCAGAATCGTTGAATAACCCCATGGTTAAACAAGTTCATCGGGTTGATGTTTTGGTTAATACTTTGAAAGAAAACATTGAGGAGTCACTAGATGAACTGACTCATGCTTCGGGAGAAAAAAGGCAAAAGAAGGTCAAGAAGAAAAAGGGAAATAAGATCAAAAATTGATGGAGAACTTGTTTGGTTGTATTTCTAGTGATGATATAAGCTATAAGGTTACTTTGCCTAAAGAAAAGGGTAAGTGTGTGGGAACAATGAGGTGGGTCAAAAAGTTGTGTCTTGACCCACCTTAATCATGGAAGGGCAATTTCGTCAAGCTAGTGACGTTAAAGAAGCACTTTTGGGAGGCAACCCAAGTATTCTTGTAGAGGATTAACTTTAAAAAAAAATAACACGAAGTGCACGTCTTCCAATAACAACCAACAAGAATAAAGGTACCAAGGAGGTTCAAGCTTTAAAGAAGACCCGATCCTTGAGTTAGTCTTCTTTCTCCCCCCCCCCCCTTTTTATGTGCTTTTATTGCTTAACATTGAGGACAATGTTTTATGATATCTTGGGGGGAAGTCATTTGCATGCCTTCTTGATATGTTAGTTTCTTTTGGTTGAGTATCTTGTAAACTCTAATTTTCTTTTTATTTGGTTGTTTCATTTCCCTAATATCCAAAGCCATTAATCCAAATTAGCTCCTAGTGAAATCCAAACTCTTATCTTGTAATCTCTATCTAATTTTCTTTTGATTTGGTTTGTAGCTTTGTGAATATAGTAAAAAAAAAATTAAAAACTAAAAATTAAAAATGAAAAAATTGCCCAAGGATGAAACTCAAATGACGATTCTTATGTGATTTCCTTGTTTGACTCTTGAGTGATGAGTAATTAGTTTTAAAAAATGTGTATGCAAGAGTTGGGGTCATTTGGAAATCTAATAATCTTGATTGCATTAGTGTATATGAAATAAATGCCGATGAATGCTCAATTGCACATCTAGTCTAGGAAATTGCTTAACTTGCTCGAAGTAGGATATGTTTGAGATAATTTGCGGTCTCATGTGCCCTTAATGTGTTTCCCACTCTCCCCGAAACAAAGCTTTATTAGAGACTTGTTTGTGTGTAATGTATGAAATAAGTGGCATAATAAGCCACAAGTTATCAATAAAAGAAAGATCCGCTCATAGTTAAAAGAGGCTAGAGCATTGAAATGAAAAAAAAAAAGAAAAATGAAATGAAAAAAAGAGAGGAATTGTTAAAGAAGAAAAAGTCCCAAAAAATCCCAAAAATTTTCTTTCTCTTTAGAGGTCAATTTGTGGTTGCCTCCCGCGCTTCTCTTTTTCACTTATGAATTGTAAAAGTCTCGAAATAGAGTGTAGTTAGGGGGTGTCTACACGCATTTTGGGAGGTGGACTTGTATTTTTCAATTTTATAACCAAAAGAGAGCCTGTTAAAACTTTGAAATAACTAGATGTGCTCTAATGAAATAGTAAAAATCTTAAATATATGTCCTAGTGCAATGTTATTTAATTTCTTTCTTTACCCCCAACTCATGTGTACATTGATTAGCTTTTTATAAATGAAAGTTGCTCTATGGCCTTACTTGTATTTCATATCCCGATGAGTTAACTTGGGCAAATAAAATGAGGATGTGTATAGTTTGATGGTTTTTTTGTGGCTTGTGTGAGTTGTGGGTTAAGCTCAATGGAAACCCACACGAGATAAAAACTCATCCTCAAGGGCGACTTGGAGGTTTAAATTGCTTCTCACTAGCGCTAAAAGTTATTATGGTAGTTACCATGCGGTTTCGTGTATATGTGCATTCTCCTTGTTTCCCCTCCTTGTTTTGATTTTAGCAAGTTATTTCCCTTCTTTGGTTTGACATGCTTGTTTTGCTCAAGGACGAATAAAAGCTTAGCCTGGGGGCATTTGATAACTTGTTATTTGATATGATTTTAGGGTGTTTTTGAACCTTGATTACTTGATAGATTGGTGTTTTGATTCACTTTTACTCTATTTTCATGCAATTTTTATGTATCCTTTGCTTCACGGGTTGTTAGTGTTTTTGTTGAGATTTTAGGTCCAAAGACGACCAATTAAAGTTCTAGGATGATAAACCGAGGTTATAAGCAAGAAGGTGACAGAAAGAAATCAAGGCAAAGGAGCCTAATCAAGAAGAAAGAGGAAGTTACAACGGAGAGGCCTCTCCATAGAGTGGCGCGGCCTCTCCTGGTCAATGGAGAAGCCTCTCCAAGCCCAACCAGAAGCTCCTGCCTCAACTTTGCAAAGCGAAGAAATTAGGAGGAGCGGCCTTTCCTAATCGAGGCGCGACCTCTCCACATGGAGAGACCTTTCCATGTCAGCGGAGAGGCCTCTCCACCTTGTTTTTGTAGCTACTGCCTCCCTTAGGTAGATTCAAGAATTTTGTGAGGAGAGGCCTCTCCAACATAGGTGTGCGACCTCTCCACCTAGCGCGCCCTCTTCACCTATTTGGAGAGCCCTTTGCCAGATTTGAAAAAAGAATGCGGAGAGGCTTCTCCACATGGGTGCGCGACCTCTCCATATGGGGGCGCAGCCTCTCCACCTACTTGAAGAGCCCTTTCCACCTACTTAGAGAGCCCTCTCCACCCAACTACTAGAGTTTTTGGCCCGATTTCAGTAAACAAGGTGCATCCTCTCCAAGCCATGGAACGACCTCTCCAGTCCTTTGGAGCGGCCTCTCTAGGCCTTGGCGTGGCTGCGCCCGATAGCTTTTTCAACTTTTCTTTTGCGGAGTTTACTATGGAATTGAGGAGTTATAAATAGTTTTGGGGCTTCTTTTGTACGACTACCCAATTTCCTAGAGTCCTTCCTCTTAGTTTGTAATTTTAGAACACCAAAACTCTCAAATCATTAGTTAGCTTTTAATTCTTAGCTTGGAAATCTCAATCCAAATCATTATAGAAGACAAGTTCCACCATTGTTGCTCAATTTGATGCTTCTTAGTAACTACCGAGTGCATTGTTCACTTGATCTAGCTTTCTAGCTAACATATTAACCTTAGAAGCAATAAGATTTATTGCCCCAAGATTGTAGGGTTTTGTAGTGACCCACACTACGCGGAAAGAAACTCGCCAAGACGCGCCCCCATAATAAATGCAATTAACAAGCAAAACATAATTAAAAGCATAATAAAGGATAAAAGATTATACCTTTGACGCGTGCTTCGCTCAACTATGAACTCTTAATTGAACCTCGAAAACACGAGGCCTCCGACGGGATTGTACCCTCGAACATGACCCCAGCGTCCTAAGCCTCGAAGGTTAGTCGAGGCCCGGACAAATATAAACTTGGAGTTTTACGAATTTTAAGGTATACTCAACAATGGAGTTGCCTTTACTTTTCCACTCAAGTGTTGTTCTCAAAATCCCAACCAAGTGGGTATTTATAGAGAATGGGAACCTGAATCCCATTTCATGATCAATGTGGGATCATGTGCAAAATCATTAATTTATTTAATTCTAAATTAAATAATTAATTAAATGCAATCACAATGCAACAAGTGTCAAGGGGAGACAGAGGGTTAGGTGAGGACCATGAACCTTGCGAGGGACCATTTCCTTATTCCCCAAGGCATGCTCCAAGCCTTTGGTCCCTACTCCCTCAAACCGCCACACCTTAGGCAGCTGGACTAGTAGCCTGCCTTGGCTGCCAAGGCTACCAGCTGGCGCCTAGCACCAAGGCTGGGCAGCCAGCCAGCTTGCTGTGCCAACAAGTAGTGCCAGGACGCACTGGCCTAGCACGCACTGGCCCCTAGCATGCTGCGAGCTGCTGGGCGCTGGTGCTGCTAGCGTGGCGCTGCTGCCTATCACACGCACATGCACACGCACAGCCAGGCTTGCTGTTGCGTAGTGCTGCTGCCTATCTCTTCCTCACACACACTCTCAAAGCCAGGCACTGCCAATGCGCACACCCATGCAAGGCTCAGCATGCGTGCTGCTAGCAAGCCACGCATGCTGGATGGCTTGATGCTTGGCGATGGTGCTAGCCTGCGTGCTGCGATGGAGCGACAAGCCTAGGCACAAGCACACGCACACACATGCAAGTGCCTAGCACTACGATGGGATGTGCTTGGTGCGTGTGGCCTGCGATGGCGCCTAGGCACCCAGGCACGCACGCTGCTGTGCTGCTGTGCCATGCGAAGGCACGCACACACGCAGGTGGTGCTGCGATGGGCAGCCTAGTGTGCCTAGCACACCATGGTGCGCCTAGGCTTGCGATAAGCTAGCCTAGCCTATCTACGGCTATGGTCGTACTTGTTTCTTATAATTTTGCGACGCTCGGCCTCGACGCCCTAGGCTCGATATCCGACGTCTTTGTTCTTAAAACTCCGACGACTCATTAAATCCTTCGGATTGATTTGTCGTCTAGGATCGGTTTTTCGATTGGGTTCGACCCGAAGGGTTCAGTTAAGATTAAGCTGTAATATTATTTATACCTTAATATTACTGATCGAAAGTGGCCTCAACCTAGGCATTTCGATCACTTGACCTTACTGAAGAGTTAGCTCTGTAATAATTCTGAATTCTCTATCAAAATAATACACTTGTTGGAAGGACACCATTCCTTTCAATCTCCCACTTGTCCTTTCGGACAAGTGTGCATATAGTGTATAGCCCATTTCCTATGTCGCTTAATGTCTCTTCGTGAACAATAAGGTAAGATTCATCGTCATCCTTATTATGTTTAGAAGTGTTTCTCGATCTCCGAGTTCGACTGTTAATAAGCAGATGATTTCTAAAATCCATCTGAGCACGGCCATGCATTTTCACAATCTCACTTTTCGAGCGGCCTTTTAAACAACAAAGACATTTTCCCTATTGTTGATAGGGGGACATTCCTAGTCTTTTACTGTATGTTTCTCTTACTAAGAGGACCTAATCTCCTTAGTGTTCCCGTTATGATCCCTAGTTACGGCAGACGTTAGGCAACATCAAAGAGACTAGTTCTCAAACAAGAAAACTTCACAACACTCATGGTCGAGGAAACGAGTTTCGATAGCTATAATGAGAAATGTACTTATGAAAATTTTGAATCTCTTAAATTACTCTCATAGGTCGATCCAGTGCAGTTCTAAACTAGCACCTGTGCAAATGATTTATGACTATCATGTCCTTGCAGCACAAGAAACGGTGTTGCGAATCATACTACACACTAATCTCTGGTGGTCATCAATCGTCCATCATTTAGATGACCTTGATTAGGGATAATTTTCGATTTAAATATTCAACGTTTACTTAACTGGTGTTTCTTTATCCAAGACATGGTCTTGATTCCCTATTTTGAATATATCCATAAATCGAATGGACTCATTATTTAATTCTAAACCACAATTAAATAGTAATGAAGTGAATGATAATTTTGCACAAAATCAATTACTCCATAAATGAATGGTTTTAATACAATGTCTTACATAAAAACAACCAGTTTAATTAAAACGCATGTATAGGGAATTTCAAAGCCAGTCTCCAATGTGCTTGATTCCCATTGCCTCAACGTGCTTGTTGTGTTTCACTTAAGGCAAAGTTTTAGTCAAAGGATCGGCCACATTATCATCCGTGACGATCTTGCAAATTCTAATTTCACATTCGGATTTCCATTCCCTTATCATGTGAAATCGCCTTTGGACATGTTTGACCTTCTGGTGCTCTATTGGCTCTCTAGCCTGAGCGATAGCTCCATTGTTGTCACAGTAGAGATCTATTGGACCCTTGATGGAGGCTACAACACCAAGTTCACTGATGAACTTGCGAATCAAAACAGCCTCCTTAGCAGAATCTGAAGCAGCCAAGTAATCGGCTTCAGTTGTAGAGTCTGCAGTTGTGCTCTGCTTGGCACTCTTCTAGCTAAATGCTCCTCCATTCAGACAGAATATGTATCCTGACTGTGACTTGAAGTCGTCTATGTCAGTCTGGAAGCTAGCGTCGGTGTAACCTTTAACAACCAGGTCTTTATGGCTACCATAAACCAGGAATTTATCCTTGTTCCTTTTCAGGTACTTTAGGATATTCTTAGCCGCGGTCCAATGCGCCTCCTCTGGGTTTGATTGGTATCGGCTCGTAGCACTCAAGGCATACGATACATCTGACCTGGTACATATCATGGCATACATGATCGACCCAATTAGCGAAGCATATGGAATATGATCCATTCTCTCTCGCTCAACAGGTGTTTGAGGACACTATTTCTTGCTGAGAGTTACGCCATGGGATATGGGTAGATGCCCTCTCTTGGCATTCTCCATGTTGAATCGTGCCAGTACTTTATCAATGTAAGTACTATGGCTCAATCCAATCATCCTGTTAGATCTATCCCTGTAGATCTTGATGCCCAATATGTACTGTGCCTCTCCTAAGTCCTTCATTGAAAAGCACTTACCCAACCAGCCCTTTACGGACTCCAGTAACTTTATGTTGTTTCCAATGAGCAGTATGTCATTGACATATAGGACTAGGAATGCGATGTCATTCCCACTGATGTTCGTGTATACACAAGATTCATCTGGATTCTTGATAAAACCAAACTTACTGATGACTTGCTTTAGTCCATAAATGGACTTCTTAAGCTTGCAAACCTTTCCAAAATCTTTTGTACGCAAAACCTTCTGACTGTGTCATGTACACAGTTTCTTCCAAAATCTCATTTAGGAAGGCGGTTTTGACATCCATCTGCCATATTTCATAATCGTAATATGCAGCAATCACTAGAATAATCCGGACAGACTTTAGCATTGTAATCGCTGAGAAGGTTTCATCATAGTCTATCCCGTGGACTTGTCTATAACCTTTTTCTACCAGTCTGGCCTTGTATATCGATATATTTCCATCCTTGTATGTCTTCAATTTGAAGATCCATTTGCAACCAATGGGTGTGTAACCCTCGGGCAAATTCACCAAGTCCCAGACTTGATTTTCAGACATGGAGTCCATCTCGGATTTCATGGCCTCTTGCCATTTAGTAGAGTCGGCGCTCGTCATAGCTTGCTTGTATGTCGCTGGCTCATCTCCATCCATAACTAGGATGTCTTGATCATCGGTTATGACAATATCAAGGTGTTTGTCTGGTTGAGATCTTTGTCGTTTCGACCTACGAAGGATAATAGGTTGAGCATTTACGTTGTCTTTTTTATTCTGACCAATCTTCTCAGCTGCTTCCAAAGTACTTAGATTGTTAGTTTTATCAGGTTAACATTGTTGCTCGTCCTCTCGAACTTTGTCGAGTTCGATTTTCCTCCCACTTGTCATTTTGGAAAGGTGTTCCTTCTCCAAAAAGACACCATCACGAGCAACAAACACTTTGTTCTCGAATTTATTGTAGAAGTAATACCCTTTGGTTTCTTTTGGATATCCCACAAAGAAACACTTATCCGATTTGGGGTGAAGTTTGTCCGAAATTAATCGCTTGACATATGCTTCGCATCCCCAAATCTTGAGAATAGACAACCTAGGAGGTTTCTTAGTCCATAATTCATATATAGTCTTTTCAACAGCTTTTCACGGAGCTCGGTTCAGTGTTAGTGTCGCGGTTTGTAGCGCATGTCCCTAGAAAAAGATAGGAAGTTCACTAAGACCCATCATTGATCGAACCATGTCTAACAAGGTTTGATTCCTCTGTTCGAATACTCCATTCCATTGAGGAGTTCTGGGAGGCGTCAACTTTGAATGAATACCATTTTCTTTCATGTAATCGTCGAATTCATGGCTCAAATATTCGCCACCTCGATCCGATCGAAGTGATTTAATTTTCTTGCCATGTTGATTTTCAACTTCTTTCTGAAATTCTTTGAATTTCTCAAAGGATTCAGATTTATTCGACATTAAGTAGATATAGCCATATCTTACTAATATTTGTTAACGAAGTTGAATTCTTAAATGTCTTAGTTAGTGGTATCAACTTTTGTCTAATCATATGTAAAACATGCAATTTCCATTGAACATTTATTTGCAAGACAATTTTGAAACAACTATTGTCAAAGTCTTACATGCAAAATAACTAGGTGTCCAACACCACAGATCATAGTATGTTCAAAAAGCATGATGAAAACTAGGATTAGTTTAATTACATGTCATAGACAAAATAGTGCATGCAAGCACGACCGAAAAATCATCTTCGTCATTTACTTGTCCTTGCACCAACACTTGATATGCTTCTCACTTGATCCCTGAAAAGGCAACATTAAGTGAGTCATACATGGTATCTAATACCTATGATAAGCTTAATTGACAAGTGTTTAGGAAGATACCTAGGGCAGATGCTCCATTCCTCTCCTCTTCTTCCTTAAAGAGCTTGCATTCTCTTTTGTAGTGGCCTTGCCCACCACAATAGAAGCAACGTATCTTTGCCTTGACGTTGAAATCCCTCCTCCTTGATGGTCTTTTGGTTGCTCCAAATGAGTTGGCTTGGTGAAGTAGCTCCACCACACTCTTCAAAGAATGTGTCTTCTTTCTTTCAAAAATATATGCCCTTAGTGCATCATATCCTGAGTGGAGTGAAGTGAGCATAATATGACAAGCCATTCCATCTTCTAATGGAATTCCGAGGAGTTCCATGTGCTTGAAGAGCCTAGTCATTCTTGCCACATGGGGTCGGAGGGGCATACCCGGTCTCAACTTGGTGTTGCAGACCGTAGACCAAAGATGGTACCTCTCTTTAGCAAGACAACCTTGATCTGATGGCTTCACATTCATGTCTGTAAGTGACCTAGTCACCTCAAACAAGAGTCCATCGTTGTTGTCGTTGAAACTCTTAGAGAATCTAACACTGACTACATCCCTTATTCCTCCAAGGAATAAATCCAGAAAAGAGAATAGAAGTTTTTCTTTCCATTCTTCCGGGATGGAGTTAGCCATGAGCTGTGACACTAATTTGCAATCATTGGACCATGCACAATAAGTTTCATCACTCAAGTCTATCTTGGTACAGAGGGTTGGGAGGGAAGTATCCAGAACATACTCCTTGGAAAAACTCCGGAGAGTTTTCCTAAGTTCTTCTTCCCATTCTTCAAGGTTTGTCAAGATAAGCTTGATAGCCAACTTATCGGGAAGACCCGGGCACATAGGGTTGTTGTTTGAGTTACTTGCAGACATTGTTCTAAAATTGAAAGAATTTGAAATGAAAAACCATTCATAAACCAATTAGTTGAAATTTAAAAGCGTTCATGCATATTTTCAATCTTATTGAGCATTTTACCCACGCATTAATAAATTGTCGCTTATGGGCGAGAATAAAATGATTCCGAGATCCCAAAGATGAAGAAATGGTTAAGCATGCATTGGCTTGTCTTAATCATTAAATATCTTAAGGTAAGCAATCCAATTTCTAATAGCTCCAAGCTACTCTCGGTTTAATAAAATGTCGCACCTAATGAATCCTTGACATTTTATCTCTTTTGCCACGACATCTGAGGACTCCTTACTGATATCGTTGAGCTTAACCAAGACAATTCGTATACCTAGCATACCTTACGTTCCTGAGGAAGTAGTGATGCGTTGCTTTGGCGTAGCCCATCACATACGCGCATTAGTTCGGTAAGTGTTGTTCTTGGAATGCCAAATTTTAGCTCAATATTTTAAGGGACCTCGGGTTTCTATGTTGGTTTGATTTAAGTGAACTTAACTAATCATCGCAACATATGAAATCCTAGACATGCATCTAATATTCATATATAACAATAATATATATAAAGCATAAATTGATGCATTTGGCAACTAGCATGACCCCTTGAAATCTTCATTTTCCATGGGTCTTCATCTTGGCTCGCCTTCATCAAAACACCGCCTTGAGACATCTTGGCCAAAATAAAATAACTAGCTAGTACGACTAAGAATAATCTAAAGTACAAAAATACTTAACGGTTCGCAGACCGTATTTAGATTTACAAAAATACATAACGGAACGCAGTCCGTATTTTCCATCCTAGTCGGGTCCCACTAGTTGCCATTTTCAATAACCTGTTTTGAAAACAATCTTCCATTCACCCATTCACTGTTTGTGAATGGCCCATGCATATTACGAAATACACAATTAAACACACAAAACTAGTAACTAACTTAGGTGGTTAATCCGATTAACGTGCCTAATTAAAACCAGTCAAAGTTGTTTAATCCATTATTTTTAAAAGCAAATTGCTCAAGTAATCAACTAAGCTCCCACTAAATTCCTCATCCATACTTATGAAAGGAATGGTGTCCTTCCAATAAGTGTATTATTCTGATAGAGGGTTCAGAATTATTACAGAGCTAATTGTTCAGTAAGGTCAAGTGATCGGAATGCCTAGGTGGAGACCGCTTCTGATCAGTAATATTAAGGTATAATTAATATTACAACTTAATCTTAACTGAGCCCTTCGGGTCGAACCCAATCGAACAACCGATCCCTGACGACGAATTAATCCAAAGGATTTAATGAGTAGACGGCGTTTTATGAATATAGACGTCGGATATCGAGCCTAGGGCGTCGAGACCAAGCGTCACAAAATCACAAGCAACAAGTACGAGCATAGCCGTAGCTAGGCTAGGCTAGATCATCGCAAGCCTAGGCGCACCATGGTGTGCTAGGCGCGCCATACGTGCTAGGTGCACAAGGCAGCCCATCGCAGCCTTCACATGGCATGGCAACACTATCGCAAGGCTAGGCCTATGCGTGTGTGCGTGTGCATGTGCCTAGAGGGCCATCGCAGGCCACACGCACCAAGCACAACCATCGCAGTGCTGGGCACTTGCGTATGTGCGTGTGTGCTTCGCACCATCGCAGCAGCAGCACGAGCCTCGCTCTGTGCGTGTGCGTGTGCACCATCGCCCATCACCAAGCCCAGCATTCGTGGCTCTCTAGCAGCACGCATGCCAGGCCTTGCGTGTGTGAGGGGCTAGCTGGCTTTGGTGTGCTGCCTATGCGAGAAGGCATGTGCATGTGCGTGGGACTGGGAGTGCGAGGGGTTATGAGTGCGACTGCCCTGCGTGTGCGTGTGCGATGGCGAGAGAGGCAAGGGCCAGCGCTGGCAGCTACCAGCGCCTAGCACTAGCACTAGCACGCATCAACAGCACAAGCATCGCCCAGCACAACACGCATATGCGGGGCTTGCAAAGCACAAGGATTGGTTGGGAAATGAAGTTCAAGGGTTCATTTCCCTATAAATACCAAATTTTGGGTATTTGGGAAAGAACACACTTGAGTGGAAAAGTAAGGGAAACTCATAGCCTTCGACTAACCTTGAAATTCGTAAAACTCCAAATTTATATATTTTTCCAGGCCTCGACTAACCTTCGAGGCTTAGGACGCTCGAGTCGGGTTCGAGGGTATGATCCCGTCGGAGGCCTCGTGTTTTCGAGGTTCAAGTAAGAGCTCATAGTTGAGCGAAGCACGCGTCAAAGGTATAATCTTTTATCCTTTATTATGCTCTTAATTATGTTTTGCTTGTTAATTTCATTTGTTATGGGGGCGGGTCTTGGCGGGTTTCTTTCCGCGTAGTGTGGGTCACTACGAAACCCTACAACTTAATTAATCCGATTAATTAAGTCGGCATAACCCATAATTTTTCAAAATCAAAATTTTGCAAAAGCCGGAAAAACCTATGTCTAACCTGGTTAAAATAATTACATAAATTATTTAAAACGACAAAAGTTTTACAAAATTACATAGCTAAAAAACAAGCAAACTAGCCCACACAATTGCATGGTGGGTGCGCACTATGGCTGCCCATGTGCTACGCTTGTTGTGTTGTGCGCCAGCATCCACGCGTAGCGTAGCATGCTGCGCCAGCCAACACTAGCAGCTCGCTACGCATGTTGCGCATGCTAGCTTGCTAGCTGGTGCATGGCAGCGTATGGTAGGCTTGCTAGGGCTTGCTGCCCCGCTGCCCACAGCACGCACAAGCAACTCCAGAAGCCCTGCCACGCACCTAGCACTACGGCATCATGCTACTCCCATGCCACACAACAGCCCCTTAATGCACACCCCTGTGCGCACCATAGGCAGCCACATGTGGGCTGCTAGGCAGCCCGGCTAGCCTTGGTGGCGCTTAGGTGTTTTTGCCTTGATTTGCGTGCCATTTCTCGGGATTTTAATCCCGATTTACGTGTGACATAAAATTAATCTAAATTTATTTTAGAATTAATTAAAGGCAAAAATGAAATTAAAATAAGTCCAACTTAATTAAATTAAATTTTAACGGTGCACAAGCCTAAATCATCCAAAAATTTATTTTTGAAATAATTATGCTTAAAATTGAAATAGCTATGTCCATAATTAATTTAGCCAATATGCAAATTAATAATGGGTTTGACAAATGGGAGTTGGGAAAAATAAATTAACCAACTAATGATAAAACTTTTCCAACTTTTATACTTGTGTAAAATACCAAGATTACATCTTCCAATATGAAGATTAATCAAAAAATTTACTCACAAGTATTTGAACTTCATGGATTTTAATCAACTAAAATGAAAAATCCAAACTTTGCTCAATATGGAATTTAGGGTTAGAGTTCCAATCATTTAAACCTTTAAAGATTAGAACTTTAACATACTTGGGAACTTAAAATTACACATTCACATCAAACATTCACACATTAATGCAATTTATTTGCATAATTGTGAAAAATCAAGTTTGTGTGAAAATAGCATATTAACTCAAGCACTAATTATAACTCCATAATTATGCTCAAGGGTAATTAAAATAGCAGTAGATTAGGGATGCAATAATGCATTTAATCTAACCTTGTAATGCTTGCATTAAAGAAGGCTTAAAAAAGATTTAAAATTTTCGTTGAAAAACGAAAAAACCCCAAAAACTTGGGTTTTTGTTTCAGAATGTCGATTCCACCAAAAAATCACTATTTTTGAGACAAAAGCTGGGTTCGACAGCCAAATCAATAAAAAATACGAGTTTTAAAATTAATTAAAACGAGCTTCTAATCTAATTAGAAAAGCAAAACCAGAATTTAAATATTACTTTAAAACACCTTAATTAATAAAAAATTGCAAAAATTAAAAGGAGCGTGGCTCCGATACCGCTGTAGGGTTTCGTTGTGACCCACACTACGCAGAATGAAACCCGCCAAGACCCGCCCCCATAATAAATGCAATTAACAAGCAAAACATAATTAAAAGCATATTAAAGGACAAAAGATTATACCTTTGACGCGTGCTTCGCTCAACTATGAGCTCTTACTTGAACCTCGAAAACACGAGGCCTCCGACGGGATCGTACCCTCGAACACGACCCGAGCGTCCTAAGCCTTGAAGGTTAGTCGAGGCCCGGACAAATATAAACTTGGAGTTTTACGAATTTCTAGGTATACTTAACAATGGAGTTGCCTTTACTTTTCCACTCAAGTGTTGTTCTCAAAATCCCAACCAAGTGGGTATTTATAGAGAATGGGAACTTGAATCCCATTTCATGATCAATGTGGGATCATGTGCAAAATCATTAATTTATTTAATTCTAAATTAAATAATTAATTAAATGCAATCAATATGCAACAAGTGTCCAGGGGAGAGAGAGGGTTAGGTGAGGACCATGAACCTTGGGGGGGACCATTGCCTTACTCCCCAAGGCATGCTCTAAGCCTTTGGTCCCCACTCCCTCAAACCGCCACACCATAGACAGCTGGGCTAGCAGCCTGCCTTGGCTGCCAAGGCTGCCAGTTGGCGCCTAGCACCAAGGTTGGGTAGCCAACCAGCTTGCTGTGCCAACAAGCAGTGCCAGCACGCACTGGCCCCTAGCATGCTGCGAGCTGCTGGGCGCTGGTGCTGCTAGCGTGGCGCTGCTGCCTAGCACACGCACATGCACACACACAACCAGGCTAGCTGTTGCGTAGTGCTTCTTCCTAGCTCTTCCTCGCACACACTCGCACTGCCAGGCCTATCCAATGCGCACACCCATGCGAGGCCCAGCATGCGTGCTGCTAGCGAGCCAAGCATGCTGGATGGCTTGATCCTTGGCAATGGTGCTAGGCTGTGTGCTGCGTGCTGCGATGGAGCGACAGGCCTAGGCACAAGCACACACACACGCACGCAAGTGGCTAGCACTGCGATGGGCTGTGCTTGGTGCGTGTGGCCTGCGATGGCGCCTAGGCACCCAGGCACGCACACTGTTGTGCTGCTATGCCATGCAAAGGCACACACACACGCAGGTGGTGCTGCGATGGGCAGCCTAGTGCGCCTAGCACGCATGGTGCGCCTAGGCTTGCGATGAACTAGCCTAGCCTAGCTACGGCTATGCTCGTACTTGTTGCTTCTGATTTTGCGACGCTCGGCCTCGACGCCATAGGCTCGATATCCGACGTATTTGTTCGTAAAACTCCGACGACTCATTAAATCCTTCGGATTGATTCGTCGTCCCGAATCGGTTGTTCGATTGGGTTCGACCCGAAGGGTTCAGTTAAGATTAAGCTGTAATATTGTTTATACCTTAATATTACTGATCGGAAGAGGCCTCCACCTATGCATTCCGATCACTTGACCTTATTGAAGAATTAGCTCTATAATAATTCTGAACCCTCTATCAGAATAATACACTTGTTTGAAGGACACTATTCCTTTCAAAGATCATGCTTGCCACCCTTCTTGGGTTGACTTTGCCTTTTATCACCCCCACAAGCATAATGCTTGGCAACTTCCTCAATCATTTTGTAGGCCTCGTCAACCGATAGGTTTTGAAGGCTACCTTCGGCTCCTGAATCAAGGTTGGACCTTGAGAAAGGAATAAGACATCATAAAAGCTTTGTACTGTGATCCATGAGGTGAAACCGTGGTGAGGGCATACTCTAATGTAATCTTTAAATCGCTCCCATGCTTCACAGAAAGTTCATCAACCTCTTGGTTGAAGTTGGTGATCTTCCTTCTTAATTCGACGGTTTTCTAAGGAGGGCAATACTTCTCAAGAAAAGCTCTATTCACCTCATCCCAAGTACTCAACGATCCCTCTTCAACCATTCTCAACCAATGCTTTGCTTTATCATGGAGGGAGAATTGAAACATGTGCATCCAAATAAACTCTTCCGAAATGTTGTTTTGCTTGATAGTTGTACACAATTCAAAAAAGTTGTCTAAATGAGCAAAAGGACACTCATAAAGACTAACCCCCAAATGGATCATTTGAATCATGCGGATAAGTTGAGGTGACAGCTCAAAGTTGTTTGCATTTGTGGTGGGGAGACGTATACCACTGCGAAGCTGGAAAGCATTGGGGTGGTCATAGTCTCATAATAAAGGTGGAGGGGGATTCTCTCCCATGTTGTCTCCGTTGGTTCCATAAACCTCTTCTGGATCGAAATCCGAATACACAATGGAAAACTCCAACGTGCCTTGCAAAAGTCTCCTCATGTTTCTAAAAGTCCTGTTTAGCTCTGGGTCAACAGGAATAAGCGGTGACTGCTTACTCTTTCGTGTCATGCATAGTCAAACAAAACTAAAGAAAACGTTAGCAATGACTATCACAATTTAAATACACAAAAACAAAATTAAATAAGAAAGCTATGATACATATGAACACATTTAGTCTCATTCAACAATAATACATTCAATGTGACTTGCCTCCCCGACAACGGCGCCAAAATTTGATAGGCCGGCGTTGAGCCTACCAAAGATAATCTTATCTTGGTCTCATTAGCTAATAACAAGGGTAAGAAAGGGTCAAACCCAAGAGAGGCGTTGAATCAACCACCAAGATACTACCGTTTAAATATGCTAAATGAAGTCGAAATTGGTTTGGTTTTAAGTAGCTTCTACTAGTTCAAATCAAATAAAGGCTAAGAGGAGAATAACAATATATAGAGGGTTCTAGGGCTCGGGCAACTTCGTCACAAATCACAATTAGCAAGCAACAATCAAGGTAAATTAAGGGGATAAAATAAAGGAAATCATCTAAGGGACCCAACTACTCTCTCTAGATAGAGGGATTACTTGAATCATGAATACAACCTACTGTCGTGGTTACAAAGCATAAAAAATGTATTAAAGCATAATCACGATGACATAAACATTCCCTTCACAGGAAATTCCTATTCTCATTGCAATTCAAATTAATTAAGCATAAGAGAGCTAACTCAAGTTCATCTCTCGACCATTTGTTGAAGAAAGCTTGAATAAATAGTTCTAGGAATGGCCATATACAAGAAATCCGCAAAAGAAAAATCATAAAAGCTATCGGGCGCAGCCACGCCAAGGCCTGGAAAGACCACTCCAAAGGACTGGAGAGGCCGCTCCATGGCTTGGGGAGGTCGCGCCTTGCTATGTGAAATAGGGGAAGAAACTCCAACAGTAGGGTGGAGAGGGCTCTCCAAGTAGGTGGAGAGGTCGCGCCCCCATATGGAGAGGTCGCCCCCCTTATGGAAAGGTCGTGCACCCATGTCGAGAGGCCTCTTCGCATTCTTCTTTCAAATCTGCCAAAGGGAGGCAGGAAGTTTAGCATGAGGGAGGAGAGGGCTCTCCAAATAGGTGGAGTGGCGCGCCAGATGGAGAAGTCGGGCACCTATGTTATAGAGGCCTCTCCTCACAAAAGTTTTGAATCTGCCTAAGGAGGCAGTTGCTACAACAACAAGGTGGAGAGGTCTCTCCTTGTGGAGAGATCGCGCCTCGATCGGGAGAGGCTGCTCCTCCTAATTTCTTCACTTTGCAAAGTTGAGGCAGGAGCATCTAGCTGCGCTTGGAGAGGCCTCTCCACTGACTAGGAGAGGTCGCACCACTCTATGGAGGGGCCTCTCCGTTGTAACATCCTCTTTCTTCTTGATTTGAGCTCGTTTGCCTTGGCTTCTTTCCATCACCTTTTGGTTATAACCTCGGTTTATCATCCTAGGACTTCAATTGGTCGTCTTTGGACCTAAAATCTCAACAAAAACACTAACAACCTGTGAAGCAAAGGATACATAAAAATTGCAGGAAAATAAAGTAAAAGTGAACCAAAACACCAATCTATCAAGTAATCAGGGTTAAAAAGCACCCTAAAATCATATCAAATAACAAGTTATCAGGTTCTTCTCTATAGGTTCTGAGAAAATTGCTACTTGGGACAATATAACACATGATTTCATTGATAGGTACAAATGTAACGTTTAAGTAGAAACTGATCATAGACAGCTTGAAATCCTTGCGCAAAAAGAGAATAAGGGCGTTACTGCATTTTACAACAGGTTGAAAGAAACTTCTGCCAGAATGATTGAAGTTCTAAATGAAAAAGAATCTATGAGAATGTTCATCAAAAATCTCCAAGAGAAATACCAAAAGCACTTAAAGTATCAATGCAATTTGAACACCTTCAAGGCTGTCTATAACATAGGCATTGAAATTAAGAATGAACTCATAAAGTCGAAAGTTGCTAACAATAATAACAACAATGTCTGGAACAGAAAGAAGAACAACAATCCTTCTTCTTCCAAACCCACCCACTCTAGTAACTATGCTAGCACCTACAATCTTAACAATGTCTTAGCTATGGACAATCAAGGACCAAGGAGAGAACGAAGGAAAGAGTTCACCCCTATTGGAATGAACTATGACACCGCCTTTGATCGTCTCCATGCCAAGGGATTGATCACTCCCTTTGGACTTATTCAAGATCAAGCACTTAAAAGGAGATCACCCAACTGGAATCCTAATGCTCACTGCAAGTATCATCAAGGCAGGGGCCACATTACTAAGAGTTGTTGGAAACTAAAGGAAGCTATCAAATATTCAATTGATAACAACAAACTTCATGTGCCTCCTACTAGCAAAAAGATTAGTATCAATACTTCTCCGCTTTCCGATGCATTGGCCATTTATGAGGATTAAACTCCTTTTGATCCATCACTCCTCATCAAGCCAGTCAAAGAAACTTCCATGGAAGAGGTTGTTGCCATTGAAGAAGAAGAGGAGGTCTTCTTCGATGCCATAATCGATTTCCAAAGTGAGGTTACCAATGAAGTCATTGCTAATCTCAATAAAATATTGATGGAATCCAGGCAGCAGTTCAAGATCTTATTAGACAAATGGCAATGGTGGAATGTCGTCTTACTAAAAAAAGGATATAATTCAAGATTTTGTTAGACAAATGATAAACGTTGAACGTCAATGTGATCCATCTCTATCCTCTCATGAACTAAATGCCATTGAAAGGAAGTCATTCATCTTCAATGCTATTAAGCCACAAGAGAGAAAGAAAAGTAAGGCTTACACACCTTTAGGCACCACTTATGAACAAGCTTTTAACATGCTCCATAGCAGGGGGATGGTCAAACCTCTTGAACCAAAACCATTTCAATCCCTTATAAGGGTGGATTGTCTCTATTGCAAATACCAGCAATTTAGAGGCCACTCAATTGAATATTGTTTCAATTTCAGGGAATATGTTCAAACGCTCATAGAAGAAAAGAAGCTCTTCGTCAGTGGGATAAATATCCTCGCAGTAGAGGATAAAACTATCTCCACCTCCAACGATACTCTTATCAATGGAGTTTGGGATAATGATGATGAAGATGTATATCTCAAGGACATGATTGAATCACCCCTCGCTGCACTTTATCCTTATAATGATTATGATGATATATAGTATGAAGATTCACCAATCACAATACTTACAAGGTCCAGCAGAGTACATTGCCTCCACCTGTAACTCAATAAGCTCCAATATCCATCATAGAAGACAATGATATAGTCAACAACTTAAGAAGACTAAAGTAGTGATGAATGTGTGGAAGCTTTTAGCCTCATCTCATGAGCATAGAGTCGTAGTGATGGACGCACTCGCAAAAGTAGGAATAGATTATGAGACTACTCTAGAAGGGTTGGCCAACTTCCCCACAAGTGACCTCCCTAGTCTAAATAACTTGATCACCTTCTCTGACAAAGACTTACCGCTAGAGGGTGACAAATACAACAAAGCCTTGCACCTTACCGTGGTGTGCAACAGAATAAACGTGCCTATGACTCTTGTAGACAATGGTTCAGCAATCAATGTATGCCCACTTCGCACCGGTAGAAGGTTGGGAATAAAAGATAAGGACTTGACTCCATCTTCGCAAGGCATAAGGGCGATGACAACTCCCGTCGCCAAGCCCTTAGAACCATCACTATGAACATCACTGCAGGGGTCATTGAACATAGTACTACCTTTCAAGTGCTGGACATTAAGCCTTAATTCAACCTACTGTTGGGACGCCCTTGGCTTCATGACCTGAAGGTCGTTCCTTCCACTCTTCATCAATAAGTAAAGGCTATAGTTGGAGGTATCCCTATCACTATCGATTCTTCTCCCATGAGGATCCACTTGGTTGACAATCCGATCATTCACGTGGACCACGTTGAGCATGATGAAGATTAGTGGGGTTTAAAAGCCGAAGAGGTCTCTTTAATGAAACAGGCACTACATCCACCGAATTCTAGTGGTAGTCGCCGACGATGTCATAGATTAACCAAAGAAGAAGCTATAAAAATCCTTTATAGGGCGAAGGACACTGATCTTGGGTTTTTGAACATCAAGCTTGTGGCCTCAAACTTTGTTCCCCTCCTAGGGAACTCAAACAAAGTTGTTTCTGAATCTCAGCAGCATTACTAATAAAAAGTCAAAGAAGATGAAAAGACCCCTCTTTACTACGACCCTCACTCGAATCTTGTCGTCAAAGCTATTCTAAGGAGGTAAGGACTCTTGGAAGGACTTTAGGGAAGAAAAAGGAAAGGGTAGAACGCATGGGACTACTAAGCTTCCCTAAAAAGGATACTTTTGGACTTCGATTCGAGCTAACTCCAGACCTTAAGCGAGCCTTGGACAAGTCTAATGCAAAAAGAAAAGCTCGTAGCCAGAAGGATGCAATACCCATAGATCCATACCCTCTCACTTTGAATGGACAATTTGTAAAAGAGGGAGAAGATTACCCATGTTATGAATTTCCTAAACCACTTGACAGGGATGGGATACGCCAGCCTGGGTTCGAGATCTTCCTATACTGCAACTTTCTAGATAAGATTTTCAATCCTACCTATCAGGAACACATACCCTCGTGCTTCGACTTCAATGTCATAGGACTTCTTTTTGGGTACGAGACAAACAAGCCTGTGTGTGTCAACGACAACTCCACACTTGTGCAAATTGCCATACAAAGTGAAGACTTCGACCCTTCCAAGCTCATTACTCCGGCGGAAGGACTACTTAAGGGATGGCGCAAGACTGTGAAAGTGACTACACTAAGCGGAAAGAAGATAGCCATAACTACAGATGAAGGCCCATGTTTGATGAGTTTGAGTCGTCTGGGTTCGAGTCTTTTTTAGAGTCTTCTATTCTTGAGTCTTCTGAATCCCTTGTTGTTGCACCTCCTACTATCGTTCCAATCATAAAGTCTACCCCTAGGATAGGTCAATAACCAAGTCCCCACAGACCTTTCTGCTTTTGATGTAATGGTTCAAGAGTTTAATAATATGACTTCTTCCGCTTACTCTTCGTGTTATTCCCTTACCCATGATGACGAGTATTGCATTACTAATAATGAAAATGACAAAGAAATAATTAAAACAATGGAAGCATTTGAGAATAAAACAACCATAGTCAAAGAAACCGAAACTGTTAACCTCTCAAAAGACACTGCCATTAAAAGAGAGGTTAAATTGGATTAACTCTAAATCAAGATGAACGAGCTGAATTAATAAATCTAATTGATAAATTTATTGATGTTTTTGCTTGGTCAAATGAAGATATGTCAGGTATAAGCAGAGAAATTGTTCAACATACTATACTATTAATTTCGGGAATGAAACATGTAAAGTAAAAGTTGCGCTGAATGAAACCAAACATAGAACTTAAAATAAAAGATGAAATCAAGAAACAATTGACTGTAGGTTTTATCAAAGTATCCAAAATGGGTCGCAAACGTGGTACCGATTCCCAAGAAATATGGGAAAGTAAGAATGTGGGTCGACTATAGGGATCTCAACAAGTCAAGCGCAAAGGACGATTTCCCTCTACCTCACATCGACATCCTAGTAGATAATACAACAAATCATGCGCTTCTCTTGTTCATGGATGGGTATGCAAGTTACAATCAGATTCTCATGGCAAAAGAAGACATGGAGAAAACAATCTTCACAACACCATGGGCACTTACTGCTACACAGTGATGCCATTCGGGTTGTAAAAATGCGGGTGCCACATACCGAAGAGCAACAACTGCATTACTCCATGACATGATACATAAAGAAGTTGAGGTGTACGTGGACGATATGACTGTAAAATCCAAGGATCGCCTAGGTTACCCGATAGCCTTGAAGAAATTCTTCGAAAGACTCAGCAAATACGACATGAGGCTAAACCCAACCAAGTCTGCATTTGGAGTTATCTCAGGAAAACTTCTAGGCTATGTCATTAGCTTTAAACGAATTTTAATAGACCCCACCAAGATCAAGGCTATCATGTCCATGCCACCGCCTAAGACTTAGAAATAAATTCGAGGATTCCTTCGCCGGTTGCAATACATAAGTAGGTTTATATCGAAACTTACCACAGTATGTGAACCAATATTCAAGAAACTCAAGAAGAATGTACCATTAGTATGGGACAATGAGTGTTAAGAAGCCTTTGATAGGATCAAAGCCTATCTTGCGAATCCTCCTGTACTAGAACCGACACTACCAGACATTCACCTAGAAAACAGTGGGGGCTATGCTCGTACAAGAAGTATAAGGTAAGAAAACGCCATCTACTACTTAAGTAAGAAGATGCTTAGATATGAGGTTCTCTATACACCACTTGAAAAATTGTGCCTCGCACTTGTGTGGGCCACAAAGAAGCTAAGGAATTAAATGCTTATACACACAGTCCATGTGGTATCTCGAATGGATCTCCTCAAATATCTTTTCGAGAAATCCACACTTAATGGAAGAATATCAAGATGGTTAGTCACATTAGCCCAATTTGATCTGAAATTTTTGCCCCAAAAGTCCCTTAAGGGATCCGCAGTTTCTGACTTCCTGGCTGACTTTCCGCTTGAAGACTCGACACCAGTACAAGAAAATGAGTTTCCAGATGAAGAATTACTTGTCACCGAAGATGACACCTAGATACTATACTTCGACGGTGCACTAAATCAAAAAGGATGTGGCGTAGGAGTTCTAGTGGTGTCACCTAATGAAGAACACATCCCAATCTCAATAAAACTTAACTTCGATGTAACTAACAATGCTGCAGAATATGAAGCCTGTGTAGTGGGTCTCGAAATAGCATTGGCACTTAGAGTAAAAAATCTTAGAATATTTGGAGACTCATCTCTCATCATTAATCAAATCTCCAAGAGATGGAAAGTGAGGAGTGAAAGCCTAGCTCCATATCAAACTTACTTGGAAACCCTCACCGATCTACTTGGAAAGGTGGAATATACATATCTACCCAACGAAGAGAACCAATTCGAAGATGTCTTAACAAGACTAGCCCCAATAGTTAGAATTCCTAAGGAAACTAAGCAAATTCCTCTAACCATAGACAAAATTAAAGGCATAAGCCCGCCTATGTACAAGCCCTTGAGGATGAAGAAGAAGTCCAAGAGGATGAAGAAGAACCTTGTGTAGGGTTTCGTAGTGACCCACACTACGCCCAAAGAAACCCACCAAGACCCGCCCCCATAAAAATTGCAATTAACAAGCAAAACATAATTAAACACAAGAAAGGATAAAAGATTATACCTTTGACGCGTGCTTCGCTTAACAATGAGCTCTTACTTGAACCCCGAAAATACGAGGTCTCCAACGGGATCGTACCCTCGAACCCGACCCGAGCGTCCTAAGTCTCGAAGGTTATTCGAGATCCAGATAAATAAAACTATGAGTTTTACGAATCAAGGTTTACTCAAATCAAGAGTTGCCTTTTAATTCCACTCAAGGTTGTGTATTCCCAAATACCCAAGCCTTTGGTATTTATAGGGAAATGCACCCTTAATTTCCAACCTCCCACCAATGTGGGAGATTTGGTAAAAATCAATAATTTATTTAATTCCAAATTAAATAAATAATTAAGATCAATCAGAAAGCGACAAGTGGCATAATTATATGCTTATGAGTGATGCCCAAGGTTAGGTGGGGGGGGACCATAGCCTTACTCCCCAAAGTTGTGCTTGGTCCCCACACCCACACACAAACCGCCTCAAGGAGGGTTGTGCTGGCTGCCAGCTAGCACCAGCCAGCAGCCTTGCATCCCCAGCCAGGCAGTGCATGCTGGTGCTGGGCGATGCTAGGCGCTAGTGCATTCTAGTGCTAGGCTGTGATTGCATGCTGGCGCTGGCCCAGCACTCCCATGCATTGCCTCGCACACACTCGCATCCTTCGCACAGGCTTTATGCATAGCCATGCCTGCCAGCCCCTCACGCACGCAAGGCCTAGCATGCGTGCTGCTAGCGAGCCACGCATGCTAGGCTTGGTGCTGGGCGATGGTGCACACGCACACGCACTGAGCGAGGCTAGTGCTTCTTGCTAGCTTGATGTGCTTGGTGCTGCCATGCGAAGGCACGCACGCAAGCACACAACTATGCAAATGCTCAGTGCTACATTGCGAGGCTGCTAGGCGATGGTGCACAGGCACACGCACACACGCATGTGCCTAGCACTGCGATGGTGCTGTGCGTGGTGCTAGGGCTACGATGGCGCCTAGGCATCATGCTAGGGTTGCGATGGCGCCTAGGCATCATGCTAGGGCTGTGAAGGCGCCTAGGCATCATGCTAGGGCTGCGATGATGCCTAGGCATGATGCTACGCCTAGCACACCTTGGTGCGCCTGGGCTTGGGATGAGCTAGCCTAGCATAGCTACGGCTATGCTCGTACTTCTCGCTTGTGATTTTACGATGCTCGGTCTCGACGCCCTAGGCTCGATATCCGGCGTCTGTATTCCTAAAACTCTGTCGACTCATTAAATCCTTCGGATTAATTCGTCGTCTCGAATCGGTTGTTCGATTGGGTTCGACCCGAAGGGTTCAGTTAAGATTAAGCTGTAATATTAATTGTACCTTAATATTACTAATCGGAAGCGGCCTCCACCTAGGCATTCCGATCACTTGACCTTACTAAAGAATTAGTTCTGTAATAATTCTTAACCCTCTATCAGAATATTACACTTGATGGAAGGACACCATTCCTTTCAATCTCCCACTTGTCCTTCCGGGCAAGTGTGCATATAGTGTATAGCCCATTTCCTATGTCGCTTAATGTCTCTTCGTGAACTATAAGGTAAGATTCATCGTCATCCTTATTACGTTCAGAAGTGTTTCTCGATCTCCGAGTTCGATTGTCAATAAGCAGATGATTTCTAAAATCCATCTGAGCACGGCCATGCATTTTCACAGTCTCGCTCATCGAGCGGCCTTGTAAACAACAAAGACATGTTCCCATTCCCAGTCTTGCATTGTAAGTTTCTCTTACTAAGAGGACCAAATCTCCTGAGTGTTCCCGTTATGATCCCCAGTTACGGCAGAAGTTAGGCAACATCAAAGAGACTAGTTCTCAAACAAGAAAACTTCACAATACTCATGGTCGAGGAAACGAGTTCCGATAGCTATAATTAGAAATGTACTTATTACAATTTTTGAATCTCATAAAGTGCTCTCATAGGTCGATCCAGTGCAGTTCCAAACTAGCACCTGTGCAAATGATTTATGACCATCATGTCCTTGCAGCACAAGAAACGGTGTTGTAAATCATACTACACACTAATCTCTAATGGTCATCAATCGTCCATCGGTTAGATGACCTCGATTAGGGATAATTTTTTATTTAAATATTCAATGTTCACTTAACAGGTGTTTCTTTATCCAAGACATGGTCTTGATACCCCATTTTGAATATTTCCATAAATCGAATGGACTCATTATTTAATTCTAAACCACAATTAAATAGCAATGGAGTGAATGGTAATTTTGCAGAAAAATTAATTACTCCATTAATGAATGGGTTTCAATACAGTGTCTGACATTAAAACAACCAGTTTAATTAAAACACATGTACATGGAATTTCAAAGCCAGTCTCCCACGTGCTTGATTCCCATTGCCTCAACGTGCTTGTTGTGTTTCACTTGAGGCAAAGGTTTAGTCAAAGGATCGCCTACATTATCATCCGTGCCGATCTTGTAAATTCTGATTTCACCCTCGGATTTTCATTCCCTTATCACGTGAAATCGCCTTTGGACATGTTTGACCTTCTGGTGCTCTCTTGGCTCTCTAGCCTGAGCGATAGCTCCATTGTTGTCAAAGTAGAGATCTATCGGACCCTTGATGGAGTGTACAACACCAAGGTCGCTAACGAACTTCCGAATCCAAACAGCCTCCTTAGTGGCTTCTGAAGCAGCCAAGTATTCGGCTTCAGTTGTAGAGTCTGCAGTTGTGCTCTACTTGGCACTATTCCAGCTAAATGCTCCTGCATTTAGGAAAAATATGTACCCTGACTGTGACTTGAAGTCTTTTCTATCAGTCTGGAAGCTAGCGTCGGTGTAACCTTCAATAACTAGATCTTTATGGCCACCATAAACCAGGAATTTATCCTTGTTCCTTTTCAAGTACTTCAGGATATTCTTGGCCGTAGTCCAATGCGCCTCTCCTAGGTTTGATTGGTATTGGCTCGTAGCACTCAAGGCATACGAGACATCTGGCCTGGTATATATCATGTCATACATGATCGATCCAATTAACGAAGCATATGGAATATGATCCATAATCTCTCGCTCAACAGGTGTATGTGGACACTGTTTCTTGCTGAGAGTTATGCCATGGGACATGGGTAGATGCCCTCTCTTAGCATTCTCCATGTTGAATCGTGCCAGTACTTAATCAATGTAAGTACTCTTGCTCAATCTTATCATCCTCTTAGATCTATCCCTTTAGATCTTGATACCTAATGTGTACTGTGACTCTTCTAAGTCCTTCATTGAAAAGAACTTTCCCAACCAGCCCTTTACGGACTCCAGTAATTTTGTGCTATTTCCAATGAGCAGTATGCCATCGACATATAGGACTAGGAATGCGATGTCACTCCCACTGACCTTCTTATATACACAAGATTCATCTGGATTCTTGATAAAACCAAACTTGCTGATGGCTTCATCAAATCGCGATGTCATCGACATATAGGACTAGGACTGCGATGTCATCAACATATAGGACTAGGAATGCGATTTTGTGCTGGCTTGCTTTAGTCCATAAATGGACTTCTTAAGCTTGCAAACCTTTCCAGCGTTGCTCGGATCGACAAAACCTTTTGGCTGTGTCATGTACACAGTTTCTTCCAAAAACCCATTTAGGAAGGCGGTTTTGACATCCATCTGCCATATTTTTTTTTTAGAAAGGTAATAAAATTTATTAAAGAAAAGAAAAAAAAACATTACAAACCATGGGTTTACATACAAAGCATGGTTATCAAAAGATATTGCACCGACATCATTATCAATACCTCTACACCTTCTAGGAAGGGTTCAAAGGTAAGACCAATCATCTGCAGCAACATCAAAACAAACAAGACACACCAAACTGAAACAGCCCAAACATGATAGACAAAGGTAGGCTGCAAACTAAAAACAGCAACATGCAAAACTAAAAGTAGTTCTTAACAGACATAGGAGAGCAGGGCAGCCAGCAAAAACACTAGCCACAAAGGCTCTAAACACCAATCAAGGCCTCAGAAAGATACCAGCTTTGTTAAGGCAGCAAGCAGGAGACAGAAAGAATCCTTGCAGCCAGCACCAAAATAAGCATAAACAGGCAGCAGACTAGGAGTCGAAATTCCCTGATAGGCTAAGCACTTCATCGAACCATCTTCTGTCATTGCAACTTGTTTTCTTAGGCATAATGGAGGATATTCTACTATAGCACTGATTTCTGACTTCCTTCACTACCACTTCAGGAAAAAGGACTCTATTGTTCCACACCACCTAGTTTCTTTGGCTCCAAATTTGGTATAGGAGGGCAGCAAAGCAACTTCTAATGACCTTTGCTTTGAACCTTCCCATGTTAGGGTATCTCAGCCACTGATCAAGAGAATCAAAGACTCTAAAATGACATTGAATCTGCAATAAATTACACAGACTTGTCAAGCATTTTCCTACATAAAGGCAATTAACAAATAAGTGATCAATTGTTTCAGCATCATCCTGACAGAGGGGGCATCTATGATCTCTTGTAATGCCATATTTCATCAATTTGACTTTGGTTTGGATGCGCTTCCAAGCAATAACCCAGCATACAAAACTCGTTTTGGGGATGTTGAATCTATTCCAAACCCATACATCCCATCCTGCTTCACTACCCTCCCCTCTTAGCCACTTATAGCCTAAAGAAACTGAATACCCAATAGGATTGAAATTCCATCTGTTATGGTCATAGCCCGATCTGAAAGTATCTTTAAATCTGCAAAGACTCTTCCAATACCAGCTTGCCCTTGCAGGTGGAGAGTAGCTCTTCTATTCCTGGTGTTTTAAGTACACATGATCAATCCATCTTACCCAAAGGCTATCCACTTTGTTTGCAATACACCACACATACTTTCCTAGTAAGGCACTATTCCAAACATGACTTTCTTTAAAACCAAGCCCACCTTCTCCCTTTGGTCTACACACAAGATCCCAAGAAATCAATGAATTTTTGGAAGAATGGAGCTTACCATTCCATAGGAAGTTCCTGCATATGGAAATCACCTGATCAATAACTCTTTTAGGAATAACAAAGATGGAGGCCCAATAACTATGAAGGTTCAACAACACTGCATTCACAAGTTGAGTTCTTCCTGCATAAGAGAGAGTCCTCACGCCCCAAGATCTGATTTTAGAAGTTATTTTATTAGCCATGAACTCATAATCAGCCACAGACAGCTTCTTAGGAGTAATTTTGACACCTAAATAATGAAATGGCAACTTATCCTCCACAAAACCTGTCTGCTCTAAAATCCTAGACTTCTCTTCATCAGGGATATTACAGGCATACAAAGCTGACTTCCCTGTATTGGCTGCTAGGCCAGAGGATTTAGTGAAGATAGCCAGAGCCTGTATATTCATCATAATAGATTCCTCTTCTCCCCTACAAAATAGGATTAGATCATCAGCAAATACAAGATGGTTGAGCCTCAAGGATTTACATCTATGATGAAATTTATACTCCCCATTATTGCTCACATAGAGAAGTATCCTTGAAAGGTATTCCATACAAATCACAAATAACAAAGGAGACATAAGATCTCCCTGCCTCAGGCCCTTCTTCCCTAGAAAAAAGCCATGAGTAGAACCATTTACACAAATAGAAAAAGAAGGAGAAGTAACACAACTCATGACCCGGTCAATGAATCTATGTGGAAACTGGAGCTCTAACAGCATCTCCCTAAGGAAATCCCAGTGGACTGAATCATAGGCCTTCCTTATATCAACCTTTAATAAACATCCCGGAGGAGTATATTTTCTATTGTACATACCAACCAAGTCTTGAATAATATTGACATTATGAACAATCTGTCTCCCATCTACAAAACCTGATTGATTAGGAGAAATCAGGCTAGGGAGAATGACCTTAAGCCTCTTACATATCACCTTGGCAATGCATTTATATAAAGTATTACAACATGCTATAGGTCTAAACTCTGTGACACTAGTAGGATGAGCAACCTTTGGGATCAAGGTCAATTTTGTGCAATTCAACTCTTTTAGCATCTTACCAGTACTGAAAAAGTCTTTTATAGCATGACACACATCACTCCCTATTTCATTCCAAGCTGCCTTGAAAAAAGTTGAATTAAATCCATCAGGGCCAGGAGCTTTGGAGTTAGGAATGGAGAACATAGCATTCTTAATTTCCTCATCAGTAAAGTCCTGTATTAACATACTAGCTTGTTGAGATGAAACAATTGGCCCCAAATTCACAATATCTCGCTGAACAAAAGATCTATCCACATTGGAGGAACCTAAGAGCTCCTTATAATATTGCTCAAAAGCATCAAGAACAAAGTCAGGAGAATCTCTAGTATACCCATCAATCCCTTTGATTTGCAATACCTTGTGCTGATGATTCCTGACTTTAATGACATGATGAAAGTATTTAGTATTCTCATCCCCTACACTGAGCCATCTGACTTTAGCCTTTTGAGAGAGGTAGCTCAAATAGGCTTTCTGAACTTCTTTCAACTTGGCTGCAGTTTGATGCTCATAGTCAGTTACTATTGGATCTACTTGGATTTGATGAAGAAGGATCTGACAATTCTCAAGCTCCTGTTTGGCAGCAACAAATTGATCTTCTATTCTATCAAAATTCTTCTTATTCAAACCCTTCAGCTTCTGCTTGCAATTCCTGAGCTTCTTGACAACCTTGTACATAGGAACACCTGTAACCTGACACCTCCAACCTTCTGGAACAGTACCACAAAAATCAGGATGCTGAGTCCACATATCAAAGAATTTAAAGCATGGCTTTCTACAACCTTGAACTTTCTCAAAGTGAACAATTGCAGGACAATGATCAAAGTGGCCTTCAGGATGAAACTGAACAAAAGAATCAGGCCTCTCATCAATCCAAAGCTCATTTACCAAACAACGATCCAACTTACTCATGACTCTTTTTGCCCCACTCTGCTTATTACTCCATGTGTACTTAAGACCTGCAGAAACTAGATCCACTACACCACAATAATTTGCAGTATATTGAAAGTCCCTGATATCAGCAAAGGTCACTAGACTACCAATTATATCTTCATAATTCAAGGGGCAATTAAAGACACCTCCAATTTTCTAAGGACCATCAATCTGATTACTCAAATCATGTAGGTCCTTCCACAAAGAATTCTGACCTTCAGCATTATTAAAGGCATAGACAACCGTGAAGTAGAAAGAAAACTTATAAATAACATTATAAACATGAAGATGCATGCATTGATCAGAAGAGTACTTCACATCTACACTAAAATTTTGACTCAACCAAGCTATTAAAATTCTACCCCCTTTATGCTTATTAAAATTAGAAGCACTACATCAATTTTGAAACATATTAGCATATACACTACTAAAATTAATAGACTTTATTTTAGTTTCAATTAGACAGATCATACCTGCATTCTGCTGCAAAAAGAATTTCTTCACTGTTCTCTGCTTTTGAGGCTTATTCAAGCCTCTGACATTCCATAGGAGAACTTTATCCATTGAGCAAGGTAGGATCATGCTCCACTCTCTGGTTCACCACCCCTTCTTCATCAAGCTGAATTGGTTGAAAAATATTGGATGTTTGCACCTTCAGCTTACTAGTACTCACATTAGAACCTGAGTTCTTTTTTTTCATGGGAACAAAGTCTGCGTCATCCTTCATCTCCTGCTCAGAATTAGGCCCATCAACTGACTTCTGTTGAGATGTCACAGGAGCTGTCATCCTATGAGTAGGAGGGGATGTAATAGGTTGATCAGCCACTGGAGCAGGAACAGAGCCATCCACAAAAGCTTGTTGCTGAGCTTTAGGCCTCCATGTCTTCACTACTTTCCTTGTCTTCTTACTGGCTATTTCCCCTTTGGAAGGAGGGGACCATTCATATTCAACTCTATATGACACTATCACCCCATTCTCGTTCTGGAACTGAATATGAGTTGGGAATTGCTTAGTGATATTCATTTCAACTAACACCCTTGTAAACGGGATCTTATCCCTATTTTGGGTGGCTTTATCAAGTCTCACAGGATCCCCCAGTTTCCCAACTAATGTCATGATGCACCCCCAATACTTCAAAGGCAATTCATGAATTTGCACCCACACCGAAGCCTTCTCGAAATCCTTGGGATCAAAATCCATATCTTCATCCCATGGTTTGACAAACACAGGATGACTATAAAATATCACATGCCTTGCATCTATAGCCTTTTGCCAAGCTTCCTTACTAAGAAATCTGATCAAGAACATACTTTCCTTAATCTGAATTACCTTGTCAACATTCTGCATACCCCATAAACGCCTAGCAAAACCATCTAGCAGCCCTTGTTTAGGATTCAATCCATAAATATACATAGCAATGCTCATCGACCAATATTCAATTTCATCGGCTATGTCAGAAGCAGAAATTACAATAATATCATCATGTACTACATTATTAATCATAGGGACATCATCATCTACTGTATTATTAATAACAGGGACATCACTTGCCAGAGAACGTTCATCAGGGTTTGGATTCCTCATTGTCGAGCCCAGGAGAATTTCGGCGCAAGCCTCACCCCTTGATAGAACTGCATTCGAGTTATTCTTGTTACCTAGGGCATCATCAAAATCGCCCCTATCCTTCTCCTAGGATTCGGATTTCCTGGTGTCTGGGGTTTTCGGAGAGCCCTGATTCCCTGCTGAACCCACATAGACCTCCTCTTAAACCTTAACTGGCGTACTTGGCTCAACCGTGTTCTTGGGTCTCACTCTTCTTCCCTTCGCTATTCGCAGAGGAGAAGCAGAGCAGAATTTTGTGTTTATTTGTGGTAGTTAATGCAAATCTTTTACCATCTGCCATATTTCATAATCGTAATATGCAGCAATCGCTAGAATAATCCGGACAGACTTTAGCATTGCAACTGGTGGAAAGGTTTCATCATAGTCAATCCCGTAGACTTGCCTATAACCTTTCGCCACCAGTCTAGCCTTGTATATCAATACATTTCCATCCTTGTCTGTCTTCAATTTAAAGATCCATTTGCAACCAATGGGTGTGTAACCCTCGGGCAAACTTACCAAGTCCAAGACTTGATTTTCAGACATGGAGTCCATCTCGGATTTCATGGCTTCTTGCCATTTAGCAGAGTCGGGGCTCGTCATAGCTTGCTTGTATGTCGCTGGCTCGTCTCCATCCATAACTAGGATGTCCTAATCATCGGTTAAGACAATACCAAGGTGTTTTTCTGGTTGAGATCTTTGCCGTTGCGACCTACGAAGGGTAATAGGTTGAGCATTTACATTGTCTGTTTGATTCTGACCAATCTTCCTAGCTGCTTCCAAAGCACTTAGATTGTCAGTTTTATCAGGTTGACATTGTTGCTCGTCCTCTCGAACTTCGTCGAGTTCGATTTTTCCTCCCACTTGTCATTTTGGAAAGGTGTTCCTTCTCCAAAAAGACACCATCACGAGCAACAAACACTTTGTTCTCGGATTTATTGTAGAAGTAATACCCTTTGGTTTCATTTGGATATCCCACAAAGAAACACTTATCCGATTTGGGGTGAAGTTTGTCAGAAATTAATCGCTTGACATATGCTTCGCATCCCCAAATCTTGAGAAAAGACAACCTAGGAGGTTTCTTAGTCCATAATTCATATGGAGTCTTTTCAACAGCTTTTGACGGATCGCGGTTCAGTGTTAGTGCCGCGGTTTGTAGCGCATGTCCCTAGAAAGAGATAGGAAGTTCACTAAGACCCATCATTGATCGAACCATGTCTAACAAGGTTTGATTCCTCCGTTCGAACACTCCGTTCCATTGAGGAGTTCCAGGAGGTGCCTACTCTAAAAGAATACCATTTTCTTTCAAGTGATCGTCGAATTCATGGCTCAAATATTTGCCACCTCGATCCGATCGAAGTGCTTTAATTTTCTTGCCAAGTTGATTCTCAACTTCTTTCTGAAATTCTTTAAATTTCTCAAAGGACTCAGATTTATTCGACATTAAGTAGATATAGCCATATCTACTAATGTTTGTTAACGAAGCTGAATTCTTAGATGTCTTAGTCATTGGTATCAACTTTTATCTAATCATATGTAAAACATGCAATTTCCATTGAACATATATTTGCAGACAATTTTGAAACAACTATTGTCAAAATCTTACATTCAAAATACCTAGGTGTCCAACACCATAGACCATTGTATGTTCAAAAGCATGAAAAACTAGGATTAGTTTGATTACATGTCATAGACAAAATAGTGCATGCAAGCACGACCGAAAAACCATCTTCGTCGTCTAATTGTCCATGCACCAACACTTGATAAGCTTCTCACTTGGTCCCTGAAAAGGCAACATAAAGTGAGTCCTACTTGGTATCCAATACCTATTATAAGCTTAATTCACAAGTGTTTAGGAAGATACCTGAGGCAGATGCTCTATTTCTCTTCTCTTCTTCCTTGAAGGGCTTGCATTCTCTTTTGTAGTGGCCTTGCCCACCACAATAGAAGCAACGCATCTTCTCCTTGACCTTCTTAAACTACCTTCTCGTTGCTCTTAAGGGCCTCTCGGTCATTCCACATGCGGTGGCTCGGCTGAGTAGTTGCACCACCTCCATTAAGGAGCGTGTCTCCTTTCCTGTAGCTATATGCACTCTAAGTGCATCATAGCCCTAGTGGAGCGAAGCAAGCAAGATATGCCCCGCCATCTCATCCTCCAATGGGATTCCGAGAATCTGCATGTGTTTGAAGAGCCTATTCATTCCAAGCACATGAGGTCGGAGGGGCATGCCGGGTCTTAATTTGGCATTGTAGACCTTGGTCCAAAGCCGACGCCTTTCCTTAGCAAGACATCCCACGTTTGGTGGCTTTATCCTCATGTTTGAGAGTGACCTAGTCAAGTCAAACACGAGTCCATCAAAGTTGTCATTGTCACTCTTGGTGACTCTTACATTGACAACGTCCTCAAGCGCTTTGAGGAACATGTCCGGAAGGTAGGAGGAAAGGGTTTCCTTCCAATCTTCCGGGATGGAATTTGCCATAAGTCGTGAGACCTTTTTGCAATTAGAAGATCATTCTTCATGAGCCTCATCGGTCATGATCCCTTTGGCAAAGAAGCTTGGAATGGGAGTATCAAGAGTATACTCCAAGGAACAATTCCGGAGAGTTTTCCTGAGTTCCTCCTCCCATCATTCCTTGAAGTTGACCAAGTTTAAAGAAAAGACCAACTTTTCGGGGAGTGTCGGGCACATTTGGTTGTTTTTTAAGTTACTAACAGACATTGTTCTACAATTTGAAAGTATTTGAAATGAAAAACCATTCATAAATCAATAAGTTGAAATTTTAAAAAGCGATCATGCATATTTTCAATCTTATTGAGCATTTCATCCACGCATTAATAAATTGTCCCTTATGGGCGAGAATAAAATGATTCCGAGATCCCAAAGATCAAGAAATGGTTAAGCATGCTTTGGCTTGTCTTAATCATTAAATATCTTAAGGTAAGCAATCCAATTTCTAATAGCTCCAAGCTACTCTCGGTTTGATTAAATGTCGCATCTAATGCATCCTTGACATTTTATCTCTTTTGCCACGACATCTAAGGACTCCTTACTGATATCGTTGAACTTAACCAAGACAACTTGTATACCTAGTATATCTTACATTCCTAGGGAAGTATTGATGCCTCGCTTTGGCGTAGCCCATCACATACGCGCATTAGTTCGGTAAGTGTTGTTCTTGGAACGGCAAATTTTAGCTCAATATTATTAAGGGACCTAGGGTTTCTATGTTGGTTTGATTTAAGTGAACTTAACTAATCGTCGCAACATATGAAATCCTAGACATGCATCTAACATTCATATATAACAATAATATATATAAAGCATAAATTGATGTATTTGGCAACTAGCATGACCCCTTAAAATCTTCAATTTCCATGGGTCTTCATCTTGGCTCGTCTTCATCGAAACGTCGTCTTAAGACATTTTGGCCAAAATAAAATAACTAACTAGTACGACTAATATTAATCTAAAGTATAAAAATACTTAACGGTTCGCAAACCGTATATAGATTTACAAAAATACATAACGGAACCCAGTCCGTATTTTCTATCCTAGTTGGGCCCCACTAGTTGCCATTTTCAATAACCTATTCTGAAAACAATCTTCACTACACGAAAAGAGCAAATTGGCAACGGTTCCAACCCCCCCAAAGGCAACGGTTTTGAACTGTTGCGGATTTGAGGGTTGCCAAATCCCAAAATAATTGGCAACGGTTCAAAACCGTTGCCAACTTAAGCAGTTTGCAACGGTTAACCGTTGCCGACTATAATGGCGCCTTTTTTTTAATGCAGTTGGCAACGGTTAACCGTTGCCATTGACTTGTATAATTTTTTTTTGTTTTTGGCGGCAAAAATATATGTACCAAATACCGATTTTTAAATAATAATTATAATAATTATTATTATAATATTAATATTAATATTATATTATTATTAATATTAATATTAATATTAATAATAATTATTATTATTATAATATTAATATTAATAATAATTATTATTATTATAATATTAATATTAATAATAATAATTATTAATATTATAATAGTAATAATAATTATTATGATAATAGTAACAATAATTATGATGATAATAGTAACAATAATTAGTATTATTAGTAACAAAACATTAATAATTATAACAATCACAAGATATGATATTAATTAGAAAAATGTGTCATATCATGTTAGCTACAAACAATATTAATTAGTTATAATAATGTATGTATAGTACATTAGTAAGGCAAGAATTGATGAAGTAGCTAGTATACGAGATTTATAAATTAAATGTGATGTAAGTCGCCAACATGTCTCGAATTACATTGAGTTCCTCGCTCGTGTATTGCTGTCCTGTTTGCCTCTCGCAAAACTTAGAATACACAAAACGTGAGTTAGTAAGAGTGAATTAATAATTGGGGTTAGTTAATAGGAACGCCCCAAACTCATAACTAGTTAAAACATGTCATTAGCACTTAGTTATAGGTGACTAATGCTTGAGATTACAGGAAAAGAGCAATTATATGGTTTTGGAATGCAATTTCAACCAAAATGGCTCAAGTAAGGCCATTTTGGCTCCTAGGATGCCTATTTTCTATATTTCCTGTCTATTGAACTCATAACTAGTTTAAACATGTCATTATCACTTAGTTATAGGTTACTAATGCTTGAGATTACAAGAAAAGAGCAATTATGTGGTTTTGGAACGCAATTTCAACCAAAATGGCTCAAGTAAGGCCATTTTGGCTCCTAGGATACCTATTTTCTATATTTCTTGTCTATTGAACTCATAGCTAGTTTAAACATGTCATTATCACTTAGTTATAGGTGACTAATGCTTGAGAGTACAAGAAATGAGCAAGTAAGTGGTTTTGGAACGCAATTTCAACCAAAATGGCATACCTCTTCAAGCTGACGTGTGTTTGTACAATGACTCATCACTATGTCATACATGAATCTCATCACGTATAGGCCACAGTCAACTCTGTTTTCTTGTTGTGCGCACTAGCATGAGGAACAAAGCACATGAATCAAAATGCTTAGCAAATAAGCAACATCTTACGCATTGTAAAGTAAGAAAATCACAACATCATGGGTGAATTACCTTGGGTGCTTTCCATGTAGGACCTCGAGGAGCTCGAGGATTTATCTTCTTCATAACACTAAAAAAAATCAAAGTAAGTTCAAATTTGATTATTATAATTAATACATATGCGTTAGGATATGAAAATCAATAACAAGAATTTAAACAAACTAGATACTTTTGCAGTATGGACCTCACGAGGCGCTTTCTTATTTGAGGTAACCGAGCAGAATCAAAGAAGAAGATTGTGTTACTGGAAACACAAATCACAAGTAGGGTCCAATGATAACTACACACGAGACAAACAAATCAATAGTTAGAATTACAACAAATAAACTGGGAAAACAAATGAATTTGACAAGCATAATCAGATGTACTTCTCATAATATGGGACGAATATGAACTTGTCTCCCACACTCATTGATTGCCTGATACCCCGTTCAGCATAGTACAACACGTCAGCGGAGTTGCCTAAGATTCTAGCAGTGGACATCTGCTCAGGGCATAACCACCCAACTTGACAAGGAGATTCAAGCTCCCATATTTGCTCCTGGAGTGCTCTGCATGCATGATAAGAAAATGTTAATCGAAAACCAAACGACAAACACCACTAAACTGAATAACATAAATTGAGTACCAGTGGAATTACCTCATGCATATTTGAATGAGGGAAATGTTAAGCATTGCACCACTTAGAAATTCCTTCACATCTTCTTTGAATAGCCATGCCGTTGCATCATCATCGTAGTGGAACATTTCCTTAGGAAGTGGAATTTGGATGGGGCTGTCATTAGGCAACACACAAACACGGTTGTGCAAATAAGTTAATTCTTGAGATAGCGATTGAAGCACCGTGTCTTCAACTAGGGGAGTAGCTTGCATAGATGAACCTCGTGAAGGGCTCTTCATCGACGCTTTTCCACTCACCGAGCCATGTTCACTCCTTTTCTTTGGCATCGACCCCTCCACCCTCTTCTTTGGAGTTTGGCTTTTCCTCGATGGCTAATAAGATAAATCACACTAATGGTTAGAAAACAATTTCATCCAAGTCTTGGGAAGAAAATCGGGTATAGATTAAAGCATGAACTCTAAATCTTAATTACCTGGTTCATCAACCGTATCCAAGAACATGGCCATTGTACAAAACTACCTTTTGCTGCCGAAAGTGTAGTATACTCATCTTCCTCTACGGGCACAGGTATGAGGATTTCCTCGAACCCGGGAACCAGAAAATGGATCCCGACCGAATAATGCTCTAGCCTAAGCGGTCGCAAATGGACCGTGCCTTGTTCGGCTGGTTGTGCACTACCATGTGAAACCACATTCAAAGCTCCACTGCATGATTCGCCCGGGTGAAGAAGTTCACAACGGGTCTCTTCCTACACCAATCAAGAAGAAAAACACAAAAAATAAGAAGTAAGGCCTATTTGACAATTTCAAACAAAAAATATAAACACAAAAAAAAAAGGTAAAGCAAAAAAAAAAATAAAGGGCATATATATATGACAAAGTAAAACAAAAAAAAAACAAAACTTCAAAAATTAAGTAAAACATAAAAAAAAAGTAAGAGATATGTGACAAAGTGAACACAAAAAAAGGTAAACACAAAAATGAACTTAAAAAAAAAAAAACACAAAAAACAAGTAATACACCAAAAAAAACATCAAAAGAACGAGCAACAACAAACGAGCAACAGCAACACAAATCTAGCAACACAACAAGCAAGGGTGCCACAAAACCAGCAACATACTGAAAGGAATGGTGTCCTTCCAACTAGTGTATTCTTCCGATAGAGGGTTCAGAATTATTACAGAGCTAATTCTTCAGTAAGGTCAAGTAATCGAAATACCTAGGTGGAGGCCACTTCCGATCAGTAATATCAATGTACAATTGATGTTACAGCTTAATCTTACCTGAACCCTTCGGGTCGAACCCAATCGAATCACCGATTCGAGACGACGAATTAATCCGAAAGGATTTAATGAGTCAGCAGAGTTTTACGAATACAGACGTCGGATATCGAGCCTAGGGCGTCGAGACCGAGCGTCGCGAAATCACAAAGCAACAAGTAGGAACATAGCCCTAGCACCACACTGGCCTAGCCATGTGGATGCTAGGCTAGTTCAAGCTAGCATGCACGTAGCATGGCTAGGCGCAAGCCCAAGCACACTAGGTGTGCTAGGCGCACCATCGCAAGTGATATGCGCACCATAGCACACCATCGCAGCCCATCGCAGGTGTTATGTGCACCATAACACACCATCGCAGCCCATCGCAAGTGCTATGCGCACCATAGCACACCATCGCAACCCATCGCAAGTGCTCTGCACACTATAGCAACCCATCGCACCATCGCAGCACAAGCACAACACCATCGCATGGCTAGGCCAGTGCGTGTGTGCGTGTGCTTGTGCCTTAGCCCATTGCACCATCGCAACAAGCATGCCTGCACACATGCGTCCCTTCGCATGGCACTGAATCGCAGCATACGTGCTTGTGTGCTGGGCACCATCGCAGGCACCACGCACAAGCACAGCACCATGGTAAGCCTTGCGTGTGTGTGCATGTGCGTGGAGGGCATCGCAGCAGCAGTAGCATGCGAGAGTGTGTGAGGCTGGCACGCATGGCTGGCAAGGCAAGGGGCCAGCATGCGTGGCTTGCTAGCTGCACGCATGCTGGCTTTGCTAGCGTGTGTGCGATGGCGAGGGGTAATGCGTGCCAGGAGCAAGCACTAGCTAGCAGGCAGCATCGCGTGGCTAGCTAGCGAGCAGCAGCGCTGGGCGTGCTGTGCATCCGAGGGAGCTGCTAGGCAGCCTTGTGCTAGCTGGCTGGGCTGGCTGGCAGTGCTAGCTGGCACGCTAGCTGGCTGCCAGCCCAGCAGCCCTTAGTGGCGGTTTTGTGAGGAGAGTGGGGACCAAGGCTCAGAGCCATGCCTTGGGGAGCAAGGCAATGGTCCCCCCCAAGGTTCATGGTCCTCACCTAACTCTCTCTACCCTTTTGCCACTTGTTGCCTTGTGATTGCTTTTGCTTAATTATTTATTTTGGAATTAAATAAATTATTGCATTTTGCACATGATCCCACATTGATCATGAAAAGGGGGTTCAAGTCCCCATTCTCTATACATACCCACTTGGTTGGGATTTTGAGAATACAACCTTGAGTGGAATTAAAAAGGCAACTCTAAGTAAGAGTAAACCTTTGATTCGTAAAACTCATATTTATTTTGTCCGGGTCTTGACTAACCTTCAAGACTTAGGACGCTCGGGTCGGGTCGAGGGTACGATCCGTCGGAAATTTCGTGTTTTCGGGATTTTGAAGTAAGAGCTCTTTGGGAGCGAAGCACGCGACAAAGGTATAATTCTTGTTCTTAATCTTGTTTGATTAAGTTTAATATGCTTGTTAATTATTTTAATTAAGGGGCGGGTCATGGTGGGTTTCCTTCCGTGTAGTGTCGGGTCACTACGAAACCCTACACATACAGCAACAGATCTGATGTCTGCTGATCTGCTTACTGCAGGCTGCTGATCTGTTGCCCTGTTGGTCTGCTGATTTGAAGACTGCAGGCTGCTGATCTGCTGCTCTGCTGATCTGCTGATTGCGCAGGCTGCTGCTCTGTTGGTCTGATGATCTGCTGACTACAGGCTTGTTGTTCTGCTGCACCTGCTATCTTGCTGCCTTGTTGCTTGTTGTTGCTGAATGTTGAAGCTGTTGCTGGTTTCTGTTGTTGGATCTGCTGACTATTGTTGCTGGCAGCAACACCAAAACCAAAAATATCATACAACTCACACAACTTCATAGGCACAACACACCGCAATAGCAAAACAGCACAAAAGAACAACAACATTAGCATAGCAACAACAATTGTAAAAGAACAACAACAACATCAACATCAACACCAACAACAACAACAACACAAACACAACACAATCCAAAAAACAATATCACCATCCAAACAAATAAGTAAAAAATCACCTGTAGAATAGGAAAGTCATGAGGCGTTGGAGTATCAAGCCCCCTCGAGTACGCATGTGAAGGATTACCAATCTGCAACAGTGTATTGATAGTGAAACATTAATTAGAACCCACGTAACTCAACATATCAAAACTTATAGAGTTGAATTCTAATCATGTACCTCCTCGTGTGCATTTATCTCCTCTTCTCCTTCTCTTCGTGGGTGACTACTTGAGTCGGCCGGTGTAGTCGATGAAAAGGGCATGGTCGGCAAGTTCATTTGCTTCGCCTAGGCATTGAACTCTTCGCGCATCTCGTTGCGCACTTGTTCTTTAATTGATGCCAATGTGGCATCAAAATTCTTTGGCGAGTTCACACTTGCTCGGGATCTTCCAGATTTGGTATATTCGGAACCCATTACCCTCTCCCATCCTAGAAAGCTCCCCCCAACACCAAATAGCCGTCCCGGATGGTAGGGCTTTCCTATTGCCAAGATGAAGGAGTCCTTCTCTACCATCGGGACGAGCTTGCCTTCAACAAGCTCTCCAGTGTACTCAAGCTGTAGCAAAAACAAAACGGCGACATGAAGTCAGTGTTTATGTAAAGTGATATATATGGAAATGAATAATGTAGTTCACTAGTTCATAGTTGCTTACAAGCTTATCTGTCATTTCTTTGGTTTCTAGAGCCTTTATGGACCATTTTCCGGTTTTCTTGTCCCGCGAATGCATTGAACAAAAGAAATCGCCAGCATGACTCACCAAAGTAGTGGTCGTGGATTCAGCGGGCGTTGTGGAGGTCCCTAGAAGCGCAGTGGGGTATACTCCTTCACTCACCCACGTCTCCCTCCATTCATAATACGTTATACACCCCATATGATGGTGGTATTGCTTTTGCAATGCATTCTTGGAATTCTGCTCCCTCATTTCCTACATAAAAAGATATGTTAGTTTCATTACTAATAAAACAGACAATTTCTTTAAACTTACAATTTCTTCTTTTTTACATTTTTTAAGAACGAAAGCTTCCCAATCATCCTTCGATATGCTAGGCCATATTTTCCATGGGAGTTTCTCTTCATCGATGACGTCATCATCACTGCCACCTCCTTTCTTGTTCTTTGGTTTCCTCACAAGTTTCTTTGTGATAAATCGACGAACTAAGTTACACTTGAACCCTCTGAATCTTTCTGCAAGTAAGGATTCAAACACCCTTCGCTTGGCGTACTCATTTGGAATGTTAAATAGACTCTGCAAGCACAAATAATAAGCATTATTAGTTTGCCCATAACATAACAATAATTGAAATTTTTTATAAATGTGCAATAAAAAAACTTACCCTAGTATCATTCCAAAACGTGTCAATCAAGCCTTTAGGTACGTCGCTCATACGAAGCGTAATGGGGATTTTGCGCGCACAAACCCAACTTGAACAACATATTGACGACGCCATTTGCCTGTGGGTTGGCTTACCCTGTCATACTCCAAGACCATAGGACCGATGGGTTTCTTGAAACCTGTTGTCGGACCCCTCAGCTTTTTCTTCGCCGATGCCTGCACCCCTCCTCCACTTTAATCCTCACGAAACGGCTCCAAACTTGCATTATCGATTGGAGGCGCTTGCTCAGCTGTAATTTTAAACTCATCTATCATTCTCTACAATACATCTTGCGCCTGATCTTCTGGCTCACCCAAATCAGGTTCCTTGTTCACATCATACGGCTAGTCCCCATCATTAGATGAATCATCATTATCAGATTCAACATCCTCAACTCGAACACGGTATTGATCGTCCGCCATTAGATGTTAAAACCTGTCATTACAAACATAACACGTTATTAGATGCTAAATTGTAAGGTAAACTTATAATCATATATAAATTGCTAAATTATAATACAAATAAACATAGAAAATGGGGAAGTAAGTTACTTTATTCATTTGAAAGAATATAAGAAAAATTGGCAAGTAATTAGTTAACAATTTCATAAATTATCACCTAAAATGTGATTAGTTGCTGAATTGTAAGGTAAACTTATAATCATACATAAATTGCTGAATTATAATACAAATAAACATAGAAAATGAGGAAGCAAGTTACTTTATTCATGTAAAAGAATATAAGAAAAATGGGCAAGTAAGTTAACAATTTCATTCATTTTCACATAAAATGTGATTTTATAATTCTTTCTACGCCTACAATTCAAACTAACAGAAAATATGTAGTACCTCAATCTAATATTCCTTCATCGTGGTCTGATCGCATGTAATTGGCTTGGTCGTCAATCTCATTTGGCACAGCAGGTCTAGGAACAGTGAAAGGGGTCGAGTCATCAAAGGCATCATATTCTTCCTCATCCTCGACATCTCCAACGCCAAGGATTATTCTTTTTCCGGCTAGCACAATAGACCATTTTGAGTCAGCAGGGTCAGATACGTAAAACACTTGTTTAGCTTGAGATGCAAGGATGAATGGTTCCGCACTATTATTCAGGTTGCCAAGATCTACAAGAGTAAAGTCATCATATTTGACTTTACGCCTGATATTATCAACCCACTTACACAGGAAAAGAGCAATCGTGAAGTCACAATAATCAAGCTCCCATATTTCTTGAATTCGACTGTAGTATGACAACTCTGTATCAACAGGTGATTTATCCTTAGCACTTGCAAACTCCCTTGACGATGCCACAACCGTTACACCACTGTTTTGGGTCGAGGTTGATTTCAAATCCTGACGCTCAGTCCAAAATGTGTACCCATTTATGTCATATCCCTCAAATGAGCGAACATCATCCCTAGGACCATAAGAAATCCACCTTACTGTAACTGTGACACTCTCATCCATTCCACCCATCACTCGATCACGAAACCAACTCACAAACTTCTTATTGTGCAACTGCATCAGTGCCCTTTCACCTTTTGACGGAAACTCATCACGCAAACTAGCCATGTGCTCGTCTAAATATGGGTGAACATCTGCAACATGGTGCAACACATGTAGGTGTGCTTGTAAGAACTTCTCTCGATCAGGTGACATTCGTTTCGACCCGATTGTGCCATGACCATCAAGTCTCCCTTCATGTCGAGAAGTAGGAATGCCAATAGGTTCAGCAACGGCTATATAGTTGGCCACAAAATTACCAATCTCCTCGACCACGGTCCCTTGAATCATACTTCCTTCCGGGTGAGCCCGATTCCTAACTTTATCTTGCAATGTACCCATGTGTCTTTCAAAAGGATAGCACCACCTCATGAACACTGGACCGCACAACTTAATCTCACGCACCAAATGAAGAATCAAATGCACCATTATGTCAAAAAACGAGGGGGGGAAGTACATCTCAAATTTGCACAAAGTCACAACCACATCCGCCTGTAAAGCATCAAGTGTACAAGGATCAAGCACTTTGCTACATATTGTATTGAAAAACGAACAGAGGCTTGTAATAGCTTCCCTCACGTGCTTTAGTAAAATACCACGTATTGCAATTGGTAGAAAAACTTGCATCAGAACATGACAATCATGGGATTTCATACTTGTCAACTTCAATTCTCCATTTAAGGATACAAATCTTTTCATGTTAGATGCGTACCCTGATGGAACCTTAATGCCATACAGACATGCACAAAACATCCGTTTTTCTACCCTTGACAATGTGTAGCAAGCCGGAGGTAAATAGGCCTTCCCCTCCTTGGCTTTTCCCTCATTTTTCTTCTTCAATGCATCCGCAGCCTTTCCCTTGCTCTTCCCCTTTCCCTTTTTCGAACCCATTTCTTTTTCCTTTTCCTGTTCCTTTCCCTTACTAACCCTTTGCTAAACCCACAATTTTGGACGCACCCCCATCTTTTCCAAATCTAAACGTGCACCCTTTCCGTCCTTTGTCTTGTTTTGAATATTCATCAGCGTTCCCACAAGAGCGTCACACACATTCTTCTCTAATGCATTACATCAAGACAGTGCCTAACGTCATGTTCTTTCCAGTACGGGAGCAACCAAAAGATTGATTCTTTTTTAAAGAGAGCAACTAATTCCGCCACTTTTTCAGATTTCCCAAATACTGTTCGTACACCCTTAACCCGAGCGTAAACCTCCTCACCAGTTAGTGGCCTAGGAGCAGTCCCCTCTTCCACTGTCCCATCAAAAGCCTTTTTCTGCCGACGGTACGGGTGATCGCGCCTGAGCAACCTTCTTGTCCTCAAATACACCTCTTTGAAAGAATGATCAAGGCGTCTGCTTGGCGTATCATCAATACAAATGGGACATGCCTTTTTCCCTTTATTCTTATACCCAGACAAGTTGGCATATGCAGAAAAATCATTAACGGTCCACATAAGAGTTGCACGCAATGTGAACATCTCATTCTTACGAGCATCAAACACGGAAACCCCTTCGTCCCACATCTTTCTCAAATCATCAACCAATGGCGCAAGATACACATCTATGTTGTTTCCAGGTTGCCTTGGCCCCGATATCAAAAGTGAAAGCATTACATATTTCCGTTTCATGAACAACCAAGGAGGTAAATTGTAGATCACTAAAAGTACTGGCCATGTGTTGTGCTGGGTACTAAGAGTGCCAAATGGATTCATCCCGTCCGTGCACAAACCAAGCCTTAAATTTCTGACTTCATCACCAAATTCCCTAAACTTCATATCAAGGTTCTTCCATTGCGGGGAGTCGGCTGGGTGCTTCAGCATTCTGTTTTTCTTTCTTCCCTCTGCATGCCACCTCAAGTTTTTAGCGTCTTTTCATTATTAAAGAGAACAGACGCTTAAACCTTGGAATTATGGGAAGATACCACAACACCTTAGTAGGAGGTCCCTTCGTACCAGCATTGCAACTCTTGCGCTTGTAGCGCGACTTCTTGCATCGTGGACACTCCTCCAATTGTTCATATTCATTTCGGTAAAGAATACAATCATTAGGACATGCATGTATCTTCTTATACTCCAAACCAAATGGACACATGAGCTTCTTAGCATAATAGTAAGACTTAGGAATTTCATTCCCATCGGGCAACATCTCACTTAACACGCTCAACAAGGAAGTAAAACTAATGTCCGTCCACCCATGCTTCACTTAATGTTAAAAAGCGTTAGCACGGCACTTAGTTTGGAGTATTTTTGGCACCCAGGATACAAAGGCTTTTTAGAAGCCTCTGATAATGACTCAAACACGTCACCTTCAAAACCACGCATCATCTCATCCACACCTTCATCCTCAACCTCATCCACATGATCATCCTCAAATCCCTCCTCAGCACCATCATCAACAATATGTTCATCATAATTATTCTTGTATTCCTCGTCCACACGAATGTCATTGCTTCTATCATCATGCACATCATTCCCAATAACATCCCCACTATACTCTCCTTCTTCACCGTGCCAAATCCACACATGGTATTTAATCCTAAACCCACGACAAACTACATGATCTCTAATGATATCAACACTATTACCACCTTCACATTATTCAAGAACAGTCCCAACCGGGGACTATTCAAGACTTCCTCCTAATAAAAAAGCCTTAAACGGGTATCTAGGCATATGATGATGCAATGCAAACATTTCATATATTTATTGTTGTATTTAGTTTGTCATTATATAATACACAAATCTAATAGCTAGCATGAAAAAACGTTTATCAAAACAATAATAGAGAGAAAGAAATATTTATAGCTTAGAGAAGTTTATAATTCATACCAACACAATGGATATATTCTTTCGAACTTCCCACTTGAGCTTAATTAATGTGTAGTCTTCAAACTTAACTAGCTTAAACTTCAATTCACATATGTACCTATAAAAACGCAAAAACAAAAAACAAATTAAAAGTTAGTAAGTATGTATACATCCATTAATTGAACTAATAAGGGACTATAATTAATTGTAAATTAACCTAAACTAAACTATAATTCTTCACTTATCTAAACTAACCTATAATTCTTCAGTTATCTAAACTAACCTAAACTTACTTAAGCTTAATTAATTGTAAATTCAACCTTGGTGGTAACCCTAGTCTAAACTAATTTTTTCCTAAGTTTCTCAAGGTTGATAAAATTTAAATAGTAGTATCATGACATAAAGAGACTATTGCTCAACCACATTAAGCAATTATAAAGTAATCAAACAAGATAGTTAAAAGATTAAGCAAAAAAAAAAAATACAAACCTGACCCTTTTGAAGAAACATGCCAGAACTAGTTTTCACTTCACTTGGTATACTCTTCCCAGACTCATTATCAGCCAACCGTGAGAGCGAGAATTACGTGGAGGGGGGGGGCAATGCGCGTCTATATTGACAAACCTTAGATAACAGGAACTTATAATTACTAAATTGTAAAGCAAAACCACCAAAAACTCGAAGGGATAAAAATAAAACTTAATTGCTACATACTTACCTTAATTAGGTTGAAGCTCGCTGTTTCAATGGTACGACGCGGAAATTGTCTTCAATGGAGGTGAAAAAGCTCGCACCAGGCCACTTCAATGGAGGAACAAAGAGGGGAGCGAGTTGAATGAAGAAGGAGGAGTGAAAACGCGAGTTCTGGTTTTTTTTTTTTTGTTGAATGAAGAAGAAGAACAGTAGGAAGAGGGAGTTCGTATAGTATAAAACCCGGGTTTTTTTTTAAAATTGGCAACGGTTATCAACCCTTTACCTTATATTTTATTTTTATTTTTTTAAAAAAACGCAGTTGGCAACGGTTAACCGTTGCCAACTCTAACCATTTAATTTTTTTTATTATTAAAAAAATAATCAATTGGCAACGGTTAACCGTTGCCAACTCTAACCAATTTTTTTTTTTTTAAAAAAAATTAAACAATTGGCAACGGTTAACTTTGAAATTTTTATTGGCGCTCAATTAAGTTGGCAACGGTTTTCATGAACCGTTGCCATAGGGGGGGTGCCTATTTCTTTTTTTCTACTAGTGCTTCCATTCACCCATTCACTATTTGTGAATTGCCCATGCAAATTACGAAATACATAATTAAACACGCAAAACTAGTAACTAACTTAGGTGGTTAATCCAATTAACGCGCCTAATTAAAACTAGTCAAAGTTGTTTAATCCATTATTTCTAAAAGCAAATTGCTCAAGCAATCAACTAAGCTCCCACTAAATTCCGCATCCATACTTAATTAATCCGATTAATTAAGTTGGCATAACCCATAATTTGTCAAAATCAAAATTTTGCAAAAGCCGGAAAAACTGAGGTCTAACCTCGTTAAAATAATTACATAAATAATTTTAAACGTCAAAAATTTTTGCAAAATTACATAGCTCAAAATCAATCAAAAAACCCCACACAAGTGCTTAGTGGGTGCGCACCATGGCTGCTAGGCAGCCCATATGTTGCGCTTGTTGTGCTGTGTGCCAGCATCCACGCCCAGCGTAGCTTGCTGTGCCAGCCAGCGCTAGCAGCTCGCTACGCATGCTGCGCATGCTAGCTTGCTAGCTAGTGCCTGGCAGCGTCTGGCAGGCTGGTTGGGGCTTGCTGCCTCGCTGCCCAGCAGCACGCACAAGCAACTCCAGCAGCCCTGCCATGCACCTAGCACTACGGCAACACGCAACTCCCACTGCCACACAGCACCCCTTCAAGGCATACCCCTGTGCGCACCACAGGCAGCCGCATGTGGGCTGCTAGGCAGCCCGGCTAGCCTTGGTAGCGGTTGGGTGTTTTTGCCTTGATTTGCGTGCCATTTCTCGGGATTTTAATCCCGATTTACGTGTGACATAAAATTAATCTAAATTTATTTTAGAATTAATTTAAGGGCAAAAATGAAAATAAAATAAGTCCAACTTAATTAAATTCAATTTTAACGGTGCACAAGCCTAAATTATCCCAAAATTCATTTTGAAATAATTTAGGTCTTCTTTTATGCTTAAAATTGAAATAGTTATGTCCATAATTAATTTAGCCAATATGCAAATTAATAATGGATTTGACAAATGGGAGTTAGAAAAATAAATTAACCATCTAATGATAAAATTTTCCAACTTTCATACTTGTGTAAAATAACAAGATTACATCTTCCAATATGAAGATTAATCAAAATTTTACTCACAAGTATTTAAACTTCATGGATTTTAATCAACCAAAAATGAAAAATCCAAACTTTGTTCAATATGGAAAATAGGGTTAGAGTTCCAATCATTTAAACCTTTAAAGATTAGAACTTTAACATATTAGGAACTTAAAATTACACATTCACATCAAACATTCACACATTATTGCAATTAATTTGCAAAATTTATGAAAAAACAAGTTTATGTAAAAAAGGCATATCAACTCAAACACTAATTAAAACTTCATAATTATGCTCAACGATATTTAAAATAGCAGTAGATTAGGGATGCAATAATGCATTTAATCTTACCTTGTAATGCTTGCATTAATCAAGGCTTAAAAAGATTTAAAATTTTCGTTGAAAAACGAAAAAACCCCAAAAACTTGGGTTTCTTGTTCGAATTTGGCTTCTGGACATCCATGTGTAGTGGGTCTCGAAATAGCATTGGCACTTAGAGTAAAACAGCTTAGAATATTTGGAGACTCATCTCTCATCATTAATCAAATCTCCAAGAGATGGAAAGTGACGAGTGAAAGCCTAGCTCCATATCAAACTTACTTGGAAACCCTCACCGATCAACTCGGCAAGGTGGAATATACATATCTACCCAGAGAAGAGAACCAATTCGCAAATGTCTTAGCAAGACTAGCCCCAATGGCTAGAATTCCTAAGGAAACTAAGCAAATTCCTCTAACCATAGAGAAAAGGCATAAGTCCGCCTATGTACAAGCCCTTGAAGACGAAGAAGAAGTCCAAGAGGACGAAGAAGAACCTTGTGTAGGGTTTCGTAGTGACCCACACTACGCGCAAAGAAACCCACCAAGACCCGCCCCCATAAAAATTGCAATTAACAAGCAAAACACAATTAAACACAAGAAAGGATAAAAGATTATACCTTTGACGCGTGCTTCGCTCAACAATGAGCTCTTACTTGAACCCCGAAAATACGAGGTCTCCAACGGGATCGTACCCTCGAACCCGACCCGAGTGTCCTAAGTCTCGAAGGTTAGTCGAGACCCTGACAAATAAAACTATGAGTTTTACGAATCAAGGTTCACTCAAATCAAGAGTTCCCTTTTAATTCCACTCAAGGTTGTGTATTCCCAAATACCCAAGCCTTTGGTATATATAGAGAAATGCACCCTTGATTTCCAATCTCCCACCAATGTGGGAGACTTGGTAAAAATCAATAATTTATTTAATTCCAAATTAAATAAATAATGAAGATCAATCAGAACACGACAAGTGGCATAATTATATGCTTATGAGTGATGCCCAAGGTTAGGTGGGGGGTCCCATAGCCTTGCTCCCCAAGGCTTTGCTTTGTCCCCACACCCACACACAAACCGCCTCAAGGAGGGCTGTGCTGGCTGCCAGCTAGCACCAGCCAGCAACCTTGCATCTCCAGCCAGGCAGTGCGTGCTGGTGTTGGGCGATGCTTGACGCTGGTGCGTGCTAGTGTTAGGCTGTGCTAGCATGCTGGCGCTAGCCCAGCACTCCCATGCATTGCCTCGCACACACTCGCATCCCACGCACAGGCTCTACACATAGCCATGCCTGCCAGCCCCTCACGCACGCAAGTCCTAGCATGCGTGCTGCTAGCAAGCCACGCATGCTGGGCTTGGTGCTGGGCGATGGTGCACATGCACACGCACTGAGCGAGGCTAGTGCTTCTTGCTAGCTTGCTTTGCTTGGTGCTTCTATGCGAAGGCACGCACGTAAGCACACAGCTATGCGAATGCTCGGTGCTGCATTGTGAGGCTGCTGGGCGATGGTGCACACACACACGCACACACGCATGTGCCTAGCACTACGATGGTGTTGTGCGTGGTGTTAGGGCTGCGATGGCGCCTAAGCATCATGCTAGGGCTGCGATGGCGCCTAGACATGATGCTAGGGTTGCGATGGCGCCTAGGCATCATGCTAGGGCTGCGATGACGCCTAGGCATGATGCTACGCCTAGCACACCATGGTGCGCCTAGCACACACATGGTGCGCCTGGGATTTGGATGAGCTAGCCTAGCCTAGCTACGGCTATGCTCGTACTTGTCGCTTGTGATTTTGCGACGCTCGGTCTCGACGCCCTAGGCTCGATATCCAGCGTCTGTATTCGTAAAACTCTGTCGACTCATTAAATCCTTCGGATTAATTTGTCGTCTCGGATCGGTTGTTCGATTGGGTTCGACCCGAAAGGTTCAGTTAAGATTAAGATGTAATATTAATTGTACCTTAATATTAGTGATCGGAAGCGGCTTCCACCTACGCATTCCGATCACTTGACCTTACTGAAGAATTAGTTCTGTAATAATTCTGAACCCTCTATCAGAATAATACACTTGTTGGAAGGACACCATTCCTTTCACCTTGGTACACAGACATTCTCAACTATGTCACTAAAGGAAATATCCACCTAATACTAACAAGAGAGCAAAATGTTCTTTGAGACTCCTTGCCGCACAGTACGTACTTATCGATGGCGAGTATCAATAAAAGAGTAACTAAGGGAAGAGGTCTCCTATGTGTAGGAAAAAAGGAGGCACAAAAAGCAACGAGGATCATCCACAAAGGAGCATGTGGAACACACATGAATGGTAAAATGCTAGTTCAGAAAATCATGCCCCAAGGCTATTATTAGACTACCGTGAAAAGAGATTGCCATCAATATGTGAAAAGGTGTACAAAGTGCCAAATATATTCCAATTTGCAACATGTTCCACCTTCCCTCCTATACACTTACACATCTCCATGGTCATTCTCAACTTGGGGCATAGATATCATTGGGAAAATTACTCCACCCGAATTAGGAGGCCATGAATACATCCTTGTCGCCATCGACTATTTCACCAAGTGGGTTGAAGCAGCATCATATGCAAAACTCAGCACTAAGCATGTGACACTCTTTATAGAATGGAACATCATATGCCGATATAGACTCCCACATGAATTGATAAGTGAGAATGGTACTCACTTTCAAGCTGGATGTCAAGACCTGCTTAAAAAGTATGGAATCCAACATCATCACTCATTACCATATAGACCTCAAGCAAATAATGCAGTAGAAGCAGCCAACAAAAATCTAATGATAATCATCGAGAAGATGACAGAAAACTACAAGGATAGGCTTGCTAAACTCCATTTTGCTCTTTAGGGTTATCGAACGTCAATCCGCTCATCCACATGAACTATGATCTTCTCCTTGTTCTATGGAATTGACGTCGTACAACCTGTAGAGCTAGAAATACCTTACTACGCATAGCACTGGAAAGTAAGTTTGTCGAGGTTAAATGGGCAAGGGCACAATATGAAGACCTAATTCTACTTGATGAAAAACGACTAAAAGGCTTACATCATGTCCAATGCTATCGAAATCTCATGGCTAGCCACTTCAACCAAAGGTCAAGACAAGAAATATCAAGAAAGGAGACTTGGTGTTGAAAGCCCTTAGAAAAAATGTACTAGACCCAAGAGGGAAGTTCAGGCCCAATTGGTCTAGCCCATACATTGTGAAAGCTATTCTATCTGGAGGTGCAACTAAATTAACAGACATGGATGGCAATGAATTCTCAAATATGACAAACTATGACCAGCTAAAGAAATTTTACCCATGATCTAACGGGTTCCATACCCAAGAGAGCTACGTTTAGGCTGATTCCTTATTGACTAAGGATACATAGACAACCCATCCATAGGGTGTGGTCACTTTAAAACTTAAAATATCAGTCTTTAGAAGCACCCTATCAGCGTAGAAAATAAGAAAAAGACGGAGAAAAGAACACAGTATCCATCGCATGGCGATAGGCACATTGTGCCGCGTTAGAAACCAAGCGCGCCGCGTGGCGCCACGCAACAGACATGAAATTGTACGATGATTCCTGAGCTTCGTGCCGATTAATTGCGAAGACTTTGCAGCTTCTTAGCCTTCGATTTAGTTCAAAAATTTTCCGACTTCAGTACTCGTATTATTTTTGAAAAAATTACATGATTAACAAAATACCTAAAAATGTAAACTAATTTTTTGAGAAGCTTTGAAGCCAAGAATAAATAATTGGACTCATATTTGGGATCCCCAAAAAGAGTACTTCAATTTAATATTGTACAAAAACTTTTGGCAATTCGCAACTCGGTTTCATTGATGACAAAATTCTAAATGCAACTTGCTTATATCATGGTAACCTGTAGAGACCCTAGATTGTCTTAGCTACAGCTTCCAGTTGAAGAGGATGCTGCAAACAATGCGAGTCATAGATGATGAGATACGGGAATGCATATATGAGTAATGTTACATATCACCTAAGTCTTTCCATTGCTCCCAATTTCTGTACTTTGGAAATTATAAAATGAATTAAAGCCTAAAATTGCATTGATAATTAAATAAAATTGAAAACTAAATTATTAATGGCATTACTCCTTTTCCAAAATAAGATTAAACTTCAACTAAAATGTCTAATGTAATTAAAGGCAAAGCAATACGCTAAATCTACTCTTCTTTCTCCTTACGAGCCCTTTTCCAGGTCTTATCCTTGTCTGCATCATCTGATATTTCTTTTACCAGTAGTGAACCCTTAGATGAGCGAACGAAAACCTTTGAGGAAGAAGTTTCTCCTTTTGCAAAAATCCCCACCTTCTTCTCAACCCAAACTTTCTTTTCATTCTCTATAGGAGTAGCTTTTCTCTTTCCTTTACCCTCTATAACACTTTTCTTTTTAGGCATGATAGGCGTCTTGAAAGCAACTCCTGGACCCAAAGGATCTTTAGGTGGATCCTTCTTGTCCCCAAGAATGTCTTTTATGCTACTCTTCTCTACACCTTTAGGATCCAATTTGCGAGCTTTGTTCTTATCCTTTTGGTTTCGAGTAAGTAACCATTGATTGTATTTTGGAGACAAGGGAGGAGGAGTTCTGTCAGACACAATAGTCCACAATGGTCTCAAATACCAATAATCATCGAACCTCTCAACGTTCTTCGATATAGAATACTCATGAGGACGACGATCATCACTATCAGGGATAGTTTGTGCAAGTCCATATTGTCTCATGACTCTAAAAGGGAAATAAAATGTCAACTTTGACATGCTTGGGATACGACAAAAAGGTTGATCGTTGACTCCATTCATCTTCTTAATCTTCTACCAAGGAACAACCCACTTGATGGAGAAATCGCAAGTTTGGAAAATTTTACTCCACTCCCGGTAGTCCATCTTTATGGAAAAACGCTTCTTCCTTCTTACAAAGCAATTTGGTGTGTACTTCTTAACATCGTCAGGAGGGGCAATCAGTCCCATTTGCTCCATTAGCCAAATCTGCAAGCATAAATATTAAATATTGTTACATTACAAATTGAATATTTTTTATCTCTGTAATTAGAAGTATTTCTTTTCCACCTGTAATAATAAAGGAGATCCTCATAGTGGTGTTTTGAGATCCTTCTTCAAATCATCTAAGCTTATCATTGTTTCTCCAACAATCACAGGCATGGGATTTCTTCCAGCGTCAACTTGTTCCATAATTGATGCTAGTATGGCTTGACCCATCAGGTTATTACCATTAGTGAACAAAAGTTGGCTAAACATGCAAAATAAGAACTCTCTTTTTCTATAAATATGAAGAGAACTAGACTTAGGTCAATTAAAGAAAAAAGATGCAAATTTTATTAGATCTACTTCTTTTCCATGAGTCATGAAATCTAAATCGGCCTCCCTAAAGTTATAGAAACGATTAAAATCTTTATAATAATACTCACATATTGTGGGGATTGCAGCAGCATGAACCACGGTATGGATCAAAGATGAGTTGAAAAATTCCCTATAGTTTTTGGCGACTCAACCGAGGAGAATTTCTAAATTGATTCCTAATTTATTTTAGCAATTGATTTAGAATGAGTGGATAAGACTTGAAGATTCTACATATTCATGTGCGTAATTTTGATTAACATTGTGGCATAAGCATAAAAAGGTTTGTATTGGAAAGATCATCCTTAATGTGTCAAAAACATAGGACATACACGAAGGAAAGGTCGAAAATATTTTTCACAACAAAAATCGAAAAGACGCTACGAGAAATCGGAAAAAACATCGAAAATTGAAACTGTTGTAAAGCGTCAAAACTGTCGCGTGGCAACAGCGACCAACGTTGAACGACGAGCTTGTCGCGCCGCGACAGACCTGTCGCCAAACGATGGTCTCTGCTTGCAAGCAATGAATTCGGGTAATTCTACGCCAGAAATCTGTCTTCGCGTTTGGCCCGATTTTAGTACTGTCTTAACGATTTTACTTCCTGATTAAGTTTTTCCGACCTTTCTTAACCTATATGTATTTTACATATGGTTTTAGCCCTTGGGAATTCACGCTCCGTCCATCCTAATAAACATTCCATGCAATAATGGGTGCATCCGAGTTTGTTGAATTCACCAAACCATGGAGTAGAGTTTAACTCGCAGGGTCCCGTCCATCGTGCCAACCGTTCTAAAGGTAAGGCTTTCGCGCGATGCATTCGGACTCTTAACCACGGACCCTCTTGGACACCATAATCCTTGACCTCAGAGAACTAGAGCCATGGTTAGGTTGCAAACTCATTGCATCATGTTGTGACTTCTTGACTACTTGTGCATATCTTACTTGTGCATAGCTTGTTTGTGATTAAACTAACCTTTATTCTTCTACATATGCCTATACTGAAAGGAATGGTGTCCTTCCAACAAGTGTATTCTTCCGATAAAGGGTTCAGAATTATTACAGAGCTAATTCTTCAGTAAAGTCAAGTGATCGGAATGCTTAGGTGGAGGCCGCTTCCGATCAGTAATATCAGGATACAATTGATATTACAACTTAATCTTAACTGAACCCTTCGGGTTGAACCCAATCGAATCACCGATCCGAGACGACGAATTAATCCGAAAGGATTTAATGAGTCGACAGAGTTTTACGAATACAGAGGTCGAAAATCGAGCCTAAGGCGTCGAGACCGAACGTCGCAAAATCACAATCGACAAGTATGAGCGTAGCCGTAGCTAGGCTAGTCTAGCTCAAAGCAAGCCTAGGCGCACCATGTGTGTGCTAGGCGCACCATGGTGTGCTAGGCACCATCGCAGCCTAGGCGCGCCCTAGCAGCCCATCGCAAGCTAGCAACATGCTAGCATGGGTGCTTGGGTGCGCATGGCAAGCCATCGCAAATACCACGAGCCCCAAGTAGCCCATCGCAGCTAGCAGCGCGCTAGCCTGGTGCCTGGGTGCATATGGTGGTCTATCGCAGCACGCAGCCCTTGCTAGGCACCATCGCAAGGCATGGCACCACACACAAGCACCATCGCAAAGCCTGGGGCATGCGTGTGTGTGCGTGTGTGCCTCGCAGCCTCGCACTGCAGCCGCACTAATGCTTGTGGGATGGTGCGTGTGTGCGTGCAATGGGTGGCTGGGTTGCTAGGCAGCACCACGCATGCATGTGCATATGTGCATGCCTCGCACCAAGCACAACAGTGCTAGGCGCTGGCTAGTGCGAGCATTGCGTGGTGCATGATGCGTGTAGTATGGATGATGCGAGGGATGGGCCAGCATGCTTGGCTCGCTAGCAGCACGCATGCTGGCTATGCTAGCAATAGCGTGCGAGAGATGTGCGTGGCTGCTGGGGCCGGTGCCAGCACTAGGTGCTAGCAGCGCCCAGCGCCAGCACGTAGCACCAGCACAGCCCAGCAGCAGCGTGCACTGGCTGGCTGGCTGGGTGCTGGGCAGCAAGGCCACGCTAGCTGGCAGCCAGCTAGCACACCTTGACCCGGTTTTGGGCATGGTGTGTGGGGACCAATTCATGGCCTTGGGGATCAAGGCAATGGTCCCCCCCAAGCCTTGGTCCTCACTTGGCTTTCTCTATAATTATGCCAAGTGTCGATTTGTGATTGAGTTGATTAATTATTTAATTTTGGAATTAAATAATTGTCATTTTACCAACTCTCCCACATTGATGGGAGATTGGAAATCAAGGGATCATTTCCCTATAAATACCAAGCTTGGTTTTGGGATTTGAGCACAACCTTTGAGTGGAATTAAAAAGGCAACTCTAGAAAAGAGTAAACCTTTGATTCGTAAAACTCATAGTTAATTTTGTCCGGGTCTTGACTAACCTTCAAGACTTGGGACGCTCGGGTCGGGTCGAGGGTACGATCCATCGGAGATCTCGTCTTTTCGGGATTTTGAAGTAAGAGCTCTTTAGGAGCGAAGCACGCGTCAAAGGTATAATTCTTGTTCTTAATCTTGTTTGATTAAGTTTATTATGCTTGTTTAATTGCTTTAATTAAGGGGCGGGTCTTGGTGGGTTTCCTTCCACGTAGTGTCGGGTCACTACGAAACCCTACAGCGGTATCGGAGCCACGCTCCTTTTAATTTTTGCAATTATTGTTTAATTAAGGTGTTTTAAAGAATTTAATTTTCTGGTTCATGTTCATCTAATTAGATTAGAGGCTCGTTTTAATTATCTTTTAAAACTCGATTTTATTTTCGATTTGGCTGTCGAACCCAGATTTTGGCTAAAAAATAGTAATTTTTGGGTGGAATCGACATTCTGGAACTGTATCAACCGTTTTTGGGTTATCCAGAAGCCAAATTCGAACCAGAAACCCAATTTTTCTGGGGTTTTTTTCGTTTTTCAACGAAAATTTTTATTCTTTTTAAGCCTTGATTAATGCAAGCATTACAAGGTTAGATTAAATGCACTTTTGCATCACTAATCTACTGGTTTTAAAATATCCTTGAGCATAATAATGGAGTGTTTATTAGTGCTTAAGTTGATATACTAATTTATCACATAAACTTGTTTTTCACAAATTTTGCAAATAAATTGCAATAAGGTGTGAAAACTTGTTGTGATTTTGTATTTTAAGTTCCCAAGAAATGTTAAAGTTCTAATCTTTAAGTGTTTAAATGATTAGAACCCTAACCCTTAATTCCATGTTGAACAAAGTTTGGATTTTTTCATGTTTTGGTTGATAAAATCCATTAAGTTCAATTACTTGTGAGTAAAATTTGATTAATCTTCATATTGGAAGATGTAATCTTGGTATTTTACACAAGTATGCAAGTTGGAAAATTTTTATCATTGGATGGTTAATTTATTTTTCCAACTCCCTTTTGTCAAATCCATTATTAATTTGCATATTAGCAAAAGATTGATTTTGGACATAGCTCATTTTATTTTAAGCATAAAAGTTTGACCTAATTTTGTTCAAAATGGACATTTTGGATAAATTTAGGCTTGTGCACCAATAAAATAAATTTGTTTAAGTTAGACTTAATTTCGTTTTATTTTATTTTCACTCAAATCAATTCTAAAATTTGATTTAGAATTGATTATTGTCACACAAAATAGGAATTAAAATTCCGAGTAAAACGCACGCAAAACGATGCAAAACCGCAAGCGTTACCAAGGCTAGCCGGGCTGCCTAGCAGCCCACATGCAGGCTGCCTGTGGTGCGCATATGGTTGTGCATCGTTGGTGCGTGGCAGCGTGGCAGTGGGAGAGGTGTGCTGCCGTAGTGCTTGGTGCATGGCAAGGCTGCTAGAACAGCTTGTGCATGCTGCTGGGCAGCGAGGCAGCAAGCCCCAGCCAGCCTGCCAGACGCTGCCAGGCACCAGCCAGCAAGCTAGCATGCGCAGCATGCGTAGCGAGCTGCTAGTGCTGGCTGGCGCAGCATACCATGCTAGGCGTGGATGCTGGCACACAACATAGCAAGCGCAGCATGCCATGGGCTGCCTAGCAGCCATGGTGCGCATCCACCTAAGTTTTGTGTGGGGTATTTTGCTTAATATTTGAGCTACGATTTTGCGATTTTTTTCGTGTTAATAATTTTAATTAATTATTTTAACGAGGGTAAAAACCTCGATTTTCGATTTTGCAAAATTTTGACAAATTATGGGTTATGCCTACTTAATTAATCGGATTAATTAAGTACGGATGCGGAATTTAGTGGGAGCTTAATTAAATGCGTTAGCATTTTGCGTTTAGAAATAATGGATTAAACCACTTTGACTAGTTTTAATTAGGAGCGTTAATTGGATTAACGACCTAAGTTAGTTACTAGTTGTGCGTGTTTAATTATGTATTTCGTAAAATTGCATGGGCCGTTCACAAATAGTGAACGGGTGAATGAAAGATTGCTTTCAAAACAGATTCTTTGAAAATGGCAACTAGTGGGGCGCGACTAGGATAGAAAATACGGACTGCGCTCCGTTATGTATTTTTGTAAATCTAAATACGGTCTGCGAACCGTTAAGTATTTTTGTACTAATTAGATTAATCTTAGTCATTCTAGCTAGCTTCTTTTATTTCATTTTGGCCAAGATGTCTCAAGACGGCGTTTCGATGAAGACGAGCCAAGACGAAGACCCATGGAAATTGAGGATTTCAAGGGGTCATGCTAGTTGCCAAATGCATCTAATTTTATGCCTTATATATTGTTATTATATATATGATTGCTAGATGCATGTCTAGGATTTATATAATGTTGCGATGATTAGTTAAGTTCACTTAAATCAACCAACATAGAAACCCTAGGTCCCTTAAAAATATTGAGCTAAAATTTGCCATTCCAAGAACAACACTTACCGAACTAATGCGCGTACGTGATGGATTACGCCAAAGCGAGGCATCACTACTTCCCTAGGAACGTAAGGTATATTAGGTATACAAGTTGTCTTGGTTAAGCTCAACGATATCAGTAAGGAGTTGATGAGTGACATTTATGTCGCTCTTAGGACAGTCTTTTCTAGTAGTTTTAGTAATAATTCGGTCCATTTTAGTATGTTTTTGCTATGATCCGCCTAGTTCGAGTATTCTACCTTTGTGGCGCGTAATGTGTACTCATATGGTTTAGGTAGTCTATGCTCCCCTCCCCTTTTGTTGTATTACGCCTTGCTTTCCAGTTTTATGATTGCAGGTGTACGCCGTTGATTCGGAGATGGAAGGAACAAGGGCAAAACGGGAAGAAATCCAGACCAGGCAAATGGCGCGAGCGCGCCACCAGAGGAGCGGGCGCGCCACCTATAGGCGCGGGCGCGCATCCCTTGAGCGCGGGCGCGTTGATGAGCTAGACCAACCATTAAATACCCACTTTGGAGCGGGCACGCATTTCTAGGAGCGGCCGCGCCATCATTTAAAGCGCGGGCGCGCCTGTCTGCTGCTGATTCAAATCCCGGTTTCAGCCCAAATTAACAAAGGAGGGGAGGCAAAAACGGCTAACGAGGGAGAACATTCTAGCATAGGGATATTATTTTAGAATAGAAACCTTAGAGGAGAGCTTTTAAGGAATTTTTCTAGGTTTTTGTTTTAGCCACTTTTGTATTGAACAATCTTGATAGTTTTTAGTGTAATTTTCATTGTCTATCAACATTAGTTTTACTCTTAGTTTTTGAAGAAGTAATTTTGCAACATTGATGTATGGTCAAGCTTGGAGATTGAATGATGTATGGCTCTTTATTTGGATTTCAACGAAGGTTTTGGTATATTTCTCTATTTTCTCTTGTTTTTATGATTAAAGTTTCTACCTTTGTTAGTTTAGTTGATAAAAACTTTGTCTTTCTTACTATTTCATTGGTTATAATGTTGCTTAGTATGATTGTAGTTGTAGTTATGACTAGTGAGTAGTTTCTTGTTGCTAGGGGTTTGGTGAAGATATGCTTTGAGTTTGATGTATGCTAGGCTAGGTTAATTTGGAATATTTGTGATTAAATCTTCCTTGTGCTTATACTTATTAGCCACTCCATGTTTATGGCCATATGCATGTTGTGGTTGAATGACGTGAACTAAATCGTGACGATAGTGCGACTTAGGAATAGTCATTAGGTGATTGATTATTGCATGACCTTAGCTTGTATGCCTTACGATGATAGTGTGAGTGTATGCTAGCTAGGAAAGCTCTTAATCTCGATAGGTGATTAGAGAGTATTCTTGATATTGACTTGTATGAGTTGCTTGGGTTACATGTAAACCTATTTTCGGATGCTCAACTTCGTTGAATTCATAGCATGTTTGATCCTTCCCCCTAGTGCTTGTTTTAATTGTTATTCTATCCCCTTTAGTCATTACTTTACCCACCATACTTCTTGATCGAATAAGATTAACATTAGGAGATAAATAGCGGTGTTAATCGTTTCCCTGTGTTCGACCCTTAACTTGCCTCTATGCTCTTTTAGTTGCATGTTTAGGACTACAAATATCATTTGATAGAGGTGTCTTAGTAACGACCTAAAATACCGCCTGTCAAAATGGCGCCGTTGCCGGGGACGGCTTCCATTATTGTTGTATTACCTTATTAAGTCTAGGTCTTTGCGAATATTTTCTTTTCTTTTTGTTTATTTTTTGTTTAAAAAAAAAAGAAAAAAAAAGGGGGAAGTTCCAAAAATATTTGAGCTTTCTTATTTGGTTTCTATTTTTTTTGCCTCATTGAGTCATGGATCAATTTGTCCAAAATGAAATGTCATGTCCTTCTTTGCCTCAATTTGAATATGAGCCCTTTTGGGTATACTTTAATAGGTTTGAAGACTTCTCTAATTACCTTGGTTGTACTTTATGGGAGTCTTGTGAGATAATTTATTGGGGTTTGAATGAGTACACTAGGGGGGTGGTTGAAAACATATTTAATGGTGAATTTCGAGCCACATCTTCGGATGAGGCTTGGGATTTTTATTTGTGGTTTGCTCGTGATAGCAATGAGCAAGATAATTATGATAATTGTCATGATTTTTCTAACTCTTGCATAAACTCTAATGATGATTCTTATGTTCCCCATGATGATCCCTTGATGAATGATGGCAACCCTTCCCTTTTGTATGCTAATTGTGATGAGATGCATCCCAATGTTGATAATGTTCATGATATTTTTCAATGTTCATCAATTATGTGCATGAATTCCAATGATGCTTCACACACCCCAAATTCTCAAATGCATAATTCTTCATCTTCCTTTCCTTTTTCATACACGATTCCTAATGAGTTCCCCTATTTGTCTAATGAGCCTTTTTGTGAGGGTAATTCAGTGGGGAGATCGAAGGAAGAAGAGTGTATGGAGATGCTTAAGGAGTTTATGAGAAAACAAGATGAAGAGAGGAATAAAAGGAAAGCTTGGATTAAAATGATGGAAAGTAAAATTTCCCAACTAGCCTCATCCCAAGAGGATGCCTTTCCTTCTTCTCCTTCCTCCCATTTGAGTGAGCCTAAGGGTAATCAAGAGAGTGAGACAACTCATTTGGCATTTGAGAATGTGATTGAGGATGATGATTTTGAAAGTGATGGAGGGAGTATGGATGGTGAGATTTTTCATGACTTCATGAATACCAACCCCTCCACCCAATTTGAGGCTCAAAACTCTTCGCAACCCATTGACGATACAAAATTGATGCATTTAAACATTGATTTGAGGTTGCTTAGAGAAAAGTTTGGTTTAGGTGATGATGAGATACCGATGTTCATTCATGATGACTTGGGGAATGTTAACAATGATGATCATGCTCTTGTTGAGAGTGAAATATCCCAATTGGTGATTGAGAATACATCGAAAATCTTTGAGGGTATTGAAGATGAGTTGGAAGAGAAAGCTTGTGATTCAATGCTAGGTGGTGTAATTGAGGTGGTGAGTGTGATCCCAATTCAAACCCCTTCAACTTACATCCCTTTTTCAAGGAAGTTTAGCAATATTCCTTCTTTTCCCATCTCACTACCATATTTTCTCAAAAATAAACCAATTGAGGAGCCCCTTGCCTCTCTATACCACCATGGCCTTACTTTTGATTTCAATGATGAGCTTTCACCTTCCAAAATGCAACAAAATGAGTTTGTTCCCTCTTTTTCTTTTTCTTATTTTAATTTTTCTTTTGATTTTTCTTTTGATTCTTTTTATTTTTCTTTTCCCCCTCCCCTCAAGCATAGAGTTTCTTTCAACTTTGTGCTTGCTTGTCATATGAGCATCACTTATGCTCTTTTTCATGAAATATTTTCCGATGCATATGACAAGCTTTTGCGTTCTTTGTCCGGTTATTTACTAATAAGGTCAATCTTGAACATTAACAAGACTTTCTCGGGAAGTAACCCGTGTTTTTATTGATTTTACTTTTCCTTATTTATTTTAATTTTGTTTTCCTCTTGTTTCTCTTTGTATATAGTTACTTGATGTCTATACTTTTGCGCATGACCTTGGATCGGGAACCATAAGAAGAAACAAACCAAGGAATGCTTGTGATTGGAAGTTGAAGCATCAAAGAAGAGTAATTAGATGGAAATGATGAAAATGAGTTCATTTGCGGGTTTCACACCCACCTATCATTTGGTTCACTCTTTCCATTTTCTTTTTTTTATTGCTTTACCTTCTTATTTGCATGTGGTTTGAAAGATACATGTTTGTGGTTTTGTAATTTCCTTCTTCCCTTTCTTGGTCTCTTGATTGCTTGATTTACCCCCTCCATACATACCAAGGTTTATTTTTGACTTTGGTTATTCTATATTTGGATGGCCATGAGCGCCTTATTGATTTGACTTTTGGTATACATGGATTTGTTGATCATGCTCTCATCTTGCGCAACTGTATAAACATTCTCAAGTTGTTCTTGTCTTGTGAATATTTGCTTGTATGGAGTATTTTCCTTTAAAAACAAGGCAAGTTTTCGTATGTGTTTTATTCATTCTTGTTTTGGACTTAATGTTTTGAGCGTGTGTCCTTGAAGGCTTTCCTTCCTAATTGGTAATGGTATGCACGGTTTGAGAGTGTTTTGGGTTGAGTTAAACATATTTTAATGCTAAGGTAGCGGTTTTAAGAACTTTGGGATACTTGTAGCCTTAATCCATGGTTGTGGTAAGACGGTGTCGCTCTCCATAGTGGATATGAACCCCTTAGGTCGGTAATTGCTATACAAATCCCGTGTGAGGTTTATTTGTTCTAGCCTTCATCAACTTTGTTGAGTGGCATATTTGGATCCTTGGTTATGCATTTTTCAATCCAGAGTTTGACTTTTATCTACCCGAGATCGTGATCGAACCCTTTAAGGGAGGACATAGGCATTTTTCATTTCCTTATCCTTCTTTTTGTTTGTTACAAAATTGGTTTTCTTTTAAATTTGCCCCTCTTGCTAACCCTTTGAGCCTATTTCCCTTTCTTGATTTTGAGCCACATTACAAACCGAATGACCTTTTGTTCCCCTAAACCTTTTGTTTATGTGAAGCATGTTAGTTTGAGAATTGTTTTGTGTTGATTTTGAACGCAAATGAGAAAGTTGTAGTTCTTTGGTCAAGCAAGTGAGTAAACTGTGTTTCTATTCAGTGAAATAAGAGCAAATGCTTATGAAAAGCCGTCCTTACTCAAATAAGGTAAGGACCAAAAAAAAAAAAAAAACTTCATATCCCTCGTGTTTGAGCATTGAGGACAATTCTCCGTTCAAGTGTGGGGGAGTCCTGTTTCTTAGTCTTGTTAGTGTGTGTTTATTGAATAAGTGTGGGGGAATACCACCAAATTTTTAAATTTTTCAAAAATTTTCCCACCTTACACCCCAAGCATACCCTTACAACCAATAAAAGACCTTTAGACCCTATAGAGTTTAGTCTTTATCGATGGAGGAAGATAGTTGTCAAGCTTATAGAGAGAGAGTGCATAGCCAAGACATCGGGATAACCTTCTCATCGTTTTCATTTCTTTATCTTTTTCCGGTTCCTTCGAGGAACCATGAGAAGCCCACCTAATGGTTGACTTGAAGCTAGTGGAGAGAACGCGGCTAGCTAGTTTGGGATGAAAGGTGAATTGTATGGCTCTTAGTTCTCTATGCTTAGCTTAGTCTATGTTTCTTTCAACCCTAAACATCTTGGAACGTGCATACCCTTATTTGTTTAGAAAGTTGTGCATTCATTGGTGCTTGTTTCGTTCCAAAAACTCCACCAAGAACGTCTTGTTTTTGTGTTTATTTTATTTGTCTATGCATTGCCTTGTTTGTGTTGCTTTATGTGTAGAGTTATGGGTTAAACTCTTTGGAAACCCTTACGAGAGCATACTCGTCCTCATAGGTGACTTTGAGGTTTAAATGGCTTGTTGTTTACGCTAAAAACAACCGTGATTCATACGAAAGTGAGTTAGTGTATATTCTTTTTCACCCCTCTCGTTTTAGTGTTATTAGATCCTTTTTCTTTCTTTTTGTTTCTGCTTTTGTTCTTGCTTGAGGACAAGCAAGAGGCAAGTGTGGGGGAATTTGATAAGTGGAATTTATGCCACTATTTAGATCCTCTAATCGCGGTATTTTTCTACGTTTGTCCCTTGTTTGTACCCCTTTTGCTCCGTTTCTCCCTTTATTATGTTTTTGTGCTTTTCCTCGTGTTTTGTAGGCTTTTGGAGTTGATTTGAAGAGAATGAAGAGCTTGGATAATTGGAGTTCATTTGAAGAGCTACAAAGGAAGTTAAGGAGCAAGCAAGCAAGGTCATGCGGACAGCGCGGGTCGCGCTTTCAGAATGGCGCGGGCGCGCCAAACCCAGCGCGGGCGTGCCTAACATTGGGGTCGAAAATATTGGAGGCAGAATGTAGGCGCGATTTGGGCGCGGCTTAGGCGCGGGCGCGCCTAACATAGGGAGTATGGTGTAATTATGATCATGCTTCTTTCAAAGTATGGTGTATCGCACAAGCGAGGCCTTGCTTACCACCCCCAAACAAGTGGTCAAGCGGAGGTCACAAATAGGGAGTTAAAAGTCATCTTGGAGAAGACCGTTGCTAGAACAAGGAAGGATTGGTCTAGTAAGCTCATTGATTAATTGTGGGCATATAGGACTGCCTTCAAGACTCCTATAGGGACTACCCCCTATAAGCTTGTTTTTGGGAAGAATTGCCATTTACCCGTAGAGATGGAGCACCGAACGCATTGGGCAATCAAGCAAATCAACTTTGATCTCCACAGTGCGGGTGAGCAAAGACTTCTAGAGCTTCATGAGTTGAAAGAGTTGAGAATGAACGCATATGACAGTGCAAGCCTCTACAAAGCAAGAACCAAGGCATGGCACGACGCTCAAATTTCCAGTAAGGAATTTGTGGAAGGACAAAAGGTCCTACTCTACAATTCAAGACTCAAGCTCTTCCCCGGGAAATTGAGGTCTAGATGGAGCGGTCCATTTCAAGTATCCAAAGTCTTTCCTTATGGCTCAGTTGAGGTATTCAATGACAAGTACCCTCCATTCAAAGTGAATGGGCACCGTCTCAAGCCATACTATGAGGGTCAACTAATTGAGAAGCCGGAAAATTTATCTCTCATTGATGTTTTCAAGTCACCATGATTCCATGTGAAGTACGTCAAGCTAGTGACGTTAAAGAAGCGCTTACGGGAGGCAACCCGGTTTCTAACCTCTTTGATTTTATTTTCTTTCAAATCACTTTAGCTAATCCATCTAACACTTTTCCCAATCAATTTTGATGTAGGTGTGATTGCGTGTGCCCACGAGGAAAGAGAGACAAGAGTAAAGCAAAAATGAGGAATTTTGAGAAATTGTAATCGAATGTATACTAAAGAGACAAAACCTCAGCGCGATTTGGTCGCGGCTGAAGCGCGATCCGCAAGAGCAGAAAGGCACGGGCGCGCCTGGTTTAGTCGCGGGCGCGCCTGTTTATGAATGTTAATTGCTCCCATTCCAGAAAGTAGGAGCGATTTAAGCGCGATTAAGGAGCGGCTCGCGTCAAAAAGTAGGCGCGGGAACGCCAGTTTTAGGAGCGGGCGCGCCAGCTCTTTGGTCCTAATACTCACCCAATTCCAGAGAATAGGAGCGATTTTGTCGCGATTTGTGAGCGGCCCGCGATGCCAAAGTGGCGCAGGCGCGCTTAATCGGAGCGCGGGCGCGACAATAGCTTGGTCTGATTTCCAAGGAGTTGGGAGCGATTTTATCGCGATTTAGGAGCGGGCCGCGTTCTCACTTAGGCGCGGGCGCGCCTACCTTGGAAGCGGGCGCGCCTTCGTTGGGAGCGGGCGCGCCATTCTGGGTTTCAGAAAAAAAAAATACAGTTCGTCTTTTATTTCCCCAATCTTCCCCAAACCCTCACAAACACAACATCACCCTTCTCTCCCTTCGCGGCCGCTCCTCACCACCATACTCAAGATCATTTCTTCTTCCATCCTCTTCAATCAATCATCCTCAAGCTTCAATCATTCATCTTCTCCGTTTGTTCATCATCAAAGCAAGCAATTAGTCATCCTCAACACCAACCGCGACGAACTCGTTTGCTACTCAAAACCCTCAACAATTTGACACCGAAAACAACAATTTTTCGCATAAGGGTAAAGGTATTTAATTTCCTTCGTTAATTACTCTCTTTTGATTAATTTTTAAGCAAGGATTTTGATTATTCTGGGTTATTAGCGAAATTTGATTGATTATTGTTGAAATTACTACTGGATTCTGTTGAAATTGTTGTTGTTGGTTATTATCTTAGGCTATATTCGTTGTGTCGGTTGGATTATTATTGCTTGTGAACAGGTACATTGTAATTTTGTGGAGGTTAAGGGTGGAAATAGCCGGAGTTGGCTTTGAAAAGGAGTGAAAACAGAAAAAAATAAAATAAATAAATAAATAAATAAATAAAAGAGGTGGGCAGTCATGAGTCTAAGGATTGGGAAGAAGAGAAAAACTGCAAAGTCGGGACAATTGTCCCAAAACCCAGAGTCAGACCAACCCAATGCCTTACCCACCTTAAAATTCTTAAACAAAAGCCACTCCTCCATATACTCCGAGATGAAAAAACGTAAGTTGCGACCTTCTAGGCACTACCATCGTGGAGACATGATAAAACTCGGTATAAACGATGATTTGTGGATTCTTTTTGACAACCTTCGACTAGGGTCATTTGTAAACTCCTCATTCATGACCTACCAAGAACCCACATTAGAGTTTTTCTCGTCTTTTCAAGTGGATAGTCTAGAAAATAACGACTTTCGAATTTCTTTCCAACTCTTCAACAACCCCCAAACCATGTCATTAGCAGAGTTCAACCGAGTCCTCGACTTTCACCCTGATGCCGACATTCACTACCCTCTTTATGAGAGCTTTAGGGAGTATAGTGAGTACGCTTGGTGGCGTTCTATTTCAGGTAAAAATGAGTTTTAAACCCGGACTTCCATAGCCAGTGAGATTTGGCACCCTGCCCTTAGGATCCTACACCGTTTACTAGTGTATTCTATCATTAGTAAACAGGACCTAGGAAAGCTGACTAAGGAAGAGTTCCTTTGCCTGTGGATAGCCACAAAGGGAGAGTATGCAAGGAGGTTGAATTTGGGTTTCCTCTTCATGCAAACCTGCCAGGCCATAGCAAAGGGGAAAAAGCTAGGGGATATACACTACGGGGCGATGGTCACTAGATTGGCCACCAAGTTAGGATACACTGACCTTCTACCTCTATGCACGGCCGTAGGTAGTAGTGGGGATATTTACCTTGACTTAGACCAACTCCGCCGCTCTTATTTTATTACTCCCACGGCAAACCCCAATGCTTTTAGGTGGTTAGTTAGAGGATCCCACCATTGTTTCCTCCCTAAGCCTCACTTCACCTCCCTCACGCGTCAGTCCTCCAATGTGTGGAGAGTTTTGAGAGATAGCGGGCAAGTGCCCGATGTTGATGGGGACGATGAGGTAGGGATAGGTAATGAGGAGGAGGTTCAGGAGCATCAGCAGCAGCCGGTTGCCCAGCAACCCACAGATACGGGTACATTTCAGCTGTCTAATATAGCTAGGCAGTTGCAAGCAATTTATGAGTCACAGCAGGGCAACCATCTGCAGCAACAGGCCCTCTATGACTTAGCTGTGGATAGAGGAGAGATTGCTCCCCCCGTGAACTACCCTAATTGGCCGCCTCAGCACGGCCCTGTTCCTTCTTAGGGGGGGAATCTCCCCACTTGCCCCTACTGGCAAGGTCCTTCCGAGCCTAGTAGGGAGCTCCACAGTTTCCCAGAGGACGGGCAGTACGATTATCGTGTGCCCGGCGGGTGTGACTTTAGAGGGGACCCTGCTTACCCCTATGTGCATCCCGATCACCCCACCCCTCTATATTCCCAGTCTGAGGACGCTCCCTCTAATCCTTTGCCTAGTTGGCAAGAGGATCTTTACAGAGGTCACTACGGTTGGCCGCCGGGCTTTGTTGGTGAATGGGGCCTTTTTGGCCCCCCTGGTGGTTTCACTTATGACGAGCCGCCACGTCGGCCTGACTCACCTAGTGAGCCTGGCTCTAGTGGCCAGTAGGCTACGTCCCTTGAGTATATCTCTCTCCCTTGCTTTTCTATGCTTATTTTAACGAGTAGGAGATATACTTTTGGTAGGGAGTGACCCAGCTGGGATTCTTGCTTGCCTTTCGGTCTTTCATTGTTTTACTTGTATATTTATGTTGCTGCTGATTTGCATGACTCATGTCTTTCGTTGGTTTTTGCCCCTGTTTACTGATATGGTTGTTGAGTATTTGATGTGTCTGATGATGATGCTGTTTTGGGGACGCTTCTCTCGGTTTGATGGATACCGGCGAGTCCGTCCCCCCTGTTTCTCCTGACGATGATGATGATGATGATGATCGCTGGTATTCGCCGACATGGCGATTGACCAGCGTGTGATTATATGGTTCGATGATTTCTGAGGTAATGATTGAATTTAGAGTAGATCTAGTAAATTTGTAAGGGTAGATTAGTTTATAGTGAAGCAAAAATAAAACCTTAAAAAAAAAAAAAAAAAAAAAAAAAAAAAAAAAAAAAAGCCGAATGAGTGCTGCATTCTATTTCTTAATTTCATTTTTCATTTTTTTTATCTTTCATATTTTTTAGCCTTCATTCGGACTAACCCCTTTTGTGTTTATAGTTTATTTTCTCTTTATTTGGATACTCACCCCTTCTAGGACGCATGCTTTCACTTTGGATACTCTCACTTGGGCGTCATTTCGGTGAGATCTTTTTTTTTTTTTCTCTCTCTATTTTTCGTTTGTGTACTTTAGGGTAGCCTTAGTTTAGATTGGAGTTGAATGGTTCGAGGTTGTATGCTCTTGATTCTTCGGAATCTGGTGATCGTTGGTATTGATGCCGAACAATCCTTGTTTGACAATTGGGAATTATTTGCTTGCATGCCTTTTGCCTTTATACTCCTTTGTTTTGTATCGGATTTTTCATTTGCTCAAATCTAATCACGTGATTGTTGTATATTGTGTTTATTGTGAGCAATAATTGATGGATTGCATTCTTGAATGACTTTCTTCCTAAGGATTAAGAGTTTCCACGTTCTTGGATTGCCATTGGTTGACTCTAAGATATGTCTATGCTAAGGTAGTTGTGCTAGAACTCGTAAGGCCCACCGAACCCAAATTCACTTGTTTGTGGTAAGAAGGTGTTGCCCTCATTGGGGGATTTGAAGCCCTAAAGGTAGTTTTTGTAACCCGATGTGAGTTTTCTTGTTCAAGCCTCCAACACTTATTGTATGAGCGGAATAGGATCCTTACCAAGGCATGCTTAGATCGAGAACTTGATTTCTAGCTACCCGAGATCGCGACCGAACTATATCTAGGGAGGACAAAGGCATTTTCTTCGGTGACTATTTTGCTTTCCTAGGGTTTAGCTTTTCATTTGTTGCTTCCTTGTAATTTCATTTGCATATCCCCCTTGCTAACCATGTTGAGCCTACATCTCCTTGTTCTTAGCATCTTACAAACCCTATGGCCCTTTTATTTCATTTTTCCCCCGTAGAATTGTGAAGTTTGAGCCAAGAAAGTTTGTTGTAATTTTGGTTTGATAAGTTGGAAGATGATGGTTTGGTATGGAAAGTAAGGTTGTCTTCGATATTTTTGGTGTTTAATAAAAGCAAATGTGAATTCCGGAAAAAGCCGTCCATAGTTATAAAAGGCACGGACAAAGTAATCCAGGGTTGACAACAGCATGAGCTATAAAAAAATAAAAAAAAAAATAAATAAATAAATAAAAATATAAAATTTTTGCCAATTTGCAATCAGATTTTGATGTAGTGTCCTCCCTAGTTTGCGCATTGAGGACAATACTCAATTCAAGCTTGGGGGAGAGATTCTACGCATTTCATTTATAGTTTTGTGAGATTGTGTTGAAAAAGCTTGGGGGAGATGTATTTTTGTTTGGAAATTGGTGATATTCTACGTTGTTTTCAAGAATTGGCACCATTCTTTGCTTCACAATTAGGATTTACCACCAAATTTTCATATTTTTCCTCACCTTTACCTCCTAGCCTACATTACAACCCCTTTTAAAGTCCTTTCGACTTGGATTGGTTGAGTCACTAGTCGGTGGAGGGAGCTAGATTTCAAGCATATGGAGAGAGCATGACTTGGTAAGATGTCGGGTCACCCTTGTTTCATTTGTTCCGACTCCTTCGTGGAGTCATGAGATGCTACCTTGAAGGGTGGATTTGAATCCAGATGAGGGAACGCGGTAAGAATGTATGGAATGCGGGTGGAGTGGAGCATGTTAGAGTTCTCTATGCTTAGCATAACTTATCTTTCGATCAACCATTGGCATCCAAAAACGTGCTTACTCTTAGTACTTAGAAAGATTGTCATCCATCTATGCATGTCTTTTCATTATGCTCTTCATTTCCATGTTTTATTCCGTGCTTTTAGTTGATTTTCTTCTTTATTTGCTCCTTTGTTTAGGTTTGTTATGAGCATGTTGCCAAGAGTTGTGGGTTAAACTCTTTGGAAACCCCCATGAGAGCATACTCGTCCTCATTGGCGACTTTGAGGTTTAAATGGCTTGTTGTTTATGCTAAAAACAACCGTGATTCCTACGAAAGTGAGTTAGTGTAAATTCCGTTCCCCCCCTTTCTTTTTTTTTTTTTTTTTTTGCTTGTGTTTGAATAATCGTTTCTCATTCTCCTTTGCCTTTAACTTTGCTCGAGGACGAGCAAAGGTTTAGCTTGGGGGAATTTGATGAGTGACATTTATGTCGCTCTTAGGACAGTCTTTTCTAGTAGTTTTAGTAATAATTCGGTCCATTTTAGTATGTTTTTGCTATGATCCGCCTAGTTCGAGTATTCTACCTTTGTGGCGCGTAATGTGTACTCATATGGTTTAGGTAGTCTATGCTCCCCTCCCCTTTTGTTGTATTACGCCTTGCTTTCCAGTTTTATGATTGCAGGTGTACGCCGTTGATTCGGAGATGGAAGGAACAAGGGCAAAACGGGAAGAAATCCAGACCAGGCAAATGGCGCGAGCGCGCCACCAGAGGAGCGGGCGCGCCACCTATAGGCGCGGGCGCGCATCCCTTGAGCGCGGGCGCGTTGATGAGCTAGACCAACCATTAAATACCCACTTTGGAGCGGCCGCGCATTTCTAGGAGCGGCCGCGCCATCATTTAAAGCGCGGGCGCGCCTGTCTGCTGCTGATTCAAATCCCGGTTTCAGCCCAAATTAACAAAGGAGGGGAGGCAAAAACGGCTAACGAGGGAGAACATTCTAGCATAGGGATATTATTTTAGCATAGAAACCTTAGAGGAGAGCTTTTAAGGAATTTTTCTAGGTTTTTGTTTTAGCCACTTTTGTATTGAACAATCTTGATAGTTTTTAGTGTAATTTTCATTGTCTATCAACATTAGTTTTACTCTTAGTTTTTGAAGAAGTAATTTTGCAACATTGATGTATGGTCAAGCTTGGATATTGAATGATGTATGGCTCTTTATTTGGATTTCAACGAAGGTTTTGGTATATTTCTCTATTTTCTCTTGTTTTTATGATTAAAGTTTCTACCTTTGTTAGTTTAGTTGATAAAAACTTTGTCTTTCTTACTATTTCATTGGTTATAATGTTGCTTAGTATGATTGTAGTTGTAGTTATGACTAGTGAGTAGTTTCTTGTTGCTAGGGGTTTGGTGAAGATATGCTTTGAGTTTGATGTATGCTAGGCTAGGTTAATTTGGAATATTTGTGATTAAATCTTCCTTGTGCTTATACTTATTAGCCACTCCATGTTTATGGCCATATGCATGTTGTGGTTGAATGACGTGAACTAAATCGTGACGATAGTGCGACTTAGGAATAGTCATTAGGTGATTGATTATTGCATGACCTTAGCTTGTATGCCTTACGACGATAGTGTGAGTGTATGCTAGCTAGGAAAGCTCTTAATCCCGATAGGTGATTAGAGAGTATTCTTGATATTGCCTTGTATGAGTTGCTTGGGTTACATGTAAACCTATTTTCCGATGCCCAACTTCATTGAATTCATAGCATGTTTGATCCTTCCCCCTAGTGCTTGTTTTAATTGTTATTCTATCCCCTTTAGTCATTACTTTACCCACCATACTTCTTGATCGAATTAGATTAACATTAGGAGATAAATAGCGGTGCTTAATCGTTTCCCTGTGTTCGACCCTTAACTTGCCTCTGTGCTCTTTTAGTTGCATGTTTAGGACTACAAATATCATTTGATAGAGGTGTCTTAGTAACGACCTAAAATACCGCCTGTCAGAAGTCCTTAGATGTCGTGGCAAAAGAGATAAAATGTCAAAAATGCATTAGATGCGACATTTTATCAAATCGAGAGTAGCTTGGAGCTATTAGCAATTGGATTGCTTACCTTAAGATATTTAATGGTTAAGTCAAGCCAAAGCATGCTTAACTATTTCTTGATCTTTGGGATCTCGGAATCATTTTATTCTCTCCCACAAGGGACAATCTTAAAATGCGTGGATAAAATGTTCAATAAGTGTGAATATATGCATGAACGCTTTAAATTTCAACTTATTGATGTATGAATGGTTATTTACTTCAAATTCTTTCAATTATAGAAATCATGTCTGCAAGTAACTCAAACAACAACCAAATGTGCCCGGAACTCCCCGAAAAGTTAGCTATCAAGCTTAACTTAACAAACCTTGATGAATGGGAAGAAGAACTTAGGAGAACTCTCCAGAGTTGTTCCAAGGAATATGTTCTGGATACTTCCCTCCCAACTCTCTGTTCCAAGACCCTCTTGAGTGACGAAACTTATTGGGCATGGTCGAAAGACTGCAAATTAGTGTCACAACTCATGGCTAATTCCATCCCGGAAGAATGGAAAGAAAAACTTCCATTCTCTTTCCCGGATTTGTTCCTTGGAGGACTAAGGGATGTTGTCGGTGTGAGATTCTATAAGAGTTTCAACGACAACAATGATGGACTCTTGTTTGAAGTGACTAGGTCACTTACGGACATGAATGTAAAGCCATCAGATCAAGGTTGTCTTGCGAAAGAGAGGTACCATCTTTGGTCTACGGTCTGCAACACTAAGTTGAGACCGGGTATACCCCTCCGACCCCATGTGGCAAGAATGACTAGGCTCTTCAAGCACATGGAACTCCTCGGAATTCCACTAGAAGATGGAATGGCTGGTCATATTTTGCTCACTTCACTCCACTCAGGATATGATGCATTAAAGGCATATATTTCTGATTCAAAGGAGACACATTCCTTAAAGAATGTGGTGGAGCTTCTTCACCGGGCAAACTCATTTGGGGCAACCAAAAAACCATCAAGAAGGAAGGATCTCAAGGTTAAGGCTAAGATGCGTTGCTTCCACTGTGGCGGGCAAGGCCACTTCAAGAGAGAATGCAAGCTCTTTCGGGAAGAGGAGGAGAGGAATGGATCATCCACCTCAGGTATCTTCCTTAACACTTGTGGATTAAGCTTATCATAAGGTATTGGATACCAAGTATGACTCACTTAATGTTGCCTTTTCAGGGACCAAGTGAGAAGCTTATCAAGTGTTGGTGCAAGAGCAAGAAGACGACGAAGATGGTTTTTCGGTCGTGCTTGCATGCACTATTTTGTCTATGATATGTAATCAAACTATTTCTAGTTTTCATCATGCTTTGAACATACTATGATCCATGGTGTGGGATGAAAAGAATGGTGTCCTTCCAACAAGTGTATTATTCCGATAGAGGGTTCAGAATTATTACAGAGCTAATTCTTCAATAAGGTCAAGTGATCGGAATGCCTAGGTGGAGGCCGCTTCCAATCAGTATTATCGAGGTACAATTGATATTACAGCTTAATCTTAACTGAACCCTTCGGGTCGAACCCAATCGAATCTCCGATCCGAGATGTCGAATTAATCCAAAAGGATTTAATGAGTCGACAGAGTTTTACTAATATAGACGTCGGAAATCGAGCCTAGGGCGTCGATACCGAGCGTCACAAAATCACAAGCAACAAGTATGAGCGTAGCCGTAGCTAGGCTAGGCTAGCTCATAGCATGCCTAGGTGCACCATGTGTGTGCTAGGCGCACCATGGTGTGCTAGGAACCATCGCAGCCTAGGCGCGCCCAGGCAGCCCATCGCAAGCTAGCAACATGCTAGTATGGGTGCCTAGGTGCGCATGGCAGCCATCGCAAGCCACACAAGCACCAGGCAGCCCATCGCAGCTAGCAGCACGCTAGCGTGGTGCCTGGGTGCATATGGTGCCCTATCGCAGCGCACAGCCCTTGCTACTTGATTATTGGCCGCCCAACCCTTAACATCTCAAAAGCAATCATCATCCCATCTCTAATGTTGATCAAGTTTGAAAGGGATGATGGCACAGTCGGTTCCTTGAGTGAGGACCAAAAGATGGCGAGAGAGTGTTACCTCTCAGACATCAAACCAACGCTTGACACAGACGGTCAAGAGAAAGCAATAGTTGAACTTGACGACTGTGATCAAAGCTTACCGGCTATAAAGCCAGCCGGTAAAAAAAGAAAGGCGGACCAAATGGCGCCTGTAAAGGAGAAACAATAGCAATCACTGTCAAGGGAGAGGCCAGACGGCCTTCGCCCCCAGCCGGCTGGAGAAATAATTGACATTGTCCTTGAAGACAGCCGGCCAGACAGAACCGTCAAAATTGGGACGGTTGCTTTTGAAAACTTGGGATCTGACTTGCTCCTTTTACTGAGGGAGTTCAAAGATGTGTTTTACTTTGAAGTAGAAGAGATGCCGGGTGTAAGCCCGGATCTTGCTGTTCATAAACTCGCTGTGGATCCTAAGAAGAAGCTGGTCAGGCAAAAGAAAAGGAACCATGGCGAGGAAAGGTCCCAAGCGGCAGCAGCTGAGGTCAAGAAACTCTTAGATGTTGGGTTCATCCGGCAATGCTACTACCCGGATTGGGTAGCCAATGTTGTCCTTATGAAAAAGCCGAATGGAACCTGGCGGATGTGCGTAGATCATTTGGTAGACTCTACAGTCGGCCATGCCCTGATGAGTTTTATAGATGCCTACTCCGGCTTCCATTAGATACCCTTGTGGAAGAAAGACCAAGAAAAGACGGCTTTCGTCACAGATCAAGGGCTATACTACTACACAATGATGCCGTTTGGGTTGAAGAATGCGCCTTCCATTTTCCAACGAATGATGAACTCGGTCTTTTATGATCAAATTGGAAGGAATGTGGAGGCGTACATCAATGACATGATAGTCAAGTCAAAACTACAGGCGGATCATTTAGCTGACCTCCGAGAAACCTTCACCACCCTCAGGTGGCATAAAGTCATGTTAAACCCAAAAAATGCGTCTTTAGAGTTGAGTCTGGAAAGTTTCTCTGATTTTTGATTGATTAAAGAGGCATAGAGGCCAATCCGGACAAAGTACAGGCGGTGATTGACATGCAGTCACCTCGTACCGTCAGGGAGGCTCAAAAGCTTACCGATTTCCTGGCGGCATTGGGGAGATTCCTCAGCCGGTCAGGTGACAAGTGCCTGTATTTCTTTCAAGCAATCAAAAAGAGGTTAAGGTTTGAATGGGGTGAAGAGGCTGAGGCAGCATTTCAAAGGCTGAAGCAACACTTGCATTCTTTGCCAAGATTAGTGAGTCCTCTACCCTAGGAGGCTCTCTACATGTACTTGGCCGTCTTAAATCACTCCTTAAGTGTCGTTCTCCTTGCTGAGAGAGACGACAACCAGCTCCTGGTCTACTTTATAAGCCATGTCCTCCGGAATGCTGAACTTCGCTATCCCATGATCGAAAAATTTGGTCTGACTTTGTTCAAAGCAGTCAAACGGTTGAAACCTTATTTCCTGGCTCATTCGGTTACCGTCTATATTGACCAACCTCTTAAAAGGCCTATGACCACTTTAAAGTCATCCGGAAGAATGATTAAATGGGCTATGGAAATTCAAAGTCTAGAAATCACTTTCGAACCTAGGCGGGCAGCGAAGGGTCAAGCGTTTGCCGACTTCATTGTTGAAATGACAAGGCCGATACAGCCGAATAATAATGATCAAGTTTGGAAAGTATATGTAGACGGGAGCTCTACTGTGAATGGTTGTGGGGCAGGCGTAATTTGTCATTCTCCAGAGGGGGACAAATACGAATATGCTCTACGATTCAAATTTCAAGCTTCAAATAATGAAGCTGAATACGAGGCCCTGCTAGCCGGTATCCGCATGTGTAAGGCAGCCGGGGCAAGAAAAGTTGACGCCTGTTCAGATTCTCAACTCATCGTTAGCCAATACAACGGTGATTATGAGGCCACCCATCCGGTGATGATTAAGTATCTTCAGGCGGTCAAGGAGGAGGCTGGGGCATTTGATGAATTCAGTCTAAGTCAAGTACCCAGGTCCGAGAATAATCAGGCGGATGCACTATCAAAATTGGCATCATCCGCCACATGTGATACGCCTAGGTCAGTCTTTTGGGAAGTCATGGAAAAGAAAAGCATTGAACATGATCCCATTGGAGTTATAGATCGAAGCTCCACTTGGATGGACCCCATCCGGGATTACTTGGTAGACGGCACTCTACCGGGTGTCTCATCAGAAGCGGCTGCTCTAAAAAGACGAGCTCTAAGCTTCGTAATGCACAAAGGTGAACTCTTCCGGAAGGGTTACCTGCAACCGCTATTCAAATGTGTTACCCCAGAAAGGGGAAAGGAAATATTGGAAGATCTGCATGCCGGCTTCTGTGGATCACACATTGGTGGGAAGACTCTTGCCAAAAGAGCCAGGCGGCAGGGATACTTTTGGCCCACTCTCGAGGCAAATGCATTAGATCTGGTAAAAAGATGTGACAAGTGCCAGAAGTTTGGCCGGCTGATCCGACAGCCGGCCACTGATTTAACGGCTATTCACAGCCCTATTCCCTTTTCCAAATGGGGCATGGATATTTTGGGGCCATACACTCCTGCCCCAGGCGGCAAAAGATACATTTTAGTGGCTGTTGATTACTTCAAAAAATGGGTTGAGGCCGAGGCAGTAAAGGGCATCAAAACTAAGGATGTCATCTCCTTCATCTAGAGAAATGTAATCACCCGGTTCGGTGTACCTATGTCAATGGTCTTTGACAATGGCCCCCAGTTCGAAACACCTGTCCTAAAGACTTGGTTGCAAGATCAAGGGGTTTCCCATTACTTTGCATCCGTTGGCCGTCCTCAAGCAAACGGTCAAGTTGAAGCTTTTAACAAGCTCATCTCAGGCGGCATAAAGAAGAAGATTGAAAAAGCAGGCGGTCTTTGGGCAGAGGAATTGACTCATGTTCTTTGGTCTATCAGAACCACTGAGGAGGGGTCAACCGGTGAAACTCCATTTCTTATGGCATATGGCACAGAGGCGGTGCTTCCCATTAAATTATATGAGCCAACACTTCGAATCATGTTATATGATGAAGAGGCAAATTGGGAAGCCATGCGCCTGGCTTTGGATACTCTTCCTGAAAGAAGGGGCAATGCCGCCTTACGTCATGAAATCTACCGTCTGCGAATGACGAGGGCCTACAACAAAAGGGTGCGCAAACGCCCCATCAAAGTTGAAGATTTTGTTTTACGAAAGCTTGAGGCAACCGGTAGGGCGAACGAAAAAGGGAAACTGACCCTAAACTGGGAAGGACCCTACCGGATTTTTGAAGAAGTTAGAAACGGCACATACCGCCTGGAAACCCCAGATGGAATGCGGCTGCCTTGTACCTGGAATGTAGATAACTTGAAAAAGTACTACTTCTAAGGAATTTGTAATTTTTTGTAAATAGTATTAAAATGTGAAAGCCTATATTTGCCATTCATACAAATTGTATTAGCACCTATCTAGTACAAAAACACAGACGGAAGAACATTTATTAAAAAACCACTGCTCCCAAAAGAGCAGTCATCCCGCGACACCCATGCGGGTGAAATCGTTGAAGAGAACAGCTCCCTTCCGGGTGGTACATTGTTCTAGCGATCAAATGACTCAAACGACATTTTCATCAAAGAAACTCGCAGCCGTTAGAAATGATCCTTTGCATTTAGGATTCATCTAGCAAGGACCCAAAAGTAGTCCATCCGGCAAAGTAAAAATCCTAGTGGGTTAATGCAACCGGGTTTTATATAAAAGCCACCCAAACGGTTTTTTCAACCCATCTGGCTGCCAATGAAACGGTTGCCTATTTACCATTGGAGTAAACAGTTGGCCATTTCAGGGGCATTTTATAGTACCAGCCGGAGTAGGAGTAGATCAACCATTAATCACCCATCCGGCTGCCTGTTTATCGTTAGAGTAAACAGTTGGCCATTTCCGGGGCATTTTATAGTACCAGCCGGAGTAGGAGTAGATCAACCATCGTTCACCCATCCGGCTGGTAATGAAACGGCTGCCTGTTAACCGTTGGAGTAAACAGTTAACCATTTCAGGGGAATATCGTGGTACCATCACTTCATCCGGCGAAAAATAGAACGGCTGCTCATTTTAAACCGGATGAGTAGTAGAAACTTGTAATACTTGTAGAAAATGCATAAAAAAATGCAAGTAATAGAGAGAATACAAATTAGCAAAACCGACTGCGTTGGCTAGTAGATAAATATATATATATATATATATATATATATATATATATATATATAAATGTTAACCGGACCCCCGTCCGGGAAAGTTACACTCAAAGATACTCGGCTCACAGGCCGGAAAAGAAGATAGAAAATGTTTATGGTTGTTGTTGCTGTTAAGGTTGTTGTTGTTGTTGAGTTTGCTGCTGCTGATGCTCCGGCTGCTGAGTTGGATCGATTAGAACTTCGGCCGACTGCTCCACCGCTTGCTGATCCTCCACTTGCACTTCTTGATTAGCCTCATCTGGCTGAATCACATTGTTGCGCTCAACCCACTCGTCAAAAGCGGGAGGAGGGTCAGCCCCGAGTACCTTCGCCTCATAAACCTCAGAGGCATACTGGTATCGAAGATTCCAGTATTCATACTCGAAGTCCGGATGGATCAGGTTCCAAGCCATCTTCATACGCTCTTCGCAGTCGGCCTCATTTTCTTCAATCAGGCAGAGTTGTTCCTTTTCCAGCTTTTTCTTATGAGCCGCCTAATTGTTTGCAAGTTCAGTTATCAGCCGGCTGTTGTCCTTCCGGAGATCAACATTCTCCTTGTCAGCATTCTCCAGAACTTTAAGGTCAGTTTGAAGATTTTTTACTTGCAGCTCAAGCTCATCAACTCTCTTCAAAGCTGCCTCCCCAGCTTCAGCCGCCTTCCTCAGCATTTCCTCCTGTTGCAACTTCCTTTGTTCAGTTTCCAAGTCATATGAAATGGCATTGAATTGGCAAACGTCAATAAGCTCAGATTCGCGCTTCTGAGCGTCTCTTACCTCCTCCTGCTTCTTGCGCAGAGGGACGCTAAGCCCATCAACTCTCAGCAGCGTCTACGATACCAGCCGGGGAAAATGTTAGGAAAGATCAAAGACAAAGTATTTGCATCCGGTAAAAAGATTATTGCCTAAACATAGGCCAACCGGTTTAATATATCTCAGCAAGAAGAGAGGTGATCCGGTCAAGATTGACCGTGTGCACAGCCGGCACAGCTTCCCTCTTAGATCGAGTAATGGTCTTGACCATCCTCTTAGCATATTGCTGGTAGTTTGGACGGCTGGAGGTTGTATCTGCAAGCAGAGAATCATCGGGAAGGTATTGGGCATATGCCTCGCCAATATCTAGGCAGTGTCCAGAAGAATCCCCGGATTGGCTTGCTTGGGTTTTTACTCTCATATGCCCAAGCGGCCAGGGGGGATCAAAGGCAGAAGTTTTACCTTTTTCGAACTGTGGGGTTAAGCCCCCCTAGCCGCTAAAGAACCGGAGTCCGTCTGAGTACGAGCATCCGGTCTTGCTGACTCCACCACCATTTCAAAGTGGGGAGTGAATTGCAGGCTCTTCCCTGCTGTTGTTGGCATGTCCTTGTCAGGTGTCTTCTTTTTCTGACCAGCAGTCGGGGCAAGAGCCGCCACCCTAGGAACTTTGGCGGCTGGCTTGGGAATATTCCCAGCCGGTCATTTTTGCATACTCGCTACAGAGCGAGGTATGACTTGGCTCCCGGCCTGAAAACAGTCAAAAGAGGATGCATCCGGTTAAAACCTTGTTACAAAAAAAAAAGTGTACATCCGACAAAAGAAGAATAAACTGCAAACAAATATAGGGTAAAGGAAAGACTACCCCATCATTTTTGGCGGCCAGCGCCACCTTTTTCTCTTCCAACTGCTTCTTCCTCAAAAGAATGGCAGAAGTAGCCGGTGTCTTCTCTGGTGGCACCATTCTTTTTGCTTCTTCTACAAAAATAAGAGAAGAGAAAGAAAACATGGTTAGAGGTCACACGAAGTATACCTATCCGGGAAAAACTTGATCAATCAGAGAACCTACCCTTATTAAACATGGTGCTTAATTACAAAGGGACAAAAAACCCTCATCCTTAAACCAATCCGGATGGGGCACCCAAAATTGGGGAACTATGATCTCACCCCCGTCATCTAGTGGGGCGGTTGTCTTTAGAATGAGACCCTTATCTATTATTTGGTCCCAAGCCTCACCCGGTACTCTAGGGAGGGCGCATTTTCTTCCCAGCAATGCTGGATGCTTATTGTATCTACCCAACCGGCGGTTAAGTTGGGGGGATGGGGAAGAGACGACATAAAATTTTCTCTTCCAATTACTCCATTTGGACGGCTTTTCCAAGGTCATCATATACTCCGGAAGCGTGGTGAGAGTGTACCACACATTCCACCCACCCGGCGCTCTGCTTAAGTAATGCATATGCGCAAATGCTTCCCAGCTTGGCTTGACACCCTGCAGCTCGCAGGCGGCAATATATCCAAGAATGTTGACCCATGAATTAGGGGTCAACTACCATACACCCAAGTCATACCACTTTAGTATGGCTTTTATGCAGTGATGGAGGGGCAACCGGAGGCCGGCTGTAAATGCCGCCTCGTAGCAGCCGAAGTAGTTGTCGGCATTGTCCACGTCGTCGGTCCAAACGACGCTTGCCTCTACAGGCGGGACAACCACTTCCCATTCCTCCCCAACCGGCTTCTTCTTTAAAAAAGCAGGGAGTGTGGCGTTTAAAGTAACCACATCCCTGGCGGACGTGGTCATATCAGTTGGGTCGCCCTTAGCCGACCATTTGTAGGCCTCCTCGTCAATAGGAGCCGCCTCTTCAGAAGACTCTTCATCAGAGCCAGGGCCGGACTCCTCATTATCAGCTGATCCTTCACCAGATCCCTCTCCAGATTCCTCAGCGTTGGAACCAGAGCTATCCAAGATACTGTCACCCGGTGTGCTAGGTGTATTCGGGGAATCTTGCGGAACCTCTTCATGAGGACCCATCTTAGCCGGTTCATCGGCTTGTTCTTGATTTATGGGGTCAGCCGGATTAACGGCTGCATCGTCGGATTGGTAGTTAGGGTCGACTGCCGTCACTCTGATCCGAGCCATTCTGTCCTGCACATGAACCGAGACGGTCGGATTCGATGTAGGTGAAGGTTGTTCCAAGCACCCCCAGACGACAGTCCCAGTCCTAGACTCAGCCGTTCCAGGTGACCGGCTGACCGCAGTCGTAGGATGTGCCGTGTGTGCATTGGTGTAGTCCATATCTTAATACTATGCAACTGGAAATAAAAGAAAGCGACAAGTATGGGATGCAGACGGTACCTTTGAAATGAGAAAGTTGAAAGAGTTGGCTTGAAGTCACCTAAGGCGGAGAACTCCACAAAGTGTTTAAAAGCTGAAAAAGACAAAGTAAATACTTAGCCGGTTATTCACTAACTCGCCCAAAAACACCCCAGTCTGTGTTCAAAGAGGTGGGTCAGAAGTACCCCAGACGGTGTAAAGCCGGATGGGGGTTCTTTACAAACATTTGTAAAGGCTAGCTAGATTATTGTAAAGCTCTCTATGATACCCCAGACGGTATTCAGCGAGCTAGGTTAGAAGTACCCCAGACGGTATAAAACCGGATATGGGGGGGGGGGTGATAAGCATTGATAGTAAAAAGAATTGTAAGGCTCACTCCATGATACCCCAGACGGTATCAAGGAAGTTGGGTCAGAGATACCCCATCCGGTAAAGATGCCGGATGTAGGTGCTGCAAGTAACATTTAAAGTCAACCATACCCCAAACGGTAAAATACCGGATGAGGGTATAGTAAGACCGGTTTCAAAAAAAAAAAGGGGGGGGGGGTGCCTGTTCAAACAATACCCAGACGGTAAGTCACCAGATGGGGGTGCATTGAACGCATCTTTAAAATTGAAAAGGTCATGAAAAGACAAGGATGATGACCCAACCGGCTTTAAAACCGGTTGGGGTTTTTGAAATCATTTCTTGACACAACAGATACCCAGGCGGTGCAATGCCGGATGGGGATGCTTTGAAAGCCTTGCTATTTGAAAGAAAAAGAAGGGTATGGTAGTCTAAACTTGGAAATGGGTCTAGGCCCCCAGGCGGCTTACCACCCAGATGGGGAAAACATTCAACAAATCCTCAAAAAGAAAGAAGTAAAAGAGAATAAAGAAAGGGATCCGACACCTTGAAAATTGCAGAGAAAATACCCAACCGGTAGCCGGATGTACTTGATCTCACAAAGCCGGATGCAAGAAAACTTGAAAGAAATGAGCAGCCGGTATCAGAGCTCTCAAAGAAATTTTTTGAAAAATATGTAAAGTGTGGAGAAGAGAGAGAGTGTCTCTCATTTATAGAAAAGGAACAGAAGGCGAAATGATGCCTTCTGCCCTAAAAACTTGAAATTTGAAAAAAGGAGGGAAGAAGACGAACCGTCTCCTCCCATGCGTCTGACACTTGTCACAGGTGACACGTGGACATGCCACGTCACACCTGTGAGGGGCAGATGTTTAGGGTAAAAATACCCCTAATACACGTGGCCCTATAATGGCTTGCCACGTGTCAAGATCGCAACGGTCAGCAAAGGCCCAATCCCTTTGCGACACGTGTCATTGTACCCTAATTATGGTACAGCTCTCCCCTACTATAAATAGTAAGGGCAGACCTCATTAATGGGGATCGAATCATTTTCCAACCAGCAACAAAACACAAATCCCCTTGCAAACGTCTCAAATCGAGAAGCATTTATTGTCTTATTTCCTCATTAAGAAAGAGACTAACTTAATCTTCGGAGGCGGAACACCCCAGCCTTAGCCGGAGTATTCCGTTATTTGTGCAGGTACAGACAAAGGAAGGAGCATACTAGGAAATTGTAACTCTCCCGTAAGACACATAAAAAATCCCCAAACAGATGGCATTTGGTGAATTTCGAAATTACTCGGTGGCATTTGGTGTAATAGCCATATAAAATATAATTAACCAAGGAAAAAAAAAAAATCCACCACTACAAAAGTCAGATTGACTAATTGAGCACAATCGCCATTACCAAACTCAACTTGAGCCATCATCATCTCCACCTGCACTGCTGCACCCCGCCAAAATCGTCAGATCTTCTCTCTCCTCCATGATAAGCTTACAAATTGCTAATCATTGAAAATCTACACTACAACACTTGGCCATGAGCCACCATCTTCACCGCCCTAAAGTCGTCGGATCAACCTCTTCTCCTCTTTCCTCTGTGATGAGAATTGGCAGACATTCTATGGTGAAGCAAACAGTTTTTACCCTTTCCCTTTTTTTAGTTCTTTACTTGTTCTTCACCACCTTCTTTCTCTCTCCTCTCACCCCCAATTCTTCCGTTGACTCTGCCTCTTCTTCGTTCTCGCTTTTCAACAATAATGGTAATAATTCGGCGAAGAAGGTGAAGATTTACATGTATGATTTGCCTAGGAAGTTCACTTATGGTGTGATTGAAAGCTATGCGATGGCAAGAGGTGGGATCAAATCGCCGGTGTCAGATGATTCGGAGCTTAAGTATCCTGGAAATCAGCATTCGGCTGAGTGGTACTTGTTTTCTCAATTGGGTAAGGATGAGAAACACCGAGTTGACTCGGCTGTTTCGAGGGTTTTCGACCCCGAAGAGGCGGATTTGTTCTACGTTCCGTTTTTCTCGTCTTTGAGCTTGGTGGCGAATCCAGTTAGGGCTGCAAATGCGAATGCCGGTAACGGGGCTGTTTCCGGGGTTTATAGTGATGAGAAGATGCAAGAGGAATTGATTGATTGGTTAGAAGAGCAAGTGTATTGGAAGAGGAATAATGGGTGGGATCATGTGTTTATATGCCAAGATCCTAATGCTTTGTATAAGGTTGTTGATAAGATTAAGAATGGTATTCTACTGGTTTCTGATTTTGGTAGGTTGAGGCCTGATCAGGCTTCCCTTGTGAAGGACATTATCTTGCCATATTCGCATCGGATTAATTCTTATAAGGGTGATATAGGTGTCGAAAATCGAAAATCGTTGCTCTTCTTCATGGGTAATAGATACAGGAAAGAGGTAATCTTCCTGTCTGTTTTGCTTGTTTTGTTTTAGTTATCTATATATGCTTTGGTATGCTTGATAAAATGATCCAAGCAGCATTAGGTATATTGTTTGTTGTTTTAGAAGCTGACATTTTACTTGTATTTGATCAATGTTTGATGTGTACTCAAGTGATGCATCCCTGACTTGTTGCTGTTTTACTTATGGTTAATTTGTAACACAATTCCTTATTTGGATTTATTTAATTGATGGCTTAGGTTGGTCTGTGTTTTTTAGTTAATCCGATTGATTAGCTTTGTAGTTTTCGAATCTTTTTGATACACATATAACATATTAGCTTGAGGATGTCTGCTTAGATCAAACAAGAGCTTTAGAATTGGACCGTTTTACCTCTCTTACCCATGTCAATATTTATTGTGAATTATGACGAGTTTCACTGGCTGGTTAATTTGTGTCTGTAGGACATTTGATGAGTCATGTGTAGTAAGCTTGTTGAATTTTGATGCTTGTAGTTCTCTTACCCGATTATGTAAGATGGATCGATTATTCTAACTGGATTTACTTAGTAGTTTTATAGTTTTTGCTTTTTCCTTCTATCTTCAGGGTTAGGATGAAGTTAGCCTGCAACATCTTATATTAATTTACTTGGTAGGCCATAGTTGTAGCCTTGAAGGTGTTGGATCTGTTTTATAATAGTATCATTGTTGGACAATTGGACATTGTTCATTGTTCTCTTTTTTCCTTGGAGCCTAGAGGAATTACATGTCGTCATTTGATGCGTCTTTTGGTGCATTTAGTGACGGAATCTTAGTGCTTGTCATTTTCTTTTCATCATTTTTTTCTTGATTTGGTTGTGTAAGTCAAGCAGGGACCTTATTTGAAATTAACTTTGTGGGACCTTATTTGAAACTAACTTTGTGGAAAGAGTGTACTTACAAAAAATTATAATTCGTATGTTTTCTTTTTCCCCGATAAATAGCTGATAAAATTATACTTCGTATATATTCCCAACTACAAGCAAGAGCAATCACTTCCATGCCCATTTCCTGCCAACAAAACATCACTGTGAGGTGTGCTGTTGTTGAAGTAAGTGAGATGATGGGTTAAGGTGAGTGACTCTGTTTGACTAGAGACTACATGATGGAGTTTTAGTGCAACAAAGGGAGCCACACATCATACAGGCTATAAGCCTATGATTATATGATGTAATCATCTGCAAGGAATCAGCCTAGACCTGATATCCGCTTCACTTATGCTAGAAGGCCCAAGAATTAGTTGGAAGAATGCTAAGTTGTAAGGTTGTTAAATTCAGTTTGGGAGAAGGGTAAAATAGCAATCTCTAGATAAGTTTGTTATGAGTTTGTTATTTTCTTGGCTGGCATGCTTAAGGTGTGTTTAAGTTTGTTTTAGGGATTAATTTTGGGGTATTAATAGGTGATTGGAAAAAGGGGAATGTATCAAGAAATTAATTAAGTAGTTGTACTGGGGAGAGCTCCTTCCTCTCGAAAGAAGGCGTTTTGATAATACTATTATCATTCCCTGGCTTGCCATTGTTCTTCTTCTTTAGCTTGTTTACTTGCTGATTTCGTATTAACTCCTAGCAAACTTGGTATCAGAGCAGTGACGATCCAAGCGGGAAAGGAGATGGCTCGCCTGAATCACGGGCAGCGTTTAGATTTGTTGGAGCAGGAGATAGTTGGGCTTCCGTCGCGAGTGGCTAAGGAGATCACCACTACGAGATCACCACTACGAGATCACCACTACGTTGGCAGCTTTCAAAACCGACCTCAATTCCTAGATTTTCGCTGGCGAGGAGAAAATTCGATCGGAGTTTCGCTCTTCCGTGGGAAATGGACCCCAACACCAGTGGGAAAATCCATTCTCTTCACAATCTCACTTGGATAATGGAGACGGTGGCTATCATGGCGGGCAATCGAACTGGAAATTGAGGAAACTCGATTTACCTCTGTTTGATGGGACAAACCCTGGATGGTTGGATCCTCTGAACGATTCTTCCATTTTTACTGATTAAGTGAAGAGGACCAGCTCGAGGCGGCCATTGTCGCGCTTGACGGAGACGCCTTGCTGGGGTATTAATGGGAGCTTTGGCGCCACCCATTGTTATCATGGGAAGCGCCGAAGAAGTTGCTTCTCCGGCGTTTTCAGAACCACCACCACCGGGACACTACACGAGCAATGGCTTGCTCACCAGCACACCGACACGGTGGTTGATTATCGGTGACGCTTCATCGAACTTCTCGCTCCGATTGATGGTGTTCCAGAGGAGATCGCAAAGGGTTAGTATATTAATGGGTTAAAGGAGGAAATTCGGGTTGAGGTTGGATCACGCCATGGATTTGTCCATGTGAATCAAGGAAAAGTTAAAGGACCGGCCCACGGCCTAAACTTGCCCAAACATGCCCACTTGGCGTACCCCCTTCCCAAACCTTCGATCCAACCCAAACACTCCACACCTTCAACAACCACAAAAACACCGGGGAAATAAGGCGGTTGACCGAGAAGGAGCTTCAACAAAAGCAGGAGCAGGTTTGTGCTTCCGTTGTGATGAAAAGTGGTCGGTGAACCACCGTTGTCATCGCCGCGGCTTGAGCGTGTTGCTCTTGGTGGATGATGATGATGGGCATGACGCCGGTGAATTTTCTATGGTGGAGACGCTCCCAGATGGCCTCATTCCACCTCAACTAGAACCGCATTCGACCCCAAAAGTTTCCGTGTGCTCGGTCAGTCATGGGACTGACGAGCCCGAAGGCAATGCGTTTGGCCGGAGTTGTGAACGGAAAAACTGTGGTGGTAATGATAGATCCCGGGGTGACCCACAACTTCATTTCCACTTTAGCAGCACAGAATTTGGGTATTCAACCCACGGAGTCGAAAAGTTTCGGGGTTACACTTGGAACCGGTGAGGCGGTGCAAGGCGAGGGCGTGTGTAAGGGGGTGTTGTTAGATCTTCGGGGTGTGATGATTTTGGAGGATTTCCTCATTCTTCCTCTGGGTAGTTCGGATTTCATCCTTGACACTCAATGGTTGGAGAAATTGGGTACAATCACCACCAATTGGAAGACACAAACTCTGAAATTCCAGTTGGGGGTGATACGGTTACCTTGAAGGGTGATCCTCACTTGGGAAGGACGTTCCCCCGCACCGTGAGATTGAGCACACTATTGTGCTCCGTAGTGGCACTAACCCAATCAGTGTTAGGCCATACCGGTACCCACAATCACAGAAAGATCGAGCAGTTGGTCTCGGACATGCTTAGTGCTGGGATCATTCAAACGTCAACCAGTGCTTACTCTAGTCCCGTATTGCTGGTGAAGAAAAAGGATAAAAAGGATGGGTCATGGCGATTAGCGATTCTGCGTGGACTATAGGGCATTGAACAAAGAAACAATTTCGGACAAATTTCCAATCCCTATCATTGATGAACTGTTAGATGAATTGGGTGGCTCGGCTGTATTCACGAAACTTGACCTGAAATCTTGGTACCATCAGATTCGAGTCCGACCTGAGGATGTCCATAAAACATCTTTTCGCACCCACGAGGGCCATTACGAGTTCCTTGTAATGCCTTTAGGGCTGACCTACGCCCCTGCTACTTTTCACTTATGAATGAGATATTCAAGCCGTTCTTGCGGAAATTTGTTCTCGTCTTCTTTGACGACATTCTGGTTTACAACCCTTGTGGGGATACTCTTGTAGCACACTTGAGACAATTGTTGCAGACCCTTGCAGACCATCAGCTGTATGCCAAATTCAAAAAATGTGAAGTGGGAAAGGCTAAGGTGGTGTACTTGGGCCACGTTATCTCAGCACCCAGGGTGGAAGTGGACTTTTCTAAGGTCCAAGCAATGTTAGATTGGCTCCCTCCTTCGAATTTGAGAGAGCTCCGAGGCTTTCTTGGCCTTACAGGCTATTATCGCAAGTTTATACAAGGCTATGCGATGATTGCACAGCCCTTGATTGATCAATTACGCAAGGACAATTTTGGATGGACCAAGGCTGCTAGCACAGCTTTCACAGCCCTCAAGTCTGCTATGGTGAGTGCCCCGATTTTGGCTGCTCCAAATTTTTCCTTACCCTTTGTGGTGGAAACCGATGCTTCAGGGCATGGGTTGGGTGCAGTTTTGTTGCTGGCAGACCATCTGATAGCTTACTTCAGGAGAAATCGTGACAAGCCTATATATGAAAAGGAGTTGATGGCTATAGTGTTTCCCGTAGAGAAATGGAGACATTACTTATTGGGCCGTCACTTTATTGTTCGTACTGATTAGAGGAGCCTCAAGTACCTGCTGGAATAGAGAGAAGTGGGTCAGGCTTACCAAAAATGGATAAGCAAGCTGTTGGGGTATACTTTTGAGATACACTACAAACTGGGTCCTGCCAACAAGGTGGCGGATGCCTTATCCCGCCAATTTAGCTCGGATGTGGAGTGTTATTCCATGGTCACTTCATGTGGCCTGCGTTGGGACTACGTACAGTCGTTGATATAGAAGGATGGGGTGCTGCAACGCTTGATTTCTCAGCTTAAGAACGGAGAAAATACTCCCAAGTGGTTCACCTTTGAGAATGGGGTGTTTAGGTACAAGGGCCGGGTAGTGATTCCGAGGCATTGTGAGTTGACTACCAAATTGCTAAAAGAGTACCATGACTCTATGGTGGGGGGGCATGCGGGTGATCTTAAAACTTATCACAGGCTGGCTGGTGAGTGGTTTTGGTTTCGGATGCGTAAAGATGTAACTAAGTATGTGCAGCATTGTCACGGTTGTCAGCAAAATAAAAATTCAACCCTGTCTCCTTTGGGACTTCTCCAACCATTACCAATTCCGGAACAAGTATGGGAGGACATTTCAATGGACTTCGTCGAGGGATTACCCAAATCTTTGGGTTGGGAAACCATACTTGTGGTGGTGGACAGACTCACCAAGTATGGGCACTTTATCCCTCTTAAACACCCTTATACTACCCAGAGCGTGGCTCATAGCTTTGTGAGGTGGTAAGGCTGCATGGGATACCACGGTCTATCGTGTCTGATCGTTACAAGGTTTTTCTGAGCATTTTCTGGACTGAATTGTTTAAACTTCAGGGTACTCAGTTGATGCGAAGTACAGCATATCATCCCCAGACTGACGGCAGGTTGTCAATGAGGGAGTGGAGTCGTATTTGAGGTGCTTTGTGAACGGGAAACCCCATACTTGGGCTCGATGGCTTCCATGGGCTGAATACTGGTACAACACTTCTTTTCACACCGCCACTAATTACACCCCTTTCAAGGCTGTGTATGGACGGGACCCTCCTCACCTGCTGCTATTTTCAGCAGGCACTTCAGCTGTGTCCTCAGTAGAAGAACAGCTGCAGGAAAGGGATGCTATTTTAGATGATTTAAAGTTTCATTTGGTGCAAGCACAGGTGTATATGCAGCAATATGAGAATAAGGGAAGGCGTGAGGGTGATTTTCAGGTTGGTGACTTGGTGTACCTCAAGCTGCAACCGTACAGACAGAGGTCATTGGTGAGAAGGTCCAATACCAAGCTGGCTCCTCGTTTCTATGGGCCTTATCCGGTTGTTCAGAGGATTGGCAAGGTGGCTTACAAACTGCAGCTGCCACCAGGGTCCAAAATACACCCAGTCTTCCACATTTCTCAACTGAAGAAAGCTTTGGGTGCTGGACATCGTCCAACCACCTCCCTGCACAGCTGACTTGGTGTTGGAGGTAGAGCCGGAAGCAGTGCTGGGTGTGAGGAATTCACAGGCTGCAATGGAGATCTTGATTCATTGGGAGGGATTGCAGGAGTTTGAAGCCACTTGGGAGCATTTTGAGGAGGTTAACCTCAGGTTTCCTAGCTTCCACCTTGAGGACAAGGTGAAACTTTGGGTGGGAGGTATTGCAAGGAATCAGCCTAGACCTGATATCCGCTTCACTTATGCTAGAAGGCCCAGGAATTAGTTGGAAGAATGCTGAGTTGTAAGGTTGTTACATTCAGTTGGGGAGAAGGGTCAAATAGTAATCTCTAGATAAGTTTGTTATGAGTTTGTTATTTTCTTGGCTGGCATGCTTAAGGTGTGTTTAAGTCTGTTTTAGGGATTAATTTTGGGGTATTAATAGGTGATTGGAAAAAGGGGAATGTATCAAGAAATTAATTAAGTAGTTGTACTGGGGAGAGCTCCTTCCTCTTGAAAGAAGGCCTGTATTGTTAAACACTCTGTATGATAATACTATTATCATTCCCTGGCTTGCCATTGTTCTTCTTCTCTAGCTTGCTTACTTGCTGTTTTCATATTAAGTCCTAGCATCATCCAAGAATGATAATCACTTTGTCCCCTTTCTTAAAGTTATGGATTTCATAAAAGTGACTTAAATTTGTATAGTTCCCCAAACAAGGTGAAAAAATACAGCCGTATTGTTTTAGTAGGGCCGTATCACAAAGGATTTCAATTGATCAAATAGTATTGTGTTTTTCAAAAACCTGATGTCAGTTTGAATCAAACATTCCAACCCCAATACGCCCCACATTGAATGTTGCATCTTCTGACATGAAATAACCAAGGAAAAGAGTGGAATATCAACAAACATCAATTCCAATGCAACAACACAATATAAACCTATCCTCAAAAATTACCAAGATCTATGAAATAGGGGTTCTTAATCAAAGCCAACACCAAGTAAAGCTAGGATTAAGGTGTAACCACAAAGATTACAAAGATAGCAAATACTCACCAAAATTAAGGAGAGAGAATATCTCATTTTTTTCAAAAAAAAGTAAAATATCCTTCAACACAACAAGTTTAACCCTTTATATAGGTATTACAAACAAACCTAGAGTTGTTAAATTACCCATAGGATTACAAGATGAAGGGCCAAGATTAAACAATGAAAGTAATTGCGAATGTAGAACATTCATTCACGTTAAACAGTGCCACTGAAGCGGCGGGTAGGATCAGGCGCTCCTCACGGGCAGCTCAAAAACAAATGGCCATAACTTCTTTGTTTCCTGCTCAAATTAGGCCTGTCGTTGGAACTCTCCGACTCTACTTTAAATAATGCTTTTTTTTTTTTATCAAGTACAAACCTTTATTTCTCATCCTTGTTTCCATGCTTACATCTTCAACAATCAATTGTAAAATCAAGACACAAGGAGAACCTTTATTAACTTAAGCCACATCATTAGATAGGGCAAATATTCATAAGTAGATTGAAGCCATAAATCCCACTAAACAGATCATATAACCATCAATCCGTAGGTTTCAAGGATGCTTTCACATCAAACTCTCTCTCTTGAAAAGGAGTTGACCTCATTTCCTAAAGGTGACATAAAACTCAAATCAAACCTTCAGATAAAGACGACATTACTAAAAGCAATTAATCCTACTTGATTTCAGATCATCACTCGCTCCCAATCTTAGGAGCGCCCGCTCCTTTAAGGACATCAACTTGAAGAATTTTGCAGTAGCAAGGAGCGCCCGCTCCTTTTGAGGGGATTGCCCGCTCCAACCTACTAGAGTGGAGCTCCAGCGCCGTTGGGTTTTGCTTCCTTTGTTTTTTATTTTTACTTGCTTTCAATCTTGGCTGTCATTTGTAATCCAAGGGATGTAGTATTAAGGCTCTAGGTTTATTTGTAAAGCCTTTAAATAGGGTTAAGCTTGCTTTTGGGAACAACTTTTGCTTATTTTCAAACCTTTATGAGAATTTCTCCCCATCCATAATCTTTGTGATTATTGCAAATCTATGTGATTTCTCCCCTATTCTTTGCTCTTCTTTTTGTTAGACTGGGATTGAACCCTTATTGCATTAAATTTGGTGATTGATTAGATAAGAATCTATCTTTGTTATTTGTTCTCTCTCAAATTGCGTCTTAAACATTGAAGCTTGGATTAAAAGTTGGTTTTTCTTTGTTATTTCATATCATCTTCACTCCTAAGTCACATGCTATTTAGAGATCGAGATTTCCCATGTTTCTCCCTAATAGTGGCTTCCTCTAATAGTCTACTCTAACTATTCTAATAGCTTACAACTATTATAAAATCTTAAAAGAATTTGAATTCAAATTCGCATCGCGGCATGATCCGTGATCAATGTATCATTTCATTTCCGTTACCACTCTGAGACCGTGAGTGACCAAAACTTTATTTTCGAATGACCCTTACAGATTTTCTGCATTTCCCATGAAGACTTCACTTTTATCTCATTCCATTTATTTCACATGAACATATCCCATGCTATATTACTGCATTAGTGATCTCGTCTCAAGTTTTTTCCCTTTTTGAGCCATGTTTTGCTTTAAGTTGGCATCAACGAGTTTGGTTTTTCTTCATAGGGCATGTCAAATGCTGCTTAGCCATAGACCCGGATGTAATATCATTTGAAGCTTAGTCAATTTTTTTTAGGGGGGTGGGGGGGGGGTTTGATAAATTTTGGTTTTTTACTTTAACTCATTACTACCTTAGGCCCGTAATTTTTTCACTTTCAAACATTGTAATCTATCATCTCTAGAACAAGATAGAGTATTTCAATCTTTTAATTTTTATTATTTATGTGTAAAGGCTCTATGAGAAGTTGCCACTCCTGGTGAAGGGTTATGTTAGAATTAGGAACCAATGGCCTAATGTTTAATGATTTGTGATGCTACATTAGCATACTAAAACCATTAGGAGTGAAATTGATAACTAGTACTCTGTCTGAACTCAAACTCCATTCCTTTATTATTGCAATATCTAAGGGGTGTGTGGAGTTTAAGGAACCCACCTGATGAGGAGAGATAGAAAGAAATAAAAGGAGGGACCCATGTGACAGGAAAGAGATAGTGAGAAATCATATGCAAATAAAGAAAAGTTGCATCAAATATGATGCTTCCATAAAAAACAGTGTTGCAATGGCATGAGTATTTGCGACATAGAGGTATGGCTCAAATTAATAAGGAGAGCTTTGAGAGTTTAATAAACTAACTTAAGGGGCAGTATGGGTAGTCTAGTATCATCAGGTTATTAGTCTTAGTTTTAGTATAAATAGAGAGGGATGGGAAAGGAAAAGGTAGGCAGATTTTGGGAGTGAATCCTTCACTATTTGAAGAGTTGTGAGCTAAACACTCTGTGGAGCTTGATAGGCTAAACCTATCGATTGTGTAAACTGTTGTTCTGTTAATTAAAGCCTCAATCTTTCTTCTCTATTTTACTGTTCTATTGTATTTCTCTGTTTTTGGCTGTGCTTGGCTTGAATCTATTACAGTGAGGTAGAGAGAGATAATGAGGATATGGAGAGGGTCCATGTGATGGAAAGAGAGAATGATAGAAACCACAAATCAAATAAGGTATGATCCTTTAATTTAGGAACTGTTGGGGTATTGGCTTCCAATCGTCCGGTGACATGAACATCATGTATCAATGTCAATGATAAATAATTCCTTATTATTTAATCATTTAACTATGTATGCATAGATTTTTCCTATGAAGTGATGAAAAAGGGTTGGAAGGAGAGTGTTGAGCTGAGCACATTCGATAGCTGATCATTTGGATTGGGTTTCAGACAACTCAGCAGTCAGCAGGGCTGTGAGCTGTTCTTTTTATTGATGTATATATGTTTCAGCCCTTTCAGGAGTGGATGGATGATGCAGGGAGTTGGTTATGAGGTTTAGTGTTCTTTTAGTCCCTGTGAATTTATGTGTTTCATCTGATCTTGCTTTCAGGGTGGAAAGATTCGTGATGTGCTTTTTGAAATTCTTGAGAATGAAGACGATGTTGTTATAAAGCATGGTGCACAGTCTAGAGAGAGTCGACGTGCAGCTACACAAGGAATGCACACATCAAGGTTCTGCTTGCATCCTGCTGGCGATACTCCATCCGCTTGTCGTCTCTTTGATGCCATTGTAAGCCTGTGCATTCCAGTTATAATCAGTGACCATATCGAATTGCCTTTTGAAGATGTCATAGACTACAAGAAAATCGCAATATTTGTAGATACCAACTCATCAGTGAAGCATGGCTTTCTAGTTAAATTACTCCGGACTGTTACTGAACCTAAAATTTTGGAATACCAGCAGGAGATGAAGAAGGTATTGATCCTAATTATGAATGCTCTCTCTTTATTATACATGCTGTATATGTATTTTATAAGTTGGTATTGCCTTTTGATTGACATATCAGTAAGTTATGGATCTGCAATCTCGAAAGCAAATTATCTTTGATCAGTTGAATGTTTTTAGAATTTAAGATGCACTGTTACACTTCTTTTGTTGCTCAAAGGCAATACTTTGGGCTGTTAGTGTAACAACTAAAGTAGTGTATCTTTGGGTGTCATGATTTCTGTTTTGGGGCATTTGGCAGCGCGGGGGGGGGGGGGGGGGTGTAATATATGCTCTTCTCAGAGCATTCGTTTCTTTTTGGAATTTGTAGTTGACATTTAGGTTGATAATTTATCTGAATTTACTGTCTTAGAATTTACGCAATAGAATTTGGAAAATTTGTGAACCACTTTTCTGAAGGTAGAACTGGAATTCTGTAATTGATTTCTGGGATGTTAGTCATATATTAAAATGAGTCTCGCCAAAAGGCAATTGTGAATTTTGTTCTGGTTTAGTCTTGTTTTTGTAGCTTTCTGGCAGATTTGGTGGCTTGAGCTTTTCTATTTTGGTTAATAAAGTTGGAATATCCGTCAGATACATCAAATAAGGCAGTAACTCATATGCAGACCACATTGCCATATAATAGGGGGATTTTACCTAATGAAGTAAGGATTGGTGGGTGTGTACTTGACAGTGAGTAATGCATGACGATAGTGTGAGAGATACATGTTTGTACAATTTCACTGTTATAAGTGAGGATGTTTTACAGAAAAACTCTTCAAAGTTTGATTCCTTTTTTTATTCCATATCATGAGCCTTTTTTATCAGACACTAGGGATTTCCTTTCCTTTAAATATTTATTGATGCTGAGTTCTATTTTCCAGGTAATTTTTTGCACATGGAACTAAACACCATAAGTTCATCATTTATCTGTATAATTAAGGGTGATTGAGATAAATTGTGTATTTTTTGATTGAGATGAATGAGGTCTGATGAATATTGTTTTTGGGTGACAGAGTACAAAGTCATATTTAAATTTGCAATGTGATATTTAGGGGTGTCAGTTGGGATAATGCCAACCCTTTACAAATCTTCTTTCAAAAATTTTCTTATTTTATTTTGTGAATTTGTTGAGTGCTGCTTTTCCTTTGAGTATAATTTGCATTGTGGAATTCAATCTGTGGAGGTGTGTTCACTTCTTCCTTTTTGTTTAATTTATAAAGCTATTTGAAAATGAATGTTAACGTTGTTAACTTTTTAAGTTCATTCAAGATCACCAAGAAGTCAAAAACGTGAAGACCAGGTCTTATGCTTGAATTTATTGGTGGTTTGTGACATGTTTTGCGAAGCATGATGGCTGTGTCTCACCCTACGTGATAGTCTCTATTTTGGTGGAGGAATATTTTTTTAGGATAGGTGTATACACCGAGATGACCCTAAATCACCCAATTTTCTGTTATAACTCCTCAATATCCCTTTTAAATTCAAAAGGAAGTGGACCAAATTTACCTGCTTATGATAATAAATTGGAACGTCTCGATATTTTTTTTCACATTCCATTTTGGGGAAAAGACGGTTATAACAGTAGTTGCGGGTACAAATCTTGCCCAATAGCCCACCTATTATTTTTTTTTTTTTTTGCGATTTTTCTTGTATTACCATCGAACTCTTTCGAGCATCTATCCACCAGCCTTATGATTATTCTTTCTATGCCAAGGAGGCTAAGGGATAAATCACTCTCTCTTCTTATGGAAATTAACATTAGTTTCTTCAAATCCCTCATCCTTTAGACATCATGTATCTCTTGAAGTGACTTGCTCATTGTATATTTCATATACATAATGAAAGGTGTCAAATTTGGCTTACGGTTGGTTATAAAGTTCAGGTGAGTAATGGATTATATGGAATAGCATGTCCATGCAATTTGAATGCATAAACAATTTTCTCAGGTCAGTTTAGATTTTGTTAGATTGTGATTGGATCAGGTCAATTTTTGACAGCCATAACGCGATTTGCTTCTCATAAGTTGTTGGCATTCGTTTTCTTATGGCCTTTTTTGTACAAGAATGGTTGGCCTAGATACTCTAATTCAATCACCTATCTATTGTGAGATTAGCAACTATTTATGCACTTGCTGAATTTTGAGTTGGAACAATGTCTAGTCGTAAAATACTGCATATATTTGAGCCCCTAGCCTACTTAGCTGATGGCGGAGGGTTTTGTGGTTTGATTTTATATCGGCAATGTGGCTTACTCTCTACATTCGGTGATGTACTGCAGGTCAAGCATTATTTTGAATATGAGGATCCGGATGGAACCATAAATGAAATCTGGCGTCAAGTTAGTTTGAAAGTTCCCCTGGTTAAGCTGATGATCAACCGTGACAAACGGCTTGTAAGAACAGAGTTGTCTCAACCTGACTGCTCTTGCATTTGTTCAAATCAAACAGGCACCTTAACCACCTTATAGGGTCATTGTTTTGAATTACGTATGTCAGCTGTCTGCTCCTTTGCTGCTAATTCAGGGTAGTTTGCGGAAAACCTCAAACTGAAATTGCAGTAGCTCTACGTTATCTGTAGAAGCAAAAATAGACATCCACTGTGCACCGCGGCTGCTCGTAAGACTGGCTATGATTCATGTTCATGTTGTCGCGGATCTGACATTTTGTTAACTCAAATGGATGCTCTTGCGCTCTTGGTGATTCAATTAAACCATAGAGAATGTAATGGCGAGAAAATAGGAGATAATTTTAGTAATGTAACTATATATATTTTTTTTAAGTCCAGTAATGTAACTATATTCTTTTTTCGAAAATATCAACGAGCATTGTTTTTCCGTTTCTTACACAAGAAATCTCTTATTAAATCTACGTGATCCACTGCGTATGCAAGCGGCATTTTTGTGATAAAACCGAAAACTATATCCATTGGAAATGATTGAATATACGGTGTACATAATTATATTTCTCTTTTGTTGTCCCATAATAATTTGCTAAAATATGTATACGCATAAACAATACTAGGAGCTAAATATGCATTTGCATATCTTAATCTATTTTGTAGATTATTATCTATACTAATCTATTAAAAAACATTTATAAGAACCTTGATGTACCATGTAAATCCCCTTATTACGCCACGTCGTCCACTCCAGTTCCATTACGCTATGTGGTTGTTTATTCAATTTGCTTTTCATTGCATGTCATAATAAAAAAATAAAATAAAATAAAGTTCTCCACAAGACTTGACATCCAACCTCTAATTCAACTGAATGTTTTACCGCCAAACTATGTAATGTTTAATGTTATCTTTTGAATGGCACCGCCAAGCCATGTAATATTATCTTTTGAATGACACCGCCAAACATCGGGCATATCTTGTTGTAACAAATGACGATATAAATTACAAATTTAATAACAAAAATATTGAGTCATAAATTAAATCTCATATTATGATCAGGGACATTGCCCCGACCCAAATACTAATTGAATAGGGTGTGTGTTAAATATGACTCATAATCGAGCACTCGACGCGCGTTCTTCATTATTTTGCGGGTTTGCGACTTTGCGGCATGTTTACAGAATATTTCTCATATCTCTACTTTTACAAGTACAAAGAAATTACCTTGTGGAGTCCTTTAGCGTTTAATTTGGTTTTCTTATGTAATATTAAGAACCATTAGGTGATCATACTATTACACCTTAAGCAATTTAGTATGTTATTAGGACTTCTTGTATATTCCTCTTATTTTTTACTTTATAGTGAAGAGAACCTCTCGAATCATCCACCTGTGAAATAAGTCTAGTTGACCAAATCTCATAAGTCTTTGTGTCCTTTGTTTATCTTTTTTATTATTTTTTTGTTCTTACAATTTTGCTGAATATTATTCCGCATTAATCAACATTACATCACCTATTTCTCAACTTTATTTTACAACAAGAAATATATCTAAAATAAAGTCCTATTAAAGAAATCTTATGTTTTTGAGGTCTTGAAACTTGTTTTGATCAACTCATTTGATTCTCTCTTTTCATGAACTTTATTCAAGAAGGCTATCATTCTTCATGTACCTAGATTAGAAAAAAATACACAAGTGAAACAGTTAGATATTAACAAAACAAACAGCAACCAGTTAAGATGTTAATGGCTAATTTTATAATGTTAATGTAATTGATGGTTTATTCCGCTAATGATTCAAATTCAACAAAAGATATTCAAACATGCTTTTAAAATTTGTCATTATATGCAATTGTATTAAGTGATATGACATGTGTTGACTTTGCAATATTAGATATAGAGGATATATATATTAAGTGATATGAAAGTTGGCTTGACTTTTGTATTAGCAATACTATATTTTTTGTTACAAAAGTAAATGTATTATATCTATAACTTTTTCTTTATTTTAAATATTAGCAAACTATACTTCAAAAAAAAGATATCAAAAATAGCAAACTAGAGACAGATTGAATAATAAAAAAAAAAAACTAAATTTTATATTAATTTCATAGCAATTTTGAGACATAAAAGGACAAAAAAAAAAAAAAAATACAAACTAGTGGGTCAGTCTAGCCTGACCAAACATTTCGTTAGTCCAGCTATTATTTGTATGGCAATACAAATTTCTCACACCCTCATTTCCACTCACCACCACCAAGACCCACTAAATCCTACTTCACTTTCTCTCTCCTCCCTCACCTTTGGCTTTAACCCACCCCTATTTTCTCTCTCCTCAACTTTCTGCTAAATTCCTCCATTTTATTTGTCCATGATTATGCTTGAACTGAAGAGGATGGGGAGGAGAGAGAAAATAAAGATTTTATTATTATTATATTTGTCCATGATTTATGCGTGAATTGACTTGATAATTGCTTGAGATTCTCGGATTTTTCGAAAAATGCCTAAAAAAATTCATTTGGGGCTTTCTTGTGTGCTGTATAATTGTTGAAATTGATTGTCCTATGTGATTGTATGTTGAATTGTGAGCATTTCATAACGAATGCATGTATTTTGGTTGAGAAATGAGCATGTTATATTATACCCATGAGCTTAGTACGGGACCTTCAATGGTGATTCCGCCATTGGTGACCTTTTAATTATTTTTATAAAATAAATTCTATAATGTAGATTATATCATCTATAATAAGTTGGATGATATCATCTATAAATTGGATGATATCCTCTATAAGTTGGATGATATCCTCTATAAAGTGGATGATATCATGTATTGTGTCTATAATGTTATCTGTACGATGGATGATATCCTCTATAAAGTGGATGATATCATGTATTGTGTCTATAATGTTATCTGTACGATGGATGATATCTCCTCTATTTTTTATTTTTATTTTTTTTATATCCTCTATTGTTTTTATGATACGAGTATCTTCTATGAGTTGGATAATATCCTCTATTGTTTTCATGATATCTTCTATAAGTTGGATGATATCCTCTATTGGTTCTATGATATAAGCTATATGATATCATCTATTGTGTATATGATATCATCTATAGACTGGATGATATCCTCTATTTGCTACATGATATCATTTATAATTGTGTCTATGATATCCTCTATCGGCTATATGATATCAATTATAATTGTGTCTATGATATCCTTTATTGGCTGGATAATATCCTCTATTGGCTATATGATATCATTTATAATTGTGTCTATAATATCATCTATAAGTTGAATGATATCCTCTATTGGCTATATCATTTATAATTGTGTCTATGATATCATTTATAGGCTGGACGATATCCTCTATTGGCTATATGATGATATCCTCTAACAAACAATAGTATCATCTACCAAAGATAAATTGTACATATCCTCTATTAAATACTACATATCCTATAACAAACAATACATATCCTACAACAAAACTGTACGTATCCTCTATTAAATAACACATATCCTCCAACAAGTTGTACATATCCTCTATCAAATAATACATATCCTGATCAAATATTGCATATATATCATATATACTTGACGCACGAATTGTTTGGTGCGGATTGCCGCACCTAATACCTTCTCAAAAAAATATATCTCTAGAATTAAGACATTTCCTTTGTCTCAAATTTTAGATGGATCAGTATTTCCCATCTTAAATTTTTAATGAAGTTAGATCTGTTTTCAATTTGTGATTGACTTAAATGTTGGGTTTTGCGGTTTCCGACACCACGCAGAAACAAAACCTGTAAAAGGATCGCATGCATAATAGTTACAACTAAATAAACTAACATATCGTTATTGAAAACATAAACACATAAAGGGAAGAGAGATAACCTAAGGATAAGACTTGCTCACCCTTTACGCGTGCTTCTCACGAACCTCAAGCACGAACACGGAAAGTCCTAGACCCGCAAGTGTAAGTCCTCCTCCGTCTTACACCCTCACGCCCGAACCGGCCACTACCTCGTAGCTTAGACAAGGCTAGACCAAAATAAACTAGAGTATTACGAACTTAAAGGCTTTCTCACTTTTTGGGAGATACCTTATTGAGTTCAACTCAAGTGAATAATCCCATTACCCAAGGTGGGTATTTATAGGGAAATGCTCCTAAAAACATCAATCAACTTTCCATGTGGGAGAGTTGTTGAAATGAGAAATTGAGTAATTAATTGAATTCTAAATTAAATTAAAATCATAAATCAATTAGCAAACAACAAGTGTTAAGAGGAGAGGGAGGGTAGGAGAGGACCACACCTCCCTTGCTCCCCAAGGCAAAGCTCTCCACTAACCGGCCCCAATATGAACCGGCCAGCTAGCGCCTAGCCTTGGTGTCACGGTCCTGAAGTTTGAGCCCCGAAATGTGCGGCGCGCTCTAGCCTTTTGGCGGTAAGAACGCTAGCCTTGTGCAGAAGAGGGGTGATTTGGGTAAAAAATACCCATATCACGTGGCCCAATCACAATGGGACACGTGTCACCTCATGACAGGTTCAATGAGGGCCACTTACCAGTTAACACGTGGCACTCAAAGTCAGCAAGGGAAAACGACGGCCTCAAGGCCTAATTCCCGATACAACTCAACATTCTTATGTTTCCGTAACCTAGGATGGGGGCACGAATCTCAAGACCCTATAAAAGGGAGATGTTCCCACCTAGGGAACACATATTGACAAATTTGGATACACTATTCAACACGAAAAAACCAGAGCAGTCAGTGATTGCAGATAATTAATTCTCACCTTAGAAAATATTCCCGATCTCAGAATCCAAGAAGATACCACTTTACTTTCCGCACTTTTTACATTCTCCGAACACGTTCTAACTTGATCGTCGGAGGCGGAACTCCACCTAACCGGAGTCTCCGTTATTTTGCAGGTACAGGCGCCCATAATCTAGTCTTGGTGTTGTAACTCACCCGAGGGACACAGAAAACCCCGAAACATTTGGCGCCGTCTATGGGGAGAGTACCTCTAAGATGGCTTCATAAGAACCTGTACCGCCTCCAAATAAGAAACAACCTACGACCGAATTTGAGGTCTATTTGGAACATGACACTGATGACGACTTTGAAGTCGAAACGTATGTGGCCGATGATGGGTCACTCAGAACCAGGCGCACCCGTCCCAAGGAAAGAACGAAACAGGGCAATAATCAAGCTGGTCCTAGTAAATCATCCGGACAATCTTCTAGACAACACATGGTGGTAGAAGGTACATCCCCCGTCACTTGAGATGAACTCATGAAATTCATGACTAGTTTCAAGGGGGAGATAAAGGACCTGATAAACCAGAGGACGGCTGGCTCCAACAGGGGTTAGTCGGCCAAGGAACCTTCTCCCTCTGAGAAGAAGCTGGTCAAGGACCGACAGCCCACTCCACATCCTAAATTAAAGGAGGGGAAGCGACCCTTGATCGATCTTACTAAAATCCGATTCCTTGAGACAGGGAAGAGGAAGGCCTTTCGGCATGTCCATCTGGATGGCTCAAAGAAGTCATACTCTGATGCTCGGTTCCTAATCGAGCATAAGAAAAACCAACAACAGTCTGAGTCGGCTTCAACGTCGACCTACCCAGACAGCTTCCAGAATACCTCTATGAGATATTCTTAATCTACACGAGAGAGTCAGTTAGGCGGCCCGTCCGTCCACACAGGCCCTTAGATGATGCCACCTGGTGCCGATGCTTCCAAGTTACATTGAAGAGCATCGCCCAACGATGGTTTGACAACCTGCCAGCCGCCTGCATCAATAGCTTGAAGACGCTTGCGTACTTTTTTGCTTCTAACTTCTCTATGAACATCCCTACTAAGAAAACAAGTCTTGACTTGGGAGCAGTATAGCAGGGGGATAGAGAAGGGCTATGTTCATATGTCAGGCGGTTCAATCTGGTGAAAATCTAGATTCAAGGGCTGTCTGACAAAGTGTCCTATACAGACTTCTTCAAGGGTCTAAAAGACGGGTCAACCTTTAAGTTCGACCTCGTCAGAAAGAGGGTTGCTACCCTCCAAGAAGCTCTAATGGAGGTGGAAGCCTATATACAGGCGACCGAACTCTGCTCCATCAGTAAGCAGTCGGACTCCAAGAAATCTGACAAAAAAAGAGAGTCGGCTAACTCAGCCAGCTAAAAAAGAAGAGAATAAAAAGAGAAAGAAGCTCTGGGCAGTTGATGACACTGAACATCCGTCCCAGAAGAAGAAGAAAGAGTTTAAACCGTACGTCCCAAAGTACGAGTTTAACAAGGACAATTACTCCATCCTCATGGATATCAAAGACCGGGTAACCATTGAGAAACTGACTACTATGAAAGGTTCTGTTAAAAACCGGAACAAAAACAAGTATTGCCATTTCCATGAGGATATTGGCCACGACACCAACGACTGTTATAGTCTCAAGCAGTTGTTGGATCGTCTGGTTGATAAAGGGGTGCTGAAATCCTACATTCTGAAGAACAAGGTAACCTTGAGGACTAACCATGGGCAGCCGTCCAAAAAGAATGCCCAACCTGCTAATAGTTCGGACACTAATGAAGAGCCAATCTATACAATAGCAGGCAGCTTTGCAAGAGGGGGCCCAACCACCCGGGGCACCAAGGACCATTTTAGGCGGCTGGACGTCAGTTCAGTGGCTGAAGGACAGACGTCTACGGATACCTTCCCTGAAGTTATCATCACTGAGAAGGACAAGGGCAAGGTTAGACGACCGCATGATGACCTCATTGTCATTGAGTGCAAAGTGGCCAACTAAAAGGTAGGCCGGATCCTCATAGATATAGGGAGTTCGTCTGACCGTATCAGCCACAAGTGCTTAGCAAAGCTAAAGTACAAGCCCGACAGTATGCACAAGGTTTCTCACCCCTTAGTTGGTTTTAAGGGTGGAGTTCTGCATCCAGTAGGACGGATTGACCTACCCATATGGATGGGAGAAAAGGGAGAAGGACGCCATATGGTAGTCCGGTTCTTGGTCGTTGAGGAGTTGACCGCCTATAATCTAATATTGGGCTGTCCAACACTGAACAAATCCAAGACCGTCATTATTCCATCCCTCATGCTGCTGAAATTTGAGAAAGACGACGGGTCTGTGGGCTCTCTGAATTGGGATCAGAAGACTTCTACAGAGTGCTACCTCTCAGATGCAAGCCCATAGTGGCCGCATCCGGCCAAAGTGAGGAACCTATAGACCTTGATGAAGTCAAGGAAGCAGCGCCTGGTCCAACAACAGTCGGCAAAAAGAGAAAGGTCGACCAGTTGGTGGCCGTGAAAAAAGAGAAGCAATACCAATCACTGACCGGGTAACGGTCAGATGAACTCCATCCCCAGCCGGCTGGTGAACACATTGATATTGCTCTAGACGACACACGTTCGGAGCGTACTGTTAAGGTTGGGACGGTTGCCTTTGCAAAGTTGGGTGCAGGCTTGCACAATTTGCTGAAGGAATTCAAAGACATCTTTGCCTTTGAAGTGGAATAGATGTCGAGCATCAGCCCGGATCTAGCTGTCCACAAGCTCACCGTGGATCCCAAAAAGAAGCCGGTTAGGAAAAATAAAAGAAACCATGGCGAGGAGAAAAGTCAGGCGGTAGCCGCCGAAGTAAAGAAGCTATTAAATGCCGGGTTTATTCGGCAATTTTAATTCCTAGAGTGGGTTCCGAATGTTGTGCTTGTAAGGAAGCCGAATGGTACCTGGCACATGTGTGTTGATTACACTGATTTGAACAAGGCATGTCCAAAAGATAGTTATCCACTTCCAAAGATTGATAGTTTGGTCGACTCTACAGGCGGCCATGCCTTGATGAGCTTTATGGACCCCTATTCAGGCTTTCATCAGATATCCTTGTGGAATAAAGATCAAGAGAAGACGACATTCGTCATTGATCAGGGGTTATTCTGCTATACTGTGATGCCGTTTGGCTTGAAAATGCACTTGCTACTTTTCAACGAATGATTAATACAATCTTTATTTATCAAATTGGGAGGAATATAGAGGCATAAATTGATGACATGATAGTCAAATCCAAGCTACAGACGGATCATCTTGCTTACCTTCGAGAAACCTTCACCACACTAGGCGGCACAAGGTCATGCTCAATCCCAAGAAGTGTGTCTTTGGTGTTGAGTCTGGGAAGTTTCTCGGATTTCTGATTGATCAAAGGGGGATAGAGGCCAACCCAGAGAAGATATAGACGGTCATTAACATGAAGTCACCCTGCACTATCAAAGAAGTTCAAAAATTAACTGGTTGTCTGGTGGCATTGGGGAGATTCCTCAGCCGGTCAGGTGACAAATGTCTCTATTTCTTCCAAGCTATCAAAAAGAAAACTATGTTTGAATGGGGGGATGATGCTGAGGTGGCCTTTCAGAAATTGAAAGAACACTTGCACTCTTTGCTAAGGCTTGTTAGCCTCTACCAAAGGAGGTGCTTTACATCTACTTAGCCGTCTCAGACCATGCCCTAAGAGCTGTTCTCCTTGTTGAGAGAGACGGCACCCAGCTCTTGGTCTATTTAATCAGCCATGTTCTTCGAAATGCTGAACCACGGTACCCAACCGTTGAAAAGTTTGGCCTTGCTCTTTTCATGGCAATCAAGAAGTTGAAACCTTACTTCTTGGCACATCCGGTTGTGGTCTACACAGACCAACCCCTCAAACGGCCAATGACAACTATGGAGTCATCCGGTAGAATGATCAAATGGGCTATTGAAATTCAAAGCCTAGAAATCTCTTTCAAACCAAGGAAGGCAGTGAAGGGACAGGCGTTTGCTGACTTCATTGTCAAAATGACAAGGCCGGTTGATCCGGAGAATCTTGACCAGGTTTGGAAAGTATATGTAGACGGGAGCTCTACTACGAACGGCTGTGGTGCAGGCGTTATATGTCGGTCTCTTGAAGGGGACAAGTACGTATATACACTACGGTTCAAGTTCCAGGCCTCAAATAATGAGGCGGAATATGAAGCCCTACTAGCCAGCATCCGCATGTGCAAGGCGGCAGGGACAAGAAAGATTGACGCTTGCTCTGATTCACAATTGATAGTTAGCCAGTACCATGGTGACTATGAGGCCACCCATCCGGCCATGATCAAATATTTGCTAGCGGTCAAAGAAGAGGCTAAAATACTTGAAGAATTTCATTTAAGTCAGGTGCCTAGGTCAGAAAACAATCAGGCGGATGCTCTTTTTAAGCTGGCATCATCTGCCTCCTATGATACACCTCGGTCAGTCTCTTGGGAAGTAATGGAAAAACGAAGTATTGAACAAGATCCCATTGGAATACTGGACCGAAGTTCAACTTGGATGGATGGCATCCGGGCTTATCTGTCAGACGACACTTTGCCGGATGCATACCTAGAAGCAGCTGCCATGAAAAAACGTTCTGCCAACTTCGAGATTCATAATGGAGAGCTTTTCAAGAAAGGTTATTTTCAACCTCTCTTGAAATTCATCACCCCAGAAAGGGGGCAAGAGGTTCTAGAGGTCCTGCACTCGGGCTTTTGTGCCTCACACATAGGCGATAAGTCTCTAGCAAAAAAGGCCAGGCGACAAGGTTTTTTTGGCCCACCCTTGAGGCCGACGCCATGGAAATGGTGAAGAAATGTGATAAGTGTCAAAGATTTGGCAAACTCATACACCGTCTGGCCACTGATCTGACGACCATCCACAACCTGGTACCATTCGCCAAATGGGGCACGGACATTCTTGGTCCGTATACGGCTACTACAGGCAGACGACGATATATTCTAGTTGCTGTTGACTACTTCACCAAATGTGTAGAAGCAGAGGCAGTCAAAGGCATCAAGATAAAGGATGTCATCTCCTTCATCTGGAGGAATATCATCACCCGGTTTGGGGTACCTATCTCTATGGTCTTTGACAATGGCCCTCAGTTTGAGACGCCTGCCCTCAAGAATTGGTTGGGAGACCAAGAAATCTATCATTGCTTTGCATCAGTCGGCCGTCCCCAAGCAAATGGCCAGGTTAAAGCCTTCAACAAGCTTATCTCAGACAACATTAAGAAGAAAATTGAAAGAGCTGGCGGTCTATGGGCAGATGAGTTGCCTCATGTCCTATGGGCCATCTGAATAATAGAAAAGGGGGCAACCGGCGAAACCCCTTTTCTCAAGGTTTATGGTGCTAAAGCTGTCTTGCCCGTTGAACAATATGAGCCGACTCTTCGAGTCATACTTTATGACGAAGAGGCTAATTGGGAGGCCATGCGGCTAGCATTGGACTCACTCCCGAAACGCCGGGGCAATGCCGCCCTGCGTTATGAGATTTACCGTCCGAGAATGACAAGAGCCTATAAAAAAAGAGTACACAAACGGCCCTAGAAAGTACGGGACTTTGTGTTACGGAAAATGGAGGCAACCGGTAGGGCCAATGAACAAGGCAAGTTAACCCCCAATTGGGAAGACCCCTACCGGATCTATGAAGAAGTGAGAGGCGGAACCTATCGTACCAGGGTGATTTGGAGATAGTGTCCAAATCCGACTGTCTCCATATCTAAGCAGGACACTATGGCTTGGATAAGATGGACGACACCTATAGTCTAGATCTATAGCCGTCCATCTTGCCTGGGCCATAGTGTCCTGCATAGACATGGAGACGGTAGGATTTGGAGATGAACAAGGGTGATCCAAACACCTAGAGACGGCACCCCCAGTCCTTGACTCAGCCGTACCTGGGGACCGATTGCCTATTAAACTAGGTTGTGCTGTGTGTGCTGTTGGTGAACCCATTTATGGAATGATATGTACTCAAACGGAAAAAGTATGAAAGAGTTAAGAAGGGGAGAGACGATACCTCTAAGATGTTTCTGAAAATGAAGTCAAGCGTTGACCGGTTGTAACAAGCAGGCAGAAATCACACAGCTGTTTGTGAGGTGCACAGACGGAAGACCGGATGTACCCACTTAGGAAAGGAGAACTGTTTGGTAAGTACCCAGGTGGTTCTCGGAAGTTCTTTTTGTTAGGTACACAGACGGATGACCAATTCTAACCACTTGGAAAGCAAGAGAATTCTAGAAAGTACCCAGGCGGTTCTGATTTTCTCGTGTTTGTGAAATGCACAGACGGTAGACCGGCTATATCTAATTGTTTGAAAGGTACACAGGCGGTTGTTAGAAGCTCTCTCTCTAGAGACGGTTGACTCTCTTTCTAAATCTTGGAAATTTTTGAAAAAGAGGAGGGCAAAATGCTATTTATCGAAGGGTAATTTCAAGGGCAGCCTTGTAATTTCCCTAGAAGGTGAACTGTTGAAATTGTTCACCAACACCTAAGTGACTAGTGTAAATGGCGTCACGTGGAATGCCACGTCACCCCAGTGAGGGGCAAATGATTTGGGTAAAAATACCCATGTCACGTGGCCCAATCAGAATGGGACACGTGTCACCTCATGACAGATCCAATGAGGGGCACTTACAAGTTGACACGTGGCACTCAAAGTTAGCAAGGGAAAATGACGGCCTTAAGGCCTAATTCCCGAGACAACCCATCATTCCTAGGTTTCCGTAACCTAGGATGGGGGCACGAATCCCAAGACCCTATAAAAGGGAGATGTTCCCACCTAGGGAACACAGATTGACAGATTCAAATACACTATTCAACACGAAAACACCAGAGCAGTCATTGATTGCTGATAATTAATTCTCACCTAAGAGAATATTCTCGATCTCGGAATCCGAGAAGATACCACTTTACTTTCCATACTTTTTACATTCTCCGAACATGTTCTAACTTGATCGTCGAAGGCGGAACTCAATCCAACCGGATGAAAGGAATGGTATCCTTCCAACAAGTGTATTATTCCAATAGAGGGTTTGAAATTATTAGAAAGCTAATTCTTCAGTGAAGTCAAGTGATCGGATTGCCTAGGTGGAGGCCGCTTCCAATCTGTAATATTAATGTATAATTAATATTACAGCTTAATCTTGACTGAACCCTTCGGGTTGCACCCCAATTGAATAACCGATCCGAGACAATGAATCAATCCGAAGGATTAGATGAGTCATTATAGTATTACGAACAAAGACGTCGGATATTGAGCTTGAGCATCCAAACCGAGCGTCATAAGTCGAGTCGAATTTTGAATTCGACGAGATGAGAAATCAAGCAAGCGACAAGTACAAGCTAGGCTGTAGCCTCTCATTGGCCTAGCCATGCGAGTGCTAGGGTAGCCAAAGCTACCAACTGCATCGCAAGGCATGCCGCAAGCCGCAATCAAGCTAGTAGTTGGCGTGCCATGCGTGTTAGTGTGCTAGCATGCTAGGCCTTGCACCCAGCCACTCGCAGCATCGCAGCTGCTGAGCATCACCCAACACTCGTATAGCACAGCTCGAGAATCGCAAGAAGTGTGCTATTCGTGCGTGTACTGTGGCTGTGCATGCTTGGTAGCATAGCAGCACCAGCCACAAGTAGCAGCTGAACCTCACTAGCACACGCGATGCAGCAGCATTTCGTGCGTGGCTTGCTTGCTGCGCTCTTGCATATGCGGGCTGGCCTGCTAGCCCAGCCAAGGTGCTAGGCGCCAGCTAGTGGCAACTAAGGTAGGCTGGTAGCTAGCTGTGCGTGGCCAGCTCACGGTCAATGGAGGGGATCGGTTTACGGGGATTGATTAGGAAGCAAGGTGTTTTTGGTCCCCCCCTTTAGTGGTCCTCACCTACCCTTGCTCACCATTTGCCACCTGGCGCTTATTGATTCATTTGCATTTTAATTTTTTTTTGGATTAAAATACATTGAGCAAAAATGCAATTCTTCCACATTGATGGGAAATGGGAAATCAAGGCTCCCTTCCTTATAAATACCTATGTTTTGGGTTTGGGAAGGGACAATTGAGTTGAACTCAATAAGACATCTCATTATACGTGAGAAAACCTATAAGTTCGTAATACTCTAGTATTTCCTTGGTCTAGCCCCGACTAACCTTCGGGGTAGAGACCGCTCGAATCGGGTCGAGGGTGCGAGCCGTCGGAGGCTTACGCACTTGCGAAGCTAGAGCTTTCAAGTAAGAGTTTGTAAGTGAGCGAAGCACACGTCGAGGGTAAGACCGTCTTTTCTCTTTCTCTCTCTTTTGTTTTTGAATTATGTGATTGCATGTTTAATTACATTAATTAGTGTGCGGGTCTTGGGCAGGTTTCATTCCGCGTAGTGTCGGACACTACGAAACCCAACATCGGAGTCTCTGTTGTTTTGCAGGTACAAGCACCCGGAATCCTATCTTGGTGTTTTAACTCTCCCGAGGGACACAGAAAACCCCGAAACTAGGGGCTTATGAGCACAAAGAAACACAAGATGGCAATTGAATCTCAAGAGCACTCTCGTCTATTTAGGCGATGGAGTGCGGGTGGTCGAGGCATGTGATTGCCGATAATTCAAGGTGGGCACAAGTGGGTACAAACCACGAGTCCTTAGTGCATCAAGTTGGTTTGGAGGGGAGCTATTATGCAAGTAAGACACAATATCTATAAAGGTCTAACAACAAACAAGCATAAAAGCAAGGCAACACTTGGTAGAAGGCTTAAGATTTCATTCAATCATTCACCCTTTAAAGAGCTTTAATTTTATTACAAGGAGAATCCCTACTGAACACTATACTGACAGTAACATAATTTTGGGATATCAAGCCTAGAAAACATAAGGAAAACTCTAGGAAAGCATCTACAAGGCATCTAATACATCAAAGGGAGTTGAATTCTAACACACGGGCACCAAGGAAAGCCATGTTGGCGGCTTGGTGCTTGATTGGGCCTGCTAGCAAGCCCGCAAGGCAGCAACCCATCTAGCGAGCCACACACACAATGCGAGCTGCTAGCGCTGGGTGCTGCACTTGCCAGCGAGGCCCAGAACGCCTTGCTGGCTGCTGGCCTTGTTGGCGTGGCTTGCTCGCAAGGCTGCTCGGCCCAACTCACCTAGCTAATGCATCCGATGCTTGCTAGGCTTGCGGTAAAGCCTTGCCTTGCGGCAAGCAGCTCGGCTAGCCAAGCTAGCCTGCCTAGTCCTCGCATGGCTAGGCCATTGCGAGGCTAGGCCTTTTATACACATTGACTTGTTGTTTGACTAATTTCTTGTCTCGTCGAATGCTTAAATTGACTCGACGTTCTTCGCTCGGCTTCGACACTCTAAGCTCAGAAGTCCACATCTAAGTTCGTAAAATCTCTATTGACTTATTTAATCCATTAGATTAATTCGCCGCCTTTGTTCGGTTACACGATTGGGTGTGACCCAAAAGGTTTCGTCAAGAGCAAGCTGTAATATTAATTATACATTAATATTACTGATCGGAAGCGGCCTCTAGCTAGGCATTGTGATCACTTGATATCACTGAATAATTAGCTTTCTTAATTAATTCCGAGCCCTCTATCGAATAATACACTTGTTCGAAGGACATTATTCCTTTCAATCTCCCACTTGTCCTTCCAGAAATGTGTGCTCCATATGTATAGCCTTTTTCCTATTTCACTTAATGCCTCTTCATGAACTATAAGGTAAGATTCATCGTCATCCTTATTTCGTCCAGAAGTGTAACACGATTTTCGAGTTCCACTGTCAATAAGCAGATGATTTATAAAGTCTATCTGAGCACGACCATGCATTTTCACAGTCTCGCTCTTCGAGAGGCGTTGTAAACAACGAAGACATGTTCCCTACTGTTAATAGGGGGACATCCCCAGTCTTGCATTATTAGCTTCCCTTACTAAGACGCCCTAGCCGCCTGAGTATTGCCTTTATAATCCCCTTGTACGGAAGACGTTTAACAACATCAAAACGAACTAGTACTTAAATAAGAGAACTTACAATACTCATGGTTGAGGAAAGTGGTTCTGATAGCCATAATGAGCATTATACTCATAGGTCGATCCGGTATAGTTCCAAACATATACATGTGCAAATGATTTATGACAATATTGTCCTTGTAGCACAAGAAACAATGCTATAAATTATACTACACACTAATCTCGCGTGGTCATTAGTCGTGCAACTTTCAAATGACCTCGATTAGGGATTGTTTTGATTTGATATTCAATGTTCACTTAATAGATGTTTCTTTATCCAAGACATTGTCTTGATACTCTATCTTAAATATTCTCAAATCGAATGGACTCTTATTTAATTCTAAACCACAATTAAATAAAAATGGAATAATAATTTGCGAAAATTAAAATTACTCCATATATGAATGATTATCTTAGTGTTTTACATTAAGATCTCAAAAACTTAATTAAAACACATAAACACGGAAATTAAAGCCAATCTCCGACATACCTAATTCCCATTGCCTCAATGTGCTTGTTGTGTTTCACTTGAGGAAAAGGTTTAAGTGTGTGGATCGGCTACATTGTCGTCTGTTCCAATCTTGCAAATTCTTATTGGTCTTCCATTCCCTTATCATGTGAAATCGCCTCATGACATGTTTGACTTTCTGATGTTCCCTTGGCTGCCTGGCCTGAGCAATAACCCCTCTATTATTGAAATAGAGGTCTATTGGCCCCTTTATTAAGGGCACAACACCAAGTTCACCAACGACCTTATGAATCCAAACTGCCTCCTTAGTTGCTTCTGAAGTGGCTAAGTATTCGGCTTCAGTTATAGAATCTGCAGTCATGCTTTGCTTAGCACTCCTCTAACAGAACGCTCCTCCATTAAGACAAAACACGTATCCTGATTGCGACTTGAAGTCGTCTCTATCAGTTTGGAAGCTCGCGTCGGTATAACCTTCAACAACCAAGTCCTTACTTCCACCATAGACCTGAAATTTATCTTAGTTCCTTTTCAGGTACTTTAGGATATTCTTGGCCGCAGTCCAATGCGCCTCTCCTGGGTATGATTGGTATCGGCTCGTAGCACTCAAGGCGTATGACGCATCCAGCCTTGTATATATCATAGCATACATGATCGATCCAATAAGTGAAGCATATGGAATCTGATTCATTCTCTCTCGCTCATCAGGTGTCTTCAGACACTTTTTCTTGCTGAGAGTTATGCCATGAGACATGGGTAGGTGGCCTCTCTTGGCTTCGACCATATTGAATCGTGACAGTACCTTATCAATATAAGTACGTTGGCTTAATCCAATCATCCTCTTATATCTATCCTTATAGATTTTGATGCCCAATATATGCTATGTCTCTCCCAAATCCTTCATTAAAAAATACTTTCCATTCCAAGTCTTTACAGACTCAAGCATTGGAATGCTGTTTCTAATGAGCAATATGTCATCAACATATAAGACAAGGAATGCGATGTCACTCCCATTGACCTATAAACACAAGATTCATCTGGATTCTTGATAAAACCAAACTTACTGATGGCTTTTTCGAATCGCGGATTCCAACTCTTGCTGGCCTGGTTTAATCCATAAATGGATTTCTTAAGCTTGCATACCTTCCCAGCGTTGTTTGGATCTATAAAACCTTTGGGTTGTGTCATGTACACAGTTTCTTCTCAAATCCCATTAAGGAAGGCGGTTTTGACATCCATTTTCCATATTTCATAATCGTAATATGTAGCAATTGCTAGGATAATCCGGACGAACTTAAGCATGTCGACTGGCGAAAAGGTTTCATCATAATTAACTCCGTGAATTTTCTTGTGACCTTTTACCACCAGTCTAGTTTTATATACACATACATTTCCATCTTTGTCGGTTTTCAACTTGAAAATCCATTTGGTACTAATAGGTGTATAACCTTCGGCCAAATCAACCAAGTCCTATACTTGATTTTCAAACATGGAGTCCATCTTGGATTTCATGGCTTCTAGCCATTTAGCACAGTCGAGGCTCTGATAACTTGTTATTTGGTATAATTTTAGGGAAGTTTTGAACCTTGTTTTTGTTATTATTCGGCATCAAAGTTCATTATTTATCCTATTTTTATGCAAATTTTGTACCATCCATGCTTCACGGGTTGTTTGTGTTTTTGATGTAATGTAGCTATTTTTAGCACTATGGATGTGAGAAATCATGAGTGAGAAAGAAGAAGGGCAATCTTGGTTGATAGAGCCATGGAGGAAGAAGGATGAGTGCCTTAGAGAGAAATGAAAAGCTTTTGGAGAGCCTTGAAGGGTTATTTGCATAAGTTTTAACTTCAAATGACCATAACTTTTGATCTACTCAACCTTTTAAAATGATTCAAAATGGAGATTAAAGTTCGTCTTATGAGCTTTTCAACAACTGGTAATAAGTTTAGTTCTGGAAAGAAACAAAGAAGCTATAGCCTCTCAAAGTTAAGCTGTCTATGTAGGGAATTCTGCACGGGCGTGCAACAAAATGGCACGCATGTGCAAGGCTGCACGTCCGTGCAGACCTGCTCGATTCTTAGCAGTACCTACTACCCACTTTTTCACCCTTCTGCACGTCCGTGACAAACTTGGCACATCTGTGCAGAGCCTTGCACGTCCATGCCAAATTTGGCACGTTTGTGTAAGCCTGTTTCCTAGCTCTTTTCTTGTTTTCTCCGTCCTTTTTGTTTGGAGGGTAATATATACCCCCTTGGATCCCCTTGTAGGATTATCCAAGTTTTTAGAGCTTTTCTCTTAGTTTGTAATCTTATAACATTAAAGCTCTCAAATCATTAGTTAGATTTTACGTTTTAGCTTGGAAAACTCAATTTCAATCATTGTAGAAGACAAGATTCCACCATTGTTGTTCAAGTTTGAAGCCTCTAGTAACATTCTCTTTTCTTACTCTTCTATCTCCCCTTATCTAAGTTGTTAATTACTTGTTTAATTCTTCTATTCTTAGATTGTTAATTAGCTTAATTCTTAGTTTGATCTTGCTGATGAATTGTTTGAAATCCTTAATTTCTTTAATTTTCATGGATTGTGAGTAGTGGGTAAAACCCTCAATGTAGTCACAAAAAACTTGTTACATGTGCTAATTTAGTTGTTGTGGGGTGTTAATTAGTTGAGCTTCAGTGGTTTTATTGTTTAGTTCTTGTATATGGCCATTGCTAGAACTATTTATCTAAGTTTTCTCAACGAAGGATCGAGAGATGAATTTGAGTTAGCTCCCTTATGCTTAATTAACTTGAAATGTCATGAGAATAGGAATTTTCACTCAAGGGAATGTTTATGTCATCGTAATTATGCTTTAATACTTGCTTTATGCTTTGTAACCACGAGAGTAGGTTGTATTCAGGATTCAAGTAATCCCTCAAGCTTGAGAGAGTAGTTGGGTGCCTTAGATGACTTCCCTAATTTACCTTGATTGATGCATGTTAATTGTGATTTGTGATAGAGTTGAGTGGTGTAATCCGAGCCCTAGATTCCTCTAAATATTGTTAGTCTCCTCTTAGCTTTTAGTTGAATTTAACTACTAGAAGTTACTTAAAACCAAACCAATTTCGACTTCATTTAGCTTATTTGAACGGTAGTATTTCGGTTGTTAATTCAACCCTCTCTTGGGTTCGACCCTTTCCTACGCTTGCTATTAGTTAGTGAGACCAAGATAGGATTTATATTTAGTAGGCTCGACGATGGCCTATCAGGCTCGTCATAGCTTGTTTATATGTCACTGGCTCATCTTTATACATGACTAGGATGTCTTGATTTTCGGTTAAAACGACACCGAGGTATCTGTTTGGTTGAGATCTTTGCCTTTACGACCTACGCAGGGTAATAGATTGAGCATCTACATTGCCGGTTTCACTTAGAACATTGCCGGTTTGACTCTGACTATTATGAACAGCTACTTCCAAAGCACTTTCATTGTCGGTTTTGTCAGCTTGACTTTGTTGCTTATCTACTTGAACTTCATTAAGTTCGATCCCACTTGTCATTTTGGGAAGATGCTCCTTTTTCAAAAAGACACCATCTCGAGCAACAAATACATTGTTCTCAGATTGGTTGTAGAAGTAATACCCCTTTGTTTCTTTTGGATACCCCACAAAGAAACATTTGTCAGATTTTGGTGCAAGCTTATCGGACATAAGTCTTTTGACATATGCTTAGCAACCCCAAATCTTAAGAAAAGACAATCGTGGAGGTTTATTCGTCCATAATTCATATGGAGTCTTTTCGACAGCTTTAGACGGAGTGCAGTTCAGTTTTAGTACCGCAATTTGAAGTGCGTGTCCCCAAAAAGAGATTGGAAGATCGGTAAGACCCATCATGGATCGAACCATGTCTAACAAAGTTTGATTTCTCTTCTCAGACACTCCGTTCCATTGTGGAGTTCCGGGAGGTGTTAATTTTGAGAGAATACCATGTTTTTTCAGATGGTCGTCGAATTCTTAGCTCAAATACTCGCCACCTCGATCCGATCGAAGGACTTTGATTTTCTTGTCAAGCTGATTTTCCACTTCAATTTGAAATTCTTTGAATTTTTCATAAGATTCAGATTTGTGCGACATTAGGTAGATATAGGTATATCTACTATAGTTGTTCATTGCAGTTGTGCTCACCGGTCAACATACATCCGTGTGTATGAGTCCCAATAAGTCACTAGCCCTTTCTCCTAACTAGGAGAAAGGTTGTTTTATCATCTTGCCAAGTAGATATCCTTCGCAGTTTTCAAATGACTCTAAATCAAAGGAATCAAGAATCCCTTCATGAAGAAGTTTCTTGATGCGTTTGATGTTTATATGGCCTAGATGGAAATGCCACATGTAGGTTTGATTCGACTCACTAGTCTTAACCCTTTTGGCGGTATCATTAACGTTATAAACTTGTTTTTCTAATGAAAGAACATAAAGACCATTTTCTGAATATGCTGTACCATATAAAACATTATCAAAATAAAATGAACAACTATTGTCCTTTATCAGAAATTCAAAACCCTTGGCATTCAATGCCAAAATTGAAATAATGTTTTTGGTAATGTTTAGAGCATGATAACATTCATCAAGTTCTAAAACTAGCCCGGAGGGAAAAGACAAACTGAGTGTCCCTATCGATACATCTGCAATCCTTGCTCCATTGCCTACCTGAAGTTCCACTATCCCTTCACTGGGATTCTACTTTTCCTTAGTTCATGAGCATTAGAACAAAGGTGTGATCCACATCCGGTATCTAATACCCCTGAAGTTTTTCTAGTAAAGTTAAGGTCTATAACAAATATACTTGATCTAGAAGCAACGGTGCCATTCTTCTTATCTTCGTTGAGCTTGAGGCAATCCCGTTTCAAATGCCCCTTCTTCTTGTAGTAGAAGCATTCAAAGTCGGATTGAGGAATGGCTACCTTCTTTTTCTTGTCACCTTTGGTAGCTTTTGGCTTAGATGGAAAAGTCTTCTTACCCTTCCCCTTTAGCCCTTCTTCTTGCTTGATCTCTTAAATGGCTTTCCCTTCTTGACCATAAGCATGTCATGCTTTCCCTCATCTTTGAGCATTTTCTCGGCTTGCTTCAACATCCCGAGAAGCTCCGTGAGGGTTTTCTCCATGCTGTGCATGTTATAGTTCATCTTGAACTGATCATAACCTTTGTGCAACGAGTGGAGAATGATGTCAATTTCCATCTCGTTCGTGTATCCCACATCAATCCTCTCCATGTTCTCGAATAATGCAATCATTTTGAGCACATGAGGACTGACGGGCTCTCTTTTCTTAAGCTTGCTCTATAGGATTTTTCGATGGGTCTTGAACCCCTTAGTTCGTGCCTGCTATTTGAACATATTCTGATTTTCAGATATGATCTCAAAATTCGTCTCCTTCTCAAAGCAAGTCTTTTGGAGATCCAAAGACATTGTGTCTAACATGATGCATTTAACATCCCGATTGGTAACATACCATCGGTTTAAGGAAGCCTATGTGAACTCCTCATTTAGAGTGTTAGGCATTTCATCGTCAAGGACGTATTCCTTTTGCTCTTGTATGACAACTATTCGCAAGTTTCTTTGCCAATCAAGGAAGTTTGGCCCACTCAATATCTCCTTATCGAGAATTGAGCGTAGTGAAAAGTGGTTGTTGTTGGTGTTAGTTGCAGACATGTTGCTACAAATGGAAGAATTTGCAATGAAATAACCATTCATAAAACCAATAAGTTTGAAATTAGTATACCTTACTTCCCTAGGAAAGTAGTAATGCCTTTCTTTGGCATAGCCCATTACTATTCTCATTAGTTCGGTAAGTGTCATTTTGGAATGACAAATTTTAACTCAATTTTATAGGGACTTAGGGTTTCTATTGGTTGATTTTGTGTACTAAATTAATCATTCAACATTCAAAATCCTAAACATGCATCTAATATCGTAATTATGTATAAGCAATAAAATATATAAGAGATAATTAAAGATGCATTGGAAAACTAGCATGACCCTTACTTAGAAACTTGAAGTATCCAATCTTGAAGGCCATCATCACATCTTCTTGGCTTCCTCTTCTTAGAAACGCCGTCTTGAGACTATCACCATCAATTATGCAATTACTAGTAACTAGGACTAATCTAAATAATTTAAGTACAAATATAACTAAATGCACACAATCCTTATTTAGATTTACAAAAATACAAAACGGAACGCAATCCGTATTTACTATCCTTGTCGAGCCATACTAGTTGCCTTTTTTAAATAACCTGCATAGGAACATTTATAATATTCCATTCACCCATTCACTTCTAAAGTTAATGGCCATGCATTTTTACAAATAATTCAAGCAACAATACAAAGCATTGTATCATACAAGCGCGTACTAGTTACTAACTTTGGTGGTTAATCCGATTAACACGCATAATTATAACTAGTCAAGTGTTTATCCAATTATGTGAACTAACACTATAATAAAAAGCACAATAAAGGCTTAATTAAGCTCAAAACCGATTAATGATGCTCCCACTAAATTCCACATCCAACTCAATTAAAATTAATCCAATTAAAATTAATTAAGCGGATCAAACCAAATTTTGTCAAAAATTTGCAAGTACATGAAAAACCGAGGCCTGACCTTGTTTTAAACCAAAACTAGAAAATCGCAAGCCCTAAACCAAGGCCAAGTGCCTAGAATCCAAGCCAAAGGGCTATGGTTTTTAGGCACCCTAGCCAAACTCGTGTGCGGCTGCTGGCACACACAGTTAGCAGCGCACTGAGGCACTTGTTGGCACTAGCAGCCTGGCAGCATGCTTTGCATGTGTACACACTACTGGCGCTGGTAGTGTGCTACTGTGCCTGCTAGTGCTCGCATTGAGCGCTGCCTAGCAGCCCTGGCCTTTGCGGGCTAGGTGCTGCCTGTCAGTGATTGCGAGCTGCTGCTTGTCGCACCATTCCCACGCGTCTGACCACATCTACTAGCACACATGCACACACTTACACACCTGGCTCGACAGCAACACGAGAGTTGCGCAAGCAGCCTTGCTAGCTGAGCCCTGGTGCTCAAAGCTTCGTGCTTCGATTTTACTTGGTGTGCTTCGGGATTTTATTCCAATTTTTTGTGTGACTCTAAAGTAATTCTAAATTGGATTTTAGAACTAATATTTGAGCAATTTTGAAATTAAAACAAGTCCGTCTTAATTCATTTCATGTTTAATGCACAAACCAAGCTATATCCAAGAACCATTCTTTAATAATTTTGGCTCAACTTGATGCAATAAAAATTCAGGGCTTGTCTCATAATTAATTTAACCAAAATAAAATTAATAATGAGATTTGACAAATTTAGTTGAATAAATAATCAATCATCCAATGAAATAATTTATCTAACACTTACTCATGCATATTGAATATTACAACCTTCCAATATGGAGAATAATATTTCAAGCACAAGTATGAATATTCATGATTTTAATCAACTTCCAAAATGATTAAAACTCAAAATTTGTTCACTTTGAATTTGAGCAAGTTAAGATTCAACCATTTAAACCTTTAAAGATTGAATCTTTAACTATTTTAAGGGTTTCAAAAATAATTTTCAACGCAAACTTTCACATTACAAGAAATTTATTTGCAAAAATGAGAAATTCCAAATTTATGTGAAATTAAGAGCTATCCAAATTAAGCAACCAATTTATACTTTAAACATGCTCAATTAGGAGGAAATTGCTGAAGATTAATGGTATTATCAAATACATAATCCAACAATTGTATGTCATAATTAATCAAGGTTTAAAGATTTAAAAATTTTCGTTCCAAACGAAGAACTACTTTCTAGGCAGATTTTGGCTTCTAGAAGGCCATTTTTAACCACTATTTGGATAATGTATGACTTAGAACATCGATTCCGCCAAAAGAACTCTATTTTTTGGGTCAAAATCTGGGTTCGTAGTAAAAAATTAGCAATAATACGATTTTTATCAAATTAAAACGAGGTCCTAATCTAATTAGGTTGCTAACCAAGAAATTTAAATCCATTTTAAATTACCTTAATTAATATTTAGTTGTAAAGATTAAATGTAAGAGGCTCTTATACCGTTGTTGGATTTTGCGGTGTCCGACACCGCGCGGAAAGAAAACCGGCAAAAGGATCGCATGCATAATAATTACAACTAAACAAATTAACATACAATCATTGAAAACATAAACACATAAAGGGAACAAAGAGAAAGTATGGATAAGACTTGCTCACCCTTGACACGTGCTTTCATGAACCCCGAGCACGAACACGGAAAGTCTTAGACCCGCAAGTGCAAGCCCTCCTCCGTCTCACACCCCCGCGCCCGAACCGGCCCCTACCTCGTAGCTTAGACGAGGCTAGACCAAATAAACTAGAGTATTACAAACTTAAAGCTAAGGCTTTTTCACTTTTTGGGAGATACCTTATTGAGTTCAACTCAAGTGAATAATCCCATTACTCATGGTGGGTATTTATAGGGAATTACTCCCAAAAACTTCAATCAACTTTCCATGTGGGAGAGTTGTTGAAATGAGAAAGTGAATAATTTATTTAATTCTATATTAAATTAAAATCATAAATCAATTACCAAACAAAAAGTGGCAAGAGGAGAAGGAGGGTAGGTGAGGACCACAAAAGGGAGGACCACACCTCCCTTGCTCCCCAAGACAAAGCTTTCCACTAACCGGCACCAATATGAACCGGCCAGTTGCGCCCAGCCTTGGGCACCAAGGCGCGCCTTGCTGGCGGCTTGGTGCTCGGCTGGGCATGCCAGCAAGCCCACAAGGCAACAGCCTAGCCAATGAGCCTCGCACGCAATACGGGCTTTTAGCGCTCGACGCTGCACTTGCCATCAAGGCCCAGCACGCCTTGTTGGCTACTGGCGTGACATTCCTGCAAGGCTGCTCGGCCTACCTTGCCCAGCCAATGCATGCGATGCATGTTGGGCTAGCGGCCAAGCCTAGCCTTGCGGCGAGCAGCCCGCCTAGCCCTCACCTGGTTAGGCCATTGCGAGGCTAGTACTTTTATGCGCATTGACTTGATGTTTGACTGATTTCTCGTCTCGTTGATTGCATAAACTGAATCGACGTTCGACGCTCTAAGCTCGGAATCCGACGTCTAAGTTTATAAAATCTCTATCAACTTATTTAATCCTTCGGATTAATTCGTCGCCATTATTTGGTTACACGATTGGGTGTGACCCGAAGGGTTCAGTCAAAAGCAAGCTATAATATTAATTATACATTAATATTACTAATCAGAAGCGGCCTCCAGCTAGGCATTGCGATCACTTGACCTCACTGAATAATAAGTCACTAGCCCTTTCTCCCAAGTTGGAGAATGGTTGCTTTATCATCTTGCCTAGTAAGCATCCTTCGCAGTTTACAAACGACTGTAAGTCTAATGAATCAAGAATCCCTTCATGAAAAAGTTTCTTGTTGCGTTTGATGTTAATGTGGCCAAGACGACAATGCCATAAGTAAGTTTGATTTGACTCAATGGTCTTAGCTCTTTTAGTGGTATCATTAACATTAAAAACCTATTTGTCTAGAGAAATCACATAAAGACCATTTTCTAAATGTGCCGTACCATATAAAACATTATCGAGATAAAATAAACAACTATTGTCTTTTATCTGAAATTCAAATCCCTTGGCGTCCAACGCCGAAATTAAAATAATGTTTTTGGTAATGTTTGGAACATGATAACAGTGCTCATGTTTTAAAACAAGCCTAGAGGGCAAAAACAAACTAAGTGTTCCAACGGATACGGCCGCAATCCTTGCTCCATTGCAGATCCGGAGTTCCACTTCTCCCTTCACTAGCCTTCTACTTTTCCTTAGTCCTTGAGCATTGGAACAAAGGTGTGAGCCACATCCGGTATCTAATACCCATGAAGCTTTGCTAGTAAAGTTAAGGTCTATAACATATATACTTGATCCAGAAGCAACGGTGTCGTTCTTCTTATCCTCCTTGAATTTGAGGCAATCCCATTTCTAATGTCCCTTCTTCTTGTGGTAGAAACATTCGGAATCGGATTGAGAAGAGGCTACCTTCTTATCCTTATTGCCCTTGGTAGCTCTTGACTTAGGCGAAAAGGTCTTCTTACCCTTCCCCTTATACCTTTTCTTCTTTCCCGAGCGCTTGAACGACTTGCCCTTCTTGACCTTAAGCATATCATGATTCCCCTCATCCTTGAGCGTTTGCTCGGCTTGCTTCAACATTCCATGAAGCTTGGTGAGGGTTTTCTCCATGCTGTGCATATTATAGTTCATCTTGAACTGATCATAGCCTTTATGCAGCGAGTGGAGAATAATGTCAATTTCCATCTCGGTTGAGTACCCAGCGTCTAGCCTTTCCATGTTCTCAAATAATCCAATCATTTTAAGTACATGTGGGCTGACCAGCTCACCTTTCTTGAGCTTGCTCTCAAGGATCTTCCTATGGATCTCAAACCGCTCAGTTCGGGCCTGCTCTTGGAACATGTTCTAAAGTTCAGAAATGATCTCAAAAGCCGCCTCCTTTCCAAAGAAGGTCTTTTGGAGAATCGGAGACATTGTGGCCAACATGATTCATTTGACATCCCGATTAGCAGCGTGCCATTGGTTTAGGGCAGCCTGAGTGACCTTCTCATCAGAAGCATCTGGCATTTCCTCATCAAGGACATATTCCTTTTGCTCTTGCATGAGAACTATACACAAGTTCCTTTGCCAATCAAGGAAGTTTGTGAAAGGAAAGGTGTCCTTCCAACAAGTGTATTATTCTGATAGAAGGTTCAGAATTATTAGGAAGCATTCTTCAGTGAGATCAAGTGATCGGAATGCCTGGGTGGAGGCCGCTTCCGATCTGTAATATTAGTGAACTATTAATATTACAACTTTGTCTAGACTGAACCCTTCGGGTCGAACCTAAACGAACTACCGATCCAAACCGACGAATCAATCCGAAGGATTTGATGAGTCACTAGAGTATTACAAACACAGATGTCAGATATCGAGCCTAGGGCGTCGAGACCAAGGTCGTAAAATCAACAAGCAATAAGTTCGAGCAAAGCCGTAGCATCACATTGGCTTAGCCATGTAGTTGCTAGGCTAGCTCGAGGTAGCACAACACCATCGCAGCACCATGGGTGTGCATGTGTGCGTGCTTTGCTAACATAGCACCATTGCAGCACCATCATGTGTGCGTGCCTTCGATAGCACAACACCATCGCATCACCATGGGTGTGCCTGTGTGCGTGCTTCTCTAGCACAACACCATCGCAGCACCATGGGTGTGCGTGTGTGCGTGCTTCTCTAGCACAACACCATCGCAAAACCATGGCTGTGAGTGTGTGCGTGCCTTTGCATGGCACGGAACCAACGCAGCATGCGATCTTGGGTGTGTGCGTGCATCGCTAGCACTAGACACACAACATGCCTTGCATTGCTAGGCGCTTGCGCGTGTGTGTGCCTTTGCATGGCAGCACCAAGCAACACCAGTGAGCTGAGGCCTCGCCCAGCACTAGCAGCCCAGCGCCCAGCATTGCTATGCACCCAACAGCATGTGTGGCTCGCTAGCAACACGCATGTGCTGAGGCATGCTGGCAGGGGCAGGCTGCCAGCCCAGCCTTGTATTTGTTGCCGGTTTAGGAGGAGTTGGGACCAAAGCTTGGAGCAAAGCCTTGGGGAGCAAGGCAATGGCCCTCCCCATGGTTATGGTCCTCACCTAACCTCTCCTCTCCTTATGCCACTTGTTGATTGTTGATTACATTATTTTATAATTTATTTTTGATTAAAATAAATTAGTAGAAAATGCACACTATCCCACATTGATCATGAATGGGGATGCAAGTTGCCATTCTCTATAAATACCCCAGGATTGGGCATTTAGAGAACAACTTGAGTTGAACTCCAAAAGGCATCTCTTATTATTGAGAAAACCTTTAAGTTCGTAAAACTCTAGTTTTATACTTGGTCAATTCTCAACTAACCCTCGAGACGAAGATCATTTGGGTCGGGTCGTGGGTACGAGCCGTTGGAGGCCGTCACGCTTGTGAGGTTTTAAGCTTCGAAGTAAGAGCTCGGTTTACGAGCGAAGCACGCTTCAAGGGTATTACTTCTTTATCCCTTCTCTTAATTATTGTTTAATTGTTTATGCATGCTTTATTGCTTTAATTATTGGGGCGGGTCTTGGGCGGGTTTATCTTCCGCGTAGCGTTGGATGCTACGAAACCCAACAGCGGTATCGGAGTCACGCTCTTTTTAATTATTGCAATTTGTAATTAATTAAGGTGATTTAAAATGGATTTAAATTTCTGGTTGTGTTTTCTAATTGTATTAGAAACTCGTTTTAATTAATTTTAAAACTCGTATTTTTTTAATTTTGGCTGTCGAACCCAGATTTCGACTCAAAAGTAGTGATTTTTGGGTGGAATCGATGTTCTAAATCGTTTCTGACCCCATTAGGATTGTCCAGAAGCCAAAATCCTCCCAGAAATATGTTTTTCGAGGGGTTTTTTCGTTTTTGACGAAATTTTTTTAAATCTTTATGCCTTGATTAATTTATGCATTTCAAGAGTAGATTAAATGCATTGTTGCATCCCTAATCTACAACAATTTTAAACCCTTTTAAGCATGGTTATGAAGTCACAGTGTGTGCTTAAGTTGGTATGTTCAATTACTTACATAAACTTGTTATTTCACAATCATGCAAATCAATTGTATTAAATTGTGAATGTGAAATTTTAAAGTTCCTAATATATTAAAGATCCAATCTTTAAGTGTTTAAATGGTTGGAACATTGATTCTAAATTCCATGGTTGAACTAATTTTGGATTTAATCATTATTGTGTTGATTAAAGTCCTTAAACTTCAAGTACTTGTGATTAAATCTTTATTAATCTTCATATTGGAAGATGTAATTTTGTTATTTTACACAAGTTAAAAGTTGGAAAATTTTCATTGGATGATTGGTTTTATTTTCCAACTCCCTATTTCGTCAAAACTCATCATTAATTTACATTTGGGTTAAATTAATTATGGGTGTAGCCCTTCAATTTTAAGCATCAAGAAAGACCTAAATTATTTCAAAAGGTAATTTTGGATGATTTAGGCTTGTGCACCATTAAAATTGAATATAATTAAGTTGGACTTATTTTAATTTCATTTTTGCCTTAAGTTAATTCTAAAATAAATTTAGGATTAATTTTACGTCACACGTAAATCGGGATTAAATTCCCGAGAAACGACACGCAAATCGAGGTAAAAACACCCAAGTGTCACCAAGGCCAGTCGGGCTGCCTAGCAGCCCACATGTGGCTGCCTTAGGTGCGCACAAGGGTGCTTACGCCTTGAGGTCCTGTTGTGCTGTGTGGCATGGCTGTTGCGTGCTGCCTAGTGCTAGGTGCGTGACTAGGCTGCTGGAGTTGCTTGGGCAAGCTGCTGGGTAGCATGGCAGTAAGCCCCAGCCAGCCTGCCAGGCGCTTGCTGGCAAGCTAGCACGTGCAGCATGCTATGCTGGGCGAGGATGCTAGCACCCAGCACAGCAGGCGCAACACATGGGCTTCCTAGCAGCCATGGTGCGCAACCCTCGTGTTTTGAGGGTGGGCTATTTTGCTTAAATTTTAGGCTATCGTTATTTGCAAAATTTTGCCGTTTTTTGCAAAATTTTGCCCTTTTATATTTATTTTTTTATTTTAACGAGGTTAGACCTCGATTTTTCCGGCTCTTGCAAAATTCTAATTTTGACAAAATATGGGTTAACCGGCTTAATTAATTGGATTAATTAAGTTGGATGCAGAATTTAGTGGGAGCTTGAGTAATTTCGTGGACAAATTTCACCTTAAAACATAATATGTTAAACAACTTTGACTAGTTTTAATTAGGCATATTAATTGGATTAATCACCTAAATTAGTTACTAGTTTTCGCGTGTTGTGCATTATTACTTGTTTTTCGTCAAAAAATGCATGGGCCATTCACATATATTGAATGGATGAATGGAAAATATATTGTTTCACAGGTTTCGTGAAAATGGCAACTAGTGGGGCCCGATTAGGATAGAAAATACGAACTGCGTTCCGTTACGTATTTATGTAAATCTAAATACGGTCTGCGTACCGTTAAGTATTTTTGTACCTTAATATTTAGATTAATCCTAGTCGTAGTAGCTAGTAATTTTATTTTGGCGAAGCTGTCTCAAGACGGCGTTTCGATGAAGACGTGCTAAGATGAAGACCCTTGAAGATATGAAGATTTCTAGGGGTCATGCTAGTTTCCAAATGCATCTATTTTATGCTTTATATATATTATTGTGCTTATATATATATATATATATATATATATATATATATATATATATATATATATATATATATATATATATATATATATATATTTGAATGTTAGATGCATGCCTAGGATTTCAAAATGTTTAGATGATTAGTTAAGTTCACTTAAATCAACCAACATAGAAACCCTAGGTCCCTAAAATATTGAGCTAAAATTTGCCATTCTAAGAACAACACTTACCAAACTAATGCACGTACATGATGGGCTTGGTTAAGCTCAACCTCCCTAGGAACGTAAGGTATAATAGGTGTACGAGTTGATCTTGGTTAAGCTCAACGATATCAGTAAGGAGTCCTTAGATGTCGTGGCAAAAGAGATAAAATGTCAAGGAAGCATTAGATTCGACGTTTTATCAAACCGAGAGTAGCTTAGAGCTATTAGCAATTGGATTGCTTACCCTAAAATATTAAGTGTTAAGACAAGCCAAAGCATGCTCAATCACTTTTTGATTTTTGGGATCTTGGAATCATTTTATTCTCGCCTAAAAGGGACAAATTATTAATGTGTGGATAAAATGCTCAATAACATTGAAAATTTGCATGAACGGTTTTAAATTTCAAACTTATTGATTATATGAATGGTTTTTCATTTCAAATTCTTTCAATTGTAGAAGCATGTCTGCAAGTAACTCAAACAACAATTCTATGTGCCTAAAACTCCCCGACAAGTTGGCCTTTTGCCTTAACTTGGTCAACTTCAAGGAGTGGGAGGAGGAACTCAGGAAAACTCTTCGGAATTGTTCCTTGGAGTACACTCTTTACACTCCCATTCCAAGCTTCTTATTTAAGGGGATCATGATCGATGAGGCTCATGAAGAATGGTGTTCCAACTGCAAGAAAGTCTCACGACTTATGGCTGATTCCATCTCGGAAGATTGGAAGGAAAATCTCTCCTTCTGTTTTCCAAACATGTTCCTCAAAGGACTTGAGGACGTTGTTAATATAAGAGTCACCAAGAGTGACAATGGAAACTATGATGGACTCGTGTTTGACTTGACTAGGTCACTCTCGTACATGAAGATAAAGCCACCGGAAAAGGGTTGTCTTGCAAAGGAAAGGTACCGGCTTTGGTCAAGGGTATGTAATACCAAATTGAGACCCGGTATGCCCATTCGACCTCATGTGCTTAGAGTGACTAGACTCTTCAAGCACATGGAACTTCTCGGAATTCCATTAGAGGATTAGATGGCGGGTCACATCTTGCTTGCTTCTCTCCCACTTGAGCTATGATGCTCTCTGGGAACATATAGCTGCGGAAGAGGAGACTCACTCTTTAAGAGTTGTGGTAGAGCGGCTTCTCCGAACCACCTCTCATGGCGCAAGCAACATAGCCTTGAAGAAGAAGGTCAAAGCGAAGATGCGATGCTTCTATTGTGGTGGACAAGGCCACTACAAGATGGATTGCAAGCTCTCTCGGAAGGAGGAGGAGAGGAATGTTTCATCTACCTCAGGTATCTTCCTTAACACTTGTGTTTAAAGCTATTCATAAGTATTGTCCTTACCAAATATGACTCACTTTACGTTGCCTTTTTTCAGGAACCAAGTGAGATGACTTCACAAGTGGATGTGCGACTGCAAGCGGACGACGAAGATGGTCTTTTTGTCGTGCTTGTAGGCACAATTATTTTGTCTATAACTTGTAATTAAACTAATCATAGTTTCATCATGCTTTTGAACATACTATGATCTATGGTGTTGGACACCAAGTTATCTTGATCGTAAGACTTTGAAAATAGTTGTTTCAAAATGTCTTGTTTATATATGTTCAATGGAAATTGCATGTTTTACATATGATTAGACAAATGTTGATACCACTGACAAAACTAAGACAATTCATAATAGATATGGTTATGTCTACCTTATGTCGAATAAATATAAATCCTTTGAGAAATTCAAAGAATTTTAGAGTGAAGTTGAGAATCAACTTGGCAAGAAGATTAAAGCACTTCGATCAGATCGAGGTGGCGAATATTTGAGCCATGAATTCGACGATCACTTGAAAGAAAATGGTATTCTTTCAGAGCTGACACCTCCAAGAACTCCTCAATGGAACGGAGTATCCGAAAGGAGAAATCGAACCTTGTTAGACATGGTTCGATCAATGATGGGTCTTAGTGAACTTTCTATCACTTTCTGGGGACATGTGCTACTAACTGTGGCACTAACATTGAACCGTGCTCCGTCAAAAGCTGTCGAAAAGACTCCATATGAATTATGGACTAAGAAACCTCCAAGGTTGTCTTTTCTTAAGATTTGGGGTTGTGAAGCATATGTCAAGCGATTAATTTTTGACAAGCTTCACCCGAAATTAGTCAAGTGTTTCTTTGTGGGCTACCCCAAAGAAACCAAGGGGTATTACTTCTACAATAAATCCGAGAACAAAGTATTTGTTGCTCGTGATGGTGTCTTTTTGAGAAGGAACACCTTTCCAATATGACAAGTGGGAGGAAAATCGAACTCGACGAAGTTCAAGAGGACGAGCAATAATGTCAACCTGATAAAACTGACAATCAAAATGCTTTAGAAGCTGTTGATAAGATTGGTCATAATCAAACAGACAATGTAAATGCTCAACCTATTACCCTTCGTAGGTCGCAACGGCCAAGATCTCAACCAGACAAATACCTTAGTATTGTCTTAACCAAAGATCGGGACATCCTAGTCGTGGATGGAGATGAGCCAGTGACATACAAACAAGCTATGACTCTGCTAAATGGCAAGAGGACATGAAATCTGAGATGGACTCCATGTCTAAAAATCAAGTCTAGGACTTGTTAAATTTGCCCGAAGGTTACACACCCATCGGTTGCAAATGGATTTTCAAATTGAAAACAGACAAAGATGGAAATGTATCAATATACAAAGCTAGACTAGTGGAAAAAGGTTACAGGAAAATCCACGGGATTGATTATGATGAAACCTTTTCGCCAGTCGCAATGCTTAAGTCCGTCCGGATCATCCTAGCGATTGCTGCATATTACGATTACGAAATATGGCAAAAGGATGTCAAAACCGCCTTTCGTAATGGGATTTTGGAAGAAATAGTGTATATGACACAGTCGGAAGGTTTTGTTGATCTAAGAAACGCTGGAAAGGTATGCAAGCTTAAGAAGTCCATTTATTGACTGAAGCAGGCAAGCAGAACTTGGATCTGCGATTTGATGAAGTCATCAGTAAGTTTGGTTTTATCAAGAATCCAGATGAGTCTTGTGCTTACAAGAAGGTCAGTGGGAGTGACATCGAATTCCTAGTCCTATATGTCGATGACATATTACTCATTGGAGACAACACAAATTTATTAGAGTATGTAAAGGGCTGGCTGGAAAGTGCTTTTCAATGAAGGACTTAGGAAAGGCACAATACATATTAGGCATCAAGATCTATCGGGATAGATCTAAGAGGATGATTGGATTGAGCTAGAGTACTTACATTGATAAAGTACTGGCACGATTCAGCATGGAGAATGCCAAGAGAGGGAATCTACCCATGTCCCATGGCGTAACTCTCAGCAAGAAATAGTGTCCACAGACACCTGTTGAGCAGGAGAGAATGAATCATATTCCATATGCTTCGCTAAATGGATCGATCATGTATGCCATGATATGTACCAGGCCTGATGTATCGCATACCTTAAGTGCTACGAGTCGATACCAATTAGACCTAGGAGAGGCGCATTGGACTGCTACTAAGAATATCCTAAAGTACCTGAAAAGGAACAAGGATAAATTCCTGGTCTATGGTGGCCATAAAGATATGGTTGTTGAAGGTTACACCGATGCTAGCTTCCAGACTGACAGAAACGACTCACGCGGAAGGAAACCCGACCAAATTCCGCACACAAATTAAAAGTAACTAAGCATGTATTAAAATCATAATCACATGATTAACAAGAAGAGAGAGAAAGAATCATTAGCCTTGAAGCGTGCTTTTCTCTCACTTAGAGCTCAGACTTTAAAGCGTAGAGTCACGCAAATACACGAACCTCTGACGGCTAACACCTTCGCTCCCTGAAATGAGTCGGCCCTTACCCCGAAGCTTAGTCGGGGCTAGCCCAAAATTAACTTAGAGTATTAGAACAAAGGTTTTTTCTTCTTGGAGATCCCTTAAAGTTCACCAACTCAAGTGCTCATTCCCAATGCCAAATGATTGGTATTTATAGGGAAAGGAGCCCTTGAAATCCCATCTCCCATCAATGTGGGAGAGTTGGAAAAAATGCAAAATGGAATTTAATTTATTTCTAAATTAAATCAAATATCCAAATGAATCACCAAACAACAAGTGGCATGAGGAGAGCAAGTGATTAGGTGAGGACCACATGGGAGGACCACACCTCCCTTGCTCCCCAAGCCATCCTCACATAACACAACCGAGCAAATAGGAGCACGCTAGCTGGCGACCTACCTTGGCAATCTAGGTAGCCTCGCTGACGCCTGCCAGCCAACCCACACACACGCACGCAGAGCCAGTTAGCCATGCACGCAATGCGGGCTACTGCTGCTGCTATGTTGCTTGTACTAGCTGCGCCCAGTTAGCTGCTGCGATCATGCACAAGGCTCAGTGAGCATTTGCTTGCCGCTGGCCTTGCGATGATGCAGGGCTGGCTACTAGCTTGCCTAGCAAGTGCGACCAGCCATGCTGGCCTTGCGATGTCCGCAAGCCATGCTCGACCATGCTAAGCATGCTGAGCTTGCAGTTGAGCATTGCCTTATGGAAATGGCCTTGGCTAGCCATGCTAGCCATCTTGCCCTAGCAATGACTTGTCGTTTGGTTGATTTTCCATCTCATTGATTCCTAAATTTGACTCGACTTATGACGCTTGGTTTCGACGCTCTATGCTTGGAATTCGACGTCTTTGTTCGTCAATACTCTATTGACTCATTTAATCCTTCGGATTAATTCGTCGTTTCAGTTTGGTTACACGATTGGGTGTGATCCGAAGGGTTCAGTCAAGATTAAGCTGTAATATTAATTAGTTATTAATATTACTGATCGGAAGCGGCCTCCAGCTAGGCATTCCGATCACTTGACCTCATAGAATAATTAGGTTTCTAATTAATTCCGAACCCTCTATCGGAATAATACACTTGTTTGAAGGACACCATTCATTTCAGAAGTTTGCGTTGGTCGTGGTTTGATTTGATAGAGGAAGCGTTTAGTGTGCAATGGAAGGCGTGTCAGCCTATTTCACATTCTACCTGTGGCAAATTATTCCCCGCCACAACCTGGTTGTGCCCGTTCTTTTAACTTTGCGTTTAGAGTCCTTATAATATAGAATTTCCTAGCTTTATACTAGGATACAAATAGGTTAATAGGAGCATAGAAAAACGTTATTTTATTCTCCCTTTTGTTCTTCCAAGTTTAGTTCGTTGAAGATTTACTTCAAGCTTCCATTAATTCAACTCAAGTATTTTTTTCCCCTTTATTATCTTATTATATTTTTACTTATTGTTTATTTTATTTAATTAATTGTCATGTGTGAGTAGTTTTATAATCTAGGGTAAGGTTGAACCCTAATATGGATTGATGTGTTAATAATCTAGGGTTAGGGTTGGTTTTATTATCAATAATAAATGACTAGGAATAGTGTTATTGAATGTGATTAGGTTTGCAACAAGAGTTGATTCTTAATTGAATTTAGAACCCTAATAAAATGTAAGAGCCTTTATGCATGAGAATAGCTAATTTTTCTAGGTAGGACTTACGGGATATCGTTCTTAATGTCTTTGTGACTGAATTTGTTGGCAATTTGGCGGATAATTTCTGGGCAATTATGACTTAATTTGCTGTGAGAAGTGGATCGCTCATCATTGAATTGCTCTTAGTTTGACAATTAAACGAATGGATTTTAAGAAAATTGCATTATCTCTGTTGGGTTTCGCTGCGTCCAACACCACGCGGAAGGAAACCCGCCCAATGATCCATGCATAAATTAATGCAACTAAAAATGCAAATAATCAAACACATAATTAATGACAAGAAGAGAGAGAAAATGCTCACCCTAAAAGCGTGAAAGGAATGGTGTCCTTCCAACAAGTGTATTATTCTGATAGAGGGTTCGCAATTATTAGAAAGCTAATTCTTTAGTGAGGTCAAGTGATCGGAATGATATGTTTAGGTGGAGGCTGCTTCCGATCAGTAATATTAATGTGTAATTAATATTACACGCAGCTTAATCTTGGTTGAACCCTTGAGGTCGCACCCCAATCAAATAACCGATCCGAGACGACGAATCAATCTGAAGGATTAGGTGAGTCAATAGAGTATTACGAACAAAGATGTCGGATATCGATCTTAGAGCGTCGAAACCGAGCGTCTCAAGTTAAATCGAATTTAGAATTCGACGAGGCGTAAAATCAAGCAGGCGACAAGTACGAGCCAAACCGTAGCCTCGCATTGGCCTAGCCATGCGAGTGCTAGGTTAGGCGAGGTCACCAACCGCATGCATGCTAGCATGGTGGGCTTTGCCCAGCACTCGCACATCGCACAACACGAGCATCACAAGCTTCGTGCCATGTGTGTGTGTGCTATGGCTGTGTGTGCTTGCTAGCATAGCAGCACCAGCCATCGCAGCATGCTGGGCATCGCACATCACAGCTTGCAGCATCGCAAGCCATGCGTACGTGTGTTGTGGCAGTGCGTGCTTACTAGCATAGCAGCATCAACCATAAGCAAGTAGTAGTTGGGCCTCTCTAGCACATCGCACAACACACGCAGCAGCAACAGCACCCCGCATTGCATGCGTGGCTTGCGTGCTGCACGCATGCGGGTGTGAGCTGGCCAGCTAGCCTAGCCTTGGTACTAGGCGCCAGCTGGGTAGCCTTGGCAGCCAGCCACCTGTGCGTGAGGGACCATCTCATGGCCAATTGGAGGGGACCGGTCATGGGATTGCTTAATTGGGGAGCAAAGGGGTTTTGATCCCCCTTTAATGGTTCTCACCTACCCTTGATCACCATTTTCCACTTGGCTCTTGTTGATTCATTTTGCATTTTAATTTGTTTAGGATTTAAATAAATTAAGCAAAATGCAATTCTCCCACATTGATGGGAAATGGGAAATCAAGGCTCCCTTCCCTATAATTATCCAAGTTTTGGGTTTGGGAAAAAGCTCCTGAGTTGAACTCAATAAGGCATCTCCTTCAAAGTGAAAAAATTTTAAGTTCGTAATACTCTAGTTATTCTTTAGTCTATCCCCGACTAACCTTCGGGATAGAGACCGCTCGGGTCGGTTCGAGGGTGCATGCCATCGGAGGCCTACATACTTGTGAGGCTAGAGCTTTCAAGTAAGAGCTCGTAAGCGAGCGAAGCACGTGTCGAGGGTAAGACTGTCTTTTCTCTTTCTCTCTCTTTATTGTTTAATTATGTGATTGCATGTTTAGTTACCTTAATTAGTGTAAGGGTCTTAGGCGGGATTTCTCGCTTTTGGAGATCCCTTAGAGTTAAAACAAACTCAATTGAACTTCCCAATACCCAATGATTGGTATTTATAGGGAAATGTTCCCAAGAATTCCCATCATCTTTCAATGTGGGATAGTTGGTAAAGGCAAAATAAGATTTAATTTAATTCTAAATAAAATTAAAATGCCAAAAAAATCACCAAACAACAAGTAGCATGAGGATAGCAATAGGTTAGGTGAGGACCCAAAGGGAAGACCACCTTCTCCTTGCTCCCCAAGAAATCCCAAAAAACATGCCTCATGCACGCCCTATCAAAACGCGCCAGCTGGCTCTCGGCCATGCGCACCAAGCCACGTCCAACTGGTGGCCTGGTGCTTGGCTAGGCCTTCCAGCTTGGCTGTGTGTGGCCTAGTAAGCATGTCTGCATGCATGCGGGCTGCTATTGGGCGCTATTATCCGCTAGCAAGGCCCAGCAAGCCTTGGCTGGCTGTTGGCCTTGCTGGCGCACCACGCATGCGTGGCTTGATGGCCTTGCTACCGCGCCATGCATGCTTGGCCTTGCTGTCCCTTGCGCGCTAGCAGCCAAGTGCTGGCTTGCGGCAAGGCCTGCTAGCCCAGCCATGCCTTGGGGGCTGTGGCCATTAATAGCTTAACCCTCGCATGGCTAGCCACTACGAGGATACGTTTTAGCGTTGGCTTATGTTTGGATGATTTTTCTGTCTCGTCTATTACCAAATTCAATTCGACTTACGACGCTCTAATCTCGGAATCCGACGTCTTAGTTTGTAAAATCTCTATTAACTTATTTGATCTTTCGGATGAAAATTCCTCGCTTCTATTCGATTACATGTTTGGGTGTGACACGAAGGGTTCAGTAAAGATTAAGGTGTAATATTAATTATACAATAATATTACTGATCAAAAGCGGTCTCCAGCTAGGCATTCCGACCGCTTTACCTCACTGAATAATTAGCTTTTTAATTAATTTCGAACCGTCTATCGGAATAATACACTTGTTCGAAGGACACAAATCCTCTCAATCACCCACTTGTCCTTTTGGACAAGTGTGTTGTTAGTGTTTAACCTGTTTGCTTTGTTACTTAATGTCTCTTCATAAATTATAAGGTAATATCTTCGTCATCCTTAATACGTCCATAATATCAGTTCGATTGTCAATAAGTAGATAATTTCTAAAATACATCTTACCATAGCCATTCACATTCACAGTTTGGCTCTTCGAGAGGCCTTGTAAACAACAAAGACATGAATAAAGGTTTTCTCGCTTTTGAAGATCCCTTAGAGTTCACAAACTTAAGTGAATTTCCCAATACCCAATGATTGGTATTTATAGGGAAATGTTCCCAAGAATTCTCATCATCTTTCAATGCGGGATAGTTGGTAAAAGGCAAAATATGATTTAATTTAATTCTAAATTAATTAAAATGCCAAACAATCACGAAACAACTAGTGCCATGAGGAGAGCAATGGGTTAGGTGAGAACCCCAAGGGGAGGACCACCTTCCCCTTGTCACCAAGAAACCCCAGAAAACCGACATCATGCACGCCCTATCAAACAGCGCCAGCTGGCGCTCGGTCATGCGCAGCAAGACACGCCCAACTGGCGGCCACGTGCTCGGCTAGGCCTGCCAGCTCGGCTGCGTGTGGCCCAAAAAGCATGTCGCGCATGCATGCGGGCTGCTGCTGGGCGTTGCTATCCGTCAGTGAGGCCCTACAAGCCTCGGCTGGCAGTTGGCCTTGCTGGCACACCACACATGCATGGCTTGATGGCTTTTCTGCCGCACCATGCATTCTTGGCCTTGGTGGTCCTTGCGCGTTATCAACCAAGTGCTGGCTTACGACAAGACTTGCTAGCCAAACCATGCCTTGCAGCTGGTGGCCATTTCTATCTTAGCCCTCGCATGGCTAGCCAATACAAGGCTACGGCTTAGCGTTTACTTGTTGTTTGGATGATTGTTCTGTCTCGTATATTTCTAAATTCAACTCGACTTACTACGCTCGGCATCGACGCTCTAAGCTCGGAATCTGACGTCTTAGTTAGTAAAATCTCTATCAACTTATTTAATCTTTCGGATTAATATGTCGCTTCTGTTCGATTACACGATTAGGTGTGACCCAAAGGGTTCAGTCAAGATTAAGCTGTAATATTAATTATACATTAATATTAATGATCGGAAGCGGCCTCCAGCTAGGCATTCCGACCACTTGATCTCACTGAATAATTATTATCTAATTAATTCCGAACCCTCTATCGGAATAATACACTTGTTCGAAGGACACCAATCCTTTCAATCCCCCACTTGTCCTTCTAGACAAGTGTGCTGTTAGTGTATAGCCTATTTCCTATGTCACATAATGTCTCTTCATGAACTATAAGGTAAGATTCTTCGTCATCCTTATTACGTCCAAAAATGTTTCTTGATTTTTGAGTTCGGTTGTCAATAAGCAATTGATTTCTAAAATCCATCTGAGCACAGCCATGCATATTCACAATCTAGCTCTTCGAGAGGCTTTGTAAACAACAAAGACATGAAAAAAGGTTTTCTTGCTTTTGGAGATCCCTTAGAGTTCACAAACTCAAGTGAATTTCCAAATACCTAATGATTGGTATTTGTAGGGAATTGTTCCCAAGAATTCCCATCATATTTCAATGTGAGTTAGTTGGTAAAAGGAAAAATAAGATTAAATTTAATTCTAAATTAAATCAAAATGCCAAAACAATCACCAAACAACAAGTAGCATGAGGAGAACAATGGGTTAGGTGAGGACCACAAGGGGAGGACCACCTTTCGCTTGCTCCCCAAGCAACCCCAAAAAACCAGCCTAATACATGCCCTATCAAAACGCTCCGGCTGGCGCTCGACCATGCGCACTAAGGCACGCCCAGCTGGCGGCCACGTGCTCGGCTAGGCCTGCCAGCTCGGCTGCGTGGGGCCAGTATGCATGCCGCGCATGTATGCGGGTTGCTGCTGGGCGTTGCTATCCGTTAGCGAGGCCTAGAAAGCCTTAACATGCATGGCTTGATGGCCTTGCTGTCGCGCCATGCATGTTTGGCCTTGATGGCCCTTGCGCCCTAGCAGCCAAATGCAGGCATGCGGCAAGGCCTGCTAGCCCAGCCATGCCTTGCGGCTGGTGGCCATTGCTGGCTTAGCCCTCGAATGGCTAGCCAATGCAAGGCTACGACTTAGCGTTGACTTGTTGTTTGGATGATTTTTCTATCTCATCTATTTCTAAATTCCACTTGACTTACGACGCTCGGCTTCAACGCTCTAAGCTCGGAATCCAACGTCTTAGTTTGTAAAATCTTTATCAACTTATTTAACCTTTCGGACTAATTTTTCGCTTCTGTTCGATTACACGATCGGGTATGACCCGAAGGGTTTAGTCAAGATTAAGCTATAATATTAATTATACATTAATTTTACTGATCGAAGCGGCCTTCAGCTATGCATTCTGACTACTTGATCTAACTGAATAATTAGCTTTCTAATTAATTCTAAACCCTCTATCGGAATAATACACTTGTTCGAAGGACACTAATCATTTTAATTCCCCACTTTCCCTTCCGGGCAAGTGTGATGTTAATGTATAGCTTGTTTCCTATGTCACTTAATGTCTCTGCATGAACTATAAGGTAAGATTCTTAGTCATCCTTATTACGTCTAGAAGTGTTTCTTGATTTTTGAGTTCGATTGTCAATAAGCAGATAATTTCTAAAATACATAAAATACATCTAAGTGCATCCATGCATATTCACAGTCTAGCTCTTCGAGAGGCCTTGTGAACAACAAAGACATGTTCCCTATTGTCAATAGGGGGACATTCTTAGTCATGCATTGTTAGCTTCCCTTACTAAGAGGCCCTAGCCGCCCGAGTGTTTCATTTGTAATCTCCTTGTATGACTGACATTTGACAATAATAGAATTTACAATACTCATGGTTGACGAAAGTGGTTCCGATAGACATAATGAGTAATATACTTATTACGATCATTAAATCTCTTAAAGTATTCTTATAGATCGATCCTGTATAGTTCCTATCTAATATATGTGCAATGATTTATGACATACTTGTCCTTGTACACAAGAAACGATGTTATAAATCATACTACACACTAATCTCTCGTGGTCATTAGTCGTCCAACTTTAAAATAACAAAGATTAGGGATAATTTCACTACAAGAAAATTGTCTTTTCGTAGCAATTTTACATTCGCTACAATATGCACATATGTTTGTTAAATAGTAGTGGAATCCGTATTATTTTACAATCGACATAGCAAACCCATATGAAATCGGTACGAAAAATATAATAATATTTATTCACCATTTTTATGCACATTTATAGAATTATGGAAAAGCGTATCGTTTACAATCCCCACTAATACCCAAAAATCGATACGAAAAGCCTTTTTTACACTAGATATTAAATTTTGGTTTGACAAAGAGAAAATAAAATATGTCATAGCTTCTTGGATGATCGTTTAATATTAAAGCTTGAGGTTACATGTTTAAATCTTGTATAGATCATATGTAGGGATTTAATTTTTTTTTTTTTTTTTTGTGTGCAGAAAATGAGTTCAATAATAATCACCATGATTGAATATTGTTTTCCGTATCGATTAATAAGAACAACCCCAGCAAAAGCGAAAAACACTACTAAAGGCTATGACAACGACGGATACTGTATCGAATAACCATTCGTTGGGATTTTTTTTTGTAGCAATTACAATCGATACGAAATGTTAAAATAATCGCCACAATTTTTTTTTTCTTGTAGCGTTTCGATACGATATTCAACGTTAACTTAATAGTTGTTTCTTTATCCAAGAGATTGTCTTGATTATTCTCAAATCGAATGGACTCATTATTTAATTCTAAGCCAAAATTAAATAGAAATGGAATAATAATTTGCAAAAAATTAAATTACTCCATAAACTAATGGTTCAACATTGTGTTTTACATTAAAACCTCTAAGATTATTTAAAACACATGAACTGGGAAAATCAAAGCCAATCTCCAATATGCTTGATTCCCGTTGCCTCAACGTGTTTGTTGTATTTCACTTGAGGCAAACGTTTAGTGAGTGGATCGGCTACATTGTCTTCCGTTCCAATCTTACAAATTATGATTTCACCCTCCGACTTCCATTCCCTTATCATGTGCACTCGCCTCTAGACATGTTTGACTTTGTGATATTCCCTTGGCTCTCTAGCCTAAGCAATAGCTCCATTGTTTTCATAATAGAGGTCTATGGGTCCCTTTATTGAAGGGATAACACCAAGTTCACCAACGAACTTACGAATCCAAACTGCCTCCTTAGCTGCTTCAGAAGTTGCCAAGTATTCGGCTTCAGTTGTAGAATCTACAGTCGTGCTTTGCTTAGCACTCTTCCAACTGAACGCTCCTCCATTTAGACAGAATATGTACCCTGATTGCGACTTGATGTTGTCTCTGTAAGTCTGGAAGCTTGTGTCAGTGTAACCTTCAACAACCAAATCCTTACTCCCACCATAGACCATAAATTTATCCTTGTTCCTTTTCAGGTACTTTAGGATATTCATGGCCGCATTCCAATTCACCTCTCCTGGATTTGATTGGTATCGCCTCGTAGCACTCAAGGCATATGATACATTCGGCCTAGTACATAGCATGGCATACATGATCGATCCAATAAGCAAAGCATATGGAATCTGACTCATCCTCTCTCACTCATTAGGTGTTTGCAGACACTGCTTCTTGCTGAGAGTTATGCCATGTGACATGGGTAGGTGGCCTCTTTTGGCTTCCTCCATATTGAATCGTGCCAGTACCTTATTGATATAAGTACTTTGTCTTAATCTAATCATTATCTTAGATCTATCCCTATAGATCTTGATTCCCAATATGTACTGTGTCTCTCCCAAGTCCTTCATTGAAAAACACTTTCCAAGCCAAGCCTTTATAGACTCCAACATTGTAATGTTGTTTCCAATAAGTAATATGTCACCGACATATAAGACAAGGAATGCGATGTCACTCCCACATACCATCTTGTAAACACAAGACTCATCTGGATTCTTGACAAAACCAAACTCACTAATGGCTTCATCGAATCGCAGATTTCAACTTCTGCTTGCCTGCTTTAGTCCATAAATGGACTTCTTGAGCTTGCATACCTTCCTAACATTGTTTGGATTGACAAAACCTTTCGGTTGTGTCATGTAAACAGTTTCTTCCGAAATCCCATTGAGGAAGGCGGTTTTGACGTCCATTTGCCATATTTCATAATCATAATATGCAGCAATTGCTAGGATAATCCGGACAGACTTTAGCATGGCGGCAGGCGAAAAGGTTTCAACATAATCAACGTTGTGAATTTGCTTGTAACCTTTTTCCATCAATTTAGCTTTGCGTACATATACATTTTCGTTTTTGTCGGTTTTCAACTTGAAAATCCATTTGCAACTGATAGGTGTGTAACCTTCGGGTAAATCAACCAAGTCCCATAATTGATTTTCAAACATGGAGTCCATCTCGGATTTCATGGCTTATTGTCGTTTTACAAAGTTGAGGCTCTTCATAGCTTCTTTTTATGTCACTGGCTCATCTTCATCCATAACTAGGATGTGTTGATTCTCGATTAAGACAACACCGAGGTATCTGTCTGGTTTATATCTCAACCTTTGCGACCTACGAAGGGTATTAGATTGAGCATATTGACTTTGAACATTGTCGGTTTTACTCTAACTATTGTCAACAGCTGCTTATAAAGCACTTTGATTTTCAGCTATGTCAGTTTGACTTTGTTGCTGATCTTATCTTACTTATCAAGTTCGATCTTCTTCCCACTTGTCATTTTGGAAAGATGCTACTTTTCCAAAAGAACACCTTCTCGAGCAACAAATACCTTGTTCTCAATTTGGTTGTAGAAGTAATACCCCTTTGTTTCTTTTGGATATACCACAAAGAAACATTTGTCAGATTTTGGTGCAAGCTTGCCGGACATAAGTCTTTTGACATATGCTTCTCAACCCTAAATCTTAAGAAATGACAATCGTGTAGGCTTCTTCGTCCATAATGAAAGGAATGGTGTCCTTCGAACAAGTGTATTATTCCGATAGAGGGTTCGAAATTAATTAGAAAGCTAATTATTCAGTGAGGTCAAGTGATCAAAATGCCTAGCTGGAGGCCACTTCTGATCTGTAATATTAATGCACAATTAATATTGCAGCTTAATCTTGACTAAACCCTTCGGGTCACACCCAATCGTGTAACCGAACCAAAACGACAAATTAATCCGATAGATTAAATGAGTCAATGGAGTATTTATGAAAAAAGATGTCGGATTCCGAGCATAGAGCGTCGAAACCGGGCGTTTTAAGTCGAGTTGATTTTAGGAATTGACGCAGATGAGAAAAATAATCTAATAATATATCGTGCTAAAATTACGAGGAGATCATGTGCCCAAGCCACGCCTCGGATCGGAGGCAAGTGACTAGGGGCCACAAGCACCCAAGCACCAAGCCGCCGCAGCCATCGCATGTCCCAGCTAGGCTAACCGTTGCGTGCGGGTTGGCTGGGCAGCCTGTTGGGCATGCATAGCAAGACCAGCGAGCAGCCAGTGCTTGCAATGCTGTTGTTGGGCGAGTGCTGCTACTGCTGCTAGGCGAGTGTTTGCTGCTGCTGTTTAGCCTGCGTGTGCGTGTGCGCGTGGGCTTGCGGCAGTGGTTGTGGGCAAGAGCTAGCAAGCCTATCCTTGTGGCGCAAGGCTACCGGTAAGGCATGCCTTGCTGCCCAAGGCCGAGCAGTTGCTCTAGCAGAACGAAACGGTGGGGGGAGGGGGGGCAGCCCCTTGCCTTGTTCTCCAAGGTAAAGATGGTCCTCCCACCTACTCCCTCCATGTGTGATGATACTTGGCATTTGATTATTGTTTCTTGGCTATTTTATTTAATTTGGAATTAAATTTAATTGCATTTTGGATCTTTACCAACTCTCCCACATTGACGGGAGATGGGATTTCAAGGGCTCATTTCCCTATAAATACCAATCATTTGGCATTGAGAAAGAGCACTTGAGTTAATGAAGTTTAAGGGATCTCCAAAGAGAGAAAACCTTTTTTCTAATACTTTAAGTAATTTATGGCCTAGCCCCGACTAAGCATCGGGGTAGGGGCTGGCTCGGTTTGGTGGTGAGGGTGTTAGCTGTTGGAGGTTTGCGCATTTGCGGGACTCTACGATTTCAAGTCCAAGCTCTAGGTGAGAGCGAAGCTCGATTCAAGGGTAATGATTCTTTCTCTATTTTCTTGTTAATCATGCGATTATGGTTTTAATACATGCTTAGTTACTTTAATTTCTGTGCAGATTTAGGGAGGGTTTCCTTCCGCGTAGTGTTAGACACAACGAAACCCAACAGCGGTATCGGAGTCGCGTGCATTTAATTATTGTAACTAATATTTAATAAAGGTGATTTAATTGGATTTAAATTTCTGATTTTGCTTTCTAATTGGATTAGAAGCTCCTTTTAATTAGTTTAATCTCGTATTTATACTAATATTGGCTAAAGAACTCATATTTTGACCCAAAACTAGTGAATTTTGGGTGGAATCGACATTCTAAATCATTTTTGAAACACTTTGTGAAGCTTTAGAAGCCAAATCCACCCAAAAACATGTTTTTCGAGGGGTTTTTCGTGTTTCATGAAATTTTTTAAATATTTAAACCTTGGTTAATCATGGCATGTTAACGTTGGATTATGTGTATGGTTACACCATTAATCTACAGTAATAATAACCCTTATTAAGCATATTTATGAAGTCATAATTGGTACTTAATTTGGTGAGTTCAATTTTCACATAAACTTGTAATTTCACATTTTTGCAAATTAATTGCTTCAAATGTGAATGTTTCTGGTGAATTTGTATTTTTGAAGCCCTTAAAATGTTAAAGATCCAATGTTTAATTGTTTATTTGGTTGGAACTTTACTTTTTTTGAAATTCCATGTTGAACTAATTTTTTATTTTAGTCATTTTTGAATTGATTAAAGTCTTAAAAGTTCAAACTTGTGATTGAAAATTTTGATTACTCTTCATATTGGAAAGATGTAATTTTTCAAGTTTACACAAGTTAGTGTTGAAATTTTTTTTATTGGATGATTGTGTTTATTTTTCCAACTTCTTTTATTTTGTCAAATCTCATTATTAATTATGGTTTGGTTAAATGAATTGTGAGAATAGTCCTCAATTTTTGTAGCATCAAGTTGAGCCAAAATAATTTAAAGATTGGTTCTTCACTAGACGAAAAAGGTAAAAAGGCACCGATTCAAACCCCCCTTTTGGCACCGGTTTTGAACCGTTGGGGATTTGAGGGATGCCAAATCCATGAATATTTGGCACCGGTTTAGTTGGCACCGGTTAACCGGTGCTAACTACATGATTTGGCACCGGTTAACTGGTGCCAACTACTGTGGCGTGAATTTCTTTTTTTATTTTCAATACTATTGGCACCGGCTTTTAGCATGAATCGGTGCCTTTAGCTGCGTTTGTTTTTTTTTTACCTGGCAATAATATATAATAATATTAATACTAATAAATATAATAATAATGAGATCATGTACATAAATAATAATAATAATAATTATAATATTAATAATAATAATTATTATTATTATTATAATATTAATAATAATTATTATTATTATTACAATATTAATTATTATTATTATTATTATTATAATATTAATAATAATAATTTAAATAATAATAATACATAAATATTGATAATAATCCCAAAATATAATACTAATTAGAAAAAAGTGTCATAATTACAAACAATATTAATCAGTAATGTACGTAGTATACAAGTTCAAACAGAAATAATATTTACACATTAAATGTGATGAAGGACGTCAACATGTCTCGAACTTCATTAAGTTCTTCGCTCGTGAACGGACGTCCCGTTTGTCCCTTGTAAAACTTGGAATAAAATAAATGTAAGTTAGGAGTTAATTACTTAGGTTATATATGCATGTAAAAATACATTTACAAGTAAGGCCTATTTGACTACTATGATGCCTATTTCCTACATTTCTTGTCAAGTGAACTCATACTTACTCATAACATGTCAGTATCACTTAGTTATAGGTGGCTAAGGCTTGAAATTACGAGAATAGAGCAATTAAAGGGTTTCAGGACGCATTTTCAACCAAAATGGCCCAAGTAAGGCCTATTTGACTACTATGATGCCTATTTCCTACATTTCTTTTCAAGTGAACTCATACTTACTTATAACATGTCATTATCACTTAGTTATAGGTGGCTAAGGCTTGAAATTACGATAAAAGAGCAATTAAAGGGTTTCAGGACGCATTTTCAACCAAAATAGCCCAAGTAAGACCTATTTGACTACTATGATGCTGCTAATGCTTGAAATTACAAGATATAGTCAATGTCATACCTCATGAAGCTGTAGTGTGTCTATACATTGACTCACTATGTCAAACATGAATCTCATCACGTATAGGCCACAATCAACTCCGTTATCTTGTTGTGCGCACTAGCATAAGGAACAAAGTACATGAATCAAACTTGCATAGCAAATTAGCAACATCTTACGCATTGTTTATTATGAAAATCACAATATCATGTGGCATTACCATCGGTGATTTCAATGTAGGACCTCGAGGAGCTCGACAATTTATCTTCTTCATAACACTATATAGAAAAGTAAGTTCAAATTTGATTAGTATGACTAATAAATGAGTTAGGTAATGATAATCAACAATAGGAAGCTATATTTACTTTTGCAGTATGGACTTCACGAGGCGCTTTCTTGGATGAGGTAACCGAGCAGAATCAAAAAGGAAGATGTGTTACTGGAAACACAAATCACCAGCAAGGTCCAATGCAAACTACGTACATAAATTCACAATAGACAAACAAATCAATAATTAGCCATGTACAACCTATAAACAGGGGAAACAAATGAATTTGACAAAATCAGACGTACTCCTCATAATATGGGGCGAATATAAACTTGTCTCCCGCACGCACTGATTCCTTGATACTCCGTTCAACATCGTACAACACGTCAGGGTGGTTGCCTAAGATTCTAGTAGTGGAGATCTGCTCAGGGCATAGCCACCCAATTTGACACGGAGAATCAATCTCACATAAGTGCTCCTGGAGTGCTCTGCATGCATGATAATGGAATATTAATGGAAAACTAAACGACAATCACCACTAATCTGAATAACATAATTTGAGTACTAGTTGAATTATCCGATGCATATTTGAATGAGGGAAATGTTAAGAATTTCACCACTTAGAAATTCCGTCACATCTTCTTTGTTGAGCCATGCAATTGCATCATCATCATAGTGGAACATTTCCTTAGGTAGTGGAACTTGAATGGGAGTGTCACTAGGCAACATACAAACAAGGTTGTGCAGATAAGTTAACTCCTTAGAGAGCGATTGAAGCACCGTGTCTGCAACAAGTGGAGTAGCTTGCATAGCCGAACCTCGCGAAGAGCTCTTCTTTGACGCTTTTCCACTCACCGACCCCTATTCACTCCTCTTCTTTGACACCGATTGATCAATGCTTTTTGGCCTTTCCACCCTCTTCTTTGGAGTTTGGCTCTTCCTCGACATCTAATAAAATAAATCACATAAATGGTTAGAAAAGAATTCCATCCAACTCTTGGGAAGAAAATTGGGTATAAAATAAAGCATGAACCCAAAATCTTAATTACCTTGTTTGAAAACCGTGTCCAAGCACATGGCCATTGCACAAAACTACCTTTTGATGCCCAAAGTGTAGGGAACTCATCCTCCTCTACGGGCATAGGTATTAGAATGTCCTCGAACCCGGCAACCATAGAATTGATCCTGAACAAATAATGTTGTGGCCTAAGCAGTCGCAAATGGACCGTACCTTGTTCGGCGGGTTGTGCACTACCATATGCAACCACATTCAAAGCTTCACTGTATGATTCGCCTTGATGTAGAAGTGCACAACGGGTCTCTTCTTACATCAATTTGGAAGATCACATGTAAGAACAAAAAATATCACAAGTGGCGAAGCATCCACCAACACTCAAGCAAAAACGAAAACAAAACAAGCAACACAAGAGCCAGCAAAATAGAAATCAATAGCCACAGCAAACAGAAACAGCAGCCACAGCTAATCTACCTGTTGCAGTCTGCTATGCTGTTGTTGTTCTGCCTGCATGTTGCTGCTATGCTGTCTGCTGCTGATCTGCCTGCATGCTGCTGCTGTTTCTACATCCTGTTGTTGCTGATTAGCCTGCTGCTGTCTGCATGCTGCTATGCTGTTTGCTGCTATTGATCTGCCTGCATGCCGCTGTTGCTGTTCTACCTACATGATGCTGCTGTTTTTGTGGCTGTTGCTGGGTTTGCTAGTGGCTGTCAACAGCAACACAGCAGCCAGCAACACTGAAAACAGCAGCTTCTAAACAGCAACCGCAATAGAAACACAAACAGCAATAGCAACACAGCAACACAAACAGCAACACAACAACACAAACCGCAACAAAAACAGCAACACAGCAACACAAAAAGCAACGGAAACAACAACACAAATAGCAACACAGCAACACAAACAGCAACAGAAACAACAACACAACAACACAAACAGCAACAACAGTAGCACATACAACAACACAGCAGCAACACAACAACAACAACACAGCAACACAACAACACAGAAATAGCAACACAACAACAACAACTATACCTCACAACAACAACATAGCATGAATTAGCACCATCCAGACAAAAAAGTAATCAAATCACCTGTAGATCGGGAAATTCATGAGGTGTTGGATTATAGAGATCCCTCAAGTCCGCATGTGCAGGATTACCAACCTACAACAGTAAATTAATAGTTTCACCTTAATTAGAACCCACGCAACTCAACATGTCAAAACTAATAGATTTGAAACCACCTCATGTACCTCCTCATTTGCATGTATCTCATCTTCTCCTTGTCTTCGTGGGTGACTAGATGAGTCCACCGGTGTAGTTGAGGAGAAAGGCAAACCCGACAAGTTCATTTGCTTCGCCCAAGCATTGAACTCTCGTCGCATCTCGTTGCGCACTTATTCCTTAATTGATGCCACCGTGGCATCGAAGTTATGTGGTGAGTTCACACTTGCTCGGGATCTTCCTTATTTGGTATATTCCGGACCCATTACCTTCTCCCATCCTAGCAAGCTCCCCCCTACACCTAATACCCTTCCTGGATGGTAGGGCTTTCCCAAAGCCAAGGTGAAAGGGTCCTTTTCTACTGTTGGGACGAGCTTGCCTTCAACAAGCTCTTTAGTGTACTCAAGCTGTAGCAAAAACCAAAAGGCAACATGAAGTTAATGTTTATGTAAAGTGATATATATGCAAAAGATTCATGTAGTTCACTAGTTCATAGTTACTTACAAGTTTATCTGCCATTTCTTTGGTTTCCGGAGCCTTGATGACCAATTTTCCGGTTTTCTTGTCACGTGAATGCAAAGAGCAAATGAAATCGCCAGCGTAACTCACCAACGTACTAGTTGTGGAATCAGAGGCTTCTTTGGAGGACCCTAGAAGCGCAGTGGAGTATACTCCCTCAGTCACCCACGTCTCCCTCCATTCATCAAATGTCTTACACCCCAAACGATGGGTGTATTGCCTCTGCAATGAATTCTTGGATTTCTTCTCCCTCAGTTCCTACATAATTAGACATGTTAGTATCATTACTACCAAAAGAATTAATATATTCTACAATTGTCATGAGAATTACTTAAACTTACAATTGCTTCCTTTTTGCTTTTTTGAAGAACGAAAGCTTCCCAATCATCCTTCGATACGCTTGGCCATATTTGCCATGGGAGTTTCTCTTCATCGATGACTTCATCATCATTGCCACCTCCTTTCTTGTTCTTTGGTTTTCTCACAAGTTTCTTTGTGATAAACCGACAAACTAAGGTAGTCTTGAAGCCTCTGAATCTTCCCGCTAGTAAGGATTCAAACACCCTTCGCTTGGCGTACTCATTTGAAATATTAAACAGACTCTGCAAGCACAAATAACAAACATTATTAGTTTCCCCATTAAATAACAATAAAGTGAAGGAATTTATAAATGTGCAAACAAAACACTTGTCCTTGTATCATTCCAAAACGTGTCAATCAAGCCTGTAGATACTTCGCTCCAACTATGAGTAATGGGGATTTTGCGCGCACAAATGCCAACTTGAACAACATACTGACGACGCCATATGCCTGTAGGTTGGCCTGCCTTGTCATACTCTAGGACCATTGGACCGATGGGTTTCTTGAAACTTGTCGTCGGACCCCTCAACTTTTTCTTCGCTAGTGCCTTCACCCCCCCCCTCCACTTTGTTCCTGGCTTTGACTATGGGAAACATGATTCTCACCAAACGTCTCACACATTGCATTTTCGATAGGAGGCGCTTGTTCAGCTGAAGTTTCAAATTAATCTAGCATTCGCTCCAAAACATCTTGAGCCTGATCTTTTGCCTTACCCAAATTAGGCTCCTTGTTCACATCATACATCTCGTCCCCATCCTCAGATAAATCATCATCATCATCCTCTACATCCTCGACTCCAAAACGGTACTAATCGTCCGCCATGAGATGTAAAAATCTATCATTACGAACATAACACGATATTAGTTGTAATATAAATAAATTTGTAAAGTAAAGTTATAATCAAATATAAATTGCTGAATTATAATACAAATCAACATGGAAAATGGGCAAGTAAGTTACTTCATTCATTTAAAAGAAAATAAGAAAAAAGGGCAAGTAAGTTAACAATTTCATTCATTTTCACCTCAAATGTGATTTAATAATACTTTCTACGCCTACAATTTCAAACTAACAAAAAATAGTACCTCAATCTAATATTCCTTCGTTGTGGTCTGATCGCATGTAATTGTCTTTGTCGTCTATCTCATTTGGTACAACAGGTCTAGGAACAGTGAAAGGTGCCGAGTCATCAAACGCATCATATTCTTCCTCATCCTCGACATCTCCAACGCCAATGATTTTTCTTTTGCCGGCTAGCACAATAGACCATTTAGAGTCGGCTGGGTCACTTACGTAAAACACTTGCTTAGCTTGAGATGCAAGGATGAATGGTTCCGCACTATCATTTAGGTTTCCAAGATCTACAAGAGTAAAGTCATCATATTTGACGTTATGCCTGATATTATCAACCCACTTACACCGAAAAAGAGCAATCGTGAAGTCACAATAATCAAGCTCCCATATTTCCTGAATTCGACTGTAGTATGACAACTCTGCATCAACGGGTGATTTATCCTTAGCACTTGCAAACTCCCTTGATGATGCCACAAGCGTTACACCACTGTTTTGGGTCGAGGATGATTTCAAATCCTGACGCTCAGTCCAAAATGTGTACCCATTTATGTCATATCCCTCAAATGAGTGAACATCATCCCTAGGACCATAAGCAAGCCACCTTACTGTATCTATGACACTCTCATCCATTCCACCCCATCACTCGATCACGAAACCAACTCATAAACTTCATATTATGCAACTGGATCAGTGCCCTTTCACCTTTCGATGGAAATTCATCATGCAAACTAGTTATGTGCTCATTTAGATATGGGTGAACATCTGCAACATGGTGCAACACATATTGGTGACATTCGTTTCGACCCGATTGTGCCATGACCATCAAGTCTCCCTTCATGTCGAGAAGTAGGAATACCAATAGATTCCGCAATGGCTATATAGTCGGCCACAAAATTGCCAATCTCCTCAGCCACGGTCCCTTGAATCATACTTCCTTCCGGGTGGGCCTGATTCCTGACTTTATCTTGCAATGTACCCATGTGTCTTTCAAAAGGATAGCACCACCTCATGAACACTGGACCGCACAACTTCATCTCACGTACTAAATGAAGAATCAAATGCACCATTATGTCAAAAAACGAGGGTGGGAAGTACATCTCAAATTTGCACAAAGTCACAACCACATCCGTCTATAAACCATCAAGTGTACAAGGATCAAGAAATTTGCTGCATATTGTATTGAAAAACGAACAGAGGCTTGTAATAGCTTCCCTCACGTGCTTTGGTAAAATACCACGTATTGCAATTGGTTGGAATACTTGCATCATAGCATGACAATCATGGGATTTCATACTTGTCAGCTTCAATTCTCCATTTAAGGATAAAAATATTTTCATGTAGATGCGTACCCTGATGGAACCTTAATGCCATACAAACATGCATAAAACAACCGTTTTTCTACCCTTGACAATGTGTAGCAAGCCGGAGGTAAATAAGCCTTGTCCTCCTTGACTTTTCCCTCATATTTCTTCTTCGACGCATCTGTGGCCTTTCCCTTTCCCTTGCTCTTCCCCTTTCCTTTTTTCGAACTCATTTCATTTTCCTTTTCTTGTTCCTTTCCCTTACTAACCCTTTGCTGAACCCACAATTCTAAACGCACCCCCATCTTCTTCAAATCTAACCGTGCACCCTTTCCGTCCTTTCTTTTGCCTTGAATATTCATCAGAGTTCCCACAAGAGCATCACACACATTCTTCTCTATATGCATTACATCAAGACAGTGCCTAACGTCATGTTCTTTCCAGTACGGGAGCAACGAAAATATTGATTCTTTTTTAAAGAGAGTAGTTGAGTCTGCTGCTTTTTCAGATTTCCCAAATACTGTTCGTACACCCTTAACTCTAGCATAAACCTCCTCATCAGTCAATGGCCTAGGTGCAGTCCCCTCTTCCACTTACCCATCGAAAGCCTTTTTTTGCCTACGGTACGGGTGATCGCGCCTGAGCAACCTTCGAGTACGCACGTACACCTCTTTGTGACAATTATCAAGGTGTATGCTTGGGGTGTCATCAATACAAATGGGGCATGCTTTTTTTCCTTTGTTCTTGTAACTAGACAAGTTTCCATATGCAGGAAAATCATTAACAGTCCACATAAGAGCTGCACTCAATGTGAATATCTCATTCTTATGAGCATCAAAAACGGAAACACCTTCGTCCCACATCTTTCTCAAATCATCAACAAGTGGCGCAAGATAAACATCTATGTCGTGTCCAGGTTGCCTTGGCCCCGATATCAAAAGTGAAAGCATTACGTATTTCCGTTTCATGCACAACCAAGGAGGCAAATTGTAGATCACTTAAAGTACCAACCATGTGCTGTGTTGGGTACTAAGAGTGCCAAATGGATTCATCTCGTCCGTGCACAAACCAAGCCTTAAAATTTTGACTTCATCACCAAGTTCCACGAACTTTATATCAATGTTCTTCCATTGCGGGGAGTCGGCTGGATGCTTCAGCATTCTGTTTTTCTTTCTTCCCTCTGCATGCCACCTCATGTTTTTAGCGTCTTTTGGTGTTGATAATTGACGCTTAAACCTTGGAATAATGGGAAGATACCACAACACCTTAGCAGGATGTCCCTTCGTACCAGCATTGCAACTCATGCGCTTGTAGCACGACTTCTTGCATCGTGGACACTCCTCCAATTGTTCATATCCATTTCGATAAAGAATACAATCATTAGGACATGCATGTATCTTCTTATACTGCAAACCAAATGGACACATGAGCTTCTTTGCGTAATAGTAAGACTTAGGAATTTCATTCCCGTTGGGGAACATCTCACTTAACGCGGTCAACAAAGAAGTAAATCTATTGCCCGTCCACCCATGCTTCGACTTAATGTTAAAAAGTGTTAACACGGCTGATAGTTTGGAGTATTTTTTGCACCCAGGATACAAAGGCTTTTTAGAAGCCTTTGATAATGACTCAAACACGTCACCTTCGACACCACGCATCATCTCATCCACCCCTTCATCCTCGACCTCATCCACCTGATCATCCTCAAATAAATCCTCATCACCATTATCAATAATATGTTCATCATTCCTGTATTCCTCGTCCACACGAATGTCATTGCTTCTATCATCATGCACATCATTCCCATCAACATCCCCACTGTAATCTCCGTCTTCACCGTGCCAAATCCACACATGGTATTTAAGCCTAAACCCACGACAAACTACATGATCTCTAATGATATCAATATTATTGACCACCTTTACATTATTACAATCAACACAAGGACAATAGAGCCAATCGACACCCATTCTACGCTGATAAGATGAAGCCCTCTCGCAAAACTCTTGAACCCCATCAAAGAATTCCAATGTATCACGTCTACCATACATCCAACCACGATCCTTCTCCATTAAGTAAAGTGTCTCTAAACTTGGAAACATATTAGGAATAATATATAATTGCTACATCTATTATATATGTATTTGAAATTCGAACACACACCATGCATATAACAATCATATAGATACAAAAATGCATATATGCTTCCAAAGGGTCCTTATCACTCCAACCTAACCCATCCTTGAACGTGTAATCTCACTAGTGAATATATGTCGACTTTCCAATGTTAAGGAAAATCTATCAGCATTTCCCCTCAATTCTCCAAGTACACGATTTAGGTAATAACTTACCCACATATGTACCCAGAGAATATGGTGAGGAAATGGTAAGCCAAGATGTTCCTTAAAACCGAAAAAATAGACATACATTACCACCTAAGTGAGAGTAAACGTTCAAGAACAATCCCAACCGGGGACTATTTAAGACTTTCTCCTAATGAGAAAGCCTTGAACGGGTATCTAGGCGTATGATGATGCAAGCATTTCATATATTTTTGTATTTATTTGTCATTCAATAATACACAAGTCGTAATAGCATGAAAAAACTTTTTTTAAACAATAAAGAAAAAGAAATATATATAGCTTAGAGAAGTTTATAATTCATACCAATATATAGCAAGTACAATGTATGTATTCTTTCTAATTTCCCACTTGAGCTAAATAGTAGTCTTCAAGCTAAACTTGTACTTCTATTCACATATAAATCTATAAAAACATAAAAAGAAAAAACAAAACAAAAAACAAAAGTTAGTAAGTATGAGAAATGGATAATAAGAAATAATAGGGGCATATGATTAAGGAATGAGATAGAAAATGGGGATAAATTTTGCAAAAGCTAGCAATTGTAGCAACCACGCATGGCTAATTAACCACCCTCCATAACACCCCCCACACAAGCCAACACCTTGATACACCACCACTCGACAGCACCACCCAGTGCAAGTCGCCAAAACCAACCACACAAGCACCGCCCAACCACCACGCACTCACCTCAATTGCTCCACCAGGCTGTTTCAGCCACACTCTTTTTTTTGTTGGTAAATACGAAACTTTTATCACCAAATAATAAAACAAAACGACATACAAACGGCGCAAACTAGACAATGACCAAGACAAAAAAACACACACCCTACAAAAAGGGAACACTCCTAGCACAAACTTGACAAAACCAAGGCAACAGAACAACTACACTTTATAAAAACAACCCATACAACCACTAATTACAACACATTACACAGCAACACACCACCACCAACACACCACCACCAACCACCAGCAGCACAACAAACACCACCCATAAGAACAGAAAGCACAAAACAACCATCACAAGAACAGAAAGAACAAAGGCAAGCTCACCATATAGTACACTGTTTGAGGTCGTGACAAGAAGGTCGTTGTGGAGGGGGAGTCGTGCGCGTTCAATTGACAAACCCTAGGTTACAAGAAACTTATAATTACTAAACTGAAAAGCAAATCCTCAAAAAACCCAAGAATGCAAAGGAATTCAATGGAGTAAGTGAAACCTAAGCTAGCTACTTACCTTGAAGTTGCTTCAATGGAGGAAAGATAGATAAGGAGTGATGAGAAGGTGGTGCGTGTGGCAACTGCTTCAATGGAAGTGAGAAAGCTCAGATAACACTTCAATGAAGTAGCTTAAACCTAGCTAGGAGATGGTGGGAGAAGAGAAGAGGGAAAAACGCAGGGGGAATGAAATGAAAACGAAAAAGAAGACGTTGAACCTATCCCGGGTTTTTCTTTCAAAAATTGCACCAGTTTACAGTGGCACCGGTTTAAACCGGTGCTAATTAACATAGTTGGCACCGGTTTAAGGCGAATCGGTGCTAACTCTATCCCATACTTATTTTTTTTTTAATAAGTTGGCACCGGTTTTGGTTGGAACCGGTGCCAACACTGATTATTTCAATCCCGCCCATTTCTTTTAGCACCGGTTTTCAAGAACTGGTGCTAAAGGGGAGTGTCTATTTGATTTTTTCTACTAGTGCTTGATTTAATTTTGGTTTGTGCACTAAAAATTGAATTTATTAAAGTTGGACTTGTTTTATTTTCATTTTTCTCAATATTGGTTCTAAAAATAATTTAGCATTAATTTTATATCACACAAAAATTGGGATATAATCCCAAGGCACAAGTTGGAAAATTAAGGCACAAGGGGAATGAAGTGATTATTTGATTTTTTCTACTAATGCGATTTTTGCCGTTTTAATTATTTATATAACCTATTAAAACGAGGGTAGGCCTCGGTTTTTCCCGACACTTGCAAATTAATTTTAGCAAAATTTGGCTAAATTGGCTTAATTAAATTAATATATTAATTTTAATTAAGTTGGATGCGGAATTTAGTCGGAGCTTCATTAATTATTTGAACTAATTTTATTGCGTTTAATCACATAATCGGTTAATAACTTTGACTAGTTTTTATTAGGTGCGTTAATTGGATTAACCACCTAAGTTAGTTACTAGTTTGCGCGTGTTTTGCTTTATTGCTTTTTTTACTTCGTAAAATGCATGGGCAACTAGTGGAATGAATATTCTATCAAAGGTTTTATAAAATGGCAACTAGTGGGACCTGACTAGGATAGTAAATATGGATTGCGGTCCGTTTTGTATTTTTGTAAATCTAAATACGGAAAGCATGCCGTTAACTATTTTTTGTACCTTAATATTTTGATTAGTCCTAGTCTTATTAGTAGTTGCATAATTGGTGCAGATGTCTCGAAGACGACATTTCTAAGAAGATGAGCCAAGAGGATGCAACGAAGGCCCTTGAAGAATTGAAGACTCAAGTTCAAGGGGTCATGCTAGTTGCTAAATGCATCTTTAATTATACTTTATATATATTATGATTATATAATTGCTATGTTAGATGCATGTTTAGGATTTCGAATGTTGAATGATTATTTTAGTTCACTTAAATCAACCAACATAGAAACCCTAAGTCCCAAAGAAAATTGAGTTACATTTGTCATTCCAAAATGACACTTACGAAACTAATGAGAATAGTAATGGGTTGTGCCAAAGTACATCATTACTACTTTCCTAGGGAACTAAGGTATATTGGTGCGCTTGCCAAAGCAAGGCATCGCATACACGTTAGTTTTAGTTAGACTCAACGATATCATTAAGGAGTCCTTAGATGTCGTGGCAATGGAGATAAAACGTCAAGAAAGCATTAGATGCGACGTTTTTATCGAACCAAGAGTAGCTTAGAGCTATTAGAAATTGGATTTCTTACCTTAAAATATTAAGTGTTAAGACAAGAAAAAGCATGCTTGATCACTTTCCAATTTTTGGGGTCTTGGAATCGTTTTATTCTCGCCTAAATGGGACAATTTTAAATGTGTGGATAAAACACTTAATAAGCTTGAAAATTTTGCATGAACGCTTTAAATTTCAAACTTACTGGTTTTATGAATGGTTTTTCATTGCAAATTCTTTCAATTGTAGAATCATGACAACAACAATTAGATGTGCCCAGAACTCCCCGACAAGTTGGCTTTTAGACTAAACTTTGTCAACTTAAAGGAATGGGAAGAGGAACTCCGGAAAACTCTTCAGAATTGTTCCATGGAGTACATTCTTGATACTCCCATTCCAGGCTTCTACTTGAAGGGAATCATGAGTGATGAAGCTCATGGTGCATGGTCTTCTAATTCCAAGAAAGTCTCACGACTAATGGCTAATTCCATCCTAGGAGAAAGGAAGGAAAAGTTCTCCTCCTATTTTCCAGACATGTTCCTAAAAGCACTTGAGGACACTGTCAATGTGAGAGTCACCAAGAGTCTCAATGGTAATTATGATGGACTTGTGTTTAACGTGACTAGGTCACTTTAAAACATGAAGATAAAGCCACCGGAAGAGGATTGCCTTGCTGAAGAGAGGTACCGGCTTTGGTCGATGGTCTACAATACCAAATTGAGATCCGGTATACCCCTCCAACCTCATGTGCATAGAATGACTAGGATCTTTAAGCACATGGAGCTTCTCGAAATCCCATTGGAGGATGAGATGGACGGTCATATCTTGCTTATCTTACTCCACTCGAGCTATGATGCACATATGATGAATATAGCTGCGGGAAAGGAGTCATACTCATTGAGAGATGTGGTGCAGCAACTTCGCAAGGCCAACTCCTATGGAGCAACCAAAATGCCCTTAAGAGCAAAGAAGAAGGAGTTGAAGAGCAAAGCGAAGAAGCGATGATTCTATTGTAGTGGGCAAGGCCACTACAAGAGGGAATGCAAGATCTTCCAAAGGAATGAGGAACAGAAGAATGATCCATCTACCTCAGGTATCTTCATTAACACTTGTGTATAAGCTATTCATAGGTATTGGATACCATGTATGACTCACTTTATGCTCCCATTTTTAGGGACCAAGTGTGAGGGCTTCACAAGTGGATTTGCAACTACGAGCGGACATTGAAGATGGTCTTTCCGTCGTGCTTGTAGGCACATTATCTATCTTTGGCTTCTAATAGAACTAATTCTTCTTTTATCATGTTGAACATATTTTGATCTATGGCGTTGGACGCCGGGTTGTTTTGATCAAAAGACCATAACAATGGTTGTTTTAAATGTTTTTCTTATATGTTTTATGAGATCACACATTCTAAATGTGACTAGACAAATGTTAATGATACCACCAAAAGTGCAAAGACCATTGAGTCGAATCAAACGTACTTGATGCATTGTCGTCTTGGCCATATTAATATCAAACGCATCAAGAAACTTCTTCATGAAGGGATTCTTGATTCGTTCGACTTAGAGTCGTTTGAATACTGCGAACGATGCTTATTAGGCAAGATGATAAAGCAGCCATTCTCCAAATTAGGAGAAAGGGCTAGTGACTTATTGGGTGTTATACACAAGGATGTATGTGGACCAATGAGCACAAACGCAAGAAATGGTTATTGCTATTTTTATCACTTTCACGGACGACTTTAGTTAGATATGGCTATGTTTACCTTATGTCGCATAAATCTAAATCTTTTTCAAAATTCAAAGAGTTTCAGCGTGAAGTGGAAAATCAGTACTTCGATCAGATCGAGGTGGCGAATATTTGAGCTATGAATTCGACGATTGTCTGAAAGAACATGGAATTCTCTCATAATTGATACCTCATGGAACTCCACAATGGAAAAGAGTGTCCGAAAGGAGAAATCAAACTCTATTAGACATAGTTCGATCAATGATGGGTCATAGCGATCTTCCTATCTCTTTCTAGGGACACGCAGTTCTAACCGCCACACTTACATTGAACCGCGCTCCGTTTAAATCTGTCGAAAAGACTCCATATGAATTATTGACGAAGAAACCTCCATGGTTGTCTTTTCTTAAGATTTGGGGTTGCGAAGCATATGTCAAAAGACTCATATTTGACAAGCTTTCACCAAAATCTGATAAGTGTTTCTTTGTGGGCTATCCAAAAGAAACCAAGGGGTATTACTTCCACAACCAATCTGAGAACAAAATATTTGTTGCTCGAGATGGAGTCTTTTTGGACAAGGAGTATCTTTCCAAAATGACAAGTTGCAGGAAAATCGAACTTGATGAAGTTCGAGAGGATGAGTAACAAAGTCAACCTGATAAAACTTACAATGAAAGTGCTTTAGAAGCAGCTGTTGACATTGGTCAAAGTCATACCGACAATGTGTAAAGTCAAAAGGACAATGCAAATGCTCAACCTATTACCTTGCATAGGTTGCAAAGGCCAAGGTCTCAACCAGACAGACACTTCGGTGTTGTGAGGATCAAGACATCCTAGTTGTGGATGGAGATGAGCCAGCGACATACGAACAAGCTATGGCGAGCCTCGACTCTGTAAAATGGCAAGAAGCCATGAAATCAGAGATATACTCCATGTTTGAAAATTAAGTCTGGGACTTGGTTGATTTGCCCGAAGGTAACACACCTATCGGTTGCAAATGGATTTTCAAGTTGAAAACCGACAAAGATGGAAATGTATATGTATACAAAGCTAGATTGGTGGCAAAATGTTACAAGCAAATTCACGGTGTTAGATTGTCACATAGCATAACTCTCAACAAGAAATAGTGTCCGAAGACACCTGATGAGCGAGAGAGGATGAGTCAGATTCCATGATATGTACTAGGCCGAATGTATCGTATGTCTTGAGTGCTACGAGCCGATACCAATCAAACCCAAGAGAGGCACATTGGACTGCGTCCAAGAATATCCTAAAGTACCTAAAAAGGAACAAGGATAAATTTCTAGTCTATGGTGGGAGTATGAATTTGGTTGTTGAAGATTATACCGACGCAAGCTTCCAGACTGACAGTGACAACTTCAAGTCACAATCAGGATACATGTTTTGTCTTAATGTAGGAGCGTTTAGTTGGAAGAGTGCTAAGCAAAGCACGACTACAAACTCTACAACTACAGCCGAATACTTGGTAGCTTCGGAAGCAGCTAAGGAGGCAGTTTGGATTTGTAAGTTCATTGGTGAACTTGGTGTTGTCCCCTCAATAAAGGGACAATTAGACCTCTACTGTGATAATAGTGGGGCTATTGCTCAGGCTAGGGAGCCAAAGGAGCATCAGAAAGTCAAACACGTCATGAGGCGATTTCACATGATAAGGGAATGGAAGTCCAAGGATGAAATCAGAATTTGTAAGATTGGAACGGACAATTTAGCCGATCCACTCACAAAACCTTTGCCTCAAGTGAAACACAGCAAGTACGTTGAGGCAATGGGAATCAGGCACATTGGAGATTGGCTTTGATTTCCCTATTTGTGTGTTTTGATTAAGTTGTGGAGATATTAATGTAAAACATCATGTTAAACCATTCATTTATGGTGTAATTTAATTTTACAGTAAATTATTATTCCATTTCTATTTAATTGTGGTTTAAAATTAAATAATGTGTTCATTCGATTTGAACATTCAAAATAGGGTATTAAGACCATGTCTTGGATAAAGAAACACCTATTACATCGACTGTGGGAAGAGTACTTTCTAGATGGCTTGTGAAACTGTACCAACAAATGAAGGCAAACGGCCTACAGTCGAGCCTGAAGTCCATGCGGACCAAGAAAGTGGTGACGATTACGAAATCGACACCTATGTGGCCCCAGATTACTCCTTCAGAACAAAACACATCCGCTCCAAAGAGATAAAGGAGCGGGGTGAAAGTTAGGATGCTCCAGGCAACCCAAGTGGTAGACCGACTGGGACTACCCAAGCGGCAGAAGGTACTTCTCCCGTCACGAGAGACGAAATCATGAAATTCATGACAAGTTTCAAAGGCGAGATCAAGAGCCTCCTAAACAAGTCCACTAGCCCTCATAAGGGTCAGCCGGCTAAGAAGCTCCCGTCCTCCGGGAAGAAGGCGCTAAAAGATCGTGTGCCTACCCCTCACCCAAAACCAAAGGTGGCGGATGAGTCCACAATTGACGTCTCAAAGCTTCGTTTCCCTGAGACAGAGCAACGGAAGCCCATCCAGCAAGTACTGCTGGATGGATCCAAGAAGACTTACTCTGATGCCCAGTTGCTTATCCAGGAAAAGAGAAGTCTGTAGCTGTCCGCGTCGACTTCAACGTCAACCTACCTAGACAGCTTCCGAAATGCTTCCATAAAGAATTTTATGCGGTCCGACCGCACGCTCTAGTCCTAAAATTATCTAGCCGGTACAGTACGGGTCACCGTACATGCTGTATGGATCTCCATACATGCAGCCGACCCTCTTAGGGGGTCAGGTGGCACAACTGGTCCAGCTTATGGATTAGCAGCTCCGGCTTCTTAACCTTGGGGAACTGCCAACGGCATTATCCAGGGAAATCACCGAGGCGACACAGCCGGCCAAGGTGAAAAACGTGTTGGTCGGTACCTATGACGGTACCGCCAACCCAGAGGATCACCTAATGGCATATACCAACCTCATGTACTTACAGGGGGTGGATGATGCTGCCTGGTGCCGCTGCTTACCGGCTACATTGAAGGGCATTAACCAACGATGGTTTGGAAACCTGCTAGCCGGATGTATCAACAACTTCATAACATCCTTGCCAAGACAACAAGCCTCGATTTTGGGGCCATACAACAGGGAGAGAAGGAAGGACTTAGGTCCTACGTCAGGCGATTCAATCTGATGAGAATTCAGATCCAAGGGTTGTTTGACGATGTTTCCTACACATACTTCTTCAAGGGTCTGAATGACGGGTCGACCTTCAAGTTCGACCTGGTCAGAAAAAGGGTTGCCACCCTCCAAAAGGCATTAATGGAAGCTAAAGCCTATATACAGGTGACAGAAATTTTTGCCGTGAGGCACCAGTCGGACCCCAAAAAGTTCGAACGGAGAGAGAGCCAACCATCCCAGCCGGTAAAGACAGAAGAAAAGAAAAGAAAAGAAGTCTGGGCGGCAGATCGATCTGGTCAGCGAGCCCAGAAAGCAGACGAAAATCAGAACTGTACGTTCCAAAGTACAAGTTCACCAAGGACTGCTCCTCCATCTTCATGGAGATCAAAGACCGGTTGTCTCTTGTAAAACCGGCAGCAAAGAAAAGCCCCGTCAGCAGCCGGGACAAGAGCAAATACTGCCAATTCCATGAAGATGTTAGCCATGACACTAACGGTTGCTATAGCCTCAGGCGGCTGTTGGACTGTCTTGCTGAGGAGGGGGCTTTGAAGTGCTACTTGACCAAGTCCAAGGGTGCCCCCAAGACAAACAAGGGACACCCATTTAAATCAACTGCTGCTAACTCTAAAACAGACGAAGAAACACTCTTTACTATAGCAGGCGGTTTTGCGGGTGGGGGTCCTACCATCCGGGGTGCCAAGGACAATATCAGGAAGCTGGTCAACACAGTAGATGAGTTTCAGGCGTCGAAAGATAACTTTCCAAAGGTCCTTATTTCTGAAAACGACCGAAACCAAGTCGGACGGCCTCACGATGATCCCATCGTCATCGAATGCAAGGTTGCTAACCAACGAGTTGGCCGGATCTTAACTAACACCGGGAGCTCGTTGTAGGGTTTCGTAGTGACCCTCACTACGCGGAAAGAAACCCGCCAAGACCCGCCCCCATAATAAATGAAATTAACAAGCAAAACATAATTAAAACACAAGAAAGGATAAAAGATTATACCTTTGACACGTGCTTTGCTCAACTATGAGCTCTTACTTGAATCCCGAAAATACGAGGTCTCTTACGGGATCGTACCCTCGAACCCGACCCGAGCGTCCTAAGTCTCGAAGGTTAGTCGAGACCCGGAAAAATAAAACTATGAGTTTTACGAATCAAGGTTTACTCAAATCAAGAGTTGCCTTTTAATTCCACTCAAGGTTGTGTCTTTCCCAATACTTATGCCTTTGGTATTTATAGGGAAAGGCACCCTTGATTTCCAATCTCCCATCAATGTTGGAGAGTTGGTAAATTCAACAATTTATTTAATTCCAAATTAAATAAATAATTAAATCAATCACAATGCAACAAGTGTCAAGGGGAGAGAGAGAGTTAGGTGAGGACCAAAGGCTTGGGGGGGACCATTGCCTTGATCCCCAAGCCATTGCTCCAAGCAATGGTCCCCTCATCCAAAACCGCCACAAGCAAGGGCTTCTAGGTTGCTGCCAGCTAGCACGCCAGCTAGCAGTGCCAGTTAGCCCAGCTAGCAGCCTCGCATCCCCAGCCAGGCAATGCTTGCTAGCGCTGGGCGATGCTTGTGCTGCTGCAGCGTGCCAGTGCTAGGCCCTGCTAGCAGCTGGCACTGGTGCTGGCCCTTGCCTCTCTCCCCATCTCACATGCACACACCCTCTCGCATAGCTAGCACAGCCAGGCCAGCATATGCATAGCCCAGCCAGCGCACTCACGCACGCAAGGCTTAGCATGCGTGCTACTAGCGAGCCACGCATGTTAAGCTTGGTGCTGCATTGCGAGGCTGCTGGGCGATGGTGCACACGCACACCCACACGCACACACGCATGTGCCTAGCACTGCGATGGTGTTGTGCGTGGTGCTAGGGTGCTGCGATAGTGTCCACGCACATGCACACACACATGGGTGTTGTGCTTGGTGCGATAGGGCTGCGATAGCGCCTAGGCACTCATGCCTCGCCTAGCACACCATGGTGCGCCTAGCACATACATGGTGCGCCTAGGCTTGCAACGAGCTAGCCTAGCCTAGCTATGGCTACGCTCATACTTGTCGCTCTATCGACTCATTAAATCCTTCGGATTAATTCGCCGTCTCAGATCGGTTGTTCGATTGGGTTCGACCCGAAGGGTTCAGTTAAGATTAAGCTGTAATATTAATTATACCTTAATATTGCTGATCGGAAGCGGCCTCCACCTAGAAATTCCGATCAATTGACCTTACTGAAGAATTAGCTCTGTAATAATTCTGAACCCTCTATCAGAATAATACACTTGTTGGAAGGACACCATTCCTTACAATCTCCCACTTGTCTTTCCGGACAAGTGTGCATACAGTGTATAGCCCATTTCCTATGTCATCCTTATTACGTTTAGAAGTGTTTCTCGATCTCCGAGTTTGACTGTCAATAAGTAGATGATTTCTAAAATCCATCTGAGCACGACCATGCATTTTCACAATCTCGCTAATCGAACGACCATGTAAACAACAAAGACATATTTCCTATTGTCAATAAGGGGACATTCCCAGTCTTGCATTGTAAGTTTCTCTTACTAAGAGGACCTAATCTCCCGAGTGTTCCCGTTATGATCCCCAGCTACGGCAGACGTTAGGCAACATCAATGAGACTAGTTCTCAAACAAGAAAACTTCACAATACCCATGGTCGAGGAAACGAGTTCCGATAGCTATAATGAGAAATGTACTTATGACAATTTTGAATCTCTTAAAGTACTCTCATAGGTCGATCAGATGTAGTTCCAAACTGGCACCTATGCAAATGATTTATGACCATCATGTCCTTGCAGCACAAGAAACGGTGCTGTAAATCATACTACACACTAATCTCTGGTGGTCATCAATCTTCCATCAGTTAGATGACCTCGGTTAGGGATAACTTTCGATTTAAATATTCAATGTTCACTTAACATGTGTTTCTTTATCCAAGACATGGTCTTGATGCCCAATTTTTAATATTTCCATAAATCGAATGGACTCATTATTTAATTCTAAACCACAATTAAATAGAAATGGAGTGAATGATAATTTGGCACAAAATTAATTACTCCATTAATGAATGGTTTCAATATAGTATTTAACATTAAAACAACCAGTTTAATTAAAACACATGTACAGGGAATTTCAAAGCCAGTCTCCCACGTGCTTGATTCCCATTGCCTCAACGTGCTTATTTTATTTCACTTGAGGCAATAGCTTAGTCAAAGGATCGGCCACATTATCATCCATGCCGATTTTGCAAATTCTGATTTCACCCTCGGATTTCCATTCCCTTATCATGTGAAATTGCCTTTGTACATGTTTGAGCGATAGCTCCATTGTTGTCACAGTAGGGTACAACACCAAGTTCACTGATGAACTTACGAATCCAAACAGCCTCCTTAGCAGCTTCCGAAGCAGCCAAGTATTCGGCTTTAGTTGTAGAGTATGTAGTTGTGCTCTGCTTAGCATTCTTCCAGCTAAATGCTCCTCAATTTAGGAAAAATATGTACCCTGACTGCGACTTAAAGTCGTCTCTGTCAGCCTAGAAGCTAGCGTCGATGTAACCTTCAACAACCAGATCTTTACGGCCACCCTAAACAAGGAATTTATCCTTGTTACTTTTCAGGTACTTTAGGATATTCTTGGCCGCAGTCCAATGCGCCTCTCCTGGGTTTAATTGGTATCGGCTTGTAGCACTCAAGGCATACGAGACATTTGGCCTGGTACATATCATGACATACATGATCAACCCAATAAGCGAAGCATATGGAATCTGATCCATTCTCTCTCGCTCAACTTGTGTCTGTGGACACTGTTTCTTGCTGAGAGTTATGCCATAAGACATGGGTAGATGCCCTCTCTTGGAATTCTCCATGTTAAATCGTGTCAGTACTTTATCATGGCTCGATCCAATCATCCTCTTAGATCTACCCCTGTAGATCTTGATGCCTAATATGTACTGTGCCTCTCCTAAGTCCTTCATTGAAAAGCACTTTCCCAACCAGCCCTTTACGGACTCGAGTAATTTTGTGTTGTTTCCAATTAGCAGTATGTCATCGATATATAGGACTAAGAATGCGATGTCACTCCCACTGACCTTCTTGTATAGACAAGATTCATCTGGATTCTTGATAAAACCAAACATGCTGATGGCTTAAACAAATCGCATATTCCAACTTCTGCTGGCTTGCTTTAGTCCATAAATGGACTTCTTAAGCTTGCAAACCTTTCTAGCGTTGCTCGGATCGACAAAACCTTCTGGCTGTGTCATGAACACAGTTTCTTCAAAAATCCCATTTAGGAAGGCGGTTTTGACATCCATCTACCATATTTCATAATTGTAATATGCAGCAATCGCTAGAATAATCCGGACAGACTTTAGCATTGCAACTGGTGAAAAGGTTTCATCATAGTCAATCCCGTGGACTTGCCCATAACCTTTTGCCACCAGTCTAGCCTTGTATAACGATACATTTCCATCCTTGTCTGTCTTCAATTTGAAGATCCATTTGTAACCAATGGGTGTGTATCCTTCGGGCAAATTCACCAAGTCCATGACTTGGTTTTCAGACATGGAGTCCATCTCGGATTTCATGGCTTCTTGCAATTTAGCAGAGTCGGGGCTCGTCATAGCTTGCTTGTATGTCGCTGGCTCATCTCCATCCATAAATAGGATGTCTTGATCATCGGTTAAGACAATACCAAGGTATCTGTCTGGTTGAGATTTTTGTCGTTGCGACCTACGAAGGGTAATAGGTTGAGCATTTACATTGTTTGTTTGATTCTGACCAATCTTCCCAGCTGCTTCCAAAGCACTTAGATTGTCAATTTTATCAGGTTGACATTGTTGCTCGTCCTCTTGAATTTCTTCGAGTTTGATTTTCCTCCTACTTGTCATTTTGGAAAGGTGTTCCTTCTCCAAAAAGACACCATCACGAGTAACAAACACTTTGTTCTCGGATTTATTGTAGAAGTAATACCTTTTGGTTTCTTTTGGATATCCTACAAAGAAACACTTATCCGATTTGACGTGAAGTTTGTCCGAAATTAATCTCTTGAAATATGCTTCGCATCCCCAAATCTTGAGAAAAGACAACCTAAAAGGTTTCTTACTCCATAATTCACATGGAGTCTTTTCAACATCTTTTGACGGAGCGCGGTTTGTAGCGCATGTCCCCAGAAAGAGATAGGAAGTTCACTAAGACCCATGATTGATCGAACCATGTCTAACAAGGTTTGATTCCTCCGTTCGGACACTCCGTTCCATTGAGGAGTTCCAAGAGGTGTCAACACTGAAAAAATGCCATTTTCTTTCAAGTGATCGTCGAATTCATGGGTCAAATATTCGCCACCTCGATCCGATCGAAGTGCTTTAATTTTCTTTCCAAGTTGATTTTCAACTTCTTTCTTAAATTTTTTGAATTTCTCAAAGGATTCAGATTTATACGACATTAAGTAGATATAGCCATATCTACGAAAATCGTCGGTGAAGGTGATGAAATATCGGTAACCTTGTCTTGCGGGTGTACTCATCGGTCCGCATACATTCGTGTGTATTAGACCTAATAAGTCACTTGCCCTTTCTTCCAACTTGGAGAATGGTTGTTTTATCATCTTGCCTAATAGACATCCTTCGCAATTTTCAAACGACTCCAAGTCGAATGAGTCGGGACACCTTCTTGTAGAAATTTCTTGATGCGTTTGACGTTAATATGGCCAAGACGACAATGCCACAAGTAGGTTTGATTCGACTTGATGGTCTTAGCCCTTTTAGCGGTACCATAAATGTTATAGACTTGTTTGTCAAGAGAAAGCACATAAAGACCATTTTCTGAATATGCTTTACCATTTAAAACATTATCGAAATAAAATGAACAACTATTGTTCTTAATTCGAAATTCAAAACCTTTGGCGTCCAACGCCGATATTGACATAATGTTTTTGGTAACTCTAGGAACATGATAACAATTGTCAAGTTCTAAGATAAGCCCAGAGGGCAATGACAAACTGAGAGTTCCAACGGAGACGGCAGACATTCTTGCTCCATTGCCGACCCGAAGCTCGACCTCTCCCTTCTCTAGCCTCCTATTTATCCTTAGTCCCTAAGCATTGGAACAAAGGTGTGAGCCACATCCGGTATCTAATACCCATGATTTTTTGCTAGCGAAGTTTAAGTCTATAACAAAAATACCTGATGAAGAAGCAACAGTGTCGTTCTTCTTATCTTCCTTGAATTTGAGGCAGTCCCGTTTCCAATGTCCCTTCTTCTTGCAGTAGAAACATTCGGAATCGGACTTAGAAGAGGCTACCTTCTTATCCTTGCTGCCCTTGGTAGTGTTTGACTTAGGCGGAAAATTTCTCCTTTTCCCTTTAAAGCTCTTCTTCTTGCCCAGACGTTTGAATGGCTTGCTCTTCCTCACCATGAGCTTGTCATGCTTACCCTCATCCTTGAGGGTTTGCTCGGCTTGCTTCAACATACCATGAAGCTCGGTGAGGGTTTTCTCCATGCTATGCATATTACAGTTCATCTAGAACTGATCATAACCTTTGTGAAGCGAGTGGAGAATGATGTCAATTGCCATCTCGGTTGAATACCCAGCATCAAGCCTTTCCATGTTCTCAAGTAATCTAATCATTTTAAGGACATGCACGCTGACTGGCTCTCGTTTCTTGAGCTTGCTCTCAAGGATCTGCCTGTAGGTTTTGAACCTTTCAGTTCGGTCCTGCTCTTGAAACATATTCTAAAGCTCAGAAATGATCTCAAAAGCCGTCTCCTTTTCAAAGAAAGTCTTTTGAAGGTCCGGAGACATAGTGGCCAACATGATGCATTTGAAATCCCGATTGGCACTTTGCCATCGGTTAAGGGAAGCCTGAGTGACCTCCTCATTGGGAGCGTCGGGCATTTCCTCATCAAGGATGTATTCCTTTTGCTCTTGCATTAGTACAATGCGCATATTTCTTTGCCAATCAATAAAGTTTGGCCCACTCAACTTCTCCTTGTCGAGAATTGAGCGTAAAGAGAATTGGTTGTTTTTTGAGTTACTTGCAGACATTGTTCTACAATTGAAAGAATTTGAAATGAAAAACCATTCATAAATCAATAAGTTGAAATTTAAAAGCGTTCATGCATATTTTCAATCTTATTGAGCATTTTATGACGCATTTATAAAATTGTCCTTTTGGGCGAGAATAAATGATTCCGAGATCCCAAAGATCAAGAAATGGTTAAGCATGCTTTGGCTTGTCTTAATCATTAAATATCTTAAGGTAAGCAATCCAATTGCTAATAGCTCCAAGCTACTCTCGGTTTGATAAAATGTCGAGTCTAATGCATTCATGACATTTTATCTCTTTTGCCACGACATCTAAGGACTCCTTACTGATATCGTTCAGCTTAACCAAGACAACTTGTATACCTAGTATACCTTACGTTCCTAGGGAAGTAGTGATGCCTCGATTTGGCGTAGCCCATCACATACGCGCATTAGTTCGGTAAGTATTGTTCTTGGAACGGCAAATTTTAGCTCAATATTATTAAGGGACCTAGGGTTTCTATGTTGGTTTGATTTAAGTGAACTTAACTAATCGTCGCAACATATAGAAATCCTAGACATGCATCTAACATTCTTATATAACAATAATATATAAAGCATAAAATAGATGCATTTGGCAACAAGCATGACCCCTTGAAATCTTCAATTTCCATGGGTCTTCATCTTGGCTCGCCTTCATCGAAACAACGTCTTGAGACATCTTGGCCAACATAAAATAAGCTAGCTAGAACGAATAAGATTAATCTAAATTACAAAAATACTTAACGGTTCGTAGACCGTTTTTAGATTTACAAAAATACATAACGAACGCAGTCCGTATTTTCTATCCTAGTCGGGTCCCACTCGTTGCCATTTTCAATAACCTGTTTTGAAAACAATCTTCCATTCACCCATTCACTATTTGTGAATGGCCCATGGAAATTACGAAATACATAATTAAATACGCAAAACTAGTAACTAACTTAGGTGGTTAATCCAATTAACGTGCCTAATTAAAACTAGTCAAAGTTGTTTAATTCATTATTTCTAAAAGCAAATTGCTCAAGCAATCAACTTAGCTCCCACTAAATTCCGCATCCATATTTAATTTATCCGATTAATTAAGTCGGTATAACCTATAATTTGTCGAAATCAAAAATTTTGCAAAAGCCGGAAAAACCGAGGTCTAACCTCGTTAAAATAATTACATAAATAATTTAAAACGGTAAAATTTTCGCAAAATTGCATAGCTCAAAATCAAGCAAAAAATCCCACACAAGAGCTTGATGGGTGCGCACCATGGCTGCTAGGCAGCCCACATGCTGCGCTTGCTGTGCTGTGTGCCAGCATCCACGCCCAGCGTATCTTGCTGCGCCAACCAACACTAGCAGCGTATCTAGTTGAGTCTGCTGCTTTTTCAGATTTCCCAAATACTGTTCGTACACCCTTAACTCTAGCATAAACCTCCTCATCAGTCAATGGCCTAGGTGCAGTCCCCTCTTCCACTTACCCATCGAAAGCCTTTTTTTGCCTACGGTACGGGTGATCGCGCCTGAGCAACCTTCGAGTATGCACGTACACCTCTTTGTGACAATTATCAAGGTGTATGCTTGGGGTGTCATCAATACAAATGGGGCATGCTTTTTTTCCTTTGTTCTTGTAACTAGACAAGTTTCCATATGCAGGAAAATCATTAACAGTCCACATAAGAGCTGCACTCAATGTGAATATCTCATTCTTATGAGCATCAAAAACGGAAACACCTTCGTCCCACATCTTTCTCAAATCATCAACAAGTGGCGCAAGATAAACATCTATGTCGTGTCCAGGTTTCCTTGGCCCCGATATCAAAAGTGAAAGCATTACGTATTTCCGTTTCATGCACAACCAAGGAGGCAAATTGTAGATCACTTAAAGTACCAACCATGTGCTGTGTTGGGTACTAAGAGTGCCAAATGGATTCATCTCGTCCGTGCACAAACCAAGCCTTAAAATTTTGACTTCATCACCAAGTTCCACGAACTTTATATCAATGTTCTTCCATTGCGGGGAGTCGGCTGGATGCTTCAGCATTCTGTTTTTCTTTTTTCCCTCTGCATGCCACCTCATGTTTTTAGCGTCTTTTGGTGTTGATAATTGACGCTTAAACCTTGGAATAATGGGAAGATACCACAACACCTTAGCAGGATGTCCCTTCGTACCAGCATTGCAACTCATGCGCTTGTAGCACGACTTCTTGCATCGTGGACACTCCTCCAATTGTTCATATTCATTTCGATAAAGAATACAATCATTAGGACATGCATGTATCTTCTTATACTGCAAACCAAATGGACACATGAGCTTCTTTGCGTAATAGTAAGACTTAGGAATTTCATTCCCGTTGGGGAACATCTCACTTAACGCGGTCAACAAAGAAGTAAATCTATTGCCCGTCCACCCATGCTTCGACTTAATGTTAAAAAGTGTTAACACGGCTGATAGGTTGGAGTATTTTTTGCACCCAGGATACAAAGGCTTTTTAGAAGCCTTCGATAATGACTAAAACACGTCACCTTCGACACCACGCATCATCTCATCCACCCCTTCATCCTCGACCTCATCCACCTGATCATCCTCAAATAAATCCTCATCACCATTATCAATAATATGTTCATCATTCCTGTATTCCTCGTCCACACGAATGTCATTGCTTCTATCATCATGCACATCATTCCCATCAACATCCCCACTGTAATCTCCTTCTTCACCGTGCCAAATCCACACATGGTATTTAAGCCTAAACCCACGACAAACTACATGATCTCTAATGATATCAATATTATTGACCACCTTTACATTATTACAATCAACACAAGGACAATAGAGCCAATCGACACCCATTCTACGCTGATAAGATGAAGCCCTCTCGCAAAACTCTTGAACCCCATCAAAGAATTCCAATGTATCACGTCTACCATACATCCAACCACGATCCTTCTCCATTAAGTAAAGTGTCTCTAAACTTGGGAACATATTACGAATAATATATAATTGCTACATCTATTATATATGTATTTGAAATTCGAACACACACCATGCATATAACAATCATATAGATACAAAAATGCATATATGCTTCCAAAGGGTCCTTATCACTCCAACCTAACCCATCCTTGAACGTGTAATCTCATTAGTGAATATATGTCGACTTTCCAATGTTAAGGAAAATCTATCAGCATTTCCCCTCAATTCTCCAAGTACACGATTTAGGTAATAACTTACCCACATATGTACCTAGAGAATATGGTGAGGAAATGGTAAGCCAAGATGTTCCTTAAAACCGAAAAAATAGACATACATTCACCACCTAAGTGAGAGTAAACGTTCAAGAACAATCCCCACCGGGGACTATTTAAGACTTTCTCCTAATGAGAAAGCCTTGAACGGGTATCTAGGCGTATGATGATGCAAGCATTTCATATATTGTTGTATTTATTTGTCATTCAATAATACACAAGTCGTAATAGCATGAAAAAACCTTTTTTAAACAATAAAGAAAAAGAAATATATATAGCTTAGAGAAGTTTATAATTCATACCAATATATAGCAAGTACAATGGATGTATTCTTTCTAATTTCCCACTTGAGCTAAATAGTAGTCTTCAAGCTAAACTTGTACTTCTATTCACATATAAATCTATAAAAACATAAAATGAAAAAACAAAACAAAAAACAAAAGTTAGTAAGTATGAGAAATGGATAATAAGAAATAATAGGGGCATATGATTAAGGAATGAGATAGAAAATAGGGATAAATTTTGCAAAAGCTAGCAATTGTAGCAACCACGCATGGCTAATTAACCACCCTCCATAACACCCCCCACACAAGCCAACACCTTGATACACCACCACTCGACAGCACCACCCAGTGCAAGTCGCCAAAACCAACCACACAAGCACCGCCCAACCACCACGCACTCACCTCAATTGCTCCACCAGGCTGTTTCAGCCACACTCTTTTTTTTGTTGGTAAATACGAAACTTTTATCACCAAATAATAAAACAAAACGACATACAAACGGCGCAAACTAGACAATGACCAAGACAAAAAAACACACACCCTATAAAAAGGGAACACTCCTAGCACAAACTAGACAAAACCAAGGCAACAAAACAACTACATTATAAAAACAACCCATACAACCACTAATTACAACACATTACACAGCAACACACCACCACCAACACACCACCACCAACCACCAGCAACACAACAAACACCACCCATAAGAACAGAAAGCACAAAACAACCATCACAAGAACAGAAAGAACAAAGGCAAGCTCACCATATAGTACACTGTTTGAGGTCGTGACAAGAAGGTCGTTGTGGAGGGGGAGCCGTGCGCGTTCAATTGACAAACCCTAGATTACAAGAAACTTATAATTACTAAACTGAAAAGCAAATCCTAAAAAAACCCAAGAATGCAATGGAATTCAATGGAGTAAGTGAAACCTAAGCTAGCTACTTACCTTGAAGTTGCTTTAATGGAGGAAAGATAGATAAGGAGTGATGAGAAGGTGGTGCGTGTTGCAACTGCTTCAATGGAAGTGAGAAAGCTCATATAACACTTCAATGAAGTAGCTTAAACCTAGCTAGGAGATGGTGGGAGAAGAGAAGAGGGAAAAACGCAGGGGGAATGAAATGAAAACGAAGAAGAAGACGTTGAACCTATCCCGGGTTTTTCTTTCAAAAATTGCACCAGTTTACAGTGGCACCGGTTTAAACCGGTGCTAATTAACATAGTTGGCACCGGTTTAAGGCGAATCGGTGCTAACACTATCCCATACTTATTTTTTTTTAATAAGTTGGCACCGGTTTTGGTTGGAACCGGTGCCAACACTGATTATTTCAATCCCGCCCATTTCTTTTAGCACCGGTTTTCAAGAACTGGTGCTAAAGGGGAGTGTCTATTTGATTTTTTCTACTAGTGCTTGATTTAATTTTGGTTTGTGCACTAAAAATTGAATTTATTAAAGTTGGACTTGTTTTATTTTCATTTTTCTCAATATTGGTTCTAAAAATAATTTAGCAATAATTTTATATCACACAAAAATTGGGATATAATCCCAAGGCACAAGTAGGAAAATTAAGGCACAAGGGGAATGAAGTGATTATTTGATTTTTTCTACTAATGCGATTTTTGCCGTTTTAATTATTTATATAACCTATTAAAACGAGGGTAGGCCTCGGTTTTTCCCGACACTTGCAAATTAATTTTAGCAAAATTTGGCTAAATTGGCTTAATTAAATTAATATATTAATTTTAATTAAGTTGGATGCGGAATTTAGTCGGAGCTTCATTAATTATTTGAACTAATTTTATTGCGTTTAATCACATAATCGGTTAATAACTTTGACTAGTTTTTATTAGGTGCGTTAATTGGATTAACCACCTAAGTTAGTTACTAGTTTGCGCGTGTTTTGCTTTATTGCTTTTTTTACTTCGTAAAATGCATGGGCAACTAGTGGAATGAATATTCTATCACAGGTTTTACAAAATGGCAACTAGTGGGACCTGACTAGGATAGTAAATATGGATTGTGGTCCGTTTTGTATTTTTGTAAATCTAAATACGGAAAGCATGCCGTTAAGTATTTTTTGTACCTTAATATTTTGATTAGTCCTAGTCTTATTAGTAGTTGCATAATTGGTGCAGATGTCTCGAAGACGACATTTCTAAGAAGATGAGCCAAGAGGATGCAACGAAGGCCCTTGAAGAATTGAAGACTCAAGTTCAAGGGGTCATGCTAGTTGCTAAATGCATCTTTAATTATACTTTATATATATTATGATTATATAATTTCTATGTTAGATGCATGTTTAGGATTTCGAATGTTGAATGATTATTTTAGTTCACTTAAATCAACCAACATAGAAACCCTAAGTCCCAAAGAAAATTGAGTTACATTTGTCATTCCAAAATGACACTTACGAAACTAATGAGAATAGTAATGGGTTGTGCCAAAGTACATCATTACTACTTTCCTAGGGAACTAAGGTATATTGGTGCGCTTGCCAAAGCAAGGCATCGCATACACGTTAGTTTTAGTTAGACTCAACGATATCATTAAGGAGTCCTTAGATGTCGTGGCAATGGAGATAAAACGTCAAGAAAGCATTAGATGCGACGTTTTTATCGAACCAAGAGTAGCTTAGAGCTATTAGAAATTGGATTTCTTACCTTAAAATATGAAGTGTTAAGACAAGAAAAAGCATGCTTGATCACTTTCCAATTTTTGGGGTCTTGGAATCGTTTTATTCTCGCCTAAATGGGACAATTTTAAATGTGTGGATAAAACACTTAATAAGCTTGAAAATTTTGCATGAACGCTTTAAATTTCAAACTTACTGGTTTTATGAATGGTTTTTCATTGCAAATTCTTTCAATTGTAGAATCATGACAACAACAATTAGATGTGCCCAGAACTCCTCGACAAGTTGGCTTTTAGACTAAACTTTGTCAACTTAAAGGAATGGGAAGAGGAACTCCGGAAAACTTTTCATAATTGTTCCATGGAGTACATTCTTGATACTCCCATTCCAGGCTTCTACTTGAAGGGAATCATGAGTGATGAAGCTCATGGTGCATGGTCTTCTAATTCCAAGAAAGTCTCACGACTAATGGCTAATTCCATCCTGGGAGAAAGGAAGGAAAAGTTCTCCTCCTATTTTCCAGACATGTTCCTAAAAGCACTTGAGGACACTGTCAATGTGAGAGTCACCAAGAGTCTCAATGGTAATTATGATGGACTTGTGTTTAACGTGACTAGGTCACTTTAAAACATGAAGATAAAGCCACCGGAAGAGGATTGCCTTGCTGAAGAGAGGTACTGGCTTTGGTCGAGGGTCTACAATACCAAATTGAGATCCGGTATACCCCTCCAACCTCATGTGCGTAGAATGACTAGGATCTTTAAGCACATGGAGCTTCTCGAAATCCCATTGGAGGATGAGATGGACGGTCATATCTTGCTTATCTTACTCCACTCGAGCTATGATGCACATATGATGCATATAGCTGCGGGAAAGGAGTCACACTCATTGAGAGATGTGGTGCAGCAACTTCGCAAGGCCAACTCCTATGGAGCAACCAAAATGCCCTTAAAAGCAAAGAAGATGGAGTTGAAGAGCAAAGCGAAGAAGCGATGATTCTATTGTAGTGGGCAAGGCCACTACAAGAGGGAATGCAAGATCTTCCAAAGGGATGAGGAACAGAATAATGATCCATCTACCTCAGGTATCTTCATTAACACTTGTGTATAAGCTATTCATAGGTATTGGATACCATGTATGACTCACTTTATGCTCCCATTTTTAGGGACCAAGTGTGAGGGCTTCACAAGTGGATTTGCAACTACGAGCGGACATTGAAGATGGTCTTTCCGTCGTGCTTGTAGGCACATTATCTATCTTTGGCTTCTAATAGAACTAATTCTTCTTTTATCATGTTGAACATATTTTGATCTATGGCGTTGGACGCCGGGTTGTTTTGATCAAAAGACCATAAAAATGGTTGTTTTAAATGTTTTTCTTATATGTTTTATGAGATCACACATTCTAAATGTGACTAGACAAATGTTAATGATACCACCAAAAGTGCAAAGACCATTGAGTCGAATCAAACGTACTTGATGCATTGTCGTCTTGGCCATATTAATATCAAACGCATCAAGAAACTTCTTCATGAAGGGATTCTTGATTCGTTCGACTTAGAGTTTGTTTGAATACTGCGAACGATGCTTATTAGGCAAGATGATAAAGCAGCCATTCTCCAAATTAGGAGAAAGGGCTAGTGACTTATTGGGTGTTATACACAAGGATGTATGTGGACCAATGAGCACAAACGCAAGAAATGGTTATTGCTATTTTTATCACTTTCACGGACGACTTTAGTTAGATATGGCTATGTTTACCTTATGTCGCATAAATCTAAATCTTTTTCAAAATTCAAAGAGTTTCAGCGTGAAGTGGAAAATCAGTACTTCGATCAGATCGAGGTGGCGAATATTTGAGCTATGAATTCGACGATTTTCTGAATGAACATGGAATTCTCTCATAATTGATACCTCATGGAACTCCACAATGGAAAAGAGTGTCCGAAAGGAGAAATCGAACTCTATTAGACATAGTTCGATCAATGATGGGTCATAGCGATCTTCCTATCTCTTTCTAGGGACACGCAGTTCTAACCGCCACACTTACATTGAACCGCGCTTCGTTTAAATCTGTCGAAAAGACTCCATATGAATTATTGACGAAGAAACCTCCATGGTTGCCTTTTCTTAAGATTTGGGGTTGCGAAGCATATGTCAACAGACTCATATTTGACAAGCTTTCACCAAAATCTGATAAGTGTTTCTTTGTGGGCTATCCAAAAGAAACCAAGGGGTATTACTTCCACAACCAATCTGAGAACAAAATATTTGTTGCTCGAGATGGAGTCTTTTTGGACAAGGAGTATCTTTCCAAAATGACAAGTTGCAGGAAAATCGAACTTGATGAAGTTCGAGAGGATGAGTAACAAAGTCAACCCGATAAAACTAACAATGAAAGTGCTTTAGAAGCAGCTGTTGACATTGGTCAAAGTCATACCGACAATGTGTAAAGTCAAAAGGACAATGCAAATGCTCAACCTATTACCTTGCATAGGTCGCAAAGGCCAAGGTCTCAACCAGACAGACACTTCGGTGTTGTGAGGATCAAGACATCTTAGTTGTGGATGGAGATGAGCCAGCGACATACGAACAAGCTATGGCGAGCCTCGACTCTGTAAAATGGCAAGAAGCCATGAAATCAGAGATAGACTCCATGTTTGAAAATTAAGTCTGGGACTTGGTTGATTTGCCCGAAGGTAACACACCTATCGGTTGCAAATGGATTTTCAAGTTGAAAACCGACAAAGATGGAAATGTATATGTATACAAAGCTAGATTGGTGGCAAAATGTTACAAGCAAATTCACGGTGTTAGATTGTCACATAGCATAACTCTCAACAAGAAATAGTGTCCGAAGACACCTGATGAGCGAGAGAGGATGAGTCAGATTCCATGATATGTACTAGGCCGAATGTATCGTATGTCTTGAGTGCTACGAGCCGATACCAATCAAACCCAAGAGAGGCGCATTGGACTGCGTCCAAGAAAATCCTAAAGTACCTAAAAAGGAACAAGGATAAATTTCTAGTCTATGGTGGGAGTATGAATTTGGTTGTTGAAGATTATACCGACGCAAGCTTCCAGACTGACAGTGACAACTTCAAGTCACAATCAGGATACATGTTTTGTCTTAATGTAGGAGCGTTTAGTTGGAAGAGTGCTAAGCAAAGCACGACTACAAACTCTACAACTACAGCCGAATACTTGGTAGCTTCGGAAGCAGCTAAGGAGGCAGTTTGGATTTGTAAGTTCATTGGTGAACTTGGTGTTGTCCCCTCAATAAAGGGACAATTAGACCTCTACTGTGATAATAGTGGGGCTATTGCTCAGGCTAGGGAGCCAAAGGAGCATCAGAAAGTCAAACACGTCATGAGGCGATTTCACATGATAAGGGAATGGAAGTCCAAGGATGAAATCAGAATTTGTAAGATTGGAACGGACAATGTAGCCGATCCACTCACAAAACCTTTGCCTCAAGTGAAACACAACAAGTACGTTGAGGCAATGGGAATCAGGCACATTGGAGATTGGCTTTGATTTCCCTATTTGTGTGTTTTAATTAAGTTGTGGAGATATTAATGTAAAACATCATGTTAAACCATTCATTTATGGTGTAATTTAATTTTACAGTAAATTATTATTCCATTTCTATTTAATTGTGGTTTAAAATTAAATAATGTGTTCATTCGATTTGAACATTCAAAATAGGGTATTAAGACCATGTCTTGGATAAAGAAACACCTATTACATCGACTGTGGGGAGAGTACTTTCTAGATGGCTTGTGAAACTGTACCAACAAATGAAGGCAAACGGCATACAGTCGAGCCTGAAGTCCATGCGGACCAAGAAAGTGGTGACGATTACGAAATCGACACCTATGTGGCCCCAGATGGCTCCTTCAAAACAAAACACATCCGCTCCAAAGAGATAAAGGAGCGGGGTGAAAGTTAGGATGCTCCAGGCAACCCAAGTGGTAGACCGTGAAATTCATGACAAGTTTCAAAGGCGAGATCAAGAGCCTCCTAAACAAGTCCACTAGCCCTCATAAGGGTCAGCCGGCTAAGAAGCTCCCGTCCTCTGGGAAGAAGGCGCTAAAAGATCGTGTGCCTACCCCTCACCCAAAACCAAAGGTGGCGGATGAGTCCACAATTGACGTCTCAAAGCTTCGTTTCCCTAAGACAGAGCAACGGAAGCCCATCCAGCAAGTACTGCTGGATGGATCAAAGAAGACTTACTCTGATGCCCAGTTGCTTATCCAGGAAAAGAGAAGTCTGTAGCTGTCCGCGTCGACTTCAACGTCGACCCACCTAGACAGCTTCCGAAATGCTTCCATAAAGAATTTTATGCGGTCCGACCGCACGCTCTAGTCCTAAAATTATCTAGCCGGTACAGTACGGGTCACCGTACATGCTGTATGGATCTCCATACATGCAGCCGGCCCTCTTAGGGGGTCAGGTGGCACAACCGGTCCAGCTTATGGATTAGCAGCTCCGGCTTCTTAACCTTGGGGAACTGCCAACGGCATTATCCAGGGAAATCACCGAGGCGACACAGCCGGCCAAGGTGAAAAACGTGTTGGTCGGTACCTATGACGGTACCGCCAACCTAGAGGATCACCTAATGGCATATACCAACCTCATGTACTTACAGGGGATGGATGATGCTGCCTTGTGCCGCTGCTTACCGGCTACATTGAAGGGCATTGTCCAACGATGGTTTGGAAACCTGCTAGCCGGATGTATCAACAACTTGATAACATCCTTGCCAAGAAAACAAGCCTCGATTTTGGGGCCATACAGCAGGGAGAGAAGGAAGGACTTAGGTCCTACGTCAGGCGATTCAATCTGATGAGAATTCAGATCCAAGGGTTGTTTGACGATGTTTCCTACACAGACTTCTTCAAGGGTCTGAATGACGGGTCGACCTTCAAGTTCGACCTGGTCAGAAAAAGGGTTGCCACCCTCCAAAAGGCATTAATGGCAGCTAAAGCCTATATACAGGTGACAGAAATTTGTGCCGTGAGGCACCCGTCGGACCCCAAAAATTTCGAACGGAGAGAGAGCCAGCCATCCCAGCCGGCAAAGACAGAAGAAAAGAAAAGAAAAGAAGTCTGGGCGGCAGATCGATCTGGTCAGCGAGCCCAGAAAAGCAGACGAAAATCAGAACTGTACGTTCCAAAGTACAAGTTCACCAAGGACTGCTCCTCCATCTTCATGGAGATCAAAGACCGGTTGTCTCTTGAAAAACCGGCAGCAAAGAAAAGCCCCGTCAGCAGCCGGGACAAGAACAAATACTGCCAATTCCATGAAGATGTTAGCCATGACACTAACGGTTGCTATAGCCTCAGGCGGCTGTTGGATTGTCTTGCTGAGGAGGGGGCTTTGAAGTGCTACTTGACCAAGTCCAAGGGTGCCCCCAAGACAAACAAGGGACACCCATCTAAATCAACTGCTGTTAACTCTAAAACAGACGAAGAAACAGTCTTTACTATAGCAGGCGGTTTTGCGGGTGGGGGTCCTACCATCCGGGGTGCCAAGGACAATATCAGGAAGATGGTCAACACAGTAGATGAGTTTCAGGCGTCGAAAGATAACTTTCCAAAGGTCCTTATTTCTGAAAAGGACCGAAGCCAGGTCGGACGGCCTCACGATGATCCCATCGTCATCGAATGCAAGGTTGCCAACCAACGAGTTGGCCGGATCTTAACTGACACCGGGAGCTCGTTGTAGGGTTTCGTAGTGACCCTCACTACGCGGAAAGAAACCCGCCAAGACCCGCCCCCATAAGAAATGAAATTAACAAGCAAAACATAATTAAAACACAAGAAAGGATAAAAGATTATACCTTTGACACGTGCTTTGCTCAACTATGAGCTCTTACTTGAATCCCGAAAATACGAGGTCTCTTACGGGATCGTACCCTCGAACCCGACCCGAGCTTCCTAAGTCTCGAAGGTTAGTCGAGACCCGGAAAAATAAAACTATGAGTTTTACGAATCAAGGTTTACTCAAATCAAGAGTTGCCTTTTAATTCCACTCAAGGTTGTGTCTTTCCCAATACTTATGCCTTTGGTATTTATAGGGAAAGGCACCCTTGATTTCCAATCTCCCATCAATGTGGGAGAGTTGGTAAATTCAACAATTTATTTAATTCCAAATTAAATAAATAATTAAATCAATCACAATGCAACAAGTGTCAAGGGGAGAGAGAGAGTTAGGTGAGGACCAAAGGCTTGGGGGGGACCATTACCTTGATCCCCAAGCCATTGCTCCAAGCAATGGTCCCCTCATCCAAAACCGCCTCAAGCAAGGGCTGCTAGGTTGCTGCCAGCTAGCACGCCAGCTAGCAGTGCCAGTTAGCCCAGCTAGCAGCCTCGCATCCCCAGCCAGGCAATGCTTGCTAGCGCTGGGCGATGCTTGTGCTGCTGCAGCGTGCCAGTGCTAGGCCCTGCTAGCAGCTGGCACTGGTGCTGGCCCTTGCCTCTCTCCCCATCTCACATGCACACACCCTCTCGCATAGCTAGCACAGCCAGGCCAGCATATGCATAGCCCAGCCAGCGCACTCACGCACGCAAGGCTTAGCGTGCGTGCTACTAGCGAGCCACGCATGTTAGGCTTGGTGCTGCATTGCGAGGCTGCTGGGCGATGGTGCACACGCACACCCACACGCACACACGCATGTGCCTAGCACTGCGATGGTGTTGTGCGTGGTGCTAGGGTGCTGCGATAGTGTCCACGCACATGCACACACACATGGGTGTTGTGCTTGGTGCGATAGGGCTGCGATAGCGCCTAGGCACTCATGCCTCGCCTAGCACACCATGGTGCGCCTATCACATACATGGTGGGCCTAGGCTTGCAACGAGCTAGCCTAGCCTAGCTATGGCTACGCTCATACTTGTCGCTCTATCGACTCATTAAATCCTTCAGATTAATTCGCCGTCTCAGATCGGTTGTTCGATTGGGTTCGACCCGAAGGGTTCAGTTAAGTTTAAGCTGTAATATTAATTATACCTTAATATTGCTGATCGGAAGCGGCCTCCACCTAGGAATTCCGATCAATTGACCTTACTGAAGAATTAGCTCTGTAATAATTCTGAACCCTCTATCAGAATAATACACTTGTTGGAAGGACACCATTCCTTACAATCTCCCACTTATCTTTCCGGACAAGTGTGCATACAGTGTATAGCCCATTTCCTATGTCATCCTTATTACGTTCATAAGTGTTTCTCAATCTCTGAGTTCGACTGTCAATAAATAGATGATTTCTAAAATCCATCTGAGCACGACCATGCATTTTCAGAATCTCGCTAATCGAACGACCTTGTAAACAACAAAGACATATTTCCTATTGTCAATAAGGGGACATTCCCAGTCTTGCATTGTAAGTTTCTCTTACTAAGAGGACCTAATCTCCCGAGTGTTCCCGTTATGATCCCCAGCTACGGCAGACGTTAGGCAACATCAAAGAGATTAGTTCTCAAACAAGAAAACTTCACAATACCCATGGTCGAGGAAACGAGTTCCGATAGCTATAATGAGAAATGTACTTATGACAATTTTGAATCTCTTAAAGTACTCTCATAGGTCGATCAGATGTAGTTCCAAACTGGCACCTATGCAAATGATTTATGACCATCATGTCCTTGCAGCACAAGAAACGGTGATGTAAATCATACTACACACTAATCTCTGGTGGTCATCAATCTTCCATCAGTTAGATGACCTCGGTTAGGGATAACTTTCGATTTAAATATTCAATGTTCACTTAACATGTGTTTCTTTATCCAAGACATGGTCTTGATACCCTATTTTTAATATTTCCATAAATCGAATGGACTCATTATTTAATTCTAAACCACAATTAAATAGAAATGGAGTGAATGATAATTTGGCACAAAATTAATTACTCCATTAATGAATGGTTTCAATATAGTATTTAACATTAAAACAACCAGTTTAATTAAAACACATGTATAGGGAATTTCAAAGCCAGTATCCCACGTGCTTGATTCCCATTGCCTCAACGTGCTTATTTTATTTCACTTGAGGCAATAGCTTAGTCAAAGGATCGGCCACATTATCATCCATGCCGATTTTGCAAATTCTGATTTCACCCTCGGATTTCCATTCCCTTATCATGTGAAATCGCCTTTGGACATGTTTGAGCGATAGCTCCATTGTTGTCACAGTAGGGTACAACACCAAGTTCACTGATGAACTTACGAATCCAAACAGCCTCCTTAGCAGCTTCCGAAGCAGCCAAGTATTCGACTTCAGTTGTAGAGTCTGTAGTTGTGCTCTGCTTAGCACTCTTCCAGCTAAATGCTCCTCAATTTAGGAAAAATATGTACCCTGACTGTGACTTAAAGTCGTCTCTGTCAGCCTAGAAGCTAGCGTCGATGTAACCTTCAACAACCAGATCTTTACGGCCACCCTAAACAAGGAATTTATCCTTGTTACTTTTCAGGTACTTTAGGATATTCTTGGCTGCAGTCCAAAGCGCCTCTCCTGGGTTTAATTGGTATCGGCTTGTAGCACTCAAGGTATACGAGACATCTGGCCTGGTACATATCATGACATACATGATCAACCCAATAAGCGAAGCATATGGAATCTGATCCATTCTCTCTCGCTCAACTTGTGTCTGTGGACACTGTTTCTTGCTCAGAGTTATGCCATAAGACATGGGTAGATGCCCTCTCTTGGAATTCTCCATGTTAAATCGTGTCAGCACTTTATCAATTTAAGTACTCTTGCTCGATCCAATCATCCTCTTAGATCTACCCCTGTAGATCTTGATGCCTAATATGTACTGTGCCTCTCCTAAGTCCTTCATTGAAAAGCACTTTCCCAACCAGCCCTTTACGGACTTGAGTAATTTTGTGTTGTTTCCAATGAGCAGTATGTCATCGATATATAGGACTAAGAATGCGATGTCACTCCCACTGACCTTCTTGTATAGACAAGATTCATCTGGATTCTTGATAAAACCAAACATGCTGATGGCTTAAACAAATCGCATATTCCAACTTCTGATGGCTTGCTTTAGTCCATAAATGGACTTCTTAAGCTTGCAAACCTTTCTAGCGTTGCTCGGATCGACAAAACCTTCTGGCTGTGTCATGAACACAGTTTCTTCAAAAATCCCATTTAGGAAGGCGGTTTTGACATCCATCTACCATATTTCATAATTGTAATATGCAGCAATCGCTAGAATAATCCGGACAGACTTTAGCATTGCAACTGGTGAAAAGGTTTCATCATAGTCAATCCCGTGGACTTGCCCATAACCTTTTGCCACCAGTCTAGCCTTGTATAACGATACATTTCCATCCTTGTCTGTCTTCAATTTGAAGATCCATTTGTAACCAATGGGTGTGTATCCTTCGGGCAAATTCACCAAGTCCATGACTTGGTTTTCAGACATGGAGTCCATCTCGGATTTCATGGCTTCTTGCAATTTAGCAGAGTCGGGGCTCGTCATAGCTTGCTTGTATGTCGCTGGCTCATCTCCATCCATAACTAGGATGTCCTGATCATCGGTTAAGACAATACCAAGGTATCTGTCTGGTTGAGATTTTTGTCGTTGCGACCTACGAAGGGTAATAGGTTGAGCATTTACATTGTTTGTTTGATTCTGACCAATCTTCCCAGCTGCTTCCAAAGCACTTAGATTGTCAATTTTATCAGGTTGACATTGTTGCTCGTCCTCTTGAACTTCTTCGAGTTTGATTTTCCTCCCACTTGTCATTTTGGAAAGGTGTTCCTTCTCCAAAAAGACACCATCACGAGTAACAAACACTTTGTTCTCGGATTTATTGTAGAAGTAATACCCTTTGGTTTCTTTTGGATATCCTACAAAGAAACACTTATCCGATTTGGGGTGAAGTTTTTCCGAAATTAATCGCTTGTAATATGCTTCGCATCCCCAAATCTTGAGAAAAGACAACCTAAAATGTTTCTTACTCCATAATTCACATGGAGTCTTTTCAACAGCTTTTGACGGAGCGCGGTTTGTAGCGCATGTCCCCAGAAAGAGATAGGAAGTTCACTAAGACCCATGATTGATCGAACCATGTCTAACAAGGTTCGATTCCTCCGTTCAGACACTCCGTTCCATTGAGGAGTTCCAAGAGGTGTCAACTCTGAAAAAATGCCATTTTCTTTCAAGTGATCGTCGAATTCATGGCTCAAATATTCGCCACCTCGATCCGATCGAAGTGCTTTAATTTTCTTTCCAAGTTGATTTTCAACTTCTTTCTTAAATATTTTGAATTTCTCAAAGGATTCAGATTTATTCGACATTAAGTAGATATAACCATATCTACGAAAATCGTCGGTGAAGGTGATGAAATATCGGTAACCTTGTCTTGCGGGTGTACTCATCGGTCCGCATACATTCGTGTGTATTAGACCTAATAAGTCACTTGCCCTTTCTTCCAACTTGGAGAATGGTTGTTTTATCATCTTGCCTAATAGACATCCTTCGCAATTTTCAAACGACTCCAAGTCGAATGAGTCGGGACACCTTCTTGTAGAAATTTCTTGATGCGTTTGACGTTAATATGGCCAAGACGACAATGCCACAAGTAGGTTTGATTCGACTTGATGGTCTTAGCCCTTTTAGCGGTACCATAAATGTTATAGACTTGTTTGTCAAGAGAAAGCACATAAAGACCATTTTCTGAATATGCTTTACCATTTAAAACATTATCGAAATAAAATGAACAACTATTGTTCTTAATTCGAAATTCAAAACCTTTGGCGTCCAACGCCGATATTGACATAATGTTTTTGGTAACTCTAGGAACATGATAACAATTGTCAAGTTCTAAGATAAGCCCAGAGGGCAATGACAAGCTGAGAGTTCCAACGGAGACGACAGACATTCTTGCTCCATTGCCGACCCGAAGCTCGACCTCTCCCTTCTCTAGCCTCCTATTTATCCTTAGTCCCTAAGCATTGGAACAAAGGTGTGAGCCACATCTGGTATCTAATACCCATGATTTTTTGCTAGCGAAGTTTAAGTCTATAACAAAAATACCTGATGAAGAAGCAACGGTGTCGTTCTTCTTATCTTCCTTGAATTTGAGGCAATCCCGTTTCCAATGTCCCTTCTTCTTGCAGTAGAAACATTCGGAATCGGACTTAGAAGAGGCTACCTTCTTATCCTTGCTGCCCTTGGTAGTGTTTGACTTAGGCGGAAAATTTCTCCTTTTCCCTTTAAAGCTCTTCTTCTTGCCCAGACGTTTGAATGGCTTGCTCTTCCTCACCATGAGCTTGTCATGCTTACCCTCATCCTTGAGGGTTTGCTCGGCTTGCTTCAACATACCATGAAGCTCGGTGAGGGTTTTCTCCATGCTATGCATATTACAGTTCATCTAGAACTGATCATAACCTTTGTGAAGCGAGTGGAGAATGATGTCAATTGCCATCTCGGTTGAATACCCAGCATCAAGCCTTTCCATGTTCTCAAGTAATCTAATCATTTTAAGGACATGCACGCTGACTGGCTCTCGTTTCTTGAGCTTGCTCTCAAGGATCTGCCTGTAGGTTTTGAACCTTTCAGTTCGGTCCTGCTCTTGAAACATATTCTGAAGCTCAGAAATGATCTCAAAAGCCGTCTCCTTTTCAAAGAAAGTCTTTTGAAGGTCCGGAGACATAGTGGCCAACATGATGCATTTGAAATCCCGATTGGCACTTTGCCATCGGTTAAGGGAAGCCTGAGTGACCCCCTCATTGGGAGCGTCGGGCATTTCCTCATCAAGGATGTATTCCTTTTGCTCTTGCATTAGTACAATGCGCATATTTCTTTGCCAATCAAGAAAGTTTGGCCCACTCAACTTCTCCTTGTCGAGAATTGAGCGTAAAGAGAATTGGTTGTTTTTTGAGTTACTTGCAGACATTGTTCTACAATTGAAAGAATTTGAAATGAAAAACCATTCATAAATCAATAAGTTGAAATTTAAAAGCGTTCATGCATATTTTCAATCTTATTGAGCATTTTATGCACGCATTTATAAAATTGTCCTTTTGGGCGAGAATAAATGATTCCGAGATCCCAAAGATCAAGAAATGGTTAAGCATGCTTTGGCTTGTCTTAATCATTAAATATCTTAAGGTAAGCAATCCAATTGCGAATAGCTCCAAGCTACTCTCGGTTTGATAAAATGTCGAGTCTAATGCATTCATGACATTTTATCTCTTTTGCAACGACATCTAAGGACTCCTTACTGATATCGTTCAGCTTAACCAAGACAACTTGTATACCTAGTATACCTTACGTTCCTAGGGAAGTAGTGATGCCTCGATTTGGCGTAGCCCATCACATACGCGCATTAGTTCGGTAAGTATTGCTCTTGGAACGGCAAATTTTAGATCAATATTATGAAGGGACCTAGGGTTTCTATGTTGGTTTGATTTAAGTGAACTTAACTAATCGTCGCAACATATAGAAATCCTAGACATGCATCTAACATTCTTATATAACAATAATATATAAAGCATAAAATAGATGCATTTGGAAACTAGCATGACCCCTTGAAATCTTCAATTTCCATGGGTCTTCATCTTGGCTCGCCTTCATCGAAACAACGTCTTGAGACATCTTGGCCAAAATAAAATAAGCTAGCTAGAACGAATAAGATTAATCTAAAGTACAAAAATACTTAACGGTTCGTAGACCGTTTTTAGATTTACAAAAATACATAACGAAACGCAGTCCGTATTTTCTATCCTAGTCGGGTCCCACTCGTTACCATTTTCAATAACCTGTTTTGAAAACAATCTTCCATTCACCCATTCACTATTTGTGAATGGCCCATGGAAATTACGAAATACATAATTAAATACGCAAAACTAGTAACTAAATTAGGTGGTTAATCCAATTAACGTGCCTAATTAAAACTAGTCAAAGTTATTTAATTCATTATTTAAGCAAATTGCTCAAGCAATCAACTTAGCTCCCACTAAATTCCGCATCCATACTTAATTTATCCGATTAATTAAGTCGGTATAACCTATAATTTGTCAAAATCAAAAATTTTGCAAAAGCCGGAAAAACCGAGGTCTAACCTCGTTAAAATAATTACATAAATAATTTAAAACGGTAAAATTTTCGCAAAATTGCATAGCTCAAAATCAAGCAAAAAATCCCACACAAGAGCTTGATGGGTGCGCACCATGGCTGCTAGGCAGCCCACATGCTGCGCTTGCTGTGCTGTGTGCCAGCATCCACGCCCAGCGTATCTTGCTGCGCCAACCAACACTAGCAGCTCGCTACGCATGCTGCGCATGCTAGCTTGCTAGCTGGTGCCTGGCAACGTGTGGCAGGCTGGCTGGGGCTGTCTGCCTTGCTGCCCAGCAGCCCTGCCATGCACCTAGCACTATGGCAGAACGCTCCTCCCACTGCCACATAGCAACCCCTCAAGGCACACCCTTGTGCGCACCATAGGCAGGCACATGTGCTTTGGTGGTTTTTGCCTCGATTTGCGTGCCATTTCTCGGGATTTTATTCCTGATTTATGTATGACATAAAATTAATCTAAATGTATATTAGAATTAATTTAAGGGCAAAAATGAAAATAAAATAAGTCTAACTTAATTAAATTCAATTTTAACGGTGCACAAGCCTAAATCATCAAAAATTTATTTTGAAATAATTTAGGTCTTTCTTTATGCTTAAAATTGAAATAGCTATGTCCATAATTAATTTTTCCAATATGCAAATTAATAATGGATTTGACAAATGGGAGTTGGAAAAAAAAATTAACCATCTAATGATAAAAAAATTTCCAACTTTCATACTTGTGTAAAATAACAAGATTACATCTTCCAATATGAAGATTAATCAAAATTTTACTCACAAGTATTTGAACTTCATGGATTTTAATCAACCAAAATGAGAAATCCAAACTTTGTTCAATATGGAATTTAGGGTTAGAGTTCCAATCATTTAAACCTTTAAAGATTAGAACTTTAACATACTTGGAAACTTAAAATTACACATCCACATCAAACATTCACACATTAATGCAATTTATTTGCATAATTGTGAAAATCAAGTTTGTGTGAGAAATAGCATATCAACTCAAGCACTAATTATAACTCCATAATTATGCTCCAGGATAATTAAAATAACAGTAGATTAGGGATGCAATAATACATTTAATCTAACCTTGTAATGCTTGCATTAATCAAGGCTTAAAAAGATTTAAAATTTTCGTTGAAAAACGAAAAAACCCCAAAAACTTGGGTTTTTGGTTCGAATTTGGCTTCTGGACAGCCCTTAAAATGGGTTGAATCTATTTCAGAATGTTGATTCCACCCAAAAATAACTTTTTTTGAGCCAAAATCTGGGTTCGACAGCCAAATCGATAAAAATACAAGTTTTAAAATTAATTAAAACGAGCTTCTAATCTAATTAGGCAAGCAAAACCGGAAATTAAATCTTACTTTAAAACAGCTTAATTAATCAAAATTGCAAAAAATAAAAGGATCGTGGCTCCGGTACCGCTGTGGGGGTCCTACTATCCGGGGTGCCAAGGACAATATCAGGAAGCTGGTCAACTCAGTAGATGAGGGCCAAGCGTCGAAAGATAACTTTACTGAGGTCCTTATTTCTGAAAAAGGACCTAGGCTAGGTCAGACGGCCTCACGATGACCCCATCGTCATCGAATGCAAGGTTGCCAACCAACGAGTTGGCCGGATCGTAACTGACACCGGGAGCTCGTTGTAGGGTTTCGTAGTGACCCTCACTACGCAGAAAGAAACCCGCCAAGACCCGCCCCCACAATAAATGCAATTAACAAGCAAAACATAATTAAAACACAAGAAAGGATAAAAGATTATACCTTTGACGCGTGCTTTGCTCAACTATGAGCTCTTACTTGAACCACGAAAATACGAGGTCTCCAACGGGATCGTACCCTCGAACCCGACCCGAGCGTCCTAAGTCTCGAAGGTTAGTCGAGACCCGGACAAATAAAACTATGAGTTTTACGAATCAAGGTTTACTCAAATCAAGAGTTGCCTTTTAATTCCACTCAAGGTTGTGTCTTTCCCAATACCCATGCCTTTTGGTATTTATAGGGAAAGGCACCCTTGATTTCCAATCTCCCATTAATGTCAATGCAACAAGTGTCAAGGGGAGAGAGAGAGTTAAGTGAGGACCAAAGGCTTGGGGGGGACAATTTCCTTAATCCTCAAGCCATTGCTCCAAGCAATGGTCCCCTCATCTAAAACCGCCTCAAGGAAGGGCTGCTGGGCTGCTGCCAGCTTGCACGCCAGCTAGCACCAGCCCAGCCAGCAGCCTCGCATCCCCAGCCAGACAATGCGTGCTGGCGCTGGGCGATGCTTGTGCTGCTGCTGCGTGCCAGTGCTAGGCGCTGCTAGTTGCTGGCGCTGGTGCTGGCCCTTGCCTCTCTCCCCATCGCACATGCACACACACTCTCGCATAACCCAGCTAGAGCACTCACGCACGCAAGGCCTAGCATGCGTGCTGCTAGCGAGCCACGCATGCAGGGCTTGGTGCTGCATTTCGAAGCTGCTGGGCGATGGTGCAAACACACACGCACACACGCATGCGCCTAGCACTGCGATGGTGTTGTGCGTGGTGCTAGGGTGCTGCGATAGTGCCCACGCACATGCACACACACATAGGTGTTGTGCTTGGTGCGATAGGACTCCGATGGTGCCTAGGCATCATGCTAGGGCTGCGATAGCGCCTAGGCACTCATAAACCAGATCTTTATGGCCACCATAAACTAGGAATTTATCCTTGTTCCTTTTTAGGAACTTCAGGATATTCTTGGCCGCAGTTTAATGCGCCTCTCCTGGGTTTGATTGGTATCAGCTCGTAGCACTCAAGGCATACGAGACATCTGGCCTGGTACATATCATGACATACATGATCGACCCAATAAGCGAAGCATATGGAATCTGATCCATTCTCTCTCGCTCAACAGGTGTCTGTGGACACTGTTTCTTACTGAGAGTTATGCCATGGAACATGGGTAGATGCCCTCTCTTGGCATTCTCCCTGTTGAATCGTGCCAGTACTTTATCAATTTAAGTACTCTGGCTGCGGTCAAAAAGTTGTTAGATGCTGGGTTCATTCGGCAATGCTACTACCCGGATTGGGTAGCAAATGTTGTCCTTGTGAAAAAGTCGAATGGCACCTGGCGGATGTGTTTAGAATACACTGATCTGAACAGGGCATGTCCAAAAGATAGTTATATGCTTCCAAAGATCGACAACTTAGTCGACTCTACAGCCGGTCATGCTCTGATGAGATTCATGGACGCTTATTCAGGCTTCCATCAGATTCCCCTATGGAGGAAGTATTAGGAGAAGACGGCTTTCGTCACTGATCAGGGGTTATATTGTTACACGGTGATGCCGTTTGGGTTGAAAAATGCGCCAGCTACTTTCCAACGAATGATAAACACAGTTTTCATCAATCAAATCGGAAGGAATGTAGAGGCGTATATTGATGACATGATAGTCAAATCCAAGCTACAGACGAATCACCTTGCTGACCTCCGAAAAACCTTCACCACCCTCAGGCGGCACAAGGTCATGCTTAACCCCAAGAAGTGTGTCTTTGGTGTTGAGTCTAGGAAGTTTCTCGGATTTCTGATAGATCAAAGAGGCATTGAGGCTAATCCACAAAAAGTAGAGGCAATTATTGACATGTAGTCACCCCACACTGTAAAGGAAGTCCAGAAATTTTACCGATGTAGGGTTTAGTAGTGACCCGACACTACGCGGAAGGAAACCCCCCAAGACCCGCCCCTTAATTAAAGCAATTAACAAGCACAATAAATTTAATTAAGCAAGACTAAGAACAAGAATTATACCTTTGTTGCGTGCTTCGCTCCCGAAGAGCTAATACATCAAAATCCCGAAACTACGAGATCTCCGACGGATCGTACCCTCGAACCGACCCGAGCGTCCCAAGTCTTGAAGGTTAGTCAAGACCCGGACAAAACAAAACTATGAGTTTTACGAATCAAAGGTTTACTCTAATTACAAGAGTTGCCTTTTTAATTCCACTCAAGGTTGTGTATTTCCCAATACCATGCCTTTGGTATTTATATGGAAATGCACCCTTGAACGTCATTTCCCAACCAATGTGGGAGAATGAGTAATTTTGATAATCAATTTATTTCCAAAATAAATTAATAATTAAATTCACTCACAATGCAACAAGTGTCAAGGGGAGAGAGAAGGTTAGGTGAGGACCATGAAGAAGTGGGGGGACCATTGCCTTGCTTCCCAAGGCTTTGCCCAAGCCTTAGTCCCCACCCCTCACAAAACCACCTTAAGCAAGGGGCTGCTGCCAACTAGCACGCCAGCTAGCCTAGCCAGCAGCCTCGCATCCCAGCCAGGCAGTGCATGCTTGGTGCTGGGTGATGCTTGGCGCTAGTGCGTGCTGGTGCTAGGCGCTGGTGCGTGCTGGTGCTGGTGCGTGTTGGTGCTGGTGCTAGCCCTCGCCTCTATCGCACATGCCCGCATAGCCAGCATGCGTGCTGCTAGCGAGCCACACATGGTGGCCCCTTGCCTCGCCAGCCACACGCACCACCCTCGCACTACGCATCAGCCTTGCACCACGCACCAGCCTCGCACCCCATGCACGTGGGCCACACGCATTGCTAGCCCAGTGATGAGTGACATTTATGTCACTCTTAGGGGTAGCATTTAGGTTTTTTTCCTCTTATTTTTCTTAGTTTTTTCCACCTCATTTATCCTCTTATGGCTGCTTTATGTATTGATGAAAAGTAATGCTTATTTGCGCTTATTTTGATAATCTTTATGCATTATTTTATCATCCCCATGCTCTCGTGAACTTTGGTATCTTCTGCAGGTTCCATGACGGTCCTATGCACGGTGGGAGGCCCCTTGGCCAAGTATGGAAGCCATGGACAAAGGCAAGAGGAGCAAAAGGGAAGGAGAGGAAGCAAGAAAAGGAAGTGCAAGAGGAGGTGTGGCCGAACCTCTGAAAGGTCCGGTCGAACCTAGGTGTGGTCAAACTTTTGAAAAGTTTAACCGAACCTCCTGGGTGCAGTGAAGGGAGTGTCAAACCAGTTTTCAGCAATTTTGCAGGAGAGGTCGAACCTCAAAAGTTCGACCAAACAAGGATCAGGGAGGTTCGACCGAACCTACACAGAGTTCGACCGAACCTACCCTGAGTCCGACCGAACCTACCCAGAGTTCGGTCGGACCTTTTCCCGATCTCAGCCAATTTTGTACGGACTATTTAAGGTCCTTTTGAGATCGTTTTTTCGGGGGGAGAGAAGAAAAACAGTAGCCTAGTTTTCAGAAACCTCTCTTAGTTTGAAACATTCCATAGGATTAATTTTGCTTAGCTTTCATCAAATCAAATCATTGTATTAGTGAAATTCAAGAATTATTCTCAAAGTTTGGCAATTTGTATTCAACATTTGAAGCTTCAATTAGTAATTTCTCCAACCTTCTTCCTTTTAATTTTAGATTTTATTTGGTATTTGCATGTTATTTAAATCTTCATAGTTCTTGGTAATTTGTTATTGGATGATAGTTATTTCAATTGTTAACCACTTTTCCCCAATTATTGAAGTATTTAGAACCCTAATTCTTGATTGCATGTTGATAAACATGAGTTGTGAGTAGTCTTCTTGCTAGGGGTTGGGTGAAGCTCGACCTTTTGGGTTAACTATGCAAATGTGGGAGAAGCATTGACGTTTGTATTGCAATTAAATTGATTATATGAGATTTCTTGTTAGTTCCTCATGATAGGTTTAGCTACCCTTGACTAAGGAGCTTGATAGTATGATATGCCTAATTTGACATGGAAGTGTAAATTGAGTACGTCATTACTTATTGTAATTTGATTATGTATCATCTATTGCTAAACTAATGAGGAATCTAAGTTTAGTAGTGTGAGTTGTTTTCTAATTGCATGAGGCTGATTTTACATATAGTCCTTGCTATATCTTGTCTATTTTACTCCCCGTTTGCCTATTTGCCTTGGTTGAGTGGATCTCATTCCCTAGTATCTTTAATTCATTGATTTAGAACCATAGTTTGTTTGTCTTCTTGACGAACCCCAATTCACCAATTGACTTCGAGTTAGCTTAAGTGTAAAGATCTTTGGCAATCATATCCCGTTCCTTGTGGACCTAACTCTTACTTGTCATTATGCTTGGTTTGTAAGGTGTTTGTTAATAAATGTGTTTGATTGAGTGTGGAATGTACGACCGTTCTAACGCCCATCAAAATGGCGCCGTTGCCGGGGAGCGGTGTTGTTGATTGCTATTTGATTGCTTGAGTCTAATTCACCTTTAAAAAAAACACAAAAAGAGTTGTTTTCCTTTTTGGCTACGCTTGTAGCCTTGCTACTAATTGTGTTTGTTGAGTGCGTATGCATAGGACTCAACATCGTGAGTTGGTGCCTTACGATCCCAAGATTGAGCAAACCCTTAGAAGAAGAAGGAGATCTCATTCGCGGTCCTCCACTTCCCCAAGAAGAGAATCCAACCCGGAACCACGAAGAAATCCAATGGGTGACAACCCACCACCACCACCTCCAAGACCTTTGAAGGAGATGGGAACTCCGGGAGCTTATAGAGCTTCAAGTGGGATTGCTCCCCCAAACACCCCGGCCAATGACTTCGAGATTAGGCCCGCAATGATAAATTTGATTGAGAGGAGACAATTTAGTGGAGCAAAACACGAGAGCCCTCTTGCACATTTGAACGAGTTTGAGAAATATTGCAACACGATCAAGGTGAATGGGGTCACTCAAGAGTTTGTGAGACTAAAACTATTTCCTTTCTCCATAATAAGAAGGGCTCTCGAATGGCTTGAGAAGGAGGTGAGACCCAATTCTTTGAGGACTTGGGATCAGGTCACCACGGCTTTCTTAGGGAGATTCTACTCTCAAAAGAAGACGGCCGAGGCAAGAGCTCTAATTCAAGGCTTTCGGCAAAGGGGTAGTGAGACTATCTATGAAGCTTGGGAGAGGTACAAGGAGTACCAAAGAGAGTGCCCTCACCATGGAATCCCAACATACCAAGTTTTACAAATCTTCTATGGAGGCTTGAGTTCTCAAGGCAAAACAAGCTTGGATGCGGGAGCCGGTGGGCCAATCATGAATAAAACCGAAGATCAAGTGATTGAGATCATTGAAGATGTGGTAAGGCACCACATGGATTGGCAAGACAATGAAAGAGAATCCACAAGCAAGAGTGGGGGGGGCGGCTTATTTTGTAGATCACCTCAATGCTATAAACAACTTGACATCCCAAATTACAAATCTTGGAAAGGAGATGACATCGATCAAAGCTAAGCTTGAGTCCTCCACTTTGCGCCAAAACTTTTCCTCCCAATCTAAGGGGAGAGGTATGAGTTCTAACCCTTCTACTTCTACATCTAATAACATGCCCAGTGGATGCTTATTTTGTGATAATTGTGGGTCTTATGACCATGATACATCTTCTTGTAATTTTGATTCCCAATCCCAACCCCTTAATGATGATGGTAATGAGTATGAAAATGAACATGTCAATGCCTTGTCTTATGATAATAGACCTAGGAATGACAACCAACGATACTTACCACCCAATCAAAGAGGGCAAGGGAATAATTTCAATCAAAGAGGAAATGATTATGATTACCACACCCAAAAACAATGGGGTGGTAGAAACCAAAGGGACCAAAATCCCTAAGGTAATTACAACCAACAAAGTGGTTATGGTAACCATAATCATAACAATCAAGGAAACTATGGAAATCAAGGCCAATACCACCAAGGAGGGAGTTCTAATAACCGGAACAATTGGAATAATAATGGTAATAGAGGCTTTAACAACCAAAATGCTAATTCCAATGTGAGAGGTCCTAGAGCACAACAAGACAATTGTTACACTCAACCACCTCCACAAAAGTCTAGCCTAGAAGAGATGATGGAAAGCCAAGCCAAAATGTTCAACACTTTCATGGCCACTAGTGATAAGAAGTTTAATGAAGTAATGACCCATAACAAAATGCTTGAAACACAAATTTCTCAATTGGCCAATGCTTTAAAAGAGGGAGCTAGCACTTCTAAACTTCCACCCCAAGGACTTGACCCCAAGAAACCGGTGAATGTTATATCAACTAGGAGTGGGAAAGTGTTGGAAGAGAGTGTCCCTAAGGAAAACAATGAGAAAGTGAACATGAGTGAGCCTCCCCTTGAGAGTGATTTTGAGCATGAAGAAGAGAAAGCCTCTGAGAATGAAAAAGAAAAAGAGAATGAAAAATAAAAAGAGAGTGAAAAAGAAACCAAACAATTGCAAAGACTTCCATATCCCCATAAATTTGTGAGACACAAATTAGATGTGCAATTCGGAAAATTCCTTGAAACACTGAAGCAAATTCACCTTTCAATCCCTTTTACCGATGCTATCAAGCAAATGCCTAACTATGCTAGGTTTTTAAAAGATATTTTGATTGGAAGGAGAAAGTGTGATGTGGTGGAAACGGTGAATCTCACCGAGAATTGTAGTGATATTATCATGAATAAGATGCCACCAAAGTTAAAAGATCCCGGTAACTTTTCAATCCCTTGTGCAATATATAAAATGCAAATTGATAATGCCTTGTGTGACCTTGGGGCTAGTGTTAGCCTTATTCCATATTCGGTATATCAAAGACTTGAGATAGGGGAACTTCTACCCACTAACATTACCTTACAATTGGCCGATCAATCCATTAAATTTCCAAAGGGTAAGGTAGAGGATGTTCCCCTAAGAGTGGGAAAGTTTGTAATTCCGGTGGATTTTGTTGTGTTAGAGATGTATGAAGATGTTAACATTCCAATAATTCTAGGAAGACCTTTTCTTGCTACTTCGGGTGCTTTAATAGATGTTCAAAGTGCTAAAATTTCACTAGAAGTAGGAGATGAGGTGATAGAATTTGATTTGAATTAGAGCATGAAATATCCAAGCTCTAGTCTTGGTAATTGCATGATGATTGATACTATTGATTCTATTGTAACTTTTATGCATGAGCACTTGCTCACTACTAACGATGCCCTTGAGAATGTCCTTTTGAACAAGGAAAAGATAGGTGACCAAAGCAAAGAGATGGCATTGTATGAAGAAATGCTTGAAGGAAGTACAAAATCAAGCAATGAGCAAGTGTGCATGGGAATCACAACGCATGATGCATTAGAAGTAGCTACCTCAAGAGAAGGAAAGGGTGTTCCAATGGTAGAGTTGAAACCTATACCATCACACCTAAGATTCACAATGCATCTTTTTGGCAAAAGCAAGTCCAAGAGGAAGAGGACGGGTGAATCTTCATCGTCAAATTTTCCACCTCCACCCGGCATCTATGATCATGGCATCATCGCTCCAAACAAACACTTTTGGGATGTCTATAAAACCCTCATAGACCGTCCCATACGATCTACAAGGTTCTTCTGCGGGAACACCTTAAGAAAGCTTGGCATCATGGATGAAGTAGTCCGGCTCGCACAAAACTTTGGTTGGGGCGAGTTCATTGACCTCCACGCTCACACCTATGAGCGCGTCACATTGGAGTTCCTTGCTTCCCTCCGCAAGGAAGTCATTGAAGAAGATAATGAAGGGAATGAATCTCAAATTATTCTTCACTTTCGTATGTTCAACGAAGACCATTCCCTAACCAAGAGTGAGCTCAATGAGATCTTCCATTGGCAAGCAACCGGGACGCATCGACCTTCCGATATGACCTCAATGTGTCGCGTTCCCTATAATGAATAAGAATGGTGGCAGAGCATCTCCACCAAGCCCGTCTTTCGCACTAACACCGCAAAGGTCAACAACATCATCCATATTGCTTTGAGATACTTTGCCCGGCTCCATCAGTATGTCGTATTCTTCAAGGCAAACCTCGGCTCTATGGTGAAAGATGAGGTAGCTTGCCTTTACATGGCCGACAATCCTCAGCGTTTAAAGTTCAAATGCTCCACACTTTAATCTCGAGATTGTTGGACACTCGAGATGGGCGGCTTGGTGATGAGATACACATGGGGGGCATGATCACCCTCATTGCCCTTTCTTTGAATGGTGGAGCTTACAAGGACCAAATTGATTTGCTCCCCCATGTGCTCCAAAACAAAGAAGAAGAGGCCGTCGGCTACCCTCCTTATGCTCTTTCTATTGTTGCTCTCCGCAACCAACGCTTCATCAACTACACCACCCAGAATCGCAAATTTATCCTCTTGGTTGATAATGGAGAAGAATGGTGTGTCCTCCCGGATCCTCCTCACACTTCGGTAGACCCTTCCAACCCGCTAAGGTGGAAGATTGCGCGAAAATTCATCCCCGATGAATTAAGGAAAAATCAAGTCCGCGGTGCAATCCCTCACCCTCAACCGGTCTACCAAGTGGAGCATCCCTTTCCCCCCCCCCTAGTGGGGGAGGTGAGACATCTTCTTCTTCTTCCTCTTCTCCTTTTGATATGAGTGCCCTGCGTAGTACCCTCGATGGTATTCGTTATGATAATCAGGCTTCTATTGAACAATGGGGGTACTACGCAAGGATGAACTATGATAGTCTTGTGCAAGCGGGCGTTCAAACGCCCTATGTTAACTATCCCTACCACCCGCCTCACGAGGGTCCAGTTCCACATTGGGACCCCTATGACCCTAACAACCCCTCCCCCAACACCTATGCTTATTGGGAAGGTCCTATCGACCCATCCCAACGTGTTGGTACCCCACCATACAACCCTTATCGGCTGGGTGGGTGTGACAACGCCTATGATCCGGCAAGTCCATCAACCCCGAATCCTTTTGATGGTGGTTGGGGTACACAAGGGTGGCCCTATGAGCACTTTAACCAACCTTTCCATCCATTCATGGATCGCCCGGGGTTTGATTTCATGAACCCTCCTAAGGAACGGGAGGATAGAAACCCCCAATGAGGGTTCTCTCCTTCCCTTTTCCCCCCGGACTTTCATGCCTATTCCTTTTGCTCGAGACGTGCAAAAGACTAGCGTGGGGGAGGATGTTCCTTTTGGTTGAAGTGTACATAGGAGGGTAGTGTGGTAGGATGGTAGCTTGTGCATATGGAGAACCATCAGGGATAATGAATTTATTGTAGTTAGAGATGATTTTTGGTTGGTAATATTCTTATGATGATGATGTTATGAAGCTTCATTTCAAAAAAGAAAATAATAAAAATAAAAAATAAAAAAAAATTTGAAGTTGTTTTTCCCTCTTCTCTCTTGATCCCATAATCCAAATCCCAAAATCCAAATCCCTTAATCCAAATTTTGTAGATAGCTTTTTGTCAATCATTTTCTTTTGTTTATAATTATAGTCTTTTCCTTTTGTTCACTAACTTTTCTTTGTATAGTTGTAGTGTTTCTTTTCTTTTGGCTCACTTTCCTTGTAGCTTGAAAACGGAAGCACAAAATGATGGAATAAGGAGCAACTCAAGCTCCGGAAACCTTGGTGAGATCGCAATTTTGCCTTGTGTTCTATTTCAAGCAGCATTTGGTAAGATCTTTCCCTACTTTCCTTTATTTTTCTTTGTGTGCATAGTTAGTTTAGACTAGAATGGAGTTGATTGTTCGAGGTTGTTTGCATTTGATTCCACGGAATCTGGTGATCGTTGGTATTGATGCCGAACGATCTTTGTTTGTCGATTGAGAATTATATGTTTACTAGCCTCTTATCTCTCTTGTACTCCTTGCATTAAAAAAAATAAAAAAAAAAAAAACAAAAAATGTGAAAAAATGAAAAAGATTTTCCTTTTTATTCATGGCAAACCACGAAAAGCTTAGTTGTTTCATTTTCATTTCGAGCATAATAATGTTGACTCGTGTGTTTGAATGCTTTGCTTCTTGAGTGTTATAAGTTTGCATGCTTCAGGATTGCCATTGGTTGACTCTGGGACATGTTCATGCTAAGGTAGTTGTTCTAGAACTCGTTAGGCCCATCGAACCCAAATTCACTTGTTTGTGGTAAGAAGGTGTTGCTCTCATTAGGGGATTTGAAGCCCTAGAGATGGTTTTTGTAACCCGATGTGAGATTTATTGTTCAAGCCTCCAACATTACTTGTATGAGCGGCGTAGGATCCTCACCAAGGCATGCTTAGATCTAGAACTTGGTGTCTGGCTCCCGAGATCGAGACCGAACTAACCTACGAATGACAAAGGCATTCTTCATTCGATGACTATTTTTGTTTTCTAGTATTAGTTTTTTTTTTTATCTTTTGTATTTTTGGGTTGCATTTGCCCTTACCATGTTGAGTCTTCCCCTCCTTGATTATAGCACATTTCAAGCCCATGGCCCTTTTGTTTAACTTTCACCCTTAGAATCGTGAAGCTCAAGCCATGAGGGCTTATTGTAGTTTTGATTTGAAATTTGGAAGGGAATGGTTCTACTTGGAAAGTGAAGCAGTGTTTTTGTGAATATGTGTTCAAGAAAAGCAAATGTAAATCCTAGAAAAAGCCTTTGAAGCTAAAAAAAAATAAAATAAAAAAAAAATAGAGAGAATGTGACAAACGAAGAGTTGATGAATGAAGATGTAAGAGGAAAGCGAAAGCTCAAAAGTGTTTGGCATTATAGTTCAAGATTGTGGCAACGTAGTTTGAAAAATTGGTTGATGATTGATTTTGAAAAAGAGGCTTGATCACCCTTTGCTTCACGGTTAGGCTAAGCACCAATTTCCAAATTCCTCCACACCCTTACCCCCTAGCCAACGTTACAACCCTTTCAATGCCCTGTTGACCTAGGTTGGTTGAGTCACTAGTCGGTGGAGGGAGCTGGAACTCAAGCATATGGAGAAGGCATGACTTGGTGAGATGTCGGGTTCCTCTATTTTGCAGTGTTTTATCTTTGTTCCGGCTCCTTCGAGGAGTCACTTGATGCTATCTCCAAGGGCGGATTTGAATCTAGATGAGGGAACGCGGTAAGATTGTATGGAATGCGGGGGGAGTGGTGCATGTTTGAGTTCTCTATGCTTAGCATGACTTATCCTTCAATCAACTTTCGGCATCCCCTTGCATGCTCACTTCTACTACTCAGAAAGTTTGACACTCATTCATGTTTGTTATCTCCAAAAGCTCGACTTGGCTATGATTTGTGTTGGATTTATTGTTTCTCTTTCCCTTGTTTTTGGTTTGTCTTGAACACAATTTTGTAAGAGTTGTGGGGTATGCTCTTTGGAAACCCTCACGAGATCACAACTCGTCCTCATCGGCGACCTTGGGGTTTAAATGGCTTGTTGCTTTTGCTAAAAGCATTTCGGTTTTTCTTTTGTTCCTTGCATGTTTGAATAACTAATTCTTTCTCCCTTGTTCATTTTCCTTTGCTTTGCTCGAGGGCGAGCAAAGGCTTAGCGTGGGGGAGTTTGATGAGTGACATTTATGTCACTCTTAGGGGTAGCATTTAGGTCTTTTTCCTCTTATTTTTCTTAGTTTTTTCCACCTCATTTATCCTCTTATGGCTTCTTTATGTATTGATGAAAAGTAATGCTTATTTGCGCTTATTTTGATAATCTTTATGCATTATTTTATCATCCCCATGCTCTCGTGAACTTTGGTATCTTCTGCAGGTTCCATGACGGTCCTATGCACGGTGGGAGGCCCCTTGGCCAAGTATGGAAGCCATGGACAAAGGCAAGAGGAGCAAAAGGGAAGGAGAGGAAGCAAGAAAAGGAAGTGCAAGAGGAGGTGTGGCCGAACCTCTGAAAGGTCCGGTCGAACCTAGGTGTGGTCAAACTTTTGAAAAGTTTAACCGAACCTCCTGGGTGCAGTGAAGGCAGTGTCAAACCAGTTTTCAACAATTTTGCAGGAGAGGTCGAACCTCAAAAGTTCGACCAAACAAGGATCAGGGAGGTTCGACTGAACCTACACAGAGTTCGACCGAACCTACCCTGAGTCCGACCGAACCTTCCCAGAGTTCGGTCGGACCTTTTCCCGATCTCAGCCAATTTTGTACGGACTATTTAAGGTCCTTTTGAGATCGTTTTTTCGGGGGGAGAGAAGAAAAACAGTAGCCTAGTTTTCAGAAACCTCTCTTAGTTTGAAACATTCCTTAGGATTAATTTAGCTTAGTTTTCATCAAATCAAATCATTGTATTAGTGAAATTCAAGAATTATTCTCAAAGTTTGGCAATTTGTATTCAACATTTGAAGCTTCAATTAGTAATTTCTCCAACCTTCTTCCTTTTAATTTCAGATTTTATTTGGTATTTGCATGTTATTTAAATCTTCATAGTTCTTGGTAATTTGTTATTGGATGATAGTTATTTCAATTGTTAACCACTTTTCCCCAATTATTGAAGTATTTAGAACCCTAATTCTTGATTGCATGTTGATAAACATGAGTTGTGAGTAGTCTTCTTGCTAGGGGTTGGGTGAAGCTCGACCTTTTGGGTTAACTATGCAAATGTGGGAGAAGCATTGACGTTTGTATTGCAATTAAATTGATTATATGAGATTGCTTGTTAGTTCCTCATGATAGGTTTAGCTACCCTTGACTAAGGAGCTTGATAGTATGATATGCCTAATTTGACATGGAAGTGTAAATTGAGTACGTCATTACTTATTGTAATTTGATTATGTATCATCTATTGCTAAACTAATGAGTAATCTAAGTTTAGTAGTGTGAGTTGTTTTCTAATTGCATGAGGTTGATTTTACATATAGTCCTTGCTATATCTTGTCTATTTTACTCCCCGTTTGCCTATTTGCCTTGGTTGAGTGGATCTCATTCCCTAGTATCTTTAATTCATTGATTTAGAACCATAGTTTGTTTGTCTTCTTGACGAACCCCAATTCACCAATTGACTTCGAGTTAGCTTAAGTGTAAAGATTTTTGGCAATCATATCCCGTTCCTTGTGGATCGAACTCTTACTTGTCATTATGCTTGGTTTGTAAGGTGTTTGTTAATAAATGTGTTTGATTGAGTGTGGATTGTACGACCGTTCTAACGCCCATCACCCAGCCAGTGCGCCTACGCACGGAAGGGCCTAGCATGCGTGCTAGGCGATGCGGCCAGGCACCCTCGCACTAGAACATATCAGCCAGTCCCAAGCACTACTATGCTTGGTGTGAGGCACGCACTCACGCACATGCACATGCGCCAGTGCCTAACACTACGATGGCTGTGGTTGGTGCGTGTGTGGTGTAGGGTTTCGTAGTGACCCGACACTACGCGGAAGGAAACCGACCAAGACCCGCCCCTTAATTTAAGCAATTGAACAAGCATAATTAACTTAATCAAACAAGATTAAGGACAAGAATTATACCTTTGACGCATGCTTCGCTCCCAAGGAGCTCTTACATCAAAATCTCGAAAAGACGAGATCTCCGACGGATCGTACCCTTGACCCGACCCGAGCGTCCCAAGTCTTGAAGGTTAGTCAAGACCCAAACAAAATAACTATGAGTTTTACGAATCAAAGGTTTACTCTTTTTTAGAGTTGCCTTTTTAATTCCACTCAAGGTTGTCTCAAATCCAAATACCAAGCTTGGTATTTATAGGGAAATGATCCCTTGATTTCCAATCTCCCATCAATGTGGGAGAGTTGGTAAAATGATAATTATTTAATTCCAAAATTAAATAATTAATCAACTCAATCACAAATTGACACATTGCACAAATATAGAGAAAGCCAAGTGAGGACCAAGGCTTGGGGGGACCATTTCCTTGATCCCCAAGGCCATGTATTGGTCCCCACACACCATGGCCAAAACCGGGTCAAGGTGCGCTAGCTGGCTGCCAGCTAGCGTGCCAGCTGGGGCTGCCAGCTAGCGTGCCTTGCTGCCCAACACCCACCCAGCCAGCCAGTGCACGCTGCTGCTGGGCTGTGCTGGTGCTACGTGCTGGCGCTGGGCGCTGCTGGCACCTAGTGCTGGCATTAGCCCCAGCAGCCCACGCACTCACTCTTCACGCCTCACTGCTAGCACAGCCAGCATGCGTGCTGCTAGCGAGCCACGCATGCTGGCCACACTGTCCCCCGCACCATTCGCATACCCCATCGCACACACGCACTAGCACGATGCCTACGCTAGCACTAGCTAATGCCTAGCACTGCTTGTGCTTGATGCGAGGCATGTGCGCACGTACACGCACTCGCATGCATGGCGCTGCTGCCTAGCACCCAGCCAGGCATTGCACGCACACGCACCAGCCATGCGCCACGCACCACGCACTGCCAGCCCACACGCATCACATGTGAGGCTGCTTTGTGCGAGGCAAGTGTGCGACGCTGCGAGTGCCAGGCCCTAGAATCGAGCTGGCGCGCAGCCCCTCGCATGTGCTGCGATGCTTAGTGCTGCCATGCGAAGGCTAGCACTCAAGCACACGCCAGCCACGCTTGTACCTGGTGCTTGCGATGGTGCTGCCAGGCCAGGCACGCACGCACGCAGCACCTAGTGCTTGCGATGGTGCGCCTGGTGATGCCATGGCCTGCGATAGGCGCCATATGCACCCAGGCACCACGCTAGCATGCTTGCTAGCTGCTATGGGCTGCCTGGTGCCTGTGTGGCCTCCGATGGCTGCCATGCGCACCTAGGCACCCATGCTAGCTTGCGATGGGCTGCTAGGGTGCGCCTAGGCTGCGATGGTGCCTAGCACACCATGGTGCGCCTAGGACACACATGGTGCACCCAGGTTTGCGATGAGCTAGCCTAGCCTAGCTATGGCTACGCTCATGCTTGTCGATTGTGATTTTGCGACGCTCGGTATCGACGCCCTAGGCTCCATTTCCGACGTCTGTATTCGTAAAACTCTGTCGACTCATTAAATCCTTTCGGATTAATTCTACATCTCGGATCGGAGATTCGATTGGGTTCGACCCGAAGGGTTCGGTTAAGATTAAGCTGTAATATCAATTGTATCCTAATATTACTGATCGGAAGCGGCCTCCACCTAGGCATTCCGATCACTTGACCTTACTGAAGAATTACCTCTGTAATAATTCTGAACCCTCTATCGGAATAATACACTTGTTGGAAGGACACCATTCCTTTCAATCTCCCACTTGTCCTTTCGGACAAGTGTGCATATATATTGGATAGCCCATTTCCTTTGTCACTTTATGTTTCTTCGTGAACTATAAGGTAAGATTCTTTGTCATCCTTATTACGTTCAGAAGTGTTTCTCCATCTCCGAGTTCGAGCTGTCAAAAAGCAAATGATTTCTAAAATCCATCTGAGCATGGCCATGCATTTTACAGTCTCACTCTTCGAGCGGCCTTTTAAACAACAAAACATTTTCCCTATTTTTTAGTAGGGGGACAATCCCAGTCTTGTATAGTAAGTTCTTCTTACTAAGAGGACATAGACTCCCGAGTGTTCCCGTTATGATCCCCAGTTACGGCAGACGTTAGGAAACATCAAAGAGCCTAGTACTCAAACAAGAAAACTTCACAGTACTCATGGTCTGCGGAAATAAGTTCCGATAGCCATAATGAGGAATGTACTTATGACAAAATTTTAATCTTTCTTAAAGTACTCTCATAGGTCTTAACCAGTATAGTTCTAAACTTTACCTGTGCAAATGATTTACGACTGTCACGTCCTCGCAGCACAAGAAACGGTGTTGTAAATCATACTACACACTAATCTATTGCGGTCATCAATCGTCCATCTGTTGGATGACCTCGATTAGGGATACTTTTCGATTTAATATTCAATGTTCACTTAACAGGAGTTTCTTTATCCAAGACATGGTCTTGATACCCTGTTTTGAATATTTCCGTAAATCGAATGGACTCATTATTTAATTCTAAACCACAATTAAATAGTAATGGAAGTGAATGATAATTTTGCACAAAAATTAATTACTCCATTAATGAATGGTTTTAGTACTGTGTCTTACATTAAATCAACCCGTTTAATTAAAACACATGTACAAGGAATTTCAAAGCCATTGTCCAACATGCTTGATTCCCATTGCCTCAACGTGTTTGTTGTGTTTCACTTGAGGCAAAGGTTTAGTCAAAGGATCGGCTACATTATCATCCGTGCCGATCTTACAAATTCTGATTTCACCTTCGGATTTTCATTCCCTTATCATGTGAAATCGCCTTTGCACGTGTTTGACCTTCTGGTGTTCTCTAGGCTCCCTGGCCTAAGCGATAGCTCCACTATTATCACAATAGAGGTCTATCGGTCCCTTGATTGAGTGTACAACACCAAGTTCACTGATGAACTTGCGGATCCAAACAGCTTCCTTGGCTGCTTCCGAAGCGGCCAAGTACTCGGCTTCAGTTGTAGAGTCTGCAGTGGTTCTCTGCTTGGCACTCTTTCAGCTGAACGCTCCTCCGTTTAGACAGAATATATACCCCGACTGTGACTTAAAGTCGTCTCTGTCAGTCTGGAAGCTAGCGTCGGTGTAACCTTCAACAACAAGTTCTTTGTGGCCTCCATACACCAGGAATTTATCCTTGTTCCTTTTCAGGTACATAAGGATATTCTTGGCCGCAGTCCAATGCGCCTCTCCTGGGTTCGATTGGTATCGACTCGTTGCACTCAAGGCATACAATACATCCGGCCTTGTACATATCATGGCATACATGATCGATCCGATTAGCGAAGCATACGGGATCTGATTCATTCTTTCTCGCTCGACAGGTGTCTTTGGACACTGTTTCTTGCTGAGAATTATGCCATGGATCATGGGTAAATGCCCTCTTTTGGCATTTTCCATGTTGAATCAAGCCAGTACCTTATCAATGTAAGTACTTTGGCTTAATCCAATCATCCTCTTAGATCTATCCCTGTAGATCTTGATGCCCAATATGTACTGTGCCTCTCCTAAGTCCTTCATTGAAAAGCACTTTCCCAACCAGCCCTTTACGGACTCCAACAATTTTGTGCTGTTTCCAATGAGCAGTATGTCATCTACATACAGGACTAGGAATGCAATATCACTCCCACTGACCTTCTTGTATACACAAGACTCATCTGGATTCTTGATAAAACCAAACTTGCTGATGGCTTCATCAAATCGCAGATTCCAACTCCTGCTGGCTTGCTTCAGTCCATAAATGGACTTCTTCAGCTTGCAAACCTTTTGAGCGTTGCCTGGATCGAAAAAACCCTCTGGCTGTGTCATATACACAGTTTCTTCCAAAATCTCATTTAGGAAGGCGGTTTTGACATCCATTTGCCATATTTCGTAATTGTAATATGCAGCAATCGCTAGGATAATCCGGACGGACTTTAGCATTGCACCTGGTGAAAACGTTTCATCATAGTCAATCCTGTGGACTTGTCTATAACCTTTTGCCACCAGTCTAGCTTTGTATACCGATACATTTCCATCTTTGTCTATCTTCACTTTGAAGATCCATTTGCAACCAATGGGTGTATAACCCTCGGGAAAATTCACCAAGTCCCAGACTTGATTTTCAGACATGGAGTCCATCTTGGATTTCATGGCCTCTTGCCATTTTGCAGAGTCGGGGCTCGTCATAGCTTGCTTGTATGTCGCTGGCTCATCCAATTCCTCCGTTCGGACACTCCGTTCCATTGAGGAGTTCCGGGAGGTGTCAACTCTGAAAGAATGCCACATTCTCTCAAGTGATTGTCGAATTCGTGGCTCAAATATTCGCCACCTCGATCCGATCGAAGTGCTTTAATTTTCTTGCCAAGTTGATTTTCAACCTCTTTCTGAAATTCTTTGAACTTTTCAAAGGATTCAGATTTATTCGACATTAAGTAGATATAGCTATATCTGCTATAATCGTCGGTGAAGGTAATGAAATATCGGTAACCTTGCCTTGCGGGTGTGCTCATAGGTCCACATACATCCGTGTGTATTAGACCTAATAAGTCACTTGCCCTTTCTCCCAACTTGGAGAATGGCTGTTTGATCATCTTGCCTAATAAGCATCCTTCACAATTTTCAAATGACTCTAAGTCAAATGAGTCAAGAACACCTTCTTGAAGAAGTTTCTTGATGCGTTTGATGTTAATGTGGCCAAGACGACAATGCCACAAGTAGGTGTGATTCGACTCGATGGTCTTAGCTTAGTGGTATCAACTTTTGTCATATGTAAAACACGCAATTTAATTGAACATGAATTTGTAAGACAAACTTGAAACAACTATTGTCAAAAAGTCTTACATTTGAAATTCCTAGGTGTCCAACACCATGCATCATAGTATGTTCAAAGCATGATAAACTAGAAATAGTTTAATTACATGTCATAGAAAAAATAGTGCATGCAAGCACGACTGAAAAACCATCTTCGTCGTCTTTTGCCCATGCACCAACACTTGATAAGCTTCTCACTTGGTTCCTGAAAAGGCAACATTAAGTGAGTCATACTTGGTATCCAATACCTTATGATAAGCTTAATCCACAAGTGTTAAGGAAGATACCTAAGGTGGATGCTCCATCCCTCTCATCCTCCTCCCGAAAGAGCTTGCATTCTCTCTTGCAGTGGCCTTGCCCGCCACAGTAGAAGCAACGCATCTTAGCCTTAACCTTGAGATCCCTCCTTCTTGATGGTCTTCTGGTTTCCCCAAACAAGTTGGCCCGGTGCAGAAGCTCCACCACATTCTTTAAAGAATGTGTCTCCTTTGAATCAGAAATATATGCCTTTAATGCATCATATCCTGAGTGGAGTGAAGTGAGCAAAATGTGACCAACCATTCCATCTTCTAGTGGAATTCCGAGGAGTCCCATGTGCTTGAAGAGCCTAGTCATTCTTGCCACATGGGGTCGGAGGGGCATACCCGGTCTCAACTTAGTGTTGCCTTTTTACGAATCAAAGGTTTACTCTTTTTTAGAGTTGCCTTTTTAATTCCACTCAAGGTTGTCCCAAATCCCAATACCAAGCTTGGTATTTATAGGGAAATGATCCCTTGATTTCTAATCTCCCATCAATGTGGGAGAGTTGGTAAAATGATAATTATTTAATTCCAAAATTAAATAATTAATCAACTCAATCACAAATCAACACATGGCACAAATATAGAGAAAGCCAAGTGAGGACCAAGGCTTGGGGGGACCATTGCCTTGATCCCCAAGGCCATGTATTGGTCCCCATACACCATGCCCAAAACCGGGTCAAGGTGTGCTAGCTGGCTGCCAGCTAGCGTGCCAACTGGGGCTGCCAGCTAGCGTGCCTTGCTGCCCAGCACCCAGCCAGCCAGCCAGTGCACGCTGCTGCTGGGCTGTGCTGGTGCTACGTGCTGGCGCTGGGCACAGCTAGCACCTAGTGCTGGCATTAGCCCCAGCAGCCCACGCACTCACTCTTCGCGCCTCACTGCTAGCACAACCAGCATGCGTGCTGCTAGCGAGCCACGCATGCTGGCCACACTATCCCCCGCACCATTCGCATACCCCATCGCACACACGCACTAGCACGATGCCTACGCTAGCACTAGCTAGTGCCTAGCACTACTTGTGTTTGATGCGAGGCAGTTGCGCACGTACACGCACTCGCATGCGTGGCGCTGCTGCCTAGCACCAAGCCAGGCATTACACGCACACGAACCAGCCATGCGCCACACACCAAGCACTGCCAGCGCATGCGCATCACATGCGAGGCTGCTTTGTGCGAGGCTGCTAGTGCCAGGCCCTAGCATCGAGCTGGCGCGCAGCCCCTCCCATGTGCTGCGATGCTTAGTGTTGTCATGCGAAGGCTAGCCCTCAAGCACACGCACATGGCGCGCCATTGCTAGGCAGCCAGCCACGCCAGTACCTGGTGCTTGCGATGGTGCTGTTAGGCCAGGCACGCACGCACGCAGCACCCAGTGCTTGCGATGGTGCGCCTGGTGATGCCATGGCCTACGATAGGCGCCATATGCACCCAGGCACCACGCTAGCATGCTTGCTAGCTGCTATGGGCTGCCTGGTGCCTATGTGGCCTCCGATGGCTGCCATGCGCACCTAGGCACCCATGCTAGCTTGCGATGGGCTGCTAGGGTGCGCCTAGGCTGCGATGGTGCCTAGCACACCATGGTGCGCCTAGCACACACATGGTGCACCCAGGTTTCTGATGAGCTAGCCTAGCCTAGCTATGGCTACGCTCATGCTTGTCGATTGTGATTTTGCGACGCTCGGTATCGACGCCCTAGGCTCCATTTCCGACGTCTGTATTCGTAAAACTCTGTCGACTCATTAAATCCTTTCGGATTAATTCTACATCTCGGAGATTCGATTGGGTTCGACCCGAAGGGTTCGGTTAAGATTAAGCTGTAATATCAATTGTATCCTAATATTACTGATCGGAAGCGGCCTCCACCTAGGCATTCTGATTACTTGACCTTACTGAAGAATTACCTCTGTAATAATTCTGAACCCTCTATCGGAATAATACACTTGTTGGAAGGACACCATTCCTTTCATGTGGCCATGCCATGCGCACCCAGGCATCCAGGCAAGCACGCTGTTGTGCTGCGATGGGCTGCCTGGTGCTCCTGGTGCTTGCGATAGGCAGCGATGGTGCCTAGGCATCATGCTAGGGCTGCGATAGCGCCTAGGCATGATGTTAGGGCTGCGTTGGTGCGCCTAGGATTCGATGGTGCGCCTAGCACACCTAGTGTGCTTAGGCTTGCACCTAGCCGTGCTAGGTGCATGCTAGCTCGAACTAGCCTAGCATCCACATGGTTAGACCACTTTGGTGCTATGGCTACGCTCGTACTTGTCGTCGTGCTAGGTGCATGCTAGCTCGAACTAGCCTAGCATCCGACTTCTTTATTCGTAAAACTCTGTCGACTCATTAAATCATTTCGAATTAATTCGTCGTCTCGGATCGGTGATTTGATTGGGTTTGACCCAAAGGGTTCAATTAAGATTAAGCTGTAATATCAATTGTGCCTTGATATTACTGATCGGAAGCGGCCTCCACCTAGGCATTCCGATCACTTGATCTTACTGAAGAATTAACTCTGTAATAATTCAGAACCCTCTATCGGAAGAATACACTTGTTTGAAGGACACCATTCCTTTCAATCTCCCACTTGTACTTCTTCTTACAGTAGAGGTTGCCTTTTTGTCCCGTTTCCAATGTCCCTTCATCTTACAGTAGAGGCTGCCTTTTTGTCCTTGCTGCCCTTGGCAGATTTTGACTTAGGCGGGAACTTTTTCTTTTTCCCTTTAAAGCTCTTCTTTTTGCCCGGATGTTTGAATGGCTTGCCCTTCCACACCATGAGCATGTCATGCTTGCCCTCATCCTTGAGGGTTTGCTCGGCTTGCTTCAACATACCATGAAGCTCAGTGAGGGTTTTCTCCACGCTATGCATATTATAGTTCATTTTGAACTGATCTTAGCCTTTGTGAAGCGAGTGGAGAATGATGTCAATTGCCATCTCGGTTGAATACCCAACATCAAGCCTTTCCATGTTCTCAATTAATCCAATCATTTTGAGGACATGCGGGCTGACTAGCTCTCATTTCTTGAGCTTGCTCTCAAGGATCTGCCTGTGGGTTTCGAACCTTTCAGTTCAAGCCTGCTCTTGAAACATGTTCTAAAGCTCAGAAATGATCTCCAAAGCCGTCTCCTTTTCAAAGAAAGTCTTTTGAAGGCCCGGAGACATAGTGGCCAACATGATGCATTTGACATCCCGATTGGCACTTTGCCATCGGTTAAGGGCAGCCTGAGTGACCTCCTCATTGAGAGCGTCGGGTATTTCCGTTTGCTCTTGCATTTTATTCACGCATTTATAAAATTGTCCCTTTTAGGCGAGAATAAAATGATTCCGAGATCCCAAAGATCAAGAAATGCTTAGGCATGCTTTGGCTTGTCTTAATCATTAAATATCTTAAGGTAAGAAATCCAATTGCTAATAGCTCCAAGCTACTCTCGGTTTCATAAAATGTTGCATCTAATGCATCCTTGACATTTTATCTCTTTTGCCACGACGTCTAAGGACTCGTTACTGATATCGTTGAGCTTAACCAAGACAACTTGTATACCTAGTATACCTTACGTTCCTAAGGAAGTAGTGATGTCTCGCTTTGTCGTAGTCCATCACGTACGCGCATTAGTTCGGTATGTGTTGTTCTTGGAACGACAAATTTTAGCTCAATATTATTAAGGGACCTAGGGTTTCTATGTTGGTTGATTTAAGTGAACTTAACTAATCGTCGCAACATATAGAAATCCTAGACATGCATCTAGCAATCATATATGACAACAATATATATAAAGAATAAAACGATGCATTTGGCAACTAGCATGACCCCTAGAAATCTTCAATTTCCATGGGTCTTCATCTTGGCTCGTCTTCATCGAAACGCCGTCTTGAGACATCTAGGCCAAAATAAAATAAGCTAGCTAGAACGACTAAGATTAATCTAATAGTACAAAAATAATTAACAGTTCGCAGACTGTAATTATATTTACAAAAATACATAACGGAACGCAGTCCGTATTTTCTATCCTAGTCGGGCCCCACTAGTTGCCATTTTCAATAACCTGTTTTGAAAACAATCTTCCATTCACCCATTCACTATTTGTGAATGGCCCATGCAATTTTACGAAATACATAATTAAACACGCAAAACTAGCAACTAACTTAGGTGGTTAATCCGATTAACGCACCTAATTAAAACTAGTCAAAGTTGTTAGATCCATTACTTCTAAAAGCAAAATGCTCACGCAATAAATTAAGCTCCCACTAAATTCCGCATCCATACTTAATTAATCCGATTAATTAAGTTGGCATAACCCAAAAATCGTTAAAATTTTGCAAAACCAAAATCGAGGTTTTTAACCTTGTTAAAATAATTACTTAAAATTATTAAAATTAGAAAAATTGCAAAATCATAGCTCAAACATTAAGCAAAACGTCCCACTAAAACCCTTAGTGGGTGCACACCATGGCTGCTAGGCAGCCCATGGCCCTGCGCCATGGCGCGTGGTGCTGCTCTGCTGTGCCCAGCAAGCCTCGCTGCTTAGCATCAACAGCCTGCTAGCATGCTGCGCATGCTTGCTAGCGAGCTAGTGCCTTCAAGCATATGGCGCGCTGGGCTGGCTCCTGCTAGCTTGCTGCCAGCCAGCATCCACACGCAGCCCTTGCCCAGCCTTAGCCCCACGCAATGCTGCCCCCGGCAACCTCCCTGCCACACAGCCACGAGCATTGGTGCAATGCCCTTGCGTGCACCATAGGAAGCCTACATGTGGGATGTTGGGCAGCCCGGCTAGCCTTGGTGATGCTTGCGGTTTTGCATCGATTTGCGTGCATTTCCTCGGAATTTTAATTCCGATTTGTGTGTGACATGATTAATTATAAATTACATTTTAGAATTAATTTGAGGAAAAATAAAACAAAATAAAATAAGACTTAATTAAACTTATTTTTTGTATTGGTGCACAAGCCTAAATTATCCAAAAATTTTGTTTTTGAACAAAATTAGGTCTTTCTTTATGCTTAAAATAAAATGAGCTATGTCCATAATTAATCTTGCCAATATGCAAATTAATAATGGATTTGACAAATGGGAGTTGGAAAAATAAACTAATCATTTAATGAAATTTTTTCCAACTTTCATACTTGTGTAAAATACCAAGATTATATATTCCAATATGAAGATTAATCAAATTTTACTCACAAGTATTTGAACTTGATGGATTTTAATCAACCAAACATGAAAAATCCAAACTTTGTTCAATATGGAATTTAGGGTTAGGGTTCCAATCATTTAAACCTTTAAAGATTAGAACTTTAACATTATACGAACTTAAAATTACAAGTTCACAACAAGCTTTCACGTTTTATTGCAATTTATTTGCAAAATTTGTGAAAAAAAAGGTTATGTGAAAAATGGTATATCAACTTAAGCACTAATAAAAACTCCATTATTATGCTTAAGGATATTTTTAAAACCAGTAGATTAGTGATGCAATTGAGCATTTAATCTAAACTTGTAATGCTTGCATTAATCAAGGCTTAAAAAGAATTAAAATTTTCGTTGAAAAGCAAAAAACCCCAGAAAAAATGGGTTTTTGGTTCGAATTTGGCTTCTGGACAGCCGTTGAAAGGGTTAAATTTTTTCCAGAATGTCGATTCCACCCAAAAATCACTATTTTTGAGCCAAAATCTGGGTTCGACAGCCAAATCGAGAATAAAACCGAGCTTTAAAATTAATTAAAACGAGCATCTAATCTAATTAGAAGAACATGAACCAGAAAAATAAATTCTTTTAAAACACCTTAATTAAAAAACTTAATTGCAAAAAATAAAAGGAGCGTGGCTCCGATAGCGCTGTAGGGTTTCGTAGTGACCCGACACTACGTGGAAGGAAACCCCCCAAGACCCGCCCAATAATTAAAGCAATTAACAGGCACAATAAACTTAATCAAGCAACACTAAGAACAAGAATTATACCTTTGTTGCGTGCTTCGCTCCCGAAGAGCTCTTACTTCAAAATCCCGAAACTACGAGATCTCCGACAGATCGCACCCTCGACCCGACCCGTGCATCCCAAGTCTTGAAGGTTGATCAAGACCCGGACAAAACAAAACTATGAGTTTTACGAATCAAAGGTTTACTCTAATTACAAGAGTTGCCCTTTTAATTCCACTCAAGGTTGTGTATTTCCCAATACCATGCCTTTGGTATTTATAAGGAAATGCACCCTTGAACTTCATTTCCCAACCAATGTGGGAGAATGAATAATTTTGATAATTAATTTATTTCAAAAATAAATTAATAATTAAATTCAATCACAATATAACAAGTGTCAAGGGGAGATAGAAGGTTAGGTGAGGACCATGAAGAAGTGGGGGGGACCATTGCCTTGCTCCCCAAGGCTTTGCCCAAGCCTTGGTCCCCACCCCTCACAAAACCGCCTTAAGCAAGGGACTGCTGGGCTGCTGCCAGCTAGCACGCCAGCTAGCCCAGCCAGCTAGCACCAGCCCAGCCAGCAGCCTCGCATCCCAGCCACGCAGTGCATGCTTGGTGCTGGGAGATGCTTCGCGCTGGTGCGTGCTAGTGCTAGGCGCTGGTACGTGCTGGTGCTAGGCGCTGGTGCGTGCTGGTGGTGCTGCTGGCCCTCGACTCTCTCGCACATGCTCGCATAGCGAGCATGCGTGCTGCTAGCGAGCCACGCATGCTGGCCCCTTCCCTCGCTAGCCACACGCACCACCCTTGCACTACGCATCAGCCTTGCACCCCATGCACATGCGCCACACGCATTGCTAGCCCAGCCAGTGCGCCTACACATGCAAGGGCCTAGCATGCGTGTTGGACGATGCTGCCAGGCACCCTCGCACTAGCACATATCAGCCAGTGCCTAGCACTGCTATGCTTGGTGATTAGGGGATTTTTCTCCCACCAATCGGAATGCGCCACGTGGGCCAATCAGGTCCTGCCAAGTGTTCCCCAGTTGGAACTTTCAGGGCTTGCCACGTGGCACACGCTTATTCGTCCACCTTGGACCTATTATGTCATGACACGTGGCATACTCCATGCCTAATGGAGAATTCGGCCACCCAGGCCCAACTTCCAAGGGAAGCCCAATCAGCCCTAGGTTAACCTAAACCTAGGATTGGCACGTTTCCCAGGGTTATAAATATCTCCCTTAATCCTCATTAAGGGAGATTACATGAATAACAGGCTGATCACGCTAAAAAAGCAGATTACCTACATTAAACACTCTCACTTGGAGAGACCCAATCACTTTAATTTCCGCATTAATTACTCCTTAATCAAGTACTAACTTGACCGTTGGAGGCGGAGCTCCCACCACCAGGAGTCTCCGTTGTTTTGCAGGTACAGGCGTCCGGTTCCAGTCTCGGAATTGTAACTCTCCCGCAGGACATCAAAAAACCCCGAAACATTTGGCGCCGTCTGTGGGGGGAGTACTTCTGAGATGACATCCAAGTCTGTACCGACTCCTGAAGAGAGGCGTCCCCTAGACGACCCTCAAGTTCAGTCGGACCACGATACTGAGAATGAATTTGAAGTTGAAGCTCACACAGCTTCAGACGGGACCCTAAGGGCCCGACGTACCCGTCATACCGAAAGGAGAGAACGGGAACATCTTCAAACTGGAAGTGAGCCAGCAGGCGCACCGCCTGTTCGGCAACAGCCGACTGACGGGTCTGCTCCCATCACAAGGAACGAACTCATGACCTTCATGAGGGACTTCAAGGGAGAAATTCAAGAGTTGATCAAACAGAAGCCGCCTGCTCTGGACAAGGAGCAGTTGGCTAAGAAACCCTCCACTTCACAGAAGAGGAAGCCAGTTCAAGGGCGAGAGGCGACTCCTCATCCTAAATCTAGGAAGCGGGAGCCGACTGCCCTTGATTTCACAAAATACCGTTTTCCTACTCCAGGAACTAGGAAACCTGTACGTCATATTCAGGCGGACGGGTCGAGGAAAACATACACAGACGCTCGGCTACTCCTAGAGCAGAAGAAGAGTGACCGATTGTCAGAGTCGGCCTCTACTTCAAACTTCCAAGACAGTCTGCGAAATACCTCGATGAGGCATACTCAGTCGTATCATGAGAGTCAGTTAGGCGGCACCTCCCCTCAGTCCGGCTATCATAGCGACCAGGCGGTACCAAACTTACCGTTTGTACCGCAACAACAGTATTTCTTACAGCCACCTCCGTTTGGTGGACATGCAGCAAAAAAACGTCCAACCTATGGACTGGCAGCTACGGTTGCTTAGACTTGGCGAACAGCCGTCGGCCTTCTCCAGGGAAATTGCTGAAGCCGCTCAGCCGGCCAAAGTGAAAAATGTATTAGTAGGCGCCTATGACGGCACTACTAACCCAGAAGACCATATGATGACATTCACCAACCTGATGTACCTTCAAGGGTTGGATGATCCCACTTGGTGCAAGTGTTTCCCAGCGACTCTCAAAGGAATCGCACAACAATGGTTCGGCAACCTGCCGACTGGTTGTGTAAATAACTTCAGGACGCTTGCTTACCTATTCACCTCCAACTTTGCCATGAACATCCCTGCGAAGAAGACGACTCTTGATTTAGGAACAGTTCAGCAGGGCGAGAAGGAGGGGCTTCGCTCTTACATCAGGCGGTTTAACCTGATGAGAATACAGATTCAAGGGTTACCGGATGAAGTAGCCTATACTGACTTTTTCAGAGGTCTCAAAGACGGGTCGACCTTCAAATTTTATTTGGTCCGAAAGAGGGTGGCGACTCTTCAAGAGGCCTTGATTGAAGCGGAAGCCTATATACAGGCGACTGATCTTTGTAGTACGGGAAAACAGTCGGACGGGAAAAGGTTCGACAAAAGAGAAGGACGACAGAAACAGTCGTCAAACAAAGACGAGAAAAGAAAAGAGGTCTGGGCGGTTAATTCCTCTAAACAGCCGGCCCAGAAAAAGAAAAAAGAATTCAAACCGTACTCCCCAAAGTATGCGTTTAACAAGTATAGCCAGTTTATCCTAAAGGAAATCAAGGGACGGATCTCAATTAAGAAGCCGGTCCCCATGAAGGGTTCTGCAAACAACCGGAACCAAGATAAATTATGTGCTTATCATGAAGATGTTGGTCATCACACCAATGAATGCATCAGTCTCATGCGGTATCTGGACCGCCTGGCTGAACAAGGTGATCTTGACACTTATGTCAAGAAATCTACGAGGAACACTTCCTCAAAAAAGCAGTCAACCAAAAAGAATCAACAGGCCGACAGCTCCGATACAGATGATGCAGTCGTCTACACCATTGCAGGCGGCTTCTCAGGAGGCGGCCCCACTATTAGGGGCAACAAAGACAATATCAGGCGGTTAGATGTAAATTCCGTTCACCATAAACGCCCCTCCAAATATTCATTTCCTGAGATTGTCATCACTGAAGAAGATCTAGGAGGGGTAAGAGGGCCGCATGACGACCCTATCGTTATTGAATGTAAAGTGGCCAACCAGAGAGTTGGCCGAATCCTCATAGATACCGGAAGCTCCTCAGATCTCATCAGTAGCAAATGTCTGTCGAAACTAAAATATCAGACTGATTGCATACATCCGGCATCCCACCATTTAGTAGGGTTTGGAGGAGGAGTCGTCCACCCAGTGGGACGAGTGGATTTACCCATCCGCCTGAGCGAAAAAGGGGAAGGACGACACATGGTAGTCCGGTTCCTGGTAGTAGAAGAACTCTCGGCTTACAACATGATTCTGGGACGACCAACCCTGAATAATTCCAAGGCTGTTATAATCACATCTCTTATGTTGCTCAAGTTTGAGAGGGATAATGGAACAGTCCGGTCCCTAAGGGGAGATCAGAGGATGGCCCGAGAGTGCTATCTCTCGGATGTCAAGCCCACTGTTATGGCCACTGGGTCGAGTGGTGGAAAAATAGACCTTGACAATGTCAAGGAGAGTGCGCCTGTTCAAAAAGCAGGCGGCAAGAAGAGAAAGGCATCCCAGACAGGGGCCGCAAGAAAAGACAGAAAATAGAAATCATTGGCAGAGGAGCGGTCGGATGAATTCCGCCCTCAGCCGGCTGGTGAGCATACGGACCTGATCCTAGACGACTCGCGTCCTGACCGAACAGTTAAAGTTGGGACGACTGCTCTGACAGTCCTAGGTGACGACTTTCACAAACTATTGAAAGAATACAAGGACATCTTTGCATTTGAAGTCCATGAAATGTCAGGCATTAGTCCTGATCTGGCGGTACATAAACTGGCCGTGGATCCGAAAAAAGAAGCCGGTACGGCAGAAGAAGCGGAACCATGGCGAAGAAAGAAGTCAGGCGGCAGCCGCCGAAGTTAAAAAATTACTTGATGCAGGGTTCATTCGGCAATGTTACTTCCCAGACTGGGTTGCAAATGTGGTGCTTGTTAAAAAGCCAAATGACACCTGGCAAATGTGTGTAGACTACACAGACTTAAACAAGGCGTGCCCCAAAGACAGTTACCCTCTGCCTAAAATTGATAACCTGGTCCACTCAACAGCCGGCCATGCTTTGATGAGCTTTATGGACGCCTACTCTGGTTTCCATCAAATTCCTTTATGGAAGAAAGATCAGGAGAAGACAACCTTCGTCACTGATCAGGGGTTATACTGTTACACGGTCATGCCGTTTGGTCTTAAGAATGCCCCAGCTACCTTCCAGCGAATGATAAACATTGTGTTCTTTGATCAGATTGGGAGAAACGTCGAGGCATACATTGATGATATGATTATCAAGACTAAGCTTCAGGTAGATCATCTTTCGGACCTCCGAGAAACTTTCGCCACACTCAGGCGGCACCATGTCATGCTCAATCCCAAGAAATGTGTCTTTGGAGTTGAGTCTGGGAAATTTCTCGGATTCCTTATCAATCAGAGAGGAATAGAGGCGAACCCTGAGAAGGTGCAGGCGGTCATTGACATGCAGTCGCCTCGTACCATCCGAGAGGTTCAGAAGTTAACAGGTTGTCTGGCGGCCTTGGGAAGATTTCTAAGCCGATCAGGCGACAAATGCTTATACTTTTTCCAAGCAATTAAGAAAAAGGCAAGGTTTGAATGGGGGCCGGATGCTGAGGCCGCCTTCCAGAAATTGAAAGTTCACTTGCATTCCTTGCCGAGGCTGGTCAGCCCTTTACCCAAAGAAGTACTCTACATGTACCTGGCCGTCTTTGATCATGCGTTAAGCGCTGTTCTCCTTGCTGAAAGAGACGGCTGTCAGCTCCCGGTCTACTTTGTCAGTCACGTACTGAAAAATGCCGAGTTGAGGTATCCCTTAGTGGAGAAATTTGGTCTTGCACTCTTCATGGCTGTTAAAAAATTGAAGCCCTAATTTTTGGCACATGGAGTCGTCGTGTATACAGACCAACCTATCAAGCGGCCACTGACCATCATTGAGTCGTCAGGCCGAATGATCAAATGGGCCATAGAAATACAGAGCCTCGAAGTTACTTTCGAGCCTAGAAAAGCAGTGAAGGGGCAAGCCTTTGCTGACTTTATTGTTGAGATGACTCGTCCTCCTGACTCTCAAGTTCCAGACCAAGTCTGGAAGGTATATGTGGACGGAAGCTCTACTTCAAATGGTTGTGGAGCAGGCGTCATATGTCAGTCGCCAGAGGGCGACAAGTACGAGTATGCTCTACGCTTCAGTTTTCAGGCCTCAAACAATGAGGCAGAATATGAAGCTTTACTAGCCGGAATCCGCATGTGCAAGGCGGCAGGGGCAAGAAAAATAGACGCATGTTCCGATTCACAATTGATAGTGAGTTAGTACAATGGCGAATACGAAGAAACCCATCCGGCCATGATAAAGTATTTACAGGAGGTCCGACAAGCAGTCGGCTCCCTTGAGGATTTCCATCTGATCCAAGTGCCGAGATCAGAAAACAACCAGGCGGATGCATTGTCAAAAATTAGCATCATCCGCCTCCTGCGATACTCCTCGAACTGTTTTTTGGGAAGTAATGGAGAAAAGAAGCATCGAGGAAGACCCTATTGGAATCCTAGACAGAAGCTCAACCTGGATGGATCCAATCAGGGCATATTTGGAAAATGGTACCCTGCCGGATGATCATCAACAGGCGGCAGCACTGAAAAAACGAGCCACCAGTTTTGAAATAATAAAGGGAGAACTTCACAAAAGGGGGTACCTTCAACCTTTCTTAAAGTGTGTTACTCCAGAAAAGGGACGAGAGATACTAGACGATCTTCACTCTGGTTACTGTGCTTCCCATATAGGCGGTAGGACGCTTGCTCAACGGGCAAGGCGGCAGGGCTACTTTTGGCCTACTTTAGAAGCAGATGCAATGGAGATGGTGAAAAATGTGACAAGTGCCAAAGGTTTGGCAAGCTAATTCACTGTCCGGCTACTAACCTCACTACCATTCATAGCCCACTACCGTTTGCTAAGTGGGGCATGGATATTCTGGGTCCATATAAGCCTGCTACAGGCGGAAGGAGGTACATACTTGTTGCCGTCGACTACTTCACTAAATGGGTAGAGGCGGAGGCTGTAAAGGGAATCAAGACGAAGGATGTAATTTCATTCATTTGGAAAAATGTCATCACTCGGTTCGGGGTTCCCATGTCTATGGTTTTTGATAATGGTCCCCAGTTTAAGACGCCTGTTCTCAAAAGCTGGTTGGGTGACCAAGGAATTGCACACTACTTTGCATCTGTCGGCCGTCCACAGGCAAACGGCCAGGTAGAAGCCTTTAATAAAATCATCTCAGACGGTCTCAAGAAAAAGATTGAACGAGCAGGCGGCCTATGGGCGGATGAATTACCACATGTTCTCTGGGCCATTAGGACGACTGAAAAAGGGGCGACTGGAGAAACTCCATTCCTCCTAACTTATGGTGCGGAAGCTGTTCTTCCAATAGAACACTACGAGCCGACTCTTCGAGTAATGCTATATGACGAAGAGGCAAACTGGGAAGCCATGCGCCTGGCATTAGACTCACTTCCTGAAAGGAGGGGCAATGCTGTCTTGCGCCATGAAATTTACCGCCTGAGAATGACTAGATCATACAACAAAAAAGTACACAGGCGTCCACTCAAAGTGGGGGACTTTGTACTTAGAAAAATGGAAGCAGTTGGTAGGGCTAATGAGTCTGGCAAACTAACTCCCAACTGGGAAGGACCCTACCGAATCTGTGAAGAGGTCAGGGACGGTACCTACCGTCTGGAAACACCAGACGGACAACCGTTGCCTCGAACTTGGAATGTAGATAATCTTAAGAAATATTTCTTTTGAATGATGTAAATAGTCAAGGGCTACTTAATAAAAGTTTGCATACTTAATATTCAATTTTGTACTAAGAGGGGCACGCCTACTAACAGTCGGCTACTCTACATGTTTAATTTTTACTCTTCAGAGGGGCATGCCGTCTGTACTTTTACAGTCGGCTACTCTCCATTGAGTTTTTCTCTTCAGAGGGGCATGCCGTCTGTACCTTTACTGTCGGCTACTCTCCATTGAGAATTTCTCTATCTTCAGAGGGGCATGCCGCCTGTACTTTTACAGTCGGCTACTCTCCATCGATTATTTTACTCTATCTTCAGAGGGGCATGTCGTCTGTACCTTTACAGTCGGCTACTCTCCATAGAGTATTTTACTCTATCTTCAGAGGGGCATGTCGTCTGTACCTTTACAGTCGGCCACTCTCCATAGAGTATTTTACTCTATCTTCAGAGGGGCATGCCGTCTGTACCTTTACAGTCAGCTACTCTCCATTGAGTTTTTCTCTCCATAGGGGCATGTCGTCTGGACATATAGTCGGCTACTCTCCATAAAAGAGGGTCGACTGGTTCCAAACACACGGCCACCCCCCTTAACTAAAAATGATAAGGGCCTGGCCGACCTTGTGCCTAACAGGCGGCTCACCTCCTTCTACTTAGCACCTACGTTCACCAAGAACTAACCAAGGCCAAAGGCCGAATGATCAGACCAGGCGCCAAGCCAACTGATCAAATCTTCAAAACTAATACGACCTGTCCCAACATCATAGCAGGCGTCCGGCGGCATCCCTCCGGATGAAATTCGTCGCAGAGAGCAGCTCCCTTTTGGGTGGAACATTGCTCTATAAACTAATTACACGGCACCTATACGACTGTCCCCAAGGGCAACCACGTAGCCGTTTTTGAGACAAGGATAACTCTATCACTAACCAAACCAGTGGTAGCAGTTGACATCTGAGTCAGATGACCGCCTGTATTACTTGGGATAAATGCAGGGGGTACCTCTTGAGTTAATAGCCAACAAACATTGGCGAATCAAAAGGTTCAGTCGGCCTCCGCCGCCTGGTACCTTTACTACTCAAGCAGGAGTGACGGCGACTGTGTAACACCAAAGTTAACTCATAGTCACTCTCTCAAACTTAGTATGGAGCCTAAAAGGTATGAGTCGTCCGCCTGTTTTTAGCAAACAGGGGCTCTCAACCACTACTCCTGCTAGGTTAACAACCTATGAGTTAAAAGCGAACAAACATTGGCGAATAAAGGGGAACAACCGGTACCCACCGCTTGATACCTCTACTACTCAGTTACTTGGCGACTAGGTAACAATCATGTTTACTTGGTCAAACCACTTTCCTACTTGGTTAATTTTACAAATGACAGGACCGCCTGCCTAAAGGGGATCCAGTCTTTAAAATGGTTCGAATACCGATTGGATAAATGGCCGACTGATCGTCTAGCCTGGAAACAGACAACCAGTCGTCCATGGGCATAGGCGGCGTGACTAACTATCCGTACCTGTCTGCAACTATCGGCCATGTAAAACAGTCGGTATAGTGTACAATTGGATATCAGAATATTCAATACTTGAACAAATTTGAAGCAAAACAAAAAATTCATGAAAAAGAAGCCGGTCATTAAAGACCGGCACAATATTCAGAGCCCCGGCCCCCTGGCCGGGTAAATACAAAACAAACGGCACGCAGGCCGTGGAAAGAAGACATAAAACTTAAGAAGGGGGCAGATCTTCAATATTAGCAGCTGCCGCCTGGTCAGCACTCTTCTTACTGGACTCGGCATCAGCTGCATCCTTTTTTGATGCACTACCCCCAAGCGCCACAAGCGCCACTACCGGCTCCTCCTCCTCCAACGCCTCTTCCTCAGCAGCAGCCAGGATCTCTTGATTATATATATCAGAACACTGGCGGTACGTTTTTTCCCATGAGGCAAAGTCGGCATTGGGGAAGAGGCGGCCCCAAGTCATGCGCTGGATTTGAGCAGAGTCTTCCATCATCTCCCGGACCAGCTCTTTCTTTTCTTGCTCGGCCTTTTCCGAGAGCTCCTGAGTAAGACTCTTCTCCTGGGTCACCAGGCGTACCTTTACGCTCGCCAAGGATTTCTCCAAGGTTTCGTATGAGGACATCTTTTGGCGAAGAGGTCTCAGCTCGGCCTTGAGATTGTTGATGGTCGCCTCCAGCTCGCTATTCCTCTTCTGGGCCGCCTCTAACTGAGCCTGGATAGCGGCGGTGGCCTGCGCCTGATAATAAAGAATATCAATGGTCAGAACTCATTTTGGGCAATTTGAAACATTGCCTTATCACAGTCAGAGGCGGCCATAGCTTTTGCAGCCTTTACCTCTTTGTTCTTCCGGTCAAGCGGCTTGCGAAGGCCATTCACTCGGAGCAGGTCCTAAGTAAAAAGGGGAACAGGCGTCAGTTTCCAAATCAAAAAGAAAACAGGCGTCCTGGAATTCAAATACTCAAAAATATGCTAAGTATACCTTAGCAAGGACCCCTGCAATCCCGTCTAGGTCAAGGGTGCCGACACCCCTGACCGCCTCCCTTTCAGCTGGAGGAACGACCTTGATCATACACTTGGCCACCTCGACCTAGTAAAAAAGGGAGCAATTCTAAAATTTACAAGGACAACTTCATACTTCTAGGCGGCCCAGCTGGAGTTTTAGAAGAAGTGGCCGGCTGTTTCTCAGTCGCCGCATGTTTCCTGGCAGAACCAGGAGAGCTCGCAACAGTCGTCCTCCGGGCCTTGGGGTCCGGCTGTTGGGAAGAAGAAGCTCTTGGAGCGCCCGTCTAAAAAAGAAGAAGTCAGTATATGCATAAACAACTCCAAAAAGAGGGTGAAAGGTTCGAAGCCCACCAAGGGTGCCCCCTTGTTGGGGGAGCCGGTTGAAGCTTATTGCATGATGGAGGCCCGCAACATGGCCGCCGCAGTCTTGGAGGCGGTAATTTTGCTCATGGCGTCCGCTGCAAAAACAAATAGCAAAGTTAATAAAAGTCATAACAAGAAATGAATGGAACAACAGAGTATTCGACAGGCCGGCTACCTGTTGAGCACCGACTGCTGAGGCCACAGGCGGCCAAAAAGTACTCGTCGTAGAGCCATTTGAAGCTCGGGACGCAGTGCAGGGGTACTTGCTCTCGTACCCCTGAAGTAGAGTTCACCTTCGACTCTACTTTGAAGAGTCCTTTATCTAGGATCTCTTTCTTAGCCTTTGGGGGGAACAGGCGGCATGCTGCGGCCGCCTGCAAGAAGGGGCGGATTCCTGTTCCACCTGTTGAAGCGCTTGTTCAGCTCTGTGTCTGAACTCTCAATGATGAGGAAGGTGCTCCGCCAGTCCTTCCATTTGTTTGCTTTACCTCTCGTCAAGAGGTAGCCCCTGTGGCTCGTCAATTGATACCAGCCGGTACCGCATGCCTTAGGGGTCCGGCTGAGGTAGTTCATGTGGGCGAAAGCCTCGAAGCTCGGCTCCACCCTGTGCAGTTCGCACCCGGCCACATAGCCGAGTACGTTGACCCAGAGTTCGGGGCTAACTGCCATAACCCCAACTCATACCCATCCAAGATTCGCTGAACAGCCGGATGTAGTGGGAAGCGCAGCCCAGCCTTGATGGCCGCCTCGTAGCAGCCAAAGCAGGCGCTATCATAACTGGTACCAGCCGGCCAGACGACTGTGTCTTCTGGATCCGGCACAAACACTAAAAAGCCGGGGCCCATTGTGTGGTTTGCGATAAAGCTCTCCACTTTCTCTTGCATGGCCGTGATCCGGCCCCGAGGTACCGTGCAGTAGTAGGGGGTATTTTGCTCTCGGTAAGAGGCGGATGGCTCCGCCCAATCGTCCCCCTTCTCAACTGCGTGAGAAAGCCTCGCCTCTTGCAGGCGACTGTTTTCCTCTTCTGTGTCCAAAGAAGCATGGCCAGAAGAGCTAGACTCGGAATCGTCCTCTGACGAGTCCGAAGAGGACGACTCCTCCCCTCTCCCGGAGGGGCCCGCCTCCTCTCCTTTAAAAGGAGCATGAGAGAATGAAGAATTGTCAACTGTAAATTGGGAAGGGGTCACCTTGACTCCTCCCTCAGAACTGCCGGCTTTCAAGTCGCTTTGTTTCACTTCCACATCTGGCGCCTGGTTAGATGTTTCACTAATCGGCACCCTGTGGGAGGAGCCGTCTGAGTTTGAGATCCTGGCAGTCTTTTTTGTTCTGGCCATCATGCTCTACATAGACACAGATATAGTCGGACTTTGTATAAAGGGCAAAGATGGGTCCGGAAAAGGGCAGGCGGCACTCCTAGTCCTAGATTCAGCCCTCCTCGGTGACCGGCTAATCACTAACCTAGGTCGTGTCGTGTGCTTCCGTGGTGCCATTTCAAAAAAGAATAAAATAAAGAGAAAATTAAGAGTAAGAGAACGACGGTTACCTGAACGAGTGACGTTGATGGAGTTCTGAAAATCCTGTGCAGTCGGCTTGTCAAAACAGGCGGTAGGCTGAAAGGGTCCAAATGGTCAGAGCAAATTCAGGGGTCCGAATGTTCTCCCACAAAGTTCTCAAGTGTGAAAATGACTGAAGTCAACACTCCCTTATATAGGCGAAGTGAGAAGGCGAAGGGTCACTTCCAGAATTAATAATTTAGGCGGGAGAATCTCTCGGCCTTTCGCCGAGTGACACCTGTAGCAGGTCGTCGCCTGTTACAGTGCGACACCTGTCACAGGTAACACGTGACCAGTCACGTGCCACCTGTGAGGGGCAAATGATTAGGGGATTTTGCTCCCACCAATCGAAATGCGCCACGTGGGCCAATCAGGTCCTGCCAAGTGTCCCCCAGTTGTAACTGTCAGGGCTTGCCACGTGGCACACGCTTATTCGTCCACCTTGGACCTATTATGTCATGACACGTGGCATACTCCATGCCTAATGGAGAATCCGGCCACCCAGGCCCAACTTCCGAGGGAAGCCCAATCAGCCCTAGGTTAACCTAAACCTAGGATTGGCACGTTTCCCAAGGTTATAAATACCTCCCTTAATCCTCATTAAGGGAGATTACATGAATAACAGGCTGATCACGCTAAAAAAGCAGATTACCTACATTAAACACTCTCACCTAGAGAGACCCAATCACTTTAATTTCCGCATTAATTACTCCTTAATCAAGTACTAACTTGACCGTTGGAGGCGGAGCTCCCACCACCAGGAGTCTCCGTTGTTTTGCAGGTACAGGCGTCCGGTTCAAGTCTCGGAATTGTAACTCTCCCGCAGGACATCAGAAAACCCCGAAACACTTGGTGCGAGGCACGCACACATGCACATGCACATGCGCTAGTGCCTAGCATTGCGATGGCTGTGCTTGGTGCGTGTGTGGCCCTGCCATGCGCATCTTGGCATCCTGGCAAGCACGCTGTTGTGCTGTGATGGGCTGCCTGGTGCTCTTGTTGCTTGCGATAGGCAGCGATGGTGCCCAGGCATCATGTTAGGGCTGCGATAGCGCTTAGGCATGATACTAGGGCTGCGTTGGTGCAATTAGACTTCTATGGTGCGCCTAGCACACCTAGTGTGCTTAGGCTTGCGCCTAGCCATGCGAGGTGCATGCTAGCTCGAACTAGCCTAGCATCCACATGGTTAGACCAATGTGGTGCTACGGCTAAGCTCGTACTTGTCGCTTGTGATTTTGCGACGCTCGATATCCGACGTCTGTATTCGTAAAACTCTGTCGACTCATTAAATCCTTTCGGAATAATTCGTCGTCTCGGATCGGTGATTCGATTGGGTTCGACCCGAAGTGTTCAGTTAAGATTAAGCTGTAATATCAGTTGTGTCTTGATATTACTGATCGGAAGCAGCCTCCACCTAGGCATTCCGATCACTTGATCTTACTGAAGAATTAACTCTGTAATAATTCTGAACCCTCTATCGGAAGAATACACTTGTTGGAAGGACACCATTCCTTTCAACTGGTTGCCTAGTGGCATTGGGGAGGTTCCTCAGCAGGTTAGGCAAAAAATTCCTCTACTTCTTCCAAGCAATCAAGAAGAGGTCAAGATTGGAGTGGGGAGAAGAGGCTGAGGCCGCATTTCAGAGGGTAAATCAACATCTGCACTCTTTGCCAAGGCTAGTGAGCCCCCTTCCCTAGGAGGTTCTCTACAAGTATCTAGCCGTCTCAGATCACTCCCTTAGTGCTGTTCTTCTTGCTGAGAGAGACGGCAATCAGCTCCCGGTGTATTTTATTAGCCATGTTCTCAAAAACGCTGAGCTCCGGTACCCAATGATTGATAAATTTGGGCTGGCTCTTTACAAAGCAGTCAAGCGGTTGAAGCCTTACTTTTTGGCACATCCGGTAATTGTGTATACTGATCAGCCACTCAAGCGGCCAATGACTACAATAGAGTCATCCGGCAGAATGATCAAATAGGCTGTTGAAATACAGAGCCTGGAAATAACTTTCGAACCCAGGCGGGCGGTGAAAGGTCAGGCGTTTGCCGACTTCATTGTTGAAATGACAAGGCCGGTGCAGCCGGCAAATCTGGATCAGGTTTGGAAGTTATTTGTAAATGGAAGCTCCACTATGAATGGTTGTGGTGCAGGCGTAATCTGTCATTCTCCAGAAGGGGAAAAATATGAATATGCACTACGGTTTAAGTTCCAGGCCTCAAACAATGAGGCGGAGTATGAGGCCCTACTGGCTGGTATACGCCTGTGCAAGGCGGCAGGGGCCGGAAAAGTTGATGCCTGCTCTGACTCTCAATTGATCGTTAGCCAATTCCATGGGGACTATGAGGCAACCCATCCGGCTATGATCAAATATCTACAGGCGGTCGGACAGGAGGCTGCGACACTTGACGAATTCAATCTACGTCAAGTGCCACGGTCCGAGAACAATCAGGCGGATGCATTGTCCAAGTTAGCATCATCCGCCTCCTGTGATGCGCCTAGGTCAGTCTTATGGGAGGTCATGGAAAAAAGAAGTATTGAACATGATCCCATTGGAGTTCTTGACCAAAGCTCTACCTGGATGGACCCCATCCGGGGTTATCTGACAGACGGCACCTTACCGGATGTCCCTGCAGAAGCGGCTGCTCTTAAGAAACGAGCTCTAAGCTTTGTAATGCATCAAAGGGAACTCCTTAGAAAGGGGTACCTGCAGCTATTTTTGAAATGTGTTACCCCAAAGAAGGGGAGAGAAGTCCTAAAGGATCTGCATGCGGGTTTTTGTGCATCACATATAGGCGGCAGATGCCTGGGTAAGAGAGCCAGGCGACAGGGCTACTTTTGGCCCATTCTTAAGAAAGATGCCATGAATTTGGTGAAGAGGTGTGACAGATGTCAGCGGTTTGGCCGGCAGATACACCGTCCAACAACAAACCTAACAACCATTCACAATCATGTTCCCTTTGCAAAGTGGGGCATGGACATTCTGAGACGATATACACCTACTTCAGGCGAGCGTCGTTATATCCTGGTTGCTGTGGATTACTTCACCAAATGGGTTGAAGTAGAGGCGTTCAAAGGCATAAATACTAAAAATGTGATTTCCTTCATCTGAAGAAATATAGTCACCCGGTTTGGGGTTCCCATGTCCATGGTCTTTGATAATGGCCCTCAGTTCAAAACGCCTGTCCTCATGAGTTGGTTGGGAGATCAAGGGATCTCCCATCGTTTTGCATCTGTTGGTCGGCCTCAGGCAAACGGCCAAGTTAAAGTCTTTAACAAACTCATCTCAGACGTCATAAAAAAGAAAGTTGAGAGAGCTGGCGGTCCTTGGGCGGATGAGTTACCTCATGTCCTTTGGGCCATCAGAACAACTGAAAAGGGGGCAGTCGGTGAAACCCCGTTTTTCATTACATACGGCACTGAAGCTGTCTTGCCCATTGAACTTTTTGATCAAACACTCCAGGTCATACTCTATGATGAGGAGGCTAATTGGGAGGCCATGTGTCTAGCACTGGATTCACTCCTAGAACGCAGGGGCAACGCCGCCTTGCGTCATGAGATATATACTGTTTGAGAATGACGAGGGCCTACAATAAAAGAGTACACAAACGGCCCCTCAAAGTGGGGGACTTTGTGCTACGGAAAATGGAGGCAACCGGTAGGGCGAATGAGCAAGGGAAGCTAACCCCCAATTGGGAGGGCCCCTACCAGATTTTTGAAGAAGTCGGAGGCGGAACCTACCGTCTGGAAACCCCAGACGGTAGGCGGCTAGCCAGAACTTGGAATGTAGACAACTTAAATAAGTACTACTTGTGAGAAATTGTAAATTTTTGTAAATAGAGTATATTAATGAGAATGCTTTATTTCAAAATTTTCTCTTTTGCATACATTAGTCATGTCCTGTACAATACACAGGCAGTAGCTACAAAGTTAAAGACCAACCGGCCAACTACAAATTAAAAAACCGTCTGTTCCAAAAGAGCAGACACCCGGCGACGCCTATTTGAGGTGAATTCGTCGAAGAGGACATCTCCCTTCCGGGTGGTACATTTTTCTAGTGATCATAAATCAAATGGCTCTAACCGGCTGTTTGAATGATCCTTTGTAACCAAGATACGACCGGTCTTCACTGCAAATAGCACAACCGACAATTTTTGCAAAGTGGTACACCCGGGCTTTACATCAAAGTAATACAGCCGGTACCCCAATAGGAAAGTACAGCCGCACGTACTACCAAACAATACAGACGGCATGCGAAATCTTGGTCATGCCATAACCAGATTTTATACAAAGGCACCTCAAACGGTTATGCCACTGAACCTAGCAAGGTCCAAACCTTGGCATTTAACAGATGACTGGCATACAGCCGGCCAAACAACCGGCTGCATACAAACATGGCAAAGCGGGGTGCTTTACGAGCACACCCCAGCCGGTTAGTAATGCGATCAGTTCCCGTCAAACAATTAAGCTCCGCTTGTCTGTCTAAACCGGGTGCACGTATAGACGCCTGCCTGCTAACCTTTTTTGAAGTTAACACAGTAACCCTACCCGGTATACATAGAAGACATGTGTCATTATACTTGGCAAAAAATTTGCGGAAAAAAAAAATAGAAAAACTTGCAAAATACTGAGAATCATATCAAGGCAAAGCCGACACAGTCGGCGAAATATATTAATAATACTCAAAAATTAAAATAGTTATACTGTTAGCTAGATCCCCATCCCGTGAAAATACAAAGTAATACATGGCACGCAGGTCGGGAGGTAATTGCTACTTTATCTGAACTGTAATGCGGTCAGCCGGAGCTTGGGTAGCAGGCGTTTGAGTTTGCTCTGGCTGGGTTTGGGTGGCAGTGGCCATGGAGATGGGAACATCAGCATTTTCCTCGGTCTCCTCTTCTTCCTCGGCCGCCTCAGCCCGCATTCCCTCAACCTGCTTCTTAATCCATTCCTCATAGGGCTCAGGTCCTGGCTGACCCTCCTCTTGCGCCAGAATGACAAGATCTGCGTATCTATAGGCAAGCTCCCAGGCGGTGTAGTCCGCATCTGGATGGACAAGGGAGAACGCCATCTTCATGCGGTTCTCGCAGTGTTTCTCATTCTCCTCAATGAGCCGGCTCTGTTCCGCCTGTAGGGTTGCCTCGAAGTTATGCTGGGAAGTGGCAGCCTCCTTCTTCAGACGGTCATTCTCCTTCCTCAGACGTTCTCTGTCTTTTTCCGCCTTTTCCAGGCGTTGGAGGGCTTCTTTGTTCTCCTTCAGCTCCTTCTCGGCATTATCCAGCGATGCCTAAAGATTGTCCGTTTTAACCTTGGACTCATTGAGGGCCTTTTGAAGGGCCTTGACCTGGTCCGCCTGTTGCATGTATATAGATTTAGTTTCTAAGTCATGCATAATCATTGAATACTGAGCTACATTATGGGCGTCATTGGCGTCCCGTTTGGCTCTTCTTACCTCCTCTTGCTTGCGTGCATAGGCTCTCTTTAGCCCCTCTACGCGCAGCAATGACTGCAAAGACACGACCGGTGTTAGAAAATACCGGATGAGTATGCGATTAGTGTAAAGAAGAGACGGATGTATAAGAATACCTCAGCCAGGCTGACCATCACACGGTTAGCATTGAAGGTGTTGATCCCAGGGATCTCTTCCTTCTCGTCCTTAGGGACGGCTTTCAGCATGGCCCGGGCGTGTTGTGTCACGTCCAACCAGCAAGGAGATTTATCTACACCAGAAACAGACGGTGAGAAAGGAGCAAACGCCCTTCCAATAGAGTGCCGGCTGGATGACGTGTCCTCCCACTGGAGTTAGGAGTAAGACTTGACCCGCATGGGCAGGCCAAGTAGAGTGAGATTGAAGGGGTCATCCGACCCTAAGGTCTCCTGAGTGCCGCGTGGGCCTTTTCCGGCGGATGAACCGCCTGTAGTATGTAGGGAAGGAGGGACTTCCGTCCTTCCTTGGGAAAGGTCGAGCCCCATCCCTGTATTTTTTACAGATTTGCCGCCGACAGTCAGTCGGTCGGCGTGAGAAGTCTTCTGGACCTTAGGGGCAAGCTCCTCCCAACTGGCTTTGGCCGGTGTTGTTTGGAAAGAGAGCGAGGAGCCTTGCTCCCATCCTGAAACGAGGCCAAAAGAGGTCAGACATATAAATTTGAAACAAAGAGAAAGCCAACAATATGGAGTAAGGTCAGGTGTACTTACTTTTTTAGCCGCCTAGGCAGCCTTCTTCTCGGTGTTCTCCTTGCGGATATCCGAGGCCTTCTTGGCAGGGGTCTTGTATGTGGGAAACATACCTTTGGCTTTAGCTGCAAAATAACAAAAGACGTCTGGTTAGAAAAGGTTCAAAAACACATCTGAGCAAAGCAAAATTATACAACCAGCATAAGTTGGCCGGCTGAGGTTCTCAACCTACTTTTATCCTTGAACATGGTGCTTAACCCGCAGGCAGACAAGAGCGCCTCGTCCCTTAGAAAATCATGTTTAGGTACCCAATTCAGACTCTATGATTGCTTCGTAATCCCCATCCGGTATCGGGGGCATTTTACATTTTTGCCCAAGCAGCTCAGGCTTCCGATTTTACCTGCGGAGCTCTGATTCTCTTCATTGGTTGGAGCCTTGACCAAGTAGAAGCGGTTTTTCCAGTCTGACCACTTTGACGGCTTGTCAAGCGTCATTAAGTACTGGGGATATGTTGTTAATGTGTACTAGGCCCTCCAACCGCCTGGACTCCGGCTCAGATAGTGCATGTGAGCGAAAGCCTCCCAGCCGGGGTTCAGGTTCTGCATTTCGCAGGCGGCAATGTACCTCAAAATATTTACCCAACAATTGGGGGTAAGTTGCCAGACGCCTAGGCCATAACCCCTGAGTATGGCCTTTATGGTGTTATGAAGGGGGAAGCGGAGCCCCGCTAAAAAAGTCGCCTCCTAACAGCCAAAGAAGCCATCAGCATTGCGCTAGTTGTCTTCCCAGGAAATGGTCCCCATCTCAGGCGGGACGATTAATTTGTACCCTTCTCCTAAAGGCCGCTTGAGTATGAAATCGGCTAAGTTTCTCTACATACTAGCCCTATCTTTTGGAGAGACAGAAATCGTGAGAGGGTCGCCTTTGGTGTTCCATGAAGGCCTCTCCTCCTCCTCGCTATCCACAGACGTTGTGAGATAGCTGCTTCAGCTACTTTTGCCTTCATTAGAGCTGGACTCAGCGCCCGAACTTGAGGCGGGGTTCTCATTTCTTGCTGAGGTTTCTTGATCCTCAGCTCTAGAAGAAGAGGCGGCATCCCCACCGTCTCCACCATAAGACCCTAAAATTCCATCACTAGGGGTACTTGGGGTGCTTTTGGGAGATCCCCTTGTTATCTCATCCGGGATCCTCTCATCAGGCGGCAACTTTTCTGAGCTTCCGCCTTTGTAATTGGGATCCACATCCGTCTTCCTGGTTCTGGCCATTGTGTCCTGCACAGACACGGAGACGGTCGAATTGGGAGATGAACAAGAAAGATTCCAATGCCCAGAGGCGGCATCCCTAGTCCTAGACTCAGCCGCACTAAGGGACCGGTTGGTCTCAAGGCTATGTTCCGGGTGTGGGTATAGAGGGTCCATCTACTTATGGAACTAATAAAGATAAAAGCAAGAAAGAAGCACAAACGTAAATACATGGAATAGCTAGAGTAAACAGAGGCGGTACCTAAGTTGATTGAGAATGGTAGAAAACCGCTTGACCAAGCAGGAAAATCCTCGAGTGGCTTGCAAGGATACAGGCGTCCACGTTGCCGGATGTGTTCTCTGAGAAGCAGCTACAAATTCATGATGTTGTTCACAACACCCACAGACGGATGAAACTTCTTTGAAAAAGGCAGAAAATACCGGATGTGCACACGGAAGAATTCCGGGGAAGTTTGCTCTCAATGCCGGCTGCTCTCAAAATCTTTGAAAATTGTTCAAGGTTGTAAATGTGAATATGAGGGAGGAGTTTTTTTATTTATAGGTAATCCTCAGAAGGTGAACCCTCGCGCCTTTTCACCTTCTGCCCTTCGCACTTCCAAAATTTGAATTCAAATTCGAATTCCAAAAAAAAAAACCGTCTCAGGCGCCACGTGGCACCGCCATGTCAGCACCTGAGAGGGGCAAAGGTTTAGGGTAAAAATTACCCTAGACACGTGGCCCAATGGCCTTGCGACATGTGGCAGCCATCCATAGGTCAACAGGGCACCAATCACCTGTTTACACGTGTCCTTTGAGCCTAGATAGGGTATTGGTCTCCCCACTATAAATAGTGGGTTAGACGTCATTTATTGACCATTCAGAAACAGCCAAATATACAAACACCAATCCTGAGAAATATTAATTGCTGAATCCTCCTGTATTAGCGAGGAGTAATTACCATTTCCGCACTATTCTTCCCCCTGTACGTTGCTGACTTGATCGTCGGAGGCGGAGCTCCCATCAACCGGAGTCTTCGTGGTTTTGCAGGTACAGGCGTCGGTGGCACATACTAGGAATTGTAACTCTCCCGTAGGACACATCAAAAAACCCCGAAATAATAAGTATATCGCTCATTATGGCTATCAGAACCTTTTTCCTCGACCATGAGTGTTGTTAGTTCTCTTATTTGAGTACAAGTCGGCTTTGATGTTGTCTAATGTTTGGCGTAAAAAGGGATTATAATGGCAACAGTTGGGCGGCTAGGGCCCCTTAGTAAGGGAAGCTAACAAGCAAGATTGGGAATGTCCACCTATTAACATTAGGGAACATGTCTTTGCTGTTAACAAGGCCTCTTTAGCATGTGAAAATGCATGGTCGTGCTTAAATGTATTTTAGATATCATCTGCTTATTGAAAGTCGAACTCGAAAATCGAGAAAAACTTCTCGACGTAATAAGGATGACGAAGAATCTTACCTTATAGTTCATAAAGAGACATTAAGTGAAATAGGGAAATAGGCTATACACAATTTGCATACTTGTACAGAAGGACAAGTGGGAGATTGAAAGGAATGGTGTCCTTCGAATTAGTGTATTATTCCGATAGAGGGTTCAGAATTAACTAAAATTTAATTATTCAGTGAGGTCAAGTGATCGGAATGCCTAGCTAGAGGCCGCTTTTGATCAGTAATATTAATGCATAATTAATATTACAGCTTAATGTTAACTAAACCCTTCGGGTCACACCTAATCGTGTAAACGAACCAAACCGTCAAATTAATCCGAAGGATTAAATGAGTCAATGGAGTATTTACGAACAAAGACGTCGGATTCCAAGCTTAGAGTGTCGAAACCGGGCGTTATAAGTCAAGTCAATTTTAGGAATCGACGATGACGAGAAAAATAATCAAAAAATATATCGTGCTAAAATTACGAGGATAGCTGATAAGAGTCATTTATGTCACTATCTTTTAGGAGTTTCTAGTTAGTTTTTCATTGTTTTGATATCTTTTTACTTGGTTTTAATAAGGTTTTATTTCATTTGTTGTGTTTACATGTGAAATGTCATTGTTGATCAATCTTGGCTTTTCTTGCATATTTTTGGTTTCTTCTTGCATTAGATTAAACTTTATTGGTTTATTCTTATGTTTAAGAACACTTGGATAAGTTCATTGCTCAATATTGAAGAAATATAAAATATAAAAGAACAAGTAATGAAGAAATGTGCATTTGATTAGCATAGATTGAACTTCAAATGCCTATATCTTTTGATTTACAAAACATTTCTGAGTTATTTTAATTGGAGATAAAATCTTATCTCAAGAGCTTATCTCAATTCTGATGTAAAACGAGGGAGTTATGTTCGTTTGAAGCTGAGCAGTTTTGTCCAGCGCGAAGGAGCGGGCGCGCAGTCTAAGTGGAGCGCCCGCTCCAAACTTTCTGGAACGATTCCGTTTTTCAATGTTGCAGCTAAGAGCGCCTATGCACTTACGTTGGAGCGCCCGCTCCTATACGTGCTGCTCGACTTTTTGCGGAGCTTCCTAGGCAATTTAGTAAGGGGTATTAATAGATTTTTTGCTCATTTTAGAGAGAAGAATCCATTTTTTCAGTAGATTTTAGGTTAGTTTTAGGTTTTTAGAGAGAGAAACTCTCAAATTTTGGAGAGAAAAAGTAAGAAACACAATGATTTTCATGGATTTTGGATAATCAAATGAGAAATTTGATGATTAGAAGATCTCCATTTTATATCAATGAGCATTTCTTACTCTCTCTTCTCTTTATGCTTTATTTATTTGCTTTCATCATGTTTGAGTAGTTACCCTTCTACTAGGTGTTGAGTGAAGCTTTGTAATGATTAATTGAGTTATTTGAGATAAATTTGATGATAATTGTGTGATTAAATTGATTGAATTGATGTTGGCATTTTGTTTGTTTTAGATTGGATTGATCTCCCATGATAGCAAACTTAATTGCATATTGATTCTAGTTTGACTATCAAATGGATATATTTGATTGCATTTTGGGTAAATTTCTTCTATGCACCTAGTCAATGAGGGATCTAGGCTAGGAATTTGAGAGATTACTTTTGACTGTAGTTAATTCTCATTTTAATTCTTTCCTTGCATGATTGATTATCAAATGGATTCTCATTAGCTTATTAATTATTCAAAGTGGATGTTTTCCCCTAGTAGACTTTATCATACCTTGTTCTTTTATGTGTTTTAGTGTATTTGTAGTGTCCTCTATCCATAAACCGACTTCGACGTAGCTTAAGCATTAGATCAAGAACAATCTAGCATTACCGTTCCTTGTGGTTCGACTCCGAACTTACCACTAGACTTGTTTAGGGGTTAGTTTTAGGATTTATAAATTTATTTGACCGTTAGGAGGTTAGTCAACGACCTAATTTCCCCGCGTTCAATAGCACGAGCCCTAGCCACGCCTCGGATCGGAGGCAAGTGGCTAGGGGCCACAAGCAACCAAGCACTAAGCCGTCGCAGCCATCACATGGCCTAGGTAGGCTGGCCGTTGCGTGCGGGCTGGCGAGACGGCCTTGTGGGCGTGCACTACAAGGCTAGCGAGCAGCCAGTGCTGATCGAAAGGGTGGGAGGGCAGCCCCTTGCCTTGTTCTCCAAGGTCAAGGTGGTCCTCCCACCTACTCCCTCTTTGTGTGATGACACTTGACATTTGATTATTGTTTCTTGGATATTTTATTTAATTTAGAATTAAATAAAATTTCATTTTGCATCTCTAACAACTTTCCCACATTAATAGGAGATGGGATTTCAAGGGCTCCATTCCCTATAAATACCGATCATTTGGCATTGGGAAAGAGCACTTGAGCTGGTGAACTTGAAGGGATCTCCAAAGAGATAAAACATTTTTTCTAATACTCTAAGTTATTTTTAGCCTAGCCCCGACTAAGCTTCGGGGTAGGGGTCTGCTCGGTTCTGTAGCGAGGGTGTTAGCCGTTAGAGGTTTGCGCATTTGTGGGACTCTACGCTTTCAAGTCCGAGCTCTAAGTGAGAGCAAAGCACGCTTCAAGGGTAATGATTCTTTCTTTATCTTCTTGTTAATCATGTGATTAAGGTTTTAATACATGGTTGGTTACTTTAATTTATGTGCGGATTTCGGGTTTCCTTCCGCGTGGTGTTGGACATCATTAAATCCAACACATAATTCATATGGAGTCTGATGTGAATCAAGAGGGAAATTCTTTTGAAGAGCCAATCATATTGGTTTTAAGTCCTATAGGGTTCGAAATTGGAGGGAAGAATCAAGAATGGTTAACATGCGTAGCCATTGAAGAAGATGCGTAGTTCATTACTTAGTTTTTAGAGTTTTGCTTACAAGTTTTTACCTTTCACTTGAAAGGGTTTTTCTTGTTTTAAGCACATAGGATTTCTATTTCAATTAGGAATTGTTTTCGTTAAGTGAGTTCCTAAGTTGATTAGAACTTGCTTTTGACAAAGTGAGTTCCTATTTGAATTAGGATTTTTTTTAGCTTAGTAAGTTCCTAAGTTGATTAGGAATTGTTTTTAGCTTAAAAGAATTTCTAAGTTAATTAGGAATTGTTTTAAGGAGTTTTAGGTTAAGTAGAATTAGTCTTATTACTAGTTTCCTAGTTTAGGTGGAATTGGTTCTCCTATTCTATCTAGGATACTTGGGATCAAGGCTAGGGTTTTTTCCTAGTTCGAATAGACTTAGGAATAGTTAGTTTTAGTCTATAAATAATGTAATTTTCGTGATTTTTCAATAACATTCGAAAATCATTAAAATTCAAGTTAATTGTTTGTTTTGCTTAATTGCTTACAAATTCTTTTGCTAGTTTTCAATTCAAGGAGTTGTTTTGATAATTAGAACGTTCAATTCTTAGTTCTAGGAGTAGTCTAAGTTTTTTTCATCAAAGTACTTAGTTCCAGGAGTGGTCTAGGTAATTTCAGAGGCGTTGAATTCGTTCCAAGAGTGGTCGTTTTCAAAGTCATATCCGGTTCGTTATTCTTAAGTTGTTCGATTTTCTTAGGAAATTCGAAGGGCTTGTGTTACTTGTGTGATTTTAGATTCTTTATTAAGTTAAGGGGTTTAAATCCACATCAGAGTCATTGGTTGAACCATGTTCTTATGAATTTGTGTCCCCAGAAAGAGATAGGAAGATCGCTAAGACCCATCATTTATCGAACCATATCTAACAGAGTTTGATTTCTCCTTTTGGACACTCCATTCCATTGTGGAGTCCTAGGAGGTGTAAATTCTGAGAGTATTCCATGTTCTTTCAGATGATTGTCGAATTCGTAGCTCAAATATTTGCCACCTCGATTCGATCGAAGTGCTTTGATTTTCTTGCCAAGCTGATTTTCCACTTCACTCTGAAATTCTTTGAATTTCTCAAAAGATTCAGATTTGTGCGACATAAGGTAGACATAGCCAAATCAACTATAGTCATTTGTGAATGTGATAAAATAGCGATAACCATTTCTTGCAGTTGTGCTCATTGGTCCATATACATCTGTGTGTATGAGGCCCACCGGCCCTTTCTCCCAACTTGGAGAATGATTGTTTTATCATCTTGCCAAGTAGAAATCCTTTGCAGTTTTCAAACGACTCTAAGTCGAGTGAATCAAGAATACCTTCTTGTAGAAATTTCTTGATGTGTTGAATGTTTATGTGGCTAAGACGACAATGCCACAAGTAGGTTTTATTCGACACCACGCTCTTAGCCCTTTTGGTTGTATCATTAACATTATAAACCTGTTTGTCTAGGGAAAGCACATAAAGACCATTTTCTGAATGTTCCGTACCATATAAAACATTATCGAGATAAAACGAACAACTATTGTCTTGTATCCGAAATTCAAAACCTTTCGCGTCCAACGCCGAAACTGAAATGATGTTTTTGATAATGTTTGGAACATGATAACAATGTTCAAGTTCTAAAACAAGCCCGGAGGGCAAAGACAAACTGAGTGTCCCAACAGATACGGCTGAGATCCTTGCTCCATTGCCTACCTGGAATTCCACTTCACCCTTCATTAGCCTCTTACTTTACCTTAGTCCCTGAGCATTGAAACAAAGGTGTGAGCCACATTTGGTATCTAATACCCATGATGCTTTGCTAGTAAAGTTATGGTCTATAACAAAAATACCTGATCCAGAAGCAACGGTGTTGTTCTTCTTATCGTCCTTGAACTTAAGGAAATCCTGTTTCCAATGTACCTTCTTCTCGTAGTAGAAAAGTTCGGAATCAGATTGAGAAGAGGCTACTTTATTTTCTTTATTTCCCTCGGTAGCTTTTGACTTAGGCGGAAAAATCTTCATACCCTTCCCCTTTGAGCGTTTCTTCTTGCCCGAGCGCTTCAATGGCTTACCCTTCTTGACCATGAGCATATCATGCTTCCCCTCATCCTTGAGCGTTTGCTCAGCTTGCTTCAACATTGCATGAAGCTCAGTGAGGGTTTTCTCCATGATGTGCATATTATAGTTCATCTTGAACTGATCATAGCCTTTGTGCAGCGAGTGGAGAATAATGTCAATTGTCATCTCGTTTGAGTAACTAGCATCAAGCCTTTCCATGTTCTCAAATAATCCGATCATTTTAAGTACATGTGGGCTGACTGGCTCTCCTTTCTTGAGCTTGCTTTCAAGGATCTTCCTGTGCGTCTCAAACCTTTCAGTTCAGGCCTGCTCTTGGAACATATTCTGAATTTCAAAAATGATCTCAAAAGTCGTCTCCTTCTCAAAGAAAGTCTTTTGGAAATCTGGAGACATTGTGGCCAGCATGATGCACTTGACAGCCCGATTGGCAGCGTGCCATCGGTTTATAGCAGCCTATGTGACCTCCTCATTAGGAGCGTCGGGCATTTCCTCATCAATGATATATTCCTTTTGCTCTTGCATGAGAACTATACGCAAGTTCCTTTGCCAATCAAGGAAGTTTGTCCCACTCAATTTCTCTTTATTGTGAATTGAGCGTAACGAAAATTGGTTGTTGTAGGTGTTAGTTGCAGACATATTTCTACAATTGAAAGAATTTGATATGAAAAAGCATTCATAAAACCAATAAGCTTGAAATTTAAAGCATACATGCAAATTTTCAATCTTATTAAGCGTTTTATTCACAAAATAAAATTTGTCCCTTTTAGGCGAGAATAAAACGATTCCAAGACCCCAAAAATCAAAAAGTGATTAAGCATGCTTTGACTTGTCTTAACACTTAATATTTTAAGGTAAGCAATCCAATTGCTAATAGCTATAAGCTATTCTTTGTTTGATAAAGCGTTACATCTAATGCTTCCATGATGTTTATCTCCATTGCCACAACATCTAAGGACTCCTTACCGATATCGTTGAGTTTAACCAAAATCAAGTTATATACCTAGTATACCTTGCGCTCCTAGGAAAGTAGTGATGCCTTGCTTTGACATAGCCCATCACTATTCTCATTAGTTCGGTAAGTGTTATTTTGGAATGGAAAATTTTAACTCAATTTTATAGGGACCTAGGGTTTCTATGTTGGTTAATTTAAGTGAACTTAACTAATCATTCAACATTCAAAATTCTAAGCATGAATCTAACATGGAAATCATATATAAGCATCTAACATGCATTTGGAAACTAGCATGACCCCTTGAAACTTGAATCTTCAAATCCTCAAGGGCCTTCATTGCATTTTCTTGGCTTCGTCTTCTTAGAAACGCCGTTTTTGAGACATCACCACCAATTATGCAACTACTAATAATAAGACTAGGACTAGTCTAAATATTAAGGTACAATAATACTCAACAAAATGCAGTCTGTATTTAGATTTACAAAAAACACAAAATGGAACGCAATGTGTATTTACTATCCTAGTTGGGCCCCGCTAGGTGCCATTTTGTAAAACCTGCATTAGAAATCTATTCTATTCATCCATTCACTAACGTGAATGACCCATCAATTTTACAAAATAAATCAAGTAACAATGCATAACACGCACAAACTAGTAACTAACTTAGGTGGATAATCCAATTAACTGGCCTAATTAAAACTAGTCAAAGTTGTGATCCGATTATGTGAATTAATGCAATAATAATAGCTTAACGATTAATGATGCTCCCACTAAATTCCACATCTAACTTAATTAAAATTAATCCAATTAAAATTATTTAAGCCGGTTAACCCAAATTTTGCCAAATTATTTTGTAACTGGCGGGAAAAACCGAGGCCTAACCTCGTTTAATTAAAACATAAACCGCAAAAATGCACTCAAAAGGCCGAGTGCCTAGCATCCAAGCCACGAGGCTCGGCTTGCTAGGCACCAAGGTTCGGCTGCCATGCGTGGGTGCTTGCTCGCACAGGCACGACAGCGTCAAGCGACCTGCTAGTCGCTGACAACATCGCCATGTGCGTTACGCTGGCGCTAGCAGCGTGCTGGCACGCATGCTCGTGCTAGCCCGCAGGCATTGTTGTTGTGCGAGCTTACGTTTCCTAGCAGCCACAATATTGCACTTCACGCACGCAAGCCACCTCCGCAACAAGTGGTGCTGCTCGCACATACTTGCGCACCAAGCATGGTGCACTCCTTCGGCAACCACATGTGGGTTGCGCAAGCAGGCTAGCTAGCCGAGGGTTAAGCTCAGGGCTTGGTGCCTCGATTTACGTGCTTGTGGCTCGGAATTTTATTCTTATTTTGTGTGTGATAAAAAAAATGAATTCTAATTTATTTTTATAACCAACATTGAGAAAAATGAAAATAAAATAAGTCCAACTTAAATAAATTCAATTTTAGTGCACAAACCAAAATAATTCAAGAACCATTCTTTAAATTAATTTTTGGCTGAACTTGATGCTACAAAATTGTGGGTTATTCTCACAATTAATTTAACCAACATAAATTAATAATGAGATTTGACAAAATTGTTGAATAAATAATTATTTATCTAATGGAAATATTTCATCCAACACTCACTTGTGCACATTTGAATAGTGTAATCTTCCAAAGTGAAGAACAATAATATTTCAAACACAAGTTTGAACACTTGTGATTTTAATCAACTCAAAAAGGATTAAAACCAAAATTAGTTCCTTATGGATTTTAGAAAGTTAAGATCCAACCAAATAAACAATTAAAGATTAAATCTGTAACATTTTAAGGGCTTCAAAAATACATTTTTACCATAAACATTCACACTTCAAGCAATTTAATTTGCAAAAAATGTGAAATTGCAAGTTAATGTGAAATTAAGAGCTAACCAAATTAAGCAACAATTATGAATTCATAAACATCCTTATTGAGGGTTAAAATTGCAGAAGATTAATAGTATAATCAAACACATAATCCAACAATTGCATGCCATAATTAATCAAGGTTTAAAGATTTAAAAAAATTCGTAAAAAACGAAAAACCCCTTGAAAACCACTTTCTGGGTGGATTTTGCCTTTTAGAAGGTCATTTTTAAATACTTTGTGGATAAAGAATGATTTAGAACATCGATTCCACCAAAAATTCACTAATTTTGAGTCAAAATCGGAGTTTGTAGGCCAAAAACAGCATAAATACGAGTTTAATCTAACTAAAAATGATTTCCTAATCTAATTAGGAAGCAAAACCAGAAATTTAAATCACCTTAATTAGTTATTAGTCACAAAAATTAAATGCACGCGGCTCCGATACCGCTGTTGGGTTTCGCGGTGTCCAACACCACGCGGAAGGAAACCCGCCCAATGATCCATGCAAAAATAAAAGCAACTAAACATGCAAATAACTAAACACATAATTAATAACAAGAGAGAGAAAATGCTCACCCTAGAAGCGTGCTTCGCCCAAGCATTGAGCTCTTTCTTGAAAGCTTCAAGTTCCGCAAGTGCGAGAACCTCCGATGCCTCACACCCTCGCTAGCGAACCGTCACCGGCCCTACCCAAAAATTTAGTCGGGGCTAGACCAAAATAACATAGAGTTTACGAACAAATGTTTTCTCGCTTTTGGAGATCCCTTAGAGTTCACCAATTCAAGTGAATTTCCCAATACCCAACGACTGGTATGTATAGGGAAATGTTCCCTAGAATTCCCATCATCTTTCAATGTGGAAAAGTTTGTAAAAAGGCAAAATAAGATTTAAATTCTAAATTAAATTAAAATGCCAAAACAATCACCAAACAACAAGTGGCACGAGGAGAAAAACGGGTTAGGTGAGGACCACAAGAGGGGACCACCTTCCCTTTGCTCCCCAAGCAACCCCAAAAAATTGGCCTCACATACGCCCTATCACAACGCGCCAGCTGGCGCTCGGCCATGCTCACCAAGGCAAGCCCAGCTGGCGGCCTAGTGCTCGGTTGGGCCTACCAGCTCGGCTGCGTGTGCGTGCGGCCCAGCAAGCATGTTGCGCATGCATGTGGGTTACTATTGGGCGCTGTTATCCGTTAGTGAGGCCTAGCAAGCCTCGGTTGGTTGCAAGCCTTGCTGGCGTACCACACATGCTTGGCTTGATGGCCTTGCTGCCGCGCCATGCATGCTTGGCCTTGCTTGCCCTTGCGCGCTAGAAGCCAAGTGCTGGCTTACGGAAAGGCCTGCTAGCCCAACCATGCCTTGCGACTTGTGGCTATTACTAGCCTAGCCCTCGCATGGCTAGGCCAATGCGAGGCTATGGCTTAGCGTTAACTCGTTGTTTAGATGAATTTTCTATCTTGTCTATTTCTAAATTTGACTGAACTTACGACTCTGGGCTTCGACGCTCTAAGCTTGGAATCCGATGTCTTAGTTTGTAAAATCTCTATCAAATTATTTAATCTTTCGGATTAATTCGTCGCTTTGGTTCGATTACACGATTGGGTGTGACCCGAAGGGACCAGTTAAGATTAAGCTGTAATATTAATTATACATTAATATAATTGATTAGAAGCGGCCTCCAGCTAGGCATTCCGATCACTTGATCTCACTGAATAATTATCTTTCTAATTAATTCTGAACCCTCTATCGGAATAACACTCTTGTTCGAAGGACATCAATCCTTTCAATCTCATATCAAAAATTTGTGTGGGTAGTGGGTATTAATTTATTGCTACATTGACAGGGTTTTGAGACTTGAGATGAATGCATATAATTGGGCGAACTTTCATATTTAATTATAGAGGCAAGTCGACGACTATTCCATTGATTTATTCAAGTATTCTGTGATATTATTTTGGCATGACTTGGAGGTGAGGTTTGATAACTGTGTGAATACATCATACTTTGGTACTTATGGGTGTTAATTTTGAATTGAGAGTTTAGCGCGAATTCGATTCGATGCATTATTATATTAATTACTCGAGCTTTTGTCATCAACCTCCACAATAAAGCTCTATGAGTATTCTTTCCCCAAATTATGCTATACTATTATTGCACTGTGGACATTGCAATTTTCAAGTGTGGGGGAGGGTATTATATACGGTGTATATTAGGTGTTGATTTAGGTAAAAATACCCTGGACACATACCCAATCAGAAGGTGACACGTGTCACCCTAAGAGAGGTTCTAAATGTACCAATCCTCAGCTGACACGTGGCACTCCAAGTCAGCAGGAAAAAAGCTAGCCTTTAGGGCCTATTCCCAAGAAAGCAGCAAAATGGTGCAACCCACCAAATCCCGGTCAAAATGACCTAGTTAAGAGCACATTTACCAATGACCCTATAAATAGGGAGATTTCCCCCATTTTGGGGGAATATTCATGTTCATTTATTACACACAATAAATTCTCTTGCAAACTGAGAAATCACCATATCTCGGAATCCGAGAAGATCTACTTTTACTTTCCGCACTTTTACATCACTCTGAACACTTTCTAACTTGATCATCGGAGGCAGAACTCGGTACACCCGGAGCTTCTGTTGTTTTGCAGGTACAGTCGGCGAGAAATCAGTCTTGGTGACATTAAGAAACTGTACCGCCTCCTAAGGATAAGCAGCCTACTGCTGAGGTCTATTCAAACCATGATACGGATCCAGAGGTCCAAACATATACGACTGCAGATGAATCCCTCATTACCATGCATATCCGTTCCAAAGACAATAAGGAATGGGGCGATGCTCATGCGGGTCCGATTAAGATCTCCGGCCAGCACCAGGCGGCAGGATAGCCTGCTCACATCACCCAAGACTAGTTCATGAAATTCATGACAAGTTTCATGGGAGAGATGAAGGACATGATCTGTAAGAGGACAGCTAAACCTAGCAAGGGTCATTCGGCCAAGAAGCCCTCTCGCCCTAAGATGGCTAAATCGATCAAGGATAGGGAGCCCACTATACACCAAAAAACAAAGGAGGGAACTTGGCCTTTGATAAATTGGACAAAGTTTTGCCTCCCCGAGCTGGAGAAGAGGAAGGTCATCCGGCATAAACAGCTAGATGGCAGCAAGAAGACTATCTCTGATGCTTGACTTATTATTGAGCAAAGGAGAAACTAACAATTGTCTAACTCCGGTTCAACGTGGTATTCTCAATTTGTACAAAAGATCATGTAAGGCGACCCGTCCGTCCATACAGGTCCTTATATAATTGGCTCGGCCCCGTATGTGCCCCAGCAGCCATACAGGCCGTATGCCCAGCCTTACATGCAGCTTGCTTTCTTCGGGGTCAAGCGGCATATAATGTCCAGCCACTAGACTAGAAGCTCCCCCTGCTAAAACTTGGGGAACAACCTTCTGCATTCTCTAAGGAGATAACAGAGGTGGCACATTCGGATAAGGTTAAGAATTTCATGGTGGAGACTTATGATGGTACCACCAACCAAGAAGACCACTTGTTGGCATACACCCACCTCATGTACTTGCAGGGGTTAGATGACGTCGTATGGTGCAGGTGCTTCCTGATAAGTGTCATTTATAACACATTTTAGGGCTTATTTCTCCTTTAGTTTTAGGTTTATTTTGGTCTTTCTTTGTTATTTCTAGTACGTTTAGTCTTGTTTTAGTTATCTTTGTCTTAGTTAATGGTTTTAGGCCTTAGTTGTGAATAATATGCTTTTTACTCGGTTTCTAGCTTGATTTGCGTGTTTTCTTATGTGTTCTTTTACTATTTTCTCTCTTATTCTATTTGTGTAGGTGCTGTGGCGCTTTCTTCGATGCTTATGACCCGAGAGAAGGCAAGAAAGTTCAATAGAAGAAGCTTGAAGATAAGAAAAAAGCTAAGAAATTGAGCAATTGTACCACTTAAGGCTGAAACCTTCCAAGCACCCCGAGCATCACCTCAAGCAGCTGAAATTGGCAGCCAAGCAGCAGCACCGTAGCAGTAAAGAGCAGCACAACTAGTAGCTCGGCAGCCCAGGCCATCGCGAGTGCGACTGATGCTGCCGCGGGCGCGGCTCTCTGCTGTTCCCAACCTTTGCAACTTCCTGGAGATGCCTCGGAGAAGCAACTTCTGCGGGCGCGGCCATGGCCACCGCGGGCGCAAGTTTTTAGGTGTTTTTCGATCTTAATTTTCGGATTTCCATCTTTCTCTTCTTAGACTTCAAAGGAGGAATTTTTCACATTTTCTCTCTCCTCTAATTAGGATTAAGGTTAGGTTAGTAGTTTCTCTCTCTAGTATAGGAGTAGTTTTAAAGAGTTAAAGCTTAGGATTTCAATGGAGATTTGAGAGCTTGAAGAAACAATTTTGTGGATTCTCTTCTCATCTATTCAATGAACTTTTCTAACTTTCTCTCACCTTCATTGCTTTGCTTAATTCTTGTTGTTGCTTAATTCTTTGTTGATTAGAGTAGATAATTAGTTTACTTGTTTGATTCTTGCTTTAATTCTTGTTTTACCTTGTTTTCCATGTTTTTCTTCATTGTGTTTGCTTAGATTTTATTCTAGGGGAAATTGATGAAGGTTATATTGATGAGTTGAGTGATTGATTGGGATTAGTATGCAATTGATTCTTGATTATTGTGTATGGATGATGCTTACATTGATTAGTATCTTTTTAGCTAATTGATTCAAGGTTTTTAATTGTGCTTTCAATCAATTGTGCGGAAGCTAGTTGATTGAGAGTCTCGATTCTTCCATGCCTATGCTAGGCTAGTTGCACGGGAGTGAATTAGCCTTGTAGGATAATTATTATGCTTAACTGCGCAGGAGTGAGTTGAGTGTGTTAATCGTTCCTAATTGAGATCATGATCATCTAATTGCAATTTGTTATTGGATTCATTAATGTAAATAGATTCCCTTTTTCCTAGTATCTTGTTGATTTCTGTAAGTAGTGTTTTAGTTGTTCCTCTCTCAATTTCACAATGTTTCTTCTAGTTTAATTAGCTCAAATTATACACTTAGTCCCTGTGGTTCGACCCTAGCTTTCCACTATCTTGTGTAAACTTGATAGAGTAAGATTAGAAATATAAATTGTAAATTTGATCTAGGATAGTAGACCACAACCTATTTATCCGGTGGCCAAATTTTTGGCGCCGTTGCCAAGGACTAAGGCGTTCATTAGTTTGTGTTGATTATATTAGCTAGGTTCTTGTGTATAGTTTTCATTTTATTTGCTTTTCTTTGTTTTATGTAAAAAAAATAGCATGTTTATCTTTTCCTCAATTTGAATGAATCCTTCTATGCTAACTTTGAAAGACTTGATGGTTTCCTTACTTTCCGTGGTTGTTCTCTTAGTGATGCTTGTGGTATAGCTTATTGGGGCATGAATGTTTATACTAGGGGAATGGTTGAGAATATGTATAATGGTAGATTCCATCTTTTTCCTATGCATGATGCTTGGAATTTCTTCACATGGCTTGCTAGAGATTCTTATGATAGAGAATGTCATGTTTCTTGTTTTGATTCTCAATGTCAAGATTCATTTAATTTTTGCATGAATTTTCTTGATGCTTCTAATATGCCTTGTGATGATCCAAATATGCATGTTAACCCCTTCCTCTCTTACGCTCATTGTGATGAGGTGTGTTCTAATGTTGATGATATGCATGATAATGGTGATTGTGAACCTCAACCCAATAACATTGATGCCCAAATTCTTGCTTAAATACAACATCTCACCCAACAAGTCCAAGAACTTCAAGAGGAACAAAAATTGAGATAAGTGAGACTTGCCCAAGAGATGAGTGTTAGGGTTGTTGAAAATGGATGTGAGGCACCTCACTTGGAGTGTGAGAGTGCTTTTGAGGTTAATACAGGGCAAGGGTGTAAAGGTGAGGGGAGACTTTCTTGTGATGAGAGGATTTTTGAGGATTTTGATCCTTTTCATTCCCCTTTTGAGCTTGAGCATCTTCCTTCCCCTTATTCACGCCCTTTAAGAGCTACCCTTGGTGAGGATGTGAGTGAGCCATCTTCAATATTGGTTGAGGGATTTCATGAGGATGATGATGATGAATTTGAGCTACCAAGAGAGATTGAGAGTCCCTTGAATGATGGTGGAGGAGTTGAGAATGAAGAAAACGTTGATTTTGTGGATTCAAACCTCCTTCCTCATCTTGATGAGTCTACCTTGCATGTTTGTGACCCTTCTATCCATGAGTATTTGGACTCATTGGAGGTTATTTCAAGTGTGTTTATTGAAGGTATAACGAGTAATCATAGCCTTTTGAGGGAGTTCATTGGCAATGCTTCACGGGGAAGGGATGTGTTTGAGAGAAACCTTCACCCTTTCATGCATGGTTGTGAGACTTGGGCTTTGAGATTGTTGAGGGAAGTGTTGTTCATTATGGGGGAAAGGAGGATGAGGTTGTTTCTCTTGGAAAGTTTTTGTTTGAGGGAGATATGAGTCATGAGTGCTCTTTTGAAGATTCCATGATTGATTTTCATGCCCTCATTGGTGATGTGAGGCTTTGTGAGACTATTGCTTCTCCTCCCATTCCTGATCATGTCCCTTTCTCTTTAAGATTTGACCTTATTCCTCCCTATTCAACCTCTTTCCCTTCACATCTCATAGAGCCTATTGAGGACCATCTTTTCTTTGATGTGCTTCTCCTTTCTCATCCTCTTATTATTGAGGAATTGGGTGATTGTGCCACCCAAAAAGATTTTGAGTAGGTTTTTCCTTTTTATTCTTTTTCTTATTTTTCCTTTTCTTTGTCTTCTTCTTCTACTTCTTCTTCTTCTTCTTCTCCTTATTTTCTTGATTTTTCTTCTTTCTTTTGGCATCTCCCTCCTCACTTGCATGCAATAATCTTGATGCACGTCCTCCTCCCGTCATTTGCCTACCGGGTATCATATGAAATGTTTAGTAGTGCATTTGACAAGCTCATGAGATCATTGATTAATTATTTCCTAGAGCGGTCTCGCTTGGACGTTAAACAAGCCTTTCTTGGGAAGTAACCCGTGTTTTATTGCTTTCTTTTTCTTTACTTTTTGTATAGTTTTTGTCTCATGAACGTGTTTGTGTTTCTTTCTAGGTACACAACTCGATATACTCTTGCGCATTTTTGCTTGGGTCAAGAATCAAGGAAGATCAACCCCTTTTTTCCAAGCATGTGGATTTCAAGACATAATTTTGGAGATTGTGGCTCATATGTAGATATTTCTGGTCTTTTCGAATGCTTTTGCAATTGTTTCTCAAATCCTGTAATATCCTTCTTTTTCCTACTCTCTAACTTTTTGTTGCTTGGTTGGTGGACATGTGTTAGTTTGTTGGATTGTTTTCTTTCTTTTCCAATCCCATGTATTTTATGGATTATGATTTGAGTAAATTGTCTCATTCAAGCTTGGGGGAGGGTATTCTATCATGTTTGGGTAGAATGTTGGTCCATTTATGTCATGCACTTGAGTATATGCATTTCCATGTGTTTACTTATATTTTGAAAACTCCAAATAGATTTTTGTTTCTTTCAAGGCAAATTGACAAATTGTGTTTTGTTAGTTCTTGTTTTGGACATTCTATTTTTGTATCCTTGGATGTTTTTCTTCCTAAGTGGTGAATGTGTGCACTGTTTGAGAATATCATTGGTTGATTCTAGAATACTATATGCTAAGGTAGCAAATTTAAGAACTCTTGGGGTAAGATGGAGTTGCTCTCTGTAGTGGATTTGAAGCCCTTTAGTTGGTAATTGCTATACATCCCTTGTGAGCTTCGCTTGTTCTAGCCTTCATCACCTTGTTGAGTGGCTATTTGGGATCCTTAGCTATGCATGTCTTAATCCTTGGTTTGACTTCTAGCTTCCCGAGATCGTGACCAAGCCACTTTAGGGGAGGACAAGGGCATTGTTCATTTTTTCTTTTCTTTCTTTTTATTTTATTACAAATTTAGTTTTCTATTTTGCATTCGCTCCTCTTGCTAACCCTTTGGGCCTATTCCCTTTCTCGTTTTTGAGCCACATCACAAGCCTAATGACCTTTTGTTTCCCTAACCCTTAGTTTGGTGAAGCTTTTTGGTTTGAGAGTTTGTTATGTGTTGTGTTGATTTGAATGAAAATGAGAAAGTAATATGTTCTTTGAACCAAGAAAGTAAATTGTATGTATTGTGCGTAATAAAAGAAAATGCATTCAAGAAAAAGCCGTCCATAGTTAAAAAAAAAAAGGCAAGGACACCAAATAAGAGCTAAAAAAAGAAAAAAAAAGGAAAATCGATAAAATTTTAAATAGAAACAAAAACAACAAAAATATTTTAGTTAGTTTCATTGTCTTCCCTTGTTTAAGCATTGATTACAATGCTCCGTTCAAGCTTGGGGGAATTGGAAGCGTTTCTTTCGTATTTGTATATACTATGTGTTGGTGCTGAATAAGCTTGGGGAGATGGCATTGTTGGTATTTTTGTTTGATGTTTAGCGACTTCTTACGTTTTTTTTTAGGTTTGATCTCCCTTTTTCTTCACTTAGGAAATATCACGAAACTTTTCAAATTTTTGCCCCGCCTTGACCTCTAGCCTTACGTTACAACTGATAAAAGACCCTTAAACCCGTGAGGGTTGAGTCAACATTGGTGGAGGGAGATAGTTTTCAAACCTATGGAGAGTGTATGCATAGTTAATATGTCGAGATGACCTTCTCAAAATTTTGATTTCTTTATCTTTTTCCGGTTCGTTCGAGGAATCATGAGAAGCTAGCTTAAGGGTTGATTCGAAGCTAGTAAAGAGAATGTGGCCCGATTGGTTGGAAAGAGGGTGGATTGAGTCCTCATTAGTTCTCTATTGCTTATCATATTTTATGTTTCAATCAACCATTGATATCTTGGTACGTGCATACATTTGTCTATTTAGAAAGGTTTACATTCATTGGTGCTTGTTCCTATCTCTTTTCCAAATATGAACTTGTTTTTCTTTTTTCTTTTTATTTCTCTTTTTATTGCCTTGCCTTGGTTTTTGTCAAGAGTTGTGGGATAACCTCTTAGGAAACCCTCACGAGAGCACACTCGTCCTCTAGGGCGATCTAGGGGTTTAAAGGGGTTGTCTTTAGTTGCAGAAATTGATCGTGATTCCTACGAAAGTGAGTTAGTGTACATTCTTATCTCCTTTAGTGTGCTAGTCTTTATTGAATAAATCTTTCTTCTTTTCTCCTTTTTTTTGCCTTGCTCGAGGACGAGCAAGAGTTAAGCTTGGGGGAATTTGATAAGTGTCATTTATGAAACATTTAGGGAGTTTTTCTCCTTTAGTTTAAGGTTTATTTTTGGTGTTTCTTTGTTATTTCTAGTACGTTTAGTCTTGTTTTAGTTATCTTTGTCTTAGTAAATGGTTTTAGGCCTTAGTTGTGAATAATATGCTTTTTACTCGATTTCTTACTTGATTTGCGTGTTTTCTTATGTGTTCTTTCACTCTTTTCTCTCTTGGTCTATTTGTATAGGTGCTTGGCGCTTTTTTCGATGCTTATGACCCGAGAGAAGGCAAGAGAGTTCAATAGAAGAAGCTTGAAGCTAAGAAAGGAGCTAAGAAGTTAAGCAATTATAGCACTTAAGGCTAGAACCCTCCGAGCACCTCGAGCATCACCTCAAGCAGCTGAAAGTGGCAGCCAAGCAACAACACTGCAGCAGCAAAGAGCAGCACAGTTAGCGGCTTGACAGCTCAGGCCACCGCGGGCGGTGTTGATGCTGTCGCGGGCGCGATTCTCTACTTTTCCCAGCCTTTGCAACTTCCTAGAGACGTCACAGAGAAGCTGCTGCTGCGGTCGCGGCCATTGTCGTCGCTGCCACGGGTTTCTAGGTGTTTTTCGGTCCTAATTATCACATTTCCATCTTTATCTTCTTGTAATATAAAAAGAACGATTTCTTAGACTTCAAAGGAGGAAGTTTTTACATTTTCTCTGGCCTCTAATTAGGATTAGGGTTAGATTAGTAGTTTCTCTCTCTAGTTTAGGAGTAGTTTTAGAGAGAGAAAGCTTGGGATTTCAATGGAGATTTGAGAGCTTGAAGAAACAATTTTGTGGATTCTCTTCTCAGCTATTCAATGAGCTTTTTTAACTTTCTTTCACCTTTATTGCTTTGTTTAATTCTTGTTTTTGCTTAATTCTTTGTTAATTAGAGTAGACAATTATTTTACTTGTTTGATTCTTGCTTTAATTCTTGTTTTATCTTGTTTTCTATGTTTTTATTCATTATGCTTGCTTAGATTTTGTTCAAGGGAAATGCATGAAGGTTATATTGATGAATTAAGTGATTGATTGTGATTAGTATGCAATTGATTCTTGACTATTGTGTATGGACGATGCTTACATTGATTAGAATCTTTTTAGCTAATTGATTATAGGTTTTTAATTATGCTTTCAATCAATTGTGCAGAAGAGAGTTGATTGAGAGTTTCAATTCTTCCATGCCAATGTTAGGCTAGTTGCACGGGAGTTAATTAGCCTAGTAGGATAATTAATATGCTTAACTGCGCGGGAGTGAGTTGAGTGTGTTAATCGTTCCTAATTGAGATCATGATCATCTAATTGCAATTTGTTATTAAATTCATTAATGTAATTAGATTTCCCTTTTACTAGTATCTTGGTAGTGTTTTAGTTGTTCCTCTCTCTATCTCACAATCTTCCAACTAGTTTAATTAGCTCAAATTAATACACTTAGTCCCTATGGTTCAACCCTAGCTTGCCACTATCTTGTGAAAACTTGATAGAGTAATATTAGGAATATAAATTGTAAATTTGATCTAGGATAGTAGACCACGACCTATTATCCAGTGACCACATCCCAGCCAAGCTGAAGGGAATTGCCCAGCAATGGTTCGGCAATTTGCCGGTTGGGTGCATCAAGAATTTTAGGACGCTTACGTTTTTGTTCGCCTCAAACTTCTCCATGAACATACCCGCCAAAAAGACAAGCCTTGATTTGGGCACGGTACAACAGGGAGACAAGGAGGGGCTTTGTTTTTATGTCAAGCGGTCAATCTGGTGAGAATCCATATCCAAGGACTGTATGACGATGTTGCTTACATAGACTTCTTTAAGAGTTCGAAAGACAGGTCGGCTTTCAAGTTCGACCTTGTCCGGAAGAAAATCTCCACTCTTCAAGGACCGGTGATGGAGGCGGAAGCCTATATACAAGAGACCGAGCTCTGCTCCACCAGCAAGTAGTCGGACTCAAAGAATTCAGACAAACAAAAAGGGAGTTGGCAAGAACAGGCGCCTCACAAAGCTAAAGAGAGCAAAAAGAGAAAAGAAATCTGGGCGGTTAATGATTCTGATCAGCCGTCCCAGAAGAAAAAGAAAGAGTTTAAACCATATGTCCCAAAGTACGAGTTTAAAAAAGACTGCTACTCCATCCTCATGGAGATAAAATACCAGGTGACTATTGAAAAACCCGTATTAATGAAAGGTCCGGCCAAAAATCGGAATAAAGACAAGTACTTCCATTTCCATGAGGATATTGACCATGACACCAACGACTGTAATAGCCTCAAAGTGTTATTGGACAGATTGGCTGATAAGGGGGTGTTGAAATCTTACATCCTCAGGTCCAAGGTGACCTTGAATGCGGACCCTAAAAAAAGTCAGCAATGCCTATTATTAGTTCGGACACCGATAAGGAGTCGATCTACATCATAGTAGGAAGCTTTGCCGGAGGGGACCGATAATCAGGGGCACCAAAGACCATGTCAGACGGCTGGATCTCAGCTCCGTCGATGAGGGTCAGGCGTCTACCGATACATTCTAGAGGTCATCATCACTGAAAAGGACCAAGGCAAAGTCCGCCAGCCGCATAATGACCCCATTGTCATTTAATGCAAGGTTGTTAACCAGAAGGTTGGCCGGATCCTCATTGATATAGGTCGCTCATCTGACATCATCAGCTACAAATTTCTGCCTAAGCTGAAGTATAAGTCAGGCAGCATGCACAAGGTCACTCACCCCTTGGTTAGTTTTGGAGGTGGAGTTGTGCACCGAGTCGGCCAAATTGATCTACCCATTCGGCTGGGAGAGAAGAGAGGGGCGGCACATGGTCGTCCGGTTCTTAGTCGTAGAAGAGCTGACTGCCTATAATTTCATTTTGGGTCGTCCAACTTTGAATGAATCCAAGGCCATCATTATCCCATTCCTCATGCTATTGAAATTTGAGAAAGATGACGGTTCTATTGGCTCCCTGAACGGGGACCAGAAGACAGGTAGAAAGTGCTACCTCTTAGACATCAAGTCGACAGTGGCCGCAGCTGGCCAGGATGAGGAGCCAATAGACCATGTCAAGGAACAAGAGCCTGCCCCACCAGCAGTTGGCATGAAGAGAAAGGCCAACCTGCTGGTGGCAGTCAAGAAAGAGAAGCAATAGCAATCACTGACCGGGGAACGGTCAGATGAACTCCGTCCGCAGCCGGCTAGTGAACACATTGATATTCCTCTGGACGACACACTTCCGGAGCATACTGTAAAGGTTGGGACAGTTGCTTTTTCAAAACTAGGTGCAAACTTGCACCATCTGTTGAAAGAATTCAAGGACATTTTTGCCTTAGAAGTGGAATAGATGTCAGGCATCAGCCCGGATCTCGCTGTCCACAAACTCGTCGTGGATCCAAAAAATAAGCCTGTTAAGCAAAAGGAAAGAAATCAAGGCAAGGAGAGATCTCATGCGGTAGCCGCTGAGGTCAAGAAGTTATTAGACGCCGAGTTCATTCGACAATGTCACATCCCAGACTGGGTTACGATTGTTATCCTTGTAAAGAAGTCGAATGGTACCTGGCGCATGTGTGTTGATTACACTGATCTGAACAAGGCATGTCCGAAGGACAGTTACCCACTTCCAATGATCAACAGTCTGGTCGATTCAACAGCCAGACATGCTTTGATGAGCTTTATGAATTCCTATTCTGGATTCCATCAGTTACCCTTGTGGAAAAAAGATCAAGAAAAGACGGTCTTCGTCATTGATCAGGGGTTATTCTGCTATACTGTAATGTCGTTTGGCTTGAAGAATGCGCCTGCTACTTTCCAACGTATAATTAACTCGGTCTTCATTAATCAGATTGGAAAGTATGTAGAGGCATACATTGATGACATGATAGTCAAATCCAATCTACAAGCAGCACAAGGTCATGCTCAATCCCAAGAAGTGTGTCTTCGATGTTGAGTCTAGGAAGTTTCTCAGAGTTTTGATTGATCAAAGGGGGATAAAGGCTAAACTAGAGAAGATACAGGCAGTCATTGACAAGAAGTCTCCTCACACTGTAAAGGAAGTTCAGAAATTAACTGGTTATCTGGCGGCATTGGGGAGATTCCTCAGGCGGTTAGGTGACAAGTGCCTCTATTTTTTCCAAGCAATCAGAAAGAAGACCATGTTCGAATGGGGGGATGATGATAAGGCCGCCTTTAAAAAGTTTAATAGAGCATTTACACTCTTTGCCAAGGATTGTTAGCCCTCTGCCCAAGGAGACGCTTTACATGTACTTAGCTGTCTCAGATCATTCTCTCAGGGTTGTTCTCCTTGCTGAGAGAGACGTCAATCAGCTCCAAGTCTATTTCATTAGTCATATGCTTGCTTCGAAATGCAGAACTCCATACTCTATGATTGAAAAAATTCGGTCTCGCCTTGTTCATGGCTGTCAAGAATTTGAAACCTTACTTCTTGGCAAATCTAGTGGTAGTCTATACAGACTAACCACTCAAGCGACCAATTACAACTTTAGAGTCATCCAGCTGAATGCTCTAATGGGCTATTGAAATTCTCAACTTTCGGACGGCAGTGAAGGGTCAAGCGTTCGCTAAATTCATTGCTGAAATGACAAGGCCGGTTGAACCGAAAAATCTTGATCAGGCTTGGAAAGTGTATGTAGAGGGGAGCTCTACTATGAACGGTTGTGGTGCAGGGATTATATGTCAGTCTGTTGAGGGGGACAAGTATGAATATGCACTACGGTTCAAGTTTCAAGCCTCAAACAACGAGGCTGAATATGAAGCCCTGCTAGCCGGTATACGCATCTGTAAGGCAGTAGGGGCAAGAAAAATTGATGCCTTCTCAGATTCATAGTTGGTCGTTCGCTAGTACCATGGTGACTATAAGGCCACCCATCCGGCTATGGTCAAAAATTTGCAGGCAGTCAGAGCAAAAGCTGGGAATCTTGAGAAATTCCACCTAAGTCAAGTGCCCAAGTCAGAGAATTATTCCTTGGTGGAGAATTGAGAAGATGGTTGGAGTCAACAGTCAACCTTTTTGTCGTATCCTAAGCTTGTCAAGGTTGAATTTTTAATACCCTTCTAGATTGATTAGGCAATATGGTCATGCTCAAACCATACCTTCTGGAGATCATCGTCGTCCTTATGAGTATCCTGTATTGAAGAATGTTGAACGATTTGATGACTATTGGTGTGCTAGACCCTTATGGAATGTTGTCTCTAACAGGGTTCTTCCTCTATTGTCTAGTGAATTTAAACAATGGTTTCTTGGTCAAAACCAAAAGGATAGGAACAAGGTTCGAAGCACAAGTTCTAAGGATGCAGAGAAGACTAACATAAGAGACCGCTTAGGTGACAAGAAAGCTCCTCCTAAAGAACGTCTGGGTTTAAGAGTTGAATTCAAGGCTCCTATCATGCCTAAGAAGAAAAGTGTTGTGGAGGGTAAAGGGAAAAGGAAGGCTAGCCCTAAAGAAAAGAAGGCTTGGGTTAAAAAGAAAGTTGGTGTTTTTGCTAAGGGAGAAACTATTTCTTCTAAGGTTTCGGCTAGGTCATCTAATGGTTCCCTATTGGTAAAGGAGCTAGAAGATTACGAAGATACAGGCAAGAACTGAAAGAGAGCTAGGAAGGAAAAGACGGATTAGAGCAGTGCTTTGCCTTCAATTTATTAGACAATAATTTAATTTCAAGTTAATTTTATCTTCAAGATTTTTATTTTATCAATAATGTAATTTTATTTTATCCCAATTATTAATGTAATTTTTTAGCTTTTAAAGAAATTAGCTCTTAGTCTTTAATTATCTCTTTATTTTTGAAAACAATTAAAAGCAATGGAAACAACTTGAGTATTTTAGAATATTATTCGAGTACGGAAGTCGAAAAATCCAAGAAATAAGCTGAAATCTTCGCAGTTAATCGCAGTTTTGAAACGGTGAAAACTCTACTCAATGGTGCGGCGCTTTGAATTTTGTTTGCTTCCAATTAGATATCCGAGTTACGGAAGTTGGATGAAATGGGTGATGTGTCACATGGTATCCCTCTGCGAATGTGCTAGCAGTTAGATTTGGAGCTTTCCCTTTCAAATTGAGAGCTACATCTAATTTTTTCTTTGTTGATTATATACAAAGTTTCGAACAATTGTTGAATTGGACTACTCTTTTTGGGAATCTGGAATATCGATCCAATTTTTCGTTCTCAATTGTTGAAATCTTAAAAAAGATTATTTACAATTTCATATAATTTGTTAATCTTTGTGTAATTTGTAAAAGTGATCTAAATTTCGAAATTCAGAAAAGTTTGAAACAAGAAACGATTGCAGTCATTTTTGGCCTGATTGGTAAAGCCAAATCATCCATCGCAGTATAATAATTTTATCGCGGCGATGGCTTTTGACGTGGCACGATGATGTTATCGCGGCGCGTTGGTTTATAATTTGATGCGATGTTTGATTTTTGTGATGCCGAGTTGAAGTATTTTCGTAAAAGGTGGGATTTTAAAAAGTTAAAGTGGTCGCACCCTTTAAAAGGGTTGCCTACGTAACCTTGGTAAGGAAACAGGCCAATCGTAGCTCTCTGGAGTGTAGAACTTAATTAGATCTTGGGCAGAACTTCTTGATTTGGTCAAGGTTTGTCATGTTCGAAAATTCGTTACCATCCATATCCGTTAACTTAGCTGCTCCTCCAGATTGGATAGTTTTGACAATACATGGTCCAAACCAATTAGGCCTAAACTTGCCTCTTGGGTCTAGAACATTCTTTTTAAGTGCTTTTAACACCAAGTCTCCTTCCTTGATGTTTCTTGTCTTGACATTTTTGTTGAAGTGACTAGCCATGCGAGTTTGGTAACATTGGGCATGATGTAAGGCTTATAGTCGCTTTTCATCAAGTAGAATTAGCACTTCATATCGTGCCCTTGTCCATTCGACCTCATTAAGCTTACTTTGTAGTGCTATACGCAAAGAAGGTATTGACAAGCGCACATTAGGGCGCGCTTTAAGGCATATAAATGGGTGATTTTGGATGTATTTAGGCCCGTTTTGGTCGTTTATTGCCTTGTTACACTCGTTTCCTTCATATTACGTGCTTCACGGGTTTCGGTCTGTTTTTGGTGTGTTAACAGGTATAGTTGACCAAGTTATGTCGAGTCCCGAACCATTGGTGCGTAATCAGGCTATTATCGATCCTAGTCCACCAAGCTAAGGCTTTGCTGCGGTTCTCAAGGCCTTGAAAGGCAAGTTAAGTAGCAGGCAAGGCAGAACAGTTCACAAATATGACACCTGTTCACTATTTTGCTCACAACTTTCGGTATAAAAATGAAAATGGAGTGATTCTAATTGCATTGGAAAGTAGACTTGAAGAGCTTTCCAACGATATATTGCACGCCTCAAACGGAGCTCTGGATAAGAAGTTGTGACTGTTTTAAGAAGACCAAAGTGCATGCAACCTTCCTGCCTATGCTGCACGGCCGTGCCAGATTCAGCACGGCCGTGCCAGGCATTAGCACGGCCGTGCCAGATTCAGCACGGCCGTGCCAGGCATTAGCACGGCCGTGCCAAGCCAATTTTCAGCACGGCCGTGCCAGATTCAGCACGGCCGTGCCAAGCCAATTTTCAGCACGGCCGTGCCAGATTCAGCACGGCCGTGCCAGGCATTAGCACGGCCGTGCCAAATTCAGCACGGCCGTGCCATAATTGAAGATATTGCGGATCAGCTACTGCCATGCTTGCACGGCCGTGCCACTTCCAGCACGGCCGTGCCGATTCACGAAGGGCAGCCTGCGATTTACTTTCCGATTTAAAACATATATATATATAGCCCGATTGTAAGGGTTAAGAGACATTTTTAGAGATAGTTTTGAGAGCCTTTGTAGAGAGTTATTGGAGAACGTTCTTAGTATTAGAGATTCATTAGTTTTCTTAGAGATTATTCTAGCGATTTTAGTTTTCTTGGATTGATTTGAAGCAAGATTTGTGAAGATTCTTTGTATTATTCATTGACGACGGATATCAAAGTTCTGAACTTTTCCATTGATTCGCATCAATACAGTTGGTATTATTCATTCTTGTTTATTAATCAAGCTTTATTATTCCTTAATTAGAATTCATGTTTATATCTATTATGCTTTTGGAATTCATTATTGCTTTGATTATGAATATGTGTGAGTAGTCTCCTAGCTACGGTTTCGGGATGAAACCCGGCCTAGGTAATCTATGTAATTGAGGATTGATTTTGATAAACGGATTGTGATTAAATTGATTATATGCGATTGCATGTTAATTCATTATAATAGGAGTAGCTAACCTAGAATCTTGAATTTGATTGCATGATATTCTTGATTTGAACAAGAGATTGTGAATTGAGTATTTCATTATTGAATGTGGTTTGATTATGTATCGAGGAATGTTAAGTGCATGAGAAATCCAAGCTTAGTATTGCCCGTTGTCTTCCTATCACATGATATTGATCAGACTTATAGTCTTTGCATATCCCGTTTGTCTCTGTGATTCCTTGTTGCTTAGTTACCAATGGTTAGGCGGATTCCCGTTCTCCCTAGTGTCTTAGTTTATTGATTTATTCCATCTTATTAGTAGTATTTTAGAACACCATTTTCCATTGATTTCGAACTAGCTTAGGTTTAAGATTGATTTGCAATTACTCTCGTTCCTCGTGGACCGAACCTTTATTTGCCATTATACTTGGTTATAGGGTGTTCGTATAAGTATTGTTTGATTGAGAGTTAGATTGTAGCGACCGATTTAACCCTCGTCAAAATGGCGCCGTTGCCGGGGAACGGTGTTTGTTAATTGCTTTTTGATTTCTTGAGTCTAGTTCATCATAAAAAAGCACAAAAATATTTTTCCCTTTTGGCTACACTTGTAGCCCTGCTATTTAATTGGTTTGGTTAGTGTGTATGCGCAGGTCTAAACAGAGAGAATTAATACCCTTCGATCCAGAAATCGAAAGAACTTTGAAGAGCAATCGTAAATCTTGATTGACGTCATCAAACTCTCAAGGAAAGGAACACAACACACAACAGGTTCCAATGGCAGACATACCGCGCCAACCCAATCGGCCAGCACCACGACCCCTTAAGGAGTTGGGAACTCCTGGGGCGTATAGAGCTTCAAGTGGGATTGCTCCACCCACTACCGAGGCCAATGATTTCGAGATCCGGCCAGCTATGATCACCCTCATCGAGAGAAGGCAGTTTAGTGGTGCCAAGCATGAGAGCCCTTTGGCTCATTTGAACGAATTTGAGAAGTACTGCAATACCATCAAGGTTAATGGGGTGAATCAAGAGTTCGTGAGATTGAAGCTTTTCCCCTTTTCACTTATTGGGAGAGCTCTCGAATGGTTAGAGAAGGAGGTGAAGCCGAACTCTCTACACACTTGGGATGATGTCACGACAGCATTTTTGGGAAGATTCTATTCTCAAAAGATGACGGCCGATGCTAGAGCCTTGATTCAAGGGTTTCGGCAAAGGAGTGGGGAGTCGATCTATGAAGCATGGGAAAGGTACAAGGAGTACCAAAGAGAGTGCCCACACCACGGAATCCCAACATATCAAGTTTTACAGATTTTCTATGGAGGATTGAGTCCTCAAGGGAAGACCAGTTTGGATGCGGGAGCAGGTGGCCCAATAATGAACAAAACTGAAGAGCAAGTCATAGATATTATCGAAGATGTGGTACGACACCACATGGATTGGCAAGACGGCGAGCGAGATGCTGTGAACAAGAGTGGAGGAGCGGTCTATTCAGTGGACCACCTCAATGCCATTAGTAACCTGACATCACAAATTACGAACCTCGGGAAGGAGATGTCAGTGATTAAAGCCAAGCTCGATTCCGTGCCATTGCAAGATCTTCCCTCCCAATCTAAGGGGAGAGGTATGAATCCTAATCCTTCCGTTTCTAATATGCCTGTAGGATGTATTTTCTGTGAAAACTGTGGGTCTTATGATCATTATACTAATGCTTGTAATTTTGATCCCTCATATGATCCTAATAATAATGATGGTAATAGATATAATAATGAACAGGTCAATGCTATGTCGTATGATAACGGACCTAGGAATGACAATAATAGATATATGCCACCTAATCAAAGAGGGAACAATTATAATCAGGGAGGTAATGATTTTGATTATCAAAACCAGTGGGGAAATAGGGGCCAAAGGGACCAAAATTCCCAAGGACCCTATAATCAACATGGTGGTTTTGGAAATCAAAACCAATACCAACAGGGTAATCAAATGAATCATAATTCCCAAGGGCAATTCAATCAAGGGGGAAACGGCATTAATAACAGGGGAAACTGGAATAATAATAAGGGGTACTCTAATCAAAATCCCCAACAATCTAATGTGCGTGGTTCCCGAGCTACAAATGATAATTATTATGCTCATGGACCACCACAAAGATCTATCTTGGAGGAAATGATGGAGTCCCAGGCCAAAATGTTAAACACTTTTATGTCCACCACTGATAAAAAGTTTAGTGAAGTGATGACACATAATAAGATGCTTGAAACCCAGATTTCTCAGTTGGCTAGTGCTATAAAAGATGGGGTTGGAGTTTCAAAACTACCGCCTCAAGGTATTGACCCTAAAAACTCTGTAAATGCTATCACCACTAGGAGTGGAAAGACATTGAGGGGGAGCGATGAATTAGTACCCCCTGGGAGTCAACCTGTGACTCCACCTATCACTGATAATGTTGTAGGAAGTGAGGATGAGAGGACCAGAGAAAAAGATAAAATTAATGAGGTCCCAAAGGAACAGGTGGGAGCACAAACCAATGAACCCGACCTATTACATAGACTCCCCTACCCCCAAAAATATGTGAGACATAAGCTAGATGCCCAATTTGGGAAGTTTTTAGAGACCTTGTGAGAAGTCCACCTTTCTATACCATTCACTGATGCTATCAAGCAAACGCCTAACTATGCTAGGTTTTTAAAAGATATATTGAGTGGTAGAAGAAACTGTGAAGGGGTAGAAACTGTTAACCTCACTGAACACTGTAGTGCTATAATAATGAACAAAATGCCTCCTAAGTTAGGAGATCCGGGTAGCTTTTCAATCCCTTGTGCTATAAACAAAATGAATATTGATAATGCTTTGTGTGATCTTGGAGCTAGTGTTAGTCTCATGCCATATTTTGTTTATCAACGATTAAATATAGGAGAACTTCTTCCCACTAACATATCCCTTCAATTAGCCGATCGATCGATGAAATTTCCAAAGGGTAAAGTGGAAGATGTTCCCCTAAGGGTGGGGAAGTTTTTCATACCTGTTGACTTTGTGGTCCTAGATATGGATGAGGATGTTCATATACCTATAATTCTAGGACGTCCTTTCCTAGCTACTTCGGGGGCCCTTATTGATGTAAAGGGTGCCAAGATTTCATTGAAAGTAGGAAAGGAGGTTTTAGATTTTGATTTAAATAAAACTATGAAATATCCTTGTTCTAATTCTGATAATTGCATGATGGTTGACACTGTTGATTCCATTGTCTCTGATATGCGTAACGAATTATTCTATACTAATCATGATTTTGAGTTGAATGAGAACAAGGAAAACAGGGACATGGAGGAGCAATTTCTAGATGCATTAGATGTGGCCACTACAAAGGAGGCTAATGAAGCACCAAAGGTAAAGCTTAAACCCCTTCCAACACATCAAGGAAGGGTTTCCCCTGTGTTTGTAGTACCTAAGAAAGGGGCGGTGACTATTGTCAAGAATAAGAATGGTGAGCTTATCTCCACTGCAATGGCAAGTATTGATTATGGGTAACCTGTAATCCATGTGTTGCGTCAAGCTAATGACGTTAAAGAAGCGCTTCCGGGAGGCAACCCGAGACCCAGTCAATGAGGTACTTTTCTCTTTCCCTTTTTGCCTTCTAGGTAGTCTCTCGATGCCTGACATTGAGGACAATGTCTATACTAGCTTGGGGGGGTGAATGGTTTCCTTGTTGATTTTCCCTTGTTTTTCTTCATATTCCTATAAAAAAAATAAAAAAAAAACGAGTTTCTTTTAATTTCGTTTTGGTTTGTTTCTATCTAACCTGTGCAGATATGAAGACTCATGGAGGTAGCATTAGGAGCTTCGCCGCATCTCATGTTGTCTTAGTGTGTTTTCAAGAAGCATTTGGTGAAATCTTTCCCTTATTCCTTTAGTTTTTTTTGTTTTTGTGTGCAATATAGGAAAAGCTTCTGTTATGAGAATGTGTAGTCTAGTTTATATGATTTGCCTCATAGTCTTTTCCTATATTTTTGGATCATGATAAACTTGTCTAATTGCATAAACTTTTGGAATAATGCTCATATTTGGATTCGAAACGTGAATGAATGTGTGTGGAATATCTATTTCTACTTAAGCCAGTGATGAATACACAGTTTGAGTCTATTGTTGATCAATGTAGACGAGTCTAGGCGAAGGTAGTTGGTTAGAACACTTTTGTCATGTGAAACTCTATGCCTTTGGGCTGTGGTAAGATGGAGTCGCTTCCCATTTGTGGATTTGATCCCCTTAATTGGTAGTTGCTTTGTTTTTGAATCCCGTGAGGTTTTATTGTTCTAGCCTTCATCATTCTTTTTGAGTGGCATATTTGGATCCTTGATTACGCATGTTTCGATCTTTGTGTTGACTTGTAGCTCCCAAGACCGACTTGACACTTTTAAGGGAGGAAGAGGGCACCTTTTTCATTTTTCTTATTCTTGTTCCTTTTGTTTTGTTACAAATTAATTTTCTTTTTACATCATCTTACTTGCTAACCATGTTGAGCCTTTAATTCCATTCTTGGTTACCCATGTTACAAACCCGATGGCCGATGTTTTACCAACCCTTAGTTGTGAAGCGTTTACCTCGCAAGGTTTGTTTGAGCTTATTGTGTATAAATCAAGAATAATGATCGATAGTTGGTTTGAGCAAGTTTGAAAGTGAGCTTAATTGTAAATATGTAATATGAAAATTTGTTTTTGAAAAAAAAAAAGAAAAGAAAAAGAAAAGAAAATCAAAAAAAAAAAGGAGAAAAGCCGTCCGAATTGTGAAAAAGGCGAGGACATATGAATAAAAGCTTTGAAGTTTGAAAAAGGTGATTTGAGTGTGTATAACATAGAGAGTTTGGGATGTGTAAAAGTGTGATCAATGTTTATTGTGGAATGTGAATTGCATCTTTTGAACTATTGTTTTTGAGAATTGTGATTCTTGCGCTTCATTTAGGAATTAACCCCATTTTTTAAATTGTTTTCACCTACCTTACCCATTGCCAATACATTACAAACCTTTAAGACCCTTAGACTTTAGAGGTGTTCGGTTCTCAAACGGTGGAGGGAGATACCTTTCAACCCTATGGAAAGATTATGCGTAATCGAGATGTCGGGATACCTTTGTTATTTCCTCAAAATATCACTTTTTCCGGTTCCTTCGAGGAATCACGAGGGGCCAATTAGGGTGGTGATTTGAAGCAAAAGGGGAGGACGTGGCCGGTTTGGTTGGGTTTAGAGGGAAGCATGACTTCTTTGTTCTCTATGCTTGGTTTAGGTTTTGTTTGCATTTTGATCAACGATACCTTGGATTGTGTGTCTCGTTGCTTGTTTGAGTGAGTTTTCATTCCGTGCATGGTTGTTCTAAGTAGGATCCATTGACTTCACTCCGTGCTAAATTGGATTTATATGTAATGGCAATAGTTTATTTGATCATGTGTGTGTGTGTATCCCTTAGTTTTGCTCGAGGACTAGCAAAAGTGTAGCTTGGGGGATTTTGACAAGCGCACATTAGGGCGCGCTTTAAGGCATATAAATGGGTGATTTTGGATGTATTTAGGCCCGTTTTGGTCGTTTATTGCCTTGTTACACTCGTTTCCTTCATATTACGTGCTTCACGGGTTTCGGTCTGTTTTTTGGTGTGTTAACAGGTATAGTTGACCAAGTTATGTCGAGTCCCGAACCATTGGTGCGTAATCAGGCTATTATCGATCCTAGTCCACCAAGCTAAGGCTTTGCTGCAATTCTCAAGGCCTTGAAAGGCAAGTTAAGTAGCAGGCAAGGCAGAACAGTTAACAAATATGACACCTGTTCACTATTTTGCTCACAACTTTCGGTATACAAATAATAATAGAGTGATTCTAATTGCATTGGAAAGTAGACTTGAAGAGCTTTCCAACGATATATTGCACGCCTCAAACGAAGCTCTGGATAAGAAGTTGTGACTGTTTTAAGAAGACCAAAGTGCCTGCAACCTTCCTGCCTATGCTGCACGGCCGTGCCAGATTCAGCACGGCCGTGCCAGGCATTAGCACGGCCGTGCCAGATTCAGCACGGCCGTGCCAGGCATTAGCACGGCCGTGCCAAGCCAATTTTCAGCACGGCCGTGCCAGATTCAGCACGGTCGTGCCAAGCCAATTTTCAGCACGGCCGTGCCAGATTCAGCACGGCCGTGCCAGGCATTAGCACGGCCGTGCCAAATTCAGCACGGCCGTGCCATAATTGAAGATATTGCGGATCAGCTACTGCCATGCTTGCACGGCCGTGCCACTTCCAGCACGGCCGTGCCGATTCACGAAGGGCAGCCTGCGATTTACTTTCCGATTTAAAACATATATATATATAGCCCGATTGTAAGGGTTAAGAGACATTTTTAGAGATAGTTTTGAGAGCCTTTGTAGAGAGTTATTGGAGAACGTTCTTAGTATTAGAGATTCATTAGTTTTCTTAGAGATTATTCTAGCGATTTTAGTTTTCTTGGATTGATTTGAAGCAAGATTTGTGAAGATTCTTTGTATTATTCATTGACAACGGATATCAAAGTTCTGAACTTTTCCATTGATTCGCATCAATACAGTTGGTATTATTCATTCTTGTTTATTAATCAAGCTTTAGTATTCCTTAATTAGAATTCATGTTTATATCTATTATGCTTTTGGAATTCATTATTGCTTTGATTATGAATATGTGTGAGTAGTCTCCTAGCTACGGTTTCGGGATGAAACCCGGCCTAGGTAATCTATGTAATTGAGGATTGATTTTGATAAACGGATTGTGATTAAATTGATTATATGCGATTGCATGTTAATTCATTATAATAGGAGTAGCTAACCTAGAATCTTGAATTTGATTGCATGATATTCTTGATTTGAACAAGAGATTGTGAATTGAGTATTTCATTATTGAATGTGGTTTGATTATGTATCGAGGAATGTTAAGTGCATGAGAAATCCAAGCTTAGTATTGCCCGTTGTCTTCCTATCACATGATATTGATCAGACTTATAGTCTTTGCATATCCCGTTTGTCTCTGTGATTCCTTGTTGCTTAGTTACCAATGGTTAGGCGGATTCCCGTTCTCCCTAGTGTCTTAGTTTATTGATTTATTCTATCTTATTAGTAGTATTTTAGAACACCATTTTCCATTGATTTCGAACTAGCTTAGGTTTAAGATTGATTTGCAATTACTCTCGTTCCTCGTGGACCGAACCTTTATTTGCCATTGTACTTGGTTATAGGGTGTTCGTATAAGTATTGTTTGATTGAGAGTTAGGCCAATCCTTGTAGTTTTCTGTCATCTTTCCGATGAACGTTTTTAAATTCTTATTGGCTGCTTCTACTGTGCTGTTTGCTTGAGGCCTATATGGAGAGGAGTGATGATGTTGAATTCCATACTTTTGAAGTAGGTCTTCACATTCTACTTGAAAGTGAGTTCCATTGTCACTTATCATTTCATGTGGGACTCCATATCTGCATATGATGTTCTTTTCAATAAAGAGTGGTACATGTTTTGCTTTGAGTTTTGCATAGGACGCTGCTTCAACATATTTGGTGAAGTAATCAATTGCGACAAGGATGTATTCATGATCTCCTATCCCAGGGGGAGTAATTTTTCCAATAATATCTATTCCCCAAGTTGAGAATGGCCATGGAGATGTGTAGGTGTAAAGGGCAGCCGATGGAACATGTTGTAAGTTAGCATATATTTGGCAATTTGCACATCTTTTCACATATTGATGGCAATCTCAATTCATGGTAGTCCAGTAATATCCTTTGCGTATTACTTTTTGGACTAGCATTTTGCCATTCATGTGTGTTCCAAATTCTCCTTCGTGAATAATTTTCATTGCCCTTTGTGAAAGGAATGGTGTCCTTCCAACAAGTATATTATTCTGATAGAGGGTTCAAAATTATTAGAGAGCTAATTCTTCAGTGAGGTCAAGTGATCGGAATTCCTAGGTGGTGGCCGCTTCCGATCAGTAATAATAATGTACAATTAATATTACAGCTTAATCTTGACTGAATCCTTTAGGTCGAACCCAATCGAACAACCGGTCTGAGTCGACGAATAAATCCGAAGGATTAGATGAGTCATCGGAGTATTACGAACAAAGACGTCGGATATCGAGCTTAGAGCGTCGAGACCGAGCGTCGCAACTCGAGTCGAATTTAAAATTCGACGAGACGTGAAATCAAACAAGCAACAAGTTTGAGCCTAGTCGTAGCCTCGCATTGGCCTAGCCATGTGAGTGCTAGGCTAGGTGAGGTCCCAACCTATGCGTGCCTAGCATACCCTAGCACACGCACATCGCATGGCACAAGCATCGCAAGATGCGTGCATGCGTGTGGTGTGGCTATCCACGTATGGGCATGCTAGCATAGCAGCACTGGCCATCACAGCATGCTAGGCCACGCACTAAGCCCATCGCTAGCTCGCAAGCATCGCAAGGCCAGCAACACGCTAGGCTTGCTGGGCCTTGCTATCGCAAGCAACGCAGGCATGGTGGCTTGCGTGCTTGCTAGCGTGCTAGGGCCTGGCCCTTATCTCATCGTAGCCTTGTATATCGCACAACACCACACACCAGCATGGTGTCTTGCATGCTTGCTAGCGTGCTGGGCATGCTAGGTTATGCGTGTGTGCTAGCAAGCAGCAGCCTCGCATAGCAGCGCCTAGCAGCACGCACCAAGCAGCAGCGATGCATGCGTGCTGGCTGGCTGTGTGCTGGCTAGCTGCGCATGTGTTGCGGGCTGGCTGCGCATGTGTTGCGGGCTGGCTAGCGGTGTGCTAGCTGGCTGGCTGGGCTGCCCAGCCTTGGTGCTAGGCGCCAGCTGGCAGCCTTGGCTGCCAAGGCAAGCTGCCAGCCAGCCAAGTGGCATTGACAGCCGGTCAAGGTGGGGACCAATGGTTGGTGTTTTTGCTTGGGAGCAAGGTGGGTTGGTCCCCTCCCTTGGTGGTCCTCACCTTCTCCCTCTCCTCCCGTTACCACTTGTAGCTTGTTGATTGAATTGCAATTTTATTTTGTTTTGATTAAAATAAAATAGAGGAAATTGCAAATCTCCCACATTGATTGAGATTAGGAAATCAAGGTTTATTTTCTTATAAATACCCACGTTTTGGGGTTTTGGAAGAACACTTGAGTGGAACTAAAACGGCATCTCCTTAGTAAAATGAGATAACCTTAACTTCACAATACTCTAAGTTTTATTTGGTCTAGTCACGACTAACCTTCAAGACTAAGACCGTTCGGGTTGGATTCGTGGCTACGAGCTGTTGGAGACCGTCGCGCTTGCGAGGTTTAGCTTCTGAAGTAAGAGCTCGGGTTCGAGCGAAGCACGCGTCAAGGGTAAGAATGTCTTTTCTCTTTCTCTCTTTTATGTTTTTAATAATGTGATTAAATATTTAGTTACTTTAATTAGTGAGCGGGTCTTGGGTGGGTTTCTCTTCCGCGAAGAGTTAGACTCTACGAAACCCAACAGCAGTATCGGAGTCGCGCTCATTTTAATTATTGTAACTAATAATTAAATGAGGTGATTTAAAATGGATTTAAATTCTCGTTTTTCTATCTCATTAGAGAAACTCGTTTTAATTAGTTTTTAATCTCGTATTTTTCTAATTTTGGCCTACGAACCCAGATTTCGACTCAAAAGTAGAGATTTTTGGGTGGAATCAATGTTCTAAATCGTTTTTGTTCCTTTTTTAGGACTGTCCAGAAGTCAATATCCACACAAAAACATGTTTAATCTTTAAACCTTGATTAATTATGGGTTGTTAAAGGTAGATTAAATGTATGGTTGCATCACTAATCTACTGCAATTATAAACCTTATTAAGCATGTTTATGAAGTCATAATTGGTGCTTAATTTGGTGAGTTCATTTTTCACATAAACTTGAAACTTTCACATTTTTGCAAATAAATTTCTTCAAGTGTGAATGTTTATGGTGAACTTGTCATTTTGAAGTCCCTAATATTTTAAAGATCCAATCTTTAATTGTTTATTTGGTTGAAACTTTGATTGCTAAATTCCATGTTGAACTAATATTTGGATTTAATCATGTTTAAGTTGATTAAAGTCCAAAAAGTTCAAACTTGTTATTGAAATTTAATTAATCTTCATATTGGAAGATGTAATTTTTCAATTATACACAAGTTATTATTGGAAATTTTTCATTGGATGAAAGGGTTTAGTTTTTTCAACTCCTTAATTTTGTCAATTCTCATTATTAATTTATATTTGGTTAAATTAATTATGAGTGTAGCCCTTCAATTTTGTAGCATCAAGATAGACCTAAATTGTTTTAAAGAATGGTTCTTAAATAATTTAGGCTTGTGCACTATTAAAATTAAATTTAATTAAGTTGGCTTATTTTATTTTTCATTTTGCTCTAAATTAATTCTATTAATTTTATAGCACACATATTTCAGGATTAAAATCCCGAAATAATAGCATGCAAATCGAGGTAAAATCACCAAGGCTAGCCGGGCTGTTCACGTAGCCCACATGTGGCTGCCTTGGTGCGCATGGAGGTGCTCTCATCTGGAAATGGTTGCGGCTTTGTGGCGAGCTAGGAGCGCACAAGGGGCGTGCTTGATGCTTGTGGTGCGTGGCAGCTGGAAATGCCTGCAACTGCTGCTGGGCAGCAAGGCAGCGAGCCCCATCAAGCCCAGCCACACCTGCTAGCACGCATGCTAGGATGCAAAGCTTGCTGCGATGCGTGATGGTGCTAGCAGGCTTGGCGTGCCTTTCTAGGCAGGATGCTTGCGCCCAAGCACACCCTAGCCGCAGCTATAGTGCCTAGCAAGCCTAGCCCAATAGCTAGGATGCTAGGCACTCGGTTTAAAGTAGGCTGATTTTTCGATGCATGGGCTATGTGTTTTCCGATATTATACCATTTTAATTTTACTTAATTTTTTTTTATCAAGGCTAGGCCTCGATTCCTTCAGCACTTGCAAAAAAAAAAATTTTGAAAAAATTTGGGTTGGCCGACTTAATTAATTGGATTAATTAAGTTGAATGCGGAATTTAGTGGGAGCTTCGTTAATTGCATAAACTAATTGCGTCTTAATCACATAAAATATATAACACCTTTGACTATTTTAATTACGCGCGTTAATTGGATTAACCACCTAAGTTAGTTACTAGTTTGCGCGTGTTATACATTGTTACTTGTTTATCATTGTATAATGCATGGGCCATTCACATATAGTGAATGGATGAATGGAATGTGTGTATTGCTCACTGGTTTTGTGAAAATGCCAACTAGTGGGGCCCGACTAGGATATAAAATTTTGCGATCCATTATGTATTTTTGTAAATCTAAATACGGTCTGTGTACCGTTGCGTATTTTTGTACCTTCATATTTAAATTAATCCTAGTCGTAGTAGCTAGAAATTGCATATTTGGCGGAGATGTCTCAAGACGGTGTTTCTATGAAGACGAGCCAAGATGGTGCATCGAAGACCCTTGAAGATTTGAAGATTTCAAGGGGTCATGCTAGTTGCCAAATGCATCTTATGCTTATGATATATATATATATATATATATATATTGTGTTTCTATATGATTGAATTGTATGATAGATACATGTTTAGGATTTCAAATGTTGCGAGATTAATTAAGTTCACTTAAACCAACCTCCCTATAAATATTGAGCCAAATTTGTCATTCCAAGAACCACACTTATCAAACTAATGCGTGTGGTGATGGGCTACGCCAAAGCGAGGCATCACCGCTTCCCTAAGAACGTAAGGTATACTAGGTATACAAGTCGTCTAGGTTTAGCTCAACGATATCGGTAAGGAGTCCTTAGATGTCGTGGCAATGGAGAGAAAATGTCAAGGAAGCATTAGATGCGACGTTTTATAGAACCAAGAGTAGCTTGGAGCTATTAGCTATTGGATTGCTTACCCTAAAATATTAAGTGTTAAGACAAGCCAAAGCATGCTTAATCACTTTTTGATTTTTGGAATCTTCAAATCGTTTTATTCTCGCCTAAAAGGGACTAATGTTAATACAAGTATAAAATGCTCAATAAGATTGAAAATTTGCATGAACGCTTTAAATTTCAAACTTATTGGTTTATGAATGGTTTTTCATTTCAAATTCTTTCAATTGTAGAAACATGTCTTCAAATAACTCAAATAACCAATTTTCATTACACTCAATTCTCAACAACGAGAAGTTGAGTGGGCCAAATTTTCTTGATTGGCAAAGGAACTTGCGTATTGTTCTCATGCTAGAGCAAAAGGAATACTTCCTTCATGAGGAAATTCCCGACACTCCCAATGAGGAGGTCACCCAGGCTGCCCTTAACCGATGGCAAAGTGCCAATCGAGATGTCTCCGGACCTTCAAAAGACTTTCTTTGAAAAGGAGACGGCTTTTGAGATCATTTCTAAACTTCAGAATATATTTTAAGAATAGGCCCGAACTGAAAGGTTCGAAACCTACAGGCAGATCCTTGAGAGCAAGCTCAAGAAAGGAGAGCTAGTCAGCACACATGTTCTTAAAATGATTAGATTATTTGAAAATATGGAAAGGCTTGATGCTGGGTATTCGACCGAGATGGCAATTGACATCATTCTCCACTCGCTGCAGAAAGGTTATGATCAATTCAAGATGAATTATGATATGCACAGCATGGAGAAAACACTCACCGAGCTTCATGGTATGTTGAAGTAGGCCGAGCAAACCCTCAAGGATGAGGGAAAGCATGACATGCTCATGGTGAGAAAGGGCAAGCCATTTAAGCGCTCAAGCATGAAGAGAAACTTTAAAGGGAAAAAGAAGAAGAATTTTCTGCCTAAGTCAAGTGTTGCTAAGAGTGGCAAGGACAAGAAGGTAGCCTCTTCCAAATCCGATTTGGAATGTTTTTATTGCAAGAAGAAGGCATATTGGAAGCGAGATTGCCTCAAATTCAAGGAAGATAATAAGAACGACACTATTGCTTCTTCATCAGGTATTTTTCTTATAGACTTAAACTTCGCTAGAAAAACATCATGGGTATCAAATACCGAATGTGCCTCACACCTTTGTTCCAATGCTCAGGAACTAAGGAAAAATAGGAGGCTACAGAAGGGAAAGGTCGAGCTTCGGGTCGGCAGTGGAGCAAGGATGTATGCCGTATCTGTTGACACTCTCAATTTGTCTTTGCCCTCTGGGCTTATTTTAGAACTTGACAATTGCTATCATGTTCCTAGAGTTACCAAAAACATTATTTCAATTTTGGCTTTGGACACTAAAGGTTTTGAATTTCAAATTAAGAACAATACTTGTTCATTTTATTTCGATAATGTTTTATATGTTAAAGAATATTCAAAAAATGGTTTGTATGTGTTTTCTCTAGACATACAAGTTTATAACATTGATGATACCGCCAAAAGGGCTAAGACCATCGAGTCGAATCAAACTTACTTATGGCATTGTCGTCTTGGCCACATTAACATCAAACGCATCAAGAAACTTCTTCAAGAAGGTGTTCTTGACTCATTCGACTTAGAGTCATTTGAAAATTGCGAACGATGTCTGTTAGGCAAGATGATAAAGCAACCATTCTCCAAGTTAGGTGAAAGGGCAAGTGACTTATTGGGTCTAATACATACAGATGTATGTGGACCAATTAGTACACCCGCAAGGCATGGTTATCGATATTTCATTACCTTCACCGATGACTATAGTAGATATGCTTATGTCTACCTTATGTCGAACAAATCTGAATCTTTTGAGAAATTCAAAGAGTTTCAGAGTGAAGTTGAAAATAAATTTGGCAAGAAAATCAAAGCACTTCGATCGGATCGAGGTGGCAAGTATTTGAGACATGAATTCGACGATCACTTGAAAAAAATAGTATTCTTTCAGAGTTGACACCTCGCGGGACTCCACAATGGAACGGAGTGTCCGAACGGAGGAATCGAACCTTATTAGACATGGTTCGATCAATGATGGGTCTTAGTGAACTTCCTATCTCTTTCTAGGGACATGCACTTCTAACCACGACACTAACTTTGAACCATGCTCCATCAAAAGCTGTCGAAAAGACTCCAGATGAATTATGGACGAAGAAACCTCCGAGGTTGTCTTTTCTTAAGATTTGGGGTTGCGAAGCATATGTCAAGAGATTAATTTCTGACAAACTTCACCCAAAATCTGACAAGTCTTTCTTTGTGGGCTACCCAAAAGAATATATAGGGTATTACTTATACAACAAATCCGAGAACAAATTGTTTTTTCTCGTGATGGTGTCTTTTTGGAGAAGGAACACCTTTCCAAAATGACAAGTAGGAGGAAAATCGAACTCGATGAAGTTCGAGAGTTCGAGCAACAAAGTCAACCTTACAAAACTGACAATCAAAGTGCTTTAGAAGCAGCTAATGACATTGGTCAAAGTCAAACCGACAATGCAAATGCTCAACCTATTACCCTACGTAGGTCGCACGGCCAAGATCTCAACCAGACAAATACCTTGGTATTGTCTTAACCGAAGATCAAGACATCCTAGTTATGGATGGAGATGAGCCAGGGACATACAAACAAGCTATGACGAGCACAAACTCTGTAAAATGGCAAGAGGCCATGAAATCCAAGACGGACTCCATGTCTAAAAATCAAGTCTAGGATTTGGTTAATTTACCAAAAGGTTATACACCTATCGGTTGCGAATGGATTTTCAAGTTGAAAATAGACAGAGATGGAAATGTATCTATATACAAAGCTAGACTAGTGGCAAAAGGTTACAGGCAAATTCACGGAGTTGATTATGATGAAACCTTTTCGCTAGTCGCAATGCTTTAGTCCGTCCGGATTATCCTAACGATTGCTGCATATTACGATTATGAAATATGGCAAATGGATGTCAAAACCGCCTTCCTTAATGGGATTTTGGAAGAAACTGTGTATATGACACAGCCAGAAGGTTTTGTTGATCCATGCAATGTTGGGAAGGTGTGCAAGCTTAAGAAGTCCATTTATAGATAAAAGCAGGCAAGCAGAAGTTGGAATCTGCGATTCGATGAAGCCATTAGTAAGTTTGGTTTTATCAAGAATCTAGATGAGTCTTATGTTTACAAGAAGGTCAGTGGGAGTGACATCGCATTCCTAGTCTTATATGTCGATGACATATTACTTATTAGAAACAGCACTAAATTGTTAGAGTCGGTAAAGGGCTAGCTTGGGAAGTGCTTTTCAATGATGGACTTAGGAGAGGCACGGTACATATTGGGCATCAATATCTATAGGGATAGATCTAAGAGGATGATTGGATTTAGCCAAAGTACTTATATTGATAAGGTACAGGCACGATTCAACATGGAAGGGGCCAAGAGAAAGCACCTACCTATGTCCCATAGCATAACTCTCAGCAAGAAGCAGTGTCTACGGACACCTGATGAGCAAGAGAGGATGATACATATGCTTCGCTTATTAGATCGATCATGTATGCCATGATATGTACTAGGCCAGCTGTATAGTATGCCTTGAGTGCTACGAGCCGATACCAATCAGACCCAGGAAAGGCGCATTGGACTGCGGCCAAGAATATCCTAAAGTACCTAAAAAGGAATAAGGATAAGTTCCTTGTCTATAGTGGCTGTAATGATTTGGTTGTTGAAGGTTATAATGAAGCGAGATTCCAGACTGACAGAGACGACTCCAAGTTGTAGTCAAGGTACATATTCTACCTAAATGGAGGAGCGTTTAGTTGGAAGATTGTTAAGAAAAGAACCACTGCAAATTCTACAAGTGAAGCCGAATACTTGGCAGCTTCGGAAGCAGCTAAGAAGGTAGTTTGGATTCGTAAGTTCATTGGTGAACTTGGTGTTGTACCCTCCATTAAGGGTACAGTAGACCTCTATTGTGATAACAATGGAGCTATTACTCAGGCCAGGGAGCCAAGGGAACATCAGAAGGTCAAACATGTTAAGCGGCGATTTCACATGATAAGGGAATGGAAATCCGAGGGTGAAATAAAAATTTGTAAGATTAGAACGGATGACAATGTAGCCGATCCACTGACTAAACCTTTGTCTCAAGTGAAGCACAACAAGCACGTTGAGGCAATGGGAATCAAGAATATTGGAGATTGGCTTTGATTTCCCTATATAGGTGTTTTAATTAAACTTGATGTCTTAATGTAAAACACTATGTTGAACCATTCAATTTTGGAGCAATTATATTTTCTGTAAATTTATGATTAGGTCCTCTTAGTAAGGGAAGCTTACAGTACAAGACTAGGAATGTCCCCCTATTAACAATAGGGAATATGTCTTTGTTGTTTACAAGGCCTCTCAAAAAGCGAGACTGTGAAAATGCATGGCCGTGCTCAGATGGATTTTAGAAATCTTCTGTTTATTGATAGTCAAGTTCGGGAATCGAGAAACACTTCTGGACGTAATAAGGATGATGAAGAATCTTACCTTATAGTTTATGAAGAGACATTAAGAGACATAGGAAAAGGGTTATACACTAATTGCACAGTTCATGAAGAGACATTAAGCGACATAGGAAAAGAGCTATACACTAATTGCACACTTGTCCGGAAGGACAAGTGGGAGATTTAAAGGATTGGTGTCCTTCCAAAAAATATATTATTCAGATAGAGGGTTCATAATTATTAGAGAGATAATTCTTTAGTGAGGTTAAGTGATCGGAATGCCTAGGTGGAGGTCGCTTCTAATCAGTAATAATAATGTACAATTAATATTACAGCTTAATCTTGACTGAACCCTTCGGGTCGAATCCAATCGAACAACCGGTCCGAGACGACGAATCAATCCAAAGGATTATATGAGTCATCGGAGAATTAAGAACAAAGACGTCGGATATCGAGCTTAGAGTGTCGAGACCGGGCGTCGCAAGTCGAGTCGAATTTAGAATTCGACGAGACGTGAAATCAAACAAGCAACAAGTTAGAGCCTAGTCGTAGCCTCGCATTAGCCTAGCAATGTGAGTGCTAGGCTAGGAGAGGTCCTAACCTATGCGTTCCTAGTATCCCCTAGCACACACACATCGCATGGCACAAGCATTATAAGATGTGTGCATGCGTGTAGTGTGGCTATGCATGTATAGGCATACTAGCATAGCAGCACTGGCCATCACAGCATGCTAGGCCACGCACCAAGCCCATCGCTAGCTCGTAATCATCGCAAGGCCAGCAGCACGCGAGGCTTGCTGGGCCTTGCTATCGCAAGCAACGCAGGCATGGTGGCTTGCGTGCTTTCTAGCGTGCTAGGGCCTGGCTCTTAGCTCATCGCAGCCTCGCATATCGCACAACACCACACACCAGCCAGGAGCGTGCTGGGCATGCTAGGCTATGCGTGTGTGATAGCAAGCAGCAGCCTCGCACAGCAGCGCCTAGCAGCACGCTCCAAGCAGCAACGATGCATGCGTGCTTGCTAGCTGTGTGCTGGTTGGCTGCGGATGTGTTGCAGGGTGGCTGGCGATGTGCTAGCTGGCTGGCTGGGCTGCCCAGCCTTGGTGCTAGGCGCCAGCTGCCAGCCTTGGAAGCCAAGGCAAGCTGCCAACTAGCCAAGTGGCGTTGACAGTCGGTCAAGGTGGGGACCAATGGTTGGTGTTTTGGCTTAGGGAGCAAGGTGGGTTGGTCCCCTCCCTTGGTGGTCCTCACCTTTTCCCTCTCCTCTCATTTCCACTTGTAGCTTGTTGATTTAATTGCAATTTTATTTTGTTTTGATTAAAATAAAATAGAGGAAATTGCAAATCTCCCACATTGATTGAGAATGGGAAATCAAGGTTCATTTCCCTATAAATTCCCAAGTTTTTGGTTTTGGGAAGAACACGTGATTGGAACTAAAAAGGCATCTCCTTAGTAAAGTGAGAAAACCTTAAGTTCGTAATACTCTAAGTTTTATTTAGTTAAGTCCCAACTAACCTTCGGGACTAAGACCGTTCAGGTAGGGTTCGTAGGTACGAGTCGTTGGAGACTGTCGCGTTTGCGAGGTTTAGCTTTTGAAGTAAGAGCTCGGGTTCGAGCGATACACGCGTCAAGGGTAAGAACGTCTTTTATGTTTCTCTCTTTTATGTTGTTAATTATGTGATTAAATATTCAGTTTCTTTAATTAGTGAGGGGGTCTTAGGCGGGTTTCTCTTCCGCGTAGAGTCGAACTCTACGAAACCCTACACTTTGAGCTTCTATTTTGCCTACACATAGGAAAGCTCTGCCTTGAGGTACTTTTTTATGTAGTTCATCATTTATATGCACGAATTGTGATGCTTAAGAGCCTTAAGGCTCGCTTTTCTCTTTTGTCAGCATTAGGTGGATATTCCCCTTTGGTGACATAACTGAGGATGTATCTATACCAAGGTTCTTCTTCTTCTTCTTCTTGGGTTACTTCGTCATCCTCAATAGCTTGAATATAAGTGGGTTTTTGCCTTTTCTCTATAGTTAAAGGCATTTGCTCAATTTCCTTAGGAATTCTAACCATTGAGGCTAGTCTTGCCAAGGCATCAGCAAATTGGTTTTCTTCTCTTGGTAGATATGTGTATTCTACCTTTTCGAGTTGATCAGTAAGTGTTTCCAAATAGGTTTGATAGGGAGCTAGACTTTCACTCCTCACCTTCCATCTTTTGGAAATTTGGTTAATTATAAGGGATGAATCCCCAAATATTCGAAGTTTCTTCACTCCTAATGCCAAGGTTGTTTCGAGGCCTACCACACACAATTCGTATTCCGCGGCATTGTTGGTAACGTCGGAGTCAAGTTTGATCAAGATTTGGACATGTTCTTCCTTAGGTGATACTAGAAAGACTCCTACGCCACACCCTTTCTAGTTAGATACGTCGTTAAAGTATAATGTCCAAGTATCATCCTCCGTGACCATATATTCTTCATCTCGGAAGTCGTCCCCCTGTGTTGGTATTGAATCCTTAATTAGAAAGTCTGCTAAGAAGTTGAGACCACAAATCCTTTGATGGCTTTTTAGGGCATAAATCTTAGGTCGAATTGAGCTAAGTTTACTATCCATCTGGATATTCTTCCATTGAGTGTGGATTTCTCAAAGAGGTACTTGAGGGGATCCCTTCGAGATACTACATAGACTGTATGGACGAGCATGTATTGCCTTAACTTAGTTGTGGCCCACACAAGTGCGAGGCACAACTTTTCGAGCGGTGTGTAATGCACTTCATACTTAAGCATCTTCTTACTCGGGTACTAGATAGCATTTTCCTTCCCTTCTATTTCTTGTGCGAGCATAGCTCCCATTATTTCCTTGGTGACTGTTAAGTAAAGGAAAAGAGGAATACCTGGCAATGCAGGTGCTAATACAGGGGAATTGGCAAGATAGGCTTTGGTCTTATCAAAGGCTTCTTGTCATTCTTGTCCCATATTATCGGTACATTTTCTTGAGTTTCTTGAATATTGGTTCACATATCGTGGTAAGCTTTGATATGAACCTACTGAAAGGAATGGTCTCCTTCCAACAAGTGTATTACTCCGATAGAGAGTTCAAAATTATTGGATAGCTAATTCTTCAGTAAGGTCAAGTGATCGGAATGCCTAGGTGGAGGCCGCTTCCGATCAGTAATATTAATGTACAATTAATATTACAGCTTAATCTTGACTGAACCCTTCAGGTCGAACCCAAACGAACAACCGATCCAAGACGACGAATCAAACCGAAGGATTTGATGAGTCGTTAGAGTTTTACAAACAAAGATGTCGGATATCGAGCCTAGAGCGTCGAGACCGAGCGTCGCAAGTCGAGTCGAATTTAGAATTCGCCGAGACGCGTAATCAATGAAGTTACAAGTTCGAGTTAGGTCGTAGCCTCGCATTGGCCTAGCCATGCGAGGGCTAGGCTATCTCGAGCTAGCATGTGCATCGCAATGCTAGTCGCAAGCCTAGCATGCTAGCCGTGCTAGAACCATGCATGCTAGCTAGCCACCGCAAGCATCGCAGCCTTGCGTGTGTGCTAGCATGCCATGCGCCCAACCATCGCAAGGCTAGGCCTTGCTAGCATGCTAGGCGTTGGCGCACAGCTAGCCTAGAAAGCATCGCAAGCCTAGGCCTTGCTAGCATGCTAGGCGCTGGCTGCCTTCCTAGCAGCATCGCACAGCACCATGCGCCAGCCAGCAGCGTGCTGGGCTGGGCGTGTGTGTGCCTTGCACAGCATCACATAGCACTATGCGCCGGCCAGCAGCATGCTGGGCTGTGCGTGTGCCTCGCATAGCATCGCACAGCACCAAGCACCAGCTAGCAGCGTGCTGGGCTGTGCGCGTGGTGCGTGTGCTTCGCAATGCAGCGCCCAGCAAGCAGCTCGCATGCCATGCCTAGTAGTAGCCAAATAGTAAGGAGGACCGATTTTGCTAGTGGGGACCAAAGATTGGTTCATCCTTGGGGAGCAAGGTGGGTTGGTCCCCTCCCTTGGTGGTCCTCACCTTCTCCCTCTCCTCCTCTTGCCACTTGTAACTTAGTGATTGAATTGCAATTTTATATTTGTTTTAATTAAAATAAAATGGGAAAAATGCAAATTTCCCACATTGATTGAGAGTGGGAATTCAAGGTTCATTTCCCTATAAATACCAAGGTTTTGGGATTTGGAAAGAACACTTGAGTAGAACTAAAAGGCATCTCCTTAGAAAAGTGAGAAAACCTGTAGTTCGTAAAACTCTATTTTTTATTAATCGGGTCCCGACTAACCTTCAGGACTTGGATCGTTCGGGTCGGATTCGTGGGTACGAGCCGTCGGAGACCTTCGCATTTGCAGGGTTCGAGTTTTGAAGTAAGAGCTGGGGATTCAAGCGAAGCACGCGCCAAGGGTAAGAATGTCTTTTCTTTCTCTCTCTTAATTGTTTTTTATTAGTGATTGCATTCTTAGTCGCTTTAATTAGTGTGCGGGTCTTGGGTGGGTTTCCCTTCCGCGTAGAGTCAGACTCTACAAAACCTAACTGCGATATCGGAGCCGCGCTCACTTTAATTATTGTGACTAATAATTAATTATGGTGATTTAAAATGGAATTAAATTTCTAGTTGTACTTTCTAATTGGATTAGAAGCTCGTTTTAATTAATTTTAATCTCGTATTTTTTTAATTTTGGCTGACGAACTCAGATTTCGACTCAAAAATAGTGATTTTTGGGTGGAATCGATGTTCTAAATCGTTTCTGTTCCTTTAGGTCTGCCCAGAAGCAAAAATCCACCCAGAAATATGTTTTTCAAGGGATTTCTTTTCGTTTTTGACGAAATATTTTTAATTCTTTTAACCTTGATTAATTATTGCATGTTAAAGGTAGATTAAATGTATGGTTGCATCCCTATTGTACTGCAATTATAAACCTCATTAAGCATGTTTATGAAGTCATAATTGGTGCTTAATTTGGTGTATTCACTTTGCACATAAATTTGAATTTTTCACATTATTGCAAATAAATTGTTTTAAGTGTGAATGTTTATGGTGAACTTGCAATTTTGAAGCCCCTAAAATTTCAAAGATTCAATCTTTAATTGTTTATTTGATTGGAACTTTGATTGCTAAATTCCATGTTGAACTAATTTTTGGAATTAATCATTTTTGTGTTGATCAAAGTCCTTAAATTTCATAACTTGTGATTGAATTTTGATTGATCTTCATATTGGAAGATGTAATTTTTCTATTTTACACAAGTTATTGTTGGGAAATTTTTCATTGGATGAAAGAGTTTATTATTCCAACTCCCTATTTTGTAAAAACTCATTATTAATTTGCATTTGGTTGAATTAATTATGGGTGTAGCCCTTTAATTTTAAAGCATCGAGAAAGACCTAAATTGTTTCAAAGGTAATTTTGGATGATTTAGGCTTATGCACCATTAAAATTGAATTTAATTAAGTTGGACTTGTTTTATTTTCATTTTACCCTAAATTGATTCTAAAATAAATTTAGAGTTGATTTTATGTCATACGTACAACGGGATTAAAATCCTGAGAAAAGGCACGCAATCGAGGCGACAACACCCAAGTGCCACCATGGCTACCTTAGGTGCGCACAAGGGTGATGTGCCTTGAGGTGCTGCTACTGTGTGGTGAGGCTTGTTGCGCGCTGATGCTGGATGCGTGGCCAAGGCTGCTGAAGGATACTTGGGCGTGCTGCTAGGCAGCAAGGCAGCAAGCCCCAGCCAGCCAGCCACTCGCTACAAGCATGCTGCTGGAGCTAGCTAGCGTGGCATGCTACGCTGGGCGGGCATGCTAGCACCCAACATAATCAGGCGCAACACCAAGGGCTACATAGCAGCCATGGTGCGCAGCCCACGAGTTTTAGGGGTGGGCCATTTTTCTCTTAAACTTAAGCTATCGCTTTTGCAAAATTTTGTCATTTTAATTATTTAATTAGTTAAATTTTAACGAGGCTAGGCCTCGGTTTTTTCGGCTCTTGCAAAATTTTAATTTTGACAAAATTTGGGTTAACCGGCTTAATTAATTGGATAAATTAAGTTGGATGCGGAATTTAGTGGGAGCTTCGTTAATTTCATGAATTAATTGCGTCTTAATCACATAAATTGTTAAACAACTTTGACTAGTTTTAATTAGGCACGTTAATTGGATTAACCACCTAAGTTAGTTACTAGTTCGTGCGCGTTATGCATTGTTACTTGTTTTTCGTTGTAAAATGCATAGGCCATTCACATATAGTGAATGGATGAATGGAAGATATATTGTTTCACAGGTTTCGTGAAAATGGCAACTAGTGGGGCCCGATTAGGATAGTAAATACGGACTGCAATCCGTTATGTAATTTTGTAAATCTAAATACGGTCTGCGTACCGTTGCGTATTTTTGTACCTTAATATTTAGATTAATCCTAGTCGTAGTAGCTAGTAATTTCATTTTGGCAAAGATGTCTCAAGACGGCGTTTCTATGAAGACGGGCCAAGATGAAGATTCTTGAAGATTTGAAGATTTCAAGGGGTCATGATAGTTTCCAAATGCATCTTATTTCATGTTTGTTATATATAATTGTTCTTATATATATGTGAATGATATGTTAGGGGCATGTTTAAGTTTTCAAATGTTGCGATGATTAATTGAGTTCACTTAAATCAACCAATATAGAAACCCTGGGTTCCTAAAATATTGAGCTAAAATATGCCATTCCAAGAACAACACTTACCGAACTAATGCACATATGTGATGGGCTACGCCAAAGCGAGGCATCACTACTTCCCTAGGAAGTAAGGTATACTAGGTATACAAGTTGTCTTGGTTAAGCTCAATGATATCGGTAAGGATTCCTTAGATGTCGTGGAAATGTAGATAAAACAAATGCGACGTTTTATCAAACCAAGAGTAGCTTGGAGCTATTAGCAATGGGATTGCTTACCCTAAAATATTAAGTGTTAAGACAAGCCAAATCATGCTTAATCACTTTTTGATTTTTGGGATCTTGGAATCAGTTTATTCTCGCCTAAAAGGGACTAATGTTAATGCGTGGATAAATTGCTCAATAAGATTGAAAATTTGCATGAACGCTTTAAATTTTAAACTTATTGGTTTATGAATGGTTTTTCATTTCAAATTATTTCAATTGTAGAAACATGTCTGCATGTAACTCAAACAACAACTCTATGTGCCCGGAACTCCCCGACAAGTTGGCTTTTAGCTTCAACTTGGTCAATTTCAAGGAATGGGTGGAGGAACTCAGGATAACTCTTCGGAATTGTTCCTTGGAGTACACTCGTGACACTTCCATTCCAAGCTTCTTCTCTAAGGAATCATGAGCGATGAGGCTCATGAGAAATGGTCTTCCGATTGCAAGAAAGTCACACATCTAATGGCTAATTCCATCCCGGATTAGATTAGGTCGTTGGACTAACTATCCCTCTACCAAACAATATTTTATACCTAAACCTACACTAGACAAGTCTAATGGTAAGTAAAGGGTCGATCCGCAGAGACGACTAAACTATCGTCAACACTACCACCAACTAAGCTATGTCAAAAGAGATATGAGGGGTGGATTAAAACAAAAGATGATCTAACTAACTACGGAATTAGAACCTAAGAAATAAAGTCACTAGGAAAGGGGAATCAAGCATCATTAATTTGACAAGCACAAGCATAGAAATAAGCACGGACATTCACAATAAAATGCAAGGGGCAACTCTTAATCATCTAGGTCTCTCCCGAGCACCCTATACAATTAAACACCCAATCCTGGCCAAAGGCTCGTGATCAACTCAAGGGGTTCTCTTCTACCTAAATAGCTCTTTTCCAAGCAACTAAATAGGGTAGCAATTAAATCATGCATTCAATTAGCTAAAGTGAAAGCAAGCATTAACACACCTCAATGAGCACTTCCAAATCATCAAGAAATAACCATACACACCAATATACTAGCACTAATCAAACGCAAACAAACACTATTGATTATCTAATCGGTCAAGTAGTTGAATTGGAGAATCGCCTAACAACCTAGGTCACTCTCGCACACACTAGGCCATTAGACTCTCAATCCTGCCTATGAGGTCGTGGTCAACCAAGCAACGAAATTCTTCTATTAAACTAGCTCACTCTCGCACAACTAGCATAATAGAGATTAAATCATGATATCGATTGGCTAAAAAGACACCAAGAATTAAGCCCTTCATTCTTAGTTCAATACACCAACAATTCCTATCAAACCATCAATAAAGTGTTCATTTTGCACATTAATCAACAATCATCCCTAACCCTAGCTAGGAAACTAAACTAACATGACTAAACCAACAAGACAAAGAAACTAACACAAACTAAACTAAAATGAACAACTAACATTAACCAATAAAGAAGAACAATGAAGAAACTAAGAACAAGAACAATGAAGAACAAGGGAAAAGCAACAAAGAGGAAATATTGAAATAATCAACTACTCTAAACATTCAATAAACAAAAGACAGCAATAAGTAAGGAAAGCAATAAAATTGAGATAGAGTTTAGAATGCTCATTGAAGTATTGAAAAGTAATCCAAAACAATGTCACATTTTGCATCTTCAACCTCCTCTATCCACCATTGAAGCTCTTCACTTTCTCTCTCTAAACTACTCTTAAACTAAATTACAAAACAAAGATTAAAACTAAATCAAAGCCCTAATCTAAGTGGTGAAATGATGGAGAAAGCAAAGGGGTTTCATCCCCTCAAAGAGGAGAGAAGACTCCCCCCTCTAGGAAGTCTAAGAAGTGCTCTATTTATATTACAAGAAGAGAAAGAAAGAAATCCAAAAATTAAGCTCGTAAAAGACCTAGAACCCCGCGCCCGCGGCGGGCATGGCCGTGCCCGGGGTACCCAGAGTCGCGCCCGCAGCAAGGCATCTCCAGAAAATTGCAAAGTTGGGGAAAGCAGAAGGCCGCGCCCGCGGCACAGATATCCGCGCCCGCAGCACCATGGGCCGTGCCCGCGAGCCTGGCAGCATCTTGCAAATTCAAACGGCCATAACTTCTATTCTAGGAAGCCTTTTGGGGTGTGCGACCTACCGTTGGAAAGATCTTCAAGTCTAGTTTCCAACGCAATTTTAATCGCCTCAATCCGATGTGTAGATCAAAAGGTATGGCTGAAAGAGTGAACAAGACTTGGCTTAAGGCCTTCTACGAGCTTCAAGCTTTCTTGTCTCTAGCTTCTTAGCTTCTTGTAAGCTAGTCACAGTCATTACTTGAATTTCATCTATCTGCGGTATGGTGGGATATGATATGCTCAAGACTCCAAGTGCATCATGTATAGCAAGCATAACAAACGCCTGCATAAGTCAACAAACAGTCAATTTAATAATATCAGAAATTATAAATTGATAAAAAAAAAAAAAAAAAACCCATCTAAAACTCACATATCCATTAATGTCTCCAAAAGCTGGCTGATAATGAGTTGAGGGTGGGGTGTAGTTAGGGTTGATGAAGCATCGGGTAATGCTCCTGTACCATACCATGTATTGATCGTGATACTCCATCCGGCCTTGGAAAGACGCACCATCCACGACGTGATGCAACCGCTGATCCTACATGTTAATGAAAGGGGTATGTTGAACTGCCGAGCTCACGTCCCCCTTTCCTCGTCGGTCTGTCCTGTGCAAGTGGACACTCGTGTCACACATGGTGGGGACGGCCTGACGAAGGCCGAACTATCGCATGACTCTGTCGGGGAGGTAAGCCTCCTCTACCTCAAAACAAATGAGGACTGTCATGGCACGCCACTCCATGTGATGGCACGAAGATATGAGGGCATGGCATTGACTAAGTCAGCGACGTACGCATCCCACGTCATCTGCATTAACATGCCGTCAGTAACATCATAATTAACTTATTGAAACAATGAACGGGATGTTAATTATTTTTTATAGTGTAATTGATCACATGAGACTCGCTCAGTCTGTCGAATGCGTCTCTGTAATACGGTAGACTCCTCGCTGCATGCACATGAGTAAGTCTCCGCACCAATCACCTAATTATATATAATAACAGTGTTCATGAAAAATTATTAGCAAAATATAGCGGTATGTGGATAACTTAACAGTAAGTCATACATACCTGCAACCGTATGCCTGGTCTAGTGAAGGGAGTGGCGGAGCCTCATATGCAAGCTCCCGATCGTTTTCCTCCTCATGGCCACCCTGCTGTCGATAGTTAGCAGCCCTAGCTGGCCTACCAACGTGGATGTGCTCCCAAGCCCATAACTGTAATAAAAAACACAAGTTTAAGTTTAGTCACCGTTAAGTGCGTAATAGTTAAAAAAAGGTACAAAATTAAAGGGACTACATGAAGCAAAATCAAGGGACCACCAATCACCCATCTACCTTGCTGGGATGCTCTGCATAGATGGCGATACAAGGTTGCCAGACACGCACCACCCCAGTTGTAGTCACGTATCCGCTCTCAGCTGTTCTCTAACAGCTGTAGGTAGATCAACTGTATGTGACTACCTCTCTTGTTACTAAATAACGATCCTATCAACATGAACAGGTACGCTCGAGCGTATCTCTGAACGACTCCATCATTAGCATCAGGAGGCAACACCCAAAATATCTCTCGTAACCATATGTGTCTCAGCCCTGTGCCTCTAATATCGGCGACCTCAGGCCTCACCCCTAACACCCTCTCAACAAGGCCACGAGGGTCCTCTATAATGGGCCATGTCACTGCCCTACCACGTATTGGGAGTCGTGTCAGTATCGCCACATCTCGGAGCGTGACGATGGCCTCCCCAACTGGTAGATGGAACACTACTAGAAATAGGCCAATTTACGACGGACCTGTTCCGACGGACCAGAAATCCGTCGGAAATTTTCGACGGAATTAAATTCTGTCATAAATTTACGACGGATTTCCTACGAAAAACAAATCCGTTGGAATTTATGGGTTTTCCGACAGAATATTTCGTCGGAAACAATTTTTCGATGGAAATAAAATCCGTCGAAAATTTCCGAGGGAATTTTCCGTCGGAAACTTAATGTTTCGACGGAAATAAAATCCGTCGGAAATTACCGACGGAAAATTCCCTCGGAAGCTACATGTTTTCCGAGAGATTTTATATCCGTCGGAAATTTCCGACGGAATTTTATGCCATTCCGACGGATTTAAAAAAAAACAAAAAACAAAAAAACAAAACGGTTTAAACGCAAACCCTACTCCCCCCACCCCCTTCACGCCTCTTTCCTCATTCTCCCTCCTCTCTTCTTTCCTCTTTCCCTCTTCCTGATCTCTTTCCTTTCCTTCTCCCTTTTCGCCCTTCTCCTTCCTCTCCTTCTCCTTCTTCTCCTTCCTTTCCTCTTCCCCTCTTTCTCTTTTTCTTCTTCCCCTCTTTGTTTTCATTTTTAGTTTGGGTTATTTGAGTTTCAATTCAAAATTAAATCAAAATTTTCAAGAAAATCTAGGTTTTCATGTCAAATTCGACCATGAAAACTCTAGATCTAGAGTTTTCATGGTCGAATTTGACCTTGAAAACCCAATTTTGACGGTTTTTTTTGTCAAAATTAAGGTATGTGTCTTTTTTTTCTTCTTAATTAACTTGTTTATTTTTCTGATTTTTTTGAATTATGGTGTTGTTGAATTATGGATTTTTATTTTTATTTTTTTTTTGGGTGGTTTCGGTGGTTGTTTAGGTGGTTTCGGTGAGGTGGGTGGTGGGTTTGGGGAGGTGGTGGGAGGTGGGTTTTTAGGGTGGTTTCGGTGAGGTGCGTGGGTGGTGGGTTTTGAGGTGGTGGTTTCAAGTTTTGATATGGCTTGGTCAGCCGGTCAAGGGAGGGGACCAAAGGGGTTGTTGTTTGGCTTGGGGAGCAAGGTGAGTTGGTCCCCCTTTGGTGGTCCTCACCTACTCTCTCCCGCCATGTGACACTTGGAGCTTATTGATTGCCTTGCATTTTTATTTTGTTTTTGATTAAAATAAAATAGAGGAAAATGCGAATCTCCCATATTGATGGGAGAAGGGAGATAAAGTCTCAATTCCCTATAAATACCCAAGTTTTGGGTTTGGAAAAAATCACTTGAGTTGAACTCAAAAAGGCATCTCCTTGAAAAGTGAGAAAACACTTAAGTTCGTAATACTCTAGTTTTTGTTTGGTCAAGTCCTGACTAACCTTCGGGATTAAGACCGTTTGGGTCGGGTCGAGGGTGCGAGCCATAGGACCGTCGTACTTGCGAGGCTCGAGCTTTGAAGTAAGAGCTCGTGAATCGAGCGAAGCACGTGTCAAGGGTAAGAATTTCTATTTCTTTCTCTCTTATGTTGTTAATTATGTGATTGCATGTTTAGTTTCTTTAATTAGTGAGCGGGTCTTGGGCAGGTTTCTCTTCCGCGTAGCCTTGGACGCTACGAAACCTAACACCTACCACTCAACAATTTCCAGTACCTCTTATAGAGAACAATGATATTGTCAAGCAGCTTAAGAAGACTAAGGTCGAAATAAATGTTTGGAAGCTTTTAGCTTCATCTCATGAACATAGAGTTGCAGTGATGGTGTAATACCCCGTATTTTTGAAAGGTATTTTCTAAATTAAAGAGTATTTAATTCCCGTATTTTTGATGTATTATCTAAATTAATTATTTTCCTGAAGAGTATTTTAGTTTTGGAGCCAAAATGAAATTTAAATTTTGGCGCCTAAATCATTATTTTACAAAACTAATTAAATTGGATAATTCAATAAATGAAACTGTTTTATACTTATGTTATAAATAATATTTTTGATTTCTCAAAATTAAATAGCTAAAACGAAATTATATTAATTCGGTAGATTAATTAAATTGTATTTTCGGTTTCATAGAATAAAAATCTAAATTATTTTAATATCTTTCCAAATTAATTATTTTCATGAAATATATTTTTAAAAAAATTAATTTTCAAATTTTATATAATAAAAATCTGATTTAATTAATTATTATAAGTCAAATTGTCGGCCACCCCAATTATTTAATAAAAATCTGATTTTATTTTTTCAAGTATTAATTTTCACAATATAAATTTTATTGGATTATTAATTTTAGGAAAATAAATTATTTTACATAATCCCTAAACTAACATAAGAGGACGGAAAATATTGAACAATATTTAGCTCAATATTTTCGGCCACTCATGAATTTTCTAAAGGATTTTTAATTTATTTTATTAAAAATAAAATCATTTAAATTTCCTTATTTCTATTCTTAAATCTAAAAATTATTTGATCCTATTCTATACTTGCACTCCAAGCTCAAAACCTACCAAAAAAAATTTCATGATCAAATAAAATTTAATATCCTTCCATACATTTAAAACCCTAATTTCTATTCTTTAAATTTCCATAAATTATACAACCCTAAATTGCTATAAACTCATCACCTAAACACCTATAAATACCCCCTCATACCTCTCATATTCTTCGCACCAAAAACTCAATTCCCTTCTTTTCTTTTACTCTTCTTTTCCCTCTAACTTTTCCTATTTTTCTTTTCCTCTTTTCTATAAGAAAATCTGCCCGTATATCTTTGGAGCCAATTTTCGGGAACTTCTAGTCAGTTTTTGGATTTCTGTATTTCACAACAAATTATTCCTCTTGAAACATTCTTGAGGTTAGGCTTACGAATCACCCAATTCAGAGTTATATCAAAGGAGTTATGACCTCTGCAAGTTCTGCCTATCCTTTCCAACGCAAATTCAATTTCCTTTAATCCTATTCCTTTATTTTCTTCATGGTTAGTTTTCTAAAATATAATTACCTATTTTACAGTTATAATTTTATATTAGAGTATTATTTTTAAAAGAGTTTTATAGTCCATGCACATTAGATTTGGGTTTATGTCTAAAGATGTTGTGATAACCGTATGGTTATGTTAATTGCAAGGTGTATTCGTGATTGAACTTTGAAAGTGCGAAGTGTTGATTGATATTCGGAATTAAGGTACGTTATGTGGTTTGATACCTTCGAAAGTTGTCCATGAAATTGTATCTTATTATATTCCTTATAAAATTATGTTTCATGATGGTTTGAATTAATGATTTTTGGTTAATCAAAATAGACTTTGAATTATGATTAAAATTATTAAAAAGGATTTGATTAAAATTGATTTACAGGTTTCTTAATATTCAAGAATGATGGATTTTTTTAAAAGGTGCTTTTAAGTAAATCAATAGATATGGTTATGAATCCCACTTAGGGAATGGATTTGAGAAGACTATGGACTTTGCATGACCTAGTCTTTCCTCAAGATTGGCCTTTGTTCATAATGTAAACCACTTGGGGGGTGTGCACACTTAGTGAGGAATTGGTTTTGGAACGTAATCGATTGAGTTTTAAACTTGTCTTGAAAGCATTGAATTGGAAAAGCTCTTACATGAGTATGGCATTGGAATTCTTTGAATTAAACTTAAATGATTTAAATTATGTTTTACTTATCTTACACATAACCTACTTAGCATAATTGCTAATACGTGCTTTTGTTTTGGTTTTGCCCTGTTTACCATTTATGGTAAGCAGGTGAATGTTTCAGGTGGAAGTTGATTGATTCATACGGGAGTTCACGGGAATTTCACCTAGCTTAGGAAAAGTTGGAGTCGTTTTTGCGTCACAATTTATGAACAAGTTTATTTAAAGTTTTATTAATAAGGATAAATAATTTCCGCTGCAAAAGTATTTTCAAAGTATGAGCCTTGCGTTATCACGCGGCGGTAATACGCCCAAGTCTATCTCTACGGTATTTATATGTATTTCCTACATATTCCGTAGAGGGAGATTTGGGGGTGTTACAGATGGACGCATTAGCAAGAGTAGGGATAGATTCTGAGACCACTCCAGAGGGGTTAGCTAACTTCCTTAGAAGTGAACTCCCCAGTCCCATTAATTTGATCACCTTTTCTAACAAGGATTACCCCCGGAAGGTGACAAACACAATAAAGCCTTGAACCTAACGGTGGTTTGCAAAAGAATGAATGTACCAATGACCCTTATAGACAATGGTTCATCAATCAATGTTTGCCCACTTCGAATTGTAAGGATGTTGGGAATAAAGGATGAAGATTTGTCTCCATCCACACAAGGAATAAGGCCTATGACAATACTCGTCACCAAGCTCTTGGAACCATCACCATAAATATCACTGCCGGAGTCATTGATCATACCACTAATTTTCAAGTAGTAGACATCAAGGCTTCATTCAACTTATTTTTGGGATGCCCTTGTTTACAAGGAACGATCACCTCCATGCTTTGACTTTAATTTCATGGGACTCCTCTTTGGGTATGAGAAGAACGAACCTAAGCGTGTTGATGAAAACTCCGCGCTTATCCAAACGGTGCTACAAAGTGAAAACTTTGATCCCTCCAAGCTCATCACCCCAGCAGAAGGACTACTCAAGGGATGGCGCAAGACCGTGAAGGTGACTACACCAAATGGAAGGTAGATTTCCATAACCACAGAAGAGGGACCTATGTTTGATGAGTCTGAGTCGTCTGAGTCTGAGTCTGAGTTCAAGTCTTCTATTGTTAAGTCTCCTAAATCCTTAATAGTCACACCTTCTTCTATCCCACCTAGTTTAGCACCTACTCCTAGAAGAGTTAGTAGTTAGGTCCCGTCAAACCTTTCCCTTTTTGATGTAATGATTCAAGAATTCAATAATATGTCTTATTCTTCTTACTCCTCGTGCTTTTCCCTTACCCAAGATGACGAGTATTGCTTTGCTAACAATGAAAATGACAAAGAAATAATTAAAGGAATAGAAACACTTGGGAATAAAACAACAATCATTGAAGAAATTGAAACAATTTACATCTCAATGTATCCTACCATTAAAAGAGAAGTTTAAATTAGCTTAACTCTAAATCAAGAGGAAAGAACTCGATTAATTAATCTACTTAAAGAATTCATCGATGTTTTCTCCTGGTCATACGAAGATATGCCAGGAATAAATAGAGAAATTGCTCAACACACTATACCACTAATTCCAGGAATGAGACCTATAAATTAAAAGTTGCGTCGAATGAAACCTGATGTAGCTCTTAAAATAAAAGAAGAAATTCAAAAACAAATAACTACAGGTTTTATCAAGGTATGTAAATATCCAGAATGGGTCGCCAACGTGGTACCATTTCCCAAGAAGGATGGTAGAGTAAGAGTGTGTGTCGACTACAGAGGTCTTATCAAGGCAAGTCCAAAGGACGACTTCCCTTTACCACACATGGACATCTTAGTAGACAATACAACCAATCATGCACTTCTCTCGTTTATGGATGGATACGTAGGCTACAACCAGATTCTCATGGCGGAAGAAGACATGGAGAAAACAACATTCATAACACCATGGGGTACTTACTGCTACACGGTAATGTCATTCGGGTTGAAAAACGCAGGTGCCACGTACCAAAGAGCAGCAACTGCCTTACTTCATGACATGATGCACAAATAGATCAAAGTCTATGTAGACGACATGACTATAAAATCAAATTATTGCCCCTGACTCCAAACAACCTTAAGAAAATTCTTCGAAAATACAACATGAGGCTGAATCCTGCCAAGTGTGCATTTGGGGTTACCTCAAGAAATCTCTTAGGCTATGTCATTAGCTCTAGAGGAATAGAGATAGATCCCACTAAAATCAAGGCAATCATGTCAATGCCACCGCCCACGACCGAGAAGCAAATTCGAGGATTCATTGGCCGGTTGCAATACATAAGTAGGTGTTGGGTTTTGTAGAGTCCGACTCTACGCGGAAGGGAAACCCACCCAAGACCCGCACACTAATTAAAGCGACTAAGCATGCAATCACTAATAAATAACAATTAAGAGAGAGAAATAAAAGACATTCTTACCCTTAGCGCGTGCTTCGCTCGAATCGCGAGCTCTTACTTGAACCCCGCAAATGCAATGATCTCCGATGGCTCATACCCACGAACCCGACCCGACCGATCCAAGTCCCGAAGGTTAGTCGGGACCCGATCAATAAGAACTGGAGTTTTACGAACTTAAGGTTTTCTCACTTTTCTAAGGAGATGCCTTTTTAGTTCTACTCAAGTGTTCTTCCCAAATCCCAAAACCTTGGTATTTATAGGGAAATGAACCTTGAATTCCCACTCTCAATCAATGTGAGAGGTTTGCAATTTTCCCATTTTATTTTAATTAAAGCAAAAATAAAATTGCAATTCAATCACCAAGCTACAAGTGGCAAGAGGAGGGGAGGGAGAAGGTGAGGACCACCAAGGGAGGGGACCAACGCACCTTGCTCCCCAAGGCATGAACCAATCTTTGGTCCCCACTAGAAAAACCGGTCCTCCTAGCCAAGTGGTTGGCTGCCAGCCTACCTTGGCTGCCAAGGCTGCCAGTTGGCGCCTAGCACCAAGGTTGGGCAGCCTGGCCAGCCAGCCAGCACACTCACACAGCCAGCTGCAGCCAACAAGTGCATGTGTGCTGCTAGCAAACCACGCATGATGGGAATTGCTGCTAATCGAGGCATGCGAACTGCTTGCTGGGCGCTGCTATGCGAAGCACACGCACCACACGCACAGCCAAGCACGCTACTGGCTGGTGCGTGGTGTTGTGCGATGCTATGCGAGGCACACCCACAGCCCAGCATGCTGTTGGCTGGCGCATGGTGATGTGTGATGTTGTGCTAGGCATACACGCACAGCCCAGCACGCCGCTGGCTAGCGCATGGTGTTGTGCGATGCTGCTAGCGAGGCAGCCAGCGCTTAGCATACTAGAAAGACCTAGCCTTGCGATGCTTGTTGTGCTAGCTGTGCGCCAGCGCCTAGCATGCTAGCAAGGCCTAGCCTTGCGATGGTTGGGCGCATGGCATGCTAGCACACACGTAAGGCTGCGATGCTTGCGGTGGCTAACTAGCATGCATGGGCCTAGCAAGCCTAGCATGCTAGGCTTGTGACTAGCATTGCGATGCACATGCTAGCTCGAGATAGCATAGCCCTCGTATGGCTAGGCCAATGCGAGGCTACGACCTAACTCGAACTTGTAGCTAGATTGATTACGCGTCTCGTCGAATTCTAAATTCGACTCGACTTGCGACGCTCGGTCTCGACGCACTAGGCTTGATATCCGACGTCTTTGTTCGTAAAACTCTGACGACTCATCAAATCTTTCGGATTGATTCGTCGTCTCGGATCGGTTGTTTGATTGGGTTCGACCCGAAGGGTTCAGTCAAGATTAAGCTGTAATATTAATTGTACATTAATATTACTGATCGGAAGCGGCCTTCACCTAGGCATTCCGTTCACTTGACCTTACTGGAGAATTAGCTATCCAATAATTATGAACCCTCTATCGGAATAATACACTTGTTGGAAGGACACCATTCCTTTCAATCTCCCACTTGTCCTTCCAGACAAGTGTACAATTTGTGTATACCCCTTTTCCTATGTCGCTTAATGTCTCTTCATGAACTATAAGGTAAGATTCTTCGTCATCCTTATTACGTCCAGAAGTGTTTCTTTTTGAGTTCGACTGTCAATAAACAGATGATTTCTAAAATCCATCTGAGCACGGCCATGCATTTTCACAGTCTCACTCATTGAGAGGCCTTGTAAACAACAAAGACATATTCCCTATTCTTAATAGGGGACATTTCCAGTCTTGTACCGTAAGCTTCCCTTACTAAGAGAACCTAGTCGCCTGAGTGCTGCCGTTATAATCCCCATTTACGGCAGACGTTTGACAACATCAAAACGACTAGTACTCAAGCAAGAGAACTTGCAATACTTATGGTCGAGGAAAAAGGTTCCGATAGCTATAATGAGAAATATACTTATGAAACGATTGATATCTCTTATAGTATTCTCATAGGTCTACCCGGTATAGTTCCAAACTAGTACCTATGCAAATGATTTATGACTATCATTTCCTTGTAGCACAAGAAACGGTGCTATAAATCATACTACACACTAATCTCAAGTGGTCATTAATCGTCCATCGTTTAAATGACCTCGATTAGGGATAATTTTTGATTAAAACATTCAATGTTCACTTAACAGGCGTTTTTTTATCCAAGACATGGTCTTGATATCTTGTTTTGAATATTCTCAAAATCAAATGGGCTCATTATTAATTTCTAAACTACAATTAAATAGATATGGAGTAATCACAAATTTGCAGAAAATTTAATTGCTCCAAAATCGATTGGTTCAACATAATGTTTTACATTAAGACATCGAGTTTAATTAAAACATCTATATAGGGAAATCAAAGCCAATCTCCAATGTGCTTGATTCCCATTGCCTCAACGTGCTTGTTGTGCTTCACTTGAGACAAAGGTTTAGTTAGAGGATCGGCTACATTTTCGTCCGTTCCAATCTTACAAATTCCAATTTCACATTTGGATTTCCATTCCCTTATCATGTGAAATCGCCGCTTGACATTTTTTGACCTTCTGATGTTCCCTTGGCTCCCTGGCCTGAGAAATAGCTCCATTGTTATCACAATAGAGGTCTATTGGATCCTTGAGGGTACAACACCTAGTTCACCAATGAACTTACGAATCCAAACTACCTCCTTAGCTGCTTCCGAAGCTGCTAAGTATTCGGCTGCAGTTGTAGAATCTGCAGTGGTGCTCTGCTTAGCACTCTTCCAACTAAACGTTCCTCCATTAAGGCAGAATATGTACCCCGACTGCAACTTGGAGTCGTCTCTGTCAGTCTGGAAGCTCGCGTTAGTATAACCTTCAACAACCAACTCATTATAGCCACCATAGACTAGGAATTTATCCTTGTTCCGTTTTAGGTACTTTAGGATATTCTTGGTCGCAGTCCAGTGCGCCTCTCTTTGGTCTGATTGGTATCGGCTCGTAGCACTCAAGGCATACGATAAATCAGGCCTAGAACATACATGATGGATCCAATAAGCGAAGCATATAGAATCTGACTCATTCTGTCTTGCTCATCAGGTGTCTGTGGACACTGTTTCTTGCTGAGAGTTATGCCATGGGACATGGGTGAAAGCCTTCTCTTGGCCCCTTCCATGTTGAATCGTGCCAGTACCTTGTCTATATAAGTACTTTGGCTCAATCCAATCATCCTCTTAGATCTATCCCTATAGATCTTGATGCCCAATATGTACTGTGCTTCTCCCAAGTCCTTCATTGAAAAGCACTTTCCCAGCCAGCCCTTTACGGACTCCAACAGTTTAGTGTTGTTTGCAATGAGTAATATGTCATCGACATATAAGACTAGGAATGCGATGTCACTCCCACTGACCTTCTTGTAGACACAAGACTCATCTGGATTCTTGATAAAACCAAACTTACTAATGGCTTCATCGAATCGCAGATTCTAACTTCTCCTTGCTCGCTTTAGTCCATAAATGGACATCTTAAGCTTGCATACCTTCCAAGCAATGCTTAGATCAACAAAACCTTCCGGCTGTGTCATATACACAGTTTCTTCCAAAATCTCATTAAGGAAGGCGATTTTGACATCCATTTGCCATATTTCGTAATCGTAATATGCAACAATTGCTAGGATTATCCAGACGGACTTAAGCATTGCAACTGGTGAAAAGATTTCATCATAATCAACTCCGTGAATTTTCCTGTAACATTTTGCCACCAGTCTAGCTTTGTATATAGATACATTTCCATCTTTGTCTGTTTTCAATTTGAAAATCCATTTGCAACCGATAGGTGTATAACCTTCGGGCAAATTAACCAAGTTCTAGACTTGATTTTCAGACATGGAGTCCATCTCGGATTTCATGGCCTCTTGCCATTTAGCAGAGTAGGGGCTCGTCATAGCTTGTTTGTATGTCGCTGGCTCATCTCCATCCATAACTAGGATTTCTTGATCTTCGGTTAAGACAGTACCAAGGTATCTGTCTGGTTGAGACAATACTTAGCACAATTTGCTAATACGTGCTTTGGTTTACCTGAAAAGTTCACCTGCTTACCATTAAGGTAAACAGGGCAAAGCCAAAACCAAAGCACGTATTAGCAAATTGTGCTAAGTAGATTATGTGTGAAATAAGTAAAACATTAATTAAAACACGTACATTTAATTCCAATAATTCCAACACATTCTTTCCAATATCATACTCATGCAAGAACTTTTACAATTCAATTCTTTCAAGACAAGTTTAAAACTCAATCGATTACATTTAAAAATCAATTCCTCACTAAGTGTGCACACCCCCCAAGCTAGTCTCCTACTATTTCAAGGCTATTCTTGGGGAAAGACTAGGTCATGCAAAGTCCATAGTCTTCTCTAATCCATTCCCTAAGTGGGATTCATAACCATATCGATTGATTTGCTTAAAAGCACCTTTTAAAATCCATTATTCTTGAATATCAAGAAACCTGTAAACCACTCTTAATCCAATCCTTTTAATAATTTTATCCACAATTCAAAGTCACTTTTGATTATCAAAAACCATGAATTTAGATTATTATAAAACATGCTTTCATAAGAAATATAATAAAACATAATGTCATAATAAATCATGATTTCATAATAAATCATACTTTCATAAGAAACATAATATTTCATAATTTTATACGAAACATAATAATTCATAATTTCACAAACCACTTTCGAAGGTATCAAGCCACATAACGTACCTTGATCGTAACACGAGCGATTCACACAATTACTTCACTTCACTTAATCACGAACACCCTACACATTATTATAGCCTTAATTAATATAAGGCTGTCAAATAAGCACAACAAATTAACCAAGCTATCCTATATGTGCATGAATTAATTATGATTTATTATTATACTTTAATAAAATCAATTATTCTGTTTTTATAAAATAATTTTATGTTTTTATAAAATAATTTATTCAATAAATAATATTTATGAAATTCAATTATAAATTGTAAAACAAGTTTAGGAGAAGGGAAATTAAAGGACGAAGATGGAAACCAAGGCAAGGGAGGAAGCAAGGTGGTCGCCGGTGAGGGCCGCCGGTGATGGTTGTGGCCGAAAGTTTGAGGGAGGAGAAGAGAAGGAAAACCGTGAAAGAGAGAAAGAGAGAGAAGAAGATTTCTTGAGGTTTTTGGTGTGAGTCTTGGGGTGTTTGGAAGGGGTATTTATACGTGTTTAGGTGATGAGTTTATAGCAATTTAGAGTTGTATGATTTATGGTAATTTCAAACGATGGAAATTAGGGTTTTAAGGGTTTAGGAAATAATTAAATGTATGGAAGAATATTTAGATTTTATTTGGTCATGAAATTTTTGTTTAGTAAGTTTTGAGCTTGGAGTGCAAGTATAGAATAAGATCAAATAATTTTAAGATTTAAGAGTAGAAAAAACGAATTTTAAAGGATTTTTATTTTTAATAAAATAAGTTAAAAATTATTTAGAAAAGCTATGAGTGGCCGAAAATATTTGCTTAATATTTTCGGATCTTCTATGTTAATTTCATAGATTAGGTAAAATATTTTATAAATATATATTTCATGAAATAATTAATTCAGGAAGATATTAAATCAGGTTTTTATTATATAGAATCTGAAAATACATTTAATTAGTTTAGGAAATTAATTTATTTCATGAAAATATTTAGTTTAGCAAGATATTAAATAAAAATCAAATTTTTATTATGAAAAATCCGAAAATAACATTTAATTAGTTTAGAAGATTAATTTATTTCATGAAAATAATTTACTTAGAAGGATATTAAATAAAATCAGATTTTATTTTGTAAAAATCCGAAAATAACATTTAATTAGTTTATTTTATGAAAATATATAAAATCAGATTTTCATTATGAAAAATCCGAAAATATCATTAGTTTAGGAAATTAATTTTATTAATTAATTTATAGATATATATTTCATAAAAATAATTAATTTGGAAAGGTATTAAAACAATTAAGATTTTATTATATGAAATCCGAAAATACAATTTAATTAGTTTAAGGAAATTAATTTAATTTATTTATTTTAACCGAATCAATATAATTTCGGTTTATCTATTTAATTTTTGTGAGAAATCAAAAATAATATTTATAACATAGGTATAAAATAGTTTCATTTATTGGATTATCCATTTTAATTAGTTTTGTATAATAATAAGACAAATGATTTAGGCGCCAAAATTTAAATATCATTTTGGCTCCAAAACTAAAATACTCTTTAGATAAATAATTAATTTAGAAAAATACGTCAAAATACGAGACTAAAATACTCTTTAATTTAGAAAATACCTTTCAAAAATACGGGGTATTACAGATGTATATGGGAGTCCATGGGAATTTCACCTAACTTAGGAAAAGTTTGAGTTGTTTTTGTGTCATGATTTATGAACAGTTTTAATTTGAAGTACTATTAATAATGAATAAAGAATTTCCGCTGAAAAAGTATTTTGAACTATTATCTTTGCGTTATTACGCGGCGGTAATACGCTCGAGTCTATCTCTACGGTATTTATACGTATTTTCTACATATTCCGTAGAGGGAGATTTGGGGGTGTTACAAAGTGGTATCAGTTTGTCGGGTCTTAAAACAAGATTAAAAGTTGAAATAAATAAATTGGATGGGTACACTTAAGTTGGGCACATAGGATAGAGTTTCGCATTTAAAAAAAAAAAAACTATTTTCATAAAAACTATTTTCTTCTTCGGAAAGATGATTGAGAAAAGGATGCTCGGGTTCTCATAATGAGGCCTATAATGGGTACGCCTCTCTGTCTAGGCAAGGCTCTCCCCGACGCTGTGGGTAACTTACCTGGGACACGCGGGTTCGACCATCATATATCATGAATCGAGTACGTTATTAATTTCGAAATAAAATGAATTGAAATTTCCTAAGATTCGAAACTATGTGTGCATGTAAGTTAGTATAATATGAATTTTTTTTTAAAAAAGTCCATAGACAGGACATCTTGGATATATATGTGGCCCATGCATGTTAAACTTATATGCTTGTGAACATTGATTTGTTTATATGAATACTTATTGAATTATTGTTGTCTAAACAGATGTTGGATGATATTAGGAAGAAGTACTTTAACATTCACTACTTGAAAACTGATGCAATCAGTGTTAGCAATTTTGTGACAGGAATAACGGTGCTAGCTCTACACTATTATGAGAAGTACAACCTTGAAGTTTTTACCCAACCTCCTTGGCTAGTTCTTTTGGCATTAGCCCACTTACCCAAGATTAAGAAGTACTATCCTCTTCTTGAGAAGTATGGGGATGTGGTTAAGGATGATGGACTTTGGAACGAGAGACACCACCATGAAAGGAGATGGTTAGCCACCTTAACCCATTTTAAGAATGATTTACACTACCTAGAGCGTAAATATGAACCAAAAAGGAATTTTGTGAAGCCACCTAATCTTACACCTCAACACACATTAACCGAGGTTGACCAACTTCGCTACCTAAACGCCCAACTCCCTTTCTCTTACCCAAAGTATGAAAAAGACTTTGACTCTTCTAACGATGAATCCATTCCACCACTTGGAAGACGTAAGAACTATCCTTCTCCTTCCCATTTCTCAAAATATAAGGTTCCTACCTCACGTGAGCACCCAAAACCTCAAACCAAAGCCCGAATTCCAAAAAGGCCTAGAATTCATGACTTTTCATCATCTTCTAGCTCCAACTCTCCACTTTCTCCACAACCCAATAACCCTAACCCTCAAGGAAACCCAAACCCAAATTCAGGCCAAACCCCAAATTACAGTGATTATGTACCAACCTACTTGAAGGAACCCAATAATAATAAGAAGGCTAACAATGAAGATCCAGAATTCGATCCAGTGGAAGAGAAGGGTTCAAATAAATGATCTATGTTATGAATTGTTTCAATAAATTTATGCACAATAAATTGTACTTTGAATATTAATTAGTAATAATAATAAAGTATTTGCTTGATCTTTTCTATGTTTATGTGTACGAATAAATTTTAATTTTCTTTCTTTCTCTCAAATGTGAAAATAAGGAAAGATATGTCTTTAAAGTTAAAGAATAAGAAAGCTGGTTCCAATATGGGCAAGGTCCTTAAGAAACTAACCCATCTTGCTGAAAACATTACCCAAGTAGCAAGCCAAGGGAAGGGTTCAGGAAATGGTGACACTTTTGGTGAAGTCTAGCTTTAAGGGAGTAGTAGCAGCCAAACCACCCTTTTTCTTAGGAAAAGAGGACCCAGCTAGCCTTGAAAACTGGATCCGAGAGTTCGATAAGTTGTTTGATGCAATCAAGTATCCAAACGATATGAAAGTTAGTAATGGTGCTTACTATCTAAAAGAAGAAGCTGACTTATGGTGGACGCAAAAGAAAGAGGAATTGATGAAAGACCCTAATTTTGGCTGGGAGGATTTTAAGGTAGCTTTGAGGAAAAAGTTTTACCCTGACCATTTAAGGAAACAGAAATGTATGGAGTTCACTAACTTAAGGATGGGAACTATGACTGTGAGTGAGTACTATTCTAAGTTCATATAGCTGATGAGGTTTGCACCAAAAGTAGTACCAACAGAGGCTATCAAAGCCCAGAGGTTCGAACAGGGGTTAACTTGGAATCTGCAAGGAAAACTGGGTGGGGCAACCTTTGAGAGTCTAGATGAGGTGTATGGCCGAGCTGCCCATTTGTATGGGATTAAAGGAAGAGAGCTAGGGAGCATGTTAGGGGAGAAAAGGAAGTTCAATGATCAACCCCAAGGGAGCGATAAGAGGCCCAAGAACCATGCGAGTTTTGGGAATAGGAACCATGGGGATAAGAGGGACTTTAAAGGGAATTTTCGGAGAAACTCGAACCAGGGTGATGAGAATAGAGAGAACAAGGATAGAACTAAGAGAAGTTACATCTGTAAAAGATGTGGGAAGGATCACCCGGGGAAGGATTGTGTAGGTAATAAAGTGACATGTCGATACTGCCAAAAATTGGGACACCGAGAATACGAGTGTTTCAAGAAGGAAGCAGATTTGAAGAATGGAAAGGTTCAGGATGGACGGAATCCCCTAAAACCCCCACAATCTAGTGGACCTGCCCAGAACACTGGAATCAACAATGGTGGAAATACTTCTAAGGGCCGGATTTTCGTAATGAATAGTCGTGAAGCTGAGACTTCCAATAATGTGGTAATTGGCACTTTTCTTATACGTTCTTTATCTGTGAAAGTTTTATTTGATTCGGGTGCATCGCACTATTTTATTTCTAAGACAGTAATAGAAAGTCTCCAGTTAGAAAGTCTAGTGTCTGTCTCCTTAGATGTAGCTATTCCAACAGGGGAAGTTAGGGAGTGTTCTAGACTTTTTAGGAATATACCCCTAACTATTTCAGAAGTAGATTTTCCATCGGATCTAATTGAATTCGATCTCAAAGATCTTGATGTGATCGTGGGAATGGACTGGTTGGGAAAGTACAAAGCCCAAATAGATTGTGCAGCACAGAAAGTCACGCTTTATGGCCCAGCAAAGACCAGAGTGACTTATAGGAAGGAAGGGAAAAGTCAAGGGATAAGAATTATTTCTGCGTTACAACTTCAGAAGTGTCTCAAGAAAGGTATCCGTTATTCATGTGTAGCCTCCAAGAGATAAGGGATGAAGAAGAAAAGAGTGATACAAAATTACCTGTTGTGGAAGAATTTCCCGATGTATTTCCCGATGAAATACCAAGCATGCCACCAGAAAGAGATGTGGAATTCACGATTGACTTGGTCCCTGGAACTGGACCTATTTCCAAGGCTCCATACAGGATGGCCCCAGCTGAGATGAAAGAGCTAAAGGCCCAACTGGAGGATTTGCTTGAAAAGGGATACATTAGACCTAGTTCCTCACCCTGGGGAGCTCCAGACTGTTTGTGAAGAAAAAGGATGGGAGATTAAGGTTATGTATTGATTACCGTGAGTTAATAATGTCACCGTGAAGAACAAATACCCACTACCCCGGATTGATGATTTGTTTGACCAGTTAAAGGGAGCAGGAACATTCTCGAAAATAGATTTGAGGTTGGGTTATCACTAGTTAAGGATTGCAGAGAAAGATATTCCTAAGACTGCTTTCAGGACCCGTTATGGCCATAATGAGTTTACAGTAATGCCGCTTGGGTTGACAAACGCACCGGCAGTGTTCATGGATCTGATGCATCGAATTTTCCGACCCTATTTGGACAAGTTTGTAGTGGTATTTATTGATGACATTCTGGTTTAGTCGAATAGTAAGGAGGACCATGAAGACCATTTGAGGAAAGTGTTACAGTTGTTAAGGGAGCACCAGTTATATGCCAAACTTTCTAAGTGTGAGTTCTGGTTAGAGAAAGTTGCCTTTTTGGGACATGTGATTTCTAAGGAAGGAGTCTCGGTTGACCCAGCTAAGGTGCAAGTTGTACAGGAGTGGCCAACCCCAAGGAATGTGTTAGAGGTAAAGAGTTTCCTGGGATTGGCCGAGTATTATCGGAGGTTTATAAAGGACTTTTTGAAAATAGCAAGACCGATGACCAACTTGATGAAAAAGGAATGTAAGTTCATTTGGTCTCCTAAGTGTGAGGAAGCATTGCAAACCCTGAAAGAAAAATTGACAACAGCTCATGTGTTAGCATTACCTGATGAGAGTAAGGAGTATGAGGTGTACAGCGATGCGTCAAAGTTTGGGTTAGGATGTGTTTTGATGTAAGCTTGGAGAGTAATTGCTTATGCCTCAAGACAGCTGAAGACGTATGAGCAGAATTACCCAACGCATGACTTGGAACTTGCTGCCATAGTGTTTGCCTTGAAGATTTGGAGGCATTACTTGTGTGGAGTGACTTGTAAAATTTTCACTGACCACAAGAGCCTAAAGTATATCTTCACCCAAAAGGAATTGAACAATAGACAGAGAAGGTGGTTAGAATTCATCAAGGATTATGAGCTACTAATCCAGTACCATGAGGGTAAGGCTAATGTAGTGGCAGACGCCTTAAGTAGGAAGTCAAGACACTCGATATATGCGATGATATTGCCGGACCAACTGTGTATCGAGTTCCAAAAGATGAGTTTGGAGGTAGTACAGCAAGGAGAAGTCAGTCGGATGTTGAACGCTTTGATTATACGACCATCCATTTTCGAGGAAATTAAGAACAGTCAGTCGGAGGATGAAAAATTGAAGATTGTAAAAGAGAAAATGGGTGAAGGGCAGGTATCGGATTTCACCATTGATGAGGACGCTAGACTTCGTTTTAAGGGAAAATGGTGTGTTCCACAGCACCGTGGGGACATCAAACAGAGGTTGATGGAAGAAGCTCATAGTTCTCCTTATTCAATGCATCCTGAAGGGGACAAATTGTATAAGGACATGAAGAAAATGTTTTGGTGGCCCAATATGAAAAGAGAAGTTGCAAAATTTGTGGCCAAGTGCCTAACATGTCAAAAAGTGAAGATTGAACATCGCAGACCCCAAGGGAAAGTCCAATCATTAGAAGTGCCTAATTGGATGTGGGATCCCATCTCTATGGATTTTGTTGGGGCATTACCCAAAACTCGGACGGGAGATGACACCATTTGGGTAATTGTGGATCGATTGACGAAAACAACTGTCTTTATACCCATAAAAAACACTTAGTCCATGGAGCAATTGGGAAAATCCTATGTTAAGTATGTAGTAAAGTACCATGGGGTGCCAAGCGATATTGTGTCAGACAGGGATTCAAGGTTCCTATCCAACTTTTGGCGAAGTATGAAAAAAGCAATGGGGACGAAACTATTACTGAGTACGGCATTTCACCCTGCCACGGACGGACAAACCGAGAGGACCATCCAAACATTGGAGGATATGTTGAGGGCATGTGTAATGGAATATCAAGGGTCATGGGAAGACCACCTGGATTTGATTGAGTTCTCCTACAACAATAGTTACCATGCAAGTATTGGGATGGCACCATTTGAAGCCCTATATAGGAGGAAATGTAGAAGCCCAGTCTGTTGGAGTGATATCAGTGAAACAATGGTACTTGGACCAGATATGATTGAAGACATGGTTAAACAAGTCAAATTGATACAAGAAAAGATGAAAGCAGCCAAGACAGGAAAATAAGCTATGCTAATCCAAAGAGAAAAGAAGATGAATAACAAGTAGGAGAGAAAGTGTTGTTGAAAGTGTCACCCATGAAAGGGGTTATGAGATTTGGGAAAAGAGGAAAATTGAGCCCGAAGTATATTGGACCATACGAAATTACTCAACGGATCGGAAAAGTGGCATATAGGTTGAACTTGCCCAATGAGCTAGAAAAGGTCCATAACGTATTTCATGTGAGCCAACTCCGGAAGTATGTACCTGATGCGACTCATGTATTACAACCCGAGAACATAGAAATGGAGGAAAACCTGAATTATGAGGAAAGACCTATCAAAATTCTGGATACTAAAGTCAGGAGCACAAGAAACAAGGATGTGAGAATCGTAAAAGTGTTATAGACAAATCACAGAATTGAGGAAGCAACATGGGAAGCTGAAGCCAATATGCGGAAGCGCTACCCGGAACTTTTTCTTGAGGTTAGTGGTCGAGTTACGGGGGCGTAACTCTTTTTAAGGGGGGTAGAGTACGATAGAGTTTCGCGGGCGTTTATTTTCAACCCACTAGGTTAGCAGTAGGTCGTGTCTAGATAGAATGTGCATAAAATTAACAAACTAAAATCTATTTTCAAAGAAGAAAATTTTTAATTTTTTCCTCATATCCTGCCTAGTTTCGGGGCGAAACTTCTTTTAAGGGGGGTAGACTGTAATACCCCGTATTTTTGAAAGGTATTTTCTAAATTAAAAAGTATTTAAGTCTCGTAATTTGACGTATTTTTCTAAATTAATTATTTTTCTAAAGAGTATTTTAGTTTTGGAGCCAAAATGGTATTTAAATTTTGGCGCCTAAATCATTTGTCTTATTATTTTACAAAACTAATTAAAATGGATAATCCAATAAATGAAACTATTTTATACCTATATTATAAATAGTATTTTTGATTTCTCAAAAAAATCAAATAGATAAACTGAAATTATATTAATTCGGTTAAAATAAATTAATTAAATTAATTTCCTTAAATTAATTAAATTGTATTTTCGGATTTCATATAATAAAAATCTGAATTATTTTAATACCTTTCCAAATTAATTATTTTTATGAAATATATATCTATAAATTAATTAATAAAATTAATTTCCTAAACTAATGATATTTTCGGATTTTTCATAATAAAAATCTGATTTTATTTATTTTCATAAAATAAACTAATTAAATGTTATTTTCGGATTTTTACAAAATAAAAATCTAATTTTATTTAATATCCTTCTAAGTAAATTATTTTCATGAAATAAATTAATTTTCTAAACTAATTAAATGTTATTTTCGGATTTTTCATAATAAAAATCTGATTTTTGTTTAATATCTTGCTAAACTAATTATTTTCATGAAATAAATTAATTTTCTAAACTAATTAATAGTATTTTCAGATTCTATATAATAAAAACCTGATTTAATATCTTCCTAAATTAATTATTTTCATGAAATATATATTTATAAAATATTTTACCTAATCTATGAAATTAACATAGAAGATCCGAAAATATTAAGCAAATATTTTCGGCCACTCATAGCTTTTCTAAATAATTTTTAACTTATTTTATTAAAAATAAAAATCCTTTAAAATTCGTTTTTTCTACTCTTAAATCTAAAAATTATTTGATCTTATTCTATACTTGCACTCCAAGCTCAAAACTTACTAAACAAAAATTTCATGACCAAATAAAATCTAAATATTCTTCCATACATTTAATTATTTCCTAAACCCTTAAACCCTAATTTTCATCGTTTGAAATTACCATAAATCATACAACCCTAAATTGCTATAAACTCATCACCTAAACACCTATAAACACCCCTTCCAAACACCCCAAGACTCACACCAAAAACCTCAATAAATCTTATTCTCTCTCTTTCTCTCTCTCACGGTTTTCCTTCTCTTCTCCTCCCTCAAACTTTCGGCCACCATCACCGGCGGCCCTCACCGGCGACCACCAGCCACCACTGCCGGCAGCAACCACCTCTCACGGTCGACCACCTTGCTTCCTCCCTTGCCTTGGTTTCCATCTTCGTCCTTTAATTTCCCTTCTCCTAAACTTGTTTTACAATTTATAATTGAATTTCATAAATATTATTTATTGAATAAATTATTTTATAAAAACATAAAATTATTTTATAAAAACAGAATAATTTATTTTATTAAAGTATAATAATAAATCATAATTAATTCATGCACATATAGGATAGCTTGGTTAAGTTGTTGTGCTTATTTGATAGCCTTAAATTAATTAAGGCTATAATAATGTGTAGGGTGTTCGTGATTAAGTGAAGTGAAGTAATTGTGTGAATCGCTCGTGTTACAATCAAGGTACGTTATGTGGCTTGATACCTTCGAAAGTGGTTTGTGAAATTATGAATTATTATGTTTTGTATAAAATTATGAAATATTATGTTTCTTATGAAAGTATGATTTATTATGAAATCATGATTTATTATGACATTATGTTTTATTATATTTCTTATGAAAGCATGTTTTATAATAATCTAAATTCATGGTTTTTGATAATCAAAAGTGACTTTGAATTGTGGATAAAATTATTAAAAGGATTGGATTAAGAGTGGTTTACAGGTTTCTTGATATTCAAGAATAATGGATTTTAAAAGGTGCTTTTAAGCAAATCAATCGATATGGTTATGAATCCCACTTAGGGAATGGATTAGAGAAGACTATGGACTTTGCATGACCTAGTCTTTCCCCAAGAATAGCCTTGAAATAGTAGGAGACTAGCTTGGGGGGTGTGCACACTTAGTGAGGAATTGATTTTTAAATGTAATCGATTGAGTTTTAAACTTGTCTTGAAAGAATTGAATTGTAAAAGTTCTTGCATGAGTATGATATTGGAAAGAATGTGTTGGAATTATTGGAATTAAATGTACGTGTTTTAATTAATGTTTTACTTATTTCACACATAATCTACTTAGCACAATTTGCTAATACGTGCTTTGGTTTTGGCTTTGCCCTATTTACCTTAATGGTAAGCAGGTGAACTTTTTAGGTAAACCAAAGCACGTATTAGCAAATTGTGCTAAGTATTGTCTCAACCAGACAGATACCTTGGTACTGTCTTAACCGAAGATCAAGAAATCCTAGTTATGGATGGAGATGAGCCAGCGACATACAAACAAGCTATGACGAGCCCCTACTCTGCTAAATGGCAAGAGGCCATGAAATCCGAGATGGACTCCATGTCTGAAAATCAAGTCTAGAACTTGGTTAATTTGCCCGAAGGTTATACACCTATCGGTTGCAAATGGATTTTCAAATTGAAAACAGACAAAGATGGAAATGTATCTATATACAAAGCTAGACTGGTGGCAAAATGTTACAGGAAAATTCACGGAGTTGATTATGATGAAATCTTTTCACCAGTTGCAATGCTTAAGTCCGTCTGGATAATCCTAGCAATTGTTGCATATTACGATTACGAAATATGGCAAATGGATGTCAAAATCGCCTTCCTTAATGAGATTTTGGAAGAAACTGTGTATATGACACAGCCGGAAGGTTTTGTTGATCTAAGCATTGCTTGGAAGGTATGCAAGCTTAAGATGTCCATTTATGGACTAAAGCGAGCAAGGAGAAGTTAGAATCTGCGATTCGATGAAGCCATTAGTAAGTTTGGTTTTATCAAGAATCCAGATGAGTCTTGTGTCTACAAGAAGGTCAGTGGGAGTGACATCGCATTCCTAGTCTTATATGTCGATGACATATTACTCATTGCAAACAGCACTAAACTGTTGGAGTCCGTAAAGGGCTGGCTGGGAAAGTGCTTTTCAATGAAGGACTTGGGAGAAGCACAGTACATATTGGGCATCAAGATCTATAGGGATAGATCTAAGAGGATGATTGGATTGAGCCAAAGTACTTATATAGACAAGGTACTGGCACGATTCAACATGGAAGGGGCCAAGAGAAGGCTTTCACCCATGTCCCATGGCATAACTCTCAGCAAGAAACAGTGTCCACAGACACCTGATGAGCAAGACAAAATAAGTCAGAATCCATATGCTTCGCTTATTGGATTCATCATGTATGTTCTAGGCCTGATTTATTGTATGCCTTGAGTGCTACGAGCCGATACCAATCAGACCAAGGAGAGGCGCACTGGACTGCGGCCAAGAATATCCTAAAGTACCTAAAACGGAACAAGGACAAATTCCTAGTCTATGGTGGCTATAATGAGTTGGTTGTTGAAGGTTATACTAACGCGAGTTTCCAGACTGACAGAGACGACTCCAAGTCGCAGTCGGGGTACATATTCTGCCTTAATGGAGGAACGTTTAGTTGGAAGAGTGCTAAGCAGAGCACCACTGCAGATTCTACAACTGCAGCCGAATACTTAGCAGCTTCGGAAGCAGCTAAGGAGGTAGTTTGGATTCGTAAGTTCATTGGTGAACTAGGTGTTGTACCCTCAAGGATCCAATAGACCTCTATTGTGATAACAATGGAGCTATTTCTCAGGCCAGGGAGCCAAGGGAACATCAGAAGGTCAAAAATGTCAAGCGGCGATTTCACATGATAAGGGAATGGAAATCCAAATGTGAAATCGGAATTTGTAAGATTGGAACGGACCACAATGTAGCCGATCCTCTAACTAAACCCTTGTCTCAAGTGAAGCACAACAAGCACGTTGAGGCAATGGGAATCAAGCACATTGGAGATTGGCTTTGATTTCCCTATATAGATGTTTTAATTAAACTCGATGTCTTAATGTAAAACATTATGTTGAACCAATCGATTTTGGAGCAATTAAATTTTCTGCAAATTTGTGATTACTCCATATCTATTTAATTGTAGTTTAGAAATAAATAATGAGCCCATTTGATTTTGAGAATATTCAAAACAAGATATCAAGACCATGTCTTGGATAAAAAAAACACCTGTTAAGTGAACATTGAATGTTTTAATCGAAAATTATCCCTAATCGAGATCATTTAAACGATGGACGATTAATGACCACTTGAGATTAGTGTGTAGTATGATTTATAGCACCGTTTCTTGTGCTACAAGGAAATGATAGTCATGAATCATTTTCACATGTACTAGTTTGGAACTATACCGGACAGACCTATGAGAATACTGTAAGAGATATCAAATCGTCATAAGTATATTTCTCATTATAGCTATCGGAACCTTTTTCCTCGACCATAAGTATTGCAAGTTCTCTTGCTTGAGTACTAGTCGTTTTGATGTTGTCAAACGTCTGCCGTAAATGGGGATTATAACGGCAGCACTCAGGCGACTAGGTTCTCTTATTAAGGGAAGCTTACGGTACAAGACTGGAAATGTCCCCTATTAAGAATAGGGAATATGTCTTTGTTGTTTACAAGGCCTCTCGATGAGTGAGACTGTGAAAATGCATGGCCGTGCTCAAATGAATTTTAGAAATCATCTGTTTATTGACAGTCGAACTCAAAAAGAAACACTTCTGGACGTAATAAGGATGACGAAGAATCTTACCTTATAGTTCATGAAGAGACATTAAGCGACATAGGAAAAGGGGTATACACAAATTGCACACTTGTCCAGAAGGACAAGTGGGAGATTGAAAGGAATGGTGTCCTTCCAACAAGTGTATTATTCCGATAGAGGGTTCATAATTATTGGATAGCTAATTCTCCAGTAAGGTCAAGTGAACGGAATGCCTAGGTGAAGGCCGCTTCCGATCAGTAATATTAATGTACAATTAATATTACAGCTTAATCTTGACTGAACCCTTTGGGTCGAACCCAATCAAACAACCGATCCGAGACGACGAATCAATCCGAAAGATTTGATGAGTCGTCAGAGTTTTACGAACAAAGACGTCGGATATCGAGCCTAGTGCGTCGAGACCGAGCGTCGCAAGTCGAGTCGAATTTAGAATTCGACGAGACGCGTAATCAATCTAGCTACAAGTTCGAGTTAGGTCGTAGCCTCGCATTGGCCTAGCCATACGAGGGCTATGCTATCTCGAGCTAGCATGTGCATCGCAATGCTAGTCACAAGCCTAGCATGCTAGGCTTGCTAGGCCCATGCATGCTAGTTAGCCACCGCAAGCATCGCAGCCTTACGTGTGTGCTAGCATGCCATGCGCCCAACCATCGCAAGGCTAGGCCTTGCTAGCATGCTAGGCGTTGGCGCACAGCTAGCACAGCAAGCATCGCAAGGCTAGGTCTTGCTAGTATGCTAAGCGCTGGCTGCCTCGCTAGCAGCATCGCACAGCACCATGCGCTAGCCAGCGGCGTGTTGGGCTGTGCGTGTGTGTACGTGTGCCACGCACAGCATCGCACATCACCATGCGCCAGCCAACAGCGTGCTGGGATGTGGGTGTGCCTCGCATAGCATCGCACAGCACCACGCACCAGCCAGTAGCGTGCTTGGCTGTGCGTGTGGTGCGTGTGCTTTGCATAGCAGCGCCCAGCAAGCAGTTCGCATGCCTCGCTTAGCAGCAATGCCCAGCATGCGTGGTTTGCTAGCAGCACACATGCACTTGTTGGCTGCAGCTGGCTGTGTGTGTGTGCTGGCTGGCTGGCCAAGCTGCCCAACCTTGGTGCTAGGCGCCAACTGGCAGCCTTGGCAGCCAAGGTAGGCTGGCAGCCAGCCACTTGGCTAGGAGGACCGGTTTTTCTAGTGGGGACCAAAGATTGGTTCATGCCTTGGGGAGCAAGGTGCGTTGGTCCCCTCCCTTGGTGGTCCTCACCTTCTCCCTCCCCTCCTCTTGCCACTTGTAACTTGGTGATTGAATTGCAATTTTATTTTTGTTTTAATTAAAAAAATGGGAAAATTGCAAACCTCCCACATTGATTGAGAGTGGGAATTCAAGGTTCATTTCCCTATAAATACCAAGGTTTTGGGATTTGGGAAGAACACTTGAGTGGAACTAAAAAGGCATCTCCTTAGAAAAGTGAGAAAACCTTAAGTTCGTAAAACTCTAGTTCTTATTGATCGGGTCCCGACTAACCTTCGGGACTTGGATCGTTCGGGTCGGGTTCGTGGGTACGAGCCGTCGGAGATCATTGCATTTGCGGGGTTCAAGTAAGAGCTCGCAATTCAAGCGAAGCACGCGCTAAGGGTAAGAATGTCTTTTCTTTCTCTCTCTTAATTGTTGTTGATTAGTGATTGCATGCTTAGTCGCTTTAATTAGTGTGCGGGTCTTGGGTGGGTTTCCCTTCCGCGTATAGTCGGACTCTACAAAACCCAACACCTACTTATGTATTGCAACCGGCCAATGAATCCTCGAATTTGCTTCTCGGTCGTAGGCGGTGGCATTGACATGATTGCCTTGATTTTAGTGGGATCTATCTCTATTCCTCTAGAGCTAATGACATAGCCTAAGAGATTTCTTGAGGTAACCCCAAATGCACACTTGGCAGAATTTTCTTAAGGTTGTTTGGAGTCCGGGGCAATCCTTTGATTTTATAGTCATGTCGTCTACATAGACTTTGATCTATTTGTGCATCATGTCATGAAGTAAGGCAGTTGCTGCTCTTTGGTACGTGGCACCTGCGTTTTTCAACCCGAATGGCATTACCGTGTAGCCAGAAAGTACCCCATGGTGTTATGAAGGTTGTTTTCTCCATATCTTCTTTCGCCATGAGAATCTGGTTGTAGCCTACGTATCCATCCATAAACGAGAGAAGTGTATGATTGGTTGTATTGTCTACTAAGATGTCCATGTGTGGTAAAGGGAAGTCGTCCTTTGGACTTGCCTTGTTAAGACCTTTGTAGTCGACACACATTCTTACTCTACCATCCTTCTTGGGAAATGGTACCACGTTGGCGACCCATTCTGGATATTTACATACCTTGATAAAACCTGTAGTTATTTGTTTTTGAATTTCTTCTTTTATTTTAAGAGCTACATCAGGTTTCATTCGACGCAACTTTTAATTTATAGGTATCATTCCTGGAATTAGTGGTATAGTGTGTTGAACAATTTCTCTATTTATTCCTGGCATATCTTCGTATGACCAGGAGAAAACATCGATGAATTCTTTAAGTGGATTAATTAATCGAGTTCTTTCCTCTTTATTTAGAGTTAAGCTAATTTAAACTTCTCTTTTAATGGTAGGATACATTAAGATGTAAACTGTTTCAATTTCTTCAATGATTGTTGTTTTATTCCCAAGTGTTTCTATTCTTTTAATTATTTCTTTGTCATTTTCATTGTTAGCAAAGAAATACTCGTCATCTTGGGTAAGGGAAAAGCACGAGGAGTAAGAAGAATAAGACATATTATTGAATTCTTGAATCATTACATCAAAAAGGGAAAGGTCTGACGGGACCTAACTACTAACTATTCTAGGAGTAGGTGCTAAACTAGGTGGGATAGAAGAAGGTGTGACTATTAAGGATTTAGGAGACTTAACAATAGAAGACTCGAACTCAGACTTAGACTCAGACTCAGACTCATCAAACATAGGTCCCTCTTCTGTGGTTATGGAAATCTACCTTCCATTTGGTGTAGTCACCTTCACGGTCTTGCGCCATCCCTTAAGTAGTCTTTCGACTGGGGTGATGAGCTTGGAGGGATCAAAGTTTTCACTTTGTAGCACTGTTTGGATAAGCGCGGAGTTGTCATCAACACGCTTAGGTTCGTTCTTCTCATACCCAAAGAGGAGTCCCATGAAATTAAAGTCAAAGCATGGAGGTGATCGTTCCTTGTAAACAAGAGTTGGGATCTCATCTAGAAAATTGCAATCTAAGAAAATTTCAAACCCTGGTTGTCGTGTCCCATTTCTAACAAGTGGTTCTGGGAATTCGTAACATGGGTAATGTTCTCCCTCTTTTATGAATTGTCCATTTGAAGTGAGAGGGTATGATTCCATTGGGATTGCCTTTTTCTGAGTGCGAGCTATCCTTCGTGCATTGGTTCTTTCTCGAGCTCACTTAAAATCTTCTAGAGTTGGTTCAAAACCAAGTCCAAAAGTATCTAATTTAGGGAGGCCAGGTAGCCCAATTCGTTTAGCTATCTCTTTCTTCTTTCCTAGAGTCATTCCAGGAAAATGTCCTTGTTTCTTAATGATAGCGTTGACCACAAGGTTTGAGTGGGGATTATAGTCAAGTGGGGTCTTTTCATTTTCTTTGATTAAATAGACCTGTTCGGCGATAAAACCCCGTAACTCTTCATCATTCTCATCGTGTTCCACATTAATAATTGGTTTATCGACCGCTTTAATTCTCATAGGGGAAGCATCAATTGTGACGAAAATTCCTCCAACTATAGCCTTGACTTGTTGATGGAGAGATGAAGGGACGACCTTAAGGTCATGAAGCCAAGGGCATCCCAACAATAAGTTGAATGAAGCCTTGATGTCTACTACTTGAAAAGTAGTGGTATGATCAATGACTCCTGCAATGACATTCATGGTGATGGTTCCAAGAGCTTGGCGACGAGTATTGTCATAGGCCTTATTCCTTGTGTGGATGGAGACAAATCTTCATCCTTTATTCCCAACATCCTTACAGTTCAAAGTGGGCATACACTGATTGCTAAACCATTGTCTATAAGGGTCATTGGTACATTCATTCTTTTGCAAACCACCGTTAGGTTCTTTGTTGTGTTTGTCACCTTCCGGGGGTAATCCTTGTCAGAAAAGGTGATCAAATTAATGGGACTGTGGAGATCACTTGTAAGGAAGTTAGCTAACCCCTCTGGAGTGGTCTCAGAATCTATCCCTACTCTTGCTAATGCGTCCATCACTGCAACTCTATGTTCATGAGATGAAGCTAAAAGCTTCCAAACATTCATTTCGACCTTAGTCTTCTTAAGCTGCTTGACAATATCATTGTCCTCTATAAGAGGTACTGGAAATTGTTGAGTGGTAGGTGTTAGGTTTTGTAGCGTCCAAGGCTACGCGGAAGAGAAACCTGCCCAAGACCCGCTCACTAATTAAAGAAACTAAACATGCAATCACATAATTAACAACATAAGAGAGAAAGAGAAAAGACATTCTTACCCTTGACACGTGCTTCGCTCGATTCACGAGCTCTTACTTCAAAGCTCGAGCCTCGCAAGTACAACGGTCTTACGGCTCGCACCCTCGACCTGACCCAAACAGTCTTAATCCCGAAGGTTAGTCTGGACTTGACCAAACAAAAACTAGAGTATTACGAACTGAAAGGTTTTCTCACTTTTCAAGGAGATGCCTTTTTGTGTTCAACTCAAGTGATTTTTTCCAAACCCGAAACTTGGGTATTTATAGGGAATTGAGACTTGATCTCCCTTCTCCCATCAATATGGGAAATTTGCATTTTCCTCTATTTTATTTTAATCAAAAACAAAATAAAAATGCAAGGCAACCAACAAGCTCCAAGTGTCACATGGCGGGAGAGAGTAGGTGAGGACCACCAAAGGGGGGACCAACTCACCTTGCTCCCCAAGCCAAACACCAACCCCTTTGGTCCCCTCCCTTAACTGGCTGACCAAGCCATATGGCTGGTTGGCAACCTGCCTTGGCTGCCAAGGCTGCCAGCTGGCGCCTAACACCAAGGCTAGGCAGCCCAGCCAGCCAGCACGCATGCGATACTGCTGTGGCTGTTGCTAGGCGCTGCTATGTGCGATGCTGCTGCTATGCGATGCCTAGCACGCATAGGCCATAGCACATGCATGCTGGTGCTGTGCGCTGCCTGCTTGTAATTGCGAGGCCCATCAAGCACTTGCGTGCTGCAGGCCTAGCGATGCTTACGGGCTGTGCTGAGCCATGCCCAGCATGAGCATGCTGTGATGGCTGGTGCTGCTATGCTAGCAAGCACGCCCAGCCATGCTTGCACAGCCACAGTACACACACATGCATGGCACGCATCTTGCGATGCTTGGGCCATGCGATGTGCGTGTGCTAGGAGATGCTAGGCACGCATGACACACATGGGTTGGAGACCTCGCCTAGCCTAGCACTCGCATGGCTAGGCCAATGCGAGGCTACGACTTGGCTCGAACTTGTCACTTGTTGAATCTACGTCTCGTCGAATCTAAACTCGACTCGACTTGTGACGCTCGGTCTCGACGCTCTAAGCTCGATATCCGACGTCTTTGTTCGTAATACTCTAATGACTCATCTAATCCTTCAGATTGATTCGTCATTTCGGATCGGTTATTCAATCGGGGTGCGACCCTAAGGGTTCAGTCAAGATTAAGCCATAATATTAATTATGCATTAATATTACTAATCGAAAGTGGCCTCCACCTAGGCATTCGATCACTTGACCCTACTGAAGAATTAGCTTTCTAATAATTACGAACCCTCTATCGGAATAATACGCTTGTTGGAAGGACACCATTCCTTTCACATGTTACTAAACGGGATGGCCTATGTGTTATATTTGACCGACATGCTGGGATTATTGCTGCAATGAGTGATGCAAAGGTTGGATTTCATGAGCCACGAGCCGTTCACAGATTTTGCGTTCGACGCATGGCCTCTAACTTGAGGACTCTTGTGAAGAACAACAAAATGAGAGATAGGTAAGGCTGCTGCTTACCAACGCCAAGAAAGAAAATTTGATGAAGATATGCGTTCGATTGGTCAATCTTGTCTCAAGTCCCTACAATATATTATGGATGTGCCGTTTCCCAGGTGGTCCTTGTTTCATGACGCTGGTCGTAGGTATGGAATATGTACTACAAATTTCTCAGAAATATATAACAATGTGTTGAAGGGAGCTCGTTTTATGCCGATCATGTCCCAACTCGAGTTCACTTTCCACAGAGTTAACAAGTATTTTAATATAAGAAGGGATAGTTCACTTGCTAGGCGTGCCGATGGATATGCATACTCACCTAAGGTCACTTCCATTTTGGAGAAGAATAACGGAAAAGCAAAATACCATACAGTGGATGTTTATAGCCGTCAGCTTGGTATATACCAAGTAAAAACACACCGGGGAAAGAGGATAGGCAGAAAAGGAGGTCATAAGCATACCGTTAACTTCAATTTGAGAACATGTACATGCAACAGCCTATGATATTTCGCCTACCGTGTTCTCATGTTCAAGTCGTGTGTCTTAAGTTTTCAGTTTCTAAGGAACCATGGGTGGACGGTTTCCTACTATCAGAGGTGTATGCGAATACTTATGTCCCACAGTTCTGGTTTATTCCTTGTGAGAGGACGTGGAGGACATACAGAGGGCCTAAAATCATTCCTGATGAGAGCATGGTCCGAGGACATGGTCGGCCAAAGTCAAAGCGTATACGAAATTAAATGGATGAGACTAACCGTCCACCAAGCAAATGTGGTCGTTGTCATCAGGAAGGACACAATAAGAGAACTTGTCTGTTACGAACGGGCGGTGACTGGTATTGTTCTTAGTATATGTCTTAGTTTAATAACATGTTGTGTGTATGTTTTCACTTAGGATGTAGTTGATTTCTTGTTTTACATTGTACAATCAACAGAGATCATGGAGGGACACGATCCGGGACCGCCACGAGCTGACCCAGGACCAGCTGGCCCATCTGTCCTGACACTTCAGGGCACCCATCGGAGCCGTGACATATGGGAGCAATCAGTAAGTTTTCATCTATCAAATCTTTTATGTTTTTGGCAATTTTTATGTTAATTGATCTAACAATATAATTTTTGTTGTTGTACAAGTTAATACAACATGGTGCTTGCTTTGCAGGCACCACGTTGGCAGGGCGGTGGAATATAGGGTCGTCGACCCGCGTGTACTACATTACACCGATTTTGTGGGTTTTCGCGGATTATAAGATGGCCTTCAAACTTATAAATCGAGCGCTAATTACTGTGCTCGTTGAGAGATGGAGACAAGAGACTCACTCCTTCCATCTACCAGTTAGGGAGGCCACCGTCACGCTCCGAGATGTGGCAATACTGACACGACTCCCAATACGTGGTAGGGCAGTGACAAGGCCCATTATAGAGGACCCTCGTGGCCTTGTTGAGAGGGTGTTAGGGGTGAGGCCTGAGGTCGCCGATATTAGAGGCACAGGGCTGAGACACATATGGTTACGAGTGATATTTTGGGTGTTGCCTCCTGATGCTAATGATGGAGTCGTTCAGATATACGCTCGAGCGTACCTGTTCATGTTGATAGGATCGTTATTTAGTAACAAGAGAGGTAGTCACATACATTTGATCTACCTACAGCTGTTAGAGAACAGCTGGGAGCGGATACGTGACTACAGCTGGGGTAGTGCGTGTCTGGCGACCTTGTATCGCCATCTATGTAGAGAATCCCGACAAGGTAGATGGGTGATTGGTGGTCCCTTGATTGTGCTTCAGGTAGTCCCTTTAATTTTGTACCTTTTTTAACTATTACGTACTTAACGGTGACTAAACTTAAACTTGTGTTTTTTATTATAGTTATGGGCTTGGGAGCACATCCACGTTGGTAGGCCAGCTAGGGCTGCTAACTATCGACAGCAAGGTGGCCATGAGGAGGAAGACGATCAGGAGCTTGCATATGAGGCTCCGCCACTCCCTTCACTAGACCAGGCATACGGTTGCAAGTATGTATGACTTACTGTTAAGTTATCCACATACCGCTTTATTTTGCTAATAATTTTTCATGAACACTGTTATTATATATAATTAGGTGGTTGGTGCGGAGACTTACTCATGTGCATGCAACGAGGAGTCTACCGTATTACAGAGACGCATTCGAAAGACTGAGCGAGTCTCATGTGATCAATTACACTATAAAAAATAATTAACATCCCGTTCATTGTTTCAATAAGTTAATTATGATGTTACTGACGACATGTTACTGCAGATGACGTAGGATCCGTACGTCGCTGACTTAGTCAATGCCATGCCCTCATATCTTCGTGCCATCACATGGAGTGGCGTGCCATGACAGTCCTCATTTGTTTTGAGGTAGAGGAGGCTCACCTCCCCGACAGAGTCATGCGATAGTTCGGCCTTCATCAGGCCGTCCCCGCCATGTGTGACACGAGTGTCCACTTGCACAGGACAGACCGACGAGGAAAGGGGGACGTGAGCTCGGCAGTTCAACATACCCCTTTCATTAACATGTAGGATCAGCGGTTGCATCACGTCGTGGATGGTGCGTCTTTCCAAGGCCGGATGGAGTATCACGATCAATACATGGTATGGTACAGGATCATTACCCGATGCTTCATCAACCCTAACTACACCCCACCCTCAACTCATTATCAGCCAGCTTTTGGAGACATCAATGGATATGTGAGTTTTAGATGGATTTTTTTTTATCAATTTATAATTTCTGATATTATTAAACTTGCTGATTGTTAACTTATGCATGCATTTGTTATGCTTGTTATACATGATGCACTGGGAGTCTTAAGCATATCATATCCCACCATACCGCAGATAGATGAAATTCAAGTAATGACTGTGACTAGCTTACAAAGACATGGTCATGGTTATCTTATCCAGAGGCGCGACCAATCACAGCAACAGTACGGTAAAGGCTCCCAACAGCATTCACACCGTGAGGTAGGCCAGAGTAGTAGGGGACAGACTCACACGTCCCCTACAACGTCCTCGCAGTTTGGTGAAATCCCGGAGGATTTCACAGTACCCATGTCTGCGCCATACTTATCACAGGGGGGGCCGTCATCCAACCAACAGACTCCTCCCCCAGATCCTTTCAGAACTATAACTCAGTACGTTCGTCGTCGGAGACCGCGAGTTGATAAAGAGCAATTACGTCGAATAGATGAATCAGGATCTTAGAATTGCTTTTGTTAGTTTGTTGTAATCAGATTCTCTAGTAGTTGTATACAAACAAATATTATTAATATAATTGGCTTTTTTTAACTATTTTTTTTTCCATTTATCAACTTTACTGTACGCGTGCATGATTTTTATGGAACTGGTGGATGAAGGTTGTAAAATTGTTGGTTTTAGGTGTACGAAGTGGTGGTCTTGTGGTGGTTGGTGTTAGTTGGGAGTGGTTGAAGTGGTGGTTGGTAGTGGTGGAAGAAGTGGTTGGTAGCAATGGAAGTGGTGGTTGGCAGTAGTTGAAATGGTGGTGGGAGTGGCAGCAGGTTGGCAAGAAGCCTGCAGGTTTCAGGACCAGGTTGGCGTTTTATGTTTGAAGAAAAAACGCCGCCTAGGGTAGCGTTTCACCCTTGGCAAAATATTTTGTCAAACATTTCAGTTAGGGGGTTAAACGCTACCCTAGATAGCGTTTTACCCTCAAGCTCAGTTTGGTAAATAGTTTTGCAAAGCGTCTAATATGAAGTATAGTTTCTTAATGAAGCTTCCTTTGGTAATTTTTCCGAAAAATAATGAGCTATATATTTGCTATAAAATAAAAAATTAAAAAAAATTAAAAAAAAAAAAATGATACAACCAAAAGTATTCACAATTCTGTTGTCAATCAAACAACTCATAATAAATAACAAATTAACAACACTTATGGTTACCTCTCCCCTCCCCTCACTTTTTTGATACCATTCAATTATGTTTCTTATGATCATACAAAACACACCTTTTAATCTACAAAAAAAAAAAAAAAAAAAAAAAAAAAAAAAAAAAAAGGGGTTCAAGTTCAATACTTAACTGTCAACTTCCTGCACATGTCAATAATTTTTAACAATTAATTTACTCCAAATTTTAATACATACCTTTTAATATGACATACGACCCCTTAAAGCTCCAAATGCAAAAAAAAAACACAAACTTAACTAGACATCCAAAATAATTCAATAAAAATTAAAATTAGATACATTAATTAAGAGTCTTCAAAAGATCATGATTAAGACAAGCTTCTATCTTCAAATCAATTCCTTCCAGCCCATCCTTGATCACCAACCTTAGAACTCAGGCTTCAGCTGTTATGCGGCTGAAAGTATTGTAAATTATACAAAAATTAATACAATATCAATAGTAAAAAGCGCGCAATTCAAATATTCATTCATCAGAAATATTTACACATTTAATTTATGCGTAGGATCCCAAAACATACAAGAATTCAACAAAAACTAAATTAGCTCACGAAGATAACATGTAAGCTTAACACGTTATAACATGAGGGATTGTAAATTAGGACTCAGCTTCTTCTCTAGCAGGTCAGGTTTGTCTACAACATCTGGTGGTGCCCTCGTGGGCACGTTCCTCTGGGGCGATCTGGCCTAATCGAAGTCAAGTGATAGCTTGAAATTATGGTCCTAACTTCTAAATACCTTTTATTCCCAAAAAAAAAAAAAAAAAAAAAAAAAACTTCTAAATACCTTTCTGTTCAGAGAAAATAAGATATACACAAGGGACTAGAAGCACCTGTACATATTTTTTGGAGCTCTAGAGACATTGCTTCTATGCCTCAAATTAATGTTCTTTTTTGTTTTTTAAAACAAAAAATGAAAGAGCTCATCAACCATCTTTTATATGCAAGTACTCTGTACATTATGTATGAATCGCAGGTACATGTTTTCCAAAATTCACCTGTAAAGAAATTCATGCCTCAAACAAACAACACATATAAAGTAGTATTGTTTCAAAAAAAATGATGAACATAATTGAACAAATATGTTCATACGTCATAGTAACAAAGTTAAAAAATAACTCAACTTTTTGTTTCATCTTTCTCATTACATGAGGCTTCTCATCTTATGAGATGAAATAAACTTAAGGAATATTCTACAATCAAGTACAATCGATCTAAGCTAAACTCCAAGCAGCTCATGATTGTCAATTTTAATGACCTTGACCTAATGGACATATTATACAGCCATATAATGGGTGTCACCAAGTTAGTCTGAAACAAATTGAAGCGCAGCATCATGATTGACGCAATGATATCTAAAGAGGACAACACTTGTACTTCTACCTACAGAACATATCGGAACCAGTTGCCTCTGTGCCTGTGATAGTTTTCTATTCCGGCAATCCAATTTCACCATCAGCAGGCAATATCCATAATTGTACAAACATGTGGTAAATGTACTAAGCAGCTCTTTAGCTGCAATAGCAATTTTGCCTAGGTAATTTACATGGTAGACATAGGGATCTGTCTTTATTAATGCTACAAAACCCAAGGGAGATAGATCAAAAAGAGATTGAGATTCAGGGAGTTCAAAGAATTCATCAATTGTCATACAGATTCACAGAACCAAGAGACTATACTGGATCATAAAGGAGGGACCAAAAGGCAAGGAAGAGAATGTCAAGAAGATATCACAGAGATCTAACTCACTCACTCACACAAAATAACATAGAGTAAACAATGCATAGACAAAAGCACTATAGCTATTGTATACATTGAATCATACAGAAGAAACCCATAAAAATAAATTTTGCTGTAAGTAAATTCAATCATGGACCAGTGAAGAAAATCTATGGTCAGCATAATGCAACACCCAACTTTTTAGACTTTTATTTCAATGGGGCAACTGGGCAAGCAAGAGTTGGAAGCAAGGTATAGGCTCGATAAGTAAAAACATTTGCCACGTGATCTTCTTATTAATCACATTCGCCTACCTATGCTGTTTGTCCTCTTATGGACAGTCTAGCCAATGTTACCAATCTCATCTTCCTTGTGGTCATTTGTGGAATACGTGTGCAGGAGGCACCAAGGCCGTAACACTGATGTAATTAAGATAAATGCAAGGGAAAACTACTTCATTTTACCTCATTGTAAAGATAAATGAGAAATTATGGCCAACGGTAATCAAGACACAAGGGAAACTAGAAATAAACATGTCAGAAAAAACAAAAAACAAAAAACACAACAATTATAAGGAAAAAGGGTCATGTGTGCACCAATATGGTAATACCACACCTCTCATGCACCATCTTTATCTGGTACCATTAAACACAAATCTGCTATCATGCCTAACTACATAATCCTTAACGATTAGGTCATGTCAATTTCAATCCCTTTTCTAACATCCAATCTTGAGTCAACTGCTTTGCTAAGACATCAAGAAAAAATGGCAGTACCATGGAAGGTAGATTCAATGCAATGCAACCATTATCTAGAACAATGGAGAACGAGACAGCCCTAGTTAAACTGTACCTATTTTATATCATAATGGAGTAACGAATTTATTCCCAAGATCAAGAGGTTTGCAACATGCATGACTTAAATTAGTCATCTAAAACCTAGGTGACCATAGAAAGTTTCTCTAAAGTTCAATTTCGATAATTCAACACAAATTAGTCATTGAACAGATCATTGGGCTCAATTGAAGTGCATAAAGAGCTTGAATTCTAAATGATTCAGCTAGAATCATTATTATTAATGGTCTAAGGCAGTCAGAATAGCCTTCATCAAGCTTAGATATCCGCATAGTTAGCTACTAGATATATATTCAGGTCAAACTCCTTTATTAAATTCTAAAATCTTCTTTTTCTAAAAAAAAAAAAAAAAAAAAAAAAAAAAAAAAAAAAAAAAAAATCCGGAACTCTTCCATATACATTGATTGGCAACATATATAGCTAGCTTTAGGAAATAAGTTATTTAACAATAGTCAATTTGTATGCTGGCTTGTCATGTACGTAGCTATGGAATATAACTTTTCATGTCATATTGCTTCACTATAAGATAAAGCTGACCTACCAAACAGTCACACAACACATAGCTTTCCCATGCACAAAACAATAATCCAAAATCTTTCATGTGTTTGTTAGTTTACAAGTATGATGGTAATAGTTTCTTTCAAAGTTACCAATCCATCATTTTAAATCAAGGACATGATGAGGACGTAACATAAGCATATCCTTGGTGAGAGGACATCATTTAGATCCTTTAAGTTTTGTGTTTTAACGAGATTCCTCATTTTTCAAGTGGGGAATTTACTTAGCTTCATTGTTTAATTCTTAAGCATTATCAACAATTCGTAATCTCCTATAATTATGATTACTTATGAGCCAAAATAATATAAACTAAAGTTAATAAAATATACAACCTCTGCTTGTAGTGTCTAACGCAAACGTTTGACTATTTATACCATTAATTATGACAATAGTTTTATGATTTGAAAATGCAATTTGAAATGAATCAAATATGATATTTTCTTGTTAATGACTCACCACATGTGATCACATGAATAGTAACACTATGGATAAGAAGTTGGTAACATCTGCATTACATACAAAACCAATAAATATAATACATTAAAAGGCATTACAATCCCCCCCCCCCTCCCCAAACTCCCTCTTACAGACTCCATGTGTGATCTATGAAATGGTCACATACATTTATGGAGTTCAAAGGCGCATATAATAAACAATAAAAAATAAAAAAAATTCTGCAAAACTCTTTGTGCACCTAGGGTGTGCACGTAGGTGCGCATTAGCTGTGCATCATCATCATCGCCTTACCTAGACCACAAAAGGCGCATAACGCCTTGCGGCTCACCTAGGCGGGCCTTTTCAAACATTGGTCAATCTTTAATTAATTCTCTCTCTCCTCTCTTTTTGTCTACGATTGAATGTTCATCTATATCTTCATCACCACCTCCAAACCTTCTATCTAGCCATTACCTTCATCTTCCCTACTCATCTTTTAAAATAAATTCCAAAATCATTTGAAGCTTACTTTATACTTTAGGTTATGAAAAGAAAACCATTTAATGAACCAAAACATATAGACCCTAGTTTTTGCTTTGATTAGATCTACTTGAATGTAAAATTATTATTTAAATGCTAAATTGTCAAAAAAAAGATATAATATGTTGGAAATTCAATGTTTTTTGACCAAATTTGAGCAACACTAAAAAAACGTCACTCGGAAAAGAAAAATATTAAGTGATAAAAGGGGCACGGTAATCTGGAGGTGTCGTGATGGCTATGTTATCTGGACTCTTCATTTTACTTTAAGTATCCATGTCGGACCCTTTAGGCATAGGTAGGACAATTAGACACTTCATTAGTTCATTTAGTTCAAAATCATGAAAAAATTTAAGAATATAGCCAAGCCTGAGAGATTCTGGGTAACAGAGATGGTCACATTGTGGCTGTAGTGGAATAAGCGACGATTGTGAATACTTAAGGCACCATGTTTGGAATAGGTTTCAAAGGGCTTTAATCCTCCTTAACTGAGCCAGATCCATTATGATGCTCCTCTGAGAATAAAGATTTAGATAAGTGTGCAAACATAAAATGTGGGGGTAATATAAGGGTTAATTAAGATTTAGATTAAAAATTTTAGCATTTCTTTTTAGTAATTACAATTGGTTAGATAAATGAAAAACGCATAATGATAATTTCATTCTAATGCCAAAAACGCTGAAACCGGACAAATGTAGCAATAGTAATCATGAAACCATTTAAAAGGTAATAATTACCTTTTTTTTCCAAAAAAAAATAATAATACTAATAAAAAAATTAAAAAAAAAGTAGTGACAAAGTGCCTAAATTGGTAGGTAGTAAGTGACAAATTTTACTATATAGCAAGAGAATCAGGATCCGATAAAAACCGTAGGCTAAATTGAGAATAGAGAACCAATTTGGGTTGTTTGATCATCATACTTCTTCTCATGTCACTAATGACACTTTTGTAATTTGCAACTTTTCAAATCGATTCCTGGATTAAAGTATTTTGATTTACTTTTAAATGACATAACATACTTTTTGTGATTTTCTTTTTTTCTCTACCTTTAAAATCATATTATGAAAAATTATCTAAAATGCTTATATATAAAATAGTAATAAGAGAATTAAAGGTTTATAGTTAATGCAACAATTTCATCATTATTTGTGTTTAGTTCATCAAAGCTGATAAAGTCAAGTACTATGTATAAAGAGCTGCTAATATATATATATTACTTTACTAAAAATATACAGGTTTTTTCACCATATACCCCTAAGTTTTTTTGTTTATTTATCATATACCCCTAAAGTTCAGCATATACCCCCGGGTTGTCACAAAAATACACCATATCCCATTTGATGACTAATAATTGTTAAATTTGTTAGTCATTAGGGTTAATTATGACCCGAAACCACCCTAAATACATTCCTCTACCCCCGAAACCACCCACATTCCTTTCTTCCACCCATAAAAATCCACCACAAATTTCATTTTCTGATCCTCAAAACCAACCATACGGATATAGTTATGGAGATTTGGTATGGTTTCGGGTCGGGGGTTAATGAAATGAGAAGAGTGGTTTCGAGAATGGGGGAGAAATCTAAACTTGTTTCGATGCATAATTAACCGAATTCCACTCATCTTGTTGTTATTAGGGGTATATGATAAATTTGTCACAACTAAAGGGTATATGGTGAATTTGAAAATTTTCATGGGTATATGGTGAATAAACAAAAAACTCAAGGGTATATGGTGAAAAAACCGAAAAAAAAAAAAAATATTTTATTTTAATGCTTATTTGAATTACTTTACAAGGATGAAATTGGTTATCATTGGATCCAAATCCTATAAATAAGCTTTTAGTATAGACAATAAGCTCTTCCTCATCTAACCAAAGCATATACCCCATATATATAGACAATAGGCTCTTCCTCTTTCTCATCTAACGAAATATATATTACTTTCAAATAAGTACAATTTACTATTAAGTTTATTTAATTTACTTTTATGGGACGAGTTTGGTTCCACATAATAGACTCGGTTCTCATTATTCAAAGCACTCTTATCGTGACTAACACCCCCCATTTCACCTCTCATCCATAAACATCCAAATTTATCTCTCTTTCTTCATCCTCTCTCTCTAGTGAAGAACTCTAACTCTCTCTTCAAATTGAAGGAAAATCATTTATTCCTATAAAATTACAATATTCATAAACTTAATTTTTCAAAATTCACACTTTCTCTCTCTTATGATTTATGTAGATCTACTTGAAACTAGGCTAATTTATGGTGTTTGCTAATGTAGGAAACAAAATCAATGAATAATATCACCACTTCTGATTAGTCTTTTTTTTTTAAGAGAAAAGCTGGAAATTTCATTAATGTATATGTAAGCAACAGGAGCAACTTATGCAGACAATGCTAAAATCTCATCAAAGGAGAGGGATAGTTTGGCGATAGTAGAGATTAGTCTATAGTACTTTGTCTTACTAGACAATAAATAAATAAATAAATAAATAATATAAATCTGCTATTTTTTAATACTAGCAACAATATACTCCTAAGAGTCCTAACAATCTCTCAACCCTATTTTGAGTGTGTTAAACCATGTAAGGCCCACTTTTCTTAGATACCGTGAAAAAGTGTGTTGTAAGTATTACAAAAATGGAAAAAGTCAATAAAATACACATACAAACAAAACTCTAAAATGCATTCTTTATACAAAGTAGCTTACAAATTTCTTTATGCACATTTGTCAATGCATAATTTCAAACATTAAAATCCTCATTTTTTATAAAAAAAAATTATAAAAAGCTGATATTTGAAAAAATATACATTAAGACAAATCTAACAACAATACTCATAAGTCTATGTTGTTTCTAAAGTATAAATCACAGAAAGAAGGCATAGTAACATGTGTTAGATAGTAAGTTAAAACGTGTCGACTAATAAGAAACAAAGATGACTACCATCAATTGCTACTAACCTTTCTTTAATCTACATCGAACCCTCCCCTCCCCTCCCCTTCAACATCCTCCCCTCCCCCTCCTCTCCCCTTCATCATCCTCCCCTCCCCCCTCCTATCCCCTCCCCTTCATCATATTCCTCAAAACTCTAGCCTACTTCTTATGTCGCACTAGCCAACCTTAGAGGCACTAGCAACCTGCACACGCCTCTTTTGTCAAGAAAAACTTACACATAACATATGGTTATAATAATTTGTTTTTTAAACTTTTATATAGAAATTATGCATAATTTTTTTACAACACCATGATTCCCTAAGCAATTGTTCCTAAACGACTAATCTTTTATTTATTGATCCAGATTTAATTCAATCTATTTCATAAATAAATTTTCAATTACAATACTTCACTAATAATCCCTTTGCTCTTTTTAGCTTGACCAACTATTTGTTTTTGTTCTTCCTTTTCCCACATTCACTTTATATCAAATTAAAATTAACAAACCTAATATGGACCATCCGGGTCAACGCCTGCCTCCTCCTTAATTATACTTGCGACTTTCCCCACCACAAAATTTTTGATGCAAACATTAAATGGTCGCCATGGGATCCAATTTAAAAAAATACATTTCTCTTCCTCTATACTATAAAAATTAGGATATCCTACAAAAATGATCTCTCCTTTTTCTATTAGTCTTTGTATCAGCATACCTGTTTTGGGGATTTTTATCCCCGCCACGTGGACCAACCAGAGTCTGACACGTGTCACCCTAAGGAGAGCCTTCAAGGCCCAAACTCCTAGGCAGTCCATCGGGTTTCCTTAACCTAGGACGAGCACGAATCCCAAGACTCTATAAATAGAGACTTTCCCACCTAGGGAGGGGGGATATTGAATACATTCAACACATTCAATTCACACGAATCACGAGAGTAAATACTCAGATATTGAGATTGTCTATGATAGCCGGATGACCATAGAGAAACCTTATTTCACTTTACATTCTGCAGTTTTTATCTTCCGAACACGTTCTAACTTGATCGTCGAAGGCGGAACTCTACTCAACCAGAGTCTTCGTTGTTTTGCAGTCCGGTCTTAGTGTTGTAACTCTCCCGAGGGACACAAAAAACCCCAAAACATTTGGTGTCGTGTGTGGGGAGAGTACTTCTAAGATGGCTTCACATGAGTCTGTACCGCCTCCTAATGAGAAACGGCCTACGGCCGAAGCTGCATGGTGCCGAGTGTGATGTCGAGGGCTTGCTTACCATGTGAACATGGATGGACCTGGTCGAAAGGCCGTCTGAGTGTTATCCAAGTCAACAATTATCATTATTCGTTCACGAGAGTAAGGCTTCCGGCCATGGTACCAAGTATCATGTCGAGAGCTCATGTGAACATGGTTGGACAACTACCTGGTGAGAGTATTTTTTTCAAGAGCAACCAGCATGCCCCCAACTCCGCAATCACAAGTGGCAACTATGTGCCAGGGTCGATATGAGGAATTGAAGCCCTAACTCCGCCAATACAGGCGCCATTATACATGCTTAACTCTTAACTTAAAAGCCGAGAGGTCGAGATGTTGAGCAAGGCATCCGGCCAAGATGCTGAGCATTGTGCCGAGAGCTCACGTTTACACAGCAAAACCGAACAACTCTTTGCTTGAGAATAAGTGTTGCCGAATGATCATTATAGCTTGTTGAAAGCATACTCTCTCAATTTCTTGTTCGAAAGTGGTTGTTGAGTTATAAGCAACCGGCAATGGTGATTTGGTGTGCCAACTTAGAAAACCAACATCAAGAAAGTCGGCTGTGTGTATACAAGTTAAGCCATGAACTGTATGGATGGCCGGCACTTGATGTTAATTATTGTTATTTCATGACGATTATGAGTATTATTGTTATCACATGACGGTTGATATATATATATATAAAAGCAAAAAGAAATATATATAAAAGCAAGCGGTCAATGACAATTATGGAGTCATCCGGCCGAATGATCAAACTCATACACCGTTCGGCTACTGGTCTGACGGCCATTCATAGCTCAGTTGCCAAATGGGGCATGGACATTCTGGGTCGGGATACACCTGCTCGATGGCCAAACTGTCCACCTGGTTTGGGGCAATCACCATAGTGATTGATTGACTTGGAAACCAATCATACTCTCTAAAGTATCAAAAATTTCAATTTACCTTTGAAACCAAACGCACAGCCGTGCAGGGGCAAAAACAGGCGTTATAGTGAAGAAAACAAATATATATATATATATATATATATATATATATATATATATATATATATATATATATGTATATATATATATATATATATATATATATATGTATATATATATATATGTATGTATATATATATATATGTATGTATATATATATATATATGTACGTATATATTTATATATGTATATATATGTATATATGTATATATATGGTCAATGGCCGGATGATGAGGGCAATGGACGGATGATATTTAAAACCGTTTGCTCCAACATGAACCACATAAGCTAAGTCTTAAAACATAGCAGCTAAGCGTTGTTCCTTTTAATACAACCTAATAAGGCCAATGGCTGGATGATATTTAAAATCGTCTGCTCCAACATGAATAGACATAAGCTAAGTCCAAAAACTTAGCACATAAGCGTTGTTCCTTTTAGAACAACCTAATAAGGCCAATGGTCGGATGATGAGGCCAATGGCCAGATGATATTCAAAACCGTCTGCTCCAACGTGAGCAAACATAAGCTAAGTCCAAAAACATAGCAGCTAAGCGTTGTTCCTTTTAGAATAACCTAATAAGACCAATGATCAGATGATATTGCCAATGGCCAAATGATGAGGCCAGTGGCTGGATGATATTTAAAACCGTCTCCTCCAACATGAGCAGACATAAGCTAAGTCCAAAAACTTAGCAGCTAACCGTTGTTCCTTTTAAAATAACCTAATAAAGGTCAATGGCCGAATGATGAGGCCAATGGCCGGATGATATTTAAATCGTCTGCTCCAACATGAGCAGACATCCAGCAACGCCCATACGGGTGAAATTGTTGCAGAGAGCATCTCCCATCCGAGTGGTACATTGCTCTATAAACTGAGGCTAATGGTCGGATGATGAGGCCAATGGTTGGATGATATTTAAAACCGTCTCCTCCAACATGAGCAGATATAAGCTAAGTCCAAAAACTTAGCAGCTAAGCGTTGTTCCTTTTAAAACAACCTAATAAGGCCAATGGTCGGATGATGAGGCCAATGGCCGGATGATATTTAAAATCGTCTGCTCCAACATGAGCAAACATAAGCTAAGTCCAAAAACTTAGCAGCTAAGCGTTGTTCCTTTTAGAACAGCCTAATAAAGGCCAATGGCTGGATGATATTTAAAATCGTCCACTCAAATATGAGCAGACATCCAGCTACGCCCATCTAGGTGAAATTGTCGCAGAGAGCATCTCTCATTCGGGTGGTACATTACTCTATAAATTGAGGCCAATGGCCGGATGATATTTTAAATCGTTGCTCCAACATGAGCAGACATAAGATAAGTCCAAAAACTTAGCAGCTAAGCGTTGTTCCTTTTAGAACAACTTAAAAAGGCTAATGGCCGGATGATAAAGCCAATGGCCGGATGAAGAGGGGTAGAAGATTCAGGGGCACCCCTGACCTTTACTCCAGAAGGAAAACGGTAACATCCCATCCGCCCGACTGCATATGACACTTGTCACAAGCGCCACGTGGCACGCCACGTGACCCCTGTGAGGGGCAAATGTTTTGGGGATTTTTACCCACGCCGCGTGGACCAACCAGAGTCTAACACGTGTCACCCTAATGCGTGGCAGGCAGATATCCCACGTAGGATTGGCGGCCTTCAAGGCCCAAACTCCTAGGCAGCCCATCCTTAACCTAGGACGGACACGAATCCCAAGACTATAAATAGAGAGACTTTCCCACTTAGGGAAGAGGGATATTGAATACATTAACACATTCAATTCACACGAATTACGAGAGTAAATACTCAGATATTGAGATTGTCTATGATAGCCGGATGATCATTTCTGACCATAGAGAAACCTGATTCCACTTTACATTCCGTACTTTTTATCTTCCGAACACGTTCTAACTTGATCGTCGGAGGCGGAACTCCACCCAATCGGAGTCTCTATTGTTTTGCAGGTACAGGCGTCCGGAGTCCAATCTTAGTGTTGTAACTCTCACGAGGGACACAGAAAACCCCGAAACAATAACCGTGGGTAGAGAAAAAATGAATTGAGTAACAAAGAATTATTAATACCATAAAACCTGCTTTCCAACAACCAATTAATAAATCTTGTCAAACGAAAAAAAAAAAACAACCAATTAATAATGACGAGGATGACAGCTTTCAAAACAAGAAAGCATTGAGTAATTCTATATGAAATAAGATGTATAAATTTTCAATTTTAACACCCTTTATTATCTTACAAATTTAATATCTCATAAGTACTCAATACATACTCTATCCGTCCTAGATTATAGTACGACTTTCCTTAGTAGGTCATCTCGTTGCAACACTTCTAAATGTTATTAATCCAATGCATTTCATTCACTATTTCTCCCTCACATTGGATGCAATATCCATCTACTATAACAAACACTACCATTAAATACAATAAAATATTATAACCCCACCACCCATGAACAAAAAATTAAAAGAACCCACCATCAACTATCATGTGAAAAAATGATATCAATTGATTTGTATAAAAACCCTACACTGGTCTAAGGGGTGTGACTAATCTAAGGGAGTGAAAATTTCACATGTTAACATCGCATTAAACAAGAGCAAACTAAAGAAACCCATCTAGGAAACGGTATTATTAGTCGTACATCAGGAGATATGAATAGATGAGAGTAAAATAACTCAAATAGCATAGTATATCCACACAAAAGCACACAAACACAAACTCCGTATAATTTCAGTGCACAAAAACTTCATATTATTTTCGTAAGCTCCAAACATACAAGAAAAATGATTAAAATTGGAAAAAGAAAAAAGAAATATATAGACCACTATAACAGCAAAAGATTCGATGAACAAAATATACCTTTCATAGGTAATAAGTTAAGCAAAGCCTTTCCCGTCCTCCTTTTCATGGATCACAGCCTTTTAACGGAGTTGGATGAGTTAATTACAAAATGTTGTAGGCAATCATTCAGCTCAACTGACTGAAAATACAAATATGCGTTAGGGTTTTTAAGATATCAGCAAAAGAACACATCTATTATAACGAGTTAGTACAAAGATAATACAAAATTACCATAAGAGACGGCTAATTCCATACAAGTACATAAATAATCAAACCAAATAGGATATTCTTTATGTAGATGGGAAAGGGTTACTAAATCAAGCCAATTTCATTCTTGTTTCTCTTTAGAATTTATAAACTCTATAAGATAGTCCAATTCAGATAGGAAAAAAAGAATTAAAAAAAAAAATGGAAGTATTCCATTAACAAGTGTCACATAAAGTAGGTGTTTCTGTTATAGAAATTACAGACCTCATAGATGACTGAACCACAAAAATTGAATTGTGATACAATTAACTCATTTTAATCATAGGTAATTTTTAGCATAGCAGAACAAGTAGATTACTCTTCTACTGATTGACAATCCTATAAAAATGACTGATGAAAAACTACCTTTCTTATCATAATCAACATTAAGCAGGAAAAAATATAACATAACTGTGTTATGCAGAGTAGCAGAAAAAGTGTAATACCCAATATTGATAATGCCATTCATTGGATCAAGAAACTGTGGCTGGTGTTGCGATTGTTGTTGCTGGTGAGGTGACTGTAGGGGCGACAATTGCTGTTGCGGCATCAAACTCATCCCAGCAGCAGGTGTAGTAACCACAGCGGAAGAAGTAGGAGCCCCTTTCGCCTCAACAAACCGCCAGATATACCAAGACGCCACAGACCGGTACGGGCGCCATTTCTCACAAAGCTGGTCCATTTGAGAGGGTCTAGGCAAGTCCTCTAAACCATATAACAACTGAACCCCCTTTCTAATCCCTAAGTCATTAACAGGCAACACATCTGGTCTATGCAAAGCGAAAATCATAAACATATGAACAGACCAAGACCCAATTCCATTCACCATAGTAAGCATAGTAAACAAAGATTTATCATCCATGTTGATAATGGCGGAATCCGAGAGAATCCCATTTTGGTATTTCTTCGCCAAATCATGGAGATAACTCGTTTTTCGGCCCGAAACCCCGATTTGTCGAAGCTGTTGAGGCGTCAATGCCAAAACCGTAGCCGGAACAACGCCCGATTCACCACCACAAAGAGCAACAAAACGAGAGTAGATTGAAGTTCCGGCTTTGTAAGCAAGCTGCTGGTATAAAATACTCTTGGTTAGGGCAAGAAAAGGGGTTTGATATGAATCGAATGTCGGGGGTGGATGAATGTCAATAAGCTTAGCAAGATTTGGATCCGCGGTTCTAAGATGATTAAGAGCATTCTCAATTTCACCCTCACACGACATAGAACGGTGATGGGTTGCAGCAATTAATCGAGGTCGAGCGACAATTTTGCAGTTATTGCTGCTCTTCATCGACGATTCAGAGTTTTCCGGGGATAATTTACGAAGTTTACGCGGACGAGAGGGGAGCTTTGCCGGCGGTCGGAGATTGACTACTTCAGCAGTTGGGACAACTGGGGCGGTGGCTCTGGCGGTAGCGGTGGCGGTGACGGAGGCGGAAGCGGAAGAAAGGACAGGAGTGTTCTCGTCCTCGGCATTTAGATGGATTGGATCGGCCATTGGCAAAGGAGCTGCGGCAGCCTCGTTTGTAGCGGCGGCCGATGATGGGGTTCCGGAAGGGGTAATGGATGTAGAGAAGGAGGTAGTAGTAGCGGTTTTCATGATTTTATGATTCTACGTTACAGTAATTCAACTTTAGAGGTGTTAGACAAGAAGAAGCCCATTTTATAAAACTAGGGTAGGTCCCATGTCATGTACGTAATTTTCAATAACTATTCTTTAATTAACATTATATTTAATTATAAAAAATTAAATTTGGCTAAGTTATTACTTTGTAAAATGAATTTATTATGAAAGTCTATCATTAGCAAAATAGATACTTTAAAACGCATATAATGGTGATATATACTACCTCTGTTTTTTTTTATGTGTAACTTTGGCACATAAAACGGTTCACGAGACAAAAGATTGAAGGGCAAACATTAAGAAAGTATAATGGTGATTAATATATTATAGGAGTATGTAATTAAGGTGGAGAGAGAATGTTTGGATAATTAATCAAACCATCCAATGCCACCACCGCCACCGCCGCCGCCGCCTTCACCACCACCACCACTACCACCCCCACAAAACCACCACCACAACCAACCCCACGAAACCACCACCATCCTCACGTCTTTCCCTCTTTTTCCCGGCAGCCCCCTCCCTAACCAAAAAAATCCAGATCTAACCCAGACCACCTAGACCCACATCTAACCCAGACTACCCCACCACCTAGACCCACATCTAACCCAGACCACCCCACCACCCACGCCACCAAGACCCACCTCTAACCCAGACCACCCCACCACCCACGCCACCAAAACCCAACCCTAACCCAGACCACCCCACCACCCAAACCCACCTCTAACCCAGACCACCCCACCACCCAAACCCACCTCTAACCCAGAAAATCAAAATCAAAACCTGGAACCTCGGGTTATGCCTGCGTATACGATCAATTGAACCATCCTCGACATTATCAGCCACCTTGTTATCGAAACCACCTCCGCAACTGCCGTTGACAGCCGTTGCGAAGGTGGCTAGAACAGAGGAAGAAGCAAGATTATCAAAAGAAGCAACACCAGAAATCATACTAGGAACAGAGGGATTCCCCTGTAATTGAAACTCGTTATCGAGGAATTGAAACTCGGTTGTGGTGGTTCGAGGAGGAAGAGGCGGCGAATTGACGAAGGAATTGCGGAGATTAGTGGGCCCATTACCACCATTGAGGAAATCTAGTAAGATGAAACCCTTATAATGGGAAGTAGTGTTAGTTGCTGAATTGTGATGAATTGAGTGAATGTGAGAAATTGGGGTGTTTGAGAGTGAATTGGTGGCGATATTCTGACATTTTTGGAGGAGAGAGAAAGAAGAAGAAGAAGAAGAAGAAGAAGAAGAAGAAGAAGAAGAAGAAGATAGAGGAGAGAGAAAGAAGAAAAAAGAAGATGAAGAGGGTGAATGGGTGGTGGGTAGATGAGTAAATGTGTGGGTAAAATTAGGTTAATGATTTTAGATTAGACAAAAAAGTTATTATGATTAAAATAAGATAAGGGTAACATTAAGAAAATCTGAATTTTTAAGTAAGGGTAAATTTGTAATTTTCAGGGTTTTTGTTTACTAAAAATAGAAAGAAAATAGAAAGTTGCACATAATAGTGAGCGGACTAAAATGGCAAAAGTTGCACATAAAAAAAACAGAGGTAGTATATATATATATATATATATATATATATATCATTTTATTTTTGTTAATCAAATGAAAATCTTAACTGTATGTATTTAACTTATAAATAGATTTCTTTTTTGAAAACTATTATTCATTCTCTGAGAAATAATTTAAGTGCAATAAAAAGATCAAGTTAATCCCAACTACATAATTATATAAAGGATTAATACTGTTTTATTTAATCCCAACTTTCACCAATTTATTTTCATTAATCCCAACTTTAGATTATTCCTTAATAATCCCAACTTTAAGGTGGGTTATCATTCTTCATACCCAAACCGGTCAACAACCTTCTATTGTAGGTTGTTGGACACGTGTCGCCACGTGAGTGGTCAAATTTTTTTATTATTTTTTTTACTGAACCAAATTTTTTTTAAAAAAAAAGAAAAAAAAAACAGAAAATTAATTTTTTTTATTTTTATTTCCCCCTTCCCTTTAACAGCCCCTCCCCCTCCACCTCCATTAATGGCAGCCAGCCAGCCACCATCCCCTCCATTTCCGGCAGTCCCCCCATCCCCTCCATTTCCAGTAACCCTCCTTCCCCTCCGTTTCCGGTCGTCTTTCCACTTCTCCTTGAAACCCCTACCCGAAACCCACCTGAAATCCCCTTTCCTCTTCCCTTCCCTTTCTCCTCCATGACTTCCGACCACTCAATCGAACACCCAAACCCCTCGAATTCCAGAAAAAACCCACCCACCTTATCGAAAAACCGCCAAGAAACCCTATCCCATGGCCGATTTTGTTGTTGATGATGATGATCAAGTGGGGTTTTGGCGTGCTTGGGGGAGTTTTCAAGGTGGCTAGGGAATCTTCGAGGTGTTTTGTAGTTTTTTCAAGCTTGTTTGTGGGGTTTTTTCGCGGTGGAGGGGGGTGGGGTAGGGTTGGGGTTTCGGGGCGGAAGGACGGTGGGGGTAGGGGTTTCGTGGCGGCAGGAGGGCGCGACTAGGGTTTTAAGGAGGCAAGAGGGTGGGGCTAAGGGTTTCGGGGTGGCAAGATGGTGCTGTTGGAGGTTTCGGGCGGCAAGGGAGTGGAGCTGGGGGTTTCAGGGAGATAGAGGGGTAAGGCTTGGGGTTTCAGGGCAGCAGGGGTTGTGGCTAGGCGTTTTGGGGCGGTAGGAGGGTGGCAACAATGGGGGGAGCAATTCAGGTGGCAAGGTGTATTTAGGGTGGTGGTTGTTGTTTCGGGGTTTTTTTGATTTGTCCTGCGGGAGAGTTACAACACCAGAACTGGTAGCCGACCACCTGTACCTGTAAAAGCACAGAGACTCCGGTTGGTTGGAGTTCCGCCTCCGACGGTCAAGTTAGAATACGTCCGAGTGAGTAAAAATGCTGAAAGTAAATGGTCTATCGGATTCCGGGAGATTCTGCAATTAATATTGCTCGGTATTTGTATATGTATTTATGAAGGTGCAAAAATGTGCAATAAATGAGGACTTTCCTCTATTTATAGTAGAAGGAGATCAGTTCCCCTATTAGGGTTACAGTGCCACGTGTCAGCATCCGATTGGATCCCCTTGGGCCTCTCTGGGGGGATGACACGTGTCAGCATGCCATTGGGCCATGTGGCATAGGGTAATTTGACCCTAAACAGTTGTAGCACTGGTTGGCATAGGGGGATTGGGGGAGCAATTCAGGTGGCAAGGTGTATTTTTTTTTTAATTAAATTTTCATTAACCAATTAACTTGTGACACATGTCACTTTTTAAAAAAATAAAATAAAATAACCCATTCAACCGATCACCGATTTTTGGGATTGAACAATGATAATCCACCTTGAAGTTGGGATTATTGAGGAATAATCCAAAGTTGGAATTAATAAAAATAAATTGGTGAAAGTTGGGATTAAAAAAGTATTAATCCTTATATAAATATAAGCGATACGATATCGTATGCCTTAATACTTTGCATTATCAAAAGGGGTTATTATTAATCGTATTTAAGCTAAATATTTTAGGACAATTCGGGCATCGCCCGGGCACAAAACTAGTATAAAAATAAAGTAGGCATTTTTCAAGAGCATTCAGCGTGCCACATAGGCAAATGTATTATTTCAACCAATCAAAAGTTAGATTTATATTTTATTTTACAATTAAAAAATTCACTCGACACCTAGAAAAAGTGACGAATGAAATTTAAGAATTTTATCACGTAGGTAAAAATAATAGTAATTTATTAGAATTTTAATTATTTAAAAAACTAAAACTTATCTTTTTTTACAGAAATAAAAAATTATCTTTAGCTATTAAAATTGGTAAAAATAATAGTAATTTATTAGAATTTTAATTATTTAAAAAACTAAAACTTATCTTTTTTTACAGAAATAAAAAATTATCTTTAGCTATTAAAATTTATATTAATTTAAAAAAATTATACAAAATTATTTATTAAAAAAAATCATTCAATCGCATGATATTATTGACCAATGACAAAATTAGATTTATATTTATTTTAGAATAATAAAATTTATTCACCACCTAAGCAAAATTAACAAATGAGATTTAATTAACAATTAAAATTCAATTTACACGTAGCTTAAAATGACGGATAGTGATTGATGAAAAAGTTCAATAAAATGTTATGAGACTTTTATTTTACTTTAATCAATTCAAGTGTCATCAATGAACGAAATTGCACTTTTTATTACATTAAAAAAAATAAAAATTATACATTTCGGATGAAAAATTTAATCACAATACTAATAATAATAAAATATTAAACTTACAAAATAAAAATCATGTTCAATAAAAAATTAAAAATGGTAAATTATGAAAATCATGTTCTTTCAAAAATTTAAAAACATATTCAATTTTGGATTGGATCGAAAAAAAAGATAAGAACATATAAAAATGGTTATAATCAAATATAAACATTAAAAATAAAATATTAATATTACATATTATAAATTAAGTTCGATTAAACTTAAAAACATGTTTACTATAAAAAATAACGATGAAATATTAAAAGTTATTATTATACTCTGTAACATATTTATACATTTAAAAAAAAACACTGATAAAAAAGCGCGTTCAATCATAATAAAAAGAATTTTATTAAAAAAATGTTCAACTTTAGATTAGACATATATATATATATATATAGGATCATATGAGACCACCCCCCTTATGTGAGAACCCTATTATATGTGAGGACATATTACAACCGTTGGATCAATTACATCCAACGGTCATAATACAACCCGGTAAAACAAAACAAATTTATTTCCTGCGTTTTTTCTCTCTCCTCCTTCTTTTTCGCTCAATTTTCTCTCTCTTGATTCAAGTTCTACGGTTTTCTACTCTGTTTCTCTCTGATTATTCATCACAAGTTCTTCATTCTTCATCAATTCTTTGTTAATGTGAGTTTATTGTTTATACATTTGCTGTTTTTCAATTAATTTTAGGTTACATTCATTGTTTATTTTCGTTTTGATTTTTGTTTCATTTGTTTTGATTATCGTTTTTTTTGTTGATTTTAGTTTTATTTTCGTTTTCTTGAGTAATTATCAAGTTAATTTTAGTTTTATTTTTGCTAAATTTAGGTTTTACTAAGTGTTCTTGCTTTGGTTTTTTATTTACGAAATTATGTTGTGGTTTTGTTGCGATTTTTGCTTGATTTTGTTGCGATTATGTTGTTTATTTTCGTTTTGCTTTTCGTTTAATTTGTTCTGATTTTAGCTCATTAATTTTAGGTTACTTTGTGTCAATTGTGTTTTAGTTTTTTTTTTGTTGATTTTAGTTTTTTTTTCATTTTTTTGAGTAATTATCAAGTTCTTTTTAGTTTTATTTTGCCTGAATTTAGGTTTTTACAAGTGTTCTTGCTTTGGTTGTGTATTTAAGAAATTATGTTGTGGTTTTGTTGCGATTTTTGCTCGATTTAGTTGCGAATATGTTGCGTTTTTGTTGCTATTTTATTGTGATTATGCTGTGGTTCTTTGTAATACGTTGTTTTAGCAGCTTGAGTGCTCGACCTAACTGTCATCTTCTTGGTTAGTTAGAACTATGAACTGTGTGTTTGAGTCACTAGTGAGCAGTTTTATGCTAGTAACCTGTTCTCACAAAGGTCGAGCTTCTTTGTAAACTAGAACAATTCAACAGAGTCATGTTCACAGTGTATTATTCTTGAAATTGTGTTGATTATTTGAATCCTTGGTGCTTCTTCAACTAGCCTTGCAATTGCCATGTTCACAGTGTAATAAGACATTATCTGAAAATAATACTAATGCAACATAAATCTGATTAGCTTTAAAACCTCAAATTGGGAAACCTCCTCATTAACATGTGTAGGTGTTTGTGTTTTTCCATAAGCGTAGGTGGCTTGGTAGGATTATGCTAATGGACATGTTACCCGATGCAACATTGTAGATTAAGTTAATGTTATACTTGGCTTTTCTTTTCCTTGCATGCAGACCAAATACAGATTCTACCTTGTGTTGGATTTTATAAATGTAGGACCGCTATTATGTCCATATTTTTCAGGCTGCTAGTTTGAGAAAACAGGGACTGCTATTTACTCATTTTATGTTTTCTTATTAAATGCTTGTTGATTTAATGAATTATTACATAAATGTTTGCTCATTTGATAAATGAGTAATCAACTATTTTCTCATTTGGTAAATGAGCAAAAAACTAATTGCTCATTTGACAAATGAGCATCTATGTTTTTGCTCATCTGTATAAAATTACCAACTAATTATTTACTTTTTTTTTATTGTTTTGTATGAGCAGGAACTCTATTGAAAAGGAGGCTGCTGCCGATGTTGGTTCATCAGGTTCTACTGTTGATGTTGGTTCAGCAAGGCCTGCTGCTGATGTTGGTTCAACAGGGCCTGCTGCTGATATTGGTTCAGTAGGGCCTGCTGTTGATGTTGGTTCATCCGAGGTTGTAGTGGCAGAAGAGAAGCTCAGCGAAAAGAAGCAGAAGAGAATCAAATTAGTTGGTACTAAGGGTAAAGGGAAAAAGGTTGAAAAAGGATTGAAAGAAAAACAGAAGATTAAGCTGGAGGAGACGAAATCCAGCAACGAAGGGGAAGATTTGAAGTCTCATGTTTATGGGACATTACATAGTCGGATGTCCCCTTCATCCATAGTTCAAGTTATTTAAAAATGATCAGAAAATCAGTTGAAAGCTATTAGGGCAATAGGATTCGGGTCTATGGAGTTCTTGAAGGTGACCCAACTGCCTTTGCAGTTTGGTTTATGGTTGGTTCATTACTTTGATGCTAACACATGCTCTTTAAACTTTCCAGATTCTGAACCTTTTTGTATCACTGAAGAGCATGTCCATCAAGTACTTGGGCTGCCAATGGGTGGCATAGAAATTGACAAAAATAATTTTTCCAGAGATAAGAGAGTGATTCAGCATTGGAAGAAGCAATTCAAAAGCAACTCACTCTATATCAAAATAAGGGAGCTGAAAGAGTTTCTGAAAGAGCATAACTCAGCTGGTCTTATGTTCAAAAGGAACTTTGTAGTGCTATGCGTGTCTACATTGATGGATGGTAAACTTCTTATTTTTATTTTGCTTATTTTTAGTTATAGTTAGCACTTAGCAGTTGTGTGCTATATATAGCAATTATATTGACTAAGTTGTTGGTCAAATATGTATAGAATCAGTTACTGCAGCAACAACAAGAATCAGTTACTGCACCAACAAGAAACTAATCCAATCTAGAGTGAATGCTACTTGAAACTATACATCATCAGATAGAGACTGTTGACACTTTCAGAATAAGTAGAAATACTCCCCTGTTTAAGATCTATATATATGTATTTATCTTTTGGGCTATCTAAGTAGTTTGTATAATTTGATGGATTATTGTTGTTAGTCATTTGATGAGATGGGTGAACAAATCTGAAATAGGATTTGGTACATACTCCATATTAACATACTTGTCAGAAAATTTCAAGTCATATTAAAAATTAATTATATCATCAAGAAAAGGTGGAGAGTCAACATCATGGTTTTAAATTTATAGCAATTTGCTCATTTTCAATTTTGTTTGCTTACTTATATTATATTTTGTTCATTTAAATTTCTTTTTGCTCAGTTTTCTTTTGTTTTGCTCATTTTTTTGTCAGGGAAACAAAATGTGAATATCAATTCTGATATTCTCACATTTCTTTCTGATGTTGATAAAATAAAGGACTTGAATTGGTGCAAGTATATCCTTGATTCACTTGTGAAGGCCAAGCTTTACTAGGAAGAATGTCAAACTCGTTCTTTTCTTGGGTCTTTACTGTTTCTTATGGTATTACTATAATTTTTTTTAATGTAGTATTTCTTACTTATTTGTTGATTTTTAATTTACTAATTATATTTTCTTACTTGTTTGTAGTTATGTATTAATTGTTATTTGTTTAATTTTAATGTACTAATTTTTTCTATCTTACTTGTTTGTAGTTTTTATATGTTGATCAGTTTGTCATTGAGGAAGTTAGAGCCAAACGAGAAACTCTAATTCTCAAAGGTTGGACAACCAATATGTTGTCAAGTCGTGAGAAATTGGAAATTTTTAAGGGGAGGCTTGGACTTTTTGATAAAAATCAGAAGCTTGTTGGTCCTTCTGGCAGCAAACAACCAAAAATGGTATTCCACTTGTAACCAATACTTAGTTTTCTATGTCTTTGGCATTGCTTGTAAAATTGAATTGGAACAAATCTTGCCTTTAGGAAAATGATGCGATGTGGTGTTTTTTATAACACATTAATGGACCTCCTAAACAATGAGCAATTATTTTTTGCTCATTTGATACTGTGTGTGATTTGGATGAATTTTACTGTGTGATTTGGATGAATTTTGTGTTTCTTAATTTTACGATGTGTGATTTGGATGAATTTTGTGTTTTTCTTCTTAACTTGTTCGACAACCTTTCAGTTTCTTAGTATTAAATAGTTGATAAACTTGATACTCTTCTTGAATTATTTTTTGCTCATTTGTCAAATAAAGTTCAATTTACTCAATTTATATGACTGCTTATTTCATATCCACTTTGCTTATTTGTCAAATGAGCAAATAATTAGGATATTTGCTTTCAACTTGTTCTAACTTTTTTTTTTTCGTTTTTGCTTGATTTTAGGAACAATATGATCCAATTCATACTAAAAATGAAGAAATTGAACAAGATCCAAAGAATGTATTTATATGACTTTTCTGGAAACTTATATTAATTTGCTCATTTTTATATGACTTTGCTCATTTCACATCCACTTTGCTCATTTCATATTCACTTTGCTCATTTCATATTTACTCTTTTCATTTATATTCATCTTTTTTTTTTTTAATTTTTACAGAAATGCCTTATGGAGCTTGTAACAGCATCTACAAATCTAGTCTTGGCATACATGGATTTCAGTAAAAAAACATGAAACTGTTGTCAAGTATTTTCCAAACAATGAGAAGATTCAAAAGCTGAAGGAAGATGCAATGACCATTTGTGATGAGCAGAAGATGAGCTCTAAAGCTTTGATTGAAGATATTCCTCTCTCATTTAGCCAAGATGAACAGTATTGGCAAGATCCAGCTGTAATTGAAGCTTGGGATAGGTTTTCAAAGATTTCAGGCAATGACAAGTATTCTTTACTGACTGGTCTCTTATCTCTTTTCTATCTAAAGCAATTGGCCCCTTGACACATTAGAGACCTATTATCAGTAATGTTAGGTCTCTTATATTAAAGAGACCTGTTGTATCAACTAACGGGTCTTTTATTAGAGGTTCCTTTGCCTATTTTTGTAGTAGTGCTATAAAGGCTTGCCACGTGTCAAGCTTGCAACGGTCAGCAAAGGCCCAATCCCTTTGCGACACGTGTCCATTGTACCCTAATTGAGGTGCAGTTCTCCCCTACTATAAATAGTAGGGGCAGAACTCATTTATGGGGATCGAGAACTATTCCAACAACCAACCAAACACAAAACCCATTGCAAAACACTCTCTAATCGAGAAGCATTTATTGTTCTTTATACTTCTTTAAGGAAGATTCTAACTTGATCTTCGGAGGCAGAACTCCCAACCCCCATCAGGAGTCTCCGTTATTTGTGCAGGTACAGGCGAAGGAAGGAACATACTAGAAAATTGTAACTCTCCCGCAGGACACATAAAAAAAACCCCCATACATCTAGCACCGTCTGTGGGGAGAGTACTTTTTAGACGACTTCAGAACTTGTACTACCGGGGAAAGGTAGCCAACCTGCTGGTGAGGCTGAGGTCCACTCGGACCAAGATACAGCCGACAACTATGAGGTTGAGGCTTACACAGCCGCTGATGGTTCTTTTAGGACCAAGCATACCCGTTCCAAAGACAAAAGGGAACGGGTAGAACATCAGGTGGGCCTTAGTCATCCCACCAGAGGTTCGCTTGGGTTAACCCCCGCTTCAGAAGGAGCCACTCCTGTCTCTAGGGTGAACCATGAATATGATGATGAGTTTCAAAGGAGAAATCAAAGGCCTCCTAGATAAATCAGCCGGCCCCCGAAAGGGGCAGGCGGAAGAGAGACGTTTTAGGAAAAAGACGGCTAAGGTGGTAAAAGATAGAGCACCTACTCCGCACCCAAAGTCAAAGGTGCCGGTTAGGTCCATTGATATCTCAAAGATTCGCATTCCCATGGAGAAAACCTGAAAACCCTTCCGGCACATACAGCCGGATGGAACAAAGAAGGTCTTCTCTGATGCTCGGACGCTCATCCAGGATAAAAGGATTCAGGAACGCTTCGAGTCGGCATCGACGTCGACCTTTCAAGACAGTTTCCATATTACATCAGGGAGGCACTCGCGAACAAGTAAAGAGAGTTGGTCGACTGAGGTTTCCGCTCGATCCGGCCCTCATATAATCCAACCGACAGTTCATGGGTCACCATACATGCCCTTTGGATCTCCTTACTCACAGCCGGCCCTATTCGGGGGTCAGCCGCCACCTGTCCAGCCTATGGACTGGCAGCTCCGGCTGCTCAACCTTGGGGAACAGCCAACGGCGTTCTCCAGGGAAATCACTGAGATGGCTCAGCCGTCAAAGATAAAAAATGTGTTGGTAGGTGCCTATGACGGCACCACCAACCCAGAAGATCACCTTATGGCATACACCAACCTGATGTATTTGCAGGGTTTGGATGATGCCTCTTGGTGTAGGTGCTTCCCGGCAACGTTGAAAGGGATTGCTCAACGTTGGTTTGGTAACCTACCTGCTGGATGCATCAATAACTTTAGAACGTTGGCATACTGGTTCACATCCAACTTCTCAATGAACATCCCTGCTAAAAAGACAAGCCTTGATCTGGGGGCAATACAGCAGGGGGACAAGGAAGGGCTCAGGTCATATGTCAGGCGGTTCAACCTAATGAGAATCCAAATCCAGGGATTGTTTGATGATGTCGCCTATACCGACTTCTTCAAAGGTCTAAAGGATGGGTCAACTTTTAAGTTTGACTTGGTCAGAAAGAGGGTCTTTACCCTTCATGAGGCATTAATGAAGGCAGAGGCTTACATACAGGCAATGGAACTTTGCGCCGTTAAACTTCCAACGGATTACAAAAGATCCGATAAAAGAGAAAGCCAACCTACTCAGCCGGCCAAAAGGGAAGAAAAGAAACGAAAAGAAGTCTGGGCGGCAGAGCCATCCGAACAACCGTTCCAGAAGAGAAAGAGGTCGGATCCGTATGTCCCAAGGTACGAATTCACCAAGGATTGCGCCTCCATTCTCAAGGAGGTTAAAGACCGGTTAAATCTTGAAAAACCGACAGCAATGAAGAGTCTCGTGAGCAGCCGGGATAAAAGTAAATATTTCCATTTCCACGAAGAGATATGCCATGACACTGAAGGCTGTTTTAGTCTCAGGCGGCTCTTTGACCGCCTTGCTGATGAGGGGGCTCTAAAATCTTATCTGCCCAAATCAAAGGGTACTCCCAAACAGATCATGGGACAACCTCCAAAGACACCGGCAACTCATTCTGACACTGATGAGGATACCATCTTAACTATAGCCGGAGGATTTGCAGGTGGTGGTCCTACCATCCGGGGTACAAAGGATAACATAAGAAGGCTGATCAACTCGGTGGATGAGGGTCAGTCATCTAAAAATTCATTCCCGGAGGTCAATATCTCCGAAAAGGATAGAGGAGAGGTCAGGCGGCCCCACGATGATCCCATAGTCATCGAATGTAAAATTTCCAATCAACGAGTTGGCCAGATCTTAATTGATACCGGGAGCTCGTCCGACCTCATAAGCTACCGGTGCTTAGAAAAACTCAAGTACAAGCCCAGTAGCATGATTCAGGCTCCATACCCTCTTGTTGGCTTTGGGAGAGGAGTAGTGCATCCGGTGGGGATGGTTGATCTACCCATCCGGTTCGAAGAGAAGGGGACCGGCCGGCATATGGTTGTCAAGTTTCTTGTTGTTGAGGAACTGACGGCTTACAACGTGATCATTGGCCGCCCAACCCTTAACATCTCCAAAGCAGTGATCATCCCGTCTCTAATGTTGATTAAATTTGAGAGGGATGATGGCACAGTCAGTTCCTTGAGTGGGGACCAAAAGACGGCGAGAGAGTGTTACCTCTCAGACGTCAAACCAACTTTGGTCACAGACGGTCAGGAAAAGGAAATAGTTGAACTTGACGAATGTGATCAAGAAGCACCGGCCCTGAAAGCAGCTGGTAAAAAGAGAAAGGCGGATGAAATGGCACCCGTCAAAGAAAAACAGTAGCAATCACTGTCAGGGGAGAGGTCAGACGACCTTTGCCCCCAGCCGGCAGGAGAAATTATTGACATCATTTTAGATGACAGCCGGCCTGACAGAACTGTCAAAGTTGGGACGGTTGCTTTTGACAACTTAGGAACCAACTTGCTCCGATTGCTGAGAGAATTCAAAGATGTGTTTGCCTTTGAAGTGGAAGAAATGTCGGGCGTAAGCCCGGATCTTGCTGTTCATAAACTCGCTGTGGATCCTAAAAAGAAGCCGGTTAGGCAAAAGAAAAGGAACCATGGCGATGAAAGATCTCAGGCGGCAGCAGCCGAGGTCAAGAAGCTTTTAGATGCCGAGTTCATTCGGCAATGCTACTACCGGGATTGGGTAGCCAATGTTGTCCCTGTGAAAAAGCCAAATGGTACTTGGCAGATGTGTGTAAATTACACGGACTTAAACAGAGCTTGTCCGAAAGATAGTTACCCGCTTCTAAAGATCGACCACTTGGTAGACTCTACAGCCGGTCATGCTCTGATGAGTTTTATGGATGCCTATTCTGGCTTCCATCAGATACCTTTGTGGAAGAAAGACCAAGAAAAGACAGCTTTTGTCACAGATCAAGGTTTATACTATTACACGGTGATGCCGTTTGGGTTGAAAAATGCGCCTGCTACCTTCCAACGAATGATAAACTCAGTCTTTTATGATCAGATTGGGAGAAATGTAGAGGCGTACATTGATGACATGATAGTCAAGTCCAAGTTATAGGCGGATCATCTATCTGACCTCCGAGAAACCTTCACCACCCTCAGGCGGCATAAGGTCATGCTTAACCCAAAAAAGTGCGTCTTTGGTGTTGAGTCTGGGAAGTTTCTCGGATTTTTGATTGACCAGAGAGGTATAGAGGCTAATCCGGACAAGGTGCAGGCGGTAATTGACATGCAGTCGCCTCGTACCGTCAGAGAGGCTCAAAAGCTTACCGGTTGTCTGGCGGCATTGGGGAGATTCCTCAGCCGGTCAGGTGACAAGTGCCTTTACTTTTTTCAAGTAATCAAAAAGAGGTCCAGGTTTGAATGGGTTGAAGAGGCTGAGGCGGCATTCCAGAGGCTGAAGCAACACTTGCACTCTTTGCCAAGATTAGTGAGTCCCCTACCCCAGGAGGCTCTCTAATGTACCAAGCCGTCTCGGATCATTCCCTAAGTGTTGTCCTCCTTGCTGAGAGAGACGGCAAACAGCTCCCGGTTTATTTCATAAGCCACGTTCTCCGGAATGTTGAACTTCGATATCCCATGATTGAAAATTTTGGTCTGGCTTCATATAAAGCGATCAAACGGTTGAAAATTTATTTCTTGGCTCATCCGGTTACCGTCTACACTGATCAACCGCTCAAACGGCCTATGACCACGTTAGAGTCATTCGGGAGAATGATTAAATGGGCAGCGGAAATTCAAAGTCTAAAGATAACTTTCGAGCCCAGGCGGGCAGTGAAAGGTCAGGCATTTGCCGACTTCATTGTCAAAATGACTAGGCCGATACAGCCGGATAATACTGATCAGGTATGGAAGATGTATGTAGACGGGAGTTCTACCATGAATGGTTGTGGGGCAGGCGTAATTTGTCATTCCCCGGAAGGGGATAAATACGAGTATGCTCTACGATTCAAGTTTCAGGCTTCGAATAATGAAGCAGAGTACGAGGCCTTGCTAGCCGGTATCCGCATGTGTAAAGCAGCCGGCGCAAGGAAGGTTGACGCCTGTTCTGATTCTCAACTAATCGTTAGCCAGTACCTTGGTGATTACGAAGCCACCCACCCGGTAATGATTAAATATCTTCAAGCAGTCAAAGAAGAGACTGGGGAATTTGATGAATTCAATCTAAGTCAAGTGCCAAGGTCTGAGAATAATCAGGCGGTGGCATCATCCGCCACTTGCGATACGCCTAGGTTAGTCTTTTGGGAAGTCATGGAAAAGAAAAGCATTGAACATGATCCCATTGGAGTTTTAGATCGAAGCTCTACTTGGATGGACCCCATCCGGGACTACTTAGTAGATGGCACTCTGCCGGATGTCTCCTCAGAAGCGGCTGCTCTAAAGAGACAAGTATTAAGTTTCGTCATGCACAAGGGTGAACTCTTTCGAAAGGGGCCTACAGCCGTTATTCAAGTGTATAACCCCAGAAAGGGGAAAGGAAGTGCTAGAAGACCTACATGCCGGCTTTTGTGGATTACACATAGGCGGCAGAACTCTTGCAAAGAGAGTCAGGCGGTAGGGGTACTTTTGGCCAACTCTTGAGGCAGATGCTCTAGATTTGGTAAAGAGATGTGACCAGTGCCAGAGATTTGGCCGGCTTATCCGTCAGCCGCCTACTGATTTAACGGCTATCTTTAGCCCTATCTTGTTTGCCAAATGGGGCATGGATATTTTGGGACCATATACGCCAGCCTCAGGCGGCCGTAAATACATTTTGGTGGCTGTTGATTACTTCACAAAGTGGGTTGAGGCAGAGGCGGTAAAGGGCATCAAAACTAAGGATGTCATCTCCTTCATCTGGAAGAATGTCATCACCCGGTTCGGTGTTCCTATGTTAATGGTCTTTGATAATGGTCCGCAGTTCGAAACGCCTGTCCTCAAAACTTGGTTGCAAGACCAAGGAATTTTGCATTATTTTGCATCCGTAGGCCGTCCTCAAGCAAACGGTCAGGTGGAAGCTTTTAACAAGCTCATTTCAGGCGGAATAAAGAAAAAGATCGAAAAAGCAAGCGGCCTTTGGGCAGAAGAGTTGACTCATGTTCTTTGGTCAATCAGAACGACAGAGAAGGGGTCAACCGGTGAAACCCCATTTCTCATGGCATACTGCACAGAGGCTGTCCTTCCTATTGAATTATATGAACCAACACTTCGAATTATGCTTTATGATGAAGAAGCAAATTGGGAGGCCATGCGTCTGGCTTTAGATTCTCTCCCTGAAAGAAGGGGTAATGCCGCCTTACGTCATGAAATCTACCGTCTGAGAATGACGAGAGCCTACAACAAAAGGGTGCGCAAAAGACCCCTTAAAGTAGGAGATTTTGTACTACGTAAGCTTGAGGCAACCGGTAGGGCGAACGAACAAGGGAAGTTAACTCCAAATTGGGAAGAACCCTACCGGATTTTTGAAGAAGTTAGAAATGGCATTTACCGCCTGAAACCCCAGACGGAATGCAGCTACCTCACACCTGGAACGTAGATAACTTGAAAAAGTACTACTTCTAAGGAATTTGTAATTTTTGTAACTAGCATTGAAATGTGAAGTATATCATTTCTGTTCATTTAATTGTATTAGTACCCGTCTAGTGCAAAAACATAGATGGAAGAACATTTATTAAACCACTGCTCCAAAAAGAGCAGTCATCCGGTGACACCCATCCGGGTGAAATCACCAAAGAGAACAGCTCCCTTCCGGGTGGTACATTGCTCTGGCGATCGTAAACTCAGACGGTATTTACTGACACATCATTGAAAGTAAACAGCCGTTCGAAATGATCCATTGCATATGGGATTCGGCCGGCATAGACCCAAAAGTGGTCCATGCGGCAAAATCAAAATCCTAGTATAAACACCAACCGGCTTTAGCAGCAAAGCACTACTGGCGGTTAGGTATTCCGGATGAACATTTGTTTAAAAGGACGGATGTTATTCCTCTTTATTTGAAAACTCCTGTGTTAAAAACACAACAGATTTTTAAATATATATATATGGGCTTAAAGCAACCGGTCTTTATCCAAAAGATATGGAGACGGTCTATAATGATCTTTAAATCATAGTACCCATCCGGCTGTCTTTGAAACGGCTGCTTGTTTACCGTTTTGAGTAAAAAAATCAGCCCTTTCAGGGGCATTTTACTGTATCAGCCGGTATGTTGTAGGTCAAAGATCGTTACCCATCCGGCTGTCTTTGAAACGACTGCTTATTTACCGTTGGAGTAAACAAAGCCATTTCAGGGGCATTTTATTGTATCAGCCGGTACGTTGGGTATAGCATATATATACTTTTTAAAAGAAATTTGCAATAAAAATTGGAAAATTGCAAAAGAAGATAAAAAAAATTATTATCATTGCTGCTCCTGCACTTGCTTCTGATCTAGCTCTTGAGTCTGCGCCTGCTGCTCACCCTCCTGCTATTCTTCTTCGACCAAACCAGCCCACTCATCGAAGGAAGCAGGCGGGTCCAGACCAAGCACCTTGGCATCATATACCTTTGAGGCATACTTGTACCTAAGGTCGAAGAATTCATAGTCATAGTCCAGGTGTATGAGCCCCCAGGCGAGCTTCATGCGCTCCTCATTGTCGGTCTCATTCTCAGCAATCAGGCGGCGTTGTTCTTTGTCAAGCTCTTCTTTGTGAGCCGCCTGACTAGAAGCAAGTTCATTTTTAAGCCGGCTATTTTCAGAGAGAAGGTCGGTGTTTTCCTTGTCAGCTCCTTCCAAAGCCTTGAGATCGGCTTGGAGATTCTTAACCTGCAGATCTAGCTCATCCGCCCTCGCTTTTTCCGCCTCAGCAGTCGCAATAGTCTCTTTCAGCAATTCCTCCTATTCCAACTCTCTCCGTTTAGTTTCCATGTCATATCTAATGGCATTGTATTGGGAAACATCAATGAGCTCAGATGCCCGTCTCTGGGGATCCCTTACCTCCTCTTGCTTCTTGCGCAAGGGGACTTAAAGCCCATCAACTCTCGGCATCACCTGTGATACCAGCCGGTAGAGGAATGTTAGAATTATTTTGTAACAACAACTAAAGCGGAAAACAAAGAAATTACAAGAAGGCGATGCATCCGGTGAAATTACTTCACAGGAGAGAAGTGATGCGGTCAATATTGACCGACACAGCCTCTTTCTCGGTCCAGGTTAGGGTCCGGATCATCCTTTTGGCGTACTGTTGGTAGTTCGGCCGGCTGGAGGTAGCATCTGTAATGAGAGATTTATCTGTCAGGTGTTGGGCATACGCTGCGCCAATATTCTGACGGCTGCCAGAAGAATTCCCGAATTGGCAAGCTTGGGTCTTTACTCACATAGGCCCAAGCGGCCAGGGGGGATCAATGGCAAAAGTCGTACCTTTATCGAACTGTGGGGTAATATCACCCCCTGCCGCGTTTGAGCCAGTACCCGTCTGAGTCTGGCCAGCCGGAGTCTCCGGCTCCTATAAACCCTCATCCACCACTTTAGCGATGGGAACTATTCCACGAAGGCTCTTGCCTGCAGTGGTGGGCCTGCCTCCTGTTGGCGGATTGGGAAAAGATTTAGACGGTGCAGGAACCGGCATCTTTAGTGCCTTTGCCGCTGGAAGAGGAATGTCCCCCGCCGGTCTCTTGACCATCTTGGACAAAGAGCGAGGAACGACTTTGTTCCCAGCCTGAAAATATACAAAAACCAGCTCAACATTGCATACAAATGCTAAAACTGGTAAAGTAGATGAAGTAAATGTTACCCCGCCGTCTTTAGCCGCCAGCTGCGACTTTTTCTTCTCAATTTGCTTCTTCTGGAGCTGAACGGCTGAGGTAGCCGGTGTCTTCTCTTTGGGTAGCTTCTCCATAGCTACTTCTACGGAAACAAAAGAAGAATGGTTAAAATGCAGTACAAAGTGGCAATATCAGGTGGCAAAGGCCGGTGAATAATAAAAACCTAATCCTAGGGAACATGGTGCTAAGGTTACAGGCGGAGAGAAACGCCTCATCCTTGAACCAGTCCGGGTGGGGCACCCAAAATTGGGGAACTATTATTTCGCTCCCATCATCCAGGCGGAGGGTTGTCTTCTTAAAGAGACCCCTCTACATGATCTGATCCCATGCCTCACTTGGCACTCTTGGGAGAGCGCACTTCCTACCAAGTAGAGCTGGGTTTTTATTGTATCTACGCAGCCGGTGATTAAGTTATGGAGATGGCGAAGAGACGGCGTAGAATTTGCTCTTCCAGCTACTCCATTTGGACGGTTTGTCCAACGTCATCATATATTCCGGGTGCGTGGTTAGAGTATACCATGCATTCCACCCACCCGGCGCCCTGCTGAGATAATGCATGTGTGCAAAAGCTTCCCAGCTTGGTTTGACCTCCTGCATCTTGCAGGCGGCAATGTATCTAAGAATGTTGACCCATGAGTTGGGGGTCAACTGCTAAACTCCCATATCATACCCCCGTAAGATGGCTTTAATACAGTGGTGGATGGGGAACCGGAGGCCGGCTTTGAATGCCGCCTCATAGCAGCCGAAATAGTCATCGGCATGCTCAAGGTCATCTTCCCAGACAACCGTCGCCTCTACAAGCGGTACAACTATTTCTCATTCTTTTCCAACCGGCTTCTTCTCCAAAAAAGCAGGGAATGTGGCAGTTAAAGTGACCACATCTCTAGCAGTCATACTGAACTCCGTTGGGTTGCCTGCAGCCGACCATTTATAGGATTCCTCATTAATGGGAGCGGCTGCCTCTAAAGACTCTTCGCCAGACTCTTCGCCGGATTCCCCATCGGCTGAATCAGAATCATATAGGATGCCGTCATCCGGTGTACTGGGGGTACCCGGTACATCATGAGATGTTCTATCAGACGACACTTCAGCCTGGTCTTCATTTAAGGGTACAGTCGGGTCGACGGTCGCGTCGTCAGACTTGTAATCGGGATCTGTTGCCATCCATCTGGCCCGAGCCATTCTATCCTGCACATGAACAGAGACGGTCGAATTCGAGGTAGATGAAGAGTGATCGAAATACCCCAAGACGGCATCCCCAGTCCTAGACTCAACCGTCTCAAATGACAGGCTGACCGCAGTCGTAGGCTGTACCGTGTGTGTTTTGAAAGACCCCATTTAATCTATACAAACTGCACAAACCGGGAAATGGGAAGTTTAAAAAAGAACAGCAATAACGAAAGCTATAACTTTAGTATATTTGATGGAGTTGCTTGAAGATGCCTCAAATGGTATAACCCGGATGTGTTTGAAGCTGAAAGACAAGAATACAAATTAGCCGCCCGTGGTTGTTTAGAAAGTTAACTAGGCAATGTGTGAAGTTCACTCCATGATACCCCAGACGGTATCCAGTGGGTGGGTTCAGAAGTACCCCAGACGGTCTACAACCGGATGAGGGTCTGTGAAGGAAGTCAACTAAGCAACTTGTGTGTTCATTCCAAGATACCCCAGACGGTATCCAGTGGGTGGGTTCAGAAATACCCCATGCGGTAAGACACCGGATGGGGTGTTATGAAACAAAATAGCAAAATTGCTCTCAAATACCCCAAGCGGTGTAAAACCGGATGGGGGGTTATGAAGAAGATAGCAAAATTGCTCTCAAATACCCCAGGCGGTGTAAAACCGGATGGGGGGTTATGAAGAAGATAGCAAAATTGCTCTCAAATACCCTAGGCGGTGTAAAACCGGATGGGGGTTATGAAGAAGATAGCAAAATTGCTCTCAAATACCCCAGGCGATGTAAAACCGGATGGGGGGTTATGAAGAAAGATAGCAAAATTGCTCTCAATACCCCAGGCGGTGTAAAACCGGATGGGGGGTTATGAAGAAGATAGCAAAGTTGCTCTCGAAAACCCCAGGCGGTGCATAACCGGCTGAGGGTAATGTAAAACACTTGTAAAAAAATAAAAAAAAATAAAAAAAATAAAAAGATTGAAAGGTATCCCAACCGGTATTTTATCGGTTCAGTCTGTTTTCAAAACAGCAATGAATAGGGTCCCAGGCGGTGTTTCACCGGGTGGGGGTACTTTGAATGCATGGTTTTTTTTTTTTTTTTTTAAAAAAAGGGGGCGGCGTTGAAGACCCCTCAGACGGAGCTATGCCTGCTGAGGGAGTGAATTCAATACTTGGAAAATGGGTTAAAGACCCCCCAGGCGGCATGCAACCCGGATGGGAAAGTCAGTCAAGATCCTTAAAATCAGAAGTTAAAATTGAAGAGAAAAGGGCAGCCGATACCTTGTTGAAACTGAGCAAAATATACTCAATAGGTAGCCGGATGTGATTGATCTACAAGCGCCGGATGCGAAATTCTTGAGGAAATTAAGCAGCAGGTGTCAGAGCTTTCTCAGAAATTTTTTTTGAAAATTTTGTAAAGTGTGGAGGAGAGAGGTGATGTCTCCTATTTATAAGAGAGAGGCAGAAGGCGAATCGACACCTTCTGCCCTAAAAATTGAATAAACTCAAAAAAGGAGGGAAGTAGGCGAACCGTCACCTCCCATACTTCTGACGCCTGTCACAGGTGACACGTGGCCATGCCACGTCACACCTATGAGGGGCAGATGTTTAGGGTAAAAAATACCCCTAGACACGTGGCCCTATAAAGGCTTGCCACGTGTCAAGCTTGCAACGGTCAACAAAGGCCCAATCCCTTTGTGACACGTGTCCATTGTACCCTAATTGAGGTGCAGTTCTCCCCTACTATAAATAGTAGGGGCAGAACTCATTTATGGGGATCGATAACTATTCCAACAACCAACCAAACACAAAACCCATTGCAAAACACTCTCTAATCGAGAAGTATTTATTGTTCTTTATACTTCTTTAAAGAAGATTCTAACTTGATCTTCGGAGGCGTAACTCACACCCCCCATCAGGAGTCTCCGTTATTTGTGCAGGTACAGGCGAAGGAAGGAGCATACTAGGAAATTGTAACTCTCCCGCAGGACACATCAAAAAAACCCCCAAACAATTCTGACCTTGAGTGTGTCTCTGGGCATCAATTGCAGCTTCATATCTCAAGTAAAACTCAACAAGTGACACATGAGGATTGATAAAGGAGCAGAAAAAGTTGTTTTCGCTTTCAGATCTTGATGTTGTACGCATTATTCCTCTAAGGAACACATCTCTGAAATACGCCAGAATCCACTTGTCCCTTATCTTGTACATATAACCTAACCACTCATGATCTTCCAAGTGGTAATCAACCATCACCTTGTTCCACCTTTCTTCAAACTCAGCGGGTTCAATTTCAAGATGCCAAACGCAAGCACATATTTTTTTTAGGAAACCAGTTTCTTCTTGCATGATTGATTTCTCCACCTTATCTGGTAACTTTTTCATTATGTGCCACATACAGAACCGATGTTCAGTCTTGTTAAACACACTTTTAACAGCTATTTTCATTGCTGGATCCTGATCCGTGATCATACAATTAGGTTCATTCCCCCCCATTGCCTTGAGAAATGATCTGAACAACCAATCAAATGACACAATATCTTCCTTTGCTATGAAACCAGCAGCAAAAGTAATGTAACTCTTATGATGGTCAACCCTTGTAAATGGAGTAAACATCATGTTGTATCTGTTTACACATACAGATTAAATTTTAAATGATCAAATAATTCAATGCTCATTTGACATATGATCAAATAATTTACTGCTCATTTGTCAAATGAGCAAATAACTCGATGCTCATTCATTTGTGAAATAGGCAAACAATTCTTTGCTTATTTGTCAAATGAGCAAATAATTCAGTGCTCATTTGTTAAATGAACATGCAATTCAATGCTCACATACAAACTCTTATTACAGAATATTAGACTTAAGGCGATATTCACTTTTCACATTGAAATTAGCAAACAATTTTATAAAGTTATTAAGTTAAGCCGTGGTTATAACATAAAAATGAATTGTGATTGTTATGTATTACCTGTTGGTTTGGTATGTGGTATCAAAGGATACCATATCACCAAATAGAGCATAACTCTTTTTACAAAGGGGATCTGCCCACAATGCTCTATAAAGGCAATAATCTTCATCCATCTCAAAATCAAAGAAAAAAGCGCTCCACATTAGCTTTTTGTTGGTAAAGTTATCCACAAACATTTGAGCATCACTTCCTTGAATGTATGCCTTTAAATCTCTATGAAATTTTTTAAAATCATGCTAAGATGCATCAATGTTATCATAACCTCCAACAATTTCCTTCATCATTCGAAAAGTTGTAACGGGACCAATATTCACCTATTTAAAGTACAAAACAGATTGTCAAATGAACAAATAATTCAATGCTCAACAATTTAATGCTCCTTTTTAAAATGAGGAAACAATTTAATGGTTGTTTTTCAAATGAACAAACAATATAATGCTCAATTTTCAAATGAGAAAATAATTATTTGCTCATTTGTCAAATGAGCAAACAACTTTTATTAGAACATATAGATTATTCATGAAACATAACAGACTATAAAAGTGTTACCTTAGAATTATTCACAATTATTTTTTTGTGCAATATGTTCATTTTCCTTCCTTCTTTTTGGAAGAGATTGCAACTAGGTGTATAAAGTGCATGCGTATGTCCCTCATGAAACTGTGACACTATGAATTTGTTATCACACAATGCTTTATGACAATATGTGCCTTACACCCAACACGTGTAACAAGTCTCTTCCTTTTGATTGAAGCTTTTTCTTCATTGCTTTCTCCTTCCTTGTTATTTAAATATTTTTCAACAGTAGCCTTTCTTTTCTCTTTGTATCCTTCCTTACTGCATAAGATATATTGTGATTTCAACTCTTTGCTTCTTCTTTGTCTTTTAGTTGTAGACTTTTATAAAATTCAAGGCCCTCTTCAAGATTATTAAACTTCATCTCTATAGCTGGTTTCAACTCATTGGGGCATATTGGAAGCCATTCTTTTGTTCCTCCAGGAGTGAGCAAAGGTGCTACTTTAGGAGAAACTACTATTGTAGGAGTAGTTGGCACATTTGTGATGGTACTAGAATGACTGCCAAGTTGTTCGTTGTTGCTCATCATTTCTGACATTAAATATAATAGAAATAACAAGTCATTAATAATTCCACAAAATAGTAACAAGTGAATATGCACCCCCTTAAACATACTTACACACAGACTCTCAATAATTAGAACTGAAATCAGATTCTTAAATAAGAATGTACACGGCCAGAAGCAAACACACACACTTATACATACACTCTTACATTCACTCACACACACACACACACACACAACAACAACAATTTCTGAAATCAGAATTGCAGGCAGAAAGATGAAGGGGCAGGGGGGATAGATTTGTGCAGGGAAGTGGAAGAAGGGAGTGTGGTTGGTATGAAGGAAACAAACCAAGAAGAAGGGGGTGCGGCTTGTGCACAGGCAAGCACACTAAGGAACTCAATGCTCATTTTTTAAATAAACAAACAATTCTTTGATCTTTTGTCAAATGAGCAAATAATTAAATGCTTATTTGTCAAATGAGCAAATAATTCAATGCTCATTTGTGAAATTAGCAACTAAGTATTTGCTCATTTTACAAATGAGCAACTAAATATTTGCTCATTAGCTACAGCTACCTCTTTCACTTTCACTGCTTCTGCAACTTATGTTAATGAGCTGAATGCCATTTCTCACCCTCTTCCTTACACCGTACAATCACCACCACCACCAAACTCTCTCTCCTTCTTGTGCCCCTGTCCCTGCACCTTACCACCACTACTATCACCACCACAACCTGTCTCACTCTCACTCCCCCGCCGCTGCCCATGTCCCCTGCACCCTACCACCACCACCACCATTACCAACCTATTTTGCTCATTTGCTCTTTTTTTTTTGTTTGCTCATTTTAATTATGTTTGCTCATTATATTTTTTTTTATATTATTACAAATATTTAGGTTTGCTCATTTTCAATTCATTTGCTCATTTTAAATTTGATTGCAAATTTTCAATCTCTATCAAATTAATCAAACCTAAATTATTGATTTAATTCAAAAAATTTCAAAGAAGTAAATTCAATCAAATCAATAATTGATGCAATTAAACATGCAATTAAATGAGAATAGAACAAACCTTAAAAATAAAAAATTATCATGCAATTCAATAACTGGCGATTGATGCAATTAAACATGTAATTCAATGAGAACAGAACAAACCTCAAAAATCGAAAATTATCATGCAATTAACATGCAATTAACGAAAATAATTTGAACTGAACAATTTCAAATCCTCAAACACTAAGATTAACATGCAATTGAAAAACACTAACATGCAATTGAAAAATACTAACAATTTGAAATACTCAAATTTGCGAGTTATATATTTTGTAAATTTTGATGCTAAGATCACTCATTCGTATAATTTTAATGAAAATCCAACATTCAAACCATGAAATTCGAAAATACTAGCAAAAATTAAGAAAAATACATTCGGAAAACACTAACACTTTTGTTGATTATTTACCAGTATAATCTATGAAGCTTGTTGATTCTTGTTGCTGCTGAAATCTGACAAAAATCGAACAGAATAATGTTCGAAATTCTTGAATCTCACTTAAATTGAAGCTCATAGTTCTTTGCTTTGTTTTTCTGAGTAGCAGCTATCGTTTGTTATGTTTGATATGAAAAGTTTGGATTTATTAGAGCTGTTGATATTGTTTGATCCTAAGGCTTAGATTTGTTATCATATATTAGGAGTGTCCTCACATAAGGGGTGGTTCTCACCGGATCCCGACCCTATATATATATATATATATAATTGAAATCACGTGAGAGCCATGGTGAATAATGAGAACTAAGAACTCATCTCGGCCGTCGATTCTGTTTAATCTAATGGATGAGAGTTCGCCCGCTTCATTAAGGGCGTTTCTGTAAATTTTCAGTTCTTTTCTATTTCTTCTTTTTACTTTCTCTCTCTTATCCTACGCTTCTCTCTCAGCACTCTGTGATATTTCTTCTCCAATCCTCTGCGATTTCTTCTTTGACGGTGCGTAGTTTCTCCAGTTGTTAATCTCGGATATTCATCGCAAAGTAAGCTATTTGGTTGATTTCTTCGAATTAGAGTTTTGTTGATTTAGTTTTTGTTTGAATTTGATGTATTTTATGAGTTTTGTTTCGAATTAGGACTTTTTTTATGTGAATATTTTTGGATTTGTTACCACTGACAATAATCGAATTTTTTAACTTACGTTTTTCTGATATTATAATGTGGAAATTGGATTATAATTATTGTTGTTATCTTTAATTTAATTTTATTTTTAATCAAGGCGTTTTTTGCGATTCGATTGGAAATCAGGGTTTTCATAATTGTTTGGTTTATAATTGATAATTTAGGGATTTTGCAATGAAATGTTTGCATATTTGCAATTTTGATTGTTGAAATTATAGTTTTTTTGTTTGATTATTTCGATTTCAATTGCTGAAAGTTTTCTGCAAACGAATGTTAAAAAGCTCTAGAAGATTGGTGGCCTAGGAGAAGTAGCTTGTAGTATAGGCTTTATCGTGCATATGGGCTTGGTGTTGAAGTGAAGACTTTTGTTTTGCTGAAGTGATTCATTATGGCAAATTGATCCTTGTTAACTTTTGCAAATGCTTAGGGCCATCTAATTATTTACCAGGTATATATTGAGTATACGGCTATGTAATTGGAAGTTGAAAAGTATGATTTTTCTTTGTCTGATGTTACTTCTTAGTTTTTCTATCACTTCTTAGTTCTTACTGAGTAATTTTTTGTTGGTCATTTGTTGGACTATCGAATAATGGAAATCATTCTCTCGACTATGCTCCTTTATGTCCAAGGAACTTATTTTATATTGTGTCCGTGCTATCATTATCTTTCAGATCAAGCTAATATTTGAGGCTGCTGCGTTCGCAAAGCTATTATTCATTATCCTCCTGGTCCGGGTTATCTCATTAGCCTGGAATTAGGATCTATGGGTTATGAGTGTGAAATTTGATGCAATTGTAAAGTGATTGTATGATTAGTTTGTCTACCCCTCTTAAGACAAATAAAACATTTGCTGGACTTTGTGTATCAGAAACCCAAAAAGCAACTACTCTTATGCGTGAAATGTCCATCAAGAGCTACTTACTTACAGAGTACATACCATGATCATCAAACTATTTAAGCAAATTAAAATTGGGGGAGTTTTAGATGACTGCATTAGCATCCATGTCTTATACTTTATAGATTGGTTTATTTACTTTAGATATCTATTGATTTACTTTTAAGTAATATTAATCTATTACAAATGTTTGATATACTAGCTAAATTTTTTTTATTTACTTTTGAGTAATTTTTTTTATTACTTTTCATTAGCCTACTAGCTCAACAAGGTAGAGCATTGTGCAATTGCACAAAAGATGTGGGTTCGAATCCCACGTAGGTTTATTTGTGTAATTCAAAGACTAGGCTTTGTATTGAAGGTTCATTAATCATTTCAAACTAATTTATTGTTTGTATACTTTAGAGTTAATTTGATTTACTTTTTAGTTGATTTGATATAGATTTTAGTTAATTTGATTTACTTTTGAACGATGCTTGCACTCTACTTTTCTGCAGGAACTGGAATAAGTTGAAGCAATGGCAGGAGCAAAGGAGGAAGCAGCAACAAAACCATCCGCAATTGCTGCTGAAGTGGCGGTAGCAGTCTTGGATTTGATATACATTTTAGTTAATTTGACTTACTTTTGATTTGAAAGCATTTACATTTATCTCTATATACCTCTTTCATATAACTTGGCTCATCTTGTAAGGATATGAAATTCAATCACAATCCAAACCCCTTGGGCCACTTCCATGATCCCCGCATCTGTATACACCTTGAGAAACCAACAAAATGTATTAAGATATTCATATACTTTAGAGCTAATTTGTTTTACTTTTTAGTTGATTTGATTTACTTTTAATATAATTTGAATAACTTTAGAGTATTTTACGTTGAGCTACCTATACTTCTTTCTTATAAATTGACTGCTCTAGTAAGGATATTAAAGTCAATGACTCCGAGTTAGTGTGCTATAATAAAGTTTCCATACTCACTAATCATTAAAAGCCAATTAATTGGTTGTATACTCTAGAGCTAATTTGATTAACTTTTTAGTTATTTGATCAACTTTTGAGATATTTTGAATTACTTTAGAGTGTTTTATATTTACTTTTAGAAATAACCTAATCCCGACTCATATCTTAACATTGCTGCTAATGAGCTATTAATATAATTCCCCTTTGGTGGGTTTCTTCATAGCAATTTCCTTATTTTAGAAGTAGAGAAGGTGAATTTCATTTCTATTTACTTTAATAAATATTTTATTTACTTTAACTTATTTTGTATCTACTTTTATTACTAGAAACTCAAAGTCACTTATCTAAGGATTAAAGATATAAACATGTTCGTAAACTAATACCCTGCTTTTTTTTTTTTTATAGCAATGTGCACCCTAGACTGAATAGTTGTGAGTAGATATAATTTACTTTTAAGTAAATACTATTTAGTTTTGAGTTAATATTATTTACTTTTGAGTAAATACTATTTACTTTTAAGTAAATAAAATTTACTTTTGATTTACTTTTTAGCTAGCTATTTCGATATACATTTGAGATGTTTTGAATTACTTTAAAATGCTTTGTATTTACTTTTAGAGGTAACCTATGTAGGAATCGAACCTACATCTCTATGCATCCGCATAGTGCTCTACCACTTGAGCTAATAGGTTTACTTTAGACTCTTTTTTATTCACTTTAAATACTTTTTTATTTACTTTAGACTACTACTATAAGAATCTACATTAACTTTCATCAAACAACAAGTAGAAGCCATAATGTCACCCTCACTGTTATGCACAATACCTCCAAAGCCAATCAAATTATCATTGAAAATAGCTGCATTAGTATTGATTTTATAGAAGCCAAAGTCAGGCAGATGCCAAGTCTTGCAAGTATTAGCAACTGAGCTTGACTCAGGTGCAGCAACAAGGACGGACAAAAAAAGATACCCGACAAGAATGCAGCACGATAAGCAACAACACGAAGATCAACAAAGTGATCTGATAAAAAAAAAAACCAAAAGTAAAACTAGTGAAACACCAGATCTAAAACTTAGCTTTTTCATATTCACCAACCAAATCCATAGCTCTATTGATCACATCCTCAACTTTCACATCAAAATCCTTTAGCACCAATTAGCACAAACTCGAGATTTTATATTTAGCATTTGATTGAGCTTTTACTTTTGAATTCAATTAGTTTACTTTTATAAAATTTGTATCTACTTTAAGAGGATAAGACTATCAAATAATAGAATGCAGCTAGAGTTTAAACTATACCATACACGAGGTAGTAAATCACCCTGATTCAACTTTATAGTCTGATTGTTTTCTTTTATAATGCAGATAGTAAGCTAGTGTATATAATACATTCATAGTAAAGAAAAATAACTCAAAAGTAAACCAAACTATCGGAAAAGTTAATAAAATAACCTATAAAGTATATGTATAATCACTTGGGGTTTCGGATCATTATTGGTTATTCAAATAGCCAAGCTGTTCAAAGACCTCAAATATCAGTTTTATAGCTTAGAATATTGTTATGTGCTGCCAAGCTGTTCATCTGATTGTTTTCTTTTATCTAATTTGTTATGTACTGCACCTGTAAACTAGTTTTACAGAACCTAATAGCTTTTGTTAATTTACAGTTCTATTATGCAAATCCCAGCTTCTGATTTCAAGAGACAAAGACCAGGTATGAAACTAACAGATTCATCAAATTGCATATACATCAACTAAGGACAGATACATAATTATGCTTCAAAAACCACAACTAAATCAACTATAAGTCCTCACTGCATTTCATATTTAACCAAAGAATTCTTGGAATAACTGTCCACTTTCGCCTGGTAGCATTACCAATCACACAACATCAATGTAAACATAATTTATAGCTTATAAAATGTATTATCACATATCTCAAAAGAAGATCTCAAGACGAATAATGAAATTGATGCACAAAGGACATAAAATTGAGATAAAATTCTGACTTATTCCTACACCATACCACAACACCAGCCCTAACAAAACCTACACCATACCACAACACCAGCACACATCAACCCACAAGCATTTGTCACCGCAACAACCTGTACAACAACAGCAGAGCTGCTAGCAGCATCTCAAATCAAATTTAGTTTGCAATAATTTTCATAATTCGCACAAACTCATACACAAAATATCAGAAAATTCACACAACTTCATCCAATATTAACAAAAAAGAAAAAAAAAATGCTAAAAATTACTCAAAAATCAGATAAAATTCACTCATGAATCATTTCATAAAAAATACATCTCCATAATACTCATCAAAAACAGCCAAAGTCACACAAAAAATAGTTAGAACAATAAATTCACATAATATTTTGCGATTTTGCAGCAAAATTAGATTTATATCTATACAATCTAATTATTGTATGAAAAAAAAACCCTAAGAATCGAATTATACCCAATTAATAATGCTTACCTCTATCATTAAGAAATTGCACAACGAATTCAGCAAATTATTGAAGAAAAGTGTGTAATTTGTAGCAAATTCATATTATTCGAGCTGATGACTGAGTTTAGGAAGCTTGAAAAATGCTTTAACAGAGAGAAAACGGCGTCAATGTGAAAGAAGAGAGAGAAAGAGGAGAGAGAAACGAGCGTTTGATTTTTGTGAAATTAATTTAGTTCGTCTGAATTAATCACAACCGCCTATTTTGTTTCAATCTAACGGTTGAGATGAGTTCCTAGTTCCTATTATAGAGAAGGTTCTCATTATATATATATACTACATCCGTTTATTTTTATGTGCAACTTTTGTCATTTTAGTCCGCTAACCATTATGTGCAATTTTCTATTTTCTTTCTATTTTTAGTAAACAAAAACCCTGAAAATTACAAATTTACCCTTACTTAAAAATTCAGATTTTCTTAAAATTACCCTTATCTTACTTTAATCAAATGAATCTAAACTTAATCAAATTAACCTAATCTAATGACTCCCTCCATTTATTTTCCCAATTCCCCCAACTCCTCTCATTACTCATATTCCCAACCACCAAAAATTAATTTCTGATGGCTGGGCTTCCCTTTATGTTCTGGAGACTTCCTGAGATGAACCCTAGTTCATCTTCTTCGTTTTCCTCTCTCCTGTTCGTCGCTATTTTTCTCCAACATTTCTTCCTAGATCTGACATTCAGACATCAGATCTTTCCAAAAACGAGTCCCCACCTACAACATGGTGAACCTTGATCCACTTCACGAAGCTTTCATGGCCATCGACGACGTCGGTGAGGGTAATTTGATTGTGTCCCTTATTCAATCCTTTGAAACCGGATCTCCGTTTCCTCGGCAATTCTACGAGTCTGGTGAGGTTGGCCCTTAATGTACGTCCACCACCTACAAGGCTCTGGGTAAGGTGCTTGAAAGTTGTGAGGAGGAGGAGCGTCTGAAGAAGGCTGAGGGTCATTAGGGGGAGTCCCGTGGCAAGAAATCGCTTGATTTTAGTTTTGTACCTGTAGATCCGGTCTGTGACAGTGGTGAGGGGAGTTCCGTGGCCACAAAAAAGGCCAGATCTAAGAGGGCTAGGCCACCCATGAAGATTCGGGCTAGAAGGAAGGCGACGTTGGTGGCTCGAAGGCGGATGCGTGGGTTGCCAGATGTGGAGTATGTTGTTCTGTCCTCTGATGATGAGCCTGAAGAGGAGGAGGCTTCATCACCTCCTCCTAAGAAGGCTTGCTCTCCACTGGAAGATGGTGAAGCGCAGGGCCCTCCTTTGCAGCACTATGAGAGGCGGATGAACCCAAGGGTTCAACCCTCCAACTGACTGCTTACGTAACGATTCCTAACCCTAAATTGAATATTTTTTTTAGTCCATTTCCTTTGATTTCTTTGATAGTATGTTGATTTGATCTGGTGGGTTGATGGCTATGTTGCTTATTTCTGATCTGGTGGGTTATTGGCTATGTTGGCTTGTTGTCTGATATGTTGGATTGTTGGATTTTAGGGTTTGTTGAGTTCATTTCTTTGATACTCGGATTGTTGGTTGTCTGATTGTGTTGGGTTATTGTACGTTTTCCCTGGTTTCTGATTGTGGTGGCTTGTTGTCTGATCTGTTGGATTATTGGATGTTTGGTTCTGTTGAGTTCATTTCTCTGATATTCAGAGTGCTGGCTGTCTGGTTGTGTTAGGTTGTTGTATCTGTTGGCTGTGTTTGCTGTTTTTGATTAAGTTGGCTTTATGTATGTTGCGGTGTGTTTGACTGATTTGTTGGAATATGCTGGCTTGTTGGATTTTACATCCTATCCTAGTGATTGTTGTTGATTATTGGGTAGTTAGTCCCTTACTGGATGGATCTGTTAGTTTTTGATTAATTTGATGGATTATGTTAGCTATGGGGATTTGATTGATGAATGATGAGGCTGCTGTGTTGTTGTTGTTTATTACTGGCTACTCACTCCCTTACTGTTTTACAAATTTCTTAAAGGAGTCCCCTTTGATTTTCTTTTGTATCCTGATTTGTATTGAGTCCCCTATTGTAGTGTGTTGTTTACCTTATCCAAATCCACATGATGAAGGGACTCCAATGAATTTCACTAAACACATGTGTTTTGCTCCAACATTTTGCTTAATGCTCTTGTTGTTGAGGTAACCTTGTGACTTATTGTTGTATTCAACAATGACATACAAACCTTCTGATGGATAAGTCACAAGGTTACCTCAACAACAAGAGCATTAAGCAAAATGTTGGAGCAAAACACATGTGTTTAGTGAAATTCATTGGAGTCCCTTCATCATGTGGATTTGGATGACATACAATGACATACAAATTGAATGTGGGTACAAAAGGACCACACCTTCATCAAAAGACTTTACAACAGACTGCCTTACATACTTGAATCATTGTAATTGACAAAATACACCTAACCAACTGGTAACTGAGTAAAAAAAAAAAAAACAGATTAACATAGCTAAGTTGTTATGTGTGGCAGTCCATGTGTTGTCTCATTGATGTGATGAGTCCCCTAGTCTGCATCCACCTCCATATCTTCTATTGCTTCTTCATTGCCTTGATTTGCTGGCCTAAACATAGTGTTTAGGTACTCCACAGCCTCCATCACTACTACTTTATCTGGTAGAATGCCAATATTTTCAAGTTTTTTTTAATTCATGTGGGGTATTTTGTACTTGTTCCCACCTTCTGCCTTGAGGATCTTTATCATGCATTTTTGCAAAGTTACTCAGATGTACTTGTTAACTTGGGGATTGAATGTGTCTTAAGAGTCTCTCACTTTTTCAACTAGCTCATCTAAGTTTCTAGGAAAAGACTGATATTGCAAAGATTAAATAGACCTAAATAACCCTAAATCAAGCACATTCAAATCAGGTGACTATGCTGGCTGAAAAACAAATTGAATGTTGAACCCATTTGCTGTTGTTGCTGCCATAAATTCTGCATCATTAGGAACTTGGTGAGGCCTTGCATTGTCCTATTGGATGACAGCATTTTTGGCCAGACTTTCAGGCCACTTTGAGATGATTGTTGGTATGACCTTTTCAGCAACATATCTCTAATCATTTCTCTGTTTACATTCTCGAGTGCCTTTGTTTCCAAAGTTCCTTAGGGTCTTTTTTTGCTTGATTTATGTGCTAGTTGTTGGACCGTAAATGGGAATATGCCATACTTCCCACCATGTAGGAGTTCCCCATTTATGGCATACCATGGCTTCCCAATAATTGCCATAAATATTGCCTTCAGCTTGAATCATTTTGACTGTACTGCCATGTATGGATCCTCCTCACTTGGCAGTAGATAAAACCTCCTCTTATCAGGGTTCAAATAAAACCACTTCTCATCTATGTGTATGACATGTTTCATGTCAATAAATGTGGGGTCCTCATTACCTGTAATTGGATTTATATGTCACAAAATCCATCTGAGTCTGGCTACCTTATGATCTGATGTCAGTGCTGGCTTATTGCAGCTTGTGTGTGTTCTTAGCCTTCCCTTTTTCTTCAAATTGTGAACAGTAACATGACTTATCTTCAGTGCTCCTGCATAACTCCTTTTTGTCTGCCTTAAATGCAAAGGGACTGCCTGTAGAATTTCATCAGATATTTGCAATGGCTTTCTCCCTGTTCTGCCAAACTTCTTAGTCCTGACATCAATCAAGTCCCCTTTTGCCAACTGTTTTTTATTTATTTATTTATTTTTATTTTTATTTCTGTGAAGATTCTTGTGATGGTGGATTTGTGAACATTGAATTGAGATGATAAATGTTTCATGTGACCCCTTGGTAATCTTCCCTCATGCATTTTGACCAACATTGCATCAACAATTTGTCTTTTCTTGTGCATGGTCAGTTGCTTTCCGTCTGCCACTTGAGTCCCTTGATGAAGTTGTTGTTGCATTTGTGAGGAAGTAACCACAGCTTATGTGTTTTATTGGCCTTGTTCTCCTTCTTGGTTGTCTTGCATGTTTTCATCTTCAGATTCATAGTCCCCTATGCCTGCATCTTGCATTTCTTCTTCGTGGTCATACCACAATTCTGCCATGTGTTCTTCATTTAGTATATGATAAACATCGAAAAACACAGCATCAACAAATTCTGCCATGTGTTTTTCTTCTTCAGCACAGCTTGATGATGTAGGGGGGCTGCTGATTTTTTGTGGAGTAGATGAAGGATGCAGCTTGATGTGCAGGACTAATTTCAGCTCAGCCGATTATTTTTGGGTTTTAATGGGCTAGTTAATGGTGTCCTTCCAACAAGTCTATTCTTCCAACAGAGGGTTCAGAATTATTACGGAGCTAATTCTTCAGTAAGGTCAAGTGATCGGAATGCCTAGGTGGAGGCCGCTTCCGATCAATAATATCAATGTACAATTGATGTTACAACTTAATCTTAACTGAACCCTTCGGGTCAAACCCAATCAAATCACCGATCCGAGACGACGAATTAATCCGAAAGGATTTAATGAGTCAGCAGAGTTTTACGAATACAGACGTCGGATATCGAGCCTAGGGCGTCGAGACCGAGCGTCGCAAAATCACAAGCAACAAGTATGAGCGTAGCCGTAGCTAGGCTAGGCTAGCTCATCGCAAGCCTAGGCGCACCATGTGTGTGCTAGGCACTATCGCATCCCTAGCATCATGCCTAGGCGCTATCGCAGCCCTAGCATGATGCTAGGCACCATCGCAGCCCTATTGCACCAAGCACAGCACCCATGTGTGTGTGCATAAGCGTGGGCACTATCGCAGCCCCCTAGCACCACGCACAACACCATCGCAGTGCTAGGCACATGCGTGTGTGCGTGTGCGTGTGCATCATAGCGCAGCAAGCTGGCAGGAACCACAGGCCTTGCGTGTGTGCTAGGCACCATCGCAGGCCACACACCAAGCACAGCTAGCTGGCAGGCAACACTCGCCTTGCGTATGTGCTAGGCACCATCGCAGGCCACGCACCAAGCACAGCTAGCTGGCAGGCAGCACTGGCCTTGCGTGTGTGCTAGGCACCATCGCAGGCTACGCACCAAGCACAACGCTAGTGCGTGCTGGCCTGGATGCGCGTAGCTGTGCGAGCATGGGCGAGTGGTGCTCGCTGGCTGGGCTATGCGTATGCTGGCCTGGCTGTGCTAGCTATGAGAGAGCCTTGCATGTATGTGTGCGATAGCAAGGTAGCAGCACCACGCATGCATGTGCGTGTGCCTGCGATAGCAAGGCAGCAGCGCCCAGCGCCCAGCGCCCAGCACAAGGCGTGGCTCGCTAGCAGCACGCTAGTGCTGGGCTGGGTGATGCGTGCTGTGCTAACCAGGTTTGCTAGGTGGCTGTGCGTGTTGGCAGTACCAGGTGGCAGCCAGCCCAGCTGCCTTGTGAGTGGCGGTTTAGGAGAGGTGGGGACCAAAGCCTCCAAGCTTCCCTTGGGGAGCAAGGCAATAGTCCCCTATGGGATATGGTCCTCACCTAACCCATTCTCTCCTCTTGCCACTTGTTGCCTTGTGATTGCTTTTGCCTAATTATTTATTTTGGAATTAAATAAATTATTGCAATTGCACATGATCCCACATTGATCATGAAAAGGGGTTTCAAGTCCCCATTCTCTATAAATACCCACTTGGTTGGGATTTTGAGAATACAACCTTGAGTGGAATTAAAAAGGCAACTCCAAGAAAGAGTAAACCTTTGATTCGTAAAACTCATAGTTATTTTGTCCGGGTCTTGACTAACCATCAAGACTTAGGACGCTCGGGTCGGGTCGAGGGTACGATCCGTCGAAGATCTCGTGTTTTCGGGATTTTGAAGTAAGAGCTCTTTGGGAGCGAAGCACGCGTCAAAGGTATAATTCTTGTTCTTAATCTTGTTTGATTAAGTTTAATATGCTTGTTAATTGTTTTAATTAAGGGGCGGGTCTTGGTGGGTTTCCTTCCGCGTAGTGTCGGGTCACTACGAAACCCTACAGCGGTATCGGAGCCACGCTCCTTCTAATTTTTGCAATTATTTTTTAATTAAGGTGTTTTAAAAGAATTTAATTTTCTGGTTCATGTTCTTCTAATTAGATTAGATGCTCGTTTTAATTAATTTTAAAACTCGATTTTATTTTCGATTTGGCTGTCGAACCCAGATTTTGGCTCAAAAATAGTGATTTTTGGGTGGAATCGATATTCTGGAACAGATTCATTCCTTTTAGGACTATCCAGAAGCCAAATTCGAACCAGAAACCCAATCTTTCTGGGGTTTTTCGTTTTCAACGAAAATTTTAATTCTTTTTAAGCCTTGATTAATGCAAGCATTACAAGGTTAGATTAAATGCACATTTGCATCACTAATCTACTGGTTTTAAAATATCCTTAAGCATAATAATGGAGTTTTTATTAGTGCTTAAGTTGATATACCAATTTTTCACATAAACTTGTTTTTCACAAATTTTGCAAATAAATTGCAATAAAGTGTGAAAACTTGTTGTGATTTTGTATTTTTTAGTTCCCAAATAATGTTAAAGTTCTAATCTTTAAAGGTTTAAATGATTGGAACCCTAACCCTAAATTCCATGTTGAACAAAGTTTGGATTTTTTTTCATGATTAGTTGATTAAAATCCATCAAGTTCAATTACTTGTGAGTAAAATTTGATTAATCTTCATATTGGAAGATGTAATCTTGGTATTTTAGACAAGTATGCAAGTTGGAAATTTTTTATTATTGGATGGTTAATTTATTTTTCCAACTCCCATTTGTCAAATCCATTATTGATTTGCATATTGGCAAGATTAATTTTGGACATAGCTCATTTTATTTTAAGCATAAAGTTAGACCTAATTTTGTTCTAAATTGAAATTTTGGATAATTTAGGCTTGTGCACCAATAAAATAAATTTTATTTAAGTAGGACTTAATTTTGTTTTATTTTACTTTCCCTCAAATTAATTCTAAAAGGTAATTTAGAATTGATTATTGTCACACACAAATCAGAATTAAAATTCCGAGTAAATGCACGCAAATCGATGCAAAACCGCAAGCGTCACCAAGGCTAGCCGGGCTGCCTAGCAGCCCACATGTAGACTGCCTGTGGTGCACATATGGTTGTGCATCGTTGGTGCGTGGCAGTGTGGCGAGGGATGCTATGGCTAGGCTTGGGCAGTGGCCTTGGCTGCTGGGTGCTTGGAGGCGCTGCTGGGCAGCGTGGTAGCAAGCACCAGCCAGCCGCACTTGCTGCCAGGTGCTAGCATGCGTGCAGGCATGCGTGTTACTAGCCAGCGTAGTGTGCTGTGCTGGGCGCAGCATGCTAGCACCAAGCGCCAGCCTAGCCCATTCAATGCTGCTGGTGCGTGTGAAGCATGAGCTGCTGGCGGGCTTGTGCTGCTGCTGGGCAGCGAGGCAGCAAGCCCCAACCAGCCAGCACACTGCTGCCTAGCAGCCATGGTGCGCCATGCATCATAGGATGGGGCCTTGTTGCTTAAGCTTGAGCTATGATTTTTCGAATTTTTGGCCATTTTAATAATTTTAAATAATTATTTTAACGAGGCTAAAAACCTCGATTTTCAATTTTGCAAAATTTTTACAAATTATGGGTTATGCCGACTTAATTAATCGAATTAATTAAGTACGGATGCGGAATTTAGTGGGAGCTTAATTTAGTGCGTTAGCATTTTGCGTTTAGAAATAATGGATTAAACAACTTTGACTAGTTTTAATTAGGTGCGTTAATTGGATTAACCACCTAAGTTAGTTACTAGTTTTGCGTGTTTAATTATGTATTTCGTAAAATTGCATGGGCCATTCACAAATAGTGAATGGGTGAAGGGAAGATTGTTTTCAAAACAGGTTCTTTGAAAATGGAAACTAGTGGGGCCCGACTAGGATAGAAAATACGGACCGCGTTCCGTCATGTATTTTTGTAAATCTAAATACGGTCTGCGAACCGTTAAGTATTTTTGTACTATTAGATTAATCTTAGTCGTTCTAGCTAGCTTCTTTTATTTCATTTTTGGCCAAGATGTCTCAAGACGGCGTTTCGACGAAGACGAGCCAAGATGAAGACCCATGGAAATTGAAGATTTCAAGGGGTCATGCTAGTTGCCAAATGCATCTATTTTTATGCCTTATATATTGTTGATATATATGATTGCTAGATGCATGTCTAGGATTTCTATTATGTTGCGACGATTAGTTAAGTTCACTTAAATCAACCAACATAGAAACCTTAGGTCCCTTAATAATATTGAGCTAAAATTTGCCGTTCCAAGAACAACACTTACCGAACTAATGCGCGTACGTGATGGATTATGCCAAAGCGAGGCATCACTACTTCCCTAGGAATGTAAGGTATACTAGGTATACAAGTTGTCTTGGTTAAGCTCAACGATATCAGTAAGAAGTCCTTAGATGTCGTGGCAAAAGAGATAAAATGTCAAGGATGCATTAGATGCGACATTTTATCAAACCGAGAGTAGCTTGGAGCTATTAGCAATTGGATTGCTTACCTTAAGATATTTAATGATTAAGACAAGCCAAAGCATGCTTAACCATTTCTTGATCTTTGGGATCTCGGAATCATTTTATTCTCGCCCATAAGGGACAATTTTAAATGCGTGGATAAAATGCTCAATAAGATTGAATATATGCATGAACGTTTTAAATTTCAACTTATTGATGTATGAATGGTTTTTCACTTCAAATTCTTTCAATTGTAGAACAATGTTTGCAAGTAACTCAAACAACAACCAAATGTGCCCGAAACTCCCCGAAAAGTTAGCTATCAAGCTTAACTTAACAAACCTTGAAGAATGGGAAGAAGAACTCAGGAGAACTCTCCGGACTTGTTTCAAAGAGTATGTTCTGGATACTTCCCTCCCAACCCTCTGTTCCAAGAAACTCTTGAGTGACGAAACTTATTGTGCATGGTTAAAAGATTTCAAATTAGTGTCACAACTCATGGCTAACTCCATCCCGGAAGAATGGAAAGAAAAACTTCCATTCTCTTTCCTGGACTTGTTCCTTGGAGGACTAAGGGATGTTGTCGGTGTGAGATTCTCTAAGAGTTTTAATGACAACAATGATGGACTTCTGTTTGAAGTGACTAGGTCACTTACAGACATGAATGTAAAGCTATTGGATCAAGGTTGTCTTGCGAAAGAGAGGTACCATCTTTGGTCTACAGTCTGCAACACCAAGTTGAGACCGGGTATGCCCCTCCGACCCCATGTGGCAAGAATGACTAAGCTCTTTAAGCACATGGAACTCCTCGGAATTCCACTAGAAGATGGAATGGCTGGTCATATTATGCTCACTTTACTCCACTCAGGATATGATGCACTAAAGGCATATATTTCTAAATCGAAGGAGACACATTCCTTGAAGAATGTGGTGGAGCTACTTCATCGAGCCAACTCATTTGGGGCAACCAAAAGACCGTTAAGAAGGAGGGATTTCAAGGTTAAGGCTAAGATGCGTTGCTTCTATTGTGGCGGACAAGGCCATTTCAAGAGAGAATGCAACCTCTTTCGGGAAGAGGAGGAGAGGAATGGAGCATCCGCCTAAGGTATCTTCCTTAACACTTGTGGATTAAGCTTAACATAGGTATTAGATACCAAGTATGACTCACTTAATGTTGCCTTTTCAGGAACCAAGTGAGAAGCTTATCAAGTGTTGGTGCATGGACAAGAAGACGACGAAGATGGTTTTTCGGTCGTGCTTGCATGCACTATTTTGTCTATGACATGTAATTAAACTAATTCTAGTTTTCATCATGCCTTTGAACATATTATGATCCACGGTGTTGGACACCCAGGAATTTTGAGTGTAAGACTTTGACAATAGTTGTTTCAAGTTTGTCTTACAAATTTATGTTCAATTAAATTGCATGTTCTTACATATGATTAGACAAAAGTTGATACCACTAGCTAAGACCATCGAGTCGAATCAAACCTACTTGTGGCATTGTCGTCTTTGCCATATTAACATCAAACGCATCAAGAAACTTCTTCAAGAAGGTGTTCTTGACTCATTCGACTTAGAGTCGTTTGAAAATTGCGAAGGATGCTTATTAGGCAAGATGATAAAACAGCCATTCTCCAAGTTAGGAGAAAGGGCAAGTGACTTATTAGGTCTAATACACACGGATGTATGTGGACCAATGAGCACACCCGCAAGACAAGGTTACCGATATTTTATCACTTTCACCGACGATTATAGTAGATATGGCTATGTCTACTTAATATCGAATAAATCTGAATCCTTTGAGATATTCAAAGAATTTCAGAAAGAAGTTGAAAATCAACTTGGCAAGAAAATTAAAGCACTTCGATCGGATCGAGGTGGCGAATATTTGAGCCATGAATTCGACGATCACTTGAAAGAAAATGGCATTCTTTTAGAGTTGACACCTCCCGGAACTCCTCAATGGAACGGAGTGTCCGAACGGAGGAATTGGACCTTGTTAGACATGGTTCGATCAGTGATGGGTCTTAGTGAACTCCCTATCTCTTTCTAGGGACATGCGCTACAAACTGCAGCACTAACACTGAATAGAGCTCCGTCAAAAGCTGTTGAAAAGACTCCATATGAATTATGGACTAAGAAACCTCCTAGGTTGTCTTTTCTCAAGATTTGGGGATGCGAAGCATATGTCAAGCGATTAATTTCGGACAAACTTCACCCCAAATCGGATAAGTGTTTCTTTGTGGGATATCCTAAAGAAACCAAAGGGTATTACTTCTACAATAAATCCGAGAACAAAGTATTTGTTGCTCGCGATGGTGTCTTTTTGGAGAAGGATCACCTTTCCAAAATGACAAGTGGGAGGAAAATCGAACTCGACGAAGTTCGAGAGGACGAGCAACAGTGTCAACCTGACAAAACTGACAATCTAGATACTTTGGAAGCATCTAAGAAGATTGGTCAGAATTAAACAGACAATGAAAATGCTTAACCGATTACCCTTCGTAGGTCGCAACGGCAAAGATCTCAATCAGACAGATACCTCGGTATCGTCTTAACTGATGATCAGGACATCCTAGTTATGGATGGTGATGAGCCGGCGACATACAAGCAAGCTATGACGAACCCCGACTCTGCAAAATGGCAAGAGGCCATGAAATTCGAGATGGACTCCATGTCTGAAAATCAAGTCTGGGACTTGGTGAATTTGCCCGAGGGTTATACACCCATTGGTTGCAAATGGATCTTCAAAGTGAAGACATACAAGGATGGAAATGTATCAATATAAAAAGCTAGACTGGTGGCAAAAGGTTATAGACAAGTCCATGGGATTGACTATGATGAAACTTTTTCACCAGTTGCAATGCCAAAATCCGTCCGGATCATCCTAGCGATTGCTGCATATTACGATTACAAAATATGGCAAATGGATGTCAAAACCGCCTTCCTTAATGGAATTTTGGAAGAAACTGTGTATATGACACAGCCAGAAGGTTTTGTCGATCCAAGCAACGCTGGAAAGGTTTGCAAGTTGAAGAAGTCCATTTATGGACTAAAGCAAGCCAGCAGAAGTTGGAATCTGCGATTTGATGAAGTCATTAGCAATTTTGGTTTTATCAAGAATCCAGATTATTCTTGTGTATACAAGAAGGTCAGTGAGAGTGATATTGCATTCCTAGTCCTGTATGTCGATGACATACTTCTCATTGGAAATTGCACAAAATTGTTGGAGTCCGTAAAGGGCTGGTTGGGAAAGTGCTTTTCAATAAAGGACTTAGGAGAGGCACATTACATATTAGGCATCAAGATCTACAGGGGTAGATCTAAGAGGATGATTGGATTAAGCTAGAGTACTTACATTGATAAGGTACTGGCTCGATTCCACATGGAGAATGCCAAAAGAGGGCATTTACCCATGTCCCATGGCGTAACTCTCAGCAAGAAACAGTGTCCACAGACATCTGTTGAGCGAGAAATAATGAATCAGATCCCATATGCTTCGCTAATTGGATCGATCATGTATTCCATGATATGTACAAGGCCAGATGTATCGTATGCCCTGAGTGCAACGAGTCGATACCAATCGAACCCAGGAGAGGCGCATTGGACTGCGGCCAAGAACATCCTTAAGTACCTGAAAAGGAACAAGGATAAATTCCTGGTGTATGGAGGCCACAAAGAACTGGTTGTTGAAGGTTACACCGACGCTAGCTTCCAGACTGACAGAGACGACTTCAAGTCACAGTCGGGGTACATATTCTGTCTGAATGAAGGAGCGTTTAGCTAGAAGAGTGCCAAGCAGAGCACCACTATAGACTCTACAACTGAAGTCGAGTACTTGGCCGCTTCAGAAGCTGCCAAGGAAGCTGTTTGGATTCGCAAGTTCATTAGTGAACTTAGTGTTGTACCCTCAATCAAGGGGCCGATAGACCTCTATTGTGATAACAATTGAGCTATCGCTCAGGCCAGGGAGCCGAGAGAGCATCAGAAAGTCAAACACGTGCAAAGGCGATTTCACATGATAAGGGAATGGAAATCCGAAGGTGAAATCAGAATTTGTAAGATTGGCACAGATGATAATGTAGCCGATCCTTTGACTAAACCGCTGCCTTAAGTGAAACACAACAAGCACATTGAGGCAATGGGAATCAAGCATGTTGGAGACTGGCTTTGAAATTCCCTGTACATGTGTTTTAATTAAATAGGATATTTAATGTAAGACACTGTATTGAAACCATTCATTAATGGAGTAGTTAATTTTGTGCAACCATTACTATTTAATTGTGGTTTAGAATTAAATAACGAGTCCATTCGATTTACGGAAATATTCAAAACAGGGTATCAAGACCATGTCTTGGATAAAGAAACACCTGTTAAGTGAACGTTGAATATTTAAATCGAAAATTATCCCTAATCAAGGTCATCTAACAGATGGACGATTGATGACCGCCATAGATTAGTGTGTAGTATGATTTACAGCACCGTTTCTTGTGCCGCGAGGACGTGACGGTCATAAATCATTTACACAGGCACAATTTGGAACTGTACTGGATAAGACCTATGAGAGTACTTTAAGAAAATTTAAATTTTTGTCATAAGTACATTTCTCATTATGACTATCGGAACTTGTTTCCTCCGACCATGAGTACTGTGAAGTTTTCTTGTTTGAGTACTAGACTCTTTGATGTTTCCAAACGTCTGCCGTAACTTGGGATTATAACGGGAACACTCAAGAGACTATGTCCTCTTAGTAAGAAGAACTTACAATACAAGACTGGGATTGTCCCCCTACTAACAATAGGGAAAATGTTTTGTTGTTTACAAGGCCGCTCGAAGAACGAGACTGTGAAAATGCATGGCCGTGCTCAGATGGATTTTAGAAATCATCTGCTTATTGACAGTCGAACTCAGAGATCGAGAAACACTTCTGAACGTAATAAGGATGACAAAGAATCTTACCTTATAGTTCACGAAGAAACATTAAGTGACATAGGAAATGGGCTATACACTGTATGCACACTTGTCCGGAAGGACAAGTGGGAGATTGAAAGGAATGGTGTCCTTCCAACAAGTGTATTCTTCCGATAGAGGGTTCAAAATTATTACGGAGCTAATTCTTCAGTAAGGTCAAGTGATCGGAATGCCTAGGTGGAGGCCGCTTCCGATCAGTAATATCAATGTACAATTGATGTTACAACTTAATCTTAACTGAACCCTTCGGGTCGAACCCAATTGAATCACCGATCCGAGACGACGAATTAATCCGAAAGGATTTAATGAGTCAGCAGAGTTTTACGAATATAGACGTCGGATATCGAACCTAGGGCGTCGAGACCGAGGGTCGCAAAATCACAAGCAACAAGTATGAGCGTAGTTGTAGCTAGGCTAGGCTAGCTCATCGCAAGCCTAGGCGCACCATGTGTGTGCTAGGCGCACTATGGTGTGCTAGGCACTATCGCAGCCCTAGCATCATGCCTAGGCGCTATCGCAGCCCTAGCATGATGCTAGGCCCCATCGCAACCCTATCGCACCAAGCACAACACCCATGTGTGTGTGCGTAAGTGTGGGCACTATCGCAACCCCCTAGCACCACGCACAACACCATCGCAATGCTAGGCACATGCGTGTGTGCATGTGCGTGTGCACCATCGCAGGCCACGCACCAAGCACAACAAGTTGACAGACAGTACTGGCCTTGCGTATGTACTAGACACCATCGCAGGCCACACACCAAGCACAGCTAGCTGGCAGGCAGCATTGGCCTTGCGTGTATGCTAGGCACCATCGCAGGCCACGCACCAAGCACAGCGCTAGTGCGTGCTGGCCTGGATGCGTGTAGCTGTGCGAGCATGGGCGAGTGGTGCTCGCTGGCTGGGCTATGCGTATGCTGGCCTGGCTGTGCTGGCTATGCGAGAGCCTTGCATGTATGTGTGCGATAGAAAGGCAGCTGCACCACGCATGCATGTGCGTGTGCCTTTGATAGCAAGGCAGCAGCGCCCAGCGCCCAGCACAAGGCGTGGCTCGCTAGCAGCACGCAAGTGCTGGGCTGGGTGATGCGTGCTATGCTAGCCAGGCGTGCTAGGTGGCTGTGTGTGCTGGCAGTACCAGGTGGCAGCCAACCCAGCTGCCTTGTGAGTGGCGGTTTAGGAGAGGTGGGGACCAAAGCCTCCAAGCTTCCCTTGAGGAAGCAAGGCAATGGTCCCCCCATGGGATATAGTCCTCACCTAACCCATTCTCTCCTCTTGCCACTTGTTGCCTTGTGATTGCTTTTGCCTAATTATTTATTTTGGAATTAAATAAATTATTGCAATTGCACATGATCCCACATTGATCATGAAAAGGGGTTTTAAGTCCCCATTCTCTATAAATACCCACTTGGTTGGGATTTTGAGAATACAACCTTGAGTGGAATTAAAAAGGCAACTCCAAGAAAGAGTAAACCTTTGATTCGTAAAACTCATAGTTATTTTGTCCGGGTCTTGACTAACCTTCAAGACTTAGGACGCTCGGGTCGGGTCGAGGGTACGATCCGTCGTAGATCTCATGTTTTCGGGATTTTGAAGTAAGAGCTCTTTGGGAGCGAAGCACGCGTCAAAGGTATAATTCTTGTTCTTAATCTTGTTTGATTAAGTTTAATATGCTTGTTAATTGTTTTAATTAAGGGGCGGGTCTTGGTGGGTTTCCTTCCGCGTAGTGTCGGGTCACTACAAAACCCTACACATACCACAATTCTGCCATGTGTTCTTCATTTAGTATATGATCAACATCGAAAAACACAACATCAACAAATTCTGCCATGTGTTTTTCTTCTTCAGCACAGCTTGATGATGTAGGGGGGCTGCTGATTTTTTGTGGAGTAGATGAAGGATGCAGCTTGATGTGCAGGACTAATTTCTGCTCAGCCGATTATTTTTGGGTTTTAATGGGCTAGTTAATGTGTAATTACTGCTAACTTAATGATGAATGAAGGCTTGGGTTGCCTTAATTTGATTCAGATTTGTGCTGGAAACTTTGTTTTTGCTTGAAACTTTGACCCAGCTTGAAAACTTAATGTTTGTAAACATTTAATGTGTTAGAATGGAGGCTGGTATTTATAGCCCTCTTAAATAATGAATGAAGGCTTTAAATGCCTTAAAAAAATTCAGGATGTGTTGTGATTTTTTGTTTAAAAATGGAGGGAACCAAAATTTTCACCAAAAATTCAAGAAATTCGAATATTTGGTGAAAATTTTGGGGGGAAATCCACCCTATGTGTTTCTGCAAGAATTTCCCACCAAAATTGCAAGTGGGTGGCCCTACTTTCTCTCTCCTATCCCTTTAATTAAGTACACTTACTTTTCTTAATCTTTGCCCTTCAATCTTTTGCCTCGTGAACCGTTTTATGTGCCAAAGTTGCACATAAAAATAAACGGAGGTAGTATATATATAGACAAAAATATTTAAAATTTAAAAAAAAATACTTTCTCTCATAAACAAAATAAATTGTTCATCATTTATCATTTATTCGACTAATAAAATGATTACGTACTAAATACAATACAAAATTTATCATATTCATAATAAAAGTTTATCATCACTTTAAATTCAACTTTTTTTTTTCAAGCCTATATATATAAACCTATATAATGTCGATCCCACACAATTAAATGTACAATTTTAATTTTTGTGTTGAACAACTTTTTCCTTGTACCTTATCACTCTCATCATGAGTGACTTGCTGCTCCACCTGTTTGTCAACACTACCACTATCTGATACAACTATGGATTGAACATTAGAGTTAAAGATAAAATTTTGATCAAAGACTACATTTCTACTAAGATAACTCTATTTTCCGATGGAGCCCAATTCTATAACCTTTAACCCCATCACCATACCCTACAAATACTCCCTTTTTGGCCCTTGGCTCTAATTTACCCTCATTAACATGACAATAAACATTACAACCAAAAGCTCTCATATTTGAGTAATTTGTAGGCTTACCAGACCATACCTCATAGGGTGTTTTTAGGTTAATTCCAGAGTGCGGTCCACGGTTGATCAGATAACATGTCGTACTAACGGCTGCCTAAAACTTCTTAGTCAATCCAACATTATATTAGGGAGCATGCACCGAACTCTCTCCAAAAGTGTCTGATTCATTCGTTCTACTACACCATTTTGATGTGGTGTATCTCTAACGGTATGGTGCCTAGCAATCCCTTTAATCTTGCTAAACTCATCGAACTCAGACCAACAAAATTCCAGACCATTATCAGTTCGTAGAATTTTGATCTTCTTCCTAGTTTGATTCTCCACTAACGCCTTCCACTACTTGAAATCCTTGAAAGCTTCACTATTAAACTTCATTATGATCACCCAAGTCATCCTTGAAAAATCATCAATGAATGATACAAAGTACTTGTGACCTCCCAATGACTCAACACGTGAAAGACCCCAACAATCGTAGTGGATATAATTAAGAGTACCTTTAGTCTATGAACGCCTTTATGGAACTTGCTATGATTTAATTTCCCAAAGACGCAATGCTCACAGAAATCAAGGTTTGTGACCTTGTGGCCACCTAGAAAATCAGCAATGGAGAGAATTTGCATCCCTCTTTCACTCATATGCCCAAACCTCATGTGCCATAGCTTGGTTATATCATCCTTCTGAACCTCAAACGAAGCAACAACAACTGAACTTGATATAGTGGAGCCCTGTAGGAAATACAAAGTACCACACTTGACACCCTTTAGAACCATATCCAAACCCTTGCAGACATTCAGAACTCCACCTTTACCCTTGAAATTGAACCCCTTATTGTCTAATACACTTAGTGAAATTAGATTCTTAGTCATTTGTGGAACATGTCTAACATCATTCAATATGTGAAACGTACCATCATGTGTCCGGATCTTGATAGAGCTAATCCCAATTGCCTTGCACACTGCACTATTAGCCATTGAAATATTTCCTCCATCTACCCGCTCATAGGTAGTAAACCACTCCTTACGTGGACATATATGATACAATGCTCCAGAATCAAGAACCCACACATCATTGTGATATGTATGTTCACCCGCAACTAAAGAAATGTCATACTCAAAATTCGAATCCTCTTATGCTAAAGCAGCAATTACATATTTATCCCGCTATTTCTTCTTAGGACATTCTCTCTTCCAATGCCCCTTCTCCTTACAGTAATTACAAACATCAGTTTACTTAGGACCCCCTTTTGAATTTCCGGGCTTCTTAGCCTTCTTCTTCCCGAAATTTCTATGTGCCTTAGCACCACTGGCCATTAATCCAGAGGCTTGATTGTCTGTACCTGTACTACTAGATGCCTTATGGCATAATTCCCTAGTATGAAGAGATGAGCTAACCTCTTCTAGGGACATAGTATCTTTACCAACAATGAAAGATTGCTCAAAATTTTCATACGACAGAGGCAAAGAAACTAAAAAAAGTAAAGCACCATCCTCATCATTAACCTTAACATCAATATTACGCAATTCTAGCAAAATCGTATTTAATTGATCTAGGTGATCTCTAAGAGGTGTACCTTCATTCATTCGCAGACTGAACAGACGTTGCTTCAATAGCAAATTGTTGGTTAGAGACTTTTTCATGTACAAACTCACCAACTTCAACCACAGACTTGATGCGGTTTCCTCCTTCGCGACCTAGGTAGTGATATCGTCTACAAGACACAACATGATTGTTGAATGTGCCTTCTCCTCTAGAACGACCACCTTAGCGATATCCGGACCTAGTCTTCTTTGTCGATGGTGTCTCGACCCGATGACTTCTTTGCCAATGGTGCCCATAACCCTTGTTGCTTCAACAACGCCCGCATCTTGATCTGCCATAAACTAAAACTATTCGTCCCCATGAATTTATCAATTTTCACATTTATCCTAGACATCTCTCCCACTCAAATCGAACTTAGCTCTGATACCACTTGTTATAACAGATGTGAGAAAGAACAAATAAAGAATGCAAAACAAAATAAATAACACATAGATTTACGTGGTTCACCAACAATGAGTTGGCTACGTCCACGGGCAGGCGAGAGGAAAAGCTTTATTGATCTTGAGGAATTCCAGATTACAGATTGATAATAATATCATAGTGGCTAGGAAATAACCTAAGGGTATTTATAATAACCCCTACACTAGAAAACAAAGGCTTTAATTAAGGAAATAAAGCCCATAAACAAACCGCTCAAAATCAGCCAAAAATCCCAAGGCATGGGTGTGTCACACAGGGCATGCCCATGCCCTGGATCAGAAACAAATCAGTAGCTTGAAAACAAATTGACACGGGCATGTCAGATTTTGACATGGGCGTGTCAGTGCGAGTGCTTATATTCTCCGTTGAGGCACGACCATGTCTCTCTAAGACATGGGCGTGTCTCGCTGCATCTTCCCAGCTTCTTTGTCGAGGCATGCCCATGTCTCCCTAAGACATGGGTGTGTCTTGCTGCAACGTTCCAACTATGCAACATATGTTTCCTAGCTCCCAATTCAAGGCACTATTTCTTACACGAACAATTTTTTCTTTTGCATTGGACCTTTCCTTTTTAGGTTTAGACTAAGGCCTTGTTTAGTTCACCTGATTTAAGCTGATCAGATCTAATCTGATCTGATCTGAACTGATATTTTATGATCTGATCTGATCTGAACATATATTTTCTGATCTGATCTAAACTTATTTTTTCTGATATGATCTGATCTGAACTTATATTTTCTGATTTGATCTGATCTGAACTTATTTTTTCTGATCTGATCTAATCTGAACTTATTTTTTCTGATTTGAACTTATTTTAATTATTTCAATATTCTACTTTTAATGTTAATCAATATTAATGTTTAATTATTATTGTTATGATTATTTTTACTACTATAATTATTATTATTATTATTATTATTATTATTATTACTACTACTACTACTATTACTATAATTATTATTATTATTATTATTATTATTATTATTACTACTACTACTACTATTACTATAATTATTATTATTATTATTATTATTATTTATTATTATTATTATTATTATTATTATAATTATTATTACAAAAATTTTAAAGAAACCTATAAGTATTAAAATTACTACATAGTATAAGGTAATAGAATTGGAATATTTGATAATTTTATTATTTACGGTATCCCACTTCATAAATGAATTTTTTTATAAGAAAGTATTAAAATGGGGATCCTAAAAAAACTAAATTACAGATTAAATTTATCATAGCTTTTTCTACATAGAAAAAAGGAGATTTGACTTGTTTTTAAATACCTTAATTTTTTTGGACATATGCTTGGAGATGAAAGCAGGTAGACTATCAAAGGATAATTGGGATAGAATAGTGAGTACTTTGAACGTAAAAAGTGGGAAGAATTTCAATATTAAACAAGCAAGAAATCATTGGGATGATTGAAGGAAAAAGTTCAAAATTTGAAATGAATTGGAACTCAATTGGACTGGTCTTACATTTGATCCTATTACTTGTTGTCCTCTAGTTGAACAAGATGATAGGTGGAAGATATTTGTAAAGGTATGGCATTTTGTTTATCCATTTTCTTGCATTATGACCTCTACAATGCTAGTTTAATTTTAAATTTATTTAATCGAAATCTTGTGCATTTATGCAGAAACATAAAGGTGTACCGGCGAGATTCCTAAGGAAGCCATTGCCTCATCTAGAGAATCTACGAGCACTTTTTTCAGGGTCTTTTGCTACTAGCAAATGGAGTTTTTCTCCAGGATTAGGTGGGGAACAAATTGGTAAAGAAAATGAGGAAAGGTTTGGGGACAGTGATGAAAATATAGTAGCTATGAAAATGAGTAGGGGAATAAATAATTCGAATGATGAACAGAGCATTTCACCTCCTAAAAGTACCTCATTGGGGAAACGTAAGAGTGATGGGTGTACTAGTAAACTTAAAAAAAAACAAGAGTAGTAACATTGACTCTTGTATAGAGTTGTTGAAAATGTCTATTGAAACTAATTGTAAGCAAGGGAGTGGTAATAAGTATAAAGATGTCTCAGAAGCTCTATAAATATTGAGGCTATTATTCAACAAGGAGAAGGATTTATTTACCAATGTATGAATTTTCTTCATCGTGGCGATAATGCAGATTTCTTCTTAGGTCTGCGAAGTGATGATCAGAAGATCATGTATTTGAAGACGGAATTTTAAGATCCATCATTGGGTGGTCCTTAATTAGGTTTTTTGGGGTGATGAGTTTTCGGAATTAACTGTCTTATGTTTTCCTATGACTTGTTCTGCAGTTTCATATGTTCTTTGTTAGTAATTTGATGTTGTTCTAGTTTTAATTAAGGTTCTACATATGAAGCTACTATTTTTTCTGACCTTTAGGTTTAAGTAGCTTCATATGATGCTATTGCATTTCTGGTGATTTAATTAAGAAGCTTTAGCCTTTATTTTAAAAGTCATTGTTGATTTTTTTTTAGAAATTGAATAATGTTGGTATTTTGTTGATTTTATGTTGTAGAATGGATAACACACTTCCACTGTGCTTGACAATTATCGCATTGGAAGAGCTAAAGAGACTTCTTACACCAATTAAGAGATTGCCTTTAAAATTAGGTGGAGAATCTGGTAGCGAATACATAAACAGACTACTACATGTCCATCCTGATTTATGCAAAGAACAACTGAGATTAGATAGAAACACATTTGTGGATCTTGTTACTTGCATGAAAAATAAAAATTTATTATTGGATGGTCGTTACATATCTGTGGCTGAGCAATTAGAATATTTTTATACATCATGGCTAAAGGCAGTTCTTATCGTGGTGCTGCTGGTCGATTTCAACACTCCATTGCAACAATTGGGTTGTACTTTAAACAAGTACTGCAAGGAATAGTTCATTTGTCTATCGAGATCATAAGACCATACCAAAGTTTGAGTGAGGTGCCAACAAAAAAAAGTGACAACACAAAATATTGGCCATATTTCAAGGTCTTAAGAAACATTATTATTATCTTGCATTGTCATTATATTATTTTATGCATGTGCAATATATAATCACTTATAAAATGTATTTTTAAATGTTAATGAACTATTAGGATTGTGTTGGAGCATTGGATGGGACTCATATAAATGTAGTTGTAAGCGATGATGTGTTGGGTTTCGTAGTGACCCACACTACGCGGAAAGAAACCCGCCAAGACCCGCCCCCATAATAAATGCAATTAACATGCAAAACATAATTAAACACAAGAAAGGATAAAAGATTATACCTTTGACGCGTGCTTCGCTCAACAATGAGCTCTTACTTGAACCCTGAAAATACGAGGTCTCCAACGGGATCGTACCCTCGAACCCGACCCGAGCGTCCTAAGCCTCGAAGGTTAGTCGAGGCCTGGACAAATATAAACTTGGAGTTTTATGAATTTCAAGGTTTACTCAACAATGGAGTTGCCTTTACTTTTCCACTCACGTGTTCTTCTCAAAATCCCAACCAAGTGGGTATTTATAGAGAATGGGAATTTGAATCCCATTTCATGATCAATGTGGGATCATGTGCAAAAACATTAATTTATTTAATTCCAAATCAAATAATTAATAAAATGCAATCACAATGCAACAAGTGTCAAGGGGAGAGAGAAGGTTAGGTGAGGTCCATGAACCTTGGGGGGGGGGACCATTGCCTTGCTCCCCAAGGCATGCTCCAAGCTAGAGGTGATCAAAGTTGGCCCGACCCGCCGGCCCGACCCGATTTTGGGCGGGTTTTGGGCAGATTTTTTTGGCCCGAAATCGGGTGGGGCCCGGCCCGAAAAATTAATTTTTAAGGCGGGTTTGGGAATGCGTTTTTATGCATATTTAGTTGATTTTTTTGGCCCGACCCGAAAATGGCCCGAAAAGCCCATTTGGCCCGACCATTTTGGGCGGGTTTGGGCACAAAAAATTGGCCCAAAGTATGGCCCGGCCCGGCCCGACCCGAGAAATGGGCAAAATTTTTAAGCCTCGGCCCGGCCTGCCCAATGATCACCTCTACTCCAAGCCCTTGGTCCCCACTCACCTCAAACCGCCTCAAGCTATGGTTGTGCTGGCAGCTAGCACAACTAGCCTAGCTTGCCCAGCTGGCACGCATCACCCAGCCCAGCACTTACGTGCATCTAGCAAGCCACGCCTAGTGCTGGGCGCTCGGCGCTGCTGCCTAGCTATCGCACACACACGCACAACCTTATTGGCTGGGTGCGTAGTGTTGCTGGGATGCTAGGCCTTTGCCTCTCTTTCCATTGCACATGCACACGCAAGGCCCCTCGCACTTCCCAGTCGCACGCACACGCACAAGCCTAGGCACCCTTCGCTGCTGCTGCTTGCTAGCCAGCACGCACTGGCACTCGCACACGCACACGCATAGGGCTATTCCTGACATGGTGCTGCTGTGTGAGGTTGCTGCTGCGATGGTAAGAGGCACACACGCACACGCACTTACGCAAGTGCCCGACACTGCGATGGCTGTGCTTGGTGCGTGTAGCCTGCGATGGCTTGCGATGGCCCTAGGCACATGCACACGCGTACACGCATAGGCCTAGCCATGCGATAGTGTTGTGCATGGTGTGTGTGGCCTGCGATGGTGCTGCCATGCCATGCAAAGGCTGCGATGGGTTGCATTGTGCACCTAGCACGCATGGCGCGCCTAGCACACATGGTGCGCCTAGGCTTGCGATGAGCTAGCCTAGCCTAACTATGGCTATGCTTGTACTTGTCGCTTGTGATTTTGCGACGCTCGGTCTCGACGCCCTAGGCTCGATATTCGACGTCTGTATTCGTAAAACTCCGTCGACTCATTAATTTGTCGTCTCGGATCGGTTGTTCGATTGGGTTCGACCTGAAGGGTTCAGTTAAGATTATGCTGTAATATTAATTATACCTTAATATTACAGACCGGAAGCGGCCTCCACCTAGGCATCCGATCACTTGACCTTACTAAAGAATTAGCTCTGTAATAATTCTGAACCCTCTATCAGAATAATACACTTGTTGGAAGGACACCATTCCTTTCAATCTTCCACTTGTCCTTCCGGACAAGTGTGCATGTAGTGTATAGCCCATTTCCTATGTAACTTAATGTCTCTTCGTGAACTATAAGGTAAGATTCATCGTCATCCTTATTACGTTAAGAAGTGTTTCTCGATCTCCGAGTTCGACTGTCAATAAGCATATGATTTCTAAAATCCATCTGAGCACAGTCATGCATTTTCACTGTCTCGCTCAGCGAGCGGCCTTGTAAACAACAAAGACATATTCCCTATTGTTAATAGGGGGACATTCCCAGTCTTGCATTGTAAGTTTCTCTTACTAAGAGGACCTAATCTCCCGAGTGTTCCCGTTATGATCCCCAGTTACGGCAGACGTTAGGCAACATCAAAGAGACTAGTTCTCAAACAAGAAAACTTCACAATACCCATGGTTGAGGAAACGAGTTCCGATAGCTATAATGAGAAATGTACTTATGACAATTTTTGAATCTCTTAAAGTACTCTCATAGGTCGATCCAGTGCAGTTCCAAACTGGCACTTGTGCAAATGATTTATGACCATCATGTCCTTGCAGCACAAGAAACGGTGCTGTCAATCATACTACACACTAATCTATGGCGGTCATCAATCGTCCATCCGTTAGATGACCTCGATTAGAGACAATTTTTGATTTAAATATTCAATGTTCACTTAACAGGTGTTTCTTTATCCAAGACATGGTCTTGATACCCTGTTTTGAATATTTCCATAAATCGAACGGACTCATTATTTAATTCTAAACCACAATTAAATAGCAATGGAGTGAATGATAATTTTGCATAAAATTAACTACTCCATTAATGAATGGATTCAATACAGTGTCTTACATTAAAACAACCAGTTTAATTAAAACACATGTACAGGGAATTTCAAAGCTAGTCTCCCACGTGCTTGATTCCCATTGCCTTAACGTGCTTGTTGTGTTTCACTTGAGGCAAAGGTTTAGTCAAAGGATTGGCTACACTATCATCCGTGCCGATCTTGTAAATTCTGATTTCACCCTCGGATTTCCATTCCCTTATCATGTGAAATCGCCTTTGGACATGTTTGACCTTTTGGTGCTCTCTTGGCTCTCTAGCCTGAGCGATAGCTCCATTGTTGTCACAGTATAGATCTATTGGACCCTTGATGGAGGGTACAACATCAAGTTCACTGACGAACTTCCGACTCCAAACAGCCTCCTTAGCAGCTTCTGAAGTAGCCAAGTATTCGGCTTCAGTTGTAGAGTCTGCAGTTGTGCTCTACTTGGCACTCTTCCAGCTAAATGCTCCTCTATTTAGGCAAAATATGTACCCTGGCTGTGACTTGAAGTTGTCTTTGTCAGTCTGAAAGCTAACGTCGGTGTAACCTTCAACAACCAGGTCTTTATGACCACCATAAACCAGGAATTTATCCTTGTTCCTTTTCAGCTACTTCAGGATATTCTTGGCCGCAGTCCAATGCGCCTCTCCTGGGTTTGATTGGTATCGGCTCGTAGCACTCAAGGCATATGAGACATTTGGCCTGGTACATATCATGACATACATGATCGACCCAATTAGCGAAGCATATGGAATCTGATTAATTCTCTCTCGCTCAACAGGTGTCTTTGGACACTGTTTCTTGCTGAGAGTTACGCCATGGGACATGGGTAGATGCCCTCTCTTGGCATTCTCCATGTTGAATTGTGCCAGTACTTTATCAATGTAAGTACTCTGGCTCTATCCAATCAACCTCTTAGATCTATCCCTGTAGATCTTGATGCCCAATATGTAATGTGCCTCTCCTAAGTCCTTCATTGAAAAGCACTTTCCCAACCAGCCCTTTACGGACTCCAGTAAATTTGTGTTGTTTCCAATGAGCTGTATGTCATCGACATATAGGACTAGGAATGCGATGTCACTCCCACTGACCTTCTTGTATACACAAGATTCATCTAGATTCTTGATAAAACCAAATTTTCTGATGGCTTCATCAAATCACAGATTCCAACTCCTGGTGGCTTGCTTTAGTCCATAAATGGACTTCTTAAGCTTGCAAACCTTTCCAGCGTTGCTCAGATGGACAAAACTTTCTGGTTGTGTCATGTACACAGTTTCTTCCAAAATCCCATTCAGGAAGGCGGTTTTGAGATCCATATGCCATATTTCATAATCGTAATATGCAGCAATCGCTAGAATAATCCGGACAGACTTTAGCATTGCAACTGGTGAAAAGGGTTTCATCATAGTCAATCTCGTGGACTTGCCTATAACCTTTTGCCACCACTCTAGCCTTGTATATCGATACATTTCCATCCTTGTCTGTCTTCAATTTGAAGATCCATTTGCAACCAATGGGTGTCTTCAATTTGAAGATCCATTTCCATCCTTGTCTGCCTATAACCTTGATTTTCAGACATGGAGTCCATCTCGGATTTCATGGCTTCTTGCCATTTAGCAGAGTCGGGGCTCGTCATAGCTTGTTTGTATGTTGCTGGCTCAGATCCATCCATAACTAGGATGTCTTGATCATCGGTTAAGACAATACCAAGGTATCTGTCTGGTTGAGATCTTTGCCGTTGCGACCTACGAAGGGTAATAGGTTAAGCATTTACACTGTCTGTTTGATTCTGACCAATCTTCCCAGCTGCTTCCAAAGCACTTAGATTGTCAGTTTTATCAGGTTGACATTGTTGCTCATCCTCTTGAACTTCGTCGAGTTTGATTTTCCTCCCACTTGTCATTTTGGAAAGGTGTTCCTTCTCCAAAAAGACACCATCACGAGCAACAAACACTTTGTTCTTGGATTTAATGTAGTAGTAATACCCTTTGGTTTCTTTTGGATAGCCCACAAAGAAACACTTATCCGATTTGGGGTGAAGTTTGTCCAAAATTAATCGCTTTACATATGCTTCACATCCCCAAATCTTGAGAAAAGACAACCTAGGTGGTTTCTTAGTCCATAATTCATATGGAGTCTTTTCAACAGCTTTTGACGGAGCGCGGTTCAGTGTTAGTGCCGCGGTTTATAGCGCATGTCCCCAGAAAGAGATAGGAAGTTCACTAAGACCCATCATTGATCAAACCATGTCTAACAAGGTTCAATTCCTCCGTAAGGATACTTCGTTCCATTGAGGAGTTCCGGGAGGTGTCAACTCTGAAAGAATACCATTTTCTTTCAGGTGATCGTCGAATTCATGGCTCAAATATTCGCCACCTCGATCCAATCGAAGTGCTTTAATTTTCTTGCCAAGTTGATTCTCAACTTCTTTCTGAAATTCTTTGAATTTCTCAAGGGATTCAGATTAATTCGACATTAAGTAGATATAGCCATATTTACTAAAATCGTCGGTGAAGGTGATGAAATATTGGTAACCTTGTCTTGCGGGTGTACTCATTGGTCCACATACATTCGTGTGTATTAGACTTAATAAGTCACTTGCCCTTTCTCCCAACTTGGAGAACGAATGTTTTATCATCTTGCCTAATAGACATCCTTTGCAATTTTCAAACGACTCCAAGTCGAATGAGTGAAGAACACCTTCTTGTAGAAGTTTCTTGATGTGTTTGACGTTAATATGGACAAGACGACAATGCCACAAGTAGGTTTGATTCGACTCGATGGTCTTAGCCTTTTTGGCGGTATCATCAATGTTATAGACTTGTTTGTCAAGAGAAAGCACATAAAGACCATTTTCTGAATATGCTTTACCATATAAAACATTATCGAAATAAAATGAACAACTATTGTTCTTAATTCAAAATTCAAAACCTTTGGCGTCCAACGCCGATATTGAAATAATGTTTTTGGTAACTCTAGGAACATGATAACAATTGTCAAGTTCTAAAATAAGCCCAGAGGGCAATGACAAACTGAGAGTTCCAACGGAGACGACATACATTCTTTCTCCATTGCCGACCCGAAGCTCGACCTCTCCCTTCTCTAGCCTCCTATTTATCCTTAGTCCTTGAGTTGGAACAAAGGTGTGAGCCACATCTGGTATCTAATACCCATGATGTTTTGCTAGCGAAGTTTAAGTCTATAACAAAAATACCTGATGAAGAAGCAACGGTGCCGTTCTTCTTATCTTCCTTGAATTTGAGGCAGTCCCGTTTCCTATTCCCCTTCTTCTTGCAGTAGAAACATTCGGAATCAGACTTGGAAGAGGCTACCTTCTTGTCCTTGCTGTACTTGGCAGTGTTTGACTTAGGCGGAAAATTTCTCTTTTTCCCTTTAAAGCTCTTCTTCTTGCCCGGACGTTTGAATGGCTTGCCCTTCCTCACCATGAGCATGTCATGGTTGCCCTCATCTTTGAGGGTTTTCTCGGCTTGATTCAACATACCATGAAGCTCGGTGAGGGTTTTCTCCATGCTATGCATATTATAGTTCATCTTGAACTGATCATAGCCTTTGTGAAGAGAGTGGAGAATGATGTCAATTGCCATCTCGGTTGAATACCCAGCATCAAGCCTTTCCATGTTCTTAAATAATCCAATCATTTTGAGGACGTGCAGGCTGACTGGCTCTCCTTTCTTGAGCTTGCTCTCAAGGATCTGCTTGTGGGTTTCGAACCTTTTAGTCGGGCCTGCTCTTGAAACATATTTTGAAGCTCAGAAATGATTTCAAAAGCCGTCTCCTTTTCAAAGAAAGTCTTTTGAAGGTCCGGAGACATAGTGGCCAACATGATACATTTGACATATCGATTGGCACATTGCCATCGGTTAAGGGCAGCCTAAGTGACCTCTTCATTGGGAGTGTCGGGCATTTCCTCATCAAGGACGTATTCCTTTTTCTCTTGCATTAGTACAATGCACAAATTTCTTTTCCAATCAAGAAAATTTAGCCCGCTCAACTTTTCCTTGTCGAGAATTGAGCGTAAAGAGAATTGGTTGTTGTTTGAGTTACTTGCAGACATTGTTCTACAATTGAAAGAATTTGAAATGAAAAACCATTCATAAATCAATAAGTTGAAATTTAAAAGCGTTCATGCAAATTTTCAATCTAATTGAGCATTTTATCCACGCATTAATAAATTGTCCCTTTTAGGCGAGAATAAAATGATTCTGAGATCCCAAAGATCAAGAAATGGTTAAGCATGCTTTAGCTTGTCTTAATCATTAAATATCTTAAGGTAAGCAATCCAATTGCTAATAGCTCTAAGCTAATCTCGGTTTGATAAAATGTCGCATCTAATGCATCCTTGACATTTTATCTCTTTTGCCACGACATCTAAGGACTCCTTACTTATATCGTTGAGCTTAACCAAGACAACTTGTATACCTAGTATACCTTACGTTCCTAGGAAAGTAGTGATGCCTCGCTTTAGCGTAGCCCATCACATACGCGCATTAGTTCGGTAAGTGTTGTTCTTGGAACGACAAATTTTAGCTCAATATTATTAAGGGACCTAGGGTTTCTATGTTGGTTTGATTTAAGTGAACTTAACTAATAGTCGCAACATGTAGAAATCCTAGACATGCATCTAACATACATATATAATAATATATAAAGCATAAATTGATGCATTTGGCAACTAGCATGACCCCTTGAAATCTTCAATTTCCATGGGTCTTCATCTTGGCTCGTCTTCATCGAAACGCCGTCTTGAGACATCTTGGCCAAAATAAAATAACTAGCTAGTACGACTAAGATTAATCTAATAGTACAAAAATACTTAACGGTTCGCAAACCGTATTTAGATTTACAAAAATACATAACGGAACGCAATTTGTATTTTCTATCCTAGTCGGGCCCCACTAGTTGCCATTTTCAATAACCTGTTTTGAAAACAATCTTCCATTCACCCATTCACTATTTGTGAATGACCCATGCAAATTACGAAATACATAATTAAACACGCAAAACTAGTAACTAACTTAGGTGGTTAATCCGATTAACGCGCCTAATTAAAACTAGTCAAAGTTGTTTAATCCATTATTTCTAAAAACAAAATGCTCACGTAATTAACTAAGCTCCCACTAAATTCCGCATCCACACTTAATTAATCCGATTAATTAAGTCGGCATAACCCATAACTTGTCAAAATCAAATTTTTTTTGCAAAAGCTGGAAAATCGAGGTCTAACCTCGGCAAAATTTTCGCAAAGTACATAGTCCATGCATCGAAAAACAGCCCACACAAAACCAAGTGCCTAGCATCATGGCTGCGGCTGTGCTGTGCTTGGGCGCAGGCAGCCTGCCTAGCAAGGCATTGTTGCGCCTACTAGCACCAGCATGCATCATGCTTGCATGCTAGCATGTGCGCATGTGTGCTAGCAGGTGTGGCTGGCCTGCTGTGGCTTGCTGCCTCGCTGCCTAGCAGCACTTGCGAGCAGTGCTCGGAAACCACACACCACACGCAACAGCATGCTTGGTGCACTATGCTTGCTCCCCACACAGCAGCAACACAGCGAGGTGGGAGCACCACCATGCGCACCAAGGCAGCCACATGTGGGCTGCGAGAGCAGCCCGACTAGCCTTGGTGGTGCTTGGGTGTCTTATGCCTCGATTTGTGCGCTTTCGACTCGGGATTTTAATCCCAATATTCGTGTGAGATAAAATTAATTCTAAATTTATTTTAGAATCAATTTAAAGCAAAGAGAAAATATAACAAGTCTAACTTAAATAAATTCAATTTTAATAGTGCACAAGCCTAAATTATTCAAGAACCATTCTTTGAATCAATTTTAGGTCTAACTTGATGCAACAAAATGAAAGGGCTACATCCATAATTAATTTAACTAAAATGCAAATTAATAATGGATTTGACAAATAGGGAGTTGGAAAAACAAAATAATCATCTAATGATAAAATTTTTCCAACCTTCATACTTGTGTGAAATACCAAGATTACATCTTCCAATATGAAGATTAATCAAAATTTTACTCACAAGTATTTGAACTTCATGGATTTTATTCAACCAAAATGAAAAATCCAAACTTTGTTCAATATGGAATATAGGGTTAGAGTTCCAATCATTTAAACCTTTAAAGATTAGAACATTAACATATTAGGAAATTAAAATTACACATTCACATCAAACATTCACACATTCTTGCAATTAATTTGCAAAATTTGTGAAAAACAAGTTTATGTGAAAAAGGCATATCAACTCAAGCACTAAATAAAACTCCATAATTATGCTTTAGGATATTTAAAATAGCAGTAGATTAGGGATGAAATAATGCATTTAATCTAACCTTGTAATGCTTGCATTAATCAAGGCTTAAAAAGATTTAAATTTTCGTTGAAAAACGAAAAAAACCCCAAAAACTTGGGTTTCAGGTTCGAATTTGGCTTCTGGAAAGTTCTCAAAGAGGGTTGAATCTGCTTCAGAATGTTGATTCCACCCAAAAATCACTATTTTTGAGCCAAAATCTGGGTTCGACAGCCAAAGCGATAAAAATACAAGTTTTAACATTAATTAAAACGAGCTTCTAATCTAATTAGAAAAGCAAAACCAGAAATTAAATCTTTCTTTAAAACACCTTAATTAATTAATAATTGCAAAAATTAAAAGGAGCGTGGCTCCGATACCGCTGTTGGGTTTCGTAGTGACCCACACTACGCGGAAAGAAACCCGCCAAGACCCGCCCCCATAATAAATGCAATTAACAAGCAAAACATAATTAAACACAAGAAAGGATAAAAGATTATACCTTTGAAGCGTGCTTCGCTCAACAATGATCTCTTACTTGAACCCCGAAAATACGAGGTCTCCAACGGGATTGTACCCTCGAACCCGAACCGAGTTTCCTAAGCCTCGAAGGTTAGTCGAGGCCCGCACAAATATAAACTTGGAAATTTACGAATTTCAAGGTTTACTCAACAATGGAGTTGCCTTTACTTTTCCACTCAAGTGTTCTTCTCAAAATCCCAACCAAGTGGGTATTTATAGAGAATGGGAACTTGAATCCCATTTCATGATCAATGTGGGATCATGTGCAAAAACATTAATTTATTTAATTCCAAATCAAATAATTAATTAAATGCAATCACAATGCAACAAGTGTCAAGGGGAGAGAGAAGGTTAGGTGAGGACCATGAACCTTGGGGGGGGGGGGGGACAATTGCCTTGCTCCCCAAGGCATGCTCCAAGCCCTTGGTCCCCACTCACCTCAAACCGCCTCAAGCTATGGCTGTGCTGACAGCTTGCTTCGCTGGCCAGCTAGCACAGCCAGCCTAGCTTGCCCAGCTGGTGCGCACAACACGTATCACCGAGCCCTCTAGCACTTGCGTGCTGCTAGCGAGCCACGCCTATTTCTGGGCGCTCGGCGCTGCTGCCTGGCTATCGCTCACACACACACAACCTTGCTGGCTGGGTGCGTAGTGTTGCTGGGATGCTGGGCCTTTGCCTCTCTTTCCATTGCACATGCACACGCAAGGACCCTCGCACTTCCCAGTCGCACGCACACGCACAAGCCTAGGCACCCTTCGATGCTGCTGCTTGCTAGCCAGCACGCACTGGCACTCGCACACGCACACGCATAGGGCGATGCCTGGCATGGTGCTGCTGTGCGAGGTTGCTGCTGTGATGGTGCGAGGCACACACGCACACGCACATACGCAAGTGCCCGGCACTGCGATGGATGTGCTTGGTGCGTGTAGCCTGTGATGGCTTGCGATGGCCCTAGGCACATGCACACGCGTACACGCATAGGCCTAGCCATGCGATAGTGTTGTGCATGGTGTGTGTGGCCTGCGATGGTGCTGCCATGCCATGCGAAGGCTGCGATGGGCTGCATTGTGCACCTAGCACGCATGGCGCGCCTAGCACACATGGTGCGCCTAGCACACACATGGTGCGCCTAGGCTTGCGATGAGCTAGCCTAGCCTAACTACGGCTATGCTTGTACTTGTCGCTTGTGATTTTGCGACGCTCGGTCTCGACGCCCTAGGCTCGATATTCGACGTCTGTATTCGTAAAACTCCGTCGACTCATTAAATCCTTCGGATTAATTCGTCGTCTCGGATCGGTTGTTCGATTGGGTTCGACCCGAAGGGTTCAGTTAAGATTAAGCTGTAATATTAATTATACCTTAATATTACAGACCAGAAGCGGCCTCCACCTAGGCATTCCGATCACTTGACCTTACTGAAGAATTAGCTGTGTAATAATTCTGAACCCTCTATCAGAATAATACACTTGTTGGAAGGACACCATTCCTTTCATGATGAAGGTGTGACATATCGAGGGCAAAAAACATGGAATGTTTTGGCTGCTTGTTCCTTTGGTAAACTTTTCACGTTTATCAACGTTGGATTTGAAGGTAGTGCTCATGATATTACTGTATGGAATTATTGCTTAACCGTACCAGAATTTCGATTTCCCCATCCACCTCTAGGTACAATTTAGAATAGTGTATGTTTTTACTCCATACATGACACAATACTAATATGCCGTATAACTTTATTTTATAACAGGGAAATATTATCTAGTAGATTCTGGATATCCGAATACCGTTGGATATTTGAGTCCAATAAAAGATAAAGATATTAGAACCCATATGCCCGAATTTCGAAATGGTCCACCACCTCAAGGCATACTTGAACTTTTTAATTATCTTCACTTCGAACAACAATCGAGAGATGTTTTGGACAATTAAAATCTCGATGGAGAATATTGACAATGATGCTAAATATAGACACTAAACATCAATTGGCAATTATGGTTGCTACATTCACACTTCACAATTTTATTCGATTACATGAGTTGGATATACCCATTGAGAGTGGTATAGAAATCGAACCAAGAGAAGATTATGATTTGTTTAACGAGAATCGTAAAGCTGTAATGAACGAAGTACAACTGAATATAGCGAAGGAAATTCTGAACTTCTTGTAATGAAAATTATATTACGTTTATTATTTAGAGCTTATAATGAAATTTTAATTATTATCGTTTATTGTTTGTGCTAATTAATAATAATAATAATAATAATAATAATAATAACCATAATAATAATAATAATAATAATAATAATAATAATAATAATAATAATAATAATAATAATAATAATAATTTGTATTTGATCTGAACTTTTCTGATCTGATCTGAACTTATTTTTTCTAATCTGATCTGAACTTATTTTTTTTGAAATAAGTAAAAATAAGGTGAACTAAACAAGGCCTAACTTTGTGTCCCCTCCGTATGTTTTGTTCCTCCAATTTTCATTTCTATCTCTTTGCACCATTCCCCTCCCAAGGTTTGGAATAATATAGGTTGAATAAGTAAGGCTCAATTGACGAGGCTCAAAAGGGCTGCCAAAAAGATGGATTTTCTCTAAGGCTAAAAACATGGGTTATCTATGTGGAATTTCAAGTTGCCTCCTGTTTGGGGGTTTTCTATGTGTCCTTCGGGAGAGTTACAATTTCCTAGCAGACTTCCTTCTTACGCCTGTACCTGCACCTAGCAGACTTCCTTCTTGCGCCTGTACCTGCACAAGTAACGGAGACTCCGGATGGGGGGTGGGAGTTCCGCCTCCGAAGATTAAGTTAGTATCTTTTCGAAGTGGAATAAGAACAGTAAAAGCTTCTCGGTTCGAGAGCGTTTCAGTAGGTTTGGGCTTTGTTTGGTTTTTTTGTGGTTGCAATTAATGTATGTGTGTCATAAATGAGGTCTACCCTTACTATTTATAGTAAGGGAGAACTGTACCTCAATTAGGGTATAAGGGACACGTGTCTGCAAAGGAATTGGGCCTTTGCAGACCGCTGAAAGATTGACACGTGTCAAGCCTTTATTGGGCCACGTGTCTTAGGGTATTTTCACCCTAAACATCTGCCCCTCACAGGTGAGATGTGGCAAACTCACGTGTCATCTGTGACAGACGTAGGGTGCATGGGGAAGCAGACGGGGGTAAGTGACGGTTCCCCCCTCTTGAATTTCAAATTTTCGTGCAGAAGGTGACTGTTCGCCTTCTGCCTCTTTCTATAAGTAGGGTGGCTACCTCTTTCCTCCGCACTTTTTATTTTCAAAAATTTCCTGAGAAGAAGCTCTGATACCGGCTGCTTCTTTCAAGACTTTCGAGCATCCGGTTTTCGCAAGAACTTGACATCTGCCTTCCGGCTGAGTGCGGATTTAGTAAGGTACCGTCTGTTTTCTCCCTCTTTGCCCCTAGATTAAGGACCTCACTCGGCATTTTGCCGCCTGGGTATATTTTGTCCAAAATATCTGAATTACCCCTACCTCATCCGGGATTTCCCGTGTGTGGTTTTTTGAAATATTTCCCTAGTTGTAAAATGCCCTCATCCGTCATTTTGCCGCATGGGGCTGGCTTGGGACAAGTCCAAAAATCCCCCTCATCCGGCGTTTTGCCGTCTGGAATGTTTAATACACTCCCATCCGGCATTGTTCCGCATGGGACCCCTTTGAGCCAACTTTGTTTTTATTCAGACTAGTCATAAGTAACCCCATCCGGCCTTTAGCCGTATGGGGGTGGTTTGATCAACCTTTGCTTTCAAACATCTTTCAAATTGCCCCCATCCGGCATTTAACCGTATGGGGGTAGTTTGAGCAGCCTTGGCTTTTTCTCAAACATCATTCAAATTGCCCCCATCCGGCATTTAACCGAATGGGGGTAGTTTGGGCAGCCTTGGCTTTTTCTCAAACATCATTCAAATTGCCCCCATCCGGCATTTAACCGTATGGGGGTAGTTTGAGCAGCCTTGGCTTTTTCTCAAACATCATTCAAATTGCCCCCATCCGGCATTTAACCGTATGGGGGTCGTTTGAGCAGCCCTGGCTTTTTCTCAAACATACAAATAGCCCCCATCCGGCTTTTAACCATATGGGGGTCATTTGAGCAGCCTTGGCTCAAAACTGTTTCAAATTGCCCCCATCCGGCTTTTAACCGTATGGGGGTTGTTTGAGCAGCCTCGGCTTTTTCTCAAACATACAAATAGCCCCCATCCGGCTTTTACCCGTATGGGGGTCGTTTGAGATTCCTTCGCTCAAACTTTGTTTCAAATTGCCCCCATCCGGCTTTTAACCGTATGGGGGTCGTTTGAGCAGCCTTGGCTTTTTCTCAAACGTTGTTTAAATTGTCCCCATCCGGCATCTAACCGTATGGGGGTTGTTTGAGCAGCCTTTAGCTTTTTCTCAAACATACAAATAGCCCCCATCCGGCTTTTAACCGTATGGGGGTCGTTTGAGCGGCCTTGGCTCAAAACTGTTTCAAATTGCCCCCATCCGGCTTTTAACCGTATGGGGGTCGTTTGAGCAGCCTCGGCTTTTTCTCAAACGTTGTTTAAATTGCCCCCATCCGGCGTCTAACCGTATGGGGGTTGTTTGAGCAGCCTTTAGCTTTTTCTCAAACATACAAATAGCCCCCATCCGGCTTTTAACCGTATGGGGGTCGTTTGAGCAGCCTTGGCTCAAAACTGTTTCAAATTGCCCCCATCCGGCTTTTAACCGTATGGGGGTCGTTTGAGCAGCCTCGGCTTTTTCTCAAACGTTGTTTAAATTGCCCCCATCCGGCGTCTAACCGTATGGGGGTTGTTTGAGCAGCCTTTAGCTTTTTCTCAAACATACAAATAGCCCCCATCCGGCTTTTAACCGTATGGGGGTCGTTTGAGCGGCCTTGGCTCAAAACTGTTTCAAATTGCCCCCATCCGGCTTTTAACCGTATGGGGGTCGTTTGAGCAGCCTCGGCTTTTTCTCAAACGTTGTTTAAATTGCCCCCATCCGGCGTCTAACCGTATGGGGGTTGTTTGGGCAGCCTTTAGCTTTTTCTCAAACATACAAATAGCCCCCATCCGGCTTTTAACCGTATGGGGGTCGTTTGAGCAATTTCCAGCCCATCTCTGCTATCCCTCATCCGGGACTCCACCGCTTGGGGGGCTTTTAAATGAGCTTCCAATTAAACATGTCTGATCTATTTTTCTTTATTTCAGCTTCAAACACATTCGGAGATTTCCGCCTGTGTAGGTTTCAAGCCACCATCTCAGCAAATTCCAACCTCCAAAGGTACCGTCTGCACCCTTTTTCAATTCTTTTTGTTAATTTTCCGGTTGCATAAATAGGATATGGACCCTTCAATTATACACTCGGCACAGTTTACGACTGCTGTCAGGCGGTCACCAGGCACGGCTGAGTCTAGGACTGGGACTGCCGTCTGGGGGTATTTGGGCGAACCATCACCTACCTCGAATCCGACCGTCTCTGTTCATGTGCAGGACAGAATGGCTCGGATAAGATGGATGGCAGTTGACCCGGATTACAAATCCGACGACGCAGCCGAAGATCCGGCTGATCCCAGAAACGAGGACCAGACGGCAGGACCGTCTGGTGAAATTCCTTTGGAAGAAACCCTGGGGACTTGTCAAGATTCCCCGAGTGGTCCGAGCACACCGGGTGATAGCATATTAGAAGACTCTGATTCTAATGCCGAAGGATCCGGCGATGAATCTGCTGGAGAAGGGTCTGGGTCCGAATCTGAAGCCCCTGCACAGGAGGCTGAGCCTATTGTTGAGGAGGCCTACAAATGGCCGGCTAAGGGGGATCCGACTGACATGACCATGTCTGCAAGAGACGTGGTCACCCTTACTGCAACCCTTCCTGCCTTTCTTTTTAAAAGGAAACCAGTTGGGAAGGACTGGGAAATAAGAGTCCCGCCTGTTAATGCAACCGTCGTATGGGCGGACGACTTGGACCATGCCGATGATTTTTTCGGGAAATATTGTCTTTTTCACGAGCAAATATTGTCTTTTTCACGAGCAAATATTGTCTTTTTCACGAGCAAATAGTCTTTTTCACGCCCGGGACAATATTTGCTCGTGAAAAAGACAATATTTCCAAGTCGTCCGCCCATACGACGGTTGCATTAACAGGCGGGACTCTTATTTCCCAGTCCTTCCCAACTGGTTTCCTTTTAAGTCATAGTTATTTCCCAGTCCTTCCCAACTGGTTTCCTCGTGAAAAAGACAATATTTGCTCTTATCCCGGGCGCTTAGAGGACTCTTCATAGGAGACGGTTTCCTTTAGAGGACTCTTATCTTTGGAACGGGTGTTCTTGGTCCTCAAAGAGCCATCCGCAGCAGTGTAGGCTTCCAAGTCATAGTTATCGGTTGTATCCTGGTTGCATTAACAGGCGGGACTCTTATTTCCCAGTCCATCCGCAGTAGTGTAGGTTTCCCAGCCATCCCCACAGACGGCGCCAGATGTTTGGGGGTTTTCTATGTGTCCTTCGGGAGAGTTACAATTTCCGACAGGGGCCTGCCAGCTCAGGAAGCCAAACGCCCGATACCGGTAGAAGGGTCCCTAGCACAAGTAACGGAGAATCCGGATGGGGGGTGGGAGTTCCGCCTCCGAAGATTAAGTTAGTATCTTTTCGAAGTGGAATAAGAACAGTAAAAGCTTCTCGGTTCGAGAGCGTTTCAGTAGGTTTGGACTTTGTTTGGTTTTTTTGTGGTTGCAATTAATGTATGTGTGTCATAAATGAGGTCTACCCTTACTATTTATAGTAAGGGAGAACTGTACCTCAATTAGGGTATAAGGGACACGTGTCTGCAAAGGAATTGGGCCTTTGCAGACCGCTGAAAGATTGACACGTGTCAAGCCTTTATTGGGCCACGTGTCTTAGGGTATTTTCACCCTAAACATCTGCCCCTCACAGGTGAGATGTGGCAAACTCACGTGTCATCTGTGACAGACGTAGGGTGCATGGGGTAAGTGACGGTTCGTCTGCTTCCCCCCTCTTGAATTTCAAATTTTCGTGCAGAAGGTGACTGTTCGCCTTCTGCCTCTTTCTATAAGTAGGGTGGCTACCTCTTTCCTCCGCACTTTTTATTTTCAAAAATTTCCTGAGAAGAAGCTCTGATACCGGCTGCTTCTTTCAAGACTTTCGAGCATCCGGTTTTCGCAAGAACTTGACATCTGCCTTCCGGCTGAGTGCGAATTTAGTAAGGTACCGTCTGCTTTCTCCCTCTTTGCCCCTAGATTAAGGACCTCACTCGGCATTTTGCCGCCTGGGTATATTTTGTCCAAAATTTCTGAATTACCCCTACCTCATCCGGGATTTCCCGTGTGAGGTTTTTGAAATATTTCCCTTGTAAAATGCCCTCATCCGTCATTTTGCCGCATGGGGCTGGCTTGGGACAAGTCCAAAAATCCCCCTCATCCGGCGTTTTGCCGTCTGGAATGTTTAATACACTCCCATCCGGCATTGTGCCGCATGGGACCCCTTTGAGCCAACTTTGTTTTTATTTAGACTAGTCATAAGTAACCCCATCCGGCCTTTAGCCGTATGGGGGTGGTTTGATCAACCTTTGCTTTCAAACATCTTTCAAATTGCCCCCATCCGGCATTTAACCGTATGGGGGTAGTTAGCCTTGGCTTTTTCTCAAACATCATTCAAATTGCCCCCATCCGGCATTTAACCGTATGGGGGTAGTTTGAGCAGCCTTGGCTTTTTCTCAAACATCATTCAAATTGCCCCCATCCGGCATTTAACCGTATGGGGGTAGTTTGAGCAGCCTTGGCTTTTTCTCAAACATTATTCAAATTGCCCCCATCCGGCATTTAACCGTATGGGGGTAGTTTGAGCAGCCTTGGCTTTTTCTCAAACATCATTCAAATTGCCCCCATCCGGCATTTAACCGTATGGGGGTAGTTTGAGCAGCCTTGGCTTTTTCTCAAACATCATTCAAATTGCCCCCATCCGGCATTTAACCGTATGGGGGTCGTTTGAGCAGCCCTGGCTTTTTCTCAAACATACAAATAGCCCCCATCCGGCTTTTAACCGTATGGGGGTCGTTTGAGCAGCCTTGGCTCAAAACTGTTTCAAATTGCCCCCATCCGGCTTTTAACCGTATGGGGGTTGTTTGAGCAGCCTTTAGCTTTTTCTCAAACATACAAATAGCCCCCATCCGGCTTTTAACCGTATGGGGGTCGTTTGAGTTGCCTTGGCTCAAAACTGTTTCAAATTGCCCCCATCCGGCTTTTAACCGTATGGGGGTTGTTTGAGCAGCCTTTAGCTTTTTCTCAAACATACAAATAGCCCCCATCCGGCTTTTAACCGTATGGGGGTCGTTTGAGCAGCCTTGGCTCAAAACTGTTTCAAATTGCCCCCATCCGGCTTTTAACCGTATGGGGGTCGTTTGAGCAGCCTCGGCTTTTTCTCAAACGTTGTTTAAAGTGCCCCCATCCGGCATCTAACCGTATGGGGGTTGTTTGAGCAGCCTTTAGCTTTTTTGTCAAACATACAAATAGCCCCCATCCGGCTTTTAACCGTATGGGGGTCGTTTGAGCAATTTCTAGCCCATCTCTGCTATCCCTCATCCGGGACTCCACCGCTTGGGGGGCTTTTAAATGAGCTTCCAATTAAACATGTCTGATCTATTTTTCTTTATTTCAGCTTCAAACACATTCGGAGATTTCCGCCTGTGTAGGTTTCAAGCCACCATCTCAGCAAATTCCAACCTCCAAAGGTACCGTCTGCACCCTTTTTCAATTCTTTTTGTTAATTTTCCGGTTGCATAGATAGGATATGGACCCTTCAATTATACACTCGGCACATTTTACGACTGCTGTCAGGCGGTCACCAGGCACGGATGAGTCTAGGACTGGGACTGCCGTCTGGGGGTATTTGGGCGAACCTTCACCTACCTCGAATCCGACCGTCTCTGTTGATGTGCAGGACAGAATGGCTCGGATAAGATGGACGGCAGTTGACCCGGATTACAAATCCGACGACGCTGCCGAAGATCCGGCTGATCCCAGAAACGAGGACCAGACGGCAGGACCGTCTGGTGAAATTCCTTTGGAAGAAACCCTGGGGACTCGTCAAGATTCCCCGAGTGGTCCGAGCACGCCGGGTGATAGCATATTAGAAGACTCTGATTCTAATGCCGAAGGATCCGGCGATGAATCTGCTGGAGAAGGGTCTGGGTCCGAATCTGAAGCCCCTGCACAGGAGGCTGAGCCTATTGTTGAGGAGGCCTACAAATGGCCGGCTAAGGGGGATCCGACTGACATGACCATGTCTGCATAAGACGTGGTCACCCTTACTGCAACCCTTCCTGCCTTTCTTTTTAAAAGGAAACCAGTTGGGAAGGACTGGGAAATAAGAGTCCCGCCTGTTAATGCAACCGTCGTATGGACGGACGACTTGGACCATGCCGATGATTTTTTCGGCTGTTATGAGGCGGCATTCAAAGCAGGCCTCCGGTTCCCCCTTCACCCCTGCATCAAGGACATATTGCTGGGGTATGACTTGGGCGTATGGCAATTGACTCCTAACTCTTGGGTCAATATTTTGGGGTACATTGCCGCGTGTGAGCTGCAGGAGGTAAACCCCAGTTGGGAGGCCTTTTCACACATGCATTACCTCAGCCGGGCTCCGGGTGGGTGGAATGCCTGGTACACCCTTACCACCAACCAAGAATACATGATGACTTTGGAGAAGCCATCAAAGTGGACCAACTGGAAGAGCAAATTTTATGTCGTCTCTTCTCCTTCCACTTCCCTAAATCACCGGCTGCGGCGGTATAATAAGCACCCGGCATTACTGGGCAAAAAATGCGCGCTCCCGAAAGTGCCGTCTGAGGCCTGGGACCAAATAATGGAGACGGGTCTCTTCCTCAAAACGACCCATCTGATGGAGGACGGTAGTGAAATCATCGTCCCAAAGTTCTGGGTACCCCTCCCAGAATGGTTAAGGGACGAGTCCTTCTTGTCCCTTTGCAATCTAAGTTCAATGTTTAAAAAGAGTAGGTTCATTAACCCATCCGGTATTCTGACACCTGATTATGCGTACACGCTCTAACTCGAATTTCCCTTTTTTGCAGGTAAAGCTAAAAGAATGGTGCCTCCTGAAAAGACACCTGCCTTCTCAGCTATTGAGCTGAGAAAGAAGCAAATCGAAGAGAAGAAGGCGGCACTGGCCGCCAAGAATGGAGTAAAACCTCTTCCATTTCTTACCGGATGACATATGATCTGCCTTTGTTTCTAACTGATTGCTTTGTTTTGACTATTTTCAGGGTGGAACCCAAGGCATGCCAAAATCACTAGCAAGCATGCACAAAAGACCGGCTGGTGTGATACCCCAGCCGGCTTCAAAAGCTCCAAGGCTGCCGGGTCCACCTTTGGCAGCTAGTCCTGCAAAGAGGACGTCTGACCCTGCCAGGCCAACCACTGCAGGGAAGAGCCTGCAGCTAACGCCGAGTGCTTCGGCGGGCCAGACCCGGATGGTATCTGGCTCAGATGCGGCTGGGGGGGATGGCACCCCACAGCCTGAACAAGGTAAAACCTCTGCCTTTGACCCCCCCTGGCCGCTTGGGCATATGAGAGTCAAAACTCAAGCAAGCCAGTCTGGGGGCTCCTCTGGCAGCCGCATGAATATAGGCGGCGCCTATGCCCAGTATCTGACAGATAACCCTTCCTTTGCAGATGACTCTACCAGCCGGCCCGACTACAACCAATACGCCAAGAGAATGGTCAAGACTCTGACCCGTTCTGAAAAGGAGGCGGTGCCGGCTGTACACCAGGTTAACCTGGATCGCATCAACTCTCTTCTTGCTGAGGTAAATAACCCGAATGCCCTATGCTTGTCTCAAGCTCTGCTTTTGCCAGATGAGTAGTAATTATCATCATTAGTTCTAACTCCTTTTCCGGTTGGTACCATAGGTGATGCTGAGAGTGGACGGGCTCCGAGTCCCCTTGCGTAAAAAGCAAGAGGAGGTAAGAGACGCTCAGAAGCGTGCCTTGACCTAATTGACGTTAGTCAATTTCACAGTATTAAATATGATTTGGCAACTAAAGAGAGAGAGTTGCAACAGGAGGAATTACTGAAAGAGGCTGTGCTGGCTGGGGATGAGGCCAAGAAGAAAGTTGATGAACTTGAGCTCAAGGTCAAGGACCTCCAGGCTGATCTCAGAGCTCTGGAAGGGGCTGACAAGGAAAATGCCAACCTCCGCCAGAAGAACAGCGAGCTGACTGTCCAACTCACTAATATTCAGGCGGCCCACAAAAAGGAGCTGAACGAGGAACTCAGCCGCCTGATTACAGAGAATGAAGCCGACTGCGAGGAGCGCATGAAGCTGGCTTGGGACCTCATCCATCCGGACTCTGACTTTGACTATTTCAACCTCCGTTACTTGTATGCTTCTGAAGTTTATGAAGCTCGAGTACTCGGCACTCCTGCCCCTCCTCCTTTCGACGAGTGGGCTGAGAAGGGGTTAGGGTCAGAGCCGGATGGGGTGCCAATGGGAAACCAGCCGGAGCAGCTGCAGGAGCAGACGGCTGAGACTCAGGTTGGGCAAGCTCAAGGGTTGGAGCAGCCTCAGCAACAAGAGCAACAGCAAGATTGATATTTTCTTTCTTTTTTTTACCGGCCTGCGTGCTGTGTATTTTCGATGTATCTTTCCCGGACAGGGGTCCGGCTAACATTTCAATTAATCTATTAACCGACACAGTCGGGTTTTCTATCTATTATTTGCAATTTTTTTTATATGCATTTTTTTTTTTATATGCATTTTTACAAGTATTTCAGCCGTTCTATATATGCCGGATGAAGAAGAGATACCACAATATGCCCCTGAAATGGCTACCTGTTTACCCCAACAGTAGACAGGCAGTCGTTTCATGGAAGCCGGATGGGGGGTCAGTGACTGACCTAACCTTGCCCCGTCTGGTACAATTATATATAGGATGGGATGTAAAACCGTTTAGGTGGTTACGGTGGCCCATTAGGAATTTCATTTTTCCGGATGGACCTCTTTTGGGTCCTTGCCGGATGAATGCTAGATGCAAAGGATCATCTCTAACGGCTTGTTTGACAAATGCGTTGAGTTATTGGATCGCTAGAACAATGTTCACCAGAAGGGAGCTGTTCTCTCCAGTGATTCACCCGGATGGACCTCTTTTGGGTCTTGCCGGATGAATCCAGATGCAAAGGATCATTTCTAACGCTGCAAATCGTTTTAGACAAACGCCGTTTGAGTTATGGATCGCTAGAACAATGTTCCACCCAGAAGGGAGCTGTTCTCTTCAGTGATTCACCCGGATGGGTGTCACCGGATGACTGCTCTTTTTGGAGCAGTGGTTTTAACAAGTGTTCTTCCGTCTGTGTTCTTGCACTAGACAGGTGCAAATACAATTGTATGAATGGAAATTATATGCTTTCACATTTCAATCCTTAGAAGTAGTACTTTTTCAAGTTATCTACATTCCAGGTACGAGGCAGCCGCATTCCGTCTGGGGTTTCCAGGCGGTATGTGCCGTTTCTAACTTCTTCAAAAATCCGGTAGGGTCCCTCCCAATTTGAAGTTAGTTTCCCTTGTTCGTATGCCCTACCGGTTGCTTCAAGCTTCCGTAATACAAAATCTCCAACTTTGAGGGGGCGTTTAAGCACCTTTTTGTTGTAAGCCCTTGTCATTCGAAGGCGGTAGATTTCATGACGCAAGGCGGCGTTGCCCCTTCTTTCTGGAAGAGTATCCAGAGACAGGCGCATGGCTTCCCAATTTGCCTCTTCATCATACAACATGATTCGAAGTGTTGGCTCATATAATTCAATGGGAAGCACCGCCTCTGTGCCATATGCCATAAGGAATGGAGTTTCACCGGTTGACCCCTTCTCAGTAGTTCTGATGGACCAAAGAACGTGAGTTAACTCTTCTGCCCAAAGCCCGCCTGCCTTCTCGATCTTTTTCTTTATGCCGCCTGAGATGAGCTTGTTGAAAGCTTCAACTTGACCGTTTGCTTGCGGACGGCCAACGGATGCAAAGTAGTAGGAAATCCCTTGATCTTGCAACCAAGTCTTCAGGACAGGCGTTTCGAACTGGGGGCCATTGTCAAAGACCATTGACATTGGTACACCGAACCGGGTGATGACATTTCTCCAAATGAAGGAGATGACATCCTTAGTTTTGATGCCCTTTACCGCCTCGGCCTCAACCCACTTGGTGAAGTAATCAACAGCCACCAAAATGTATCTTCTGCCGCCTGGGGCAGGAGTGTATGGCCCCAAAATATCCATGCCCCATTTTGCAAAGGGAATTGGGCTGTGAATAGCTGTCATATCAGTTGCCGGCTGCCTTATCAGCCGGCCGAACTTCTGGCACTTGTCGCATCTTTTCACCAGATCTAATGCATCCGCCTCAAGTGTAGGCCAAAAGTATCCTTGGCGCCGGGTTCTTTTGGCGAGGGTCCTCCCGCCAATGTGAGATCCACAGAAGCCGGCGTGGAGATCTTCCAGTATTTCCTTGCCCCGTTCTGGGGTAACACACTTGAATAGCGGCTGCAAGTAACCCTTTCGAAACAGTTCACCGTTGTGCATTGCGAAGCTTAATGCTCGTCTTTTAAGAGCAGCTGCTTCGGATGAGGTTTTCCGGTAGAGTGTCGTCTTCCAAGTAATTCCGGATGGGGTCCATCCATGTGGAGCTTCGATCTAGAAGTCCAATGGGGTCATGTTCAATGCTTTTCTTTTCCATGACTTCCCAGAAGACTGATCTAGGCGTATCACATGTGGCGGAGGATGCAAGTTTGGATAGTGCATCCGCCTGATTATTCTCGGATCTGGGTACTTGACTTAGGTTGAATTCATCAAATGCCCCAGCCTCCTCTTTGACCGCCTGCAGATACATAACCATCACCGGATGGGTGGCCTCGTAGTCACCGTTATACTGGCTAACGATGAGTTGGGAATCTGAGCAGGCATCAACTTTCCTTGCCCCGACCGCCTTACACATGCGGATACCGGCTAGCAGGGCCTCGTATTCAGCCTCATTATTCGAAGCTTGAAACTTGAATCGTAGAGCGTACTCGTATTTGTCCCCCTCCGGAGAGTGAATAATTACACCCGCTCCGCAACCATTCAGCGTAGAGCTCCCGTCTACATAAACCCTACAAACTTCATCAGTTTTATCCGGCTGTGTTGGCCTTGTCATTTCAACAATGAAGTCGGCAAACGCCTGACCCTTCACTGCTCGCCTGGGTTCGAAAGTGATTTCTAAGCCTTGGATTTCCACAGCCCATTTAATCATTCTTCCGGATGACTCTAAAGTGGTCATAGGCCTTTTGAGCGGCTGATCAGTGTAAACGGTCACCGGATGTGCTAAAAAATACGGTTTCAACCGCTTGACTGCTTTGAACAAAGCCAGACCGAATTTTTCGATCATGGAATAACGAAGTTCAGCATTCCGGAGGACATGGCTTATAAAGTATACCGGGAGCTGATTACCGTCTCTCTCAACAAGGAGGACGGCACTCAAGGAGTGATCCGAGACGGCCAAGTACATGTAGAGAGCCTCCTGGGGTAGGGGACTCGCCAATCTTGGCAAAGAATGCAGGTGTTGCTTCAGCCGTTGAAATGCCGCCTCAGCCTCTTCACCCCATTCAAACCTTGACCTCTTTTTGATTGCTTGAAAGAAATACAGGCACTTGTCTCCTGACCGGCTGAGGAATCTCCCCAGTGCCGCCAGGCAACCGGTAAGCTTTTGAGCCTCCCTGACGGTACGTGGCGACTGCATGTCAATCACCGCCTGTACTTTGTCCGGATTGGCTTCTATGCCCCTCTGATCAATCAAAAATCCAAGAAACTTCCCGGACTCAACTCCAAAGACGCATTTTTTAGGATTTAACATGACTTTATGCCGTCTGAGGGTGGTGAGAGTTTCTCGGAGGTCGGCTAGATGATTCGCCTGCAGCTTTGATTTGACAATCATGTCATCAATGTACACCTCCACGTTCCTTCCAATCTGATCATAAAAGACCGAGTTCATCATTCGCTGGAAAGTAGCAGGCGCATTCTTCAACCCAAACGGCATCACCTTGTAGCAATATAGCCCTTGATCTGTGACGAAAGTCGTCTTCTCTTGGTCTTTCTTCCACAAGGGTATCTGATGGAAGCCGGAGTAGGCGTCCATGAAACTCATCAGGGCATGGCCGACTGTAGAGTCTACCAAATGATCTATCTTTGGAAGCGGGTAGCTATCCTTTGGACAAGCCCTGTTGAGGTCCGTGTAATCTACACACATCCGCCAGGTTCCATTCGGCTTTTTCACAAGGACGACATTGGCTACCTAATCCGGGTAGTAACATTGCCGGATGAATCCAGCATCCAAGAGTTTCTTGACCTCGGTTGCTGCCGCCTGGGACCTTTCCTCGCCATGGTTCCGTTTCTTTTGCCTGACCGGCTTCTTCTTAGGATCCACAGCGAGTCTATGTACAGCAAGATCCGGACTTACACCCGGCATCTCTTCTACTTCAAAGGCAAACACATCTTTGAACTCCTTCAGCAAAAGGAGCAAACCTGATCCCAAACTTTCAAACGCAGCCGTTCCAACCTTGACGGTTCTGTCTAGCCGACTGTCTTCAAGGACAACATCAATTATTTCTCCTGCCGGCTGAGGGCGAAGGACGTTTGTCCTCTCGGACAGTGATTGCTATTGTTTCTCCTTCACAGGCGCCAGTTGGTCCGCCTTCCTCTTTTTACCGGCTGGCTTTGTAGCCGGTAAGCTTTGATCACAGTCGTCAAGTTCAACAATTTCTTTCTCTTGACCGCCTGTGTCAAGCGTTGGTTTGATGTCCGAGAGGTAACACTCTCTCGCCATCTTTTGGTCCCCACTCAAGGAACCGACTGTGCCATCATCCCTTTCAAACTTTATCAACATTAGAGATGGGATGATGACTGCCTTTGAGAGGTTAAGGGTTGGACGGCCAATAATCAGATTGTAGGCAGTCAGCTCTTCTACAACAAGAAACTTGACAACCATATGCCGGCCCTTACCCTTCTCTCCGAACCGGATGGATAGATCAATCATGCCCACCGAATGTACTACTCCTCCCCCAAAACCTACAAGAGGGTATGAGGCCGGAAGCATGCTACTGGGCTTATACTTGAGTTTCTCCAAGCACCGGTAGCTGATGAGGTCGGATGAGCTCCCGGTATCAATCAAGATCCGGCCAACTCTTTGATTGGCGATTTTGCACTCGATGACTATGGGGTCATCATGAGGCCGCCTGACCTCGCCTCTATCTCTCTCGGAGATGTTAACTTCCGGAAATGAATATTCAGACGACTGGCCCTCATCCACCGAGTTGACCAGTTTCCGAATGTTATCTTTTGTACCCCGGATGGTAGGCCCACCTCCCGCAAAGCCACCGGCTATGGTCAGGATGGTTTCCTCATCCGTATCCGATTGAGTAGCCGGCTTCTTTGGGGGTGGTCCTCTTGCTTGTTTAGGGGTACCCCTTGACTTGGAAAGATAGGATTTGAGAGCCCCCTCATCAGCGAGCCGGTCGAAGAGCCGCCTGAGACTAAAGCAACCCTCAGTGTCGTGGCCAATTTCCTCGTGAAAAAGACAATATTTGCTCTTATCCCGGGCGCTTAGAGGACTCTTCATAGGAGACGGTTTTTCAAGATTCAACCGGTCCTTTACTTCGTTGAGAATGGAGGCACAGTCCTTGTTGAACTCGTACTTTGGCACATACGGATCCGACCTCTTCCTTTTCTGGAAAGGTTGTCCGGATGAGTCTGCCGCCCATACCCCCTTTCTCTTGTCTTCCTTTTTGGCCGACTGGGTAGGCCGATTCTCTTTTTTATCGGATCTTTTGTAATCCGTTGGAAGTTTAACAGCACACAATTCCACTGCCTGAATGTAGGCCTCCGCCTTCATGAGTGCCTCGTGAAGAGTGGAGACCCTCTTCCTAACCAAGTCAAACTTAAAAGTTGATCCATCTTTTAAGCCTTTGAAGAAATCAGTATAGGCAACGTCATCAGACAATCCATTGATTTGGATCCTCATCAGGTTAAACCGCCTGACATATGACCGGAGCCCCTCTTTGTCTCCCTGTTGTATTGCCCCTAGATCAAGGCTTGTTTTCTTGGCAGGGATGTTCATAGAAAAGTTGGACGTAAACCAGTAGGCCAAGGTCCTGAAATTATTGATGCATCCGGCTGGGAGGTTACCAAACCAACGTTGAGCAATCCCTTTCAACGTTGCCGGGAAGCACCGGCACCATGCGGCATCATCCAAACCCTGCAAATACATCATGTTGGTGTATGCCATAAGGTGATCTTCCGGGTTGGTGGTACCGTCGTAGGCGCCTACCAACACGTTTTTGATTTTAGACGGCTGGGTCATCTCGGTAATTTCTCTGGAGAACGCCGTTGGCTGTTCCCCAAGGTTGAGCAGCCGGAGCTGCCAGTCCATAGGCTGGACGGGCGACTGATGCTGCCCCCCGAAAATACCTGCCTGTGCATAGGGGGATCCAAAGGGCGTATACGGTGTTCCATGCACTGCCGGTTGGATCATATGGGGGCCGGATCGAGCGGAAACCTCGCTCGTCCGGCTGTCATTGTTTGTTCTCGAGTGCCTTCCTGAGGTGGCATTGAAGCTGTCTCGAAAGGTTGATGTTGATGCCGACTCGGATCGCTGAGTCTTTTTATCTTGGATGAGCGTCCGGGCATCAGAATAGACTTTCTTGGTTCCATCCGGCTGAATGTGTCGGACGGGCTTTCTGACTCCATCTATAGGAGTGTGCATCTTTGAGAAATCAAAGAGCCTAGCTGGCATGTCTGACTTCGGATGTGGGGTAGATGCTCTACCCTTGACTGTTTTGGCCGTCTTTTTACCGTGACGCCTTTCTTCCGCCTGACCCTTACGGGGGCCGGCTGTGGAGTCCAGAAGGCCTTTGATCTCTCCTTTGAAGCTCATCATCATATTCATGAGCTCATCTCTGGAGACTGGGGAGTCTCCAGCGGTAGAGGTTAACCCAAGCGGCCCCCTAGTTGGCTTGCTAGGAGCCGCCTGGTTCCCTTCCCGTTCTCTCTTATCTTTGGAACGGGTGTTCTTGGTCCTCAAAGAGCCATCTGCAGCAGTGTAGGCTTCTAAGTCATAGTTATCGGCTGTATCTTGGTCCGAATGGACCTCAACCTCCCCAGTAGGCAGATTGCCTTTACCAGGTAGTATAGGCTCAGATGTCATCTAGAAAGTACTCTCCCCACAGACGGCGCCAGATGTTTGGGGGTTTTCTATGTGTCCTTCGGGAGAGTTACAATTTCCTAGCAGACTTCCTTCTTACGCCTGTACCTGCACCTAGCCGACTTCCTTCTTGCGCCTGTACCTGCACAAGTAACGGAGACTCCGGATGGGGGGTGGGAGTTCCGCCTCCGAAGATTAAGTTAGTATCTTTTCGAAGTGGAATAAGAACAGTAAAAGCTTCTCGGTTCGAGAGCGTTTCAGTAGGTTTGGGCTTTTTTTGGTTTTTTTTGTGGTTGCAATTCATGTATGTGTCTCCGTCATAAATGAGGTCTACCCTTACTATTTATAGTAAGGGAGAACTGTACCTCAATTAGGGTATAAGGGACACGTTTCTGCAAAGGAAATGGGCCTTTGCAGACTGCTGAAGGATTGACACGTGTCAAGCCTTTGTTGGGCCACGTGTCTTAGGGTATTTTCACCCTAAACAACTCTGATAAATTTGAAAACCGCTACAGCTGGTAAACCAGGTGTTAAACTTCTAGCACGCGGAAACTCGAAAATGCTTTGATGCAGACGGAGGCAGAAAATCTCTCTCTAGAAGCTCTCTCTTTCTCTCTCTAAAAAAGTCAAATGTGAATAAGGTGAGGAAAAAGGGGGAGGTAAACTTCTATTTATAGAAAGTGAAAACGGAGGGAAATTCCTGTTTGAAATTCAAATTTTACTACCCGTTACTGTTCACCTTTGATAGGTGGACACGTGTCACAGGCCTCACGTGATATACGCGTGACCCTTGTGAGGGGCAAATGTTTAGGGTAAAAATACCCTAGACTCGTGGACCAATGAGAGGAGGCCACGTGTCGAGTTCAGGATGGCCCACGTGGCCTAATATCCTCTTGACACTTGGCCCTCTTTGATAAACCTCTGAAATGGCGGCCTTCAAGGGCCCAATCCCAAGAAGCGCCATAACCTCTGCCAGCACAGCCGACCAGGCCTACGGATCAAACCTATGCAATAACTCTAAGGAGTGGTTCAAACTACGAAGGGCCCACTATGCCCAGAGATGATGAACCTGTTTTAATAAATAATGCTAATATTTATTCCGTTAAACCAGACAATGTAACTAATAGCCCTGCAAGTAAACCTGGGCACGGGTCGGGTTGGCCCGCGTGCCGCCAGGCACGGCCCGCCGTTCGGAGCAGCCCGGCACGGCCCGAAGTCAAGCACGGCACGGCACGAAGTTCGACTTCCGTGCCACGGGCCGTGCCACGGACACGGTGGAGAATTCCCAGGCACGGCCCGGCACGAGCACGGGCAAGGCCCGCCGTGCTGGCCCGCAGGCACGGCCCGCGGGCCAACGGCTAGTTAAACGGCTATAAACGGCTAGTTTTTTGCCAAAAATTCTATAAATACTCACCTCCATTTCATTCCCAAATCACAAAATCACAATCTCTTCTTCTTATCTCTTATATTCTCTAAATCTCTAATAATCCTTATTTTCTTAAATTCTCTAATTATTCTCTTAAATTCTCTAATTATTTTCCTAATATCGGAAAAAATTAAAAAGTTCGTAATCGTAATTAGTGGAGCGTTGAAGCACGGTTGTAAGATCTAAACTAATCTTAAATTTATTATTGTTTTATTTTTATTATTAGAATAATCTTGTTTAATTATTATTGTTGTTAATTGTTATTGTTGTTGTTATAATTGTTGTTATTAATTATTATTATTGTTACAATTGTTGTTATTATTTATTTTTGTTGTTATTGTTATTGTTATAGTTGTTGTTATTAATTATTATTATTGATATTTTTATTGTTAAAATTGTTGTTATTAATTATTATTATTATAGTTAACCACTTTTTATTAAAAAATTAATTGTTAATTATGGCATCGAACAACCCATCATCTAGGTCTAGGGGGAAAGGCCGACTTATCCGTAGTAGTAGTTCTAGGGAACCACCAAATACAACGAGCCCCCAAATTACGAGTCAAACCAATGACCCCATTTACTTCCCCCCGGGCTATGAGCCATATAATACGTCGGGATTTCCAGCACCACCACTAAACCAATTTCCACGACCACCATACCAATTTCCACCTAATTATATCGGTAATCAACAAAACTATTGTTCTAGCCAAGGTAGCCAAGAAAGTACCCGAATTCCCTCCGGTTCTACCCCTTCTACTGCCACTCCCACTAGTCCCCCTACTAACCAATACACACATCATGAATGGTTAACCGAAACTGAGATGCTACTTTTGAAAAACCGAAGGAGTGAGGTATGGCGTTATTTTGTCCTAAGTAAAGATGGTGAACAATGGGCAAAATGTAAAACATGTAATAGTGTATTCACGGCAGTTACCAAAAACGGGACGGGACACTTATCTAGACACATGAAAGCTTGTGCAAAACCAGCTAGTGATCCAACCCAGCCCAAAATTTCCCAATTCCATCCATACGGCTTTACATACAACTATGAGAGGGATAGGGATGAACTAGGAAAAATGATAGTACACGCCGAACAACCTTTTCTTTTCTCGGAAAGTGACGCATTCAACACCTACATTAACAAAGCACTACAACCCCAACATAAAAGAATCTCTAGGAAAACCGTTCGTTCCGCAGCAATGAAAAATTTCCTAGAGTACAAAGTCCGGTTACAAGCCGAATTGAGTAACCTTAACTGTAGAGTATCTTTAACAGCCGATTCTTGGGATAGTGGTTATAAATATCACTATTTATGTGTGACTTGCCATTGGGTAGATGATCAATGGATGTTACAAAAAAGAATAATACATTTCAAAATGCTGGAATACCCACACACCGGCATTAACATTGCTCACCATTTAATGCAAGCAATAGACGAATACAACCTTCGAGATAAAATGATGTCTATGACTTTTGATAATGCAACCTCTATGACATACACATCTAATCTTATCAAACAAAACTTAACCGATGTACTATTAGACGGTGAAGCTCTTCATACTAGATGTGTTTGCCATGTACTTAACTTATGTGTACAGGATGGAGTTCGGGCAATTGGCCCATACTACAGCAAAATCAGAGATGCTATTATGTCTATTAATAGCTCTAACATGAGATACCAAGAATGGAAGAGTTTTCTAAAACAACAAAAGATAAGGGTAATAAAAATTAGAACCGATTGCCCAACTAGGTGGAATTCCACCTATGACATGTTAACAAAGGAAATTGAGTACAAGGGCCCGTTAACATTATTTTACAACCAAAAATTTCCACAAAATGCTTTGTATGATGATGATTGGAATAACTGTGAAAGATATATGCAATTTTTACAGTTATTATATAACATGACGTATTGTTTTTCTACTGTTTACAATCCTTGTGCTCAAAACTTTCTTTCTAATGCATGCTTACTCGCCCAACTTTTCGCTGATCATCGCGATCAAAGTGATTATGATCAGTATCTTCCAGCAATGGAAAAAAAGTGGCGTAAATATTATAGTCAGATTCCTTTGATTTATATTTTTGCTTCCATATTAGATCCTAGGCAAAAGTATGAAAACACATTTATGTTAGTTGACATTTACTTTCAATGCATGTTTCTTGACGATGATGTAGAAAACTATAAGACTAATGTGAAGGATCAGTTTTTTGCTTTATATAGAGTCTATGAAGCCAAATATGGCACCGTTCCTCGCTCAGGGCCTTCCCAACCATCTAAAAACGTAAGTAAGAAGGCCAAACATTTATTTTCACAAGCTACTAACTTGATTTCAAGGTTTTCAGGTGATTCATCAATCAGGAGAACGCAAAGCGACGTCTCGGAGTTGCAGATGTACCTGAGTTACGACTTCACCAAAGGCATGGACGACGATGAGATAAACAGCCTCGACCTCCTTGCATGGTGGAAACAACAAAGCTCGAAGCATCCAACTTTGGCGGCAATGGCACGAGACATTCTTGCTATCCAAGTTTCCTCCGTCGCCTCCGAACGAGCTTTCAGCGCATCCGGAAGGGTTTTAGACGATAGAAGAACAAGTCTAAAACCCGAAACACTAGAAATGTGCGTGTGTTTCAAAGATTGGTTGGATGCGGAAAATCGCTCACAAGACCGTTCTTACGACCACAACGACAACGAAGAAGGAACCTCCGCTTCCGGTTCGGGTTCGGCTAGTTCCCAATCTATGCAACTAGCCGATGACCTGTAAGGCGAAGGCGAAGACGAAGACGAAGACGAAGACGAAGACGAAGACGAAGACGAGCAAGAAGAAGGAGAAGAAGAATAGACAATTATTGTATATTGTACGATTTTAAAAATATCAATTTTATCATTTTCCAATTTTTGTTTAATACCATCATTGTATGATTTTTATCATTGTTATCATTGTACAATTTTCTCAACTCAAGTAATAATAATATAAAGTACGCATTATTCACATCCAAAGTCCAATTTGCCTTTTTTCCCCGTTTTGTTACAATTTGTAAATTCATATTAAAATAAAATAAAATTATACCAATTACTAATAAATCATAAACATTAAATTTTAAAGTAATAGTATAAAGTAAATATATAAATATAAATATTGAATATACAAATTATAAAACATAAATATTCAACTTATAATTATAAAATTCATAACTTAATAACTTATAACTTATAAGTTATAAACTTATAAGTTACCTTATAAAACTTATAATTATAATTTTATAACTTATATACATTATAAACTTATTAATTAATAATGTTGTCATTAAAAAAAAAAAAAAAAAAAAAAAAAATGAAAACTGCACCAGCCCGCGCAGGCCAGCCCGCAGCCCGGCACGTGGCCGGCACGGCACGAGCCCGCCAGGCACGAGGGCCGTGTCGTGCCGTGGGCTGGCCTGTGAAAATGGCCGGCACGGCACGGCACGAAATCCTGGGCCCGCCGGCACGACCGGCACGGCACGAACCAGCCCGCGGCCCGCCAGGCACGGCCCGCGGCGGCCCGGCACGGCACGGTGCCCAGGATTACCTGCAAGGCTAAAGAGTAGTACTAATATATCTAATTCTACATTTCAGGGTACAACTCCAGGAAAGGTGGCCACTCTAGATAAGAGCAATAATGCTCCAAAGCCAGTTATCAAACTTCCATTCCCCAATCGTCACTTGAAAACAAATTTGGATAAGCAGTTTGGTAAGTTTTTGGAGATGGTAAAAGATTTAAAGGTAACAGTTCCCTCCACTGAATTAATCACACAAATTCCTGCGTATGCAAAATTTATGAAGAAAATATTGACAAGAAAAAGGTCTATTAGTGAGGTAGAGACAGTAGCTTTCACTACAGAGTGTAGTGTCGTACTTCAAAATAAATCTCCACCTAAATTAAAAGATCCGGGTAGTTTTTCTATCCCTTGTCATATTGGCAATCCAATGATTGATAATGCATTACGTGATTGGGTGCTAGCGTTAGTGTAATGCCATTATCTGTGTGTTCCAAGCTAAATATGGGTAAATTAAAAGCTACCAATATTACTCTACAAATGGTCGACCGTTCTTTTAAATACCCCTTAGGTGTTTTAGAGGATGTTCCCGTTAGAGTAGGTAAATTTTATATACCTGTTGATTTTGTTGTTCTTGATATGGTTGAGGATACTCAAACCCCAATTATTTTGGGTAGACCATTCCTTAACACTGCAAGAGCAATTATAGATGTGAGAAGTGGCAAATTAACACTATCAGTAGGGGACGATAAAATTATTTTTAATCTTAATAATACCCCTAAAAGCCCCATGACAGAGGAGAAGTGCTTTAGTGTTAATGTGGTTCATAATTATTCTAACAAGCCCCAAGCTCTTGTAAATAATCCCTTGGAGGCGGTATCTTGTGTTGCATCCTTTTCAGATGAGATAGAAAAATGGCAGAAGGAAGTTGATGCAATAGAAAGATCCCTCTACACTGTCGGTCTTGGCTTTGAGGATGAAAAGGTGGAATCAATCAAGCAAAATGTGGAAACTGAGCCTATAATAAGTGGTCCGCCAGATCTATTTGCAAGTGCTACATGCAATGTCTATTTGAAGCAACCCTCGATCAAAGAGGGATATTTAGTGCGTAGCATTAAAGAGCCCCAAATCCAAGTCAAGGAGGATCCTCTAGATAAAGTGAATTGACATCCCACAGGATACGTTAGGAAACCGCGTCGTGGCCTAAACACCGCTCGACTGGGTGAGAAACCACCCGACCAAGCGTTGGGTCAAGGATCCTAGTTCTTGTACTTGGTAAGAAGGTCGTGTGGGACCTATATAAACCAGCACTTTGCGAGAGGCAATCCGTATTTTTAATGTTTTTTTAGACTAGTTTTTCTTTCTTTTTCTTTTGAGAGGAGAGAAGAGTGAATTTAATGAGTTTTATAAGTTTTTGTACAGGTTTGAAGGAAAAGAGTTAGCCAAAAATTGAAAAAAAGAAGAAAATAGAAAAATCGTCAAATTAGCCTCGGGCCCGACCAGGCGAAGCTCGCCCGACCGGGCGTGAGAGTAAGTGTTAAAAAAGTTAAATTTTCGAACGACCGGGCGAAAGTCCGCCCCACCGGGCGCGAGATTTGACATATACGGACATATTAGACCACTCGACCGGGCGAGGGGCGCCCGACCTGGCGCGAAAGTTGAAGAAAAATTCGGGCACAAATCGCCCGATCGGGCGGAGCCCGCCCGACCAGGCGCGAGAACAGCAATTTAAAAAAAATCCAGATCACCCGATCGGGCGACAGGTCCGCCCGACTGGGCGCGAGCCACCCGACCTCTTTTTCTTCTTCTTCTTCTTCCTTCTTCTTCTTCCTTCATTTCTCCTTTCCTCCATAACTTTCTCTCTCTAAAACCTTAAAACCTCTACCTTCTCTCTAAGATTCTCTCTTCATTTCTCACCCAAATCCAAATATTTTTACATATTATTAATCCTCTCTTCATCCTCTACAATCCTATATATAAATTTTCAAATTCCATTCAAATTATTTTTCATACCCATTTTACATTATGGCTTCAAAGAGTGCTCGATCGATTTTCGGAAGGAGTTCTAGCTCGAGGGAGGAGTACGACCCGAATTTACAACTCCCCTACTGGCCAACGATCTATATTGCTAGCCAGGAGAAAAAGGAACGGCTAGAACACCTAGCTGGGCGCAAGGTAATTCCTTCACGGTGGTTACACCGCCCTACTTTAGAAACTTATGGTTTGTATGATTTTGTTAAACGATTTTTGAATGACATAGGAATGAGAAAATTCGTTGATATGCATTATCTTACATACCGTGAATTAACTTGTGGATTTTTGTCTTCTTTGAAAGTTGTAAATAGTAGAAATGGGCCAAATTTATATTTTAGATTGAACAATAGGAATATTAGTTTAACATATGTGGAATTTTGTAAATCGTTTAAATTGAATTCTGAAGTACCATTCCAATGGCATGCTGATTACAAAATGGGTGATATTTATCATGCTCTGACTAGTTTGCCTACCCCCGGCCCCTAAAATGCTAGTACCAAACCTATTCATCACCCTATCCCAAAAATCTGGCAAAGATTTGCGGGTTTGTGTTTTCTAGGTTGGAACAAGCCCCATTACGCCCAAACCAACGAACTAGCTGTTATTGGACACTATGTGTATGGGTTTGGGGAACTGAAAATAGGTAGGTACATCATCCACCATCTGAGCAGACATGCCACAGCCAGTACCTAGTCTCGCACCCCCATTCGTATAGGAGGCCTTATCACTAGGATAGCAGTGAAAAAGGTCGGTTTTGTTGAGAGTGGACCCCATCAACTGACCAACTGTGGACCGGATACCTATATGTCTGCTAGGTATTTTAAGGAGTTGGGGTGGGTATGACTGGACAGTGAGCATACACCCCACTGGTGTATTAGGACTGGGACCGAGCAGCCTTTTCCCATTTTTTCCCTACCTAGTCCTGACTTGACCGCCTTTCCCCCCGGGCAAGTGTCCTACATATGCAACCTTTTAGTTTCCAACGCTAGGGGGAAAGCACCACCAGTTCCACCACCCCAGCCTAAGCCCGAGGTAGCGTTTTCTCCACCTCGCATGTCTCATTATGTCCCCCATGTTGACTCTGACCCAGTTTGGGACTTTAAAAGTATAGGTCAGGCTTTAGGCCGTATCGAGCATTCTCACACTAACCTTAGGAGGATGGTAGGATCCATTGACCAGAGGTTAAGGCATCTTGAGAGGAACCAGAGTAGAGCCCTCTACCCTATGTACGATGATTATGCTCGTCGGGGCAACATTCTCGACGATGCTATTTACCCTGACTGGTTTCAGCCTCCACCCCAGGGATACGATAGGGATCCCACTTCCCATGGCATTTATACAGACTATTCTGCCTTCCATGGGTACGGCCATGACATTCCTTTTGGGGGACCGGCGGGGGGGAGTTTTCATGCTGATTATTTTGGTGGTAGCTCTTCTGGTGCAGGTGGCAGTGGAGGTGGAGGTTTCGGCTCCATGGATGAGGATGATCAGGACTAGCTATGATGGGCTAGATCCCGAGCCAATGAGGACATTGTCTGATTCTGGCTTGAGGGAGATTTTGGATTTGGTATCTTTCTTTTTCTCTTTTCTTTTGTTTTGGTGTGTTTTCTTAGTTTAGATTTATTGCTTTCTAGGTTAGTTTTATTGCTTTCTTTTATATGGAAAAAAATACAAAAAAAAAATTGAAAAATAAAAAAAAAATTACAAAAATATGTTCCAATGAATTATAAATCATGCTTCCCTGTGCCCCTTACTTGAGAAAATTTGTTTTGATTCTTGGTATATGATGATAAGCATTATGGATAGTTAATCATGATTTGAAGTTTAATTGTTTGAATTCCTAAACATGCGTCAATTTTGCCAACTATTTGCGAATATAGTGCTTGACTGGTTGATTTGGTTAGGAATGTGTGATAGTTCCTGGTATGTCAATGAATTTGAGTATTGATTTGCAACTATAAGTAGTGTTTGTATGACTCATTATTATGCACATTGTGATGCACATTGTGGAGGACGAAGGCATTTGTTCTTTTAGGTGGCCTTCAGATGATTGTAGATACATTTGTTCCCTTCTTGCTACCCATGTTATTGCCTTCACTTTTTGTTGTTTACACATTACAAGCCTATTTTCCCCCATTGGTTACTAGTCCCAAGCTTGGCTTTGGGGAGCTATTAGTGAGTGAGGCGAGGGAGTTTGTAGTGTGCTTTTTATTTGCACAATTTGGGTGGGTTTTGAGAAGTTATTTTGTTTTTGATCATGTTTATTTTTGATGAGTTTGAAAGCTATATCTTCTGAAAAAAATTAAGTATGGTGTTATGAAAAAAAAAAAGACAAGTTCGAGAAAAAAAAAAAAGTGAAAAAATAAGTGAACTTCAAGAGAAAAAAGAAAAAAATTGTTCAATGTTCAACTGTTCTAGTTGGAGGTTGATCAAAAGAAAAAAAAATGTGAGCTTCAATGAAAAATTTAAGTTTGGAAAATAAAGTTTGTTTATTCACTCTAGTTCCTTATTATTATATCTTATGAGTGCAATTGTAAGAGTTGGGATTGTTTATATTGTTTGGAGTTGTATTTAGTGGATTTTTGTTAGAGTTGAGTTATGTGGGAGATGTTGATAATTATTTATTTTGATCATGGGTTTTACTAGGGTTTGCTCCCTTAAGCATAGCTTTTCTCTCACTTGTTCCCAAATGATTCCTACCCTTTACCCTAGCCTTACATTACAAGCTTTAAAGACCTTTCGACCTTTGTGCATATAGTTGTATGAATGTGAAAGTGTTGTTTATCAATGCAAGTTATGATTTGACATATGTCGAGTCGACTAGTAGGTTGAGCGTTCATTGCTTTAAACACACAAGGGTGTGAGTTGGGAGGGCATTGTTCACATTAAAGGGGTTGGTTGGAGAGCGATCGAGTACATCTTTTACTCGCCACATAAATGAGAGTTGAGTGTGTGAGCACTAGTCTTGAATTCTATATGCTCTTGTGGTTTGCTCTATTTGACAATTGTTAGGGAGGAAGGGTAATTGGATGGATTTGATTGATTGACTTTGAAACATGTTTATTGGATTTACCTTGAATTGTTTGTGCTTGATTTTACTTTTTGGGGTGAAGCATATTTATTTATTCATTGATGAGATCTTTGCATAGGGACAACCAAAGGTTTGGCTTGGGGGAGTTTGATATGTCTATTTTATATAGTATTTTACCCCCGTCCCTTGGTCATAATTAGTAGTGTTTTTGGCTCTTTAGAGCCACTTTTATTACTAATTGATGTTTTCTAGTATTTTCGTAGATTTGGTTGACTTTTGCAGGGATTTGCACTTTTGGAGCATTTTCCCGAGATATTATGGAGCAATTACGAGCACTGGAGAAGCACGACCAGTTTTTATAGCCCAGGGCCGGTTAGAGCCATCGAACCGGTGATTAAGAGCTCAGTATATGTGATACCGGGGCATTTGGACCAAGTATTCAAGACCCGAAGAGGAAATCCAGATTGGCCCGAAGAATTGAAGCCCAATCGAAGTCCAAATAGTGGCCCAAGAGTGCCGCCCGGCCAAAGAGGCTGGCGCCCGGCCGGGCGCGAGATTCATACTTGAGAGGAAAAAGGCACGTTCGATCGGGCGATGCCTCGCCCGATCGGGCGATGCCTCGCCCGATCGGGCGCGTGTTATTGTTAAGAGACGATTAGCGTTGTTTAAGTTTGTTTTAGTTTAGGATTCTCGCTTAGTATAAATACTTTTTCGAAAAGCGAGTTTAGCACCTTCTTTTTCTCTTTCAAAATTCTTTCTTAGATTATCTCTCTCTACTTAGCTTTTAAATTAGTTTTCTCTCTCTTATACTTTGTTCTTAACTCCATTCTTAATTCCAGATTTCTTTGGTAACAATTTCTCTTCTCTTAATCTTAGTGCTTGTTTGGCATCATTTTTGGTTTTTAGTTTCCTGTTTTTTTTTAAAACTAAAAACCAAAAACAGGAAATAAGAAATAAGAAAAATTTGTTTCCATTTTTTTTTGTCAGTTTTCAAAATTATTATGATTTTAATAAATTTAAAATATTTTTTATTCATTTTGTGACATATATCATATACTTTTATACAACCAAAAACAAAAAAACAGAAAACCACAGCAATGTCAAACGAACCCTTAGTTATTCATTTTATTCCTTTGATCTTGTCTTTCTTTATTACTTTGAATTGTTTAGATTTAATTATGTGTGAGTAGTTTTATTTCTAGGGTTTATGGGGATCCATAAATAATATGAAGGGTTAAGTTATTGTTGTTAATTGTCAATGCTAGATTAATTTCCTATTGATTGATTTAATGCTCTGTGACTAGATTTGCGCAGATCTTTTATCCATGAGTTTGACAATATTGATTCGAGATTCAAAAGATGAGAATTGATGTTTAGGTTTAGTTTCAATAGGCAGGTTAATTTATAAATGGTTAAGTCGAGATTCGAGATATGAAATTTAATACCGGTAAATTAATTGTGTGATTATAATACGTAGCGAAAGCCCTTTATAGTCTCCACATCTGTTTTGCTAACAAGGCTTGGTTAAAAACCTCGAGATCACGGAAGCCAAGGCCCCCTTGGGACTTCGGTTTGCACATAGAGTCCCAAGTGTGCCAATGCATCTTCATAGATGTTTCCGATGAGCCCCACCAAAATCGAGCCAAAAGTGCATGAATCTCATCGATCAAAGTCTTCGGAATCTTAAAGATACTCATCATATAAGTCGGGATCGCCTGAGCTTCAGCTTTGATCAAAATTTCCTTCCCGGGCCTAGATAGAAGCTTCTCTTTCCACCCTTGAATTTTCCACCATATTCTCTCTTTCAAACTGGCAAAAATAGCTTTCTTGGACTTACCAATGATCGCTGGTAAACCTAAATATTTTTCATTTCTCTCAACTTCTCTTTCCCCCAAAATACCAACAATCTCCACACGATGAGAATCACTCACATTTTTGCTAAATACGACATCTATTTTTGTCAGATTGACACTTTGACCGGATGCTCTCTCATATTTTCTGATTATATCAGTGTAGACTCCACTTCCTATGAGTGAATGCATTAAGTGAGTTCATCCTTACACAATACTTGAGTCAAATCACTAGGCAATAGTTAGAAGAATAAGGGGAACGTCACTCCTTCCTTCTTTCCTTCCAATCAAAGCATTAACAACAAGAAACTTTTTTCCTTAGCAGGAGGCAAGAAGCAACTCATAAACAGCCATGAAGACAAAGCACGATGCAAGCTTCTCACCAATATTTCATGTTTTCTTCTTCTTTTGTTTCAAACCCTTCCCCCTAAAAAGTCTAGCATAGGTTCTCCTTATCCATGTGTCTATGTGTCACATTTCTTACCTTCTTCATAAATGAGCATCTCTTTCTTACATTCGATCATGTGATAAGGAAAAAAAAATCAATTACTGAACTAAACACAAGGTACACCAATGACTTGAGGCGCCTTTGCAACCCTGTCATTCCCTGTTAACCGTTCAATCACATTCCATTTCTTCATCAACCACTATGAGCCTCGTCTAACGTTTTGCCTTCATTTCTTCAACGCACATTCACTTAACCCTGTGATTGGAAGATGTGTAATTGTATAACATTCAAAAAGCAAGTAAAAAAAAAAGGCAGCAAAGCAACAATAAAACAATGACTAAAGGCAAGTGTTCCAATGTCTTTGATACGAACACGTCTCAAATTGCATCTCTTATCGAGTGCTTGGTACCGTGCCTGAGAAACATGAATGTTAAGTGAGTAATGGACCGCATGATCTGAGATTGCCTACATTGATTCAAAAGAATGAAAAAAAAAACGAAAAGCCAAAAAAAATAAAAAATAAAAAATGAACTTGCAAAATTCAAAATTTTAAAATTCACAATTACACATCTTGGGGATTCGCTCGGGTCTTGATCCTTTTACCCCTTTCTTCCTTAAACCATCAGCTTAACCATATTACAACCCTTGAAAGATCTCTTTGAGGCGTGCATACACTTATGCAAAGTTCGGTTAGAGCTATGTTCGGCCTGATTCCTAACGGATACGTAGGCCACCTCATATCGAGGTACGACCACATTCATATTCACATACATGCATGATCGATTCAAAGAATATCCAATGTTTATCCCTATGACCCTATCCATCTAGAGCTAGACTTGGGGGCTTGAACCTACATCATTTAGCCTACCTAGCCTAAAGAGTCACCATCTCGACTCTTCTCACATATATTTCCATCACCATAACCTTTGCAGCCAGCCTTAGTATCACATTCACACATCCATATCCATATCATTTTTCCCTTTAAGAACCCTTATCATGGAATCTTGTTTCAATATTGTGCATGTTTCATCGTCTTTCAAGACAACATTCATTACAAGAAACATTGTTTACTTGCTTAGCTTCCTAACCTGAGCAATGTTCATTGTTTCACGCATCGCATAATGTGCTGAGCAACATTTATATATCAATTATTTTTAATCATACAAAGCATATCGTGCTTAGTTCCTTGACCTAATCAACGTTCATTATGCAATAATCACTTCATCTATATACGTGCTTAGCTTCCAGACCTAAGTGACGTTCAAGATCGCTTCTTTACACCATGTATGATGCTTAGCTCCATGACCTAAGTTCATTCATCTATCGTGTCACATGATGTAATTGTCCTTAGCCTCCTGTCCTAAGAACATGCATCATGCATACAAGACAAGCAATTCAATCCATACGATTCATTTTGTCTTGCTCAACGAGGAAGTTCAAAACTTCTTCCCTTTTTCATGTCTTTTCTTTTGGGGAAGCTCAAAAAACTTTTACAAAATTTTCTCATCAAGGGAAGTTCGAAAATAAAAGTTTAGCTTTCACGTCTTTCTTTTTCGGGAGAAATTCGGTACTCTCCACTCGTCTCATGACAAAAATGACGGAAATTTTTTGCTTTTGCATTGCTTGTGTCTGCACATACACACACACCATATACACACACAACCCTTCCACTAAAACAGCCATATCTTAAAATATACAAATTATTTTGACCTGATTCTAATTGGGTTGGTGTAGGGAATATTTCAAGAGTTATCCCTAGCTTGAACCCCACTGTGATCATACACTAAAGTACGGTGGCGTCCAAAGGGAAAGAAGATAGAGCAAAAGATCGCCAACAAGTTTTAGGAACTTGTAAACCGTTCACGAGGTGAAGGTTACACCCTTAACGATCCAAGAGATCGTTAACTCCAATATGTCTGGAACCATGATTGGTAGTTCGGGGATGAAGGTACAAATCCAAGCTAAAAGAGATTGAACCTGCCCTAATAATAGGTCTCTACTTTATTCTGATCGTATTCATGTGCGCTTCATGACTAACATGCTATCAATAGGTTTACCCTAAACCTGTTTATCTATGTTGGTTGAATATTAATGCACAAATAAATCTATTATTGGCGATCACTTGAATTATAATCAAATTAACCCTAAACAAGATTATTAATTATCTTATTAAGCGTGATTACAAGTACAAATTCCCTTTAAAACATGCATAAAGGTGTGATCAAGCAATAACAATAAATATAACATCAACATAATAAATAATCATAACAATCATATAATAATAATAATCATCATTAAAATAAGGAAAAATTGCTCCCATTAATCTTAACTTTGCCTCGTCCGCCAAAAATAATCTCAACTTTCGTTTATTATCTATCACTCCCAACTTTAGGGGGTATTAATTTTTGTTGCACCCAACAGGTCATCTAACCCGATGTAGCAGGTTACCTAGACACGTGTCAACACGTGATAGGTCCAAAAAAAATTAAAAATAAAAATTAAAACAAAATTCAAAAAAAAGGAAAAATACCCAGCCCCCCACCCTATCCCGGAAAACACCACACCCCCACCCCCTACCCCGCCGGAAAAACCGCCCCTTCCCCGAATATCCCTCCCCCGCTACCGGAAATCGCCGCCCAGCCACCCCTTTCCTTCCCCTACCCCGATAACCCCTCCCCAGCCCCAATAACACCCCTCCCCAGCCCCGATAACCCCTCCCCAGCCCCCGATTACCCCTCCCCAGCCCCGAAAACCCATCCTCAGCCCCCGATAACCCTTCCCCAGCCACCGATAACCCCTCCCCACCCTCGAAATCGGCGAACCCGGCCACGAAATCGGCGACGCCTATGCACAAAATCAGCCACAAACGGCCGAAATCGGCCGGTTTAGGGTATTCAGCCCCAACATCGGCCATTTGTGGACAACGGTGGTGGTGGTTTGATGTGCGTCGGTGGTGTTCGTGTGGTGGTGGGTGTGGTAGGGATGCTGCTGGGTTGTTTTGAAATTTTTTTTCTTTTTTTTTACATTTTTCTTTATTTTTTTTTTTAATTTTCTTTATTTTTCTCATCCAATTACATATTGACACGTGTGCAAAAAAAAATCACAAAGGTTTACCTGCTTTACCGGTTGCAAGTCATTTGGGTGCAATAGAAATTAATACCCCTAAAGCTGGGAGTGATAGATAATAAACGAAAGTTGGGATTATTTTCGGCGGACGAGGCAAAGTTCAGATTAATGGGAGCAATTTTTCCTTAAAATAATCATGTTAAAGCATAATAATAATAGCAAGATCCTAGGCATGATACTAACAAGATTATTAACAAACCCTAGCATGTCACTAAATAAAAAATCAAATATATAGCCCTAACATGATACTATTAGCAAAGACAATAAAAGGCATCATAGAAATCATAATTGACATTATATTCTTTACCCTAAACATGATACTATGAACTTATTGTTGTCACCCTAAACATCAAATTAAGAAAAACATCCTAACATGATACTAGGAATCATAATAACAACCCATACATGATTTCTATCATAATATCAATTATACAATTAAAGCACTTACTTGGATGCCTCGTACCTCTTTCTAATAACAAAATACACATGTTAGTAACTTCAAGGATATTAATAAAACATACAATTAAATTAAATAATTGAAAGAGAGATTTGGGACCAAACCCTCAGAAATTAAAACCTTTCACGTCTAGGGCAAAGGCAACTTCAAATTATGCTAGGTGTGTCTATATCTAATGTATGAGGAATTGTGTTTGCAAAAGGGTTGGTTTAGAAAAGAGAGAGAGAGAGAGTAAGCTTTAGCTTAGAGAGAGAAGAGAATTAGAGAGAATAAGAATTGATGAGAATTGATGATTGTTGAGAATTGCTGATTGTTGAGAAATGATGATTGAAAACAGAATTTTAAGAGGCTATTTATAGAGAAAATCAGTCGGATGGATAAAAAAACGAATCAGAGTTTTGAAAAGAATAAAACACGATCGCAGCGTCAAACACGCGCGTGGCGCGAAACGCTAGACATTAGCACCAGACGCTAGGCATTAGCATCATACGCAAAAGGTTAGTGCCAGGCGCTAATAATCAGTTTCACGCGTTTTTGTTTTTATCATATCTTTTGATCTAGAAGTCAAAATAAGGCATATAATATGTCGTTGGAAAGCTCGTGAAGTGTACTTTCCAATCCAATTGGAATCAGATTAAAATATTTTTATATAAAAAGATATGGCCAAAATAGTGGAAGGGTATCAGTTTTGGATAGAGTTTTGTATCTCATTCATATCTTTTTCGTTATAACTCGGATTTAATATTAAAATATATCATTGGAAAGATAATTTCAAGACATATCCAACCATATAAAATTTTGATAAATATTATGAGGCACGAAAATAAAATCTGAATATATTCCACTTTGTACAAAACAAGGATTCTTAAAAGGAGTAGTTTTATTCAATTTCAAACTCTTTAAAACATAATTATCAATCCTAACTCCATTAGGATTTAAAAGAACCTTCTAGAGTATTCTAGAACACTATAATCAATCCTAATAGCTTTAGGAATGATAATTAATAATAGGCCCTCCTCTAGATCATTGGGCCGCATATAAAAACCAAATAGGGCCCAGTTTAGTATTTTGGCCATAACTTCCTCATTATTCATCAAAATTGGACTTGTAATATATCGTTGGAAAGGTCTTTTCAAGCCTCATCCAACTACACCATTATTGGACCCTTATCATGGACTAAACTAAACTGGAATGCACGTTTTTCATATATAAGGTAAGAAAAGAAATATTTTCAAAAACATAATGAAGAAATATTTTAATAAAAACATCCTCATCACTAGACTTTTCACACTTTCGCTTTGTTCGATAATTAAATGACGTGAAAGGTATTCATCATTGGGTTTGGTTTTGGGGAGACACATTTGGGTGTCTACAGTTGGAAAGTAGACTTGATAAGATTTCCAATGATATATTATATGCCTTATTCCGAGTTACAGATCAAAAGTTATGATGATTTTAAAAACGGGTTAAAAACTGGAATCACCGCGCACAATGCAAAAGCACCGTGTCACGGGAGTGTGCCCCGTCTGACGGTGCTTGGCATAGTGTCACGGTACTGAACATCGTGTCCCGGTGCTATTTTCAAAGCTTTTTCACGTCAAATTTCACCGTGACACGGTACCTAGAGCCGTGACACGGTATTGAACACCGTGTCACGGTGCTTTTTTCGTGTAATTTCCGCGTTTTCCCATACCGTGACACGGTGTACTGTACCGTACCACAGTGGACAATTCTGTGTCACGGTACATGTGCCGTGTCACAAAATTTTCTCGTGTCTTTTCTGCCTAAACCTTTCACGCGTTTTCACTTTCCGTAGGTCAAATATTTCCCGCGTCACATTGTTGTCCACTGTGTCACGGGAGTGTGCCCCATCTGACGGTGCCTGGAACCATGTCACGGTGTTCTTTGTCGTCTCGCGGTGTTAATTTTTAGGGTTTTTTAAGGTTCCGTGTGTTCCCTCTACTCATTTTCCCTATAAATACCCCCCTCCTTTCTGCAGTTTGGGGCATCAAAATTTTCTCTCTTTCTCTCTTTTACACCAAAAATCATTTTCTTATCTTTCTCTCATATTCTAAGCTACAAACCTATATTTTTAATTACATCATTCTTCCCCTAAGCACTCCAAGGAGTCCATACAACACCCGAGGTTCGGTCCTTAAACCAAGGCGTGAAAGGTACCTGAGGGTTTGAACCAAATCAAATCTACATATATTTAATTGTTTCAATTTGATTTATATTTTAATTGAAGTTACTAACAGTTTATTCATGATGTAGAAATTCAAGGAAACGCGGAAAGTGAGTAATTAATCACTTAATTACTCTTATTTTATTCTTGTTGCTAGTATCATGATTAGGTTTATAATTTATATTTGATTTGACCAACAATTTATTGTGAAATTGCCTCCAATATTAGTGCTTATTTTATTATATTTATTGATCACCATATTTCATGTTTAAAGGGAATACGTAATTGAAAATCACGCCTAATAAGATAATTTGGACAACCGGTTTAGGTTCCTTTTTAATCTTGTTATTTAATCAAGTGATCACAATATTTTAGAATGAATTATATGTTGCATTAATATTCAACCAATTTAGCCTAATAATAGTTTGGAGCAAATTGAATATTTTGTTTGCATGCCTTTGAGATCACATGAATGCTTTTCACTATAAGAATCGAGTAGAGGCCAATACAGGCGAATGTGACTCCATGACTCACTTCGTACCATCATCCCCGATCCTCATTTTCGTGGTTCCGAACCATATGGAGTTAGTAATCTCATGGATTATGAATGGGTTTTAACCTTCACGGGTCAATCGTTGTTGCCTATTGTTGTCCCTTTATTCGTGGTTGCCTTTTATGATCCGTGAACGGTTTACAAGTTCCTTAAAAACTTGTTGGAGGCTCCCTACTTTGCTTTGTCCCTAATCGTTATCCTTAATCGTAATGTCAATTCCCACTTCCTATGAGTGCCAAGCATATTCACACATGCTTTAACGTAGGCGCACTTCAAACGACGCCTACAATCAGCTATCACCGAGCACTCACTAACAGTAGCTTTAGCAAAAAGAAGGCTATCATCGGCAAAAAAAATAAATGTGACACTCTGGGGGCACCCCTACAAATTCTCGCTCCATGGATCAGTCTATCATTTGCAGCTTTTGATAACAAAGTCAAAAAGGCATCAGCAACAATGAGAAAAAGGTACGGAGATATCAGATCCCCCTGACGAAGGCCCCTAGATGGAACAACCGACCTTGAAATTTTCCCATTTATTTTGAAAGCGAATGAGACACTTGATAGGCAATCCATGATTCTTCGAACCCATCCATCACAAAAACCCATCTTCAACATCACTCTTTCCAGAAAGCCCCATTCCACCCTATCATAAGCTTTACTCATATCAAGCTTTACTGCAAATGTGCCCTCCTTTCCTTCGCCCCCTCTCTTCATGGCATGGAAGATCTCAAAAGCAACTAGAGCATTATCAGTGATTAACCTTTTCGGAACTAAAGCACTCTAATTAATTGAAATAATATTTTCCAGAAAAGGTTTTAGCTTATTTGCCATAACTTTTGAGATTATTTTGTAGACAACATTGCAACAACTAATAGGTCTAAATTCCGTAATGCGTTTAGGATCATCACATTTCGGAATAAGAACCACACACGTTTTATTTATTTCATTCAGAATCAACTCTCCACACCACCAACTCTTCACAAAGCTAATTATATCACTACCAACAATATGCCAAAATTTTTGAAAAAAATAGAGCATGCATACCGTCAGGTCCCGGGGTTTTATTGAGATGCATCTGGAACAAGGCGGCCTTGATTTCTTCAACATTCGGTTCGGTACCCAGCTGCCTGTTCATCTCATCGGTCACCATTTCTTCGATCCCCTCTAAAGCTGGTTCAAAATCTGTGGGGTGGCAAGTCTCGAACAGCTTTGCAAAGTATGCCTCAATAGTCTCCTCTAACTCCTCTTTTTTACACCTCTAGACACCATCATCATTATATAGGCTACTGATGTTATTGATGCGTCGACGGTCACTAGCTTTTTGGTGAAAATAAGAGGTATTTTTGTCACCGTCCTTGAGTTCATTCGCTCGGGCCCGAGTGAACCAATACGTCTCTTGTATGCGGTGTAATTCATCCAGCTGACTAGATAATGATGTAAACTGCTCTAACATTGCAGCAACCTGATCTCTACTTTACGCCTCTTTAAGCTTGCTCTCTGTTGTTTTTATTTTTTTCTTTAAATCACCAAAACATCAATTAGGCCCATGAAGTTAAGCTAGCAGCACAGTTTGCAATTCTCCTAGTAGTTGGTAATACACCACTATACGACCACGCCCCCTCCACCACCTTGCCACATTCCTCATTAGACATCCACCATGGCTCAAACTTGAACATCTTCCCATCCCCCCCCCCCCCTCTCGTAATAATTTATTATATTCAAGAGAATCGGGGCATGATCCGAACGGTAAATAGGGAAGTGACGCACCACATATGAAGGGAACATATTACACCAGTCGCTATCTGCCAAAAACCAATCAAGTCTTTCTCTTTTAAAGGTTGCAGGGGTATTGCCTTTTTTCCAAGTGAAGATGATGCCCTTGTACCCCAAATCTCGTAATTCACAATCATCCATTGCATTACGAAAAGCATCCATGAGGCTTTCACTTCTAGGCACACCACCCTCTTTTTCTTTTTGGCTCAAAATTTCGTTAAATCTCCGAACATGACACAAGGAAGAATGTTGCCCGATTTGATACGACGCAACATAGCCCACGTAAGGTGCTTATTTTCCCGTTCCGGCCAACCATACACCCCTACGACTCTCCATTTCGGAATATTCTCATGATCACAAACATCTACAATAAAGTGATGAATAGAATAAGTGTTCACCTTCACATTGATATCTCTCCACCAAAACCCCATTCCACCCGAGTTACCTCTACTACTCATACAAATACCATCAGTAAACCCACACCAATTACGCACTCTAATTAGCTTCTCCTCATCGATCATGGTTTCCATCAAGAAGACCATATTTGGCTTTTCTTTCCAAGAGCACTCTCGGAGAGCTTTGACAGTCTAAGGGTTGCCAAGCCCTTGACAGTTCCAACTCATTATTTTCATTGCTCTTAAGGGGTTGGATCACACCGTACCCCTCTACTTGATTTACCCCGTCTCTAACAACAACATTCACACTTGTTTTTATTTTTTTATTATTTTTTCCACCACTCACAACATCAGACTCCCCATTCACACCACCCTCTGCCCCTTTTTTTGTTCCCATACCCACAAAAAGTTGTCCACCAGACTCTCCCATCAGCACGTCTTTCTCATTATATTTTGAAACTCTTTTCCACTTCTTCCCTATGATATTCTCCTTCCTTGGCACAACATTCACCAATCCCACCCCAACAATCGCATTCAACATTTCCTCACCCAATTCTACCAACCCCTCACTCTCCTTACCCCCTGCTTTATTATTTCCCATCCCATCTGCCATCAAAGCTTCCTTATCACCCCCATCTAGCTCACTACCATACCCCTCCTTATCACTCCATTAGAATCGTTATTCACCCTCATTGGTCTTAGAACAAGCTGTTGAGTGATTTCATCTGTGACAGTCTCTAGCCTAGCTTCCTGTAGGGAATATTTCAAGCATTACCCCAAACTTGAACCCCACTATAATCATACAATTAAGCATGGTGGAGTCCAAAGGGAAGGAAGATAGAGCAAAAGAGTCGCCAACAAGTTTTAGGAACTTGTAAACCGTTCACAGGGTGAAGGTTAAACCCCTTAATGATCCAAGAGATCGTTAACTCCAATAGGTCTAGAACCAAAACTGGAAGTTCGGGGATGAAGGTACAAATTCAATCTAAAAGAGAAAGAACCTGCCCTAATAATAGGCCTCTACTTTATTCTTCTCGTATTCATGTGCGCTTTCTGACTAACATGCGATCAATAGGTTTAACCCTAAACCTGTTTAACCTATGTTGGTTGAATATTAATGCACAAATAAATCTATTATTGGCGATCACTTGAATTATAAACAAATTAACCCTAAACAAGATTATTAATTATCTTATTAAGCGTGATTACAAGTACCAAATTCCCTTTAAACATGCATAAAAGGTGTGATCAAGCAATAACAAAAAATAATATATCAAGCAACATAATAATCATCATAACAATTATAATTAAAATAATCATGTTAAAGCATAATAAAAGCAAGATCCTAGGCATGATACTAACAAGATTAATAACAAACCCTAGCATGTCACTAAACAACAAAGATCAAATATATAGCCCTAACATGATACTAACATGAATATTAGGAAAGAAGATAAAAGGCATAATAGAAATCATAATAAGCATATTTGATATTATAACTTTACCCTAAACATGATACTAGGAACTTATTGTTATTCAAAACATCAAATTAAGAAAATCATCCTAACATGATACTAGGAATCAAAATAACAACTTAGACATGATCTCTATATCATAATATCAATAAAAAAATTAAAGCATTTACTTGGATGCCTCATATCTCTTTCTAATAACAAAATACACACGTTAGTAACTTCAAGGAAAATATAAAACAAACAATTAAATTAAATAATTGAAAGAGAGATTTGGGACCAAACCCTCAGAAATTAAACCTTTCATGTCTAGGGTGAAGGCAACTTCAAACTTGGCTAGGTGTGTCTAGATCTTGCGAATGCGGAATTTTGTTTTGTAAAAGGCTAGTTTAGAAGAGAGAGAGAGAGAAAGAGAGAAAGAAAGTATATCAAGATTTTCTTGATGAGAGTTGATGATTGAAAACGGAGGTTTTAGGAGGCTATTTTATAACGAAAATCAGTCGGATATGATTAAAAAAGAATCGGAGTTTCGAAAAGAATAAAACACGACACTGTCGCCAAACACGCGCTTGTCGCCAGGCGCCAGGCCTGTCGCCAGGCGACAGACCGTAGCTGCGGTGCTGCAATCAGTTTTTCCACGCGTTTTTTATTTTGATAAAATTTAAGCGCACGAGGGGGTAAAACAGTAACTTCCTTAAAAACACTTCTTTTATTCTAAATAAAACTCTTAAAAACTCATTTATCAATACTAATCAAATTAGGATTCAAAAGAACCTTCTAGAAAATTCTAGAAGACTATAATCAATCCTAATTGCATTAGGAATGATAAATCATAATAATCCCTCCTCTAGATCATTGGGCCGCATATAAAGATCAAACCAGGCCCAGTTTAGTAATTTGGCCATAACTTCCTCATTATTCATCGGAATTGGGCGTATAATATATCGTTGGAAAGCTCTTTTCGAAACCGACCCAACTACACTATTATTGGTCCCGTATCATGGGCCAAACTAAACTGGATTAACTATTTTCATAAAATAGGTTTTCGAAAACAAAGAGAAAGAAAAGAAATAAAAACTAACTGCAACACTAGACTTTCCACACTTTCACTTCATTCAATTATGATTCGATGTGAAAGGTAATCATCACTGATTTTGGTTTTGGGGAGACACAAATGGGTGTCTACAGAAGCCCCCACTTTGACTGATTTTTGAGAAACGCAAGTTTCGAAAACAAAAGTCAAAGTATCGATAGGGACGGAGAATGATTCAGAACTTTCTGCGATCCTAAATCATTCTTGTAACGCCGATACCTGTAAACTAGTGTTATTTTAAAAAAGATAAGAGAGTTAAGAAATGCGTATCTTGCACTATCGAGCACACGTCTCTGAGGGTAACCGATTTGTTGCTGCATTTTTTGTTATGACAACCTTCCACAAGCTAGGAAACGTTATCCTGCTGCTTTTGACGATCTTCCTCAAGTTAGGGGATACCGCCTGAAAACTGCTACACCTGTAACTGCCTCCAATTTCCGTTGTGATAGTCTTCTGCAATCCAGAGAATACTATCGAAGATTGCTTCGCCTGAAACAATCTTCTACCGCCTTGTGACCATCTTCCATAAGCTAGGGAATATGATCGAAGATTGCTCCGCTTGAAGCCATCCTCAGTTGTTGCGATACTTTGGGTGATGACAATCCTCTTTTCTTTGGGAATAGTTGCCAACACAACTCTTGTATGATGTATGACAATCCGATTTAGGGAAAGTTGTCAATGCTTTGTAACAATCCATCCTTGGAAATGTTGTCAGATGAAGCGACAATCTGTATCTTGGAAAATTTGCCAAAATCCAATTTTGGGAAAGTTGCCAATGCCTCGTAACAATCTTTCATAAGAACTTTGCTACGGTCGACAATCCACATCTTGGAATATAACTCTTGAAAGCAATCCACCTTGGAAATTTGCCAATGTTATGCGACAATCCTTTTAGGAAAATATTGCCACAATTGACAATCCGCGTCTTGGAACATTTGCCAAAAAAAAGTCTTGGACTGCGTTTTATATATCAAAATAGAGCGCAAGGGTGTTGGTTTTGGACTGCGTTTTAGTATTTTTCTCATATCTCATTCATTTTAAGTCGGAATTGAGATTAGGATATTTCTTTGGAAATCTTATTTAAAGGGATATTAAATCATATAGGATTTGCAAAAAAAAAAAACAAAAAAAAACAAAAAAGAGGCACAAAAGGATATGGGATTAAATGAGTTTATATGTATGTTTGGGCTAGAAATGGATAGGATTAGGTTAGTTAAAATAAAAATGGCCTAGAAGTTCAAGAAATTCTTAATTTTGATCGTACAACTCGATCAAATAGCGGTAAAAGAAGGTTGCTCATCATTGAGTATGAGTCGGGGAGACACAATTAGCTGTCTACACTTCTCGCCTTAGTATTAAGGTAGATACTTGAGAGTTTAACGAACCTAAGAATTGCTTTAAGGAACAATATTGACTAACATGTGCTAAAGTTTAATTGCTCATGTAACGTGAATTGGTGGATTATCATGAGTGCCCTTAACTTATTGAACTAGCTGAAAAGCTAGGTTTATATAAGAAAAAAATGCAGAATTTGGGTATAAAAAGTCCTATCTACAAAATCAGTGTAGTACCATAGTGATAAGTGTTGGTCCTTAGCTTAATGCATTGGAATCAAGATGCGAATCTCCTTAGGTCTGATCAAAAGGATAGTAGGATGCTAGTGTACTATGTAAGTTCAGTGTCGGATCCAGGATTTCGAAGCTTGTAAGTCACCCTGAATTATTGATGACCTGTAAAAGTACCAAAAAAAATTCGAATACATCATATCGGAGCTTCGTGGCATCTTATCAAAAACCCGACGAGCTTTCTCTAATAACCCAAAACTCACATACGTGTATAGCAAATTGATCTGAGAAAACCCATCATTTAAAAACCCAAATTTGACAACATGGGCACGAATTTGCTTGCCTTTTAAAATCCAATTATCAATGCAACAAGCTCTAACAAGAGAAGAAAACGTGAAATTATTAGGCAAAACAGAGTCTTGCAACATTCGTAAGTACAAAAATAAGCATTCCCTAGCCAAGTAGCATTGCAAATAACCCTTGATTAAGGTGTTGTATATAAAAGCATCTGGCTAGGGCATTTTTATCAAACAGTTTATGGGCATAAACCAAATCACCAGGTTTCGATAAAGCACAAAACTTGATAGCTCTACCCATTACATCAAAGTATCAAACAATAATGTCAATAACGAACTAATCAAGACTGCAAAGTACCAATTTTACCAAATAAAGTTCAATTCAATTCAACATTTCAACAATCAACACCACAAATTCACAATGAACATATTGAACAAGAGATGAAGTTAACAACCCACCAAAGTGTCAACACAGCAACACTATGAAATTATAAAAGCCTGAAATTATAATTAATTCAATAATTAACACAATAATGAACAACAGGGCCTAGGCATAGTGTTTCGGGGGTTTTTGTCCCTCGGGAGAGTTACGACACTAAGACTGGATCCAGCAAGGGGGGCCTGTACCTGCAAAGCAAACGGACCGCCGGATGGTTGGTGGTCCGCCTCCGAAGATTAAGTTAGTAAAGTATTCGGAGTAAAACGTGCAGAAATAAGGTTATCTGCTCGGATCCCAAGCTCGGGTAAGGTACTGTCTGTTTCATGAAAACGACAGCTCTGTAATAAATGTAGATGTGACGTGTTGTCTCGTATTCTGTGTATTCTGCCCTCAAATGAGGGAATTGTCCCTATTTATAGGGTCTTTTGGGAAAGTGTGCCATCCCTAGGGTCTGGTGACCTAGGGATTAGGGCACCCCGCAAAACGGCGCCTCAAGGTTTGGGCCCTTGAAGGCCGCCATTTCAGAAGCGATATCTGAGTGACACGTGTCACTGATCCTAAAAGGCTATTTGGGCACCTGTTAGGGTGACACGTGTCGCCCTCCTAATGGTCCATTCTAGATCATCAAACATCCCAAATCAAAGGGATATTTGCCTACCATGTGTCACCGTCTCAAAGATCCAAGGTGGCACCTATTCCAGCGATACGTGGCGGTATCCGATTGGGCCACTTGGCCGAGTATAAAAATACCCAAATCATTTGCCCCTCAAAGGGGTCACGTGCACCACACATGACACCTGTGACAGGTGTCGGCCTCTGATTGGCCGAGTCATTAATTTTTATTGTTGGGAGAATTTAAGGTTTTAACCCCAAGTTTTCACCCCCCCTATAAATAGAAAGGCTTGACTTCCTCTTAGATTCACATTTGCGTGAATCTTTGAAGGAGTCTTGAATCTTCTGACTTTCAAGGACTTTGACCTTCCAGAGCATCCGACAGCCGGCTCCCTTAGTTCGCCTGCTTCAACAAGCGCCTAAGACCGATGACTCTTGTTACCTTCTCCTAAGGTAACCGCATGATCTCTTTTTACTTTTTTTTCATTTTTCTTTATCGAAATGGTTTCCCAAACGCACCCAGCACGGCCTAGGTTAGCGATCAGCCGATCACCGGGGACGGCTGAATCTAGAATTAGGAGTGCCGAATGCTCGTTCGAGAACTTTGCTTTAAGTACATCTCCAAATCCGACAGTGTCTGTGCCTCTACAGGACAGGATGGCCAGAACAAAGCAAACGACAAGGAGATATAGAGCGGATGGTTCCTTTACCATTCGAATAATGAGAATGTCAATTCTGATAGCTCCATTAGGGTGCTTGTCTCTGAGGTTAGTAGAGACCCGCCTAGCACTGTCAACACTCCAAATGACTCATTTTTGGAGGAGTGCGACGAGGAATTTGAGAACCCCGGGCCGAGTGGATCAGTGCCAGATGATGAGCTGGGGGAGGACACTGCTGGCAACAGCCGACAGTCCCCTAGCTCCGAAGAGAGTTCTGATGACTCGGCGTCATCATCTTCCAACTGCGTCCCCCTTGACTCAGAGGAGGCGCAGTCAAACTTAAAAGCTGCCAGAGAGTCCCTCTCTGTTGAGAAGGGAGAGGGCTGGAAAGAGTTGTCTGCTTCCAGGTGGCATGAACGTGCGCCCTACTATCTGCACGTTCCAGAAGGCAGGCGGAAGATCATGACAGATGATCTTCCCAAATTTCTTTCTTCCCACGTCATGGGACATGGTTTTCTTCTGTCCGTGTCGGATGGTGTAGACACGGTCACCTGGCCTGAGATGGCTGTTTATGGTGACTAGTGCTTCGGCTGCTATGAGGCGGCCATCCAGGTAGGACTTCGCTTTCCTCTCCATCCGGCCGTGGAAAGGATCTTGGACGGATACCAACTGGGTTTCTGGCAACTAGCCCCTAACTCTTGGGTAAATATCTTGGGCTACGTTGCCGCATGCGAAATGCTGGAGGTGGATCCCAGCTTCGAGGCGTTTGCTCATATGCACTATCTGAGCAAAACGCCCAATCCAAGTGGGATCAGCTGGTTTACTTTGACCAGACATACCCGGTACATGACAAAGCTGGGGAAAGAAAACAAGTGGAAGGACTGGCAAACCAAGTTTTACATAGTCTCTTCCCCAGACGCCCAAAGGAACAGGCGGTACAACCGCTGGACTCAGTATCCTTGCCTCTTGGCTGGGAAAAAGGCTCTTTTGCCTGTTCCCAGGCGGGCCCAAGAAGAGATCTTTGACCGGGGCCTCATTACTGTGGTCGTCCGGACAAATAAAGAGACGGGGGTTAAGGAGGTCACCCTCAGAGCTATATTCCCCAATTCGAGTGGCTCTCAGACGGGACGTACTTGGCCGCCTGCGAGCTTAGTACTGAGATACCGAAAGGTAGCTGGTCGCATGATATTATTACCTTTTCTTGCTTATGATTATTTTTTTCTTTGCTAACACTTGGTTTCTTGTTGCAGATAAGGCAATGTCAAAGCTCCCTACCCACAAGAAACCAGCCCTCTTAGCCGTCTTCTACCGTTTAAACATAAAACTGGCGGATGAGCAGCCACAAGGCGTCACTCCTAAGGTAACGAGCTTGCAAAGACTTAGCTTAATGAAATGTGTTCACATATTCTGTTTATGAGACTCACGCTTGGAATTCTTTTCAGAGTGTCTTATCAAAGCCTGCCTCCTCTTCTCAGCCGGACCCCAAGCTGCGAAAGCAGTCGACTGGCGACGTTTCTCACAGCCGAAGGAAACACGTCGCCACAAAGCCTGCTAAGAAAGGGACAGGCGCCTCTTCCCCCACCAAGACTTCATTAAAGCCGGACGCTCTACAACGAGCGTCGAAGAGTGGTAAAACGCCACTCACCACTGCTGGCGGCACAGCAAGCGGCAACGAAGCTGCCGGGGGAGAAGGAGGTAAGCCATCCGACCATTCGAACATGCACTTTATAAATGCCATTATATTCAGTCTTGACTTAGTTGTATTTGTTTGATAGATGCTCCAGCGAGGCCAACTGTCCTCCAGATGGCCAGACGGATGCTCAGGAAGCTTAATCTTGAGGACAAGGCGGCCGTCAGAGGGGTCGGCACCCTGGACCTTGATGGCATTCTGGCGCTTCTTTTCGAAGTACAATTTCTTACAACTTAATTTATGTACGTATTTTTGTCGAATGGTTACTGAAAAGTTTCTTTGGTTTGGACGTCTACAGGCTATGCTACGCGTGAGTGGTCTCAAAGGGCCCCTCAATGAGAAGACTAGGGAGGTAAAGGCAGCAAATGCTCGGGCCCCCTCTACTCTGGACAAAGCTCAGTTTGAGATTGCTCAAAATGAGATTCGGACACTTGATATGTTGTATTCCCAGGCGTCTGCCAACCTGCAAGTTCAGCAGAACTTGGATGCAGCCAAGCAGCGAGTGAAGGAGCTCCAGGACCAGGTCAAAGGCCTTAACGAGAAGCTGGAAAACCTCAAGGAGGCGGAGTCCAAAGCGGCTATCCTGGAGGCGACGGTCAAGAGACTTAGAGGGCGGCTGAGCAACCAGGAGAACCAACTCCAGTCCAAGTATAGGTCCTTGATGGAGGAGGTGAAACAAGCCCTGGTCAAACAAATGATGGACGATAACGAGGTCATCATGCGTGCGGCCTGGGCGGCTGCTCAGCCATCCACCGATTATCAAACCTGGAAGGTCCATTTTGATAAGGCTAATGACGAGTTCAATGCCCGTCTGGAATTAAGTATTGGAGCCCAATCGTAGTCCAAATAGTGGCCCAAGTGAGCCGCCCGGCCAAAGAGGCTGGCGCCGGAAGGCGCGCCCGGTGACGCGCCCAGTGACGCGCCCGGCCGGGCGCGAGATTTGTATTATCGAGCAAAAAGGCGCGCCCGATCAGGCGGTGCCTCGCCCGATCGGGCGCGTGTGTTTCTTATGAGACGATTAACGTCGTTTTAGTTTAGGATTTTGTACGGAGTATAAATACTCCTCCGTAATACGATTTTAGGATCTCTCTCTTCTTCTTTTTACTTTTTCTTTACTCTCTTAATTGTTCTCTTAGATTTCTTTCTCCTAAACCTTTGTTCTTAATTCTACTCTTAATTCCAGATTTATTTTGGTAACGATTTCTCTTCTCTTAATCTTAGTTATTTACTTTATTCCTTTTATCATGTCTTGCTTTATTGCTTTGATTAGTTTAATTTCTACTATGTGTGAGTAGTTTTATTTCTAGGATTTATGGGGATCCATAAATAATATGAAAGGGTAATTTAATGTTGTTAATTATCAATGTTAGATCCTATTGATTGATTTAATGCTCTGTGACTAGACTAGGCCTATTTTTTATGCATGAGTTTGACAACATTGATTCGAGATTCGACAGATGAGAATTAATGTTTAGGTCTAGTTTCAATAGGCATATTAATTTATAAATGGTTAGGTCGAGATTCGAGAGATGAGATTTAATACCGGTAGATTAATTGTGTGATTGTAATACGTAGCGAAAGCCCTTTACAATCTGGTTAATTGATGCATTGATAATTGACTATTATTGATTATTGGTATTGCATGATAATTTCTTATTGAATTGTTTTAATGTTTTACAATTGTGGCTTTAAAAGTATAGCAATATTAAATTAATGAATCGAGCAAGTGTTAATTTGATATTAAAGGCTATTTTCAATAAGAACTTAGATCTAGTAAATTGTGAGAGCCTGTTAGATCTATGTTGATTAGTAAATTGCGAGAGCCTATTAATCATGTTATTTATGCAATGTCAATGATTGATTACTATGTTTTACCCTGGAGTATTATTTATTGATGAACCTATGCCCTAGATCCTTTCATATATTGTTTTCTCTCTATTCTCAATCTTAGTAGTTTAGTTTCTTATTCGAATATAAATATTGGTTACTAAGATAATTTAGATTATAATAATTAATTAGGAGTAAAAAGACTTGTTTCCCTGTGGAGATCGACCCTACTTCCCTATCTACTTTAGTTAGAGGACTTAGGAATTATTTTTGATTAGGGGATACGACTTTACCCTGTCAAAATTTGGTGTCGTTGCCGAGGAAACGGTTTTATTTTTATTTCTGATTTTTTTTGTAGTCTAGATTATTTTCCTTTTGTCTCAGAGAGCGTTAGTTCTCTGAGACAAATCTCACATTTGCTTCTAGTTTTTTTTGTTTATGCCCAGGTGTTCCAGATCAGGTTACATCCCATTCGATCCTGAGATCGAACGTTCCTTCCATAGACAGAAAAATCTCTACAAGCAAATCCTGGCGGATTCTGGTGATAATAACAATAATCACCGCGATCCTCCGACTGGTTCTAGCGATTCAGAGGCATCATCAGACGCAGAATCAGAGATGACGGCTCCCAAGAAGCTTAGTGATTATTCACAACCAAAGCTTACGGATTTTCCACATCTCACCCCTACTCCGGCTCTTGATGGGGTTCAATTTGAAATTAAACCTCAATTTATAACGATGATAGAGAGGAAGCAATTCAGTGGAGCCAAGGGTGAAGACCCGAATCTTCACATTGCCGACTATTGTCAATATTGTAACACCATCAGGCAAGCCGGGGTCACTCAAGACCAAATTAGGGAGATTCTCTTTCCCTTCTCTTTAACTGGAAAAGCTAAATTGTGGTTTAATGGCTTGAATAGAACTACACTTGGTATAACTGACTGGGAAACTCTTATTTTGAATTTCTATAACAAGTATTACCCTGCAGAGAGAATAGTCGTACTACGGAGTGCAATTCAGAACTTTGCCCAAGAAGCCGATGAATCTTTATATGAGGCTTGGGAGAGGTTCAAGGATTTACAAAGAGATTGCCCTCACCATAATTTAGCGCAATGGCAGTTAATCCAAGCCTTTTATAATGGCCTTGGAAATTCTTCTCGAATAATTTTAGATTCTGCAGCTAGTGGGAGGTTTATGAATCTTGATGTTGATGATGCAGGTCAGGTTATTGAAGACATGGCGATACACAATTCCCAATATGGGAACCCTAGAGGATTTGCTAACAAGGGGATGCATAGTGTCGACTTTGTATCCTTTTTGCAAGCTCAAGTGACCTCTATTTGCCAAAAATTAGATAATCTGAGCACTGCTAATGTAGCTAATGTTTCCGCGATTAATAATAATTCTAATGAGGCTTTCTGTGAAAATTGTGGTATTGTAGGTCATTGGGAGCAAGATTGCAGGAGTTCCGTGGAGCAAGTTAATGCCTTTCAAGCCTATAGGCAGAATAACCCATACTCCAACACCTACAATCCTGGGTATCGGAATCATCCGTACCTTTCCTACCGGAGCACTAATGTTCAAAATCCTCCACCACCACAAGAACCACAGGCGCCACAGCAACAGCAGCAGAAATATTATCATCCCAATGCTAGCCAGAAGAACCAACCACAACAACCCTCCTCATCTTCTGACCCTTCTCTGGTGGAAATTAGAGCAATGTTGGTTAACATGCAAAAGCACATGGAGAGTAGAGATGCGACAATTGATCAAATTCTAGCGCATAATAAAATTGTAGATAATCAAATTGCGCAACTTTCCGTTACTCTACAAGCTCGCCAACAGAGAGCTCTGCCAGCACAGCCGACCAGGCCTACGGATCAAGCCTATACAATAACTCTAAGGAGTGGTTCAAACTACGAAGGGCCCCCTATGCCCAGAGATGATGAACCTGTTTTAATAAATAATGCTAATCTTTATTCCGTTAAACCAGACAATGTAACTAATAGCCCTGCAAGGCTAAAGAGTAGTACTAATATATCAAATTCTACATTTCAGGGTACAACTCCAGGAAAGGTGGCCACTCTAGATAAGAGCAATAATGCTCCAAAGCCAGTTATCAAACTTCCATTTTCCCAATCGTCACTTGAAAACAAATTTGGATAAGCAGTTTGGTAATTTTTTGGAGATGGTAAAAGATTTAAAGGTAACAGTTCCCTCCACTGAATTAATCACACAAATTCCTGCGTATGCAAAATTTATGAAGGAAATATTGACAAGAAAAAGGTCTATTAGTGAGGTAGAGACAGTAGCTTTCACTGCAGAGTGTAGTGTCGTACTTCAAAATAAATCTCCACCTAAATTAAAAGATCCGGGTAGTTTTTCTATCCCTTGTCATATTGGCAATCCAATGATTGATAATGCATTACGTGATTTGGGTGCTAGCGTTAGTGTTATGCCATTATCTGTGTGTTCCAAGCTAAATATGGGTAAATTAAAAGCTACCAATATTACTCTACAAATGGTCGACCGTTCTTTTAAATACCCCTTAGGTGTTTTAGTGGATGTTCCCGTTAGAGTAGGTAAATTTTACATACCTGTAGATTTTGTTGTTCTTGATATGGCTGAGGATATGCAAACCCCAATTATTTTGGGTAGACCATTCCTTAACACTGCAGAGCAGTCATAGATGTAAGAAGTGGTAAGCTAACATTATCAGTAGGGGATGATAAGTTGATTTCATCTGAATAATGCCCCTAAAAGCTCCATGACCGAGGAGAAATGTTTCAGTGTTAATGTGGTTGAAAATTATTCTAACAAGCCCCAAGCTCTTGAAAAAGATCCCTTGGAGGCGGTATCTTGTGTTGCATCCTTTTCATATGAGATAAACAAATGGCAGAAGGAAGTCGATGCAATAGAAAGAGCACTCTACAATGTTGGTCTTGGTTTTGAGGATGAAAAGGTTGAACCGATCAAGCAAGTTATGCTATTTGAGCCTACGGTAAGTGTTCTGCCAGATCGAGTTGCAAGTGTTGCACTCAATGACAATTTGAAGCAACCTTCGATCGAAGAAGGATTTTTAGTGCGTAGCGTTGAAGATCCCCTAGTCCAAGTCAAGGAGGATCCACCAGATAAGGTGATTTGGCGTCCCACGGGGCATGTTAGGAAGCCGCATCGCAGCCTGAAAACCGCTAAACCTGGTGAGAAACCACCCGATCAAGCGTTAGGCCAAGGGTCCTAGATATTGTACTTGGTAAGACGATCGTGCGGGACCTAGATAAACCAGCGCTTTGCGGGAGGAAACCCGTATTTTTTAATGCTTTTTAGACTAGTTTTTATTTCCTTGTTTTTTTTTTTCTTATGAGAGGAGAGATAAGGGAATTTAATGACTTTTATAAGTGTTTGTACAGGTTTGAAGGAAAAGATTTAGCCAAATTTTTGAGAAAAGAAGAAAATAACAATTGGACGATTTAACCTCAGGCCCGATCGGGCGAAGCTCGCCCGACCGGGCGCGAGAGTAAGGCTCTAAAAATAAGTAATTTTTTCCCGACCGGGCGCGAAACTTGTCGTTTACGGACTAAATTGTCCGCCCGATCGGGCAAGCCTCGCCTGATCGGGCGCGAGAAGGGCGAAATTTTAGAGCTACAGATTGCCCGACCGGGCGCGAGACCATGAGAAAATCTGAACATTAGATCGCCCGACCGGGCGCGAGAGTTGGGCAAATTTTGCAATTTAGATCGCCCGATCGGGCGACCGGCGCCCGACCGGGCGCGATGGCTCGGCGACATTTAAAATTTAGATCGCCCGACCGGGCGACCCACCGCCCGACCGGGCGCGAGTGGCTCCGCGTCATTTTCTTCTTCCTTTCCTTCTTTCTTCCTTCATTTCTTCTTACCTTCATAACTTTCTCTCTCTAAATCTCAAATTCTCTCTACCTTCTCTCTAAGATTTCTCCTCCATTTCTTACCCAAATTCAAAATTCTTTACATATTTGTGATCCTCTCTTCATCCTCTACACTTTCATATAAAAAATTTTCAGATTTAATTCAATAAATTTTCAAACCCATTTCCTAACATGGCTTCAAAGAGGGCTAGGTCCATTTTTGGTAGGAGCTCCAGTTCAAGGGAGGAATAAGACCCAGACTTGCAACTTCCGTATTGGCCGACGATCCGGATTGCGAGCCGAGAGCAAAAGGAGCGGCTGGAGCACTTAATCGGTCGTGAGGACATTCCTTTCGGGGGACCGGCGGGGGGGGAGTTTTCACGCTGATTATTTTGGTGGTAGCTCTTCTGGTGCAGGTGGCAGTGGCGGTGCAGGTTTTGGTTTGATGGATGAGGATGATCAGGACTAGCTATGCTGGGCTAGTTCCCGAGCCAATGAGGACATTGTCTGATTCTGGCTTGGGGGAGATTTTGGTTTTGGTATCTTTCTTTTTCTCTTTTGTTTTATTTTTGGTGTGTTTTCTTAGTTTAGATTTATTTGCTTTCTAGGTTAGTTTTTATTTCTTTCTTATATATATAAAAATACAAAAAAAAATTGAAAAAATAAAAAAATCCAAAAATACGTTCCAATGAATTGTAAATTATGCTTCCCTGTGCCCCTTACTTTAGAAAATTGTTTTGATTCTTGGTATTTGATGATAGGCATTTTGGATTAGTTGATCATGATTTGAATTTTGATTGCCTTGAAACCTTAACATGCGTCAATTTTGTCCAACTACTTGTGAATATAGTGCTTGACTAGTTGATTTGGTAAGGAATGTGTGATAGTTCCATAGTTCCTGGTATGTCAATGAATTTGAGGATTGGTTTGCAACTATTAGTAATATTTATATGATTCATTATTATGCACATTGTGGAGGACGAAGGCATTTGTTCTTTTAGGTAGCCTCCAGATATTGTAGATACATTTGTTCCCTTCTTGTTACCCATGTTGTTTCCTTGACTTTTTGGTGTTTATTAGCCACATTACAAGCTTATTTTTCCCCATTGGTTACTAGTCCCAAGCTTGGCTTGGGGGAGCCATTAGTGAGTGAGGTGAGGGAGTTAGTGGTGTGCTTATTATTTGCACAACTTGGGTGGGTTTTTTTGAGAAGTTGTTTTGTTGTTATTCATGTTTATTTTTGATGAGTTTGAGAGTTATATTTTCTTGAAAAAAATAAAGCATGAAGTTATGAAAAAAAAAAAAGAAGTTCAAGAAAAAAAATGTAAAAAAATAAGTGAACTTCAAAAGAAAAAAAGTGTTCAATTGATCTAGTTGGAGGTTGATCAAAAGAAAAATAATAGAGCTTCAATGAAAAATTCAAGTTTGGAAAATAAAGATTGTTTATTCACTCTACTTCTTCATTATTATATCTTATGAGTGAAATTGTAAGAGTTGGGTTCATTAATTATGATAGGAGTATATTTGGTTGATGTTAGAATTGGTTATGTAGGAGATGTTGATCATTATTTGTTTTGATCATGGGTTTTGATAGGATTTGGCTCCCTTAATGCATAGCTTTTCTCTCACATACTCCCAAATTTATCCTACCCTTTACCCTAGCCTTACATTACAAGCTTTAAAGACCTTTCGACCTTTGTGCATAGAATTGTATGAATTTGAAAGTGTTGTTTATCAATGCAAGTTATGATTTGGCATATTTCGAGTCGACTAGTAGGATTGAGCGTTCATTGTTTTATACACACGAGAGTGTGAGTTGAGAGGGCATTGTTCACATAAAGGGGTTGGATGGAGAGCGATCGAGTACATCTTTTACTCGCCACACAAATGAGAGTTGAGTGTGTGAGCACTAGTCTTGAATTCTATATGCTCTTGTGGTTTGCTCTGTTTGACAATTGTTAGGGAGATTGGTAATTAGATGGATTTGATTAGTTGACTTTGAAGCATGTATATTTGATTTGCCCTGAATCGTTTGTGCTTGATTATTACTTTTTGGGGTGAAGTATATTTATTGATTCATTGATGAGATCTTTGCTTAAGGACAAGCAAAGGTTTGGCTTGGGGGAGTTTGATGTGTCTATTTAATATAGTATTTTACCCCTGTCCCTTGGTCATAATTAGTAGTATTTTTTGCTCTTTGGAACCACTTTTATTACTAATCGGTGTTTTCTAGTGTTTTCGTAGAATTGGTTGACTTTTGCAGGGACTTATGCTTTTGGAGTATTTTCCCGAGATATTTCGGAACAATCACAAACATTGGAGAAGCACGACAAGATTCTATAGCCCAGGGCCGGTTAGAGCCATCGAACCAGTGATTAAGGGCTCGGTATAGGTGATACCGGGGCATTTGGACCGAGAATTCAAGACCGGAAGAGGAAACCCAGATTGGCCCGAAGTATTGGAGCCCAATCGTAGTCCAAATAGTGGCCCAAGTGAGCCGCCCGGCCAAAGAGGCTGGCGCCCGGAGGCGCGCCCGGTGACGCGCCTGGCCGGGCGCGAGATTTGTATTATCGAGCAAAAAGGCGCGCCCGATCGGGCGCGTGTGTTTCTTAGGAGACGATTAGCGTCGTTTTAGTTTAGGATTTTGTACGGAGTATAAATACTCCTCCGTAATACGATTTTAGGATCTCTCTCTTCTTCTTTTTACTTTTTCTTTACTATTGTTCTCTTAGATTTCTTTCTCCTAAACCTTTGTTCTTAATTCTACTCTTAATTCCAGATTTATTTTGGTAACGATTTCTCTTCTCTTAATCTTAGTTATTTACTTTATTCCTTTTATCATGTCTTGCTTTATGCTTTGATTAGTTTAATTTCTACTATGTGTGAGTAGTTTTATTTCTAGGATTTATGGGGATCCATAAATAATATGAAAGGGTAATTTAATGTTGTTAATTATCAATGCTAGATTAATTTCCTATTGATTGATTTAATGCTCTGTGACTAGATTAGGCCTATTTTTTATGCATGAGTTTGACAACATTGATTCGAGATTCGACAGATGAGAATTAATGTTTAGGTCTAGTTTCAATAGGCAGATTAATTTATAAATGGTTAAGTCGAGATTCGAGAGATGAGATTTAATACCGGTAGATTAATTGTGTGATTGTAATACGTAGCGAAAGCCCTTTACAATCTGGTTAATTGATGCATTGATGATGACTATTATTGATTATTTGTATTGCATGATAATTTCTTATTGAATTGTTTTAACGTTTTACAATTGCGGCTTGTAAAAGTATAGCAATATTAAATTGATGTATCGAGCAGGTGTTAATTTGATATTAAAGGCTATTTTCAATAAGAACTTAGATCTAGTAAATTGCGAGAGCCTGTTAGATCTATGTTGATTAGTAAATTGTGAGAGTCTGTTAATCATGTTATTTATGCAATGTCAATGATTGATTACTATGTTTTACCCTGGAGTATTATTTATTGGTGAACCTATGCCCTAGATCCTTTCATATATTGTTTTCTCTCTATTCTCAATCTTAGTAGTTTAGTTTCTTATTCGAATATAAATATTGGTTACTTAGATAATTTAGATTATAATAATTAATTAGGAGTAAAAAGACTTGTTTCCCTGTGGAGATCGACCCTACTTCCCTATCTACTTTAGTTAGAGGACTTAGGAATTATTTTTGATTAGGGGATACGACTTTACCCTGTTATCCGGCCTTATGCCTCGATAGCCTCTAATCATGAAACTGTGACCTCTTTACAATTGTACTAGAACAATTCGAAAGACTTTCGGCCTTTTAGATTTCACTTTCGATTTATTCAAACAGCTGCGGATGCGTTCTTAGCATTCGGTTGGGTCGTTTGATGTATTAGTAGAGCAAAGTGCCACCCAAATGGGAGATGCTTCTCCTCGACGAATTCGCCCGAATGGACGTCGTTGGTTATCTGACTCATGTTGGAGCAGACGGTCATACTCATGTTGGAGCAGACTGTGGCCGTCGGCCTCTATTGTTTTATTTATATCCGGCCATTGGCCTCTTTAAAAATGCTAAATAGCCGTTAAGTGTTGGACTTAACTTGAAAATAGATTAGTAGGGTCGACTGCTTTGGTGCAGTCGGCTCCTTCAGACAGAATGGCGCGTCTGCTGTTGGCACAGACATTAAAAATAGGGTGGTCGTCTGTACTTTGTATAGGCGACGCTAACATAATTTACAAAAATTAGCAAGAAGACAAGTTTGGGAAATGAAGACATATTCTCATTAATCAAAACTTTGAAGCATTTATAAAAATTCTTAGAAGTAGTACTTTTTTAAGTTGTCTACATTCCAAGTTCTAGGCAGCCGCCTACCGTCTGGTTCTTCCAGTCGGGAACCAGACGGTAGGTGCCATCTCTTACTTCATCATAGATTTGGTAGGGGCCTTCCCAATTTGGGGTTAGCTTTCCCTGCTCATTCGCTCTACAGACTGCCTTCATTTTCCGTAGCACAAAGTCCCCCACTTTGAGAGGGTGCTTGTGTACTCTTTTGTTGTAGGCCCGAGTCATTCTCAGACGGTAAATCTCATGGCGCAAGGCAGCATTGCCCCTGCGCTCTGGAAGTGAGTCCAATGCTAGCCGCTTGGCCTCCCAATTTACCTCTTCGTGATACAACATGATTCGAAGAGTCGGCTCAGAGTGTTCGATGGGAAGGACAGCTTCTTCACCATACACCATGAGGAATGGGGTTTCTCCAGTTGCCCCTCTTGCGGTTGTTCTGATGGCCCAGAGGACGTGTGGTAATTCATCCGCCCAAAGGCCACCAGTTCTCTCTATTTTCTTTTTGATCCCGTTTGAGATTAACTTGTTGAAGGCTTCGACCTGGCCGTTTGCTTGGGGCCGGCCGACTGATGCTAAGAAACTTGAGACCCCTTGGTCTCCCAACCAAGTCTTGAGCTGAAGCGTCTCAAACTGAGGTCCGTTGTCAAAAACCATAGACATAGGCACCCCGAAACGAGTGATAACATTATTCCATATGGAGGAGATGACATCGTTAGTCTTGATGCTTTTGACCGCCTCCGCCTCTACCCACTTGGTAAAGTAATCCACAGCTACCAATATGTAGCGCTTGCCGCCTGGGGCGGCTGTATAAGGCCCAAGTATGTCCATGCCCCATTTAGCAAAGGGTATTGGGCTGTGGATGGCCGTCAGGTCTGTGGGCGGACGATGGATGAGCTTGCCAAAATTTTGGCACTTGTCACATTTTTTGACCATTTCCATTGCATCCGACTCCAGAGTAGGCCAGAAATAGAGCCGCCTAGCCTTGGCAGCTAAGGACCTGCCGCCTATATGGGAGGCGCAGAAACCCGCATGCAAATCTTCGAGGACTTCTTTACCCTTCTCATGGGTAACACACTTCAACAGAGGTTTCAAAAAAACCAGTCTTGAAGAGTTCTCCTTGTCTCAGCTCGAAGTTTTCCGCTTTCTTCTTCAGAACAGCCGCCTCTTGGGGTGAATCAGGGAGCGTGCCGTCTGCAAGGTAGGTCCGGATGCTGTCCATCCAGGTTGAGCTTCGGTCAATAATTCCAATGGGGTCTTCATTAGATATACTTCTCTTTTCCATGACCTCCCAGAAAACTGACCGAGGCGTTTCACAGGAGGCGGATGATGCCTGTTTTGACAGAGCATTCGCCTGATTGTTTGAAGACCTGGGCACTTGACTTAGATGAAACTCCTCAAGCGTCCCGACTTCATTTTTGACCGCCTACAAATATTTGATCATGGCCGGATGAGTGGCCTCGTACGTTCCATTGACCTGGAGTACGACCAGTTGGGAATCATAGCAGGCGTCAATTTTCTTTGCCCCTGCCGCCTTGCAATACCGAATGCCGGCTAGCAGGGCCTCATATTCGGCCTCATTGTTAGAGACCTGGAACTTGAACCGCAATGCATATTCGTACATATCTCCCTCAGGAGATTGACAGATAATCCCTGCACCACAGCTGTTTGTAGTGGAGCTCCCGTCCACATACACTTTCCAAACCTGGTTAGAATTGTCCGGTACAACCGGCCTTGTCATTTCAGCAATAAAGTCGGCGAATGCTTGCCCCTTTATTGCCTTCCTTGGTTCGTAAGTGATTTCCAATCCTTGCATTTCAATCGCCCATTTAAGCATTCGTCCAGAAGACTCTAAGGTTGTGAGTGGCCGCTTGATCGGTTGGTCAGTATAGACTTCTACCGCATGCGCCAAGAAGTAAGGTTTTAGCTTCTTGATGGCCATGTAAAGGGCAAGGCCAAATTTTTCAATCATGGGGTACCGAAGCTCTGCGTTCCTAAGAACATGGCTAATAAAATACACCGGGAGCTGGGTGCCGTCTCTTTCAGCTAAGAGAACGGCACTGAGGGCATGATCGGAGACGGCTAAATACATGAAGAGCTTCTCTTTGGGCAAAGGGCTAACAAGCCTCGGCAAAGAGTGCATATGAGTTTTTAGCTTTTGAAAGGCCGCCTCTGCATCATCCCCCCATTCAAAGTTGGTCTTCTTTTTGATTGCCTGGAAGAAGTAGAGACACTTGTGACCTAACTGACTGAGGAATCTCCCCAAGGCCGCCAGACAACCTGTTAACTTTTGCACTTCCTTCACAGTACGGGGCGAATGCATGTCGATTACTGCCTATATTTTTTCAGGGTTGGCCTCTATTCCCTTTGGTCAATCAAAAATCCGAGAAACTTCCCAGACTCAACACCAAAGACGCACTTTTTTTGGGTTTAGCATGACCTTGTGCCGCCTGAGTGTGACGAATGTTTCTCAGAGATCAGCAAGATGATCTGCCTATTATTTGGATTTGACTATCATGTTGTCAATGTACGCCTCTACATTCCTTCCGATTTGATTAATGAAGACCGTATTAATCATTCGTTAGAAAGTAGCAAGCGCATTCTTCAAATCAAACGGCATCACCGTATAGCAGAACAACCCCTGATCAGTGACGAATGCCGTCTTTTCTTGATCTTTTTTCCACAGGGGGATCTGATGGAAACCTGAATAGGCGTCCATAAAACTCATCAGGGCATGTCCGGCTGTTGAATCGACCAGACTGTCGATCTTAGGCAGTGGATAGCTATCCTTTGGACATGCCTTGTTGAGGTCTATGTAGTCAACACACATGCGCCAAGTTCCATTCGACTTCTTTACTAACACAACGTTAGCTACCCACTCAAGGAAATTGCATGGCCGAATGAACTTGGCGTCCAGCAGCTTTTTTACTTTGGCGGCTGCCGCCTGACTTCTTTCCTCGCAGTGGTTGCTTTTCTTTTGCCGGATGGGCTTCTTTTTAGGATCCACGGCGAGTTTGTGGACAGCGAGATCCAGGCTGATGCCTGACATCTCTTCCACTTCAAAGGCAAAGATGTCTTTGAATTCTTTCAACAGCTGGTGCAGGCTCTCTCCCAACTTAGCAAATGCGACCGTCCCCACCTTAATCGTCCGCTCTGGGCGACTGTCGTCCAAAGGGATATCAATGTGTTCGCCAGCAGGCTGGGGACGAAGATCATCTGACCGTCACCTGGTCAGTGATTGCTATTGTTTTTCTTTTTTGACCACCACCAGCTGATCAGTCTTTCTTTTCTTAACGGCTAGTGGGGCCGAATGTTCTTCCTCGACATCGTCAAGGTCGATTTTCTGCTTTCCCCGGCCGGATGCTGCGGTTACGGGCTTGACGTCCGAGAGATAACACTCTCGAGCCGTCTTCTGGTCCCCATTAAGGGAACCGAATGTTCCATCATCCTTCTCATACTTGAGCAGCATGAGAGCAGGAATGGTGACGACCTTACACTCATTTAGAGTGGGTCGGCCAAAAATGAGGTTGTAAGTTGTGAGCTCTTCAACCACTAGGAAACGGATGGTCATGTGCCGACCGTCTCCCCTGTTCCCCAGGCGGACGGGTAAGTTAATTCGTCCAACTGGGTGCACAAGTCCTCCCCCAAACCCAACAAGGGTGTGAGAGACCTCCATCATGCTATCCGGTTTGTATTTGAGATTGGATAAGTTAATTCGTCCGACTGGGTGCACAAGTCCTCCCCCAAACCCAACATGCTGATGAGGTCAGAGGAGCTGCCTGTGTCAATCAAAATTCGACCAACAAGTTGGTTGGCCACCTTGCATTCAATGACCACAGGGTCATCCTGCGGCCGACGGACTTGCCTCTGTCTTGCTCAGTGATGACAACTTTAGGGAAGGCAGATGTGCCTGCCGCCTCTCCTTATTCAACAGAGTTGACCATCTTTCTCAGATGGTCCTTGGTGCCCCGAATGGTCGGGCCACCCCCAGCAAATCCGCCTGCTATTGTATATACCGGATCTTCATCTGTTTCGACACTAATAGCAGGCTGGGGAGTCTTCTTCTTGGTCTGCCCCGGATTTGCCTTGGAAGTCACTTTGGACTTCACATAGGACTTCAGTTGTCCCTTGTCGGCCAGACGGTCAAGCTCCCGCTTGAGACTGAGGCAGTCGTTCGTGTCATGGCCGACATCCTCGTGGAAATGGCAGTGTTTGCTTTTGTTCCGATTTTCAATGGAACCTTTCATAAGGGTCGGCTTCTCGAGAGTCAGCCGATCCTTGATTTCCAAGAGGATGGAGCAGCAGTCCTTGTGGAACTCGTACCTTGGAACGTACGGTTTCCACTCTTTTTTCTTCTTCTGGGCCGGTTGATCAGAGTTATCAATGGCCCAGATTTGTTTTTTCTTTTTGCTCTCTTCTAGCTTAGGAGCCGGCTGAGTAGGCCGACTCTCCTTCTGTCGGTCGGACTTCTTAGGGTCCGATTGCTTATTGGAGGAGCAGAGTTCGGTCGCCTGTATATAGGCTTCCGCCTTTCGTAATGCTCCCTGTAGAGTGAAAATTTACTTGCGGACGAGTTCATACTTGAAAGTAGACCCGTCCTTCAGACCCTTAAAGAAGTCTGTGAAGGCAACCTCATTAGACAACCCATGAATCTGGATTCGCACCAGATTGAACCGCCTGACATAGGAACGCAGGCCTTCTTTATCTCCCTGTTGTACATTGCCCAAATCAAGGCTTGTCTTTTTGGCAGGGATGTTCATAGAGAAGTTTGAAGCAAACAAGAACGCAAGCGTCTTGAAGCTATTAATACAACCAGCCGGCAGATTGTTGAACCACTGTTGGGCTATGTTCTTCAGGGTGGCTGGAAAACAGCGAAACCATGCGGCATCATCCAACCCTTGTAAATACATGAGGTGGGTGTATGCTAGCAGGTGGTCTTTCGGGTTGGAGGTCCCATCATAGGTTCCAACCAAAACATTTTTAAACTTGGCCGGCTGTTCGACTTTGGTTATTTCCCCGGAGAAAGCAGAGGGTTGATTTCCAAGGTGTTGCAGCCTGAGCTGCCAATCCATCGGCTGATAGTCGTATGCCGCCTGACCTCTAAAGAGGGTAGACTGCATGTAAGGTAAAGCAGGCGACTGGTACAATGGCGGAGCCATGTACTGGGCCGACTGGATCACATGAGGGTCAGACTGAACCCGCGGGCTGCTTGCTGGAGTCTCATGTACAGACTGGGAATACTTGCAAAGGTATTCCGAAAGCTATCATGGTAGGTCGACATAAAAGCCGACTCTAATAGCTAGGTTTTCTTCTGCTCAATGTAATGTCGAGCATCGGAGAATGTTTTCTTGCTACCATCCGGCTTTATGTGCCGGATGGCTTTTCTTATATCCGTTTATGGGAAACGGAGTCTGGTGAGGTCAAATTGGGGCCGAGCATTCTCCTTGGGGGCAGGATGAGGAGTCGGCTGGCGGTCCCTGACCGATTTCTGTTTACCAGCTTGAGCTAGCTTCTTGGCCGACTGCTCCTTTCTAGGAGTAGGCGACCTCTTGGTGGCAAGTTGTTTGATTTCACCCCTGAGATTGCTCAGGAGTTTCATGAGTTCGTCTCGGGTAACGGGGGTTGATCCTGCCGCATGGGAAGGATCACCCGGCCGCCCCGAGGGCTTCTTTTGCTGACCAGCAGTTTTGCTTGGCCCCGCCTGGTCAGGGTGACGCTCCCGTTTTTCCTTACTGCGGATGCGTCTAGAGATGAGGGATCCGTTAGGATCCACATAGGTTTCGACATCAGCGTCGTCCCCTGAGTCATGGTCCGTCTAGACCACTGTGTTTTCCGGAGGCCGATTGGTCTCAGGATTCGGTACAGGGACTTGTGAAGCCGTCTTAGAGGTACTCTCCCCACAGACGGCGCCAAATGTTTCGGGGGTTTTTGTCCCTCGAGAGGGTTACGACACTAAGACTTGATCCAGCAAGGGGCGCATGTACCTGCAAAGCAAACGGACCGCCGGATGGTCGGTGGTCCGCCTCCGAATATTAAGTTAGTAAAGTATTTGGAGTAAAACGTGCGGAAATAAGGTTATCTGCTCGGATCCCAAGCTCGGGTAAGGTACTGTCTGTTTCATGAAAACGACAGCTCTGTAATAAATGTAGATGTGACGTGTTGTCTCGTATTCTGTGTATTCTGCCCTCAAATGAGGGAATTGTCCCTATTTATAGGGTCTTTTGGGAAAGTGTGCCCTCCCTAGGGTCTGGTGACCTAGGGATTAGGGCACCCCGCAAAACGGCGCCTCAAGGTTTGGGCCCTTGAAGGCCGCATTTCATAAGCAATATCTGAGTGACACGTGTCACCGATCCTAAAAGGCTATTTGGGCGCCTCTTAGGGTGACACGTGTCGCCCTCCTAATGGTCCAAGGTGTCACCATCTCAAAGGTCCAAGGTGGCACCTCTTCCAGCGACACGTGGCGGGATCCGATTGGGCCATTTGGCCAGGTATAAAAATACCCAAATCACATAGTAGATTAGATTTCATTAGAGCAGAGCAGATTTCAGGATAGTAGAGCCGAGCAGATTTTGGCATTATTATTATTATTATTATTATTATTATTATTGATTTAGGTGAGTAAAAAAATAAATAAATGTGTACCATATTTAACATATGTTAATAGTAGAAAGATTAAAGAAAACAGTTTAACACCTTCAAATTATTACCACCGCATATCAAAATAGTAACATAATTAAATAGGAGTTTAATATCGTGGAGAATTAACCTTCTACTTCCATATGATCGTCATTTTCATCATTTTCATTGTCGCTTTGATCTTCGTTTTTATCACTGTCATTGTCGCTTTCCAATCGATTAGCCCTCCATATTCAGAGTGTTATACGATGTTGCACTATGGCCATACTATCTTTGCGCCATTGTGCATACATAGTTGAATCTGCTGCTCCTATATTCACATCATGTTGAATGATTGGTATTCCAAGCTTATGCATTCGAATAAAATTATGCAGTGTGCAAGTGGCTACAATGATTGACATTTGACTATTTTGTGACGTTTGTGACATGTTATATAATATCCTCCACATTTTTTTCAACTGTCCAAACGAACATTCTACCTTCATTCTAAACGATGAATGTAGCTTATTAAAATGTTCTTTTAATCCTCTATGTGGCATTATTCTAAAATCAGGCATATATATTCTTACCCCCGATGTACGGCGTCATATATCCAAGAGTATTTGGATATGACGAGTCTGCCAAATAAATATTTTTTTTTGAAAGAATTGTTATAATGTTTAGAAATTATTAATGAATTATTAATTATTATTATGAATAATAAATATTAATTATTATTAGTATTAATAATTATTATGATTATTTTTAATATTAATTATTATAATTATTTAAAATAATAAATTATTATCATCAATACAATATTAATTATTTATTATTGAATATTAATTATTATTATTGTTATTATTAACTATTAATTGAAAACAGAGTAAAACAAAGTAAATTTCTTTTATGCAGAGCAGATTTGATCGGAGCAAAGTACACTACAGCTTGGCGGAGCAGAGCAAAACAACTCTAAATAATGGAGCCTAATTCACTCCAGACTAAACACGAGCGAGTCGTGACTGGGTTTCCCCAATCCAACTCGACGATAAAAGAACAATTGCACTTTGCACCTGGTCTCGAGTACAACTTACATGACCCTGGTCCCACTTCCCAACACACAGATCTACGACAACAAGTGTTCGGTGTTCATATCCTCATCAGAAAATCCCAAAAAAAAAAAAAAAAAAAAAACAAAAAAAAAAAAAAATTCTAACGACTCAACCTTTCCCGGCTTCTGAAGTATCAACGACGCGGTCAAAGGAGAGAGAAAATCATCACATCGTCAAAAAACCTTCTGCCGGCGATTCTATGGCGGCGGCAATCGGCGATCCTTCTTCTTCGTTGGATCTCTGATTTCTGCAATTTCACTCAATTCAATTGATTCTCAACCTAAATTCCCCAAATTCAACTGCAAGAATCTTATTCAATTTTTTAGGTTTGATTTATTTTATTGATTAATTTGTAGGGTAATAATTTATTAATTTTCTTGTTATTTTATTGCGATCATGTAGATTAATTAGTGTTGGAAATTTGATTTTGCAGGTGAATTGAAGTTGTGAAAGATTTTGTTTCCATAGTTGATGAACTATGGAACAACTCGTCAACTTTATTATTCGGCCGCCAAGGTGTGTTATGAAGTATTATGTCACTTTCTTTTGGTTAGATTTGTTTGTTTAATTTGATATTTGTTCCCATTTTAAGTTTCGATTAATTCACTGAAATAAATTATTCAGAACACTTTACTGATTAGAATGCATTATAGGCAGGGAAGGTGAATTTTAGGTAAGAATTAATGATATCTACCTTGATATTGTTGTAAATCATTGGCTTACCTTATTGAGATTTTTTATTTTTTTTCATTTTTTAATTGCAATAATAATTGAATTGCTCTTATTCTAAGTGTGGTTGAATATTGGATTACTAGCCTGAAGTATTCAAATAGTTTCTATGTGGGGCTGTGGGTTTATATTTTTGTTTGCGGTTTGAAGTTTAAACTATCTACCTCGTGAATATTATGAGAATGAAGAAAGGGGGATTGTAATGAATAGTGAATATACGTGCTGAAAGCTTGTTAGGATCCTTTGTATAAGTCAGGAAATCCACATGATCGGGAAAAGCACGAAAAGTATTTAAAATTCTGAAATGGTCTTTTTTACATTAAATAATCAAATGTAGAAATTGGCGAATGGATCCCATATAGTTGATAATGTGCTTTTGTGCATTGCTACTTTCTATTGCTATTGCATCTTAATCAATGGAGCATTTGCGAGTATTATTGAAAACTATGAATTATCTAGGGGATGGTGGTTTTTGTTCTGGACCCATTTATTACACATGTATGATATCTAGTGACGGTGCATTCGTTTACTCTATTTTTTAAACATATTTGCTGAAAAATGCACAAGCTAAAATATAAGAGATTATGGGACGAGGATCAGGCGTTGTCTAATCCTTGATTTGAATTCAAACAAACTTTTTCTACATCGTAATATCAATAGTAAATTTAAGACTTGCAAAATCTAAAGCAACATTATTTTTTATAAATCTCAAGTAATTAGATTTCGATGGGTGAGTGGAGAAAGGTAGAGTGAGGATAGGGAAAGAGAATGCAGCTGCTGCCGTGTTATTAGAGGTGCTGAAGTATATAATTTTTAGCTTTACTGGTTGTACAAAGACACATAGTGTGAAACTTGATCAAGTGTATAGTAAATTTCCACTAAACATTTGTTATGGAACTTAACCACAAAACGAAGTAGATCTGTGTAACTGTGCTAGAAAGTTCGTGCTCTATGAATATTTATATGTGCTTGGTAGCATGAACAATAATTTGTGCAACATATAACATGTTTAACTTTGATGCAGAGCTGAATATAGCCCTGAGCACGACCTTTTAGATCAAGAGTTCATGCTAAAAGGAAAATGGTACCAGAGGAAGGATGTTGAGGTAATCTTTTGGTGTATGTCATTGTCATATGATACCAATATTGTACTATTTGTTTGGATGAACTGGCGACATTATCTGTTAAAGAACTAGATATATCGAGCCAATCAAAGCTGCAAATCAGACAAGTTGAAAATCCATTAGTCTGTGACATGGACCCAAACAGAAGCCTCCCCCCTCCGCTCTCCTTAAAGAAATAATAATTTACATGGCGCAGCTTCATGATGAGCAGCTTGCCTAGTTAAAGTTGACCCTTGATTGTTGTGGATGAAAAGTATGAGTGGAATTTTGAAGCAAACTTCTAGTTGGGAATCTAAAATGTGGCGTTTCTTGCTATTTTGTGGTGTTATCTTCATGTGAGTAATTTCTGGCCTAAGTATAAGTGCTATGTATTGATTGAAGCACTAACTATGTGCATTATCTTACTTAGGATGCATTGTCTTTTTAGTTCTTAGTGATATGTTTAGCCTTTTAGTAATTTTAATAATGTTTATTTTTAATTTTATTTATTAAAAGAACTTTACATGCCATAGCTTGATTAACATCTAAAAACCCATCAAATAGCTCCAAAAAAAAAAAAAAAAAAACAAGAAGTTATCCCTAGATATTGCTACAGTAGGGAATTTTTCTATGGTTTACATAATGATTACTAAAATACCAGCCATGTAGGATCTGATTGGGGAGGTTCCTATTTCTGTAACAAATTTATGATGTTTTAACCGTTCAATTCTAGGAATGATGTGGCATTTTGAATTGAATATTGCAAAGGGGTTGGTGGTTTGTTTTTTCACCAAAAAAAATTATGGTACCTAATTCCATTTTTTGTAGACGGTAATGTGGGTATTATTTTGTAAATCAAAGTGTTTTGGGGCTTGAGTAAACCCTCATAATCTTTTACATAAATGCTCCAAAAATGTATTAGTCTTTGTTGTGCGTTGTAATGACCACTGCACAAGTACATAACCTGAATAGCAGCCACTGATCTGAATTCAACTAGGCTAAACAATGTCTATCTTCATTAGCAGATTAAGAACAGCCGTGGGGATGTTCTTCAATGCAGTCATTACGCCCCCCTTGTGAAACCTGATGGGAAGCTTCTACCATGTGTTATATATTGCCATGGCAACAGGTCAGTTGGAACACATGTTTAGAGTTTATCTACCGTATTTTGTAAAGAAGTAATCTATGTTTTATTTTGAGTGCACTTTGCTGATATCCAGAATGTGATTTATTGGGAGTTGTATTGATTTGATCTTTACTTTTATCTGAATAAGAAGGTTTATGACTTAGTAGGTATTCCACTTTGTAGGTTGAATAGGATTTTTTATGTTCATTTTGATACACGACTATGTTTCTTACTGTCTTCCTTTTTTCCACAACAGCGGATGTTTTATGGAGTTGGTATCTATATTTGCAATGCTTGTTATATTTGAAGCATACTCCTTAAATTAAAGAGAATAATTCAACGCAATGTATGTTACTTTTAGGAGATGATACATAAGTATCTTTTTTCTCTCCTTCCAGTTCATATTTGGAAATTTGGGATCAAAGAAAAGTGTGATTTACAACTTAAAATGATCAACAATAGGATTTGTAAAACTTCCTAACTATCAATACTTAATGTATTATCGAAGAGCAATAATAATAGATCTAACCTCGAGGAGGTTATTTTTTCCTATGCCACATCCTCCTAGTACAAAGCTCATTTACAAAATTACAACAAACCTCAATCCAACAATAAAATAACCTATTCACAGGTTTATGTGCGGGGCCCAACATGACAAATAAAGAAGCCAAAAAAAAAAATGTATGCATGTCGAGCTTGCAAACATCAAATGGATAACTTTACGTCAATATGCTCATTTGTAATTTTTTTCGACAACAATTGGGCTTATCTATAAAACTTAAAACTACACAAAAAACCTCATGACAAACACAATAATTTTATTGACCTATGTTCTATATAGCCTTTCACAACAATTATACCCTATTCTAACTCCATTTACTTCTACACAGACATTTAGGATTCTTTCTGGCATTGAAGCGATTTGATTCAAGTCCATTTCCTTGTTATTTTATTTTATTTTGGGAAATTCTACATGTTGGCCTTATAGATTTGGATTTTCTATTTGGTGGAAACTTTTTTTGCCATAGTTTCTAGTGATTTGATAAACTCTATGTAGTGCTCAAGTGCTCATAATCCACTAAATGAGTTAACCTATTGATTTATAGTTAATTTTCTTAACCTAAATAAATTAAATTACCAATCTACCCCTTAGCTAAGACCACACCATCACCAAGCCCCACCACCTAAGCCACCATAACCACTACTGCCCAAAAACCCCATCCATCACCTTGAAAACCCTCGCGAAACCCCTACCCATCTCGAAAACCTAGACCACCACCCACAAAAACTCAGACCATCTCCTAACCCCCCCCCCTACCCCCACCATCCCAAAAACCCAGACCACCTCGCAAAACCCGCTTAAGGTTGTCCTGGCACCCAAGCCATAGGTTATAGTTGGTGTTGTGGTCAATTTTACCTTTTTATTAATGGAGGAATAGGCGTAGATGATTTTAACTTTTTTAATTTGTTCTTTCAACTTTAGAAATCTAGTTTGGGCGTATGCTTTAATTTGTGCTTAAATAAGACAGTCTATTGCATTGTCAAAAGTAGTTTCTTCCTTTGTAATTTTTTTTATTAATATTATTTTATTTTGATAATTTTTTAATTTTTAATCAAACCATTAATCTCTCTTTGTTTGGTGTAGTTTTTCCCATTTGTTTTGGGGCTTTCCATCAAGATTTTTCTACTTTCATTTTATTTACTTTTTGTCAAAGAAATACTAATATTAAACCCATTTGTCATATTCTTTTAGGGCTAGTTTTCTTATTTGGTTCTATCTCTCTTCTCTAAAAGTAATCACAAGTTCACAAGTACTCACATTATTTAGTTTCTTGCTATGTGGAGCTACACTAAATGGGAAGAACTTTATGATACGGAGGGACCTATGTCATTGTACAATATAAAATATATGAAGTAAAAATTTTGAGGCTGGAAATTTTCTTGAATAAAGAGGCACTTGTACTTTATGAAATTCTCCTGGTCTTTACTTTATTATTTAATATGTGATCTTATAATTGTTATGTTGCCATGTTTTGAAATAATCAGAGGGCATAGCCGCTTAAGTGTTCATGTCATGTTAACTTCATACTGACTTTAGTTCATGTCATGTCAACTGTATACCAGTGGGTGCAGGGCAGATGCCAGTGAAGCTGCTATAATATTATTGCCCTTAAACATTACAGTTTTCACCTTGGACTTCTCAGGTTCTGGACTCTCTGGAGGGGAGCATGTAACTTTAGGGTGGAACGAGGCAAGTTTTCATGTCTGTTTCAATAGGATTGAAAATGTAGATAATTTTGCTATTTTTTAAATAGACTTTACCCCTACTAGGCAACTAGAGTATGTGATGACGATTGATTCATCTGGAGCAACAATAAATGACATTTTTTTATTTCCCAAAGTTTAAAAGATGCATTTTTGTAAAATCAAAAGAAACTGTGTTTTTCTATGTCAAAAAAAGTGATTTTGTTTACTGGTTGCTATTTTTACTATATATATATATTTTAAAACTTTGGATTCAAAGGTAATTTATTCTATTATTCTGAAACTTTTCCTTTCTGTATTGCAGAAAGATGACCTGAAAGCTGTCGTAGATTATTTACGATCAGATGGGAACGTATCTATGATTGGCTTGTGGGGCCGTTCAATGGGCGCAGTTACAAGGTTCCTTTGTGTATCTTATTACTTAATTTCCTCAGTATTTTATCTAGTTCCTACCTGACTTTGAAGCCTTTTCTGTTGCTGTTCTGTTTTAAATTAAAAATTGTCAATGTTTTGCTTGTTGCTATATCTAACAGTATGTACTGTTCCTATAGCTTAATGTATGGAGCCGAGGATCCTTCAATTGCTGGAATGGTTCTTGACAGCCCCTTCTCAGACTTGGTTGACTTGATGATGGAGCTTGTGGATACCTATAAAGTCCGACTTCCTAAATTTACTGTGAGTGATATTTGGAATGAGTTGCAAGAAGTTCCTCCTTTATAGTTGTCTTATAACTGTAAATTGGCAATGAAGATGTTCTGCTATGTTAAAAAAAAGAAAGAAAGAAAGAAAGAAAGAAAGAAAGATTCCAAACATTTGAGGGATTGTATACTTTTTAAAACTCAGTGAACAAGATCCATTATGAAATGTTTGATGTAAGAACTTTCAAATTTGTGCATCACCATGTAGCATATACATTTTTCATAAACAGTTGCTATGAAAGGAACTATTACTCATATGAATGTACTTAACTGATTCTGCCAAGTGTAATGTTAAACTTCTGCTGAAGTATGTGTGCATTGTCTCCTTTTGTGACTATTGACATCTATGCTGCCACTTTTAGTAAAATACATTATCATAATCAAATGATAAATTTATGTGCGTATGTGATGAACTGATGATATTACCAATACTGCTCTATTACCGTCTCAAATTATTGTAATTTCTTATATTGACATTAACATTTATATTTTTTCTTTAATAGGTAAAATTTGCCATCCAATACATGCGAAGAGCAATCATGAAGAAAGCAAAATTTGACATTATGGACCTGAACACCATTAAGGTTCAATGTGCTTTCATTACATCATAAATTTGTTGCAATTTGACTTTTTTGTTCAACTTTTTTTGCAATCTAACACTTTGTTTGGATTGATGGAAATGGAGGGAAAGGAAGGGAAGGGAAATTGAGGGATAGATTGTCTTTTATTTGGATAACAAATGTGGAAGGAAGGGAATTGGAGGGGAGAGAAATGGAAGGATTAAATTGTAAGAATTTGATCTCTCCAACAATGGAGAGATTTGGAAGGAAAACTCCTATTTCTTCCCTCCCCTTCCCCTCCCTTTCTCTTCCCTCCCCTGCGGACCTCCCTCCCCTTCTTTTCTTTCCCATTTCTTTATCCAAACACACCCTAAATGTAAATTCTTTCTTTCTACTAAATACAAAATCTACTTTGGTGTTAGTCTCTTGCACTGTTTAATAAATAACTCAAAACACTCCATTTGAATGAATAACCTTATTACCGAGAAAAAGGTACTACACTGCCTAACAGAATTTTGTATATGTAATGTTTGGAAACATTCATGTGTCTTGCATGAAGGTAGTTCTTTGCTGCATTATGTTAAACTACTTTCTGTGCTAGTTGCCAAAAAATCATTGTTAGGTATCTGGTCAATGCATTAGAAAGGGAGGTTGATTCATGATGTGTTGGAGGGCATTTTCTTTAATTTTTGTTCCTACATTATAATTTAGATGTCCTAGTAGAAGAAGCTCTTTGACTTTGGTGCTGTTATGAATGATTTTGATAGGTTGCAAAGTCTTCCTTTGTTCCGGTGTTGTTTGGCCATGCAATTGACGATGATTTTATACAGCCTCACCATTCTGAACGCATACATGATGTTTACATGGTGAGTTTAATGTTTTTCTCCCTTTTAAGAAAGAAACTATCTAAAACCATTGATGGTTCATAATTGATATTTTATTACTATGATAAATTCTTATATACTTCATCGTAACTATGTATCTCTTACTCTTTGTATCTATTGGCTCAGTTGAAACATTTATGCATGTGATACAGCTGAAGTTTTCCATGTGACGACAGTTTTGTGCTTTAGATAATTGTGAATAAATTTTTTTTTTACTGTGTATCTGTAAGCCTATATATTTTTATCATCATTTGAAAACTTTTAAGTCTTACAGATGATAAAAAATATAGGCTTACAGATAACAAAAAGTTTTCTACTTAAAAGTTTTCTCAGATAATAAAAAACTTTTAAGTCTTTAACTGTATATTGTTGACTATTTTTTGGTGACACTCTTATTTTTATTGGCGGAGTATTTACTCCTTGACATCTTTTTGATGCTGCCAGAGATTTGATTTCCCTGTAATGTTGTCATATATGTAGTGTCCTAGTTTCCTAGCTGGCAAGAACTACATGTGAAACAAACAAAATAATCAAGGAAACATCTGTGACAAAAAATGCTTTGTAATTGGAACAACCAAATACTACAGAATAGAAAACTGTCTCTTGTTACTTGTTAGCAGGATAAAATGGTGACATCCAATTTTATTGTAACTTTAGGATAGTTTCTTTAACTTGGTAAGGAGAATTAAACTATCCATGTTAGGATATAAGTATTGATCAGCTATTGTTTGCCTGCCTATTTCATCCTAAAATATAGTTGTACATATATTTCTGCGCTTATTAATCCTGTCAAGGGATCATCTACTGTACTACGAATATATTAAGAGTTCACTCTAAAGGTGTATTAGTTATGGTGGCCGGACTTAGGGTTGTTATGAATCTTGCGATAGTCTTAAGATTTGCTGCCATAGGATAAACATGCACTTGTACTATCTATATATTAATTAGAGCTATTTTTGACATCATTCTTCATCAAAGGTTTAATGTTGAAGTAAATCTGACAGGGAGACAAGAATTTTATCAAATTTGAGGGTGATCACAACTCTCCACGGCCTCAGTTTTACTTTGATTCCATAAGTATATTTTTCAATAATGTTTTGCAACCTCCAGAGGATGATGTTCCGGCAAGGTTATTTGATCCAGTGCATGAATACATTGACAAGGTAGATTTAAATTAATACCTGTAAGTATATGGATTTACTTTAGTTTTGATACCAACTTAGATGGCTTAATAATCTTCAGGCTACTTGGAATGCATTGCATGGAATGGGATTCTCTGGTAGCAATTCCTCAGGTGGATCTAGAGGCATGCCTGTAGTAGCTTATATTCTTTATTTAGAATGGGTGCTAAACTTTTGATCTCTTAAATGCTAATTGTTCTGTAATTTATTTCTATATCGTTTGTTTATGTAGAACCTGCCAGGAGTAGCACTGGAGATGCTATTGAGCAGCTCAGATCTAAACGACCCATGAGCCGAACGGAGGTTAGTTTTGATAGATACCTCTCGTATTTAATTAACACCTCATATGAAAATGGAATTCTAGTGGGTGGGTCTTGAAATGCGTTATTATATCTATATTTAAACAGGAATTTGAGTTATTTGACATGCTGCTTGTCCCCATCCTATCACCTCCTCCCACTTAGTATTATAACTTTTTTTCAGTAAAGAACCCATTACAACCCCTCCTCTTCTCATACTTTTACCTTCAATCATCCAAAATTTGATACATCACCACAAATAAGAATATTTGATGAAGTTTTTAATTGTTGACCCATTATTTCACCACATCACTTGTATTTTGATATTCAGCCTGTGCTTGATTCTTTTAATGGAGGAAAAAATATAGCTCAGTGTGAAACATGTGTTTCAAAAGTAATGGAACATCACTAAAGCATTGCTGCAAGCTTTATATTATTTACTAAATTTTGTTTATGCATCATATATGGTTGATTTTATTTCTATTTTGAATGTTCTTAGGTACCCCCAACAATGGCTGGTGAAAATGAACAGTCTGAAGCAAAGGTATGTTGATTTATTTTGGCTGCACCTTAAAGTCGTAGTTGTTTCTTGCATTTGCTGTAGTTTCAATATGAAGCATAACGTAGGACAGCTGTTGAGCATTTTGGGGCAGGGGAGGTGAGTTTTCATTGTGTTATGTGGAAAAGAACTTTGTATACCCCTGAACAAGCAGTACTTTTCTTGATGAAACATTGACCTTCGAATAGGAACATCCACTCAGGTTTGATGAAATATCAAGATAGTTATGATCAATGAATGGACTAAAATTAGTATCTTTAGTGTAAGATAACCATCTTTTGGTGCATTTTGTACTCTTCCATGTACCATTAAACCTCAATGGCCCACCTCATTAAGCTGATTCATTTTCTTAATGTTTCTAAGTATGGTAAGTGAGATACAAATTTCACAAAGCATTTTCCGGTCCTCCAAACTATCCACCAAATTTATAATGGGAAATGATAAACATAGCCCTAAGGGCTATGAATAAGAAGCTATAAAAGGAAATATTGAGGATAAGTAACATTAATTACACCGATGTGCGCGTGATTTTGCCATGAATTCCCAACTTAATTCCATTTTAGGAAGTATATTAAATGCTTATATATAGCCCTAAGGGCTAAATATATCATTACCCCATTTATAATATATGAAATATTTGGATACTAGGATTTCATCTGAAACTCTGGAATTGGGTAAATCTATTGTTTGGATTCCCAAAGAATTTCAAATTTGAAATTGGTCCAATTCAATGAAATGTTCTTAAAAGGGCCCAAAATCAAAAGGTTTTGAAATGACAAAATAACCTTGTCATTTGTAATTACCAGCCTACCCCCTAACTTACCACTCCCTTGATCTCCTTTTCTTTCCATCCCCTTTAGTTTACGTAAAGAGAAATACAAGGGGATGGGATTACAGATTTATGTGGTACTGAAATTCTAGATCTTAAATTCCAGAATCGGATTCAAAACATTCAAAATAAAGGTATTCAAATATTACCTTTAAAGAAATTTAATTCCATTAACAAACTTCAGAATTGTATTAATAATGCCCAAAACAAGCAAAACAAATACTTCAGTCCAAAAAAAAGCTCTACTTACCTTTGTATCAATTCTTGTTGATGGACTGTCACAAAGAGTTGTCTTCGTGTTTGTGACGAAAAAGGAAAAGATCATAACTAGGGTTCTTTTAAGGGAACTAGGGAAAAAATGGCTGATGATTTTAGTTTTATTATTCCTCAGAACGTGAGAACTAAATCGGGCATTTAGAGGAAAGAGTTTGAGGGACTGGAAAATAAGTTGTGAAATTGTATCTGACAAGTAAAAAAATATGAATCAACTTATGAGTTGGACTAATTAGGTTAACCAGAGAGGATATTCTTTTCTGCCTATCAACTATTGATATTCGCCTTATCAAGTTATTTGAATGGCTTTACCATCCTATTGAATAAAAAAAATGTTATATGTGCAGTTTTCTAAATGCAAGTTGCAAACAGTAATTGAACAGCTCACCAAAAGTAAATGTGCCTTATATTTGGGGGTATAATCGTCTTTTCAAGTACCAGTGGAGAGGTACATGTGTCTTTTCAAGTACTAGTTGATTGGTACATGTGTAATTTTCTAAATGCAAGTTGCAAACAGTAATTGGACAGCTCACCAAAAGTACTGAATAAATGACCACGCTTTTTCAATATATTGCCACTAGATAGACAAAAATTCGTTTATCTTGCATATAAACTTGTATTTGCCAATATTTGAGTGTGCCCTGTTTCCTCAATATTTGTAAGTTGTTGTAGGCATTAGTTAGGTTTTCAGCCCCCACCCCCTTTTTAAACAGAAATTTAATTTTTCTGGCATTCTTCTAGTATGCTTATAAAATTTACCTTGTTAAACTGGAAGTAATATTTTGTAATAGTAAAACTTATTCCTCTCTCCTCCTTCAAAATATGTGTACCACCATAAAAACAAACTTTCTTCATCCCTACCCACCAAATTAAAACATGTTAATTGATTATGAAATCCATCTATTATTGACTTAAATCTTACCTTACCTTAAAGTTCCACTCCTAATTTGCAACGAACTTAAAATCAGTAATTGTGAGGGAAAATAGTTCACTCAAGTCTCTAACAAACATCAGATTTCTAAAAGTTCATGATAAAATATTTTCAATCCATCTATTAAAGCCTCCTCGGTCTAATAACCCACTCAAATTGTTGGGGGGGGGGGTGTGTAGGACCAGGAAGCAGAGTTAGAAGATGAAGCAAGACAGAGATGGTAAGTGGGTTAGGGGGTGGGGGGTTACTATACATGGTTGTATAGGTGGTAAAGGCAGGTGAATAGGGGTGGGTGGACAAAGGTTTTATTTTTAAGTTTGTATACTGTAGTACTTGCTCTGTATAGTATGTATTGATGTTCCTGGCTTCCTGGTTTCCTTTGGGGGGATTCATATATATGTTCTGTTGAATTTGTTACTTTAGCAAACTCTATTACCCTATTAACCCATATAGAATAATTAATACCCAATATGTCCTCATATCTGCTACTCATGAGGCCACTTTCAGTTTTTTTAAATTTGAAAGAATAGCACAATAAGTTACATTTTCTTAGATTCTAGAATAGACAGTAACAAATGGGAATTATATTGGTTTATCCCCAATTTTACCTTGCAACATCACTATGAATCGGAGGGAGTATCAGTTATCAGTTTTTGTTTATTGATTTATAATATAATGTTATTCTAGTTGATATAATATAATTTCTTTGATGGAAAATTTTACTGTTCTTATTGGGCTAATTTTCTGAGATACCCCCAAAATTTGGGATCATTTTGGTGCAGTTGCAACTTTGCAGCCTGGAATTATTTGTGGGACAGCGAGCGTAATTCAAATTATTGATTGAAAAATTCCTTTGTTTTCCTTGTTGCACTTCTGAATGTTTATCTGCTGCCTTTTTCTTCACGTCGATTATATTTTGTTTATTGTTAAGTCTATTGCTGTTGAAGAACCGGGAAGAAAAAACTAAAAGAGCCAAGGGAGAGAGAAGATGAAGGGGATGGGACAAAGGGAAAGGGAGGGAAATTAGATATCTAATGGAATTATTCTCTCTCAGGCTTTCATCAGTCACTTATAGTAATACCTTTCCCTACCAGCCAATCCTGTTCAGTGAAAAATCCTTGCTATTATTCACCATCGAATGCAGCTATGCTTCAAGGCTTTTGGGTTCTTTATTTTTTATTTCCTTTTTAAAACTCTGGCCATTACCATAACTATTTTTCTTGCTAAAGTAAATTGTATTTTAGAGCTTTTACTTATTTCCCATTTTTCAAAAATCTTAATTCATGCTTTGCTCCAGGAAGAGGCAGCTGGAACTGAGTCATCTTCCTCAAGTTCCGGAATGATTAGCTTTGAATTAGCCAATGGTCAACCCTTTGGTCCTCATGTTCCAATTGCCATTGACGATGATCAATATGTAGAATACTCCCTTGACAACATGGCAGAATTTCCCCGTGATATGGAGGAAGAAGAAAGGGTGAGTCAAGTTACTAATCTAAACATTCTGTTAACGTCTTCATATTGCTGCACTAATTTACTTGTGTACTGCTTGAATAGATGGTCATGGAAGCCATAGTTGAGTCTTTGAAGGACATGGGTACGAGTCAACCACCAGAAAAGCCTCCTCCCTGTGCTGACTCCAATGTTATTGGATCTAACCAAGAAATTCCTAAACCAAATATTCTCACAGATAAAGAATGTTGTGGACCATCCAAGTCAGAGTCAACTTTCCTTTCATTAACAAGTAGTGAACCCCGGGCATCTAAGAGCACTGCATCTGAACATCATCTAGACCATTCTTCCAGAATCCAATGTACTGAAAGGTCTGAAACGGAGAAAGCAAATAATACACCTGCTCAAGATGCAGAGTCATCTGGCAGGGAATCTGGTGATGGTACAAAAGCCACCTTGACTGTTGAAAAAAATTCTTCAGGAAGTAGTATCATGGATGGGTTTTTCCGTAGATGGGATCGAAATTTCTTCAGAAGCACGCGGTAAACATAACCTAGTTATGATGTGGCTGTATACTCCCAATGATTGTAACAAAGGCAGGCCAAACCAGATAGAAGGCAACATATTAACAAAAGAGAGCACTATTTCTGTTTATTTGGGGTAATTTGTTACTGAGCTATTGGTCATGCTCTGTAGATTTGTTCCTGAAAGATAAAAAGAGAAGGTAATTGGTTAAGTGTGAATATTTGGTTCTTGGTAATGAAGATATCGGCAATTCTTTATTGTGCATAAAGTTTCCGGTTTCATTGTAAATCCGTGTTGCATATTTTTCATTTTCGTTGTATATTTACTTGTTCTTTCTTGTCTCGATATTGCAAGCTAATTTTAAGGGATGTTTGATGGTATTTTTCCCTTAAAAGTTCAACTACAGAAAATCTATTGTAGAGACCGACACTGACTTATTCACCGTTCACCAAAAGATTCAACAAATTGGTCTCATAATTCAGATAACATTCTATTCTATATGATCGTGTGATTCATAAACTTGCACGAACTCTTGTTAGCTTTAAATTCTAAATTTTGGTTAATGATGGAGCCCTGAATAATTTGAATGGCTTTGTATAGAATTAGAAATCAGTTTTATTAATGGTACGTACTTCTCATTTAATGAATCATTCACATGTATTTTAAATTCGAAAATATGAACTATAGAAAATTTACACTCCTGACCTCAAGGTTGCACTACATGTCTACCATATATCCCTCAGTTTTTAATATATTTGCATCACTTTGGATTTTTTTTTTCTCTTATTAAATGAATAAATGGTTTTAGGCAGTATATCATTAGATTTGTTAGTTGTTACAATGTCTATCAATCATCAATAACTACTTTTTCCGTTTCTACTCAGTTGACGCGTTTGATTTAGGCACATTTATTAAGGAGAGGAGAGAGAGTGAGAGAGAATGAAAAAGCAAGTGGGGTACCTTGTAAATGCAAGGTAAAAAATTTACCCTAATAGGAAACGTGTCAACTAAAAAAAAACTTCCTGAAAAGGAATACGTGTCAACAAAAAAGAAACGGAGGTAGTATATATATACTAAAAGACACACCAGCAATGACACGTGTCATTTTTTTGGTGTGTCCCTTAGTTTTTTTTTTTTTTTTTTTTTAAAAAAAAAAAAACAAAATATTTAAGACATGTTCTTTTCAGATTATTTTCAGTTCTGCTCCAATAAGTTCAATTCAATTCAGTTCTTAATTTTCTTCCCTCATAAAATATTCAATTCAGCTCAATTCATTCAATAAGAGCATTCCCTTAATTAGGAAACAAATCTTATACATGAATAAAATATTATAAACTTGATATATACTTTCATAACTAGCTTAAGTCCCGTGCAATGCATTATTATTATAAAGTAAATTTTTATACAGAGTTATTGCATTGAATTTTATTAAAAAAAATTAAACTCATATTACTAAAAATAAATATAACTTTAATTTTATATGTATTTCTATTAATGTCAAGATTAGTGACACTTAAACTTGATTAAAAAAAAAAAAAAGAGAGGTCTTTGAAATTTTTATTTTTTGTAAAAAAATTCTAATGATAGTAAATGCACTGCTGCGTTAGTATTGATATGACTTTTAATTGTAGAAAATAAAGTGTGTGTGTGTGTATATATATATATATGTATATATATATATATGTATATATATATATATATCTTAACAAATTATTTGATTTTTAATTTAATTAAACATTATTGCAAAAGTGACAAAATTAGAAGAAAAAAAAAGTTAATAGTATTATCGAAGACTAAACTAATATCTAGCAGTATTGCTTAATAGTATTTACCTCATTTTTTAACAAAAATAATACCAAATAATTGACTACTTATATGTAAAAATATATTAGTTGGGTTTATATGGAGAGTTATTATTGTTAAGAATTTTAATTGGAAGAAAGATATTTTAAATTATTATAAAATGATTTCCTTAAATAACCTGCGTATAAATGGAAAGTAAAATGAGAGGGAAAATTGTTAATGAGATTATGACAAGTGTCATATTAGGTTTGCTTTTAGTATAGGTTAATGATATGTACGGACAACTATATAAATTTAAGAAAAAAATATATATTATACTTATAACATAATTTGAGCCATACGGAGTGTTAAGTAAAAATTGGGAAAATTTGCAAATTGCAGCCATTTAAAGTTTGTATTTTGCAAATTACAGCCATTTAAATTTTTTTTTGCAAATTGCAGCCCAAAATTTCGTATAAATTGTAAATTGCAGCCCGATTCAATTTTTCCATCGGTTTACATATTGAAAAATCATCAATTAAGGTTTTAGGGGTCATTTTATCCCTTAAGAACCCAAATTGAGCTCGGAATTAGCAAAAAAAACTAACGTAAGTGTCTCATATTTACAGTTTCCCACAAATCGATACATTTTTGTTATGCAAAACGAGATACTTGCATTATTTTTTTGCTCATTCCGAGCTCAATTCGGACCCCTAAGGGCTAAAATGGCCCCTAAAACCTTAATCGAAGATTTTTCAACTTGCAAACCAATGAAAAAGTTGAATCGGGCTACAATTTATATGAACTTTTGGGCTGCAATTTGCAAAAAAAAAAAAATTAAATGGCTGCAATTTGCAAAATACGAACTTTAAATGGCTGTAATTTGCAAATTTTCCTAAAAATTGTACAACTATTAAAACTTTTTTTTTTGAAGACTTTTATCAAATTATATACTACTGATATGTCAAATTTATATAGTGTTTTACCCCCATCCCATGGTCATAATTAGTAGTGTTTTTGGCTCTTTAGGGCCACTTTTATTACTAATTTGTGTTTTCTAGTGTTTTCGTAGTTTTAGTTGAGTTTTACAGGAAATTGTTCTTTTGGAGCATTTTCCCAGGTTTTCATGGATCAACTACGGAAGCTAGAAGGACACGACCATTCTTGAAGCCCAGGATCGGTGAGAGCCGGTGATCAAGGGCTCGGTATATGATACCGGAGCTATTGGATCAATTAATCAAGACCCGATGAGGAAACCCGGATTGGGCCGAGGAATCGAGCCCAATCGAAATCCAAGCCTCGAAGAAGAAGTCGGGCCCAATCGGGCAAGCATACGGCCGATCGGGCGGGTGCGCGCAAAAGTAACCTCAAGGAAGAGGCGCGCCCGATCGGGTGAGCGTAAGCTCGATCGGGCGCAGCATACCAGCAGTGGGCGTTGTAAAAAGGCGGGCCCGATCTGGCGGCCCTTCGCCCGATTGGGCGCGTGTTTTTCTAAGTAACTGATAGTTTTGTTTTAGTTTTTGTTTTAGGAGTGTTTAAGTACGAATTATGTACGCAATTTTTTATTACCTTCCTTTTTTTAGATTTTCTCTCTCTACTTAGGATATTTTCTCTCTCTTAAATTCTCTCTCAACTTTGTTCTTAATTATTTTCATTAATCCATATTTCTTTTGGTAACAATTTCTTCTCTTTTAATTTAAGTTATTTTATTTACTTCTTTGATTATGTCTTGCTTTATTTATTTGATTAGTTTAGTTATGATGATGCTTGAGTAATTTTATTTCTAGGGTTTATGGGGATCTAATAAATATTATGAAGGGGTAAATTTGTGATTGTTGATTATCAATGCTTGGTTAATTTCCTATTGATTGATTTAATGCTATGCAATTAGGTTTGGCCAGATTTAATTGTATGAGTTTAGAAATATTAATTCGAGATTCGACAGATGAGAATTGATGTTTAGGCTTAGTTTCAATAGGCGGACTAATTTATAAATGGTTAAGTACTAGTCGAGATTCGACAGATGAAATTTAATACCGGTAAATTAACTCTGTGATTATAATACGTAGCGAAAGCCCTTTATAATTTGATTAATCAATGCTTGATGATTGCTTATTATGATTTTCCCTGGATTATTGTTTATTAGTGAACCTATGCCCTAGGTCTTTTAATATTTAATTTCTCCCTATTTTATTTCCTCCGATCTTATTCTTCGTAGTACAGACTTTATTTACATCAATATTGGTTACCTCGATAATTTAGATTATAATAATTAATTAGGAGTAGAAAGACTTATTTCCCTGTGGATTCGACCCTACTTCCCTATCTACTTTAGTTAGAAGACTTAGGTAATTATTTTTTATTAGGGGATACGACTTTACCCTTTCAACTACGTATTAGAAGCTCTAAGAAAGTAATTAGAAATCATGAATAATAAAAATAATATTTGACATGAAAGATATAGAGTAGTATTTTATGTTGTCTAATTACTGATTAAAAAAATATTTGCGTAAGGAAGGTGAATTAAGTTAATAGTTTGTATCTATTCAAAAAAAAAAAAAGTTACTCCCTCCGTCCCCGAATGATAGTTACTATTTTCATTTTTGGACACCCAAAATGTTAGTCACATTTCACAATTTTAGGTCTCATACAATAACACAAAATGACCTTTATACCCTCATTTTTTTTGGATGTATTATATGTGCTTCCCAAAATACCCTCATATTTGCCTTTGTACTTGTGCCTTAATTGAATGAGTTGTCTCCCTTTTTAATGACAATCAGTTTCTCTTCTTTTTATTTTGCAAATGATTGGATTTTAGTTCCCATGTACTTTATTTATTTCTCCTTAATTCCCGTGATTTTCATCCAAAAGTGACTATCATTCGGGGACGGAGTGAGTAATAGTTTGTATTTATTTCAAAAAAAAATTAATAGTTTGTATTAAAAAAAAAATTATGGGTTAAATACATAGTTTTAAAAAATTTATTTGGTTAACAAGATTAAAAAAAATACATATTGTCAAATGCGTATTTTAAAATACCTAACTATTTCACAATAAGTTCAATATGGTATTATAGACAAACTTATTAATTAAATATAATTTTAATTTAAGAATACATATTAAAAAATATCGTGCATGGCACGGGACCTAACATAGTTTTTAATAATTTAAGGGGTCGTTTGGTTAGCACGGGGGAATCGGAATGTAATGAACAAAGGGAAAGACAAGGAATGGAATTAAAATCCCCCAATTTTGGGGTGGTGTTTGTTTTAAATAACAAAGGAATGGAATGAAGGAAGGCCACCAGTCCAACCACCACACCACCACCACATTGCTTCACTTCCGACCATTTCCAGCCACCACCAAGCCACTCCACCACTCGCCACACCTCCTCCACAACTCCCCGCCCTTCGCCGCGCCGCCACTAGGGTTGCCTGCCTCGACCTCCCTCCCCCGAAAAAACCACCCCTAGCCCCGCAAAACCCAAGCCCCGATCTCCCTCTCCCCCGAAACCGTCGCCTAGCCCTCCCACCACTCTCGAACCCTAGCCGCTAGGGTTTCGAGGGTGATGGGAGGGCTGGGCGGTGGTTTTACAGTGATAGGGAGGGGTTTATAGGGTTTTTTGGTTGCTGTGGGATGTTTTTGCGAGGGAGGGGAGGGCGGCGAGGGTCGGGGGAAAGGCAGTGGTGATCGGGGGAGCTACGGCGGTGGTCAGGGTAGGGGCAACGGTGGTCTGGTATGGAGGTGGGCTGGTTTTTCGATGGTGTTGGTAGGTGTGAAGGTGGGTAGGGAATGAGAATGGAAATACCTAGGGGGGTGGGGAATGAACTTTGGATTTGGAGGAATGAATAGGGTAAAGGGAATGGGAAAAATGATCTAACAAACAATAACAAAGGAAATGAGGGCAGTTGATTCCCATTCCCTTTGATGATTAATGACCCCAACTAAACGACCCCTTACTCCTTCTATTCTCTTTTGTTCTTTACGTTCCCATTTTAGGTGTTCCTTTTTATTATTTTCATTTCTTGTCAATATATATGTATATTCTTTACATTTAGTATCTTTTCTTTTTAAGTCATAATTTTTAGACAAAATTATCCCTTTACAATTTAATTAAATGCTTAAATATCCTCACTTTTCAACGTGCATTTGTACTTTTAGTACTATTTTATTTAATGACTTTCTAATATGAAGTACTCATTATTACTTTCTCTCTCCTCTCACTTCTTTTTCCTTCTTACTTTCTTCGCCCCACATGTAAAATATTCTTTTTTAAAGTAAAATTATACTTTCAATAATTGAATTATTTCAATATAACTTTACACAATTTCTTAATCAAGGTAAACTCTGATGTTGTTCTGTTTTCTCCTAGTGGGGTGGGTTTTGGTGGAGTAATGCGGGATGTTGTGGGTGATGTGGTGGCCTCGACTTATCTTAAAGTTGAGGGCAGTTTTGAGGTGGATGTAGCGGAAGCGCTTGCTATGAGGCATGCTTCAAACATCTCAATTGAGGCTGGTTTCCGAAATGTTTGCTTAGAAACCGATTCTTTGAAGTTGCATAATCACCTTGTGAAGGGTTTAGCTCCCTGTCATGCCTTTTGGAAGATAGTGAATGATATCCTACGGCTCACTTTTTCATGTCAGTCTTGCTCATTTTCTTTTGTGAGGAGAACTGGTAACCGTGTAGCTCATTGTCTTGCCAAATTGTGCATGTAACTCATTTTCTGAGCATAGAGTTTGGATGGAAGAAATCCAAGTGGTGTAACTGATTCTGTTATGGCTAAGAGCCTTCTTGTTTGATTGAATAAAAGCTTTAGCTTCCCGTCAAAAAAATAAAATAAAATAAATAAATAACTAAAATATTAATAATCGCGCATAATTCCAAACGTCAAAAATATGATACGGAGGGAGTAGAATTTTATCAATAGGCAATTAAAAGTATTGATAGTACCGGTCAAATACTAAAAAAAAACAGTGGGATTAACTATAATCTTTTCAAAAAAATTAAATTAAAATTAGTTAAAGTAAAATAAGTTTGGATAAAATGGACAAATAGTGTCAGCTTAGATAAATTAGTTTCAAACAAAATAAATGAACCAAGCATAGCCTTAGTAAGACAAAAGGTGATAAGTACGTTGTTTTTATATCCCTGTTTGTTTGCCTTATTGTAATTTTTGGGATCAAACTTTATAAAATTTCACCAAAAAATCTTACTAATCTACACGCATTAAGGTCTTGTTTAATTCGCCTTATATTTGCTTATCTGATCTGATCTGGTTTGATCAGATCTGGTCTGGTATAATATGATCTGATCTGAATGTCAGATTTGACCAAACTTTGACTTTAAATATATGATAATCTATACAGAAAAAATATATCGAGTGGGGTCTTGTTAGATTCGTAATAATGTGTATTTTATTAATATGTGATTTTTAGAATTTTTTTCACTACGAAATTAAAGATTTTTAGCGTTAAAAAAATGTACATAGAACGATAGTTTGATTTTATTTTTTCTGATCTGATCTGATCTGAACTTATATTTTCTAATCTGACCTGATCAGAACTTATTTTTCTTAAAATAAGTAAAAATAAAGTGAAATAAACAAGGCTTAATATAGTTAATTAAAATTTTAATGTATATTATATTCATCACATTGTTTATTATAAGATTATAAAATTTTAATAATTACTGAAATTTTTTTAAAAGCATAAAAAGTCAAATAAGACAAACAAAAACATAATTTGTAATTAATTCAAAACTTTAACAAACAAGAGTTGAGAAAGGATGCCCTTGGAGGGAGTATGTATTTAATATGTATAAGTTCGATGTAATATCCATTTGATTTTTTAAAAAAAATAATTCCATATACAATATTTATGTCTTTTATTGTGATTTTGCTTAAATTTGATGTATAGGTTTTGATTGCACAATTAAAAAAATAATAAAAAAATAAATTATGGGGTTAATTTGCTACAACTCTCCAAGTAATAGACTAATTAGTGTGTAGTGTTAATTGAGCGAAGTCGATCTTGAGCTAAGGGATGCTTGACTCGACTCGAAAACTTTTTAGTAGTACATATACTCAACTTGTGCTCGCTACTCGATAAACTCATTAGTACCTTGCTTGACTCATGCTTGTTGAAGTTTCAAGTCGAGTCGAGACGAATAGCTCATGATCTGCTCATAAACGTTTTGACCCTTCTAAATTATATGCCTTTGTTTTTTTTATCCACTTTACATAAGAATTTATAATTAGAAGTTTAGTATTGTATTTATTAATTTATTAATAGTTAATGCCTACATCCCATTGTAGGTAGAGATACCTTCACCCCCTCCTTACCCACCTCCCGATTAAAATACTATGTAATTTTTGTTTTTTTTAAAGAAAACTATACTCATCATAACCATTGTTATCCTCTAAAAAGCTTCATCTTATCATTTCTCTCTCCAAAAACTTTATCATTTTCATTTTCTCTCTCCAAAAACTTTCAACCTTCATTTTCTCTCTCCAAAAGATCTCCATATTTTCCCTCATAAGAGTTGCATCATCATCTATTCAAATCACCCCTTGCCAGAGCTTCATCGTCGATGCAAATTGATTGACGAAGTACTATTTTCTCTCTCCTTTTCCATTTCAACAATTTGGTATAATTGTTGATTTTATATATTTACCCTAATTTTTTCCCCAATTTAATTATCAAATCATAGAGAAGGAAACCATGGAAACGTTTAATATACTCTAGTATATACTTTTCAATAGATCTAAAAAAAATAGGTAGGAGTTTGTGATTTCATTATTTTTTTGGGGATAGACTTTGAATTTTTTTAGTTTTGTGCTGAATATATTAGATCATCATTATTGGATAAAAAATTTGAAAACAATAATGCATGTACAATTGCTATAATTTTCTGGATTAATTAATCTATTTCGTGTAATTGCTAATAAATTTCCTTTTTAATAAAATGATAGATGTTCTTCTCGTTTTGATAGATGTTCATTCTTGTGCATTGTAAGATGATATGATGTTTAATTATTTCAAGATAATACGATGTTCATTTGTATTTTTATTTGACGTTAAATACATACAGACTAATACAAAAGATGCATATTTGAGTTCTAATAATTATCCATTTTCATATTAAAATATGACCATTTAAATAGTGTTATGCGCATATTCATCTAGATATTGATATATACTTGTGTATTACATATTAACAAATATATACACTTGGTTATTGATACTCCTTCATTTCATTAACCTAAAATATTCATTTAATTTTGATACATGTTCATTCTCATTTGGGTACATGGTCAATCATCACACATATTGGCAATTATTCATTTCAATTTGGAATTTTAATATATGTTTAATCTCATATGGATATATGGTCAGTCACATGTTGTTAGGGCATGTTCACATTTACTGAACTGATTGGAGCTGAACTGAACTAAGTTGAAATGAATATTTTATGAGAGAGGAAAATTAGGAGCTAAACTGAACTGAACTGATAAGAGATGAACTGAACTAAACTGAAATTAAGTAAATGTGAACAAGCCCTTAATTGTTCATATGGTAACCTTATGAACATGTATAAATATGCAAGTGCAAATATATCAATGTGATCCTTTTTCCATTTAAGTGCAAATCATTATAATCATATCATATAACTAATATATAAAGCTAAACTTTTGGTCAGGTCACGAGGCAACGACACTTGGCGTTCCAACTTTTCGCCAAGTGTCGCGCCATGTTGGATAGATTTAAAAATCCTTTATAAAATTAAAAAAATTAGTTTAGAATTTTATTTGAATAGAGTTTTTATAAAATTGTTAGTTTAGAGTTTTAATTTCAATAAAATACCTATATTTCAGATGTACAAAAAAATTATTCGATTATAATTATCATAAAAATTTATTTTTTATATTATAATATTTTTCTTGATATTCGTAAAATTTTTGTAAAAACTAAGTTTTGGGTTCGGGTCAACCCAACACACTTTGAACATTTATTATATTTAATTATTTTTTCCAATTTTTTTTTAATGTATTAAATTAAATCGAACATTTCCACTAACATTATTATTAGTCATTACATGCCTACTAAATAGCAAATCGTCACAAAAGGACATCGATTCCTAACTAATTTTCTATCAATGATGTATTTTAAAATTTGACATCAAATTCAACAAACAAACTGGGCATCGCATGGGGCACAAAACTAGTTAAGGATATATAATGAACATTTATATTTTATAAAATGATCAATCACAATGTGAGAGAAGATTATCCTAGTTTTGTATTAAATTAATATATGTTTATGAGCGTCATTTGAATATTATACTACATACATTTTAAATCTAACATTGATAGATGTTTATTCGAATTTGATACATAGATGTTCATTTGAATATGTGTATATTCACACATATATTAATGTATGTTCATTCACATGTTAAAAAATGTTCAACAATTAATCACATATTGTTAATTCATTATAGACCTTTGATGATTCTATTTTAAAATATAATATAATCTTATGGTATTTAATTTCATCCACATATAATATCAACATATATTAAGTTGTATTTTGACATATCTATCTATATATACTATATATAAAAAGGAGTTCCTTTTAAAGGAACGGTGCTACATGACACTCTTCAAAGTATGTGTGCTATGTCTCAATGCCACATCATTATCCAAATTATATGCGCCACATAAGCTAGGCACTTCACTTAACAAAATAAAATATGCTTTGAACAAGATTTGAACCCATAACCTCCAATACATATAGGTAATACATTTACCATCTCAACCAACTATTATTGATGTTTCAAGTTTGACATAATATTATATATTCATTACAATTATTAAGTAAATTAGAGGTAATATAATCCATTTATTTTTCACAAGATTAAATATAAATACAAATGTTAAAAAAAAAAAAGTAACATTTGAAGCAACGCCCGAAACGCTACACACACTAACTATACAAATAGTCAAACATAATTAAGTACACAAACTAGCAATTCAGGGCATCGCCCGGGGAACACACTAGTTGAGTTATTATTAATGGTCATCTACATATTAATAAATATTCATTTGGATTTTGATATATGTTCTTTTTCATATTAATAAATGTTCATTTAGAATTTAATATATGTTCATATAGATTTTATACGGTTTCAACTCATATTAAAATATTTTTGTATCTTTATAGTGCGTTCATTTCTGAATTCGTAATTTTTATTCACGCGCAAATGTTCAATTTTGAATCCTTAGATTTCACGTACTTTTGTTTGGAATTATGTGTTGTTATTATTGTTTTGGAAAATTTGATTGATCTCTTATTGTGCAAGATGATCAAATAAGGAACTTGAAGGCGACATATATATTGTGCTCATATTATATTTTTCATGGAAAACACAAAAATATATAATTAGAGGTGCAACAAGAAGGATTATATATATAGACACTTTATTATACCAAATGTAACAAAGAATGTTCATTTAACAAGACACATATGTACATTTGGTTCACTTTCATGTATATGAAACAATTACATGTAAATATGTAATAGTATAGCTGTATAGAAATGCGTTATTATTGTAATTAAATTAAATTTATTTTATAATGGGAATTATTTTTTAACGTTTTATTTTAATAAATAGAATTTTAAAACGTATGTATTTGCATACATTTTACTATGAAACTTACACATAACTTTAGTAATGAACATTTGATGATACAAAAATGAACATCTGTTAAAATACGAATAAACAAAAATGAACACTGGATCATTCAATACGTTTTATAATAAAAATAGTATGAACACAATAATCCTTATAAATAAATTTGCTCTATTATTTTTATTTATAGAAAAATCTTAAAATTCAATTCTAAAAAAGTATTAATTTGAAAAAAAAAAACTCGTTTTAATAAAAATGAACATTTAATAATACATAAATGAACATTTACCAATACAGAAATGAACATGTTATAAAAATTTACAAGAAATTCATAAATGAAAAGGGGCGGGGCGGGGCACAAGCGGAGGGTGTGGGGGTGCAGGTAGTGTTCCCTGACGTGGGGTGTAGTAAAAATTTGTACTAATTTATTTATTGATAATATACAATAACTTAAAGTGTTAATTTTTGTTAATTATTGTCACTTTGTTTTAAAATTATATATTAATAAAATATATTATCGAGTTGCTCAAGATTTTATCGTGTTGAGTCAGAGCTTGCTCAACTAGTGCTCATTAACGTTTCAAGTCGAGACGAATTTCAATCAAATCAGCTCGGTTAAAACAACTCGAGTCAAGTTTTAACCGAGCTTTGATCAATTCAAGTTGCTCGCAAGCCATTCAACTCAATTAACAGTTTAACCCCATAGTTTGCTACCTAGGCCTACAATACGCCTTGTCGCCTTCTAGTCTTCTAGACCAGCTGAAATTACCATACTCCGGACTTTCGAAACTTTGATTTTAGGGTTACAAATCTTACAATCAACGTTTGGATTTTTAATCACATTAAAATGGAGTTTAGAGATTTAATCAAAGACAAGAAATTTTGGGTCGCCTCCCTCTTGATTGCTTGGGCTGCTGGACTTCAGGTAATCAATCCTTTTCTATTTTTGTTTACTATTGAAATTCTACATTTGCGATTTTTAATTTGTGTAATACAGAAATCAATTGTGCTTTTTTTTTTTTCGTATTTTTGACCTGAAAATTTGGGCGAATTTAGGGGCATATGATGTGGTTACAAAGGCAGGATGCATTCAAGCAGAAATTTGGGAATTTAGACGAAAATGATGATCAGAAGAATTTAAATTGAATGTGGGTTGCAATTTGAGAATTTGGGTTTTTCAGTATGTAATTGGTAGTTGATAAAATAGCAAGGATTATTGTAGAATGTATTGTATTGAATCTACTTGTGAATGAACTATTTTGCAAATAACAAAATTATTCTACTAGTTTTGATTTGAAAAAGTAATTATTCATTTTATTGTAATTGTTATGGATTCTTTCTATGAGGTTAAATCTTATAAATGGTGTGTTTTGCTGAAAACTGATCATTGACTTTTTATGCATATTCATGTGTCCAAGAGTCTAATCGATAAATGATTTTAGTTGGTGTAAATTGGATGATATGTGTATACCTGTATTTATGGGTAGTTTCATCCGTATTAATAAGATCTAGATATAGAAGAAACTTGAATTTAGCTTGAATTTTTCTTCCGTTGCCAAAGCGGGGGGGGGGGGGGGGGGGGGGGGGGGGGGAGGGGGGGAAAGTTCTATGAAAAGGCTTCGCGTGAAATAGGGAATTATGAGTTGATGGAGAATTGGAGACTGTGGGAGTGCCTAGTGGTAGTGAAGATATGTTTGTTTTTTTTGAGTTTGGGTTGGTCATTGGTGTGTGTCGATGCTGTCCATTGAGCTGACAGTAACAAAGGAAAATAGTTGTAAATTACATTATAAAGCCTTTTCTGCTCAGCAGCTCTATTGGTTTACCATTGTTGCCTTTTGTAAGGGTGCAATGTTTGTGAAAGTTGTGGTGCTTTGGGGAAAATAGTGACCATGTCTGAATGACTTGGTATTGGTTGGTCGTGGTCAATTCATAGAAGATAATTGGGGTTGTTCATGTTCTTTTCATCGAAATGTGAATCAATTTTGCAAGGACTTGTCTGAGTCAATGAGAAGTTTTATGAAACTTTGAACTCCTCCTCCCTTTGATAGTAATAAGGGTTCCTGCCTTTTTGTAATAGCTCCAACATAGATTGCTTCATTAAGGAATACTTATTTGGATAAGATCTCTGGTTGACTTAGAGCTGGTAATTTTTTCCAGAATTTTTGTGCATGGATTCCCTTGCGACAAGGGCCTTTATTCTGCTAGTCCATCTCATATTGTCATTTTATCTTATGCGTAAAGCAACCTTGTTTGTAACTTCAGCTAGAGTCAGCTTTGTCTTGAAAATCCACAATACTATGGAGCTTTATAAAACTTTCAGACAATTTGAAACTGTTTTGCCTTTTTTTGGGTGTAACATCAAATTGGGGACAAGTATTGAGCATTATGCAACCTCTCAACACGATACTTGATTCCTCTTCTTGGATCACTTCTTAAATTACTATCTGTTATGAGACAATAAGACAATGTTCCCTGCTTCGGCTGTAATGTAAAACTGTCTATCTCATCTTAGGTTCTCTCTAACAACTTATTATGAGTCTATATCTAGAAGAGAATAGAAGTATAAAGAAATTCTTATGACGGGTAAGTCTAGAACTTACAGAGAGTTTCTTCACATAAAAAGACTAATCTTATTTTTTATCATTTCCTTTTCTTGTAAAGGGTTTTTTTTTTTTTTTTTTTTTTTTTAAAAAAAAAAAAGGCTGTTATTGACTTGTCTGGCACATTGACAGGCTTGATATTTTTTTGGTTCCAGGTGCGGAGCTTGTGTGAAGGAAGGTGAGGGTGGTGTTATGCATTGTTGGAGAATTTATTGGAGGGATAAGAGTAGAAGCTCGATAGGTGTGGTGGGGGTTGTGGTGGTGGAATCATTGATGGAAGGGATAAAGGATAAGAGGTTGGTACTGGTCAGGTGGACTGGTGGAGTGAGGGTTACAGAATATGCATGCATTACATATATATACACTCGACTTCATAGCTTTAGATCGTTATTACATATGTTTCTAATCACTTCAGCTTTAAGTTGTCCGTCACTTTCTGAAAACATGTCCATGTAACTTGACTTATAATTAGTGTATAAGTCATACAGGTTGTAATGCCTTATGTTGTGGAGTACTTGGTGAAACTGATTAATTTCCATAGCTTCCAGTGGGGGTGTTTAGGAGTTTAAAGCGTTGCTTGATATAGACTGTAGAGCTTGTAATACTCCGTAGTTGATTTTCCCTTTAATTTAAGTTGTTGCTGTAAGTCTATTGGCTGATAGTACCAAAGAAAATACTACTGTGAAATACAAACATCATATTACAAGAGCAAGAATGTATAAAAGATTATCCAGGATTAAGTGTTCACTTAATTTAATTTGGCCGTCCTTTGATGCAGTAGTACGTTTTGAATTAGGAAGATTGACATGTTTGGCAAAATATCATGCAGTTCAAATTATAAGTCAATATTACTAGATATATGATTTAATGCACCCGAGTCAATAATCCATTGATTCAAAACAATTTGGGAGTAGTAGCAGTAGTATTAGTGAACTTAAGTGTAGCAAACAACTGTTGGAGTCAATGTAGTTAAAATGGATTGATCTACATCACCCATATCGCTACTACCTTGCTGTCAACTCTTGGTATTGGCGGCAAAATTTTCATGACCATGCCCACCATTGTAGCCTCTTCCAGGGCCCCAATGGGCTGCACCTCTACCTCCAAGATCTGTATACTTCTCAGGACACCGAACTAGCTCAAACAATGTTCCTTATCGGGATCTTTGTGGCCACAATGTGAGCAAGTATGAGGTTCAACGCTGCCCCAATCTGCAACCCTTGTCCAGATCCTTGTGCTTGACCATCCATAGCAAAGCTTGCCATATCGATGCTAGTCCCTAGTGCATCAACTATCATGTTACGCCTTTTAGCAACCAACACAGTTCCGTGAGCATAAGAAAGAAAGGGAAGGGGATGCATCATGACTCATGAACTGCCAAGCAACAGTGCAACACATCATATTCAATAGTAGCGGAGCAAGTACAAGTTGGAGCCTAAATAGCACTTACAATTTCATTCCACAAAGTACACAAATCATCGTAACTTTTTTCTCAACCGTTTCATTGGAAAATCTATCACGTAGATCTACCATGAATCTTTCACATTATCAGTAAGGCATAGTTTGTCTAATAGAGAAATCAACCGTATCAAAAATCTAAGCCGATTAATAGAAATTGGTATATTCATCCGGGTATTGTTTGCATGGTGTATTCAAGGGTATTGTTTGCTCATTTAGATAATTATTATTCATTTTATCATCAAATGGACAAACAAATACCCTTGGGTGCACCGTGCACCGGGTGTATATAACAATCTTTCTATGATTGACAATCCCCCACTTTTATATTCGGAAGATTTTTTTTAGTTGCAGTAACATAGTAGGGCTAGTTAGAGCTATTCACCAGTCCAAGATCGGACCAAGCTTAACCGGATCAAAAATCGAAAATTTAATTTCTTTACTACCTACAAACAACCTACTACGTATTAAAACATTCACATCATTAATCCACAGTTCCACACATCTTCTCTCCTCCTTCACTTTAATCTTCCAAAAGAAAATGAAAAGAATATTTTTTTTTTCTTTTTTTTTTTTAAGGAATGAAAAGATTAAGTTTTGTTGAAGCAATGAAAAGATGAAGTTTTGTATAAATAAACGAAGCAAATATTATTGTAGTAGGATATGGCTTGTGTCGTCTAAAAAATACTTGTATAAAAATGGTTATTCGGAATTTGGGATGCTTAAGACGTATTGTCGCATATCCGTGTATCCTAAGTAAATCCTACACTTAGTGACCTAGGTCACCTACAACGCTATCTAGCTAGTCGGCTACACTCAAATTGTAATTGATCTGAGTAGACAATACTCAAATAGGGTTTATCAACTTATCATTAAAAGTCGTCGTAATCAGATCAAAGTTAGCCCTACAACAACTTGATCAAAATTAGCCCAACCTGATTTTGGGCAGATTTTTTCGACTGTGTCGTTTTTTTTTTATTTTTTTTTTTGACAGGTTTGAGAATGGATTTTTACTTTTTATGTATTTTTATTGATTTTCTTGGCCCACCCCTAAAAGTCCGCACAGCTCGGATATTTTAGGCGGGATTGACAAAAATCCGGCTCAATCTCTCCGAGAAGTGGGCTGATTTTTAACCTTGGCCCGGCATGTGCCCGCCCAATAATCACCTCTAGTTGCAGTTACTTGTGCTTTTAAACAATGCCCTAATTACTAATGGAGTAGTAGTTATCCTATTACTAAGTCTCCATGGTTCCACTAATACGCCGCCGTTTAGCCACGATCAACATAAAAAATCCTGTAAAACTCTTCGTTTTGGTGATGTAAAATTTGTTGTCTCTTTTACCGCACAAGTACATAAACAATTGGTTGGCAAAGGGTTTTATTCTGGAGTTAGGGGTTTAAGCATTGAAGCAGAAAAAACTCATCGAAATAGAAGAAATGGTGTTATCAAACAAGAAATTGAAGCAGCAAATAAAAGCTAAATTTGCAGAAATTTCAAATTCAAAGAACCCAGATTTCGAAATCGTAAAAAACCCAGATTTCGAAATTGTAAAAAACCCAGAAACCCCAAAATCACTGAAACAATTGCTCGATTCAACAACCCAGAAACCCAGATTATCAAAGAGAGAAAAACGCAGGGAAAATCTATCAACTGGTGAAAATAACGATATTCATGTTGAAAAATCTTCAAAGGGGAAGAAAAGGAAGAGAGAGAAAGTGGGTGTTGAAGATGAGGGTGGAGTTGAGCTTAAGGTTGACGAGAATGGGGGTGGAGTTGAGCTTAGGGTTGACGAAAATGGCGGTGGAAAGCTTGAGGTTGTTGCAAATGGCGGCGAGGGTGAAAAATTGAGTATCAAGAGATTGAAGAGGATTGAGATGAATAAGAGAAAGGAGAAGGAGAAGAATGAATTGATAGAGAAATTGAGAGGTGAAAATGGGGGTGGATTTGGGCTTAAGATTGTCGATAATGGCGATGGAAAGCTTGAGGTTGTCGAAAATGGCGGCGAGGGTCGAACATTGGGTGTCAAGAAATTGAAGAAGATGTTAAATTGGGAGAAGGAGAAGAATGAATTGGGAGAGAAAAGTGAGGGCGATGTTGTATTGGGTGTGAAAGAAGGTAGTGATTTAAGCAAGGAAAAAAGAGTTCCTATGAAGAAGAAAAAGAAAAAGAAGAAGAAATCGAAGTTGAAATCGAAAGCAAAGATTGAGACCGAGGAGAAGCAGTCTGAGGTTGATAATGCTGTTTTTCCAGAACAAATTGTTGATGAGACTAGGTATATCTCAAATTTGAACATGTTCATTTGGTTAATTTTTGTGTTTGGTTTGATTTGTTGTTAAATCTTAAATGCTAATGTTAATATACTATTATGTATGTAATTGTATGCGTTTGTAAATGTTGATGTCAATTTTTTTTGGAGGAGAAGTGGTGCCTTATATAGATGTTGTTTTGGTTTATTTGTTTGACAGGGAAGGAAATGAGGATGATTGTAAGAAAGTATATGTTGGAGGGATGCCATATAGTTCGACCGAGGATGATATGTGGAGTTTCTTTGATCATTGTGGTACTATAACTGATATTGATTGTATGAAATTTCCTGAGACTGGAAAATTCAGGGGTATTGCTTTTATCAGCTTTAAGGTACTTATAATTTATCACTAAGATGATTTATATTGTTTTGGATTTCTGAGCATTTATACTTGACTTTGTACTCATGAAGATCGAATATCAGTGCTTGACATATTGCTTTTGAACATTAAAAATATATCATAGTGACATTCAGACATTGTTTGGGCTGGGGGAGAAGAATTAACACTTGATAAGAATGATGTTACTGAATTCCAAGAGATGTGAATAAAGGATTAGTATGGAGCATGTAGAAACTGTTGTTTGTGAGAACTGTTCTTCCTCTGTTGTCTCTTCTTCCCTTTCTTTAAATTTTATCAAATATTCTGTAGTAACCCCTTTTCATTTTGCTGCTTCTGAATTTTACCAATCAGAATTAATCATCTTTTGGTGAAATATTAGACATAGTAAACAGGTTGACATATACAACACACTCTATCATGATACAATACAGTTCTGTCAGTGTATGACTGGTTAATGCTGTAGATTAGCCTGAATTCTGAGTCATTTGGTGGATTAAGCAGTTTTGCTAAACTTTACATGATATTAGAGCCTCAGAGGAACAAAGGATTAATACAGAGTATGAAACAACAATTACTTGACATACGCACATACCAACATCAAGGATTTGTAATTCTAGACTTGCTCCATGTTTCAAGTTAAGCAAGATTTACACATATTAGCCGAGCCTAGGTGTACATCAAGAATTTGTAACTTCTATACTTGCTCCATGTTTCAAGTTAAGCAAGATTTACACATATTAGCCGAGCCTAGAGAGTTTCATTTGTGATGTCATCCTTTCTTGTCATTAAATATTGTACCACAACATTTGTCCCTGGCAGTAATCTCTTTGCAACACTTCTTCATTTCTTAGTCACTATGACTGAAATACTTCCAGAGGATTTTCATTTTTATGAAGTTTAAATTAGTTCTCGTTTGTATCAATCAAAGCAACTAACCTTTGTAATCCTCTGGCTTCAAGATATGCAGGCCTGATTCCTGATATATTTTACATAAATTAACCATTGTGCCAGTGATCTTACTTTGTCATGTTTACTGTAGCGAACTATTAATTACTTGTAGAGTTCCTTCAATTTGGTAAGTCATTATCACTTAAACAATTTGACAATGACATCTTATAGGGTGGTGGAGAATGCCATCTTATAGGGGGTTGGAGAGACTTGGAAGTTGTAGCTGCTCGGTTATTTTAAGGCTTTGGTGTTACTGCCTAGATTACTGGATGATACTATAATTTTGATGTATAAACATGCTTTTTTGATATCCTTGGTTTTGAGTCTTTTTACAATAAATTCTCTCTTCCTTGTGCTTGGTCAATATATTGTACTTTCCTTATTTTATAATGTTATCATGCTTTTTGCAGACAGAAGAGGCTGCTAAAAAAGCCCTGGCACTAGATGGATCTGAGATGTACGTGTTTTCCAATATGCATCTGTCTATTGATTTTTTGTCTTACTTAAGTTTCACATCATTCATATACTTGTGTCAATCTGCTCTTATCTCAGGGATGGCTTTTACCTGAAAATTCAACCCTACAAGGCAACTCGTACCACTAAATCATCAGCCTTTATCCCACCAGTCATAGAGGGCTACAACAGGATATATGCTGGAAACTTGTCATGGGATATCACAGAAGAAGACTTGCAAAAGTTCTTTTCTGATTGTAATATAACGTCCATCCGATTTGGGGAGGATAAAGAGACTGGAGAATTCAAAGGATACGCACATGTGGACTTCTCTGACAGCGACTCTCTTACAAAAGCATTGAAACTGGATCAGCAGGTAGTAAGTGGACGGACTGTGAAGATAAGTCGTGCAGTCCCTGTGAGAGCAGGTATAAGAAATCCAGGGTCTGTCTCAGCACCATCAACTGTAAAACCTCAACAGAATAATATTGGAGTTATGCCACCAGCTGTAAAACCTGAAGAGAATTATAGTGTTATTATGCCAGCAGCTGTACAACCTGAAGAGAGTTATGATGAAGTTTTTCCACCAGTAGTACAACCACCAGAGAATAATACCGGGGTTAGCTCTGGGAAGCTTAAGAGGAGGACTTGCTATGAATGTGGTGAACGCGGTCACATTTCTTCTGCCTGTCCAAAGAAACAAGCTGCTGAACAAACCGCTCCAAATGCTGGTTAGTAGTCATAGAATTGTGAACATCTCCAACCACTTGCCGTGGAGAATTTTTTGTGACGCACTTGCAGTAGTTGATTACCAGCATATTGACTCTTTTATATATGGTCTATATTTATAAAAGGAATATTATCTTTCTTGCCCTCATAGAGTTGAGTTACACAGTATTTTCTAGGTTTTTTTTTTTTTTTTTTTTTTTGTTACACAGTATTTGCTAGTTTTACGGATTCGTAATTTGTACCTCTTTCTCCCCTTCTGTAGGAGCAACTTCTACCATTTTGTTTTCTGAAAAAGATAATATGAAATTTCACAATCTCAGGCTATCTGTTCAAATTCCAAAGCTTGTATGCAACACATTAGTCGGTCATTAAAAAAATTGTGAAGTTCTCTTTTGCCATTTGAGGAATCAATTGTGAAGCTCTTTGCATCCAAATACGTGTGTTGTATGAAAGATTCGTCGTGATTTGACTTTCCGATAATAACTTGTGTTCTATCAAGGGTAATTGGAGGCTATATGAAAATCGAGTACAAGAAATGAATTATATGATGATGAGTTGAGCTAAGTTCAAGCTTAAGATATATTTGTTAAGTTAAAAGTAAAGTTTAGAACTTTTTAAAACTGAATAAACTCATCTTCATTTAAAATTTCTGTTAGGTTATCATAATTATCATGTTGAGATTATTGACAATGTTTTGGCAACTAATCGAACTTTTTCTATCTAATACATATTACTACGTTGACCTTGCTTTTATAAAAGTTTCATATCTATTGACTATTGCAATGTTTTCCTATTTGCATATGCTTTTCCCCCCTCTCTCTTCATCTTAAAATCCGCATAACTTTTATGTTGCAATATTTGCGGAACTTCAAAACATTTTTGTAAACATTTGAGGTTAATATATTGAGGTCATTAAGAGTGAGCGTGAAACTCCTTTGCCTCCTCCAAGAAACTATGAGTATATATATAAAGTACTCCCTCCGTCCCTAAATTACATTCCTCTTTGAAAATTTACACGGAAATTAAGGAGGAAAGAATAGGACAAATAACAATAATTAGATAATGCAATGGGAAGTACAAAGATAGATTAGTTATTACTCATGACATGTCATCAATCCTTTGCAAAAAAAAAGGACCAATCACATGCTCCTAATTGAAAATTTTTAACCAATCATATTCATTGTAATTTGGCACAAGGATTATGAGTGAGATTAGGTAAGGATGAGTGAGAAAGCATTAAATATAAAACAGAAAAAGAGAGTTGATTTACTAAAAAAAATTACCAAAAATAGAAAGAAGGAATGTAATTTTGGAATACCAAAAATAGAAAGGATGAATGTAATTTAGGGACGGAGGGAGTACATTTTATCCTTGAGCATAACAATAAATCAATTAATAAGTTTTAATAAATATTTACAGTCAAAATTGAGAACATAGTCTAATTCCATATCTAGTTGATAAACATAGAAGCTCTCTATACAGAATCAATGACGTGACATGATGACTTCGTCGTTTCATCTCAACTTTGGAAACAGTTGTTCAACAAAGTTATCTGGTGATGAGGGTTTGGATTCTACTGATGTAAAAACAAAGATCAGTAATCCAAATTTGTTAGTAGGCTACAGAGAAAATGCAATTTTCGTAGAAACAATGTGTGAATAAATTGGACTGTTCATGTTGATTTGATACCATTATTAGATTGCCGAGAAATATCTTCTTCACTTTCATGAGATGAATGAGGATGTACCTTCATAGGCATCTCAGGAGACTGTGTGCTATCATCAAGAGGAGAGGAAATATGGTCCTCTCTCTGAATCAAATTAGCTCCATGTTCATCAACCTTAGTGTCTTCATCAGATAAGTCGCTGGGCTCCTCTTCATTAGCGAAATCTGGAACCATTCCATTTTCATGATCAAGTTTGGTGTCCTCATCAGATGGAGGGCAATGCCCGTCTTGATGATCAATGAAGTCTGACGGTTGTGATCCATCAACATCGTCACAAGAAGGCATGGCAGTTACTACCCCACTCTCATGCAAGCAGATCTGTGCATCACCTACTTCATTCACAGAAATACAAAGCTGAGATTCATCCATATCTTCTTCATTTACGCTTGCAATGTCTGGATGACAGGGGGGGTGATGATGATTGACCAAACGAACTGGGTGATGCATCTGTTGTACATATTCAATATCAGTTAAAGCATAATTTGGTATTAATTGGTCGTCTCTACATGTGTTATCCTCTTCACATTGCTCCAACTCATCTTTCCGCCTTCGTTTTCCCATTCCTTTTCTTCTGATCTTCTCCTTACCCCTACCTCTCTTGTTGCAATTCTCATTTTCTGGCGATGGTGATGCTACTGTGACAACACTTCCTGCTTGGTCACGTAAACACTCATGAATGATATATCTGATCCTGGTTATTGAGTGTATTTGCTCATTATCCAATCCTTGTAGGGACATTGTATCAGAAATGTGTGCGACTTCACGTAGGGTTGCATTCTACAATTTATTTGAAAAGTAGAAAAATGAAGACATGGAAAAAAGGAACAAAAAGAAAGAGATTAACCAAAACCAAACATTTTTTTAAAGCATAGTTCACTTAAAAAACAAAAACAAAAACAAAAAAATTCAAGGAGAAATTGAAATTAATAATTCCAACTATTGACAGCCACTTATTATAATTTCAACTATGAATTATTCCAAAATAACCCTAACTATGTGGATGCCGATCCAAAACTGTCCAGTGACCTGAAGAAAATGGTTATTAGGTTAGAATTCTCCTGTTACCACCATCTCTCCACCCCATTTTTTCCCCACGAGATCCCATCCTATCTCCCAACAACTTTCCTCCCCCACTCCATTCCCCTTTTTCAGCAACTCCCCTACTTCATCTCCTCTACCCTTTTTGGGCACAACCAAAAGATTAAAAGAGAGCTCAGGTGGTATTTGGTTGCAAGGTAAGCAATTACAGTGGTGGGGACACTTTTCGGCAAATAAGATTTGACAATGAGGATGGATAGAACTTCGAGAATAACTTTTTTTTGTTGCTAAATTGTACTACCCTGACTTTGATTTCAGAAAATAAAATTTTGTGGCAAGTAAGGAGTCATTGATTTACATGGTGGGAATATCTGACGGTAATGTCAAGTGCAGGTAGTGAGTGTGGTTTCCAAAAAGGGCAGCAGCATGGAAACTTGTTTTCACGATTAAAAGATAGCAGAGAAAACATTAAAGAATGAGAAAAGAAAAGGTGTGTTGGTAATGGTGGATGCCTTTTGTTCTTGAATTTAGATAGAGAAGGGGGAGGGGTGGTTGAGAATGGAAACAGAAGGGGCATAGCAGAGGCGGTCCAGGTGGCTTGGTTGGGGTTGAGAAGGTAGGGGTAATGGTAATTGAATGAAGTAGGCAAAGAGAATGGGGCGATGATGGCAAAGGCTATTGGGCAGGACTCAGGATAGATCCAAGGTGGCTGTTCTTTTAGGGGAAGAAGCTAATATATGCGTGAGATTGGGCTTGGAAATCAAGGGAGTAACTTGACTTGGCTGAGCAAGGGTCCAAGGGAATTGGCGCTTGGAGGACTTACTGGCAGGGAGGAAGAAGAGGATGAAGAAAATAAATAAATTTACCTGCTTTTCCGTTTAAGAATCACATGGAATCAATCTAAGAAGACACCTTCTATTGTTGAGATAATTTTAAAAAAGTTCATGGTTGAAATTATAAAAAAAACAAACCACCAATAGTTGGGATTATTCTTGTCAATTACTCCTTGTCTTTAGATATGTCCAGTACTATTTGATGAAAGAAAGTACTGGTCAGTGGTATGCAATCAAAGAGCATAACAAAGTTCAAAACAGAGGTTTTGTAAAAATCATTAAGAGTAAATTGTGGCTTTTAATAAATTTCTATTTAATCCAACATTCAAAACGGAGAAAAAAAAAAGAAAATAAAAACATTACCATTCTTTGAAACTCGGACGCAAGAGGAATTGGTCTTCCCACAAATCTACAAGTAATTCTCAAATACCAGTGCATATATTTGCTATCATCAGCATCTTCTCCACTATGCATGATATGGATATGCCGCTCTGACCATTCTTTGAGCTCCAACTCCATTTTTCCAGACAAGTCCACCCCACCATCTACTCCACGGCTCTTCCTTTCCCATCGGTCTACTGATTCTGGGATAGGTTGATTAGGCATGCCATACTGCCTCATACAACGATCTGGTAGGTGCCTCTCTGCCTTATCGAAGCATATCAGCATCGTTTTAGACCTCCCCAAAATTAAGCTGCTAGCTATATTATCAGGTATTACCATGGGGTCAACATTCTGATAGGGAAACCAGTCTACCTGCAATGGAACAGAATGAAAACCCATTGTCATCTGAAAATTATCCAAAACTTATATATAGAGAGACTGATCAGGTACGCGTACATCAGCCGGCTTTAACGAGTCCAACGCCTTACGATAGAAGGTTATGTCTCGATTTGTAGTAGGACCATTTTGTTTTCCTTTCCACCGAAGAACTAGAGGAAAGGTATCATAATATGAATCTTGGGGAAGTTTGGGTCTGCCAATATTCAGGTGGAAGTAACTCCAACACTGGGAAAAAAAAAAAAAAAAAAGTTAAGGTCACCACACACAAAAAGAAATCTCAAGGAATCTACAATATAAGTTAAAAAAACAAGCAGAATTAAGTACCTGTAATAGTGTTAAGCCGCCACTAACAGTGCTCTGAGATCTCAGTGATGCATTACCTAGTGCTCTATATAAAAAAGCCAATGCAGCAGCACCCCATGCATATCTTGCACTGTGGTCAAAATCCTCAAACAGAGGAAGGTACATCACTGGGACCTTATTACCAGTAGTAGTGGAAAAAATTGTACTTCCAACAAGGTAAAGAAGATAAGCCCGGGTATGGCGTTTTATATCTTCAGTTGATGCATTTTCAGGACGAGAGAAGCATTCTTTCAGCCAACTGAGCTTCACCATGCCACCACTAGTGTATCCAGAATCTGGTGCCTTTCCCAAATATCTTTCACATACAGCATCACATGAAGTATATGTGACCCCAATAACAGGTTCTCCATCAATTGCAAGTCCAAGTAAATAGGCAACATCTTCAAGGGTTACAGTCATTTCCCCAACTGTCAGGTGAAATGTATTTGTTTCCCTACGCCATCTTTCAACTAAGGCAGATATTAGTGGATTGTCTATGCTAATTGCAGGAATGAATTTCAAATACCCGAATCCCGCCTTATCAATTAACTCAATCTGCTTTGGTGTTAGTACCCACTGATTGAGCTTTGATGTGTGTTCATGACATCTAAGTGCACCACGCTCCTGAAAATGTATTTGCAAAAGCATTGCCAATGTTTTACCTGCCCTTCCCAAACAGCAGAAGAGACATGCTTCTCTTGATCATATAGCACAGAATCATCTAGTGGTCCAGGATTGAAAGCATAAAGGTCCATCTACATCAGACAAATAAAGTCAGAAACTGAGGCCAAAGTGAAACCATCAGCTGAAGACTGAAGTGTGAGTGAAAAAATGTATATATGCTTCATAATTTCATGGTCAACGATTACGAAGCTAAACTTTTTTTTTTTTTTTTTTTTTTGGACAAATTGTATAACTCTTTTGAAAGGGCTTCCTTTATTAGAATGCATGAGAGAACAGTATTAAGTGGAAGGGCGATATACAAGTCAATAAGCTAACTCCTCCAGAGTTGCCAAACTATAGAGTGACTGAAGTTATAATTAAACCAATGAGCTAACTCCTCCAGAGTTGCCAAAATACAGATTAACTGAAATCATAATTTTTTTTAAAAAAAAAAACAAAACAAAAAAAAAAAAAAAAAAACAAAAAGTACAACAAAACAAACATTAGGATGGAGAAAGCAATGCTAGAAAAGAAAAGATTTTGAGTGACCTAAATGAAATGCTTGATCTCTTCCCTATCAAGCTACAACAAAATGTAGTAAACAAAGGGCTGAAAAGAGACATTAACTGTCCCCAATAATCTAGTTATCTAGAGTCTTAGCATGAGGAAACAAGACACCCAAAGCTTCAATGCCCCCATAAATACCAATCTAAATAGGCCTCTGTCATTTATGTATGTAAAAACTATGATTAACCTATCGAATAGACTAACATTTTACCTAAAATGCAAGAGCGCTGGTGTCATTTATGAAATTCAATATTAATGTTCCCTTTGCTTATGTATTTCACACTTAAAAGTGGATAACTCAAATTGTTTTCCACATTTCATTTTCAGGTTTAAAAATGCCAATCCATATCCTAGAATGCCTTTATGTGCCCAAGTCTCAAATAGCAATTTTTTTCCCTAGAATGCCATATGCCCTCCAACACATTTATAAATAATGTCACTATTAAAAGCTGTGCCTATATCTTCGGCTAAAAAAAATGAGCCAGACCATATTGCAGAAACAAATAAAGAACAAAGGAAGATATCATCGTCAACTAGAATTACAATTATTATACCCAATTAAGCTTCACCAACCACATCCATTGTTATCAAGTATGCATTTAATTGAAAACATCACACACCAACACAAGAATAGCTATTAAACAAAAAATGGCTTCCCCAACCCCTTTTTTTTATAACCAGAACCAGCTCATCTCTGCCATTTAGTAGCAACATTTTCGTCTTTGTCTAATTACCACATTCCAAATAGCAAGAAGGTATGGTTACAGGCCTGACAGCTATGGCATACAAGGTAAAAATAGCTAATGATGACCTGAAGAGAAAACACACACACACACACACACACAGCTCTACAAACATCTGAATTACTTTAAATCTTTTTCTTTACAATTGACCCGATATTGCAACCAGCCCCATAAATCTTTTCATTCTAAATCACTCTCCCATTCTACTTAACATGAAAAGCAAAACTCTTCTGAATTTTTACTTCACTTGCAACATACCCCATTGGCACATAAACTCTTTTTGTTTTTTCCATCACCTCCCATTCTACTTAACATGAAAAGCAATATTCTTCCTTTTTTTTAATTCAATTACAACATACCCCATTGGCACATTGTTGAATAAGGAAACTATAGAAGAAACACGGATAAACCAATCAAAATAAGTTAAACACCGATAAGATGCAAGGTTTGAGTCATCAATGTTTTGAGTTACTTTAATTAAATTGTCCGTCTACCTTCTTTAATCTCTTCTTTAAACTACGTGCCTAACGGATATGTTGTATGTTCGGAGGTAGCACGTAACTAATTCAAGGCATGTACTCAGTCCTAATGTGCTGTAATTCTAAAATACAAGGTATTGATAGAAAAGAAGCAATTTTTGAAAACAAAATTCATCTTTTAAGTCAATTTATTAACTATTTCTTATATCCCACATTCCAAACTAACAAATGGGAAAAATTAAATAAGGTGGAATGTTAATAATCTGATTTTAATGAGTAATTCAGCAGCTTAAAAATTAAAAATTTTAGCAGAAAAAAGAACACTGACCTAAAAATTATAGCACTTGTATACAATATTCATAGACAACATTCAAAGCAATAGCAGTAACCCAAATGACAATTACACCTGCCATTGCTGCCAATTAGCAGAGGCAGCAAAAAATTGTTCATGAAAATTAAAACCATAACAATTAACATAAAACAAACCAAAAAAAAAATTAATGGTCAAAAAAAGAGCAATAATACTAAATTAAAGATACAAAGGAATTTGGTAAGCCTAAAAATTGTTGAAAGTTGAAAGAAAATGAGAAAAGGCAGTGATTTACCTAAGAGAGAGCGTGTGAGTCTTTGAATTCGATTTCTGGGAAAAAAGTTTGATCCTGAAATTTTAAAATTGGGGGAAAGTTGAGGTATTTTAGATAGAAATGGAAAAGAAAGAAGACGAGTAAAAGGGTTGTGTTGTTGTAGTTGTTTGTATGTGAGTGTTCATAAGGCTTCTTCGATTTGCTTTATTGTGAGTAGTTTTCTGATTGTTGAGGAACAACAAGATGTTAACCCAATATAGAGGACAGGAGATAGACTTTTTTTTTTTTTTTTTTTTTTTGAGCTTTAGGGTCCAATTGTGAGAAATTCCTAAAATATACTCTGTGTTTTGCAACAAAAGATTTAAAGAGATCAAAAGAGAACTTCAGATACTCAGATAATTCTTTTCTCTCTCCTCCTTTCTCTCACCAAAATTCTAGCCTCCATTGTTGAATTTTGAAGGGGTTTTCATCGATTTTAATCAGTAGAAAACCCCAATCCTTGTTTTTTTATTGTTTTTTTAGGTTTATAATAATGTTTTCTCCTTTTGGGAGGAACTTTTCTCCTTCGAAAGACAAGGGTTATCTCCTCTTTTCGAGGGAGAAATTTCTTAGTTTTGAATCCATGGTAGCAGATCTAATGGATTGTCGTGAAATTATTTCGTTGGTGAAAAAGTTATCAAGTTTTCGAATACGAACAGATGAATCAGAAGGAAAACATCCTCACGGCTACAAAAGATCGTTAGATTGTCTCTCCAACAAGGCTGTAATTTTCAGCAATATAAGCGGGAGATGCTCCGTAGTGCAAGATCTACTCGACGACCGTAGTTTTTATGAAGGAAAATTCTATATGATTCAATATCTTATGTATTTGTTAACGCCGAATCTCTATTGTAGATGTCGTATGACTTTTAATTAATGAAATATTTTTGCAGCAAGTCAATCTTTTCTATGAAGGCAGGAAGGCAAACAGGCAGCTGACTTATTAGCTAAATATTGTAGGACTTCTCCGAATCAAGATGTAACTCTTGTAATTTTGTATGATCCACCAGACTTTATCCGGGATGTAATTTTGGAGGTTAAGCCTCCCTAACTGTCCTGTATTTTGTTGACCATGTCTCTTTAATCTAGTTTATGCCCCCGGCTTGCATCAAAAAAAAAAAAAAAAAAAAAGATACTCAGATAATTGTTGTGCAGATTTTTCTCATATTATGCAGAGATTTTCATATTATGCAGAGATTTATTATATACCCCAGTCTGAATAGTATTTACTTGATATATTAAACATATAGTGAAATGTCTAATCGAGCATGCGGTTTCTAAGTGACAATATTTATTCTTGTATGAGAAGCTTAGAGGTGATGTTTGGCGGTAGTGGTGGCCAATAGGCCGGGTTGGACCCAGACTACCCTGACCCACACGGCCAGTGGGTCATCAAATGGATTTAGCCTGAATCTAACCCAGCACAACCTGTCTGAAAAGGTGGGTGTATTGTAGGTCCAAAAATTCTAGTCCAGCCTACTTCGATCCAGGCCGTTTTGACCCATGTAATTCGGCCCAACCCATCCAATCCACTTTGACCCACGTGATTTGTAATCGTTGAGCCCTACACCCTAGTATAGGGTCTTCTACCTACACCCCCTACAAAATGGTACCATTCAGCTTTCTACTAACTCAGTACTCCTTACTACGCATATACCTAGGGCTGTACACGGACCTGACCCGGTCCTGAATGGACCGAGACCTGAATCCTTGATTTTTAAGGATCGGAGACAGGACCTGAATCAACAGGTCCGGTTCCGATCCAGACCTGAAAAATCAGGTCCTGTCCGGGTTTGGACCTGAATAGACCTGATTATTGATTTTTTTTTCGTTTTTTTTAATAATATAAAATTGTTGACTAATTTAGACTTGTTTGGACCTATTTAGATCTGTTTGGACCTATTTATGGACCTGTTTAGACTTATTAAATAAAAAAGTAGCTTTATCGATTTCAGGTCTGAACTTGAAAATTCCGGGTTTTACCCGGACCGAACCTGAAACCCGAAATCCTTGAATTTCAAGGACCGGGACCAGACCTGTATCTACAGGTCCGGTTCAGATCGGTTTTCAGGTTCGGGCCAGTTTTTGTACACCCCTACATATACCCATTTGCTACACTAACATTCATACCTCACATACTACATTAAAAAAAAAATCATCATTCAAATTCTCCCTCTTCATCCTTTTAATTATATTTCCCCATTTTCTCTCTCATCAAAACCTTCTATATTTGCAATTTAATTCCAATAAAAAGTTAAAATTCTCTAATACCATTTCGTAACACAAGATTTACTAACTAATAATATACAATAAATAAAGGAAAAATAGACAATTTTTAAATAAAATTGCAGAAGCATACACCTAAATTGGAGGTATTAGTGCCACACTCGACAACTTGTCAAGTGTTAAGGCTTACAAAATCCCAACTGTACAACTCAATAAGTCTAAGTGACCTATTTATACAACTTTACAAACTCGTTATATAATTATAACAAACTAATCAAAACACTTGAGCTCCTTTAGCTACGATCACTTGGTTAACCTGCTTATACAAACTTGACTGCTCATCATTAAGGACAAATTCCAAAATAGATTGTCGCAGGGCCACCATAAGAAAAAGACATGACCTCAAATACAAGTAGCATAACAAACAAACACACACATCAGCAAAAGCTGAGTAATCACCACATATCAGAATACAAAGAATTAATATGATAATTAACGTTACTAGATCAATTAAACAATGTAGTTCAAAACTACATTACACATTGTACTCTAAAAATAACCTTTATCAACTCAACCTCGAATAATAATACATTCCTTTTACTCAATTAACTCATATATCCCATAAGTGTGTCATGCTCTTTGTTTTATACTTAGCCTTGGACATGTATGGGTAATTCGAATAACAAACCAACAAGTATAAAAAACTTGAATACTCTCAATAACCAGAAAAACACCTTGAAATAGACCACATATGGGCCAATTCCCACTGTAGGGGACCATAGAAAATAAATAATAGAGATTGTACTTTATTCTTAACTCATGATCATTATCTTATTACTAACATTCCAAGGACTAAGGTCTATAACGCCGAGCCTCAAACCAAAAATAAAATAAACATTCTCAACCTTTTGATCTCATATATCGATGATCAAATAACTATTCACAGGTTAATAAACAATATCTCAACAATAGTCCCTAGAACAACAACAATAAAAACCTAACATAATAACACAATGAAACAATAAGACAATTAAATCATATAATACAACACACTAATTAGCAATCACATATATATACATCTTGATCATACAAATAACGAATCATAAGATTTATATATAATAATATAGAGTAAGATCAATACAAACAAATTAAATTTATCAAACAATTCCAAGAAAATAAATCGTGTGATTACCTTTCGAAAACATAATACTCATAAGTATTATCATGCAAGTCCACACATGGTTGCTATATATTAACGCACAACTACTGCTTTTAGTTTGCTTATACTCAAGGCTTGCAAAGAAGAAAGATTATGGCAAACAAAAAAAATATCATAGTTGAATTTGCTTGCATAATTAAGAAAAACAATCATAGAGTTTGAAGTCTTGATCGAAAGAATCAAGAAAGAAAAAGAAAAACAAGACGGAAACCCTGTAAAAATAAATAAATAAGTCGGTTATAAAAATATTACGTATAATATAAGAGGTTAAAATTATGAATTGAATCCGACGTAGAATAGGGTTTTAAAACTTTTCAAACTCTAAAATAAAAATATGAGATTAGAAAATTTATTTAATAAATAAAAATAAACTATTTTTTTAATAAAATATATTATATAAAATCATAAAATATTTTGGTATTACAACATAATCAAGCACAATGTATAATATATGAGAAGAATTTGCACAATTGCTAGAAAAATCAGCAAAACAAAGTCGAAAATCGAAATTGTAAGTGTTTTTGTTAATTTTTGGAATGAAAAACTGAAATTTGTATAATACACAAGGGTGTACCATGCTCATGGTAAACCTGATGATTTGGCGTAACTAATTTGCTGAAATATAATTATATGGAAAAAAAACAAAATCCATTAATTATAGGGAGTTAGACAAAATTGTCGTTAAAAAAAAGCAGGAATTTTTTTCAGTTTTTTTTATAATTATCCTTAATTGACATTTTCCCTTTTTGAAATATTTAGAGAGAGAAAATTACAGAGATTCTAAAAGTTTACAGAGAGAAAATTTTAGAGAGAAAGATACAGAGATAAATTTGATACCGATCAATAGAATACTTTGTAGAAGAATTTAATAATGGTTTATCAATCCGAATTTCGCCATGATTCTGATGCTAGATTTGTTGGTGGTGATGATAATGATCATATCAATAATGAAGGTGAATTCGAAGATTTCGTAAACGAAAATGAAGGTAAATTGCTTAATCGATTATCTTTTCATTTGTCATTTCAGCCTTTTTATTATTTAATTTAGGTTTTATTGCTAATTTAAATTTTATTATCGATTTATGAATATATATTTATTTTTACATCAATAATTTTAAGATTGAAGATGAAGTTCTTTTATCATTTAGTTATGTTCTTTTATGTAACTTATATTTAACTTATTATATATATTTTATTAGTGCTATAAAAAAGGTTGATATTATTTAAAAAACGCATGTGCATTTGCTAAATATATATGTATTTTGTTTGACTCCTTATGCACTTTGTTGAAATCTAGTTGCTTAAATCACTGTTATATTTACGCATGTACATTTGCTAAATATATATGTACTTTGTTGTACTCTTTATGTACATTGCTGAAATCAATTTGTATATATTAAAGAACATCATTGACATATTAAAGAACACTAGCTATTGATGTATTAAAAAAATCATCGATATATTAAGGGGAGATGGGTTTGGGACATGGTCAGGTGGGAGTTCACATTTATTACTATTATTATTTTTTTATGATAAAACATTTGTTCAAGTGAATATTTAGATGAGGAACTCACGTGGCCCAAAACATGTTGTGTAATTTGAGTAGAGTAATCTAAAAGTAGGAATGCCTAGTTGCCTATTGTATCCCATAAGATAAATTTACAAAACATATCCAGAGGCAAAATACGTTCAAAAGAAATGTGTATGTATTGCCATCTTGACAGATACATATATTGGTCTACTGTTTTAGGTTTTACTGAGGCAAGTGAATCAGAATTGTTTGACAGAAAAGTTAAGTCTGATGAAGAGGCTTATGAGTTGTATAATAGTTATGCCTTTAAGCATGGTTTTGGTATACGTAAGGATAAGTTGAATCGTAGAGAAGACAAAGTTACAATTTAACAACGTTTTTTTGTATGTTCTTTTTCTGGCTTTAAACAAGAGAAGAAATTAAACCCGGTGAAGAGCCAAAAGTGTACCAAAAGAGGAATTTTCGCACAGGTTGCAAAGCTCATATTCAATTTGATGTTGAAAAGAATTCTGGTTTGTTTGTCGTGGTCAATCACACTATGGATCATAATCACAGTAGGGTTCCTGTTTCAAAGAGACATTTAATAAGATCTCATAGGAAGGTAAAGGAACGTTCTATCTTTGTTCTTTTTCAATGCAAATAACTTCATACTTTCTTTTTCTAATAACATTATGTTCACTTTTGTAAGTAATATGTTCTTTTTGATACAGGTAACTGAGGAACAAGTCGCCATGCTTAGCAGTTTAACTGAGAGTAGTATACCTGTTGCTGATGCAGTGCGCGTTTTAAAAAATCAAGCTGGTGGTGAGGCAAATTTTAGTTTTCTTTGTAGTGATTCTTATGGTGCTTTATCTGCACATAAGAAATTGAAGTTTGATGGATGTGATGCAAAGCGATTGCTTAGCTACTTTAAGGAGAGGAAATGCAACAAATTTGACTTCTATTATGATTTTGATGAGAAAGATCAATTGCAATCTTTCTTCTTTCGTGATAATAGAATGAAAGTAGACTATGATGCATTTGGAGACTTATTGGTCCACGATACGACGTATCGTACAAACAAATATGGTATGATATGTGGTCCTTTTGTTGGTATGAACCATTATAATAATAATGTTATGTTTGGTATTGGCTTTTTGATAAATGAAAAATGGGAGTCATTTGAGTGGTTGTTTACCATTTTTCTGAAATCTATGGGGAGCAAACAACCAGTGACAATAATGACTGACCAATCTCAAGCAATGGCCAAAGTAATAAGGATTGTTTTTCCGAATTCTCGACATCATTTATGTATTTGGCATATTGGGGAGAATGCAAAGAAAAATATCAAAGGACTAAAGGCCAATGAAGGTTTTAACGATTTGTTTGATATTATTTTGAAATACACATATACTATTCAGGAATTTGAACATTATTGGACAAGGTAATTTTCAGTGTTATTTATGTTTAACTATGTTCTTTTTTTAATACCTCAACATGCTCTTTTTTATAACAACAACATTCTTATTTATAAATCAAGTTCATTTTGTTATTTTATATAGCATTATTTGGCATGAGAAGAATTCATGGTGTTCTTAATATGTTTTACTTATATTTTTCTTTGTTCTTAATTAATTTATATACGATCTTTTATTTAACAATTATGTTCTTTGTGTAACCTTTAATGTTCTTTTGCAGCATGCAGAATAAGTACAAATGTGAAGATCACAAATGGCTCCAAAATTTGTATAATATAAGAGAGATGTGGTGTCCAGCATATTCCAAAGATTACTTTAGTGGTGGTATTATGTCATCTCAAAGGAGTGAAATCACAAACAAATCAGTTTGTCGTAGACTTTATGCTACTCATGGTCTTTGTGATTTCTACACTACTTTTATTGAGGTGGTTGATGAGTGGAGGAGCAAAGTGGGTAGTAATGATTATAATAGTTTAACTGGTAACCGATATCTAGTATGGGCGGATATTGGAATTTTGGAGCATGCAAGGAGGATTTATACAATCAAAATTTATTTACATTTTGAAGATAATTTTGTGAGCAGTGTTCCTTGCACAGCTAAGGTCATACGAATGCAACCTCCTCTTTATGAATATCATGTGGGCCATCCCAAAAAAGATCTGCTAATGCATACAGTTGCATTTGATGAATCAACTGCCACAGTTGATTGTACTTGTAATTATTTTGGTGAGGTCGGACTATTATGCAAGCATTCACTTCGTGTCCTAAAGGTACATTAGTAAGAGATAGACAAAAGGTGCTACATGCACAAGGGTTGATGATAATGTTATTGCTGAAAAGGGTGTCATACCTTCTAGTGTATGGAGATTGCATTTTATTCGAACTTTTATTGGACTTGTCGATAGGGCGCAAAATGACTTAGCTGCTCGAACAACCATTGAGGAAGCAATTAATGAGTGTTCTAATAGGATCAATCTTTTACGAATAAAAGATAAAGATGAACCGCAAGAATTTTTGATAACTGATCAACATGGTGCTTCTTCAGACAAAGGGTGAAGGCAATCTTTTAGAACCACAAATTTTGAGGAAGAAGTTTTTGAAATAGAGGATGTTGTGGAAGAAGAACATTCAGTTGATGTTGAAGTGAAAGATCCTATCCAAAAGAGGAAAAAGGGACAAAAAAAACACAAGATTGAAGAGTACCCAAGAAAAGATTTGCAACAAGCTCAAGGGTCAAAAGATTAAGTCATAGAAAAAGAAAAGTGCGAAAGGGGTTTAAAAAATGAGACAAAAGGCTCAGACTACGATTAAGGTAATTTATTGTAATACCCCGTATTTTTATACGTATTTTATTTAAAATATGTATTTTGTAAAGGTATTTAAATAATTTTAAAGTTTTAATTATGGTATTTTAACTATTTATTCTATGTAAGTTTGGAAATATTTTATAAAAGGAAAGTTTATTTTATTATTTATTTTATAAAAGTTGGGGTTTATTTTAAGAAAGTATGATTTTTAATAAATTTTATTAGGGAAGGGATTAGGAAAATTAAAAGATGAAAGTTTAGGGGAAAAGGGTTGGTAGAGAAGGGATATAAATATCCCACTTATGAGGCAAATCAACTTTGCCCAGAGTGGAGAAAACCCAAGGTAAATTTCTCTCTCTCTTCTCCTAATTTTTCTTTCCTTTTCTTTTTTTTTTCAGCTGCTCTTTCTCCCCTCCACCGCTGCCGACCATCGACAGCAGGTGGCCGCCGCTGCTTGAGCAGGTGGCTGCCGTGCTCCTTCTTCCCCCTTTTTCGATTATAAAAAAAAAACTTAATCTTTATTGTTCTAATTTAATCTATGCTTAAATCTAATTGTAAATTATGAGTTTTGGGATTTGATTTTGATGTTTGATTATAAGTATTATGTTGATTAATTTTCAGATTATGTTTTTAATTAAAAAGCCCCAATTTTTTAAACCCTAGGTTCTTGATTTATGAATAATTGAAGGATTATGATGTATAATGGTTTAGATCTTTAATTAAAGTGTTTTAAGTCTTAATTACAGCAAGTTTTAATTAAAATAAAGTGCTGGAATTTTTAGTAGAGTATTTAAAATTAAGTTTCTTTAAGAAATTTCAATTACCCATTAATTGGGACTAAAGTATGATGTTTTAAATATAATTTCAGCTTATTTTAATTAATTATGAAGAGTTTTATAATAGTATATATTGCTGGAAATTTGTGTAGAGTGGATGTTAATACTCTTCAATGATTTTAAATTGTAGGAGACTTTGAAGTGGGCAATTTTATTAGTCGTGGCGATTTTAAGATCGTATTCAAGGTACGTTCGCGTACTTAGTATATTTTGGTGATGTAGTATCATGCTAGGATTGATTTAAATCAATTACAAGTAGTATCATGCTAAGGTCTATGTTTGGAAGTGTGAATTATTGGTGTTGGTGATTGAATTGTGAAGCATGATTTTTTTGTGATGGTTTATGGATTGGAAAATTATATTTTGGCATGATGATATGGACCACACTTTTATTTATGGAATGTTAGAATGCATGTTTAATTAAACTACACGTTTAATTTGGCTTGAAATATTGAAAAAGAATTTTATTATGGTTCATATAATTTTTACTGATGCTTTAAGCATAAGAAATGAGCTATATAAGTGTCTATGTACACGAGGAATTAATTGCATGTTGGTGCCTTTGTGCACTTAAGGTGTTTTTAACACTGAGGGATAGGACTTGTGGCGCTTTATGCGTTTAAGGTGTCTTTGACACTGAGGTAGAATTAAAAAGGGTTCAACATTAAATATTGTGTGGTCACTAATTATTCAAGAATTAAATTGGTGTATTTGTTTGATTGAATAATTATTGTTGATTGAATTATTATGATTCAAGTCTAATAATATGTAAATAACATAAAGTGAAAGAGATTACGCACCAAAACTCTTGAAACGTATATACCTTGAGTATGAACATATGGGGGGAGTTATATGACTTTATATTTGATCATAACTTCTAATGGAGTACAGGACGTTGTACATTCCTTTTTATTATTATTATTATGCGCTGGAATTCCGCCACGTATGTGTGGTTTTGTGCTGGCACGGTTAGCTCCCGTGTCAGTTAACCTTAATTTATTTGGGGGAGGTAGAGTTGGAAACCCGTTCGATGCGTGATCAACGCTAAATAAATTATTTAGTAGTCTAGTTGAAAAGTCTTGTTGAATGTTGTGCGTGCTTGTAGACAGATGCATTGAGGTAAGTGTGTATTGATAGGTGAAAGCATATTAGTGTGTTTATTTACGCTTATGTACTCAACTTTGCTGATTGTGTGTATGTGTGTTTTGGCCATGTCTTTATCTTGGCCCTATGATGACCCATTTTTAATGGACAGTAGTGAAAACAAGTAGAGATAAGCTTTTCAGGTATTGAAGCATATTCGTGACGGGGCATGAGTGAAGAGCGAATCATGCTAGTTTTCATTAGTTACGATGTGTTTAATGCTTTACTTATTTATGATATTATTTATATGTGGAACTAACTTTAAGTTTTGGATTTGATTCGGTTTTTAATAAGGGCCTTTAATGGTTCTAAGTTGTAGGTTGACTTATATTTGACTTTGTTTGATTTGGTTTTAACTTTACTCTCGTTTGGGTGACTTTTGAGTTGACTTGTTTTAAACGGTTTTTGATTTTAAGTCTTCTGCTGTGTATCTTTAATAGTTTCCTTAGCCGTTTTCACGGTGGTGATAATGTCTTAGATATACCTAAATCGTATTTTTAAAGAGTAGAATAGGTATTTATAGGAAAGGAATTTATAAGGTGTTACATTTATGCCTTATGTTCTTTATAATATTTGACATGTTTTTTTGGTAGGAGTTAAATGTTCTTCTTGTAAAGTTATATTGTTCTTTTTACTAATACAATGCCTTTTCTTTTATTCAAGGATTTTTTGGTTGTCCCTGAAGGAAATAATTTGGCACATTCAAGTGAATTTGGAGGTTCTTTGGAGGTTTTTGAGCTAGCCTGACGATTATTTTGGAGTAAATGTAATACGTTCATCAAATTAAAAATTCATTTACACTTGTTTACAGCTCAAGATTTATGTATTCACGCAACATTTTCTTCTTCTTCTTTTTTTTTTTTTCCTAATAGAACATTTTATTTCAATTTAATTAATGTTGCAAGACATATTGTTTAGAAATTAATATATTAGATTTCTTTTTTATTTTTTTTGCATGCAAATTTTAATTCAAGCTATAAAGATTCGTATTTACTACAAGTTTTAATAAAATTTCTATTGTATAATAAATTGAGTAGTGTAATAAAAAAGGTTAACTTAACCAAAAGAACATAGCATGGAGGTTTTTCATGGATGTGTGTATTACAAGGGATCGTCACTATTCTGCTACAGTAAAGACATGTATTGAAAGTTTTGCTACACCTCGCATGGAACTCACAGAAACAAACAAGAAAATCTATCAATTAGTATAAGTTTAATTCACATGTATTAACTTCTTTTTGTTAACCATTTAATGATTACTGTAGATTAGTTGATGCTAGTTTAAGATTTTTCTAAGTACAAAGGTGATAATTTCTATAGGAAAAGGATCAAGGTTTTTTCTTTTTTCTAAATTCTATTTCTTTAATCAAGCTTAATTAGTTTTTGTGATCCTTGAATCGAGTTCAATAGATTGATAGTCGTATATAATGTGAAGTATGATTTATAATCACTTTGACTCATAGTATATGAACTAGCAGCTCTCCAATAACAATAAAGAACCTCGCATATATTCTAAAAGAACATAGAATATATTTAAAAGAACATCACTTTATTAACAAAGAATATATCATATATATAAAAGAACATCACACATATTAGAAAGAACATACCGAAAAAAAAGATTAAAAGAACCAAAATCATCATTTCTTCAAATATAGAATGCAATTTCAGATTAATAGTTGCAACAACCCGAATTCAAGTACATAAATAAGTTAGAATTGAACCCCAAAAAACACTATCAATTGTCAGATGTAAGAAACACAACAATCACTAATTTTTTCTTATTGCACTGTAATATTTCCTAGCCTTGACGCTAACATCTGCCTTGTATTTATTGAGATCGTCTACAATAAGCTCATATGTATACCGCATCCTTAGACTCTTCAACGCATCAAACTATTACACAAAAATTAATAACAAAAAAAAAATAGTGTCCATAAATATAATAAAATTGCATGACACATTAATATATATCTTACATTATCAGCTTGAAGGCCACAATTCCATCTTCGCTTTCCAAAGTACGTCTCCATGTGGCGCATTGTGTATATGCCGCAATCAATATCGTTGCTTAAAGTTCTCCATGGCATTTCAACCAATTTGACCGTATATGTCGGCATTTTTTCCCCTATCCTATTATCAACAAATAAAGTACATATCAGTTATATAAAAGAACATTACATAAAATGATGAACATAAAGTTTATATTTAAAACACATACTAGTTTCTCTGGAAAGTCATGATACTTTTTCTCAAATGGAACACCCTCTACTAGCGGTCTGTTATCAAGTATTCAAAACACTTTGACTTTGTGTTTATAACCATGACATAAAAGTGATCATGTGCATGCACGGGGAAAAAGATCAAAACTGTAACAATTCAAAAAGAAAAAACAATATGTAAGTAACATTAAATAACATTGACTACATTAGAAAGAACATGATGTATTAAAATAAAGATCATTGAGCAATTATTATATTCACCTTATGTATGAAAAAAGATAAAACATTAAAACAAATTTACAACATACCAATTGATATCCTTGAACAGATTCCATTATCAAGTAACCAAAATTCGATACTTCCAATGAATTTATTGAGCCTAATATCAGTTGTAGCTACTTGACTATCATCAACGTATGATTCATTGAAGCATAACAAGTTCTATCATACAAAAAGAAAAAACATAATAATTTCAAAGATAAAATGACAAAATAGGATGTTATTATCAAATGAACTACTCTTACGAAGGCTTCGTTCGGGAAGAACAATCTCTTTTTGTCATCAACTGCATTCCTTGCATTTAGGATGAGACTCCAAGCATCAATGATGTTGTAGATGTAGACATTGTCACCAAGTGTTTTAACATTTTCTCTTGTCATAATTGAATGTCCATCATCATATAAAGGCTCACTACATAAAAGGAAACAAAATAAGGAAAGCATAAAGGTATATATAGTATAACATATAATCTCAAATATTAACTTAATTGAATAAATGAAAAAAATACAAAAAAAAAAAGAAATAAATTATCATACTCTTTATCAAGTTCACTTGAATAAACATATTCTAGGAAAGCATTCTTAAACTCTTCAGTTCAATCTATCAAATGAGAGTACTTCACCAGGAAAGGAGACTTGAAAACCTATCCCACCTTCCTAATTCTCTTTGTATTTTTAGGGGAAACACTACACATTTGAATATAATAAGAATTATATAACTATAAAAAAAATAAAAACACATATTTCTGCTTAAAAGAACGTAGATCTAATTAAAAAAGAACATATAGCTAACTAAAAAAGAACATATAGTTTTAATAAACAAAATTTACCTCTTTTCCTCCATTTTTTCCTTTCTTTTTTGTCCTTTTTTCCCATCAAGCTTTTCCACATTTACAGCACTGTAATAACACATATATAATTAAACAAATACATAGTACAAAAATATAAAGAACCATGTCAATATCAAAAATATATAATAGATAAAATAACAAAAATATGACCATACCCCACACTTTTTTCACTTTCGAATACATCACCCCCATATCTTCTTTTTCCAAAGGATCCTCATCTTCTTCCTTATCAATTTTGCTGACTTTTGTACTGTCTACCCCAACCGGTAAATCTAAATCAAATGGAAGTTCATTAACATGAACATGAGCATGTGGCGGTGTGAGCTCGTGACTGAAAATAAGGGGTTGGATAGGTGAAACAGATTTTGATGGATTGTCTTGAATACTAGACATCACATTCTTCATGATATCGTCAATCATGTCCCCAAACCAATCTAATTCAAAGAAGTCAATATTTTGACTAAGTATTGATGCTCTCACGGCTTGTTGACTTTGTGCATGTTGTTGTACTACATTTGGCAAATTGACTCCGGCACACTTGGACCACATGGTTGTGAGATTGTACATAGTGTTCCCATCAACTAACGGGGTTGTATGGAACCTCTCACCTATTTTCAAGATATTGGAGAGGCTGACAAAATCATTGGAAATCCTTTCAGTTACCTCTCGGAGCATTTGATTATACTCTTGACATTTTAATAATCAATTAAATGAGTATTAATAATATTCACTATATTATAAAATAATATGAACTATATCATTAAAAGTCACTAAAATAGAACACTTTAAAAAATTAAATGTAAACCATTATTGATATGCATACATAATATATATAAAAAGAACATAATTAATAACAAAAAGATCATTTCATAATAATCTAAGAACATTGAATTGAATAAAAAAAGAACATATACAATAATATTTGAAAATTTTAAACAAAAATTAGAGTTAAAAATAATTATATATCAAAATGAACATTGTTTAGAACTACGATGACCATAATACTTTATTAAGAAGAACATAACATATAAAATTAAGTAAAATACATCAAATAATACATATAAATAGTACCTGTACATTTGATGGGACTTTTTTCTCATGTTTTTGATATTCTCCACCATTTTGATGTTCTTTTTGTTGTTGCTCTCCTTGAGGTTTTTGATGCTCTCTTGTTTTGCGCTGATGATGTGCTTGATCTTGCCCACATTGTTCGTTTACATTACTTTCATCCAGTTGCTCTTCCTCCTGTTGTTGCCTTATCTTTGGTTGGTCCGGTACCACCACCAACTCTTGGTTCATACCTAATAGATGTTGTGGAATTGAGATGTCCACAACAATTGGTGGTTGCACTCTGTCCAACAAAGTACCAAGACCAAAGTCTAACCTCAATTCAAGGTCTATTCTATCCTTAATAAGATCAATAGTCCAGACCTTAATGAGAGTGAAGTCCCTTCTTTGCTCCAAAGTCATCTTTTGAAGCCGATCAAAGTAGCACACCTATCACAACATAATAAATTTTTAATTTTAAAAAATAGATACCAAGAAAATTATATGCACATCAAATATGATAAGATAAATACAAGACTAATTTTAACTTAAGTGAAGCATCCATACCCAAAGAAATGGTAAGGGCCCACAGAAAAACCTAGTAACACCTTTTTTGCAACAAAGAACCCACACAATCAAGCTCTTTATAGTGTAACTACACCATTCATATTCAGAAATGCGATTTACATCAATCACATTGTGTAAAAACCTGCGTATAAAAAAAATGAAAGAACGTTTCATATTATGATAATGCACATTAAAATTTACTTAGTAAACGATTTTGTGCAACAAACGTGAGATAAGGTTGTTGATTTTTAATACTCTTGATGCAACAGTTTACAACCAATACCAAAAAACTTCTCTTCCAATAATTATCAAGAGGAGTTTCAGCAGGTGCTAATTTGCTCACAAGTTTGTTCACATTATTTGGGAGTACTCCTCCTGGTATCTCTTGTAACTATGTAACACCTCCTTATGATCCGCATTGCCATCCTTTGCATCTACAATTTTCTTTCCTCTACTTGGTATTCCATATACTTTGTGCACATCAGCAACTTTTACATCAAGTGATCTATTTCTATCCAAATCTATTTTCATTCCTACAGCATCAAAATTCGATACAAGTTGTGCTGAAAATTCAGGATAATTGTGGGGAAAATCCAAATGCAAGAATACACCAAAACCCATATCCTTTATAGCTTGAAGCTTATCAGCTTGGTTAGCCAATTGCTGGACCAAGTGCATCAATGGCATAATAGTTTGCCTCGTTGTCAGCTTTATTCTAGTTCCTTCATCACCACTATCATCATCTAAGGGTACTACTTTTTGTGTAACTCCTTTCATGTCTTTCTTTAATCTTTTTTGATTCTATACTGCAACCACCTGTAGAAACTAAACAATTGATTGTGCTTCTGATTGATCAGCTACACCTTCCGCATCTTTATCTTGAACTTACCCTTCTTTTTACTAGAAATGACAAAAAAAATATACATATATAAAAATAATTTGGACTACTAAATATTGAATTATAAATTGCATTACCCTTTTTTCCTTGAAATTTGTTTAAATCAGTAAGGCGTCTTTTTAGGCCCATCATCATCCCGATGTTCTTTGTCTCGCTTTGTTTCATCCTCAGTATTAGGCTCTACTAAACCAGATTGCTTTAGTACTTCACCATCATCCTCAGATCTTCAATATTAAGTTAAAGAAACATAAAATTAAATGCTTATAAAATAAACATTGAGTCTTTAAAAAATGTACACAAATACTATCCTTAAAATGTACAAAAAGTGAAAAATTTGTCTTAAATATTATAAAATAATAATAACAGGTAAGGGCAAACTGAAACGTTCAGACCTTAAAAATTAAGCTACCCTCTAAACTATCCTTAACCTACTACTAACTTTTTTGGAAAAAGAACATTGTTTTCCATTTTAAAGAACAATATTACTTTTAAAGAACAAAAAGACTATGAAAATGAACATTCAAATTAAAAAAAGAACATTCAAAATTAAAAAAGTACATTATACTTTTATAATCAACAAAATCCTTCTCAACTATCTTCCATAAATACTAACCAATAATGAGCCTTTTGCACGATTAAGGACAAGTAACTTATGGACAGGCTACTTCTCTACTTAAAAATGGCATATTTCATGAAATTGAATTTTGTCAATTTGTTTGTTTGCTACTTTGGTATGTTCTCTTATGTGGGTCAAGTAACTGGAACTTAAATGTATTTGTTTAATGAAGTTTTAAACTATTCAAAATTTGTAATATGTACCATAATTTACCAATATGTACATTATATCAGATTGTTGGTCGCAAGGGGACAAATGAACTTGACAATTTGTATAAAACAGGTACATTGAAATGGGGACGCTTATGGAAAGGCTACTCCTTTTCTTCCATAGTCTGATTGCTCATTAATTAATGACATTTATCCTAACCATAACTATAACTTAATCATAGAAAGAACATTCTTTTCTATTACAAAGAACACCCACACTATAAAAAAGAACATTCATGCTATCAAAATGAACACACCCTATTTCGAATTACTCCAAGGTACAAAGAACATCTACTTATAAAAAACGAACATTACACTACAATTAAAAGAACAAACTAACATGCTACAATACAAGGCTCACTATATAAAATAATACTCCTATAATTGTTCACAGCAACCAACCCAACAATCAAATAAAATAGAGTTAAGATCTCAAATAAAAAAAAAATGATACAATAAAGAAGGCATTTCGTAATGGTCAAAGGTTGTTCTTACTTGGTAATAGCAATATCTTTGTTAATGGCTTTCAACATCTCAGGGTCCACAATTGGATCTTGAACCACTGTACTACTTGTTCCTTCAACATTCTTCTTAGTTTTACCTTTCTTCTTTTCAAGATATACTATTAATTTCTCATCATCTTGTTCTTCTTGTTGCACACTACATCCCAAAAAACAAATTACCCACATATTCATTCAAAATTAAAAATTAAACTGGCAAACCGATCTAAATACTAGTAATCGAATTAAAAACTTGGTAAAATTTACATATTTCAGCAGATCAAGCTAGTAAAATTTGGTAAAATCACACATTAAAAAAAACAAATTACGACAACAAAATAACACTCCCCACGTCACGGTTATTGACGGTGGGCTAAAAAAAATACAACAGTGTTACAACCACGAAAACTATTCAAGAAATACCAAATTAACATCTAAATTAGATATCTTACTACTTTCCTATGGAGTAGTATTCTAATTGTAGTCAAAGCATTTATATGAATGACAAATAAAATAATACTCCTATATAAATTCTTCAACTCAAAAACTCCTATATTCAAGAGAAAGAATCACAATCAACTCAAGTCAACGAACCAAATACTTCAAATCTAAAACTAATCTACCATCCACAATACATAACCAAACAAATATCAAAATTAAAAGCCAAAAAAATGCTCCAGAATCACAAATTACAAAAAAAAAAGGAGAATTAAAAGAAATAAAAAAAAAACCAATACAATCAGCCACACAAATTCAACTCTTAAACACATAAAAATGCAAAAAAAATACTCACTTTGCTAATTCTATTGATAGATATTAAGGATTAGTGCTGAAATTATATATAAAAAAAATTCATTAAAAAAATTAAAAATAGCAACAAAAAAAAAAAAAAAAAAACCGAAATTCAACCTTAAAATTAAAAAAAGTACTTTGTATGATTAGATTACACTTACATATCATGTTCTTTAACAATCTTCACAAATTTTAGATGCCCAATTATGGTATTTTTGGCCGTAATCTATTAGGGTTTTTAGAGTACTTCAATGGTTTTTTCAGAGAGTGTAATTTTTTTTTACTGGGTGAGTGAAAAAAACCGTGTTATTTCAACAGGTAGACAATGTTCTTCGTATTTTGTTTTTTAACTAGTTGCTGGCCCGCACGCTATGCGCGCAATCCCCCAATTTGGTGATTTTGTCTCGGTAATTAGTGCGTAATTAAGTGTCGTTTATCCTTTAATGTAATTTGCTATATTTCGATTGCTTATTGTGATATGCTTTGATTGGTTATGAGTCTTGTATTATTTGTGGGTAATGTTTTGTTAGATTATTTAAATTTGATTAGGCTATACGAGATGACTTTAATTTTTTGTATACTAATGTAAATTGGAAAGTAATTATTAAAATATTTTGATGTTTAATATAAATTTCCATTGTAGGAGTTGAATTTTTATGGTATGACTAATATTTGATCTTTTGTGATAAGCCCAATATATTAGGCCCAAACTATTAGACTTGGACTTAGAAACTAAATTGCAACACAAATGAATAATACTTATTATTTTAAAAGATATCAATGTGTCTGCTAGTTTGATTGCATGGGAATTTTTTGTTCTTTTATTTTATTTTGACTTAGATTGTTTAATAATGCCACGAAAGTGTAAATTTTTTTAAGATTATGATTTGTTTTATTTAAAATTATAATACTAAACGTTGGTAATAGTAATACAAATGGTATCCCTTCTAAACTTGAGTAATACAAATTTTTTTTTTAATTATTATTGTTAGCCACTTAGTTGATGTGGATTCAAGAATGAATCATTTTAGAACCAGAGATTTGAAATATTGGTCTAATACATGGATTATTTCGTTTTTTAAACTTTTGAAGCCATTTGTGTTTTTCTATTTGAATTGACTTCTGTATGAATATGTTAGTGAACATGATTTTGTATCATACAAGTATATGGTTGCATTTTGAGTGCCATATTGTACTCCCTCTCCCCATCTAGGACCTTTTTTCCTTTTTTTTAAGGAAAATTTAACCGAGACTTTATTCACTTTGCAAAACACATATCTTTCAACTATCATGGACTTTTTTAATAATCACCTCAGATTTATAGGCTATATTTCATAAAAACGAAGGAAGTGGATTCTATATTATATATAAAAAAAATCATGAATATTTGGGAATGAACATTCAGATAGGAAAGAAAAAGAAGAAGCATAAAAAAATATTCAACATCATATCTCATAGTATTGCTTAAGATGCAAATTGATAACATAAAAATAAATTACAAGCATACAACAATACAAAGAGAAAGAGAATCAATCAAATATGTGGAGGAAAAGAAACAAGTCGAAAAATAGCAACAAACAACGAATGCATCCTCACAATAATGAGAAGATCCCTTCAACTCCACTATAGTATTATCTAGTGATAAAATAGACAACATTACTGTTAATCCGTATTCTTAATCTAGCAACCAATCATAACCAACATATTTGTGCATATTCCATATCATTTTAAAGAACAACATGCCAATATAATTCCAAAGCAACTTGATTAAATCTATTCTCTTTCTCTCATACAATAATTTTCTTATAAACTCGAAATTCATATTTAATAAAGGGAAATTAAGTAATTAAGATAAAACAGATATAATTAACAAATAAACTCACCTCTTTTTCAAGCTTAGCAGTTCTTCCATCCATAGTATAAAGAATACATAGGAATATTAAAACAATTTAAGTTCGGTAACTTGCAAAATACGATAATCGAATGTAAAGAATACATAGGAATATTAAAACAATAAAAAAGGACTAAATTACATTTAATAAGTAAAAGTAATTATATTATTGATTGTCTTTGTAAATGAATTACAAGGTAATATTGTAATTTTACATTAGGATAATTTGCCAATTAGTACCGCAAGTTAATACCACTTTGTATATTACTACCGCAAGTTAATTCCACTTTGTAAATTACTACCGCAAATTAAAAAAAGTTGTGAATTACTACCGCAAAATTTTTTAAGATGTTGCGATTACTACCAAACCCCCATTAAACCCAACTATGACGTCATTATATCCCTTTAACCGTGTTTGACCATGGTTAAGGGCTTTAACCAGCCCCCCCCCCCCCAAAAAAAAAAAAAAAAAATGGTTTAGGGATATAATGACGTCATGGTTAAGGGCTTTAACCATGGGTTAAAGTGATATAATGACGTCATAGTTGGGTTTAATGGGGGTTTGATAGTAATCGCAATATCTTAAAATTTTTTACGGTAGTAATTCACAACTTTTTTAATTTGCGGTAGCAATTTACAAAGTAGTATTAACTTGCGGTAGTAATTGGCAAATTTTCCTTTACATTATTTAATCTTAAAATACAATTTCTTCTAATGATATGTAAAACTTTTTTCGCTATTAGCCATCCAACGTGCAAAATCCTCCAAAATTAAGTTGGTCGGTAGTAGATGATCTACTATTATGGAATATTATTCCATTTCTTTCTTGTAGACACCAACACCATTGGCTTTACCGGCCAACTTGGGTTTTATTTAGGTGTTTAGTTGTCAATTTTTAAGTGATTTTATTTATTGACAACCCACCTAAACAAATATATATACGTGTACGTAATATGGAAAATCTCTAAAATTATAGATTTTCTCATATTTGCACAGTTCTCCCAAGTTTATTTGTTGGAGTTGGATTCATCTGATGGAAATTAATTCCATTTGTTTTACATAAACACCGACTCCATTTGCTTCAATGCATAACTTGGGATTTATTTATACCTTTTAATATTAATATGTTGCTTCCGCAGTGAATTTAACCGCCGGAAACATAATTATATTGAAGTGCATTTTAAGGGAATTCATTACCACCAACTTTGGTGCTGATTCCCTGTTTTACCACGAACTTTGCTGCTGATTGTGTTTTTATGTATAGATGGAATAATATTTTTATGAAAGCTGAAATTGTTTTTTGGTTATAATAGGAAGGTGAAGTTGATATTTTTTGGTAATTATTGTTTGAGGCATTTTGTAAGTTAGGATGATAAGGAATTTGTGTTTTTCTTTTTGTTGTGATGTTTTAGTTTTTATGTGTTTTGTAATGTGTCGGAATGAATTATTTTGCATTTTCTCATTCACATGTTGAGTCCTATTTATAGTAAGAAAGTGCAATTTTTTTTTTTTTCATTTTTTTTATGATGAGAACTTTGTTTTGTAGTGCTTTTATTTGTGCTTTTTTCAATTGCTCTTTATTAGATTGTATTTATGGTGGTTCAGTAGTTTGGCACATTTTTTCTCATATTAATTATTGTATTATCTTTCTTTTGCCTATCTGATATGGATATGAATTAAAGAAGACTTTTTACTCTAATTATTATTTTAATTTAAGCTATATTACTTTAATTAGAATTCTAATTAGAACTTCCTTTATTATTTGATGATTTTTTTAGACTAAATATTGTATCTTATTTTATGATTTTTAAGGAAAAATAAATAAAACGGTTTGTTTAGCAGAATTTAGTTCTAAAATGGTTTAACAATGTCTCCAAAAGCTGATGGTGGAGTTTTACCATTCTTTACAACGTGAATCAGACTGATATTGTCCGTCTTTAAACCTCATTAACAATTAAGTTTATTATTAATTGTAAATGAAGTGTATATTATGTTAAAATAATGTCTTATTATTGTTTTGTTTGGTAAATAATGCTACTGGTCAAATCTAGCATTAAAATGATGTAAAGTGGATGTTAGCAGTAACAAAGTAACAAGTACTTCAAACAAAAATTTCACCTTTTTTTTTAATTGTAATATTCTATAATAGCCTCAATTTTCGAGATCAATAGTATGTTAACACATCCACCCTCGCCCTTCAAAATTATTAAATAATATTAATTTATCTTAGCTTAAATTTGCTTGGTGTTGTTGCTCTGATTTTATCTGTTGAAGGTGCACATGGCTATTGTTTTAAATGAATGGTGGAAGATAAATTGCAATGGCTGTCCTCTCTGAATAAGTAGCATGCATGCTTCTTTCTTGTGCTGTAGTATGTGTTTAAAGCAATGAAATGGAGCTTTGTTGACAAGATTGTATAATGTTGAGTCTTATCTTGAATAAATTAATGGTACTAATTAATCAGTACTTATTTTAAATTATTTTCTTTACATACTTCGTATGTAATCAGTACGAAGTATGTAATCAGTTTCATTACATACTTGACAAGAAAATAAGTACTGATAAATAATCCGTTTCATTAGTATGTAATCAGTTTAATCAATTACTGATAAATAATTCTTAACATTAGTATGTTTAATAAGTATGTAATTCTTTTAATCAGTACTTATTTATCAGTATGTTTAAATTATTTTAAATCAGTGCTAATGAAACTGATTACATACTTGGTAAGAATTCATTTGGTACTAATGTTAAGAATAAGTACGAAGTATGTTCAAAGAATTACATCAGCTTTGGTTTTTGTTTTTCTTTTTTGAATTAATAAGGATTATTTCGCCAATTACAACACAGATTAATTTAGTCCTGATTAGTCTATGTAATTGGGAGATTATTTATGTAATTGGCAGTAAACTAAATTAATCTATGGCTCCCTTTTTATTAATTGATTATCCATGCTTAATTTCTATTTGAATTTATTTGTTCAATTTGATCCAATTAGTCAATTATGGTTTCCTTTCTATTGTCACCTAAATTAACGAAATATTGTTCTTGTTTTGAGCTTTTAGTTGGTATTTCTTTTGAGAACATTTTTGTGTGTAAGCTTCTCAAGCTGATTCATTTTATTACTTGCAGAGCGGGTAGGACAGAGACACAGAATAGTAAAGAAAACTGCATAGTCTGCATACTTCCCGCAACTGGAAGAACAAGGAATGATTCCCTTATATAAATCCCAGTTGATTAGCTTCTTAGCTTATTAAACCAAATGAATTTTAAACCAAATGAATTTCTGCAATTATTAAACCAAATGAATTTTAAAACCATATACCTAAAAATAAATCAATTCCAGATCATAGAAAAAAGGGAAGAACTTATTTCATTTGCAAATGAAATCTAGAAAAAAAAATTAAAATCAAAATGAAAGTAAAAATCAATGAAAACCGATTATTATTTATTAATTCTACTTAAATAAAAATGTTTGAATAGCATAGTGAGTTATAAGCTTGACAGGTGTAGACACCCATTTGTGTCTCCCCAAAACCAAGCCCGGTGATAAGTACCTTTCACGTCGGATCATAATCGAATGAAGTGAAAGTGTGGAAAGTCTAGTGTTGCGGATAGTTTTAATTTCTTTTCTCTTCTCTCTGTTTTTGAAAATCTATTTTAAGAAAACAGCCAATCCAGTTTGGTTGGTCCATGATATGGGTCCAATAGTAGTGTAGTTGGATAGGGCTTGTAAAGAGCTTTCCAACGATATATTATAAGCCCAATTCCGATGAATATTGTGGAAGTTATGACCAAATTACTAAACTAGGCCCGATTTGAGCCTTATGTGCGGCCCAATGATCTAGAGGAGGGCCTAATGTGGATTTATCATTCCTAATGCAATTAGGAATGGTTTTGGTCTTCTAGATTCTTCTAGAAGGTTCTTTTCATTCCTAATTCAATTAGCATTGATAAATTGACTTTTGTTGACTTTTTAGAGTTTTAATCAGAATAAAAGAATGTTTTTGAGGAAAATACGATTTTATCCTCATGTACGGTTAATTTCTATCTGATTTTAGAAAACGCGTCAATAATTTAATTAGCGCTAAACTCTAGCATTAGCGCCTGACGCTAAGCTTGGCGCCTGGCGCTAGCGTTAGCGCCTGGCGCTAATATCAGCGTCTGGCGCTAACCTCGTTTTTGCGCGTCAGAACTTTGTTTCGATTTTTTATCTTTTTGGCTGATTTTCTCTATAAATATCCTTCTAAAAACTCCGTTTTCATTCACCAACTCTCATCAAGAAATTCTTGATTCTCTCTCTCTTTCTAAGCCTAGCTTTTTACAACCACAATTCCTTATACACAAGACCAAGATACAGCTAGCATAGTTCGAAGTTGCCTTCGCTCTAGACGTGAAAGGTTTTAATATCTGAGGGTTTGGTCCCAAATCTCTTTTTCAATTATTTGATTTAATTATTTGTTTATTATTTTCCTTGAAGTTACTAACGTGTGTATTTTGTTATTAGAAAGAGATACGAGGCATCCAAGTAAGTACTTTAATGGTTTTTATTGATGTTATTATGTAGAAATCATGCTTAGGTTGTTGTTATGATTCCTAGTGTTATGTTAGGGCGTTTTGATCTTCCTAGTATCATGTCTAGGGTAACTTTAATATCAAGTATGATGCTTCCTATGTTCTTCCTAATATTTATGGTTGTTAGTATCATGTTAGGGTTAAAGCTTTGATCTTTATTGTTTAGTGACATGCTAGATTTTTATTAATCTTGTTAGTATCATGTCTAGGATCTTGCTATTATTATTATGCTTTAACATGATTAATTATTATAATAATTTTTTATGATTATTATGTTTCTTGATACATTATTTATTGTTATTGCTTGATCACGCCTTTTATGCATGTTTAAAGGGAATTGGTACTTGTAATCAAGCTTAATAAGATAATTAATTATCTTTTTTAGGGTTAAATTGATTTTAATGCAAGTGATCGCCAATAATAGTGTATTTGTGCATTAATATTGAACCAACATAGATAAACAGGTTTAGGGTTAATCCTATTGATTTCATGTTAGTCAGAAAGCGCACATGAATACGATCAGAATAAAGTAGAGGCCTATTATTAGGGCAGGTTCAATCTCTTTTAGGTTGGATTTGTACCTTCATCCCCGAACTACCAGTCATGGTTCAAGACCTATTGGAGTTAACGATCTCTTGGATCGTTAAGGGGTGTAACCTTCACCCTATGAACGGTTTACAAGTTCCTAAAACTTGTTGGCGACTCTTTTGCTCTATCTTCTTTCCCTTTGGACGCCACCGTACTTTAGTGCATGATCACAGTGGGGTTCAAGCTAGGGGTAACGCTTGAAATATTTGACAGGATAGAGTCATATCCCCTAATAAAAAATAATTACCTAAGTCCTCTAACTAAAGTAGATAGGGAAGTAGGGTCGAACTCCACAGGGAAACAAGTCTTTCTATTCCTAATTAACTAATATAATCTAGATTATTAGGTAACCAATATATAAGTTGAGTATGAAACTAAACTACGAAGGTTAAGAATAAGGAGGAAACAATATATAAAAGGATCTAGGGCATAGGTTCACCAATAAATAATATTCCAGGGTAGAGTATAATAATCATTCATCAATGCATACATTAATCAAATTATAAAGGGCTTTCGCTACGTATTATAATCACACAATTAATTTATCGGTATTAAATCTCATCTTTCGAATCTCGACCTAACCATTTATAAATTAACCTGCCTATTGAAACTAGACCTAAACATCAATTCTCATCTGTCGAATCTCGAATCAATATCGTTAGACTCATGCATAAAGATCAGGCCTTATCTAGTCACAGAGCATTAAATCAATCAATAGGAAATTAATCTAGCATTGATAATTAACAACAATAAATTACCCCTTCATATTATTTATGGATCCCCATGAACCCTAGAAATAGAACTACTCACACATAATAAAAACTAAACAAATCAAAGCAATAAAGCAAGATATGATTAAAGGAATAAAATAAACAACTAAGAATAAGAGAAGAGAAATCGTTACCAAAATAAATCTGGAATTAAGAGTAGATAAAGAACAAAGGTTTAAGAGAGAGAGAATCTAAGAAAACAATTAAGAGAGTAAAGAAAGAGTAAAAGGAAAAGGGAGAGAGAGAGTAAAATCGTATTATGGAGGAGTATTTATACTCCGTACAAATCCTAAACTAAAACAAACTAAAACGACGCTAATCGTCTCCTAACCAATACACGCGCCCGATCGGGCGAGGCACCGCCCGATCGGGCGCGCCTTTTTGCTTCCTCGATACTAATCTTGCGCCCGGCCGGGCGCGTCACCGGGCGCCAACCTTAGCTTCTCTCGCCCGGCCGGGCGCGCCTCCGGGCGCCAGCCTCTTTGGCCGGGCGGCTCACTTGGGCCACTATTTGCACTACGATTGGGCCCCAATTCTTCGGGCCAATCTGGGTTTCCTCTTCCGGTCTTGAATACTCGGTCCAAATGCCCCGGTATCACCCATACCGAGCCCTTAATCACCGGTTCATGGCTCTAACTGGCCCTGGGCTATAGAATATGGTCGTGCTTCTCCAATGTTCGTGATTGCTCCAAAATATCTCGGGAAATACTCCAAAAGCATAAATCCCTGCAAAAGTCAACCAAATCTACGAAAACACTAGAAAACACCAATTAGTAATAAAAGTGGCTTTAAAGAGCCAAAAACACTACCAGTTATGACCAAGGACGGGGGTAAAATACTATATAAAATAGACACATCAAACTCCCCCAAGCCAAACCTTTGCTTGTCCCTAAGCAAAGATCTCATCAATGAATCAATAAATATGCTTCACCCCAAAAAGTAAAAATCAAGCACAAACGATTCAGGGTAAATCAAATAGACATGCTTCAAAATCAACCAATCAAATCCATCTAATTACCAATATTCCCTAACAATTGTCAAATAGAGCAAACCACAAGAGCATATAGAATTCAAGACTAGTGCTCACGCACTCAACTCTCATTTTTGTGGCGAGTAAAAGATGTACTCGATCGCTCTCCATCCAACCCCTTTATGTGAACAATGCCCTCCCAACTCACACTCTCGTGTGTATAAAACAATGAACGCTCAACCTACTAGTCGACTCAAAATATGTCAAATCATAACTTGCATTGATAAGTAACACTTTCACATTCATACAATTCTATGCACAAAGGTCGGAAGGTCTTTAAAGCTTGTAATGTAAGGCTAGGGTAAAGGGTAGGAATCATTTGGGAACAAGTGAGAGAAAAGCTATGCTTAAGGGAGAAAATCCTATCAAAACCCATGATCAAAATAAATAATGATCAACATCTCCTACATAACCAACTCTAACATCAACCAAATATACTACAATCATAATAAACAATCCCAACTCTTACATATCACTCATAAGATATAATAATGAAGAAGTGGAGTGAATAAACAAACTTTATTTCCAAACTTGAATTTTTCATTGAAGCTTTATTATTTTTCTTTTGATCGACCTCCAACTACAACATTTGAACATTGAACACTTTTCTTTCCTTTTGAAGTTCACTTATTATTATTTTTTTTACATTTTTTTTCCTTGAACTTGTCTTTTTTTTTTTTTCCATAACATCATGCTTTATTTTTTCAAGAAAATATAACTCTCAAACTCATAAAAAATAAACATGATCAACAACAAAACAACTTCTCAAAAGCCCACCCAAGCTGTGCAAATAATAATCACACTACAAACTCCCTCACCTCACTCACTAATAGCTCCCCCAAGCCAAGCTTGGGACTAGTAACCAATGGGGCAAAATAGGCTTGTAGTATGGCTAATAAAACAACAAAAAGTCAAGGAACCAACATGGGTAGCAAGAAGGGAACAAATGTATCTACAATATCCGGAGGCTACCTAAAAGAACAAATGCCTTCGTCCTCCACAATGTGCATAATAATGAATCATATAAATATTACTAATAGTTGCAAACCAATACTCAAATTCATTGACATACCAGGAACTATGGAACTATCACACATTCCTAACCAAATCAACTAGTCAAGCACTATATTCACAAGTAGTTGGACAAAATTGACGCATGTTAAGGTTTCAAGGCAATCAAACATCAAATCATGATCAACTAATCCACAATGCTTATCATCAAATACCAAGAATCAAAAAAATTTTCTCAAGTAAGGGGCACAGGGAAGCATAATTTACAATTCATTGGAACGTATTTTTGGATTTTTTATTTTTTAATTTTTTTATTTTTTCAAATAAAATAAAGCAATAAAACTAACCTAGAAAGCAAGAAATCTAACCTAAGAAAACACACTAAAAATAAAAGATAAGAGGAAAAGAAATATACCAAATCCAAAATCTCCCCCAAGCCAAAATCAGACAATGTCCTCATTGGCTCGGGAACTAGCCCAGCATAGCTAGTCCTGATCATCCTCATCCATCGAGCCAAAGCTCGCACCTCCACTGCCACCTGCACTAGAAGAACTACCACCAAATAATTAGCATAAAAACTCCCCCCCGCCGGTCCCGCGAAAGGAATGTCCTGGCCGTACCCATGGAAGGAGGAATAGTCTGTATAAATACCATGGGTAGTGGGATCCCTATCGTGGGTGGAGGCTGAAACCATTCAAGGTGAATAGCGTCGTCGGGAATGTTTCCCCGACGAGCATAATCATCGTACATAGGGTAAAGAGCTCTACTCTGGCTCCTCTCTAGGTATCCTAACCTCTGGTCTATGGAGCCTACCATCCTCCTAAGGTCAGTGTGAGAATGCTCGATACGTCCTAAGGCCTGACCTATACTCTGAAGATCCCAAACTGGGTCAGAGTCAACATGAGGGATGGAGTGAGACATGCGAGGTGAAGAGAATGCCACCTCGGGCTGAGGCTGGGGTGGTGGAACTGGTGGTGGTGGTTCCTCCCCCCTAGCGTTGGCAACTAAAGTATCATATGTGTAAGATGGTTGCCCTGGGGAAAGGCGGTCAAGTTAGGACTGGGTAGGGGAAAGATGGGCAAAGGTTGCTCGCTCCTAGTCCTAATACACCAAAAGGGTGTCTGCTCGCTATCCGGTCGTACCCACCCTAACTCCTCAAAATACCTAGCAGTCATATAGGTATCTGGTCCACAGTTGGTCAGCTGGTGGGGTCCATCCACTACAAAACCGGCCTTTTTCACTGCTATCCGAGTGATAAGGCCTCCTAAATGGATGGGGGTTTTTGATGTGGTGCTGGCCGTGGCATGCCTACTCAAATGGTGAACAATAAACCTACCTATGTTCAATTTCCCGAACCCATACACATAGTGTCCTATGACAGCTAGTTCGTTATATTGGGCATTGTGGGGCTCGTTCCTACCTAAAAAACACAAACCCGCAAATCTTTACTAGATTTTTGAGACAGGGTGGTGAATAGGTTTGGTACTAGCATGATGGGGGTCAGGAGTAGGCAAACCAGTTAAAGCATGATATATGTCACCCATTTTATAGTCCGCATGCCATTGGTGAGATAGTTCAGAATTTAATTCAAATAATTTACAAAATTCTATAAAAGTTAAACTAATATTTCTATTGTTCAACCTAAAAATTAAATTTGGCCCATTTATACTACTAACAACATGTAAAGAAGACAAGAGTAAGTTCTCGGAATGTAGGATAGTGCATATCAACAAATTTTCTCATGCCAATGTCATTTAAAAATCGTTTTACAAAATCTTACAAACCAAATGATTCTAGAGTAGGGCGGTGTAACCACCGAGAAGGAATTACCTCACGACCGATTAAGTGTTCTAGCCGCTCCTTTTGCTCTCGGCTAGCAATACGGATCGTCGGCTAGTACGGAAGTTGCAAATCTGGGTCGTATTCCTCCCTCGAACTTGAGCTCCTACCAAAAATGGACCTAGCCCTCTTTGAAGCCATGGTAGAAAATGGGTTTGAAAATTAATTTGAATAAAATCTGAAAATTTTTATATGTAAATGTAGAGGATGAAGAGGGGATTACAAATATGTAAAATTTTTTGAATTTAGGTGAGAAATAAAGAAGAAATCTTAGAGAGAAGGTAGAGAGAATTTGAGTTTTAGAGAGAGAAAGTAATGGAGAAAAGAATGAAATGAGAAAACCGAAGGAAGAAGAAGAAAAAGGGCGTCGGGTATCTCGCGCCCGGTCGGGCGGTGGCTCACCCGGTCGGGTGATCTGATTTTTAATTTTTGCTGATCTCTCGCGCCTGGTCGGGCAGCATTCGCCTGGTCGGGCGATCTGATGTACCCGATTTCGTATACTCTCGCACCCGATCGGGTGCCCTTCGCCTGATCGGGCGATCTAACGTCAAATTTTTCACCCTTCTCGCGCCCGATCGGGCGAGGCTTGCCCGATCGGGCGGACAACTTTGTCCGTATACGACGAATTTCGCGCCCGGTCGGGCGCCCCTCGCCCGGTCGGGCGAGAATAATCGAATTAAGAACCTAGCTCTCGCGCACGGTCGGGCGAGCTTTGCCCGGTCGGGCCCGAGGCTAATTGACGATTTTCACTTGTTTTCTTCTTTTCTTCAATTTTTGGCTAACTCTTTTCCTTCAAACCTGTATAAGCACTCATAAAACTCATTAAATTCCCTCATCTTTCCTCTCATAAGAAAAAGGAAAGAAAAACTAGTCTAAAAAGCATTAAAAATACGGGTTGCCTCCCGCAAAGCGCTGGTTAGTTTATCTAGGTCCCGCACGATCCTCTTACCACAGTATAATAACTAGGACCCTTGGCCTAACGCTTGATCGGGTGGTTTCTCACCCGGTCTAGTGGTGTTTAGGCTACGACGCGGCTTCCTGACATACCCTGTGGGACGCCAATTCACCTTATCGGGTGGATCCTCCTTGACTTGGGTAAGGGGTTCTTCAATGCTACGCACCAAAGATCCTTCTTTGATCGAGGATTGCCTCAAATTGTCATTGCTTTCAACACTTGCAACTCGATCTGGCGGAACACTTACTGTAGGCTCAAATCGCACAACTTGCTTGATCGGTTCCACCTTTTCATCCTCGAAACCAAGACCAACAGTGTAAAGTGCTCTTTCTATTGCATCGACTTCCTTTTGCCATTTGTCTGTCTCATCTGAAAAGGATGCAACGCAAGATACCGCCTCCAAGGGATCTTTTTCAAGAGCTTGGGGCTTGTTAGAATAATTCTCAACCACATTAACACAGAAACATTTATCCTCAGTCATGGAGCTTTTAGGGGCATTATTCAGATTAAAAACAATTTTATCATCCCCTACTGATAGTGTTAACTTGCCACTTCTCACATCTATGATTGCTCCTGCAGTGTTAAGGAATGGTCTACCCAAAATAATTGGGGTTTGCACATCCTCAACCATATCAAGAACAACAAAATCAATAGGTATATAAAACTTACCTACTCTAATGGGGACATCCTCTAAAACACCTAAGGGGTATTTAAAAGAACGGTCGGCCATTTGTAGAGTAATATTAGTAGCTTTTAATTTACCCATATTCAGTTTGGAACACACAGATAATGGCATGACACTAACGCTAGCTCCCAAATCACACAATGCATTATCAATCATTAGATTTCCTATATGACAAGGGATAGAAAAACTACTCGGAACTTTTAATTTAGGTGGAGACTTATTTTGAAGTACGACACTACACTATGAAGTGAAAGCTATAGTATCTACCTCACTAATAGACCTTTTCCTCGTCAATATTTCTTTCATAAATTTTGCATACGAAGGAATTTGTGTGATTAATTCAGTGAAGGGAACTATTACCTTCAAATCTTTTACCATCTCCAGGAACTTACCAAACTACTTATCTAAGTTTGTCTTCAATTGACGATTGGGGAAGGGAAGTTTGATAATTGGCTTTGGAGCATTATTTCTCTTATCTGGAGTAGCCACCTTCTCTGGAGTCGTACCCTGCAATGTAGAATTAGATATGTTAGTATTATCCTTTAGCCCTGCAGGGCTATTAACTACATTGTTTGGTTTAACGGAATCAAGATTAGCATTATTTAATAAAACAGGTTCATCAACTCTGGGCATAGAGGGCCCTTCATAGTTTGAACCACTCCTTAGAGTAATTGCAAATGCTTGATTCGTAGGCCTGGTCGGCTGTGCCGGCAGAGCTCCCTGTTGGAAGGCTTGTAGAGTAGCAGAGAGTTGCGCAATTTGATTATCTACAATTTTATTATGTGCTAGAATTTGATCAATTGTCGCATCTCTACTCTCCATGTGATTTTGCATATTAACCAACATTGCTCTAATTTCCACCAGAGAAGGGTCAGAAGATGAGGAGGGTTGTTGTGGTTGGTTCTTCTGGCTAGCATTGGGATGATAATATTTCTGCTGTTGTTACTGTGGCGCCTGTGGTTCTTGTGGTGGTGGATTTTGAACATTAGTACTCCGGTAGGAAAGGTACGGATGATTCCGATACCCAGGATTGTAGGTGTTGGAGTATGGGTTATTCTGCCTATAAGCTTGAAAGGCATTAACTTGCTCCTCAAAACTCCTGCAATCTTGTTCCCAATGACCTATAATACCACAATTTTCACAGAAAGCCTCATTAGAATTATTATTAATCGCAGAAACATTAGCTACATTAGCAGTGCTTAGATTATCTAATTTTTGGCAAATAGAGTTCAGTTGAGCTTGCAAAAAGGATACATAGTCAACACTATGCTTCCCCTTGTTAGCAAATCCTCTAGGATTCCCATATTGGGAATTGTGTATCGCCATGTCTTCAATAACCTGACCTGCATCTTCAACATCAAGATTCATAAATCTCCCACTAGCTGCAGAATCTAAAATTATTCGAGAAGAATTTCCAAGGCCATTGTAAAAAGCTTGGATTAACTGCCATTGTGCTAAATTATGGTGGGGGCAGTCTCTTTGCAGATCCTTGAACCTCATCAGCTTCTTGGGCAAAGTTCTAAAGCGCTCTCTGTAGTACGACTATTCTCTCTGCAGGATAATACCAAGTGCAGTTCTATTTAAGCCATTAAACCACAATTTAGCTTTTCCAGTTAAATAAAAGGGAAAAAGAATCTCCCTGATTTGGTCTTCAGTGACCCCGACTTGCCTAATGGTGTTACAATATTGACAATAGTCGGCAATGTGAAGATTTGGGTCTTCACCCTTGGCTCCACTGAATTTCTTCCTCTCTATCATCGTTATAAATTGAGGTTTAATTTCGAATTGAACCCTATCAAGAGCCAGAGTAGGGGTGAGATGTGGAATATGTTAAGCTTTGGTTGTGAGTAATCACTAAGCTTCTTTGGAGCCGTCATCTCTGATTCCGCGTCTGATGATACCTCTGAATCGCTAGAAACAGTTGGAGGGTCTCGGTGATTATTATTATAACCAGAATCCGCCAGGATTTGCTTGTAGAGATTTTTCTGTCTATGGAAGGAAGGTTCGATCTCATGATCGAATGGGATATACCCTGATCTGGAACACCTAGGCATAAACAACAACTAGAAGCAAATATGAGAATTGCCTCAGAGAACTAATGTTCTCTGAGACAAGAAGAAAATAACCTAGACTACAAAAATAATCAGAAATAAAAATAAAACCGTCTCCCCGGCAACGACGCCAAATTTTGACGGGTTAGAGTCGTATCCCCTAATAAAAAGTAATTACCTAAGTCCTCTAACTAAAGTAGATAGGGAAGTAGGGTCGAACTCCATAGGGAAACAAGTCTTTCTATTCCTAATTAACTAATATAATCTAGAATATTAGGTAACCAATATATAAGTTGAGTATGAAACTAAACTACGAAGGTTAAGAATAAGGAGGAAACAATATATAAAAGGATCTAGGGCATAGGTTCACCAATAAATAATATTCCAGGGTAGAGTATAATAATCATTCATCAATGCATACATTGATCAAATTATAAAGGGCTTTCGCTACGTATTATAATCACACAATTAATTTATCGGTGTTAAATCTCATCTTTCGAATCTCGACCTAACCATTTATAAATTAACCTGCCTATTGAAACTAGACCTAAACATCAATTCTCATCTGTCGAATCTCGAATCAATATTGTTAGACTCATGCATAAAAGATCAGGCCTAATCTAGTCACAGAGCATTAAATCAATCAATAGGAAATTAATCTAGCATTGATAATTAACAACAATAAATTACCCCTTCATATTATTTATGGATCCCCATGAACCCTAGAAATAGAACTAATCACACATAATAAAAACTAAACAAATCAAAGCAATAAAGCAAGATATGATTAAAGGAATAAAATAAACAACTAAGAATAAGAGAAGAGAAATCGTTACCAAAATAAATCTGGAATTAAGAGTAGATAAAGAACAAAGGTTTAAGAGAGAGAGAATCTAAGAAAACAATTAAGAGAGTAAAGAAAGAGTAAAAGGAAAAGGGAGAGAGAGAGTAAAATCGTATTATGGAGGAGTATTTATACTCCGTACAAATCCTAAACTAAAACAAACTAAAACGACGCTAATCGTCTCCTAACCAATACACGCGCCCGATCGGGCGAGGCACCGCCCGATCGGGCGCGCCTTTTTTCTTCCTCGATACTAATCTTGCGCCCGGCCGGGCGCGTCACCGGGCGCCAACCTTAGCTTCTCTCGCCCGGCCGGGCGCGCCTCCGGGCGCCAGCCTCTTTGGCCGGGCGGCTCACTTGGGCCACTATTTGCACTACGATTGGGCCCCAATTCTTCGGGCCAATCTGGGTTTCCTCTTCCGGTCTTGAATACTCGGTCCAAATGCCCCGGTATCACCCATACCGAGCCCTTAATCACCGGTTCATGGCTCTAACTGGCCCTGGGCTATAGAATATGGTCGTGCTTCTCCAATGTTCGTGATTGCTCCAAAATATCTCGGGAAATACTCCAAAAGCATAAATCCCTGCAAAAGTCAACCAAATCTACGAAAACACTAGAAAACACCAATTAGTAATAAAAGTGGCTTCAAAGAGCCAAAAACACTACCAGTTATGACCAAGGACGGGGGTAAAATACTATATAAAATAGACACATCAATATTCCCTACAGTTTTTGGCGACTCCTCTAGGGAGGATTTCTATTTAATTCCTGGAATTTTTTTCGACAATGATTTAGAATGAGTGGATGAGACTCGAAAAGTTCTAAGTATTTCATGTGCGTAATTTTGATTAACATTATTGTCATATGCATAAAAAAGATCTCATTGGAAAGACCATCCGTAATGAGTTAAAAATATAGGATTTTTACATGTAGGAAATTTGAGGAATATCTTTCACAACTAGGATCGAAATAACACTGCGCGAAATTGGAAAATTTTATCGAGCACAGAAAGTTGTTGAGGCATGTAGGAACTAGCGTTAGCGAACAAAGATTAGCGCCAATAGTTTGACCTTAGCGCCAGACGACAACCTATGTCGCCAAACGTTAAAGCCAAAAGCTGGCGCCATCCTCTGTTTGCTGGCGCCAAGTTCTTCCAATAACAAGCCAGAAATATGCGTTCTAATTTCGACCAGTTTTTAGCATTGTTTGCTTGATCCTACTTCCTGATTGAGTTTTTCTCACTTTTCTGAAACCCATATGTGTTCTACATATGGACATCACCCTCTGGGAATTCATGCTCCATCTACCTGATTGAACGCTCTGAGCAACAAAGGGTACATCCGAGAATGTTGAATTCACCAAACCATGGAAGCGAGTTTTTCTAAATTTGCGGTGTCCCATCCACTCGCGCCAACCCTTCACAGTTAGGCTTCTGCGCGGTGCATCCGGAAAATTAACCATGGACCCTCTTTGACTAACCCATATCCCGAACTTTAGAGAACTAGAGCCATGGTTAGGTTGCAAACTCATTGCATCATATTGTGCCTACTTGACTAATTGTGCATTATTTGTTGTGCATACTCTATGTGTTTTTCCTAACTGTTTGTTTGGCTTGTGCTAAGTTTAAATAAATTAATGACTAAAAGAACTTTGCCTAATTAATTAATTAATTAATTAGAGTAAATAAAGTTTAATATTTTAACCAGAGTTGACTTAGTATGACTTTAGGTATACCCTTGTTGATCAATAATATCGAAAACAGTTTCAGATCGACGCTCCAGCAATGGCGCCAAAGTTTGAACTGTAGCGCCACCCTGTGGAGTGTGGCGCCTGGCGACAATTCTGTCGTCTGGTGCTACATTGCAAAGAGAGGTGCCAGTCCTGTCGTTTTGACGACAGTTCGGTTTATTGCTCGAGTCATCACTTTGTGTCCAATGAACCAGTTTGCTAATTAATTCGGTTAAATTTTACTGTTAATAATACCTTGTTCAATCATTAATTGAGTCTAGGCACCAAGTCCCATGGTCTTACACAAAAGTTCAAGCATGTCACTTACACTCACCACATAACGCACACACCAATACACACTTTTGACCATGTCTAAGAAAGTCTTGTATGCGCGTTTTTTCCGTCATTTTTTTAGGGGGGTAAGCCGGATATTAATCCTCCAATTTAAATCACTTGATTAAATACCATACTTGATTCCTAAAAATATATACCTTATTTTTGCCAAAAATATGCACCTATTTTTTATTTTTCCTCTTTAAAACCGCAAAGTCAAGGTCGATTTGAGTCAAATAATTAAAACAAAAATGGTTTAAATTACAGCGCATTGTCAAGAAAGGAAGGGCGGTTAATCAAAGATAATCTTTTTGTACAAGTCCAACTTTTTGACAAACCCATCGCTCATAAGAGGAAATCTAGGACAGTAATGGCAACACAAGAAGAAGTTAATGAACTGAGGAACCAACTGGTTACCGTGACTGAGGCATTAAAGTTTCTAACCCTCAAGATCGATGATCTCGTGAAACAACAACAGATGGACCTCATTCAAGAGAGTCTAAGCAAGCTATCTAGCGACTACAAGTTTCAAGGGATTAGCTCACAAGGGGTCTCGATGGACAAGGATCTTCTTCCGTAGAAGTTCAATGGCAACAACATCCCGAAATTCAAAGCAACTGATAACCCTTATTTTCTTTTAAGAGCCTTTGAAACAATAATGAGTATTAAGGGTATCGACAAGAAAGTGTTCCCCTCTCTGTTCTCGCTATCTCTCGAAACCGTTTTCTAGCAATGGTTCTTTTCTCTCGAGAAAGAAAAAACCTCCACCTGGGAGTCCATAGCAAACACTTTCGTTGATAGATACAAATGTAATATTCAAGTTGAGACCGACCATAGGGAACTTGAAATCCTCAAGCAGAAGGAGAATGAAGGCTTCACCTCCTTCTTTAACAAATGGAGAGAAACCTTAGCTAAGATGGTTGAGGTGCCAAGTGAAAAAGAGTCTGTAAGGTTATTCATAAAAAACTTTCAAGAAAAGTACTCCAAGCATCTCAAATATCAGAATAATCTCCATACCTTCAAGGTCGTCTACGACATTGGAATTAATATTGAAGACGACCTGGCTAAGTTGAAAACTGCCAACAATAACTCCAACAATGGCTGGAAAGGCAAGAAGAACGACAATCCTTCTTCTTCCAAAACCACCCACTCAAACAATGTTATCACTTTTAATGAACCTAGGTGAAGTCCTTGCTATGAATAATCAAGTACAAAAGAAACCATTTAGGAGGAATTTTACTCATATTGGCATGAGTTATGACACCGCATTTGACCGATTAAATGCAAAAGGTCTTATAACTCCTATTGGACCATTTGGGGACCCACCAGTCGAAAAGAGGACGGCTAACTGGAACCCCAATGCACATTGCAAGTATCACCAAGGTAGGGGCCATCTTACCGAGAACTATTGGAAGCTTAAAGAAGCTATCTAAGACTTAATCGACAATAACAAGCTGCCATTGCCCCTTGCCAGTAAGAAGCCAAGTATTGATAATGCGCCTCTCGCTCACTCCTTGGCCATCTCTGATGAGGAAAACGAGGTTGATCCTTCATCTCTCATCAAACCTGTCAAAGAAATCCATGCTATCGAAGAAGAGGAGGAGATCTTTTTCGACGCCCTGGATAACCTTCTAGAATTAGCAAGTAAAGAGGACTTACAATTGCTTACACTGACTATGATGGAAGGATCACACTTGCTACGTGAAGCCCTCAAAGTTGTAAAAGAACTTCAGCAAAAATATGACGAGGTTCCACCCTCGAAAAGTAAACCCAAGAAAGAGTTTACACCCATGGGAACGACTTATGAGGCGAAATACTTTCCTTTACAAGTCACCGATAAACCCAAGAAGAGTAATAAACTCTACACTCCATTTGGGATCCCATACGTACAAATGTTCAAAATGCTCTCCGAGAGTGGCGAGATCAAACCTCTCGAACCGAGACCATTTGAATCATTTAAAAGGACAAATAGATATTACTGTCAATATCACCAATCAGGGGGTCATACTATCGAAAACCGTTTTAAATTCAAGGATTTAATTCAGAAAATGATTAATGATAAGAAGCTAGTCCAAGTTCCACAAGAAGAGGATGCAAATATTAATGGAGTTTGGGACAGTGACGAAGAAGACGTCTATTTAAAAGACATGGTAGGACCTCCACCTTCGGTGTCATATGCCATGGATGACTTTTGGGTTGAAGAAGATTCATCAATAGACGTCCTCACAAGATTCGGGAGAATGCAACTTCCTGTTTCAACACAACCCATGCCAACCACACAGTAAGTGCCCATACCTATCATAGAATATAATGACATCATCAAACAGTTCAAGAAAACCAAAGTTGAAATGAACGTATGGAAGCTTCTGACAACGTCTCGAGAACATAGGTTGGCCGTAATGAACGCCCTGGATAAAATAGGGATAGATTCTGACACCACTTCTGAGGGGTTGGCTAACTTCCTCACGAGTGATCTCCCTATTCCCATCAATTTGATCACCTTTTTCGACAAGGATTTGCCCCCAGAAGGTGACAAACACTATAAGGCATTAAACCTCACAGTAGTTTGCAAGAGAATGAACGTCCCTATGACTCTTGTAGACAATGGATCAGCTATTAATGAATGTCCACTTAGAACTGCGAGGATGTTAGGCATAAGGGATGAAGACTTAACTCCGTCAACGCAAGGAATAAGAGCCTATGAAAACACTCGTCGTCAAGCTCTTGGTAAAATTACCATGAATGTAACAGCGGGAGCGATAGAACACGCTATTACTTTCCAAGTAGTAGATATTAAAGCTTCATTCAATTTATTGTTGGGGCGCCCTTGGCTTCATGACATAAAGGCCATCCCCTCATCTCTCCACCAACAAGTAAAAGCTATAGTAGGAGGAATTCCTATTACCATCGGTGCTTCGCCTATGAGGATTAAATCTATAGAGAATCCAATAATTAACGTGGAGCACGATGAAGACGATGAAGATTTGTGGGGCTTTAATGAAGAGGTCTCCTTAATCCAGGAGGATGAAAGGACCCCTCTCTACCACGACCCCCATTCCAACATGATCGTGAATGCTATTCTGAAGAAGCAAGGACATTTTCCTGGGATGACCTTAGGAAAGAAGAAAGGAATAGCAAAACCGCTGGAATCACCTGGCCTCTCTAAATTAGATACTTTCGGACTTGGTTTCGAACCGACTCAGAAAGATCTCAAGCAAGCCCAGGAAAAGTGAAAGGCACATAGGGATGCTCGCATTCAAAAGAAAGAAATCCCAATGGATTAGTACCTTCTCACCCTTAATGGGCAATTCATAAAAGAAGGAGAGGACTATCCATGCTACAAATTTCCCGAACCATTTGTCGTAAATGGCATAAGGCAACCGGGATTTGAAATTTTCTTAGATTGCTATTTCAAAGATGAAATCCCAACTCCTGTCCTTAAGGAGAAAGCACCCCCATGCTTTGACTTTAATTTCAAGGGATTATTTTTTGGGCGAGAAAAGGATGAGCCGACGTACAAAGGGGATAACTCCTCGCTCATTTAGATAGTCCTACAAAGCGAAAGCTTCGATCCTTTGAAGCTAATCACTCTAGCGGAAGGATCGCTACAAGGGTGGCGCAAGACCGTCAAGGTGACTACTCCAAGTGGAAGGAAGATCTTCATCACGACAGGGTAAGGACCGATGTTTGAAGAGTCGTCTGAGTCAGAATCAGGGTCAAAGTCTCTCCCTATAGAGTCATCTAGGTCTTTAGTTGAAACACCTCCTCCTTCTATCCCTTCCCCTAGAATACTTAGTGATCAAGTCCCTGAGGACGTATCACTCTTTGATGTAATGATCTCAGAGTATAATAATATGACTTCTTCTCCTTACTCCTTGTTTTCTACTTTAACCCAAAATGACGAGCATTGCTTAATTAACAATGAAAAAGACAAAGAACTTATTAAAGCAATGGAAACACTTGAAAAGAAGACACCGATAATTGAAGAAACTGAGACGGTTGATATCTCAAATGATTCAACCAATAAAAGAGAAGTTAAACTCGAATTAACACTTAATGAACAATAAAGAACCGATTTAATTAACTTGCTTAAAGAATTCATCGATGTATTTGCTTGGTCATACGAAGATATGCCAGACATTAATAGAGAAATAGCACAACACACTATACCACTAATTCCAGGAATGAAACCTGTAAAACAAAAGTTACGTCGAATGAAACCCGACGTAGCTCTTAAAATAAAAGAGGAAGTTCAAAAACAAATAACTGTAGGTTTCATCAAGGTATCCAAATACCCTGAATGGGTCGCCAACGTCGTCCCAGTTCCGAAAAAGGATGGAAGGGTAAGAATGTGTGTCGACTATCGAGATCTAAATAAGGCAAGTCCAAAGGACGACTTTCCTTTACCACACATCGATATTCTGGTGGATAACACAGCAAATCACGCACTTCTCTCGTTCATGGATGGATATATAGGCTATAATCAGATTCTCATGGAAGAAGAAGACATGGAGAAAACAACCTTCATAACACCATGGGGTACTTACTGCTACACGGTAATGCCATTCGGGTTGAAAAACGCGGGTGCTACTTACCAACGTGCAGCGACTGCATTACTCCATGACATAATGCATAAAGAAGTCGAAGTATATGTGGACGACATGATTGTAAAGTCAAAAGATCGCCCAGGTCATCAAGTAGCCTTAAGAAAAATTTTCGAAAGGCTAAGAAAATACAATATGAGGTTGAACCCATATAAGTGTACTTTTGGAGTCACCTCAGGAAAACTTTTGGGTTATGTCATAAGCTCTAGAGGAATAGAGATAGACTCAACCAAGATCAAGGCAATTATGTCAATGCCACCACCCAAAACCGAGAAACAGATTCGAGGATTTATTGGCCGGTTGCAATACATAAGCAGGTTCATATCAAAAGTGACGACAATATGTGAACCAATCTTTAAAAATCTTAAGAAGAATGTACCAGTAATATGGGATGACGAGTGTCAAAAAGCCTTTGAAAAAAATCAAAGCCTATCTCGCAAATCCTCCCGTATTAGCACCAGCACTTCCGGGAAAACCTCTTAGGTTGTTCTTAACAGTTACCAAAGAGACAATGGGAGCTATGCTAGCACAAGAAGTAGAAGGAAAAGAAAATGCGATCTACTATGTAAGCAAGAAAATGCTCGAATATGAAGCACGCTATACACCACTTGAGAAATTGTGCCTCGCCTTGGTGTGGGCCACAACCAAATTAAGACATTACATGCTCGTGCATACAGTCTTTGTAGTCTCCCAATTAGATCCACTCAAGTATCTATTCGAGAAATCTACACTCAATGGACGCATATTTAGATGGATAGTCAATTTAGCCCAGTTTGATGTAAGGTTCATGCCACAAAAAGCTATCAAAGGATCTGTGGTGTCAGACTTTCTAGCGGACTTTCCAATAGAAGACTCGACGCCAATACACGACAATGAATTTCCAGATGAAGACTTAATGGTCACTGAAGATGATACTTGGACCTTGTACTTCGACGGAGCCTCAAACCAAAAGGGGTGTGGCGTTGGACTATTACTAGTATCACCTAAAGAAGAGCATGTTCCAATCTCCATAAAGCTTGATTTCGACGTTACTAACAATGCTGCTGAATACGAAGCATGCGTGGTAGGCCTTGAAACAACTTTGGCATTAGGAGTAAAAAAGTTACGGATATTCGGAGTCTCTTCAATGATTATCAATCAAATCTCCAAAAGGTGGAAAGTAAGGAGCGAAAGTCTGGCCCCTTACCAAACCTATATGGAAACTCTTACTAATCAGTTAGAGAAGGTAAAATACACATATCTACCTAGAGAAGAAAATCAATTTGCTGATGCCTTGGCAAGACTAGCCTCAATGGTTAGGATTCCTATGGAAATCGAGCAAATGCCTCTAACTATAGAAAAAAGGCACAAACCAGCATATATTCAAGATATAGAAGATGATGAAGTAATCCAAGACGAATAAGAAGAAGAAGAAGAAGAACCGTGGTATACAGACATACTCAATTATGTCACCAAAGGAGAATACCCTCCCCATGCTGACAAAAAAGCAAAAAGAGCATTAAGACTCTTGGCTTCCCAATATGTACTCATAGACAACGAGCTGCATAAAAGGGTACCAAAGGGTCGAGCTCTCTTATGTATAGGAAAAAAGGATGCCCAAAGAGCAATGAGGATAGTCCACAAAGGAATTTGTGGAACTCACGTAAATGGCAAAATGTTAGTCCAAAAGATAATGCGAGAAGGATACTATTGGACTACAATGAATAGGGATTGCCATCTGTACGTAAAAAGATGCCCTAAGTGCCAAATCTACGCTAATTTACAACACGTTCCTCCATACTTGCTCTATACCTACACGTCGCCATGGTCGTTCTCTACATGGGGAATTGAAATCATCGGCAAAATCCCTCCCCAGGAACAGGAGGCCACGAATATATCCTAGTGGCAATTGATTACTTCACAAAGTGGGTCGAAGCACAATCATACGCCAAACTTACCGCAAAACATGTAGCACTTTTTATCGAAAGAAATATTATTTGTCGATACGGAGTCCCACATGAAATGATAAGTGACAATGGAACTCACTTTCAAGCCGAATGTGAAGAATTTCTACAAAAATATGGCATTCAACATCATCATTCTTCCCCTTATAGACCTCGGCAAACGGAGCAGTCAAAGCGCTAATAAAAATCTAAAGACTATCATCGAGAAAATGACGGAAAATTACAAGGATTGGCCTGACAAACTTCACTTCGCATTGTGGGGTTATCACACGTTAATTCGCACTCAACAGGAAATACGCCATTTTCCTTGGTTTATGGAATGGCTGCCGTAACCTGTCGAACTAGAGATTCCATCTCTACGCGTTGCATTAGAAAGCAAACTCGATGAAGTTGAATGGACTAGGGCAAGATATGAAGAGCTAATTCTACTTGATGAAAAACGACTAGAAGCTCTACATCATACTCAATGTTACCAAAACCCGTGGCGCCAACTGGCACTAATGTATCTTATCGTACGAGCTTTCCAAAAAACCGCGTTTTGACCTGATTTGAGTCTGCCAATGATTTTACGGTTTCCTTATTCTTCTTTTATATCTTTTTCTAAAAATTCATTTATTCCTTCCTCTTAATTAATATAACGATATATTAATTTTCGAATTTTTATTTAGACTAACTTCCAAGTCTTTATAAATCCAATATTTTTTTACTTTTATTTTTCATTTTTTCTTTTTCGGGGGAGAAAGTCGGATACCCTCCATCAATAATAAAAATTACGAAATTTTTGCGCAAAATTATTTTTCACAATTCTTTGCACACACAAACATGCACATAACAATAATAAAAATGAAAACCACGATAAATGATGAATAAAATAATATGTATATACAAACATGTCTAAATAATGAGTCTAATTAAAGGCAAAGTTCTATACAAATTCAGAATGAAATAATGAAAAGCACAGGAACAAACTACGACGCCGGGGGACGTACACCCATCATCTCATAAAACTGCGCCGTACGAGGAGTAACCTCTCCACCAGCTCCAACGCCAGCTATGGTCTCATCAGGAAGTGGAAAAATCAACACAGGACCCGTCCACCCAAGATCAACCTGAGGCTGAGGCTACGGAGGCTGCTGCGATGACGAGCCAACCTCGTACATCCCACCACCTCTAAGAGCCGAGGTAGCCTCTCCCTGGCCTACCGGCGCAGCATGTGCACCCTCAGATGAAGAGCCCGAGCCCTCTACTGCCTCGATACAGGCAGCTCAGAACGGCCGCCCCGACCACCCGAACCAGTACGTAGACGTCTCGAGCTAGACCTCGCCGGATCCCTCTGCACCTCAGGTCTCGTGCAGGTATGAGAAGGAATGGGTTGACCCTGCAAAAGAAACTAAGATTGGAAAGATGCAAAATAGAAGCGGTAATGCAAAAACATAATAAGGGAAGCTACCTCCTGAACGGCGGCTGCTGCGATGACGAGCCAACCTCGTACATCCCACCACCTCTAAGAGCCGAGGTAGCCTCTCCCTGGCCTACCGGCGCAGCATGTGCACCCTCAGATGAAGAGCCCGAGCCCTCTACTGCCTCGATACAGGCAGCTCAGAACGGCCGCCCCGACCACCCGAACCAGTACGTCGACGTCTCAAGCTAGACCTCGCCGGATCCCTCTGCACCTCAGGTCTCGTGCAGGTATGAGAAGGAATGGGTTGACCCTGCAAAAGAAACTAAGACTGGAAAGATGCAAAATAGAAGCGGTAATGCAAAAACATAAGAAGGGAAGCTACCTCCTGAACGGCGTTGTCTCGACGGCATGTAGCCACGTTCCTCTTCCGGACGAGCTGGCTCTGGAAGGCATCTATGCATCGTGCCATTGTCAAGACCACCTCGCGTGAGAACTGTCAAAGAAGTAAGTCAGTAAACATGCATAACATATATGAAAAAAAAAAGTTGCAAATAAACAAGCTTACCCGAGTCTGGTGACGAGGAATCGACCGCTCTACAAAGCGCTCGCCCTCAGGAGCCAGAGGAATCATCTCCTCAATCGGCCCATATGTCCCCTGATAGTGGATGGACATACGAGGTGGCATGAACTCAGCAGGATCACCCTAACAAAGCAAAACAAAATCAGTAAAGCATTACTTGGGGGCTACTTAACCTAAGGTAAAAGCTGAAAATCATACCGCCACATCCTCAGCAGGTACAGGAATTGGAGCTAACAACGGCAGTAGCTCCTCCTCATAGCACCGCCTAGGGATCGTATAAGATCGCCAAGGGGTACCAACTCCCTCTGACATGCTCACCAACCTCGCGGCATTAAACATATGACGTGGTGGAGGAGTAGGAACGACAAAGGTATATGTGGAATGAGGAATAGCAATCCTCTCTCCAAGATACTCAACCGCTCCATAAGTCCCCAACAAATAGCGACGCTCAGTAGAATACTACTCGGCTAGCCCAGGGACTGCCAAGTCGACCCACGTTTGGTACAACACATCAGGCTCCTGCAAAGAACGCCTATCAGACAAGAATCTATATAAGGCATCACAAAATGTTCAAATATGTAAAGAACCATACCGAGATGATCCAATCTCGGACGTAAGTAGTGGACATCCCCACACGGCGGCTGGCCCAGGAAGCACTAACTGGAAACCTGCACGGTGACGGTCTCGCCGGCGCAGCTGAAAGGAAGTACTCGTAGAACCAGATCTACAAAAAGCAAAAGTTATCAGCAAGTGCTAACTAAAATGTAGAGCTAAACTTTACAGGAAATAAAGTATACCTCTACGACCCTCCAAAAGCCGGATAGAGCAACGTTCCCTGGGAAATACCGATGTCGACACGAGTCTTGCAATGCTCGAATGAAATCAGCATAGGCCAAGCTGGCTCAGTCTTAAGTCCTGATCCGGTGTAGATCACGGACATCATGAAGGTAGTAAAGCAACGCCCTACTACCCTTGTCAGGGGAGAACATCCCTGACAGCAAGATAAGTGCAAAGATGCGCACCCGTTGCTCTCGGGTAGTCGCACCATCATCAAAAGCCGCTGCTATATTCGAGCGGCGAATTCTCCTAGCACTGAACTAAGTCGACTCCACCTCAGCTCTAGCCCGAACAACAATCGGACCCAACAACTCCTCGACCTCGGGAGAAAAGACACTAATCTCGCTGTCGAACGGTAGCGCCACGGAGCTAAACTCCAGTCCCGTAATGAGACTAAAGTCGGTTGGAGTGACCATCATCTCACCCCAAGGGAAGTGGAAAGTGTTGGTGGTGTCCCAAAAGAACTCCACCAGAGCACGGACTACATGGTGAACCCCGCTGGAGGCAATCATGGCCTTTGAGGTCTCAAACACTGTAGTCAGCCCGCAAGATTCCCATAGAAGTCTCGTCTCGTCGTCTTTGGCGATGTACATCTTGTACAGGTCGCCCAAACCTTCACAACCGGAACCGTGACAACGTGTCCTCCCAACTGTGACGCCCCATCTCACCCTCTCAGAGATATGATGGACGGGAGAGAAGTACAAGGTCCGCTCATCCCACTCAGGGAGTCGGCCGAGCGAAGTGGACGGATCAACGTCGTCCTCTACAGGCTCATGCTCCTGTCAAACGTCTCGGGACCGTGAAACAGAGCCTCGCTGTCTAGCCATGCTACATTGTGCAGAATCATTATAAATTAAGGTTCTATGGTATCTAAGGTTCGCCTAGCCGCATGATACTATGTTCGCAAAAAACAGAGTACGTAGTACTAAAACAGAGCACAAATTCGAATTGAGCATACACACCATTTTTCAAGCAACCAAACAATTTCTCGCAAAATAGTAATTATTGTGACAAATTGGACAAGAATTGCTAGCAAAAAATCAAGAACAAGCCACATTGTTTTCCCGACCTAAAGAGGTTTAACAATGGTGATTTGTTCGTTTCTTCACCAAATTGAGTCAAACAAGTCTCAAATTACTCCTAAGGTAACATATAAATATAATCAAGCAATTTCATGGCATAAAATTTGATAAACAAGGAGAATTAAGCAATTCTAATTTTGAATTTTCAAAAAATCGTGAAAAAATGCATGCAAAATTCATTGAAACCGGCGTGAGTTTGGAGGAAACTTACATAGATCGTGAAAATGGATGGAATACGCTTTGATTTGCAACAAATTTGAGTGAATTTTGTTGAGAAACGAGCAAGAACGAGTGAATTGAAGTTCCGAGAATTCTCGAAGCCGAAACGCGAACAACAGCAGCAAAAATGAAGAAGAGAAGGGTATTTAAGGAAAACCCGACTCCAGCGCCAAGCGTCAGACCTTGGCGTCAGTCGATAAATCTTAGCGCCTAGCGCTAGTACCAACGTCTAGCGCTAACGTTATTTCAGCGACGCTAGACTGTTCAGCCACTCAATACGGTTGTTCCAACCTTGTGCAATATATTTTAAGCTCCTTGGTACGCCAGTTAGCCCCTCTAAGTAATTTGACACGGTTTTAGTAATCAGCTTGATTACAATTACATAAAGTGATCGACCTGATGAAAGATCGTCTCACTTAGCTTAAAGCGCCTAAGCATTGGCTCATCACAAAAGGCACCGACATATTGGTATATACAGCAAGGCGCCGACATACTGGTTCATTCAGCGAAAGGCACCGACATACAGGTTCAAAAGCATCCGAAGCGCCAACGGACAGGTGTAGACACCTAAAAATGTCTCCCCAAAACCAAACCTGATGATGAACAACCTTTCACCGCCATTATTGGTCGGTTTGAGTATTTAATCTTGGAGTGCTTAAATCCATATTTTCATTTTATAAAAAAACCCAATTTCTAGCCCATTTCCCCCGACCATAACTTGTTTTCCTCTTTTCGTGCCTTTAAACCCAAAATAATTCATTTCGTGTCCTTTAAAATTATTCATTTCGTGTCCTTTTTATAAAACGTTTAATCCAGTTTATTTTGGTCCATAATCTGGGTCCAATGATTGAATAGTTGGATGGTTCTTGAAAAAAGCTTTCCAACAATATATTATAAGCCCAAATCCGAGTTATAACGAATAAGTTATGGCCAAAATATTAAACCGAGCCCAAACCGAACCTAAGCCCACCTTACCTACGACCCAATGATCATGTGGAGGGTCCAAATTATTTAATCCAATTCCTAAACCAATTAAGATTAATTAGAAGCTTCTATAAGTTTCTAAAAGTTCTTAATTATCCTTTTTGAAAAGATAAGATTAAAGAGTTTGAAATTGAATAAAACTCATTTTTTTGAAAATCCTAATTTTATTCGAATTGAAAGACGTTCAAAGATAGACAGATATTATTTTCGTACTTCATAGTTTTTATCCAAATTTTATATGGTTAGATATCCCTTGAAATTATCTTTCCAATGATATATTATAATATCAATTTTGAGCTATAACAGAAACGATATGAATAAAATGTCAAACTCTATCCAAAACTGATACCGTCTCACTATTTAGGCCATATCTTTTATTCTACAAAATATTTTAATCTGATTCTAATTGGGTTAGAAATTAGACTTCAATATCTTTCCAACGATATATTATTCATCTTATTTCGATTTCTGGATCAAAAGATATGATAAAAAAAAAAACCGCAAAAACTGCTGTCTATCGCAAGAGTTTTAATCCGATTCGAACTCGATCTTTTCTTGATTCTTCGACCCTCTTTTTCCCCTATAAATAGAGGTCATATCACCCCTTTTTCAAACATAAACAAGCTTGATCACAAAATAATTCCCTTCTCCCTCTTTAGCCTATATACTAGCCACCCTATTCTCTCAAAATACTTCCCCTAATTAAGCACTCCTAGGAGTTCAGTTCATACAATACCCAAAGTTCTATACTTAAACCAAGGCGTGAAAGGTATAATTAACTAAGGGTTTGGACCAAATTAAATCTAAATTTATTTAATTTAATTTTAGTTTGATTTATATTTTAATTGAAGTTACTAACAGTTTATTGATGATGTAGCAATTTAAAGGAAACGCGGAAAGTGAGTAATTAATCACTTAATTACTCTTATTTTTATTCTTGTTGATAGTATCATGATTAGGTTTATTATTATTTGGTTTGACTAACGTTATTATTGTTAAAATGCTTCCAATATTAATGTTTATTATATTATTGTTATGATCACCATATTGCCTTTTTAAAGGGAATATGTAATTGAAAACCACGCCTAATAAGATAATTTGGACAACTAGTTTAGGTTCCTTTTTAATCTTGTTGTTTAATTCAAGTGATCACAAATATTTTAGAATTATATGTTGCATTAATATTCAACCAATTTAGCTTAATAATAGATTGGAGCAAATTGAATATTTTATTTGTATGCCTTTGAGATCGCAGGAATCACTTTTCACTATAAGAATCGAGTAGAGGCCAATACAGGCGAATGTGACTCCATGACTCACTTCGTACCATTATCCCCGATCCTCCTTTCGTGGTTCCAAACCATATGGAGTTAGTAATCTCATGGATTATGAATGGGGTGTAACCTTCACGGGTCAATCGTTGTTGCCTATCGTTGTCCCTTTATCGTGGTTGCCTTTTATGATCCGTGAACGGTTTACAAGTTCCTTAAAAACTTGTTGGCGGCTCCCTACTTTCCTTGTCCCTAATTGTGTCCTTTATCGTATTATGTCAATTCCCACTTCCTATGAGTGCCAAGCATATATCACCACATGCTTTTAACGTAGGCGCACTTCGAGCGACGCCTACAACAGGCATAACGGAAGCAAAGTTCAAGTGAGCTTTTAAAGATCGACAAGCGTAGGTCTTTGGTAATTTTCTTTGGAATATTATCACAACAGAAGAGGATAGCTTCAAGTGAGGATATCTTTGGCAGCATTCCCTAGCTTGCGGAGAGTTGTCACAAACAACTGGAGGTGATTTCAAGCGAAGTTGTCTTCGATCGTGTTCCCTGGCTTGCGGAAGATGGTCACAAAGTGCTGGAGGTCGTTTTAAGCGAAGCAATCTTTGTTCGGGTTCTATAGCTTGCAGAAGTCTATCATGGCGGAATTGGAGGCAATTACAAGCGTAGCAGTCTTCAAGCGACATTCTCTAGCTTGTAGGAGGTCGTCAAGAGTACATAAATACAAGGATACAGTAGCAAATCGGTTACCTTCAGAGACGTGTGCCCGATGGTGCAAGATACGCATTTCTTAACTCTTTTATCTGTTTAACTAACGCTAGTTTGCTGGTATCGGCGTTACAAGAGTGATTTAGGATCACAAAACGTTTTGAATCATTCTCCGTCCCTATCGATACTTTGACTTTTTTTTTTTTGAAACCTGAGTTTCTCCAAACTCAGTCAAAGTGGGGGCTTCTGTAGACACCCATTCGTGTTTCCCCAAAATCAAGCCCGGTGATGAGTACCTTTCACGTCGGATCATGATCGAATGAAGTGAAAGTGTGGAAAGTCTAGTGTTGCGGATAGTTTTAATTTCTTTTCTCTTCTCTCTGTTTTTGAAAATCTATTTTAAGAAAGAAGCCAATACAGTTTGGTTGGTCCATGATATGGGTCTAATAGTAGTGTAGTTGGATAGGCTTGAAAAGAGCTTTCCAACGATATATTATAAGCCCAATTCCGATGAATAATGAGGAAGTTATGGCCAAATTACTAAACTGGACCCGGTTTGAGCCTTATGTGCGGCCCAATGATCTAGAGGAGGGCCTAATATGGATTATCATTCCTAATGCAATTAGGAATGGTTTTGGTCTTCTAGTTTCTTCTAGAAGGTTCTTTTCATTCCTAATTCAATTAGCATTGATAAATTGACTTTTGTTGACTTTTTAGAGTTTTAATCAGAATAAAAGAATGTTTTTGAGGAAAATACGATTTTATCCTCCTGTACGGTTAATTTCTATCCGATTTCAGAAAACGTGTCAATAATTTAATTTGCGCCAAACGCCAGCATTAGCGCCTGACGCTAAGCTTGGCGCTAGCGTTAGCGCCTGGCGCTAACCTCGTTTTTGCGCGTTAGAACTCTGTTTCGATTTTTTTTATCTTTTTGGCTGATTTTCTCTATAAATAGCCTTCTAAAAACTCCATTTTCATTCACCAACTCTCATCAAGAAATTCTTGATTCTCTCTCTCTTTCTAAGCCTAGCTTTTTACAAACACAATTTCTCATACACAAGACCAAGATACAACTAGCATAGTTCGAAGTTGCCTTCGCCCTAGACGTGAAATGTTTTAATTTCTGAGGGTTTGGTCCCAAATCTCTTTTTCAATTATTTGATTTAATTATTTGTTTATTATTTTCCTTGAAGTTACTAACGTGTGTATTTTGTTAATTGAAAGAGATACGAGGCATCCAAGTAAGTACTTTAATGGATTTTATTGATGTTATTATGTAGAAATCATGCTTAGGTTGTTATTATGATTCCTAATGTTATGTTAGGGCATTTTCATCTTCCTAGTATCATGTCAAGGGTAACTTTAATATCAAGTATGATTAAAAGTATGACGATTCCTATGTTCTTCCTAATATTTATGATTGTTAGTATAATGTTAGGGTTAAAGCTTTGATCTTTATTGTTTAGTGACATGCTAGGTTTTGTTATTAATCTTGTTAGTATCATGCTAGGATCTTGCTATTATTATTATGCTTTAACATGATTATTGATTATAATAATTTTTGATGATTATTATGTTGCTTGATACATTATTTATTGTTATTGCTTGATCACGCCTTTTATGCATGTTTAAAGGGAATTGGTACTTGTAATCACGCTTAATAAGATAATTAATAATCTTTTTTAGGGTTAATTTGATTATAATTCAAGTGATCGCCAATAATAGTTTATTTGTGCATTAATATTCAACCAACATAGATAAACAGGTTTAGGGTTAATCCTATTGATTGCATGTTAGTCAGAAAGCGCACATGAATACGATCAGAATAAAGTAGAGGCATATTATTAAGGCAGGTTCAATCTCTTTTAGGTTGGATTTGTACCTTCATCCCCGAACTACCAGTCATGGTTCAAGACCTATTGGAGTTAACGATCTCTTGGATCGTTAAGGGGTGTAACCTTCACCCTATGAACGGTTTACAAGTTCCTAAAACTTGTTGGGGAATCTTTTGCTCTATCTTCATTCCCTTTGGACGCCACCGTACTTTAGTGTATGATCACAGTGGGGTTCAAGCTAGGGGTAACGCTTGAAATATTCCATAGAAAACTAAGAAATTGATGATTGTAGATGATTGAAAACGGAGTTTTTAACAGGCTATTTATAGAGAAAATCAGCAAAAAAGATAGAAAATCGAACCAGAGTTCTGACGCGAAAAAGAGTTAGCGCCAGACGCTAACAATAACGCCAGGCGCCAAGCTTAGCGCCAGGCGCTAATGCTGGCGTTAGGCGCTAATCAGGATTTCGACGCGTTTTCTAAAATCAGATAGAATTTAACCGTACAGGAGGATAAAATCGTATTTTCCTCAAAAACATTTTTTTATTTTGATTAAAATTCCAAAAAGTCAACAAAAGTCAATTTATCAGTGCTAATTGAATTAGGAATGAAAAGAACCTTCTAGAAAAATCTAGAAGATTAAAACCATTCCTAATTGCATTAGGAATGATAAATCCATATTAGGCCATCCTCTAGATCATTGGGCCGCATATAAGGTTCAAGCCGGGCCAAGTTTAGTAATTTGGCCATAACTTCCTCATTATTCATCGGAATTGGGCTTATAATATATCGTTGGAAAGCTTTTTTCAAGCCCCATCCAACGACACTATTAATGGACCCATATCATGGACCAATCAAACTGGATTGTCTGTTTTCCTAAAAATAGGTTTTCAAAAACAGAGAGAAAAAAAAGAAATTAAAACTATCCACAACACTAGACTTTCCACACTTTCACTTCATTCGATTATGATTCGACGTGAAAGGTACTCATCACCGGGTTTGGTTTTGGGGAGACACATTTAGCTGTCTACAGAAGCCCCCACTTTGACAGAGTTTGGAGAAACGCAAGTTTCGAATACAAAAGTCATAGTATCGATAGGGACGAAGAATGATTTAGAACGTTCTGCGATCCTAAATCACTCTTGTAACGCCGATACCTGGAAAACTAGCATTAGTTAAAACAGATAAGAGAGTTAAGAAACGCGTATCTTGCCTCGTCGAACACACGTCTCTGAAAGTAACCGATTCGTTGTTGCATTTTTCGTTGTGACAACCTTCCACAATCTATGGAACGCCATCTTATTGTTTTAATGTTCACTCGTCTCTGAACAATGGGGATTTTTTGATATGTTCACGCGCCTCTGAACAAAGAGCTTCTTTTTAATATGTGCTTGCGTCTCTAAACAAAGACCTTTGGAATGATATGTCCACGCGTCTCTGAACAAAGAGCTTTTGAATGATATGTCCACGCGTCTCTGAACAAAGAGCTTTTGAATGATATGTCCACACGTCTCTGAACAAAGAGCTTGATAATAGGATGCCCACGCGTCTCTGAACAAAAGAGCTTGAAAGAAATGTCCACGCGTCTCTGAACAAAAGAGCTTTGATGATATGTCCACGCGTCTCTGAACAAAAGAGCTTTGATGATATATCCACGCGTCAAATTGCTTATAGGGGCTAACTGGCGTACTTAGGAACCCAAAATTGCTGAAAGAGGTTAAAATAACTGGTCTGAGTGGTTGAGCATTCTGTCGCCGCTGCAATGCCTCTGGCACCGCGATTTGGCTCTGTCGCCAGACGTTGAAATCTAGCGCCAGGCGCTGAAATCTGTTGCCAGACGCTAGATGTTGTCGTCTGGCGCTGGAGTAGTGTCTTCCTTATCCTACTCTTGCTTCTGCTGGGATTTATCTTTGACTATAGGACTTTGCCAATTTCTTTAATTATTTTAGGGTTAACCTAAGGTTTAATGTCGCTTGACTCATTGACTTGACACGACTTAAGGTATAAACTTGACTCGCTGTGATTGTCTTGAGGTTGACTCGATTCAAAGTGAAATGACGCGTGTGACTCATGACCTGTGTGTGCATTGTATTATGATTGTGCGACTCGATAATGCAAAAAAGCAAAAATTTTCCGTCATTTTTGTGGAGGGTACCGACTTTCTCCCGAAAAAGAATGACACGAAAAAAGAAAGAAGCGAAGTTTTTGAAGGTGCATGTTGAATGAGCTTAATCAAATGTTGTTTCTCACAGTACAAGGATTGTAACATCTTAGACTATTCTAGTTGACTCGATAATGAAAGTATTTAGGTAACTTAGGCGCGGAGGCTAAGCACTTCATACTTCGTGATGCGATAACGATTATAATTGATGAGTGATTTTGATATGAAAATACATGATTCAACGTTGTGTTAAGATTTCATGACAAAGGGTTCCTAAGGGAAAGTATATTTGGCCATGTATCTGTGCAGTATGTGAAAGTGAGACTAAAGTTAGGCCGCAAGATCTAAGTGTGTGGAAATATATTGTATTTAGAAGAGTCAAATAATGGTGACTCTTAGGCTAGGTAGGTCAACAATGTAGGGATCAAGCCCCCAAGTCTAGCTCTAAATGAATAGGGATGAGCATTAGAGATCCCTTGATATGATCATGGTGTGAATGTGATTATGAATGCATTTTTATTACGGGCGCACCTCGATGTGAGGTTGCCTACGTATCCGTTAGGAATCAGGCCGAACGTAGCTTTAGCGAACCTCGCAAAAGTGTGTGTATACCTCAAAAAGGTCTTTTTAAGGGTTGTAAAGTGGTTAAGCTAAAGGTTGGAGAAGAAGGGGATAAAGGCCCAAGACCCTCGATAAGCCCCCAAGGTGTGCAACCTTGCTATTGAGTATTTGTATTTTCACGCTTGAGGTTTTCTACTCTTTTTTAGCTCTTTCTTTTGCTTTAGCATTTATTTCATTTTTTATAAGTGTGGGAAATCCCGATCATGCGGTCTATCACTCACTTGGCATTCATGTTTCTCAGGCACGGTACCGAGCACTCGATAAGAGACGCAATATGAGACGTGTTCATATCAAAGACATTGGAACACTTGCCCTTTTGTACACTTTTATTTATTTTTTTGCTTATTTTTTACTATTTTAATCTTTTGAAGCCACTCAAGCTTTTTATGATATTGAAAATTGCATAAGTTGCACACCATCCCATCCAAAGATTAGGTAGATATGGGTTGAAAAATGAAAGGTCTATCGTTAGACGAGGCTCAAAGTGGTTTATCAAAAAAGGATTGCATATTTGAAGGGTGAAAGGTGATATGATGTGGCTATAAGGGGTGCCTCAAATCATTGGTATACCTTGTGCTTTTTTTTTTTTTTTTTTTTTTTTTTTTTTTTTTTTTGGCAATGCGATGATCATATGCAAGGAAATAAATGCACATTTTATTTAAAAAATGAAGGGTAAAAATCAAACTCTAAGAAATAAAACCAAGGAGGATGAAGGATGCCTATGCTAGACTTATTGGGGAAAGGGTTTGAAAAAAAGAAGAATAAAACATGAAATCTTGGTGAGAAGCTTGCCTTATGCATTTGTTTCATCATTACTCTCAATATTTTTTTTTTTTTTTTTGTCAATCACATGACTCAAACTCGATTCAACATGCATGGATGGAAGAAGGTAGGAAGAATGAAGGTTGTGATATGGAGAAAGCATATAGAGAATGGAAAGATGATGTAAATGGAGAGATATGAAAAAAAATTAGGAATAGAATGTACCCCCAACTCAAATGACGGAAAAAAAAACCGACTCATGCATGAACCTAAGACAAGGTCATGGTGTGAAAAGAGTATGTACAAAATGTGTGCTAATAATAGTGAGTTTAGGTGAAATGTTAAGACTTGTGTCATGGCCATGTGGCTAGACTATGTGACTAGACTCGAACAAAGACTAAGTTAAGACCTCTCGTAAATGCATGAAACTGGACAAACTGTGGTATTTTAATCATAACTTTTTATCTGTGACTCTTATTGGGATGAAACCAGCGCCAAATTAAAGATAAAACTCGGGGCTACAGATCCATTGCTTGCACGACTTGTAGTTCTCCCTAGAACTCCGGCTATGACCAAAACAAGTTGACGTTTGTGAAGTATACAGGAATAAAAATCCGGGTTGACTTAAAGGAACTATGACTCGATTTTAGGTATATTTTTTAGCTCAAATTAATTAATTAATTAGGAAAAGTCTTTTAGTCATAAATTAATTTATTTGATCTTAGCACAAGTCAAACAAACGGTTAGGAAAAAACACATAGAGTATGCACAACCAATAATGCACAATTAGTCAAGTAGGCACAATATGATGCAATGAGTTTGCAACCTAACCATGGCTCTAGTTCTCTAAAGTTTGGGATATGAGTTAGTCAATAGAGGGTCCATGGTTAATTATCCGGATGCACCGCGTAGAAGCCTTACCGTGAAGGGTTGGCGCGAGTGGAAGGGACACCACAAATTTAGAAAAACTCGCTTCCATGGTTTGGTGAATTCAACATTCTCGGATGTACCCTTTGTTGCTCAGAGCGTTCAATCAGGTAGATGGAGCATGAATTCCCAGAGGGTTATGTCCATATGTAGAACATATATGGGTTTCATAAAAGTGAGAAAAAATCAATCAGGAAGTAGGATCGAGCAAACATTGCTAAAAACTGGTCAAAATTAGAACGCATATTTATAGCTCGGTATTGAAGAACTTGGCGCCAGCAAACAGAGGCCAGCGCCACTTTTTGGCTTTAGCGCCTGGCGACAGAAGCTGTCGCCTGGCGCTAACGTCAAAATGTTGGCGCTAATCTTTGTTCGCTGATGCTAGTTCCTACATGCCTCAGTAGCTTTCTGTGCTTAATAAAATTTTCCAGTTTCGCGCAACATTATTTCGATCCTAGTTGTGAAAGATATTCCTCAAATTTCCTACGTGTAAAAATCCTATGTCTTTAACTCATTACGGATGGTCTTTCAATGAGATCTTTTTTATGCATATGACAATAATGTTAATCAAAATTACGCACATGAAATACTTAGAACTTTTGGAGTCTCATCCACTCATTCTAAATCATTGCAAAAATAAATTTCAGGAATTAAAATAGAAATCCTCTCCAGTGGAGTCGCCTAAAAACTGTAGGGAATATTTCAAACATTACCCCTAGCTTGAACCCCACTGTGATCATACACTAAATCATGGTGGCGTCCAAAGGGAAGGAAGCTAGAGAAAAAGAGTCGCCAACAAGTTTTAGGAACTTGTAAACCGTTCACAAGGTGAAGGTTACACCCCTTAACGATCCAGGAGATCGTCAACTCCAATAGGTCTGGAACCATGACTGGTAATTCAGGGATGAAGGTACAAATCCAACCTAAAAGAGATTGAACTTGCCCTAATAATAGGCCTCTACTTTATTCTGGTCGTATTCATGTGCGCTTTCTGACTAACATGCAAGCAATAAGTTTACCCTAAACCTGTTTATCTATGTTGGTTGAATATTAATGCACAAATAAATCTATTATTCGCGATCACTTGAATTATAATCAAATTAACCCTAAACAAGATTATTAATTATCTTATTAAGCATGATTACAAGTACCAATTCCCTTTAAACATGCATAAAAGGAGTGATCATGCAATAACAATAAATATATATCAAGCAACATAATTATCATAAATAATAGTCAAAATTATAATCATAATTATCATAATCATGTTAAAGCATAATATTAATAGCAAAATCCTAGGCATGATACTAACAAGATTAATAACAAACCCTAGCATGTCACTAAGAAATAAAGATCAAAGCTTTAACCCTAACATGATACTAACATGAATATTAGGTAAATAATAAAAGGCATCGCAGGAATCATGATTGATATAAGCAAATCACCCTAAATATCATACTAAAGAAAGCATCCTAACATGATACTAGGAACATCCTAAACATGATACTAGGAATCAATAAAACATCATAACATGATACTAGGAATCAAAATAACAATCTAAGCATGATTTCTATATCATAAAATCAATAAATCAATTAAAGCACTTACTTGGATGCCTCTTACCTCTTTCTAATAAACAAATACAAACGTTAGTAACTTCAAGGAAAATAATAATTAAAACAATTAAATTAAATAATTGAAATAGAGATTTGGGACCAAACCCTCAGAAATTAAACCTTTCACGTCTAGGGCAAAGGCAACTTCGAATTTGGCTAGGTGTTTCCAGGTCTTGTGAATGCGGAATTTTGTATAAAAAAAGTGTTGGTTTAGAAAAGAGAGAGAGAAAGCTTCTAGCTTTAAGAGAGAAAAGAATTAGAAAACTAAAAAATTGATGATTGTAGATGATTGAAAACAGAGTTTTTAAGAGGTTATTTATAGAGAAAATCAGCCAAAAAGATAGAAAATCGAACCAGAGTTCTGACGCGAAAAAACAGAGTTAGCGTTAGATGCTAATAACGCTAGCGCTAGGCGCCAAGCTTAGCACCAGACGCTAATGCTGGCGTTAGGCGCTAATCAGGATTTTGACGCGTTTTCTAAAATCAGATAAAATTTAACCGTACAGGAGGATAAAATCGTATTTTCCTCAAAAGCACTTTTTTATTTTGATTAAAATTCCAAAAAGTCAACAAAAGTCAATTTATCAATGCTAATTGAATTAGGAATGAAAAGAACCTTCTAGAAGAATCAAGAAGACTAAAACTATTCCTAATTGCATTATGAATGATAAATCCATATTAGGCCCTCCTCTAGATCATTGGGCCGCATATAAGGTTCAAACCGGGTCCAGTTTAGTAATTTGGTCATAACTTCCTCATTATTCATTGGAATTGGGCTTATAATATATCGTTGGAAAGCTCTTTTCAAACTCTATCCAACTACACTATTAATGGTCCCATATCATGGACCAACCAAACTGTATTGGCTATTTTCCTAAAAATAGGTTTTGAAAAACAGAGAGAAAAGAAAAGAAATTAAAACTATCCGCAACACTAGACTTTCCATACTTTCACTTCGTTCAATTATGATTCGACGTGAAAGGTACTCATCACCGGGTTTGGTTTTGGGGAGACACATTTGGGTGTCTACACCTAGGAATTGGGAATAAGCCATGGTTCCCTTGGGTGATTACAGCAACATGCTATGAAGAAGATACTTTAATTAGTATCTCTTTGTATTTACTTAATTATGAATATAAGATTTTAAATAACTGATCTTATTGTATAGAATGCATTTTATATGTTACTTGTGTAGGAAATTCCAGTAGCCTTTAGCAATCAGGTGTTTGCTCATGTCAATGTGCAGACTGAAATTTAAATGTGATTTGGAGATAGAAGATGGGATTCTACTGTTGAAATTTGTTCCCGATTAAATGGAAATATTCATAGTAGGATAATGAGTGGAATTTCACAAGTGATTGTAGATGGTCAGTTAGAATACGGGAAAATTGGAATTGTATTTTTGCAGAATAATGATCCGATTGTGTTTGACATTGTGTTTCTTTAAATGCCAATTTAGTGATAGGTTATTGTAACGCTTGAGAATTGCAGCTGTAATAATACAAGAAGATTCGAGATCTTCTATAATGGTTGAATTTGAATGTTTAAAGGTGTAGCATACGCATTACTATGTATGCTTTATGTACGAGTGTTGAAATCCAAATTATCAGGTTAATTGAAGTTATCAAACTCAAGGTTAATCTAAAATTTAGTAGGGAAGGGTTGGAGTTTTCTTTGTACGTTGGAGTTTTCCTTGTACTTTTACTTTATGTTTACTTTCCTTTCTTCTTTCCTTCCATCTTATGACACTGTTGCTTTTCATGCCAAAACTACTCTGATTTAGGGTATAATTGGATTCTTTTTTTCCAATAAGCGCTAGTGTATCTCATATTATACTCACATTTTGTAGCTGAAGTATGATTTATGATTTCAATGAACAAATGTTTACATTTCTATGGAATACATATACATTTGTAGTATCTAGTACTTGTAGAATGATGTATGCTTGAATTTTTTGGTGTTCATGAAAGACCTCCCTTCCTGAACTGGAATACAGTGTTTTTTATTTCTTTCTTAAAAAAAAAACCTATGTCATAATAGTTTTTTCAACTTCTAGTAAGAATAGTAACTCCCAAGCTATTCTAGTTTCACAGTATGATATCCATGAAATTTATTCGATCTAAATTGATTTAAATATTAAGTTAAGGGTTCTAAAAAGCACTCTTCTTGTACATTGCTCTCAACTATAGAATGATCCTCTACTCTTATTTGCTGATGTTTTCTGTTATATAAACATAATATATTATTCTGCTTTTTTGTGTTTGAATTAATAAATGGTTTAATTAATCAATTAAAGTGATCGATTATGAGTTTGTCGATCCATCTTACTATAACCGATTATTGTTTATTAATGCTACTTAAATAAAAATGCCCAAAGTTTTAAGGTTATTATCAATTTCAAAATTTAAGGATATATTGGTTTTAATCTTTTTAGCTCTAATCTATTTAACGTTGTATTGTAAATCAATTTTTTATAACCAATTTCTTTTAGAATAACGATTTCAATTACTTGTTCAATTCTTCATTTGTCTTTCCATGAATAAATTGTTTGATTTTCAAATGATTTTGATCATTGTAGATATTAAAAGTTATTTGTAATGTACTAAATGGTAAGTTCTGATTAAAGTAATATAGCTTATACTTGGTTTTAATTATCACAAAGCTTGGCAAATTGAAATTTGGCTTATTTCAGTTTGAGTATTAATTAAACTGAAGCTAGCTTATACTTCGATTATTTTGATCTTGTATTATGGTAAAGATCTACAAATGTAATTATTTTTAATAAGTTTAAATAGAAATGAGATTGATGCCAACTTTAAATCTAATGAATGCCAATTTGACATTCCAATTTGCTGCTTTAAACTTTAACTTTTTAGATAGTTATTGCTATGGATTGTTATAGTTCATTATTGAGTGACTTATTGGAGAAGATATATGTATTGGAATTGGTTTTTGAATGTGCACATTTTTAATAAGTTTTCTCTGAGTGGTTTCATTTCATACTGCAAAGCTGAAGTATTTGCAGTCCATGAAGGATGCCTTCCCATATTTTGATTCATATGGCTACAGTTTATAGCTATTCTAACCACATAATGTATAATGTACCCTTTATTTTTCAGCAATTGTAACTATATATAATGTACTATCTGTTATGTGATAGAGATCCGATTTTTATTATAGTGTAAAAGATTTGACAGTAACAATGGTATGTTAATTCTTAACATTAGTCTAACTTTTACTATTTTAAATAACAAGAATTTATGTGTTTTCTGTTTATGTGTGAATTTCTGTTTTCTTATTTTTTTTTTTTTTTGTTTTATGGTTTTCAAATGAATTCTTAGGTTGGTAATAACGCACTTATGAAATGGATTTTGAAAGTCGATGAAGAACATCGAGATGCTGTTGTATGGTTTGCTAAAAGCTATTTTAAAGTTGAATTTGTTAGATTTTGTCCTTAAATTTGTAGTGAATTTGATTGTTTGACTTGATTGTCTTTGCTAGGAAATTCCTATTGCCTTTTATCACATTCTAGCTTACCAATGTGGACCTTGTAAGATTTTCCGCGGAAAAGATGGGCTTTCATGGGATTTGGTTATTAGAAAGACTACTATTAGAAAGATGATTAGTGGTATGTATATTGAGGTTGGGTGGAAAGAATTTATGTCTGATAATGATATTGAAGTTGGAGATACTCTAATTATGTATTTCATGGGCAATGGTGTATTTCACACCTATATCTTTAATGTCCATGGTGAGGAAAAAACTTATGTAAATGTACCTACAACAAGAACTGTGCCATTTCGAAGGAGACTTCCGTTGAGCATTTCTGAACTGGATGCTCGTTTAAGTTTAATGCAAGAACAATGCTCTTATCCATCATTTAAGTATACTTTTAATCCTCAATGCATTCACCAAGGAATTATTATAAGTATTGCTTTTGTTACATTGTCATTTTTTTTTATTTTTTTTGTCAATTATATTTTTTTTATATAAAAAAATTTTCATTTTTTTTTTTGGATATTGGCAGGGTGTTCCATTATTATTTGCTCGGAATCATTTTCGGAATGCACAACCCATCAATGTTAGTTTTCTTTTCTGCAAAACAAAGCAATGGTGTGTTGAATTACATTTGGTGAAAGAAGGAAGCACAATCATTGATTGTATACTAAAGAATGGTGTTGAGGTGTTTTATGAAGAGCAGGGAATAGTTGATGGTGTTGGAGCTTTGGTGGCTTATTGTAGGCGTCGTTCGAAGTGCGCCTACGTTAAAAGCATGTGGTGAATATGCTTGGCACTCATAGGAAGCGGGAATTGACATATACGGTAAGGGACACGATTAGGGACAAGGAAAGTAGGGAGCCGCCAACAAGTTTTTAAGGAACTTGTAAACCGTTCACGGATCATAAAAAGGCAACCATGATAAGGGACAACGAAGGCAACAACGATTGACCCGTGAAGGTTACACCCCATTCATAATCCATGAGATTACTAACTCCATATGGTTTGGAACCACGAAAGGAGGATCGGGGATGATGGTACGAAGTGAGTCATGGAGTCACATTCGCCCATATTGGCCTCTACTCGATTCTTATATTGAAAAGCATTCCTGTGATCTCAAAGGCATACAAACAATAATTCAATTCGCTCCAAACTATTATTTAACTAAATTGGTTCAAAATTAATGCACACATAATTCTAAAAATTTGGTGATCACTTCAATTAATGATAAGATTAAAAGGATCCTAAACCGGTTGTCCAAATTATCTTATTAGGCGTGACTTTCAATTACATATTCCCTTTAAACATGCAATATGGTGATCAAAATAAATAATAGAATCAACATTAATACCAATTTAATCACAATCCCAACAACGTAAAATTGTTAGAAAAATAATAATAATAATAAAAGAGCATGATCCTTACTTTGAATCTGTTGTTTGCAACTACAAAATAATAAACGAGTTAGTAACTTCAAGGAAATAATAAAACAATAACTAAATTAAATTAAATAAACTAAGGTTGATTTTGGGGCCAAACCCTCAAACGATTCTACCTTTCACGCCTTGGCTTAAGGACAGAACCTCGAGTGAAATATGGACTCCTTTGAATGCTTGAAGAAGGAATTTTGAAGTGAAAAGGGTAGGCTAGTGTTTAGGTTAATAGCATAGAAGAGAGAAAATAAGAATCATAAAAATCCTGACTGCCACGTACATCAGAAATGAGGGGGAATTTATAGGGAAATGTGCTGAGGGAGCACACGGAACCCCAAAATGATAAAAGCCCTAAAAAAGTATCCCGTGACACGGTCAGACTGTACCGTGACACGGTCAGACTGTACCGCCAAACGGTACACTTTCCCGTTACACGGTCAGTTTCGGAGTGACGCGGGAAATTTTCAGAAAACGGAATGAAAAACGCGTTAAGGGTTTACGCGGAAAGGACACGGAACATCCCGTGTCACGGCAGACCTCCCGTGTCACGGGAAGTCCCCCGTCAGACGGGAAGGGTTCCCGTGACACGGTCAGGCTGTACCGTGACACGGTCAGTTCCAGTCCATTTTTCCGTCTAAATTCATTTTTAACCGTAATTTCTTTCGGCTTTTTAAGTGTCGATTGATAATTTCGGGCTTTTTTCTGAATTTTATTATTCGGGCTAAAATAAGAAAATAATAAAATAAAAATAAATAAAATGTTTGGGCCAAAAATAAATAATAAAATAATAAAATAAAAAGGTTTGGGCTTAAAATTAATTAATAAGCTTGGGCTAAAATTAAAACTATGCTTTTACCAAACATCAAAACTAATCCATGGACCTTTCAAAAGTATGAATTTAATAAAATACGATTTTTTAAGCACTCTCAGGATTAAATACTAAACCCGACCAATAGTGGCGGTGAAAGGTTATTTATCATCGGGTTTGGTTTTGGGGAGACATTTTTAGGTGTCTACAGAAGCCCCCACTTTGACTGAGTTTGTAGAAACGTCAGTTACGAAAACGATAGTCAAAGTAGTCGGTAGGGACGGAGAATGATTTAAGACGTTCTGCGATCCTAAATCACTCTGTATACGCCGATACCTGCAGAAAAATGTTAGTTCTACAGATAAAAGAGTAAAGGGATAGAATACGTATCTGGCACCAGTGTGTCGGTGATAAACGCATTTGGCAGCTTCCTAAGCTTGAAGGAATCCACCGAGTGACATTTGTTGAAATGCTTCCCATGCTTGAGGAAAGCCGACTGAAGAGTTTGGTACCTTTCTAAGCCTGAAGAAAGCTACCAGATAATACTTTCCATGCCTGAGGAAAGTCGACGAACGAATTTGGTGTCATTCTATGCTTGAAGAAATCCACCGCTAATGCCTTCCATACTTGAGGAAAGCCGACAAAGGAATTTTGTGGTTTTCTATACTTGAAGAAAAATCCACTGATGATGCTTTCCATTCCTGAGGAAAGCCGACTTGGCGGTTTTCTATACTTGAAAAAATCCACCGATAACGCTTTCTAAGCCTGAGGAAAGCCGACTTGGCGGTTTTCTATACTTGAAGAAAAATCCACTGATAACGCTTTCCAAACCTGAGGAAAGCCGACTTGGCGGTTTTCTATACTTGAAGAAAAATCCACCGATAACGCTTTCCAAACCTAAGGAAAGCCGACTTGGCGGTTTTCTATACTTGAAGAAAAATCCACCGATAACGCTTTCCAAGCCTGAGGAAAGCCGACGATTGCTGAAAATTGATAAGTGTATGGTGGTTCGATTATCCTCGAACGTGGGCCGCAGATGATTCACAATTTTAAGCCGATTATCCGACCATATTAAATGCTTAAAATGACGAAAAATAGGCTTTGACGCTTGCCAGGGGTAAAATGGTAATTTTAGTCCCCCTTAAATATCAGTTGGGATTTTCCGCGTGACTGTAGCGAAAAATAATCGCCCAATAAACTCGGAAAATCAGCCAAACTAGTCAAAAAGCCAAGAATATTCCCTGACCAAGCTCAGTTATGCCGCGACACGTCATCAGGTTCCTGTGACACGGTCAGGGATTCCCGTTAGAAGGGACTAGTATCCCGTGTCACGGGACTCCTTTTTCTTTTTCTTTTTTTTTTTCTTTTCGCTGTTTGAATCAGTCAAAGCAACGGTCACTTTTTCTCTTTTTTGTCCTTTTCTGTCTTTAAATTCGCATGCTTGCTTTCACCATTTCACATTTCTTCTTCACACTTGCTTTCACACTTCACCATTTTTGCTTCTTTTTACCAAAAATTGTCGCGCCACGCTTGAGGTTAACCGCCGGCCGTCGAAGCTCGCCGTGACACGGTAACGGCGACCGTGACACGGTTAGTCTGATTTTTCCTTCTCTTTTTTTTTTGCTGCGTTTTTTTTTTTTTTTTTTTTTTGCTACTGTTCTGCGCTGATGCCGTCTGCCGTTGCTGCTTCTGTTTCTGTCCCGGAGCAGCCGCCCAATTCGTCGGAGCTCCGTCAGCCTTGAAGGTCGCCGTGACACGGGACTGCTTCTCCGTGTCACGGTTAGTCTTGACCGTGTCGCGGCAGCTGCGCTGGTGGCCGGAAATTTTTTTCGAGTTTTGGAGTTCGAATTTCACTAATTTTGTTGTAATATCTCGATCTTCTCCTCATTTTCGACCCTCTACAAACATTCATGTAAGCTCCCTTTGATTTTTGCTTTGAATTTGCTTCACATAAACAATTTCATGACATACCCTAAAAAATCAATTTGGGGATTTTTGATTTTGACGCTTTATGTTGAAATTCTTGCCATGATTTTACTTGTATATGTATACATGTGTGTTTGTGGGAAATTTGAGACATGATTTGATGGAGAATTGAGCAAATCACCATTTTTGGGGTGCTACTTTGTGAAATAATGTTCATGTTTTGAAATGGTGAAAAAAAAATGGTGGTGAATCTTGTGAAATGATGTGTTGATTCATATTTTGCATATGTACTGTATTGTCATGGAGAACATAGTATCATGCGGCTAGGAGAACTGTAGTATTAGTTTGTCATGGAGAAACTAAATACCATAATTTTGCCAATTTATAGCCTTGAGGTAAAAATTTAGCATATAATTCAATAAACAACTAAATAACTTAAGAAATGATGCCAAGTATTTAGATTTTTATTTTTTTTATAAATATGCAATATAAAATGTTTAGGAAATGATGCCAAACACTTAGATTTTAATAAAATTTAGCATATAATTCAATAAACAACTAAATAGCTTAGGAAATGATGCTAAGTATTTAGATATTTATTTTTTATTATAAGTATGCAACTTAAAAATGTTTAGGAAATGATGCTAAACATTTAGATTTTTATAATAGCATGCCTAGACGACGAGATTGCGACCTTTCTACCCGCGGCCGGCGTCGGGCTTTTCGGGAGGACACTCCCACTGTCCCTGAGGGCGTGGACGACGATGTCTTGGAGTCCGAGCCTCGGGCTTCTACGAGTAGGGGTAGGTGGGTTCCACCTCCGTGGACCCCAGACCAGTTGGTTTTCTGCCGTGAAAACCACGTCTCTCACCGCGCACTCTCCGGCATAGTCGATGGCACACTTCGCCAGCATGGTTCCGAGGCCGATGATTTGATCCCTCGACTTCACCAGGTCATTACGAGGGATCCTGCTACGAGCGGCCTATGGGAGTCGTCTGGTTTGGTCGATTTCTACGAGGCGGTTGTAGGGTTTCGCAGCCCCCGGGGTTGCGGCGCGACGGTTGTTCGCGCATTGTTGGAGTACTTCTGGGACACCACTAACACGTTTCACTTTGCTTGGGGGGAGATGACGGTGACCCCCCTGGACTTCAGCATGATCAGCGGGCTGCGCTTTACTGACCGGGCAGTAGGCCAGATGTCTGATCTATCTTGGACATCGGTTGAGGTAGCTGATTTGTTGGGTCCGGTTGTTCATCACATCAGGACCCGACCGGTGTCTCGAGGTGGTCCTAGGAGTGGACGATCGGAGTCGGCTTCAGTTCTTGCTCACGGCTTCGAGATGGAGGATACGACGGCCGAGCAGCGGGTGCGGATCTTCATCTTGATCCTGATCTCTATGACCCTCTCTCCCGACAGGAGTTCACGCGTGCTCCTCTGCTACCTCCCCTCTTTGGCCAGGATCCCCGAGATAGGATCCTACAGCTGGGCCAGTCTTGGGTACACGGATCTTCTTCTGTCTCTACGTCATGGCTGCCGTCAGCTGAATGACGAGTCCCCTGTCACCGTTTACGGCCTGTGGAGAGTCGTAGAGGTGATGATCTTTTCCCTTCTTTTTTCATTTTAGCTTGTTCGACTCGTGTGCTGAATATTATTTTTGTTGCAACTATGGTTCTACGAGTACTTCCCAAGCTTGGCTCCTCGCCAACGTCGGGGAGCGGTCCACGACTTTCCTGTCAGGGCCAACTGGCGCGACCGAGGAGAGTCGCGGGTGGAGTCTATTCCGGCGCTTCGTGGGCTACTACGCCGAGGCACCTCTTCCGTTGGCGTAAGTATTGGTTTTGTTGCACTCTTTCCTTCTGATGTTGCTTCCGTTGTTTCACGCCTAACTTTTTATGGTTTCCAGGTTCCCATCGATGTCCAGTACCGTCCTTGGGCCGGGATGACTGATCTACCCGAGGCCCTACGTCTTTCAGTGTACCGTACCATTTTGGTTGGTACTGGGCGCTTCGTTTGGTATTTGGGGGAGCGAGTCGTCCGTCAGCATAACGGCGATCGCTTTGTGGTGCCTTCATCCCTGCCAGAGTCTATGCTGGACTCCTGCTTGATCAGAGGGTTGATCAACAGGGGGGAGCGCTACACTCTTCCGTGGCAGGAGCTCGTTCACATGGAGAGCGACTATGCGTGGGATTTGCTTCCCTCTCTGGCTCCTCCACCCCGTCTTCCCGAGGTATGATTTCTTTCGAGAATCTTCTTTACTAGTCTCTGTTTTAAATAGTCGAATAACTTGATTAATCGATCATATTTTCAGACGACCATCCACCCTGTGGGGAGGATTCAGATTCTTCCTCAGTCTGTCCGCTACCCTGGGCCGATCGGTATCACGGAGGACCATATTGCTGACGCGCCGGAGGCTTATAGACAGGCGCAGGAGTTAGTGCCCGAGGTTTTTGAGCCGGTGAGTTTTCTTCGACGCATTATCCACTCTTTTAATGCTGCTTATTACTGATTTTTCTTTGTTTTACCCTCAGCCTAACCGCCCGGAGGTGATGGGAATTATGAAGCTGGTGGACGCACTGAAGTATTGCATCATCAAGCTTCGGCGTGGTGCGAGTTGTCGGAGCTCTAGCGACGTTCTTGAGGTATCACTTATTTTTTCATTTCTGCCATTTGTTTTATTTTGCATCATTGACACCTTTTGATTTTGAGTTTTTCAAGAGCGACGGAGGTCCCGCTCGTGCTCAAGGCCTAGAGGCTCGGACGAGGAGGAGCTTGGTCGTGGTAGACGATCTCCTGAGGCTCACCGGCGTTCTCACCAAGAGCCTCAGACTACTCAGCCATTCCAGGAGGCTCAGTGGCAGCAGGGTCAGTCTTCTCAGCGTCCGTCATTTTCACAGCCTCCAGTTCCCGAGTTTGGGTCTCCTTTGGATCCTGGTTCATTCTCGGCTCCATTATCCGGGATTCCTCCACCGCTGTCGGGCTTGTTCTCCGTTTCGATGTATGGGACGATGCCTTCGCCGACGATTCTAGTATCTTTGGGCCAGTCTACTCCATTTTCCGGTTGGACGGGTCCTGCCTTGAGCTTAGCTACTGCCGGGCCTACGGGGACTAGTAGGGACTCTACTCCCCGTACTCGGATGGTCGAGGGACTCTTCGGTTCACCGTTCCCATACACACAGGGTGGTCCACATGCACAGGGTCAAGATGAGACTGATTCTGATTCTAGAGATTTTTGACCGAGGGTTTTTGTACATACTGTGATGACACTTGACACATTTATGTATTACGACTCTTTGTACATTACTTACAGTTTATATATCTACTATTGTGTGTGTTAGTGAGTGTTTGAGACTCTTTGTGTGTGATTGTGTATTTATTAACGACACGACGAAAAACATAAGTGGAGTAATGGAGGGTACCGACCTTCCCCAAAAGAAAAGAAAGAAAAAAAAGACACTCAAAATGAAATTACTTTCCCCGAAAGAAAAGAAAAGAAATAAAAATAAAATGATGAATATAAAAAATATCTTCCCCAAAATAAAATCTTAAAATAAAATAAAGATAAAAATAAAAAAGGTGAGAATTTTATTAGAAATAAAACTCTCAGAGAAAACTGAAAAAAAAAACGCTAAAGATAAGAAAATATAAAAAATCCGGCCAGATACGGAAAAGATGAAAAAATAAAGTGCGTAAAGTGTCGTGACACGACACTTTTCACCGTGTCACGGCAAAACCTGCCGTGTCACGGCAAAGGTTCCCGTGACACGGTGGAATTTCCCGTGTCACGGGACGCGTATTATTCAGCGGTTTGTTTTACGCGTGTGAAAAGATAAATTCTGGGCAGTTTCGAGCGCTTTTGCTATAAAATAAGACCAGATTGTTCATGATTTGCATAATTATGAAACACAAAATAATTTAGAATTTCATATTTCAATAATCATGTCTCAGAATTTTGATAATACATTGCGTGAATGGTCTTATTCTTTGACCAATGCTGAAAAAAGAGAGTTAGAATTATTTCATGTCAGGGGTTTGCTAGCCCTGCGACATGTAGCTATTGAACATGATTTTCTTAGAGCAACATTAGATTATTGGAGTCCAGAATCGCACTGTTTCAAATTAAATTATGATGAAATCTGTCCTCTGCCGGAGGAATTTTGTGCAATCTTTGGATTTCCTGCTAGAAATCTTATAGCCATGCCTACCTTACGTGAATATTATTACCAAGACTTTGAACGCCATCTGAATCTAACAGATCCAGATTTAAATAGAATTGTTTGTGGTAATGAAGTAGACTTAGAAAACTTGCTAACTTATATTTTAATCGCCCTATCTCTGAGTCTTATCATGTATATCGTAGAAGGGCATATATTTTTTGCATGTTTAGCAAGCTACTATTTGCAAACGGTAGGGTAGGACATGCTTTTCTAGCGTCTGTACTTGAGCATGTAGAGTCCGGAAGATCTCCTATGCCGACGTGCCTTGGAGAAACATTTCGTGGTCTTGACGAGGCAAAAGCTGACCAGAAAGCCATCAGGAAGGGCTCTCTGGTACTATTACAGGTAAAAACACGCTCCGAATAGCCCCCGTGACACAAAACAGGCACCGTGTCACGGTTGGGGTCTGCCGTGACACGGTTAAAACTGCCGTGTCACGGGAATCTGCAGTTTTTTTTTTTTTTTTTTTTTTTGACTAATTTTCTTTTTCTTTTTTTTTTTTTTTTTGCAGATTTGGTTGATGGAGCGTTTGGAATTATTTGAAGCCCCCGACGATATTGAAAAATATGGCCCCAACGACTTAGTCCGTAGGAAGAAGAATTACTCTGCGAATATGTCGTATGAAGATTGGAAAAATTTCTTTACAAAGAGGGAATTTTCCATTCGTTGGGTGGTGCCTTGGTGGAGGCTTACTAGGATGGTTGGCACGAATGAAACTCCATATTGTCGCGTTCCTAGTATCTCCAAATTGACCTTTTACTGTCCCTCTCGACTGATGCGGCAGTATGAACTAGAACAAGTAATTCCACGCTATAACGATAGTCCTCGTGAAGTATCGTTGCATGAAAGTAACTTTTACAAGTACGAGGCTTATTGGATTGGAAGTCCTTTGTGGACCGTTTCTGCTAGTGACCAAGCTCCTCCTCCTTTATCTAGTGCATACAAGGCATGGTTGAACCCTAGAAGTAAGAGGGAACGATTTGGATCACGCAAGTCTGATGTGAAGAGTCGTCTTGGAGATAAGAAAGCTCCTCTTAAAGATCTTCTAGGTCCGAGAACATAAGGAATTGAGTTTAAGACTCCTAAGATGCCAAGAAAGAAGACCTATGTGAAAGGAAAGGGTAAAGAAAAGATGGTGTATAGGGAGAAACAACCGAAAAAGTTCAAGAAAGGTGAAAGGGGTGAGAGTTCGACTAGGGGTGTGACGGTTCGGGCTACAAAAGACACACTAATGGTGAAGGCCGGCCTTATTGAGCAAGAGAAGGATGTTCCTAAAGAGAAGAGAGATTAGATCAATAATGCTTTGCATTTTATGATTTATAATTTTTATTTAAAATAAGGCATATGATGCCAATATTTGTAGTCGTATTTTTTAATAATAGCACATTTATAAAAATTACAATGACTTATATTTATTATTTATTTATCCGAGTCAAGGAGTCAGACGCAATGGAAGAACGAAAATAAAAACTCGAACAATGAATTCGCAACAAATGCGCCAATATTCCAAAAATAAAACGGGAAAACTGAAAGTCCGCCGTGTCACGGTGGAAGGGTCTCGTGACACGATACATATTCCCGCGTCACGGCAAAATGATTTTTTTTTTTGTTGACAGGGGGTGACGTGGCACGGGACAATGTTCCCGTCAGACGGGATAAATTCCCGTGTCACGGTAAGTTCCCTTTCCCTTTTTTCCTTTCAGGGGCTGACGTGGCACGGGACACTGTTCCCGTCAGACGGGATAAATTCCCGTGTCACAGCATTTTCTCCCTTTTTTTTTTTTACCGTGACGCAAAGCTGAACTGACGCGGATATTTGATCAACAGAGGGAGGATTTTTTTATTTTAAAGTGGTTGGGCCCCCTTGAGGGGTTGCCTACGTATCCTAAAAAGGAATCAGGCCAGACGTAGCTCTATTGGGTCATGAACCCATGCGATTAGGCATAGAATTTCTTGAGTTGATCCAAGTTGGTCAAATTATGGAAGTTGTTACCGTCCATGTCTACCAATTGCGTCGCTCCGCCAGACAGGATGGCTTTAACAATGTACGGGTCTGACCAGTTCGGTCTGAATTTTCCTCTTGGATCTAACACATTTTTACGAAGTGCCTTAAGCACTAGGTCACCCTTTTTGATATTCCTGGTCTTGACTTTTTTATTAAAATGTCATGCCATACGCTGTTGGTAGATTTGGACATGATGCAAAGCTGCCAAGCATTTTTCATCAAGTAAGACCAGTTCGTCGTATCTTGCTCTAATCCAGTCGACCTCATCTAGTTGGCTTTCCAATGCGATTCGGAGAGAAGGTATCTCGAGCTCGATTGGTTGTACAGCTTCAACGCCATCGACCAAAGAGAAAGGGGTAGCCCCTGTCGATGTACGAACAGAGGTTCGATAACCCCAAAGGGCGAAATGTAGCTTACTTGGCCAATCCTTATAATTTTCCGTCATCTTTTCGATGATGGTTTTCACATTTTTGTTGGCCGATTCGACTGCTCCGTTTGTTTGTGTGCCTGTAAGGTGATGATCGGTGATGTTTGATATGATATTTCTGCAACAATTCCGCGCATCCGGTTTGGAAATGTGTTCCATTGTCACTGATCATCTCATGTGGTACCCCATAGCGGCATATAATATTTTTCTCAATGAATTGAGCTACGTGTTTTGCCGTCAGCTTGGCATATGAGGCTGCCTCGACCCATTTGGTGAAGTAGTCGATTGCTACGAGAATGAATTCATGCCCCCCTTGTCCTGGTGGTGTGATTTTTCCAATGATGTCAATGCCCCAAGTGGAGAAAGGCCATGGAGAAGTATACGTGTAGAGAAGCGAAGGTGGAACATGCTGTAAGTTTGCATAGATTTGACACTTCATACATTTCTTGACGTACTCGTGACAATCTCTCTCCATAGTAGTCCAATAGTAACCTTGTCGTTGGATCTTTTGGACTAGCATTTTTGCATTCATGTGAGTTCCATATATACCAGCATGAAGGTTTTCCATGGTTTTATGTGCTTCTTTCTTGGCTATACATAAGAGATTCCTTCCCGTTGCGGTTCTCTTGTGGAGTTCTCCCCTGATGAGCACATATTGTGAGGCCAGGAGCCTCAAAGAACGGCGTTCCCTTTTATCAGTATTAGGAGGATATTCTGCTCTTGTCACATAATTAAGGATGTCTGTATACCATGGCTCTTCATCTTCTTCCTATGGTTCTTGTTCATCATCAAGTGCATGGACATAAGCTGGTTCATATCTTCTCTCTATGGTCAGTGGCATTCTGATCGTGTCAGCTGGAATTCGCACCATTGATGCTAACTTAGCTAGTGCATCGGCGAACTGGTTTTCTTCTCTTGGCAAATACGTATATTCCACTTCATCTAGTTGCTCCGTGAGAGTTTCTAAATGAGCTTGATACGTAGCGAGACTTTCACTCCTCACTTTCCATCTCTTAGAGATTTGGTTAATGATTAGTGAAGAGTCACCGTAGATTATGAGTTTCTTGATTCCCAAGGCGACAACTGTTTCTAATCCTAAAATGCATGCTTCATATTCTGTGGCATTGTTGGTGACATCAAAGTCGAGCTTCATGGAAATTGGGATGTGTTCTTCATTGGGGGATACGAGCAAGACTCCCACGCCACATCCTTTTTGGTTTGAAGCTCCGTCAAAATAGAGCGTCCAACTATCGTCTTCGGTCATGAGTAAATCTTCGTCAGGGAAATCGTACTCATCTTCTTCTTTTTCAGCTTCTTCTAGCGGAAAGTCTGCTAAGAAGTCAGAAACTGCAGAACCTTTGATGGCCTTTTGTGGCACAAATCTCAAGTCAAATTGAGCTAGATTGACTATCCACCTTGATAATCTGTCATTGAGTGTTGCTTTCTCGAACAGGTATTTGAGAGGATCCACATTAGACACGACATGGACTGTATGAGTGAGCATGTAATGTCTTAGTTTCTGTGCGGCCCATACAAGTGCGAGACACAACTTCTCGAGAGGCGTGTATCGCGTCTCATATCCTTGGAGTTTCTTGCTAAGGTAATAAATTGCATTCTCCTTGCTTTCGATCTCTTGTGCTAGCATTGCCCCCATCGTTTCTCTTGTGACCGTAAGGTAGAGTCGAAGAGGAAAGTCAGGTATTGCTGGTGTTAGCATGGGTGGGTTTGCCAAATACTCTTTGATTTTGTCGAAAGCCTTTTGGCAGTCATCATCCCATGTGACTGGGACATTCTTCTTGAGCTTCTTGAATGTAGGTTCACATATCGCTGTGAGCTTTGATATGAACCTGCTTCTGTACTGCAACCTTCCAATGAAGCCTCGAATCTCCTTCTCGTTTTTAGGTGGTGGCATGGCCATGATTGCTTTTACTTTTGAAGGATCTATTTCAATTCCTCGAGAACTGATCACATATCCAAGTAAATTGCCTGACGTGACTTCGAATGCACATTTTGCTGGATTTAATCTCATGTTGTACTTACGGAGTCTTTCAAAAAACTTGCGAAGTGCTACGATATGGCCTGGGCGATCCTTAGACTTGACAATCATATCATCGACATAGACCTCCACTTCTTTGTGCATCATGTCATGAAAGAGTGTTGTAGCTTCTCTTTGGTAGGTGGCACCCGCGTTTTTCAACCCGAATGGCATTACCGTATAGCAATATGTACCCCACTGTGTGATGAATGTGGTTTTCTCCATGTCTTCTTTGGCCATCAATACCTGATTATATCCGGCGTAACCATCCATGAATGACAGGAGTGCATGGTTTGCTGTATTATCGACCAGAATGTCAATGTGAGGTAGAGGGAACCCATCTTTTGGGCTTGCTTTATTGAGATCCCTGTAATCAACACACATTCTGACCCTTCCATCCTTCTTTGGAACTGGAACCACATTTGCTATCCATTCCGGATACTTGGATACTCTGATGAAACCTGCGGCCAATTGCTTCCTGATTTCTTCTTTGATTTTGAGAGCCACATCTGGTTTCATTCGGCGCAGCTTTTGTTTGACAGGCTTCATACCTGGAATGAGTGGTATCGTATGTTGAGCTATATCCCTGTCAATTCCTGGCATATCTTGATATGACCAAGCAAATACATCAACAAATTTACTAAGCAAGTTAATTAGCTCTTTGCGTTCATCTTGACTTAGTGTTAATCCAATTTTTACTTCTTTAACAGTCGTATCATTGGAAATATTAACTGTTTCTGTATCTTCAATAACTGCTGTTTTATTTTCGTGTTCTTCCATTGCTTTTATTATTTCTTTGTTATTTTTATCATTAGCAAAGCAATATTGATCAGGGCTAGGGGAATGGCACGCATCGTAAGCAAAGGTATTCATTTCATTGAATTCATTGGCTAATACATCAAGAGAGGCAAGGTCGGCTGCGACCTAACCAGAATTATTAGGACTAGAAAGAGAGGACTCAACAAGAGACTCAGGGCTGAACTCTATAGCAGAAAGAGGGTCGGCCTCAAACTCTAAGGACTAATCTACAGACTTAGACTCAGACTCAGACTCGGACCCAAACGATTCAGACTCATCAAACATAGGACCCTCGCCAGCGGTTATTTCCAACTTCTCTCCATTCGGCGTAGTGATCCTCAATGTCTTGCGCCATCCCCTTGAAATGTTGTCATCTTGGACGATTAACTCGGAGGGGTCGAAATCCTTGTTCTCTATGACGGCTTGAACGAGCTCGGAGTTATCATTGCAGACCGACTTGGATTCATTTTTCTCCATTCCAAAAAGAAGATTGATTCCCAGATCATCAGAGTTCAGGCTATCTGACTTGTCGGCTGTGGAGAGCTCTTCATCAATGAAGTCACAATCGAGGAACACCTCGAATCCCGGTTTACGGATCCCATTATGGACAAATGGTTCAGGGAATTCATAGCATGGGAAGTCTTCCCCTTCTTTGATGTACTGGCCGTTAAGAGTGAACGGATATGGATCCATGGCCATTTCCGTCTTCGTGATTCGAGCGTTGTTGCGAGCCTTCATTTTCAAGGCAGCTTGTTTCAGATCTTCCTTTGTCGGCTCGAATCCTAAGCCGAAAGTGTCTTTCTTGAGCGCACCAGGGTGGCCCCAAGATTTAGCCATTTTCTTCTTGAGCCCAAGGGTCATTTCAGGGAAATGACCTTGCTTCTTCAGAATGACGTTGATACTGGTATTTGAGTAGGGATCGAAGTCGAGATGGCACCTTTCCTCTTCTTCGATCACAAGAACATCATCTAGTGAAAACCCCCACAGATCTTCATCTTCCTCGTCATGTTCAACATGGACGATAGGAGTATCAATAACTTGAATGCGCATAGGAGAAGCATCGATGGTAATCGGGACCCCTCCAACTATGGCTTTCACTTTCTGGTGAAGCGATGACGGAATCGCCTTTAGCTCATGAAGCCAAGGGCGTCCTAATAACAGATTGAAAGAGGCCTTAATGTCCACCACCTGAAATTTGGTGCGACGTTCAATAGCCCCACTAGTTATATTCAGTACGATAGTACCCACGGCTTGACGGCGAGTATTATCGTAAGCTCGAATCCCTTGAGTGGAGGGAATCAACTCTTCATTTTTTATACCCAACTTCCTTGCGGTACGGAGTGGGCACACATTAATTGCAGAGCCATTATCAACCAGGCTCATAGGAACATTCATCTGCCTACACACTACAGTAAGGTGTAAGGCCTTATTATGTTGGTCCCCTTCCGGGGGTAAATCCTTATCAGAAAAGGAAATCAGATTGCTAGTACCCGGCAGTTTAGTAGTGAGAAAGTTGACCAACCCTTGAGGAGTCATGTCATCATCAACTCCTATCTTCACCAGAGCATTCATTACAGCCTTTCGATGCTCGTGGGAAGTGGCCAAAAGCTTCCATACATTCATTTCCACCTTGGTCTTTTGCAGTTGTTTGACCACATCGCTATTCACAGGGTCGATGGGATCAACTATCAGATGTGATTGTGGTGGAGGTGGAGGTGGGTTAGGTTGTTGCAACCGTCCACTTCTGGTGAGAACCTTGACCTCGAGGTCCCCCCAAACATCTTCACTGGTGCCGAGAGATGAACAGGCTATGTCTTTGAGATAGACGTCTTCATCATCACTATCCCAGATCCCATTCACTTCTTCAGTGCTTGAGATAAATACAACTTCTAGCAGAGGTTCATTCACAGATTGAATGAGTATCGACGGATCAAAGGAGACTTCATCTCCCATGATAGCCAGAGCATCAGAAAGAAGACCTGTTTGAATGTTAGGCTTCTTTCCCCCTAGAGGGACAGGAAGTTGGTTATCATCAATCAGGTCTTGGATTGCGTCTTTCAACGTCCCAACACTTCTAAGTGTTATGACCCTTGCCTTGGTGATACTTGCAATAAGTGTTGGGGTCATAGTTAGCGGTCCTATTCTCAAGTCGAGGTTCTGGAAATGGTCCGATTGGCATAATCAGTCCCTGACCATGAAAAAGGTCATAAGCAGCATCATAAGTCATTCCCAAAGGCGTATAAACCCTCCTTTGCCTTTGGAATCTTTGAGGAGGAGCATTAAGGGCCAGCACATCATTGATGTTGATATTGTTGGTAGCATTATTGGGCTTAGAAGACGAAGAAGAAGGAGTGTCGTTCTTCTTGTTTTTCCAAGTACTGCTGTTATTGTTGCTACCAACAGACTTCATCAGTTCGTCTTCGATATTGATTCCAATATCGTATACAACATCAAAGGTACTTAAGGGCAGAAAATTTAGGTGTTGCTTGTACTTATGAGTCAGGTTGGCAATGAACAAGCGAACCATTTCCTTCTCCTTGGGAGGATCCACCAAGAGCGCAACTGTTTCTCTCCATCTGCTTAGGTAAGTGGTGAAGCCTTCATTCTCTTTCTGTTTGAGAATGGAGAGTTCACGTTCAAAATTCTTGGCCTGGATGTTACACTTGTACCAATTCATAAAGCTTTCAGTAACATCCTCCCAGGTCGCGACATGCTTGGATTCCAGATAATAGAACCACTGTTGACAGGCATGTTCTAAGGAAAGAGGAAACACCGTAGGGAAGAGTGTCACATCTACTCCCTTAAGAGCCATAGTTGCAGAAAAAGCCTTCAAATGGAAAAGTGGATTATCAGTAGGCTTGAACTTGGGAATATCAGCAGTGGAAAACTTCTCAGGAAGCTTCTCTCTTATAGACGAGGAGGTGATAGGCTGTTCCACATAAGTGAACTCTTCGGAAATCTTGCTCATTTGTTCCTTGATCTTGTCCATCGCAGCAATAGTGACACTGTTTTGCTTGTCTTTCTCTACAGTGCTGACTCTAGTAGTAAGTATCTGCATCATGTCAGACAATCTTTCGATTGTCCTGTTGAGGTTCTCGATGTCTTCCTTAGTGGCCATTGGTTGAAAGTAGACTGGAGACGGATCTTGTGGAGATGATTGAGGTGGTTTCCTTGTACGCCTCTTTGGTATAAGAGGTTGTTGGGGTATGGACTCAAACCGTAACAATCTACCCTTGCTTCTTGCCCAAGTGCTGTGACACCGAAACAAACACACCTTTAATGACCAAACTTGACCTTAACCTATCTGGATTAAAAAAAGAAATTTTTTTTTATTGAAGCTCTACTTATTAAAAAAAGAAAACATGGGAGGATACCATCCGACTTACTCCGAAAAAAAAAACGACACAAAAAACGAAACTTCCCTAAAATACGGTCAAAAGTGGTGCATGACTAAAAAAGTGTGTGGACATAATATGTGAGTGATTAGGTGAGGTTATAGACGCGTGTTTTGACCGTATAGCTAGACACGACTCAATACTGGACACAAAAATCGAGAAAAAAGACTGACGAGACACATTCCTGGGCACCAAGTCACGGTGCAGACTGTCGTGACACGGTGCAGTCTACCGTCAGACGGTAGATATTCCTGTGTCACGGCACTGTTGACCGTGACACGGCAGAACATGCCGTGACACGGTGCGCAGTTCCATGTCTGTTTTTGTGATTTTTCATATTTTAATCGATTTTAAGTCCGTACTAATTACTATGTGAGAATAAAAACCCTCGGTCATGGGTTAAACAAAAAGAGCAAACGTATGAGGGTTAGCACCAAAACAACACATAGCATTTAGGCACGATGATGTAAAAAAGTTCGCAACCTAAAGTCAAGATCTATGTTCAACTATTGGTCAAGCTTTGTGTGTCAAAAGGATACCATGGTTAAGAGTTTGGACGCGTTAGCAAGGCAGCCTCCCTTGAGGGTGTATGCCAACGGGCGGCTCCGCGAGTTCGTGATGAAATCGAACTCGACTCCATGGTTTGGGTGGATTTAATGACTCGGATGAACCCTTATTGCCATGAGCATTTTTGGGTCGATAGAGCTTAAATCCCCCAGGGCTAAGACGCATGTAGAACACATACGTTTTTTCAGAAAAATCGAAGGAAGTCGACTGTGAGAAAAGAAAATAAGCCACCTGTCAGATTTTAGGACTGTCGTGACACGGCAGACTCTGCCGTGACACGGCAGTCAGAAAATCTAACTGGTGCCCTGTTTGCTTTTGCGCGCAACCAAGTTATCCAATTTTTCCTATGGGACATACCTGAATACGACGTTGAAACGTCTATGCAGATGCAAAAATGCCAAATTAATCACAGGAATATTTTTTCAAGAATCTTTCAAGTCTCATCCACTCATCTTAATTAAATACCAATCACTCAAATCGATAAATAATTAAGAATCCTCCCCAGTGGAGTCGCCAAATTGTAGGCGTCGTTCGAAGTGCGCCTACGTTAAAAGCATGTGGTGAATATGCTTGGCACTCATAGGAAGCGGGAATTGACATATACGGTAAGGGACACGATTAGGGATAAGGAAAGTAGGGAGCCGCCAACAAGTTTTTAAGGAACTTGTAAACCGTTCACGGATCATAAAAAGGCAACCACGATAAGGGACAACGAAGGGAACAACGATTGACCCGTGAAGGTTACACCCCATTCATAATCCATGAGATTACTAACTCCATATGGTTTGGAACCACGAAAGGAGGATCGGGGATGATGGTACGAAGTGAGTCATGGAGTCACATTTGCCCATATTGGCCTCTACTCGATTCTTATATTGAAAAGCATTCATGTGATCTCAAAGGCATACAAACAATAATTCAATTCGCTCCAAACTATTATTTAACTAAATTGGTTCAAAATTAATGCACACATAATTCTAAAAATTTGGTGATCACTTCAATTAATGATAAGATTAAAAGGATCCTAAACCGGTTGTCCAAATTATCTTATTAGGCGTGACTTTCAATTACATATTCCCTTTAAACATGCAATATGGTGATCAAAATAAATAATAGAATCAACATTAATACCAATTTAATCACAATCCCAACAACGTAAAATTGTTAGAAAAATAATAATAATAATAATAAAAGAGCATGATCCTTACTTTGAATCTGTTTGTTTGCAACTACAAAATAATAAACGAGTTAGTAACTTCAAGGAAATAATAAAACAATAACTAAATTAAATTAAATAAACTAAGGTTGATTTTGGGGCCAAACCCTCAAACGATTCTACCTTTCACGCCTTGGCTTAAGGACAGAAACTCGAGTGAAATATGGACTCCTTTGAGTGCTTGAAGAAGGAATTTTGAAGTGAAAAGGGTAGGCTAGTGTTTAGGTTAATAGCATAGAAGAGAGAAAATAAGAATCATAAAAATCCTGACTGCCACGTACATCAGAAATGAGGGGGTATTTATAGGGAAATGTGCTGAGGGAGCACACGGAACCCTAAAATGATAAAAGCCCTAAAAAAGTATCCCGTGACACGGTCAGACTGTACCGTCAAACGGTACACTTTCCCGTGACACGGTCAGTTTTGGAGTGACGCGGGAAATTTTCAGAAAACGGAATGAAAAACGCGTTAAGGGTTTACGCGGAAAGGACACGGAACATCCCGTGTCACGGCAGACCTCCCGTGTCACGGGAAGTCCCACCGTCAGACGGGAAGGGTTCCCGTGACACGGTCAGGCTGTACCGTGACACGGTCAGTTCCAGTCCATTTTTCCGTCTAAATTCATTTTTAACCCTAATTTCTTTCGGCTTTTTAAGTGCCGATTGATAATTTCGGGCTTTTTTCTGACTTTTATTATTCGGGCTAAAATAAGAAAAAAATAATAAAATAAAAATAAATAAAATGTTTGGGCCAAAAATAAATAATAAAATAATAAAATAATAAGGTTTGGGCTTAAAATTAATTAATAAGCTTGGGCTAAAATTAAAACTATGCTTTTACCAAACATCAAAACTAATCCATGGACCTTTCAAAAGTATAAATTTAATAAAATACGATTTTTTAAGCACTCTCGGGATTAAATACTAAACCCGACCAATAGTGGCGGTGAAAGGTTATTTATCATCGGGTTTGGTTTTGGGGAGACATTTTTAGGTGTCTACACTTATCGTCAAGGCTATCCTTTTGTCTTTAAATTAATGCTTGGTCCTGTCTAGGTGCTACAACCTAAGTATCTTTGGTTTGAAGGCTAGTCTATATTATGTTGCTTTAGAATATTCAAATCTAAATAAGCTTTTGTTAGGAGCATTTATGGATGGTTGTGTCTGTTTAATTTTATGTACTGGAATTCGTAGCTTTGTTGAATGTGTTAATGCGGTTAGTATTATCTTTTTAACAAAGCTCATGTGATTTATCTGTATTAGTGGTTTCTATCTCACTGCTAACTTAATGTGAATTTTTATAAGATGATTATGCTCTGTACTTTGTTGACTAACTTCCATAAGTTCAAGGAATTTTTATAAAAATAGCATAGAAATAAATTTCATAAAAGCAGGACATATAAATACCATAATTTTATAGATAGAATTTAACATGCACATTAATGTAGCGTTACATTAGGCAATGATCTTAGTACGGTGTTTGTCAGGAACACTAATCATTGTTAGTGTTCCTGGGAAACCCTCAAAAGATTATCTTCTACAACATCTTACTCCTATATACATGAAACTAAGAAATTAAACTGGAGATTTAGTACTACATGATGCTGGATTCTTATATAAAATACGTAGGCAACTATCTATTATGCTTTGCATTTTGAGTTGTTCTGTGATTCCAGCAATTGCAAAGTTCTTATAGTTGCCTATATATTTTTAGTCTAGCAAAATATTTAGAATTTAAAAGATGTTTGGATAGTGCACCTTAAATAGCTGATGTGAAACATTTCATTAGATTACTATATATTTTTTTGCATTTCAGGGACTGATCATATTCGGTGGCAGATTGGATGAAAGATTATTTCAGTTTCTCGGTCTTCACAATTACAGGTTTGGCCTGCTTCTGCCCAGTTCCCAATGGTGTTTGGACATCTTCTGCATGATCCTTTTGTGGAGAAATCTCTGGGACTTGGCATGTGAAGTGCTTCTTTGGGGTCATTCCGCCAAAGCAAAGTTTTTTCTTTGCACGGATTTGTTATAGTGGCTGCTCGGACTCATTTTCTTTATCCCCCAATTCTGTAGGGCTTTTCTCTAAAGTTTTCTTGCGCTTAAATGATTCAACATCTTGCTGAGGTAACTCAAGTGTTTCAGTGCAAGGGTCTTCCTGTGTTTGCATTTGGGAAGAAGTTTTGATGTTTGGGGTTGGAATGACTGGTTCAGGATTTCCTAATCCCACAGTCTGCTGCGCATCCTTTTCATTTCCATCTTTTCCTTGGTTGGAGCTGCTATCAAATGGTTGCAACGCTTCTCGTGTGTTAGGATCTTCCTTAGGTTCAATGCTCTTGAGAGTCCCCTCTAGGATATAGTTCTGTCCTAAATGCAATGTCAGGCCTACTTTAATGTAGAACGGCATGCTGCTGAGCATGTCTTGAATAACCTTGAAAGCGTCATGGTTATCCTATATTGAATTGATAACTTTGTTAGAGTCATGCCGATAATATGGCAACATTAACACAATAGAGTAACGCATTAACAGTTTAATACATGAACACATTAAGACATGAACATATTAACACATTAAGACAATAGATTAACACATCTTGCAAAGGTGACTAAAGTATCATTAACACATTAACTCAATAGAGGTGGGACTGATTAGTAGCATTATTCTTCATTTTATGCTTTGCTTGATTTATTTGCTCCTTTTTTCTTTATATATTTTTGTAAATGGTATTGATTAGCAACATTACCCTAGAGTTTGTGATTTATTAAGGACATGCATTTTTACTCTGCATTTGTGCAAAAGTTTCTTTTTTTTGTGTTCTAATTCACTGAAATATAACATATATACTGCTTTATATGTTCATCTTTACTGGACTTTTTGACATACTATTGTTGATTATTCATTGAAAAAGCTATATGAGCTGGCAGGTCACAAACTTAAGACAAACACATTAATTTGGTTGAATTTGGAACTATAAGCAGAACATAGATGAAATAAACAATTCAAAAATTTTTGGATAGCATAATTTTGTGGTGCACATGAAGAGCTAGCTGGTTTAATGGAAGGATACAAGAAGCAAAAATAAGTGGAGTTGATCAACTTATTCTAGTATAATTTTTTTTTTGTTTTTTTTTTTGTGGGGGGGGGGGGGGGGGGGGGGGGAGAATCTTTTTAGTATAGTTACCTGAACCAAGAGTTTTAAGACTATAATGATTTAAACACCTAGGCAAAACTCTATATAATTTCTGAAGTATAAGCTGCTCTAAAATTAGGGTCCTTTAATTTGTATAGTATGAGCTGCTTATGCATCCTCATTAAATGACCCTTATTTTCCATTTTGATATCCATAATAGTCATTGTCTTCAAAAGTAGTAGATGTGAGCAGATTCAACTTGAGAGAGATTAAATCTAACTTGAGTAATCTCAAGCTCAACTATATTGTTGCTTGTAATAAAAATGCATCAACTAGAACTTTCATGTATTCTTACATAGTTTACAAAGTATTCATAAACTATTCTAAAAATTAGAATGTTAGTATATAGTAATTGTAACTTACTGCTTCTTTTATGGCATAGATTTCAGCTGCGCTACACCTGAACAATCTTTCTGTGTCATCATTGAATGTGGTGAATGCCATAGTACCTGTGTCATCACTTGCCTCAAATTTAAAAGTAATCCTGGCAGAAAGGTGTGATGATTTTTGTTAGCTACAGTCTTAACAAATAGGTATGGTTTTAAAAATGAGATGGAGTTATACCTCTTAGTGGAAATGCATTCTTTCTTTGAACAAGAAGAGCAAGAATAGCGCTTATGCAATGGAAGATTGGTGCGTTTCCAGCAGTTCGAACAACCTGTATATGCCTTCACTTTTTCTAATTCTGCATACTGAATGGTTACTTCTATCCATAGAAGTTCATCCTGTAAACTTGAATAATTTGAACAAATGTTATTCAATGAAAGTTAAACATACTTAAAGGATAGCTACTCAAAGTAGCCTATCAAAATAGCATAATTATTCAAAGCTACTTAAAGTAGCATACTTAAAATATGTTTTGACTATCTTGTAAGATAAAACTAAATAGCTTAAAATTAATCATGATTATAGTATAAGTAAGAGCATGATTATAGCATAAACAGATTATTATAAGAATAATTAAACTAATGTAATCAGATTTAAGATGCTTTATACTATTTGTATGTGTAGTTAATGTACAGGTTACCATAGTGCTTGACATAGGTTAGACTATAGTTATGTATATTATTTTAGTTCCATCATAAATGTAATAGAGCTAACATGATCTTCACATATATAAAGTAATAAATGTATACCTTTTCATCCTTTAGCAGTAAAGTTTGGAATCTAACTGTTTTTTTCGAAGATAGTGTGTCCCTTCCCTTTTCAGCAACAACTACCCTTACTATATAAGATTTGCTTGCTGCATTTAACTGATTCAAGTACATATACTCTGGTTTCTGCCTAGCTGCTTTGTATTTTTTGACCTGTGTATAGAAACCTTTCTATATTATTTTGTATAGTAGGAGTGCTACATTGATAATATCAAACATTACAATAATAAATATCTATTTAATCTTAAGTAAACAAGCAGATAATATGGAATTTTTGAAGCAAAAACATTAAGAATAAGTATAGTAAAGGATTATGCAAGTAATCTGTAAAAACAGAAACCATACCTGCCATGGTTAACTAAGTTAGTGCTCCATGGTTTGATTCTTCTGTGAAAAAATCGAAATTCTAAGGAGCAAATGTTTTTATATAAGTTAAGACAGAATTTAAGAATAGAAAATAGAAGTTAGAAATTGGGAAAGGGTTTGGTAACAGTAGTCAGAATTACCAATGGTAATTTTTTCAACCTTCTTACTGTTTCTATTGTTCAACCATACCTCTGGTAAAGAATTCTAGCTGCCCACTGTACTTTTATATTCATTTTTAAACCTTGGAAAAGTTTATTTTCTTTATTTAAAATAGAATAATAGTAACTTTCTTTTTGTAAAAGATCTGAATTCATGACAGCCACACTTTAGTAAAATATTGTAGTACAATCTTCCTTTTTTAAGGGAATGGCTTCTACAATCTGTCAAAATCATATCAGACCTAAAACTGATAGCATTAGTCTATGTAATATATATATATAGAAATTCGAAATCTTTATTTTGCTTGAAAACAGATTGTGTACATTTGACCTTAATGGGCTGCCATGTAAGCTTATAGGCTTTTAAAACCCACAAGAACAAAAAAATTTGGGCTTTTAAATGTGCATTTTATAGCAATCCTAATTTATGGCAAAGAATGACAAATATTCAATTCTATTTTTCCCTTAACACAAGTTTCTTGCATAGTAAATAAAGCTAAGTATTAATCTAAAAACATTTTCAGTCAAAGGCTTAATTAGCTCATCAGATGAGTTAACTGAACTCCTCTTACCCATTACTCTGAAATTCTTAATCTGTCATGAGATTGAGCACTGTGAGGCTGAATATTTGACATTTGCTAGGCTTCTAAGTTTGTTGGTGAAGTTGGTTTACAAAAGAAGTGTCATTAAGGGCTGGAAGGGTGGGCTTAAAGAGAGGAAGTTTTTTTTTATTGAGGTTGATGGTTTGGGGTTGTGGTATTCAAGGACTCCGCAACAGTAGAATTGTCAAAGGTCGGTGCCGCTTCTTGTAACATAAGGCCGAGCCATCATAAGGAAGGTAGCACCAGGGTAATGAGGCTAAAGAAGAGATCATCATTAAGTGCAGCATTAATCAGCCTTAGGAGATAAGTTTTGCCAGGTTTTACAGCCAATTTGAAGGTTTCTGCAGATAAACTTTTGTGATTATTCACAGTTTATATATTCAGTTGAGTTATTTAAGACAATGTTAAATTTTCCTTGCATATACCTTTAGCTGAGCCAATGTATAATAGTCCTAGGAAGGCCATTGATGGTGTAGGCATCTGATACATTTGGACCGCCTCTTGTTTTTATTGCTTGGTTAATGACTGCCTCAGTGCCTGCATTCCACCATTCTCCTGCAAGTCCTATGATACTATCATTAGAGAACTAAAGAGATATTAAAATTATCATTAGGGAGGGAAAGAGATATTAAAATGAGAGGCTCAAAGAGGAAATTTAAAATATTATGTACTGTACATGCAAAGGACATAGTTCAGTGGCATAAGGATCATGGAATGTGTAATTTTGCAACCATAAAGGAAGAATTTGGACCTGATCACGACTTTCAGCATAAGCTACACACTTCTCAGTGTATCTTCTATTAGTCAAGCTTAACATAATTTCATTCATGGACCATTCTTTATCCTTCTTATTTTTCAGATAGTCAATCCACTTGTCAGAAATATGCATTATTAGGTGATAGGGTTTCTTGTAGTTGGAACCATCCCACGCATTGAAGACCCTGATAAGTTGAGCCGCCTTAGATTAATGAGAAAAGTTACGATATTTTAGAGATTTAGAAAAATCAGAAATCTCAGCTCAAACAAATTAAAGTCTTTTAGACTTGCAACAAACTTACCGAGCAGCAACAGCCCATTCACGATACACAATGTTCCCTTCTTCATGATTGAAACCAAATTTCAAGTATCCTATAAAATAAACATAATTAATATGAATGTATAACTAATATTCCTACATGCCAAGCTACATGGTGACAAAAGGTGGCATCATAGATAGGCTATAGGCAAGAACCATACATTTTTCACTTAATACAGCATAGAGACATAATTTACAATTGATGCATTACTGGATACTTCAACCTAACTAAAAGATTATTGTTTAAGTGTAAACATTTTAGCGGGATTTTGGTGCAGATAAGAATATCACCTTGAGAAAATTGCTCGAGACCAGCTTCGTAATTTTCATTGAGCTGATTTTGATCCACGTATCTCTTCAGTCTGTATTCAAAATGATCTATGTAGGGTTCCAAGGAAAGATCCACATCCAAGATTCCCAGATTCTCTGTCTCTACTTCAGCATTTTCCATTGCTTGACTGCTTTCAGTCGCACTTGCTGAGATTGCAGGACAATACTTCATCTGTCAAAGAAAATGGGCATTTTTAAGCTACTGCATCTAGGATTCTAGACAAATTTCCAGTACTGTGAGGGTTTACAGGAAATACTGGACATCAATATATACAATTAAATTTTCAGCAATACTCAGTTATTGCAAGATGTTGATGAGCACTTCAACATTGGAGATTAAAATCTGATGAAAATTATTTCATAACTTTTTAACCATTGAATATACAGATGATTACTTTAATCATCATAAAAACTCATGGAAACCAAAAAAAAAGTTACATTTTAGTAATGAAAACACACACGATGCAGTTCAATGCTGATGTCATAAAGCCATTTGAATCAATTTCTCCTCATTCCCGAATAAGATAACATTTTAATACCGCCCATCATCTGTCTACTACAAGTCTACAATTAAAGAAAATTGGAAGTATGACTACTTATTGCTTAGAACTTGCAGTTTGTAAGAGCATTGATTAAAAGATCATCCCTGGCAATGCATCAAGCTTATGATGCAAGAATTATTCATAATATGAGAGGATGAAGACTCAAGTTTAGCTTACAGAACACACTAGTTGAGATCATAACTACTTTTGTGCCCGTGACATGTAAATATATGCACCACATCAGAATAAAGAATTGAAAGTGAAATGAAGAATCTGCTGAAAAATAAAAACCATATAGAATAAATAAATGTCATATTTGAGGAAAGCAATGTGAAAAAACCCCCACAAAAAAATAGTTATAACTTTATGCATGACCTAGTATAGAAACCTCAAATCAAATTAGCTTTCTCTTCAAAATTTTTGCCCTGCAATGCAAAAATGATAAGCTATTTATTGACGGTCATTTAAGTTTTAAACCTGTTGATTAACCTGAACAAAAGTTAAACATAGAATAAATTAGCTTACCGAGCTTAGTTAGTGCATAGCTGCCTAGATTACTCCTGCTATCTTTAGGACCGCATAAGATACAACATTTTTAACAGAGTTCTCTGAATGCTGTAAAGTAGGAGCTACCGATATAACTTTCACTTTATATGCAGATCGTGCACGTGAAAGCGCCACATATAGCTGTCCATGTGAAAAACATGAGCGAGGGAGATAGATTAACGCTTGATCTAAAGTTTGTCCCTGTGACTTGTTAATAGTCATTGCAAAGCTCAACTTGATAGGAAATTGGCTCCTCTGAAATTGGAAAGGATATTTCTGAGAGCTCGATGGCTGAGTTTAATTCTAGGTATGAAAACATGTTCTCCTTGATACTGCCCGACCGACATCACACACTCAATTAAATTAGGGATAAACCTTTTACATTAGAAGACGTGTTCCATTGCATAAACCAGAAGAGGGAAGGAGGTTTCTAAGTAATATTACAGGCAATTTTCTTTGAGCATAAGATTGTGAGGACTCATTCCCCTGGACATAGTTTATTTAGGAATTCCGTAGGATATACACTGCCACTATCATCTAGAATAGTGTCATAGCTTGTGTAAGAGATGGCTTGTCCTGGGAATCTCTCGATCATGAAAGAATTTATAGTATCAACGTCGTCGTTTATAGGTGTTAGAACAGCCCTTCTTGAAAAGATCTGAGGATCTAGAGCACCTGAACCAAGTTCTGGAAAAGAAGACTGAAGTAACTCTTGTATTGGATCAGCATCAGGCTGGAAAGTTTGCACTATCTGTGGAGGCAACTGAACAAAATCATTTTCCATGGTTTGCAATTCACCGTTTCCTAGTGAAAGCAAAAACTGACAGAATGAAGGATCCTCCTTGGCTCTAAGATTTTCAGTTAATCTGAATCTTCTCAAATGCTGCCATATATAACTACTCACTACACTTGCTTCGACTACTTCTCTCTGAGTCTTGTTAGGAACAACATGCAACACTTGTCGGAAATCTCCACCAAAGACAATTACTTTCCCACCAAATATAATATCACTATCGCATATGTCTTGCAATAAAAGGTCAAGAGGTTCTAGATTTTGCTTGTTTGCCATTGATGCTTCATCCCAGATTATAAGAGATGTTTCCTTTATTAATGCTGCTAAGCTACTTTGCTTAGAAACACTGCACGCTAATGAAGCATCACTATCCATTGGAATCTTGAATCTTGAGTATGCTGTTCTAACCTGACGGAATATTTTCCGCGGCTATTCCAGATGTAGCAGTAGGTAAAACTATCTTATTCATGAGGCGAATCTCAACATATAATGCATTATATAAGAACGTTTTGCCGGTTCCACCAGGACCATCTACAAAAAACGCCCCTGGTCTTCCTTCCACTATATGCTGCCTAATACAAGTAAAACTTTCCTTTTTGTGCGGTATTTAGCAAGCCATGGCTCTCGATACAAGCCTGAGGAATCGGAGCATCTAAGGCATCTTGAATGTCTTTTGTTCTATCAATCTGGTTATCATTGTCATCCACTAAAACAGCAAACCACAGGCAGATAATGACTTTCCCATGGCCTCTAGATGCTGCTCAACTAATCTGACAGTTAATCTCTTAATTTTGCTTTTACACCAGGGTATTGGTGTGCAAAATCTTCTGACAATGCATAATAATATTTATGCCATAATTCTTTAGGGTCACTTGGCTGACAAAATATAAGAACAGTTGCAAATAGTTGGCGTAAAGCCCCAAGGAGCTGAAGTTCAGTTTGCTTCAGCCAAACAAATGCTTGCAGCAGCATCCTCTTCCAAAATGCCAGCTTTAAGACATGCTTCTTTGAAAGTTGCACACACATAACCTTCAGCCGTGCGCAGGTCTGTGAAATATTTTGGACTTTTGACATTCAGTAATAGAAAAGGTAAAAGCGTTCACCCTCCGAAGGAACGACAAAAGCTAATCGCCCTATCATCACTTTTTTATTTTGCCGTTCGGACCATGATTTTGCTGAAGCATCCCACTTATAGTGTTCAAGAAATTCTACATATGAGTAACCAAGACCATTATCAGTAGCTGCATTCATACGGAAGAACTCTGTTAATTGAGTCTTAGCATAAACACCGCTTGCAATACCAATATCCATATGTTCATAAGGGCGTACACAAACAGTGTTCATGTCTGGAATATGAACTGACAAAGGTAAGACTGGTGGATGCATCTCAAATAAATCAAATCCAAAAATTCTCCAAGGTGCCTCACATGGTGACACCCACCTCCCTGACTGAAACTGAGCAATTTCATCATTAGAATTTTTATCTTCAGCCAAAATATTGAAGGCCACTAGATCATGTCCCTTGTAAACATACTATATAAATATTTCACTGCTTTAATAGTTGAACAAACTTCTACGTTCAAATGATAATCAAAGAGTGCTGCGAGGTAGGGGTTATAAGGGACAACCCATCGATTATCTAACTAAGCATTTCTGACTTTCACTTGTTCTCCAGTATCAGTTCTCTTATAACAAGGATAGCCATCTTTATTTGTTGTTGTTTGTGCGGTGAATTGTTTTTGGGTACCCATTTTTACAAGAAACAACATTATCCTTCTTTCTCATACAAGGACACTCTGGATTTAAGTGGCCACATGGTCCATGCATCATATGCCTTAACACAATTTTACGCAGCTCAGGCTGAGTAGCAGGAGGTATTTCTGCACAAACATATCTATCATAATCAGCAGGACACTTCATCTTATGCTGTTGCTCCATAATCAAGAGAAAATGAGCATGTGGCAATCCTCTTTTCTCAAATTCTATGACATATATCATTGCTACTACTTTACCAAATACTTTGTCTTTCTTTAATTTTTTTCAGAGCAATCAACTTTGCTCGAAATATACGAGCAACTAATTCTGGCCGGTCTTGTGCAGTCTCACCGGGCTCTAGTTCGGCTTTTATTTCTGGCCAATTTGCGTTGCAAGTCATAGTGAAAAAGAGATCAGGTTTCCCGTATTTCTGAACAAGATCCATTGCATTAAGATATCTCCTTTTCATATCACGAGGGCCTCTTATAAATGATGGTGGCCGCAAAATGAACTTATGACCAACATTAGCTGCACTTGTCTGGCCACTCTCTACCGTGTCTAGAATCCCTTTATAAAGATCCGCTCTTATTGTATCTTGATTTTGCCGAAAAAAATCTAACCTTGTGTTTTCAACTTTGATATACATGTCTGTGATGTACTGCGGAAATGCACGGCCTGCTCTTAAGAGCATGTTTAATTTCATGCTCTAATTTGAAGCTTATAACAATCGTACTCCCTTGCAGAGATATTCTTATCAGCTTTGGTATGTCTTTAGACGCTCCTATAAACATTAAAGTCCAGAGAAAATTCAAATTAAGCATGCGATAAGGAAACATAGGCATAGAAACAATTTTAAAAAGAATACCATAGTTCTTTTAAGAACTTACGAGCAGCCTCTGCATCTAGAAAATCTACCGGAGTGTGCACCGCCCATGACTGTATCAGATCAGGTTCGGTTGCCATTTATCTATCTCCACCATAAGAAGTTTTCTTTAAAACCCTGATGCCAACCACATTCGCCTCTTAAGAATAGCAGGGGATAATGCAAAGGATCATAACACCCATAAAAATGGGCAATCCGATGGGATTTTGAAGACTTTGCTGTTACAAGAATATGCGGCCATGAACTCTGACTTGACGAAACACTATCAGGCCAGATAACAACAACTTCATCTGAAGTGGGAGCATTATATACCCTTTGATCTGGTACAGTGTTTGAATTTATTATAATGTTAGTACGCTCATCAAAATTTACTTCTTTCAAAGAGCGGAAAAATCTTGCATATGGATTATCTTTAGTTATTTGCATTAATTTGTCAATAACATCCTGTCTTAATTCAGGAAAGCAGTCTGTTCTGTGTTTCAATTTATTTTGGCCATCATAGAAATAAAGCTGCAGATACTTTGGACCATTCTCATCTGGTAATAAGTCTGGTACAGAATGATATATTTGGCCATGTAGTTTAAAGACATATATACCTTTGTATGTTTCTCTATTAGTCTTACCTCCAATTGAACTAAAAGCAAATAAGTTATTGTATAATCGAGCATATCTTCTAAAATGCAGAGCATCTTCATCTCTTGAAGTAAAAAGCCTTACTAATTCAGGGAGATATTCATTTTCAGCTATTTTAATATCACCATTGCCACAACAAAAATGTAGAGTTTCAAACTCACACTTCTTAGCTCCACATTTATCACAGTAAGTAGGTGGAGATAATTCTAGGGGATGCGTAGGTAATGGTTTTCCTATAGTAGCCGCAGGGGTTTCTGTAATAGCATTAAAGGATATTTGAGATAATTCGATTGTGCAACAGTGTATATGTGCTAAATGCGTAAACTGAAATCACTACTAAACCTTACTTTTAGCAGCATCCCTTAGATGTTTTGAACTTTGGCCATTTGTTGGTGTAACTCTGAGAGCCAAAGGCCTCTCTGTAGCACGACCAAAAGGAAATTAAGCCAGATCTTATTAAAAAGTACTATATATATATTCACTTTAGTAACTCAAAGTAAGGCAAAAGACCCACTTTCAAGTACAATATATTTCGAAGGTCTTGATTTAGGCTTTTTTGACTTTGGTTGTTCTGCTTGACTATACAAAGAATAAAGAACTTATGAATTTGGTTCACAAAAAAAATAATTTTATTATTTTAAATGATCTATTTTACCTAGTAGAATTATGAGTTGATAGCAAAGCACTCATTCACTTTGATTTTCGACCTTGAGATGATGGTCTCTTAAAATTAATAGGTGCATCAGCTATCATATAAACAATTAAAACAATAACTTAGCAATTTGAACATAAAATAAACATCATAAATCAGTATAGCAATGCGCATATAAATAGAAAAATTTATCGTAAGCATTATGCAAATTTTTCAGATATACCCATATTACTTTGCTGCAGACCAAGTCATCTCAACAATTTGCACATTTCAACAATTTGCACAAGTCACTAATGATTCCAGTTTATGTCATTAACTGTAAAAAGAAAACATATAAAAATTCTTAGAAGGTGCAGTTAACAAGATGTTTTTTTAATATAAAACAAGGAGCAATTTAAAAAAACTCTGCAATTTAAATTCACACAAATTCGATCAACCTAATACATTAACCTGCATATCTCCTTCAATTCAAGCAAATGTTTACATGTTCTAGTATTTGTTCTGCGTAAACTCCTGTGATTAAAGCAACATCAATAACAATAATTCTTGAATTTTACACTGATCTCGAGTTGAAATTGCAATATCCCCCTATTTTCACTGCCAAAAAACAAAATAAAATGAATTCTACTAATCTACTACGTTATTTTGTACCTTAGTAAGAACATCTGCATATCATTAACAATACTTGCTATGTAATATTTTATAGAGCCATTGAAACTTGTCATTATCTCATCTTGTTACCTCCTCTAACTTTAATCCTACCTTTGAGATTTCCTTTTCTCCCCTATTCCCTCACATGCTTATATACATACATGAACTAAGTTATACAATCGAAATCTGAATATCAGTATACATACATAGCTACCACTTTAAACTGCGAACAGAAAAGCTAATGCGTAATTAAACTTGTATTTATATTTTCCATGTAGCTTCCAAAAATAAAACACTGAACATATTTAACACCAAACATGAAAGAGAACTGTCAAATTAAGAAGACATACAATCAACAATAAAATTAATCAAAGAGCAATATTAAATTAAGAAGCCATGCAAACAACAATAAAATTATAAAATTTTCTTGAAGCAACTACAAATCAAAAGTGCATCCATTTATTATTCAAAATACACATTACATTATATTTCAGTTACAGCCTTCAAGTCTGTTTTTCTAATGAAAAATTTCAGCCATTACTACTCATAGACTTAGGCTCTAAGAAAAAAAGGAAAGATAATAAGCATATGTCAATGCTAAACCTAAACACCTGTACCCAGGCAAACAACTTTCTACCCAAAATACTAAAGTAAGACTCCAAATAGGCTAAACAAACTTTGCGCGATTCCAAACAGTCTCTAATTCAGGTATGTCATAAACCAAAGGCTCAGCAACTCTAACAGTAGAAGAAGATGCTGCTTCTAATGCTGTAACCAAACGTCTTTTCATTGGAGCAGCTGGAGGCAAACCAATCTTAGGTATTTGAAACCTCTCAGAAGTAGGAGTCAAGCATTCATCAGTAGCAAAGTTTTCTTCTCTGGCAGCCAAATGCTCCTTTAATTGGTAAAACCTTCTTTTTAAAGCACTACAAGCAACATGCTTCTCTGAAACTGCACCATAATTAGCATCAATGATCTCTAGATTATACTTAGTCACCAAGTAATGAATAGCTCTTTTGGAAGCCTTTTGCCTCGCATCAGTTAACTCAGGACAAGCATCACTATATATGCATTCCATTTCACCTCCATTATGTGGGCAAGACACTGTTAGCCAAGACACAAAACCCAAAATTTCAACCCAAACAGTCTCTAATGGACTCACTTCTGCTCCAGTCCTTGTAACAACAACTCCTAAAAAGCCTACAAAGTCAATCGTCACATGGACAACATCATCAGATGGTTTTTTGCCCAAATTCCTCTGTGCAGCAGGCATCACTATCCCTTTTTCACTACATAACTCAACCACCTTATGCTTAAAAAGCTTACTGCATAGCTGATACATCCTTGCTCTATCGAATGTAAAATCATTCACCCGCACCCCAAATTAGTTCATCAATTTCTGCACAACTTTTTGAGTTGCCCTCTCTTGGGACTCCTCAACGGTATTAGCTTCCCCACTGAAAAATACAAATTCAGACTTCCCACATCCAGTCTTAATCCAAACACAAGCATTATTCCTATCCTTATCTATGAAACCATAAACCGGTTTAGGAAAATTTAAGCAATCAACCAATTGACCTAAAAGAGGTCGAAATGGAATGGCAATTTTGCTTGACTAAATATCCATAACCTGTAACCGGCAAAAAAAAAAAAAAAATTGAAACATATACATCCTCTAAACTTAAACTACAATCAAAGTACAACAACTAAGGTAACATATGTAAGAAAACTAAGCCACCTTATAAAATTCCAATTTAAATCACCAACAATAAACTTACCAACAGTAGCTGCAAGTAATTTTACCAGTACAGCCAGCTCCAAGTGCATAGACCTACAATTATTCTTTTTTTCCTTTTTTTTTATCCAAAAAAAAAAGAAAAAAAACACAAAACACAAGGCCAAAAAAAATTAAGCTATCTAACCAAATTCAAGGTTTCAGAAATAACACAAATGCATAAACAACCAATTTCAAGTAATTGTTCTAATTTATTTATCTATAAAAAATGCATAACTGTAAAATAAAAAATTGTACATCAATGTATGTCCAGGAAATTATGGTATATAAAAGTTCAAGATTCATTAAGTCAATATCCAATGCTGTCTGTACAAATGAGATCCATATGGAATTCAACCCATCATATTACATTTTTATGAAAAACTAACTAACCAATTACCCCAGCAAAGTTTCACATACAAACCTTTTCTTTCAGAAGATAAAGAAGAATTAGCAAGTCAGAAATCTATAATAAATTGAAGCAAACCAAACATGCAGCACATATATATAAATAAATAAACTGATAGCAAAGAATAAACCAAAGGACATATCCCATATATTTTATTTGCCAAAAAAGCCAGATCATATAAATTGTTCTAGTACATCATAAAAAAATATCTCCTCCTCAAAAATTATTAAATAATACACTGCAACTAAAAACGACATCTTAAATATACTCTAGTTTATTTTTTATTATTATTTTAGTAGCTAAAAAGAGAAAAGTAATTTTTATCTCCTCAGAAAAAAAGGAAGTGAGTACACACTAAAACCCCTCTATCAATTTTTAAATACACATAGATACACATCACCGTACCAAACAATTTCCTGTATAAATACTATATTTGACTAGTGCACTCTCCAAAAGCAATTTCCGCTATCACTGTAGTCTCTGAAGCTAAGTTCATATTTAAATAATAAATTAATAAGACAAATTTACAAGAGATTATTTTTTGTTCATAATCTTTATAAAATCCTTAACAAATTTATAAGAGAAATTTACAGGACATTAATTTTTATGCACAATTCTAATTCTAATTTTATTTAAATTAGCTAACTTATGTTTTTAATTGATAATTTAATTATGAGCACTATAAGTAAATTGATACTATAAGTAAATTTGATTAAATTTGATACTGTAAGTAAATTGATACTATGAGTGATTCTGATGCTATTAGTAAATTTGATTAAAAAACACTTCTCACGTCTTTATTTTTTAATTGATATTTTGAGTATGCACAAATTTACTTATAGTATCAAGATTATGCACAAATTTTCTGCTGACAAATACTCAAGGGGAGAAATTCTGAGTATGAGTAAAAGCACAAATTTTAATCAACATACCTTACAACAAGAAACAACCAGATCCAAAACTACACCACCACTTGCTCCTTCAAATTGCGCAACTACACCACCATCAGCTCCTCGAAATCGCGCAACTACATCACCATCAGCTCCTTGAAATTGCGCCATCGACTCAGCCGCTGCAACACCCATACACAATCAGAAAACAACAATTAATCTACTAAGAAAGAAAAAGGAAAAACGAAAAGGAAATACTTAAACTTTATAAAAACAGAGGAAAGGAAGGAAGACATAGCTAATCAGGAAAAAAGCAGGAAAAAAAGAGAGAGAGTAAGTGGTAAGAACACCGATAAAGAAAGAGAAATAGCCACGCGTCAGCCCAGTGAGAGCACATGCAATGTAAAAGCGAAAAGACCGAAATAGCCCAGTCAACCTAGTCAATTAGGGAAGGGTGCTAAGGGCCAGGGAGGGCAAAAGCGTCAATTTCCTATTCATAAGGAACAGTAAAATTGCTACAGCCTTGGTGCTTGGGGCTTTTAGAAGGGTTATAGATTAGAGGCTTAATGGGTATCGTTTTGGGCCTGCGTTTTGTTAAGAAAAGGGTGTCGTTTTGGGCCGGGTGTACCATTCTCATGGTACACCCGGGTGTAGGGATTAGGAATTGTAAAAAACAAGTATAACCTTAGTTTTTTACTTGTATTTCTTGCAATTGTGTTTCAGGGAAAAAAAAAAGGAAACATCAAGATTGGAAAAAGTATTAATGAAAGAATGATTTTTTTTTTTTGAGGAAATGTGTAGACATACATTTGTGTCTCCCCAAAACCAAACCCGGTTATGAATACCTTTCACGTCATTTGATTATCGAATAAAGCGAAAGTGTGAAAAAACTAGTGATGAGGATGTTTTTATTAAAATATATGTTCTTTCTGTTTTTGAAAATATTTCTTTTCTTACCATATTTATGAAAAACGTGCATTCTTGTTTAGTTTGGCCCATAATATGGCTCCAATAATGGTGTAGTTGGATGGGGCTTGAAAATACTTTCCAACAATATATTATAAGCCCAATTCCGATGAATAATGAGGAATTTATGGCCAAAATACTAAACTGGACTCGAACCGGATCTTACCTACGGTCCAATGATCATGTGGAGGGTCCAAAGGTTAAACCTATCCTAAACTAATTAGGATTAATTAGAAGCTTCTATAAGTTTCTAAAAGATCTTAATTATCCTTTTTGAAAAGATAAGATTAAAGAATTTGAGTTAAATAAAAACTTTCCTTTTTTAAAACTTTCCTTTTTATTAATCCTAATTCTATTCGAATTTAAAGTTGTTCAAAAAAAGTCAAATATTATTGTTTTACCTCATAATATTTATCCAAATCTTATATGGTTGGATAGATCTTGAAATTATCTTTCCAATGATATATTATAATATTAATTTCGAGCTATAACGAAAAAGATATGAATGAGATATGAAACTCTATCCAAAACTGACACCCTTCCACTATTTCGGCCATATCTTTTCATCTACAAACGATTTTAATCTGATTTTAATGGGGTTGGAAATTAGAATTCAAGAGCTTTCCAACGAAATATTATATGTTTTATTTTGACTTCTGGAACAAAAGATATGATGGTAAAAACAAAATCCGCAAAAACTGCTGTCCATCGAGTTTTATTTCGGTTCGAATTCGGATTTAGAATGAGTGGATGAGACTCGAAAAGTTCTAAGTATTTTATGTGCATAATTTTGGTTAACATTATTTTCATATGCATGAAAAAGATCTCATTGGAAAGACCATCCGTAATGAGTTAAAAACATAGGATTTTTACACGTAGGAAATTTGAGCAATATCTTTCACAACTAGGATCGAAATAATGCTGCGAAGAACTGGATAATTTTATCAAACACAGAAAGCTGTTGAGGCATGTAGGAACTGGCATCTAGAAAACAGAGTCCGTCGCCGACTATATAACTCTGTCGCTAGGCGACAAAGCCATATTGCGGCGACAACCTCTGTTCGCTGGCGCCAAGTTCTTCCAATACCGAGCCAGAAATATGCGTTCTAATTTCGACCAGTTTTGCACTGTTTACTCGATTCTACTTCCTGATTGAGTTTTTCTCACTTTTATGAAATCCATATTTGTTCTACATATGGACATAACCCTCTGGGAATTCATGCTCCATCTACCTGATTGAACGCTCTGTGCAACAAAGGGTACATCCGAAAATGTTGAATTCACCAAACCATGGAAGCGAGTTTTTAACTCGCGGTGTCCCATCCACTTGCGCCAACCCTTCAAAAGGTAAGGCTTCCGCGCGGTGCATCCGGACAAGTAACCATGGACCCTCTTTGATTAACCCATATCCCGAACTTTATAGAACTAGAGTCATGGTTAGGTTGCAAACTCATTGCATCATATTGTGCCTACTTGACTACTTGTGTATCTCTTACTTGTGCATACTTATTATGTGACTTAACTAACCGTTTGATTTGACTTGTGTTTGTAAATAAGTCTTAAAAAACTAACCAATGACTAAAGGGATTTGCTTAATTAATTTGAGTTAAAAAAAAAATATACCTTAAATCGAGTCATAGTTCCTGTAAGTCAACCCGGAATTTTATTTCCGAATACTGCACAAGCGTCAACTTGTTTTGGTCATAGCCAGAGTTCTATAAAAAAACTACGAGTTGTGAAGCCTATGGATCTGTAGCCCCGAGTTTTTTCTTTAATTTGAAGTTGGTTTCATCCCAATCAGAGTCACAGATCAAAAGTTATGACTAAAATACCACAGCCTATCCAGTTTAATGCATATACGTGAGGTCTTAACTTAGTCTTTGTTTGAGTCTAGTCACATAGTCTAGTCACATGGTCATGACACGAGTCTTAACATGTCACCTACACTCACTATTCTTAGCACACACTTTGTGTATATGTCACAATAACCATGTCTTAGGTTCATGCATGAGTCGGTTTTTTCCGTCATTTGAGCTGAGGGTACATTCTATTCCTAATTTTGTCATATCTCTCCATCTACATCATCTTTCCATTCTCTACATGCTTTCCCCATATCACAATATTCATTATTTCAATCTCCTTCCATCTATCGCATGTTGAATAGAGTTTGAGTCAAATAATTAACAATGAATATCCTTAATTTCCCTTTCCACAATACTTGGTCAAGGAGAGAAGGGCGATTAATCAAAGACAACACCTTCATTCAAGTACAAATTTTTGATAAACCGGTTGGTCAAAAAAGAAAATCTAAGAAGATAATGGCAAGTCAAGAAGAAGTCAATGAACTTAAGAAGCAAATTCTTGACGTGACTGAGGTGTTGAAGGCTTTAACCCTTCAAATCAATGACCCTGTGAAGCAACAACAAATGGAGCTCATGCAAGAGAGCTTGAGCAAGATATCCAATGACTATAAATTCCAGGGCATTAGCTCGCAAGGGGTCTTGTGGACAAGGAGCATCTTTCGCAGAAGTTCAATGCCACTGACATCCCTAAGTTTAAGGCAACAGATAATCCTTATTTCCACTTAAGAGCCTTTGAAACTATAATGAAAATTAAGGGGATTGATAGGAAAGTATTTCATTCCTTTTTTTCTCTATTTCTTGAAACTTTTTGTCAACAATGGTTCTTTTCTCTTGATAAAGAGAAAACTTCTAATTGGGATGCTATTGTAAACGCTTTCATTCATTGATAGATATAAATGTAATATTCAAGTCAAAACCGATTATAGACAACTTGAGATGCTAAGACAAAAAGAGAATGATGGCTTTACTTCTTTCTTTAATAAGTGGAGGGAAACTTCCGCTAAGATGATTGAGGTGCCCTCCAAAAAAGAATCTGTGAGGATGTTTATCAAGAATCTCCAAGAAAAGTATTCAAGGCACTTAAAATATCAACATAATTTAAAAAGAATCCAGATGAAGTGCATGACTTTGTGTTTGGAGGGAAAGTTCCAAAGAAAGCTGGAACTTTTAAAACTGGTAGCTTGAAGGAACCAGTGATGCTGGTTCTTCATTCTCTGTGTAACAAGATGATTATTCCTCGAGCACAAGGTAGGATTTTTGTGCGCATCATGGAAATGGTGCTTATATATTTGCTGATGAATAAGATTAAGATAAATCTCCCTTCCCTAATGATAAACCATATGATGAATTGCTATAATTCCTCCCACCATTCTCTTCCTTATGGTTCTTACATAACTAAGCTTCTTAAAGAGAATAATGTTTCTCTTAGTGGATCAACTACTCCTGTAATAGTGTTTACCAAAGGTATTTTGAAACAAAAGGGGTTGATCATAAGTGCTGGGGTGTTGAAGTTTAGGGAGGAGGAACCAGTAGAGACTCCTAAGCCTGCCAAGAAGAAACAGAAGGCAGAGGAACCAGCAGGTCAGAAGGTTATTCTTAAGAGGCTGGAGAGTCAGGAAGAGAAGATGAGTGTTGTAGGGGATCAGCTTAGCAAGTTAGTGACCTTAGTGGAAAGTTTATCTACTTCGTTTATTATGAGGATGAGCAAGTTAGAGAAACAAGTTGCTGGTAGTTCTGGAATTGAGAAGGAACAAGTTGAGGAGGACCAGCAAACAGACCAGCAGGAAGATGACAATGAAGAGGAGGAGAATCAGGATGAAGCAGTTGAGGAGGCTGACACTAAAGAAGAGGAAGAAGATGATGAAAATGATGATGATGATTGAATCTGTTTTCTTTTTCATTTAGCCTACCTTTATTATATTATATTCTGAATAACTGATTCTGTTGGACTGTTTTTATTCCTCCCAATCCATGAATTTGTTTTGATATGGATTTGGGCTCTATCGTTTACTTTTGATGGTTTGTATTAAACTATGATCTTTATTGTTGGCATGGCTTTACTTTGACTAATCTGACCTTCTTTTGCAGCACTTTATTTGTATAATGGTTGATGCCATTGGATGGTTTAGCACGTTACTTTATGCATAAGAGGCTACTTTTGCATATCTTTTTAATGATGCCAAAAGGGGGAAAATAGTTGAAGTTGAAGCCTATAGTCTTTACTAGTTTAGATTGAGTCGTTTTTGAGTCTTTTTACTTTTACTTTGACTTTATTTTATTTTCTGTTTCTGTTTAGGGAACCAGTTGGCTTAACTGACTTGTTCCATTGAGTCTTGAGTCCTTGAAGTTTTTGACTACTTTCTTTTGAGTATGTTCACAGGTGCAGAAACTTCAAATGTTTGTCATCATCAAAAAGGGGGAATTTGTTGAGTCCCTTAGGTTTTGATTGATAGTTTCGAATGATGACAAACAACTAAGGGAAACAGGTCTTTGAAAGTGTTCAATACAGTTGGGGAAACCAGCTAAAATAGAACACTGTTTCCCTAGATAAGTTATTACTTATATGAGATATTTGTTGAACTAACTTATCTTTATACAGGGAACAGTTAGATGATGAATGAGCTATGCACTGGTAGGAAACCAGTATAAACTGTTTTCTCAAACTGCTTTTATGAAAGGCAGTTACTTATTTAGGATTGTACATTAACTTTGTTGAATGTGCAGTATCTAAGTTGATTTCTAAGACTGGAAGCTTGAAAGGATTTTCGATCAACTTAAAGGAAGGTCCTTTGGTCAATAATTGAGTTCATTCATGGAAGCTTTCAAGACTTAACGAATGCATGAAGGAAGACTACACTCAAAGAGTTATTTAGGAACTTCATGTAAATGCTCCGTAGTATAACTTATATAATTGAGTATATAAAGTGCTTTTAGTATATTAAATATCGTTATGAAATTTGGTACAAGGTTTGGAACAAATTTCATAACATATTCAGTTCAGGGAACCAGGCCAGGGAACCAGGTTAACTGAACAGATTATTCAAGCTGCCGTTTTTACAAAGATTTTATAAAAAGATATTTTCCGAAAAATATTGATTTAAAATATATCCAAGCAGCTAAGAATAAGATGATATTTTTGGTTAGCTAAAAACTAGGAAGTATTTTATCTTAAATTGATTTTATCTTGTGATCAAATCAATTAAGATAAATACTTACCATAAATCGTATATATCTTATATGCATGATTTAAGGTAACTAGGGTTTAGCTAACTAACCTATAAAAACACATCTTATTCTGAATAATCAGACACGGCTCTCACGCATTTTAATAGAGTTTTATTTTTGAGAGTTAAAAGCACTAATTCAATTATTAAGTGATACACAAGAGCATAATAGTGTTTTAACGTTTTTCTCTATTTGACTTTTGAGAGTTAGATCATTAGAGAGTTCTTGATCTTGTATTAAGTCTTTGACAGAGGGGTTGAAGACTTGGTGAGTGTTTGTGAGTTCAAACACACTAGGAACTTACGAGGGTAAGTTTAGAGCACATTCGGAGTAGAGTGTGGGGTTTACTGGTTCCCGGAGTAGGGAAACAGTAGAGTGTTCTTTGTCTTTATTTTTCGGAGTAGATTAATAAAGGACTTAGGATAGGAGGACGTAGGCCAGAGTTGGCTGAACCTCGTTAAATCTGTGGTGTTCTTTATTGCTTTGTTTTATTCCGCTGCATAAGGGAACCAGCACAACTGGTTCCTTACACATAATCCGAAAAGAAGCAAAAATCGCTAACGATTACTTAACACTCAATTCACCCCCCCCCCCTCTTGAGTGCCCATTGAACCTTCAATTGGTATCAGAGCCTAAGCTTCTCGAAAGAGTAACATCTAGAGGAGTTAAGAATGAGTACTCAAGAATTAAGTGCAATTGGTTATGACAACAAGACACCAAAGTTTAATGGAAATAATTATGCTTGGTGGAAGAACAGGATCCAGAATGTTATCATGGGTATTGATTATGAATGCTGGCTCGTAGTTAAAAATGGTCCTAATATCATTCTCAAGACAGAAGCTGATGGGAAACAGGTTCCCAAGAAGGATAGCGATTTGGTCACTGCTGATTACAAGTTGCTGGAGAAAAATGCTAAGGCAATGTCAATTCTACAACAAGCAATAGGTGAGACCGAAACAAATCGTATCTCTGGTTGCAGTAGTGCTAAGGAGATATGGGACACCCTTGAACTTGCGTTTGAGGGAACCAGTGAGGTAAAACGATCTAAAATTGATTTAATCATGTCTAAATACGAATTGTTTGCCATGAATAAAAATGAAAAAATCAATGATTGCTTTCGTAGGTTTATGACTATTGTTAATGATCTTAGATCACTTGGTAAAAATTTTTCTGATGAGGATCTTGTGAGAAAAATTTTGCGTAGTTTAACAGATACATGGACAGCTAAGGTAACAGCAGTATATGAAGCAAAGGATCTGTCAACCTTGTCTTTGGAACAGCTTATTGGTTCACTTATGACTCATGAGATGCTGATTGACTCTAAGTCTGACAAGGAACCAGCCAGAGGCATGGCACTGAAGGGAACAGTAGAAGAAGAAGAAGATGAGATCAGCATGATTGCAAAAAGATTTGAAAGATCTCTTCGTGATCAAAAGAGGAATTTCAAAGGTAAGAATTTGAAAAATACAAAAAAATCTAACTCTTCCTCACCTTCAGGTTGCTTCAAGTGTGGTGAGAAAGGACACATCATTCGTGATTGTCCAAAATGGAAGGACAAGCAATCTCAATCTGGAGATAAGAGGGCTTTTAAGAATGCCATGATAGCATCTATGTGGGGAGAATCTGACTCAGGATCTGATGAAGAGGAAGATACACCTAGTTCTGATGTTTGCTTAACTGCTTTCACAAACATCAAGGAGAACAGCACTGGTCCGGGAACCAGAGGGGGAACCAGTACATTCAAGAAATGCTTGATGGCTAAGAAGGATGTACTACAAAAACATAAGGTAAACCTTGAACAAATTAGAATAGATATGCATGAATATGATAGAGAAAATATGCTCGCTTGTATAGATTCTTTATTGGATGAATGCTATAAATTAGGTGAAACTTATATAACTGGCAAAAGAGAATTAAAAGAAAAACGTAATGAATGTAAAATTGCTATTGCTAGTTGTGATCACCTAGAGATGGTTTGCCATAACTTGAAAAATCAAGTTGCTTAACTAGAAGTTGAATTGGACAAGTGCAAGGTAGAACTAGGAAGGGAAAGATCTTCTGAACTTGACTATCCGAGTGATGGTGAAGAAGATTTGATCTCCTGGTTCCCCAGAGACTTATCAACTACTAGTGAAGTCCTTGATTTTTCAACAGTCATAAGTAAAGCAAATTCTTGCAATAGAACTTCTCTGTTGAAGGCCTTTGAAACATTGGCTTTCAACTTAGAAAATTCTCACAAAGAAATTGCTTCACTTAAAGCTGTTCAGCCCCCTGGTTCTCCTACTGGAACCAGCATTGAAGTCAGCAGTATGATTAATGAATATGAAAGTACTATCTGTAAGTTACATGCTGAATTTAATCAACTAAAAAGTGAAAAGCAATCAGTAGTTATTGACATGTCTAATGACCCTATGGTTTTAGATCTTAACTTACAACTTGCAACTTTAAAAAGTAACTTTGAGTTTTTGAAAGAGAAAAACGAGTTGTTAGTTAAGACACTTGAAACAAAAGAAAGGGAATTGCATGACAGTCATAGACATGTGGATAAGCTACTGAATGCACAAAGAACCTTGGACCATCTGACTTCATCAGGAGGAAACAAAGGAAAATTTGGTCTTGGTTATACTAGACAGAGAACCAGGACTAACTGGTCTCCCAGAGAAACCACCTGGATCAAAGAATATCAGCGAGGTAAGTATGGCATGACTAAAGAGATGCACGTGTGTTTTCATTGTGGTAAGAATGGACATAAGATACATGAATGTCCAGCTAAGAAAATTAGTGCTAATAAGAACAGCAAGAGTGTAATGTATGTGTGGAGAAGAAAGGATCAACAAGATGTTAATGTTGTTGAAAAGGGACCCAAGTGTGTTTGGGTTCCTAAAACTAATGTTTGATTTACTCTTGCAGGCTAGAGTGAAGGGAGACACCTATTGGTATTTGGACAGTGGTTGCTCAAGACACATGTCCGGGGATAAAGATCAATTCCTTTCACTAGTGGCCTTTGATGGAGGAAGTGTCACCTTTGGGGATAACAGCAAGGGAACCATCACTGGTTTAGGTAAGGTTGGTAAGACACTTTCTAACGCAATAAATGATGTTTATTATGTTGAAGGCTTGCAACATAATCTCTTGAGTATTTCTCAATTATGTGACAAAGGTAATAGAGTTGAGTTTCAAGCCAACCTATGTCACATAGTTAACTCACAAACAGGAGAACTTGTATGTGAGGGAACCAGGAAGCATGATGTCTACATCACCTTCTTAGATAAAATCCCTCAAGACAAGTCCATCTGTTTGAGAGCTGTTTCTGACAATAATCAATGGATTTGGCATAAGAGGTTTGGACATGCTAGCCTAACACTTCTAAACAAACTTAAAGCACGTGACTTAGTGGTAGGTCTTCCTAACATTAAGTATGAAGCTGATAAAGTTTGTTCTGAATGTGTAAGGGGGAAACAGGTCAAAATCTCTTTTAAGCCTAAAACTGTTTTGAGTACCAGCAGACCCTTCGAACTTGTACACATTGACTTGTGTGGTCCCATGAGAGTACAAAGTCGAAGAGGTCATAGATATGTCTGTGTTATGGTTGATGATTATTCCAGGTACACTTGGGTAATGATGTTACACACAAAGGATGAAACGTTTGAAGAATGGGTAACATTGGTGAAACAAGTGGAGAACCAGCTCACCCACAAGCTGGTCTCGGTAAGATCAGACCATGGTACTGAATTTGATAATGCTAACTTTATTGATTATTGTAGGGAACATGGAGTTAATCACAACTTCTCAGCCCCTAGAACACCTCAACAAAATGGTGTTGTAGAAAGGAAGAATAGAACTCTTGAGGAGATGGCGAGGACGATGCTCATTGAGAGTGGTCTCCCAAAGAGTTTTTGGGGAGAAGCTGTTGACACTGCTTGCTATATATTGAATAGAGGTCTCATTAGACCAAAGTTAAATAAGACTCCCTATGAACTTCTTAAAGGTCGAAAGCCCAACATCACATACTTTCGTGTCTTTGGATGTAAATGTTATGTGCATAATAATGGGAAGAATCAACTTGATAAGTTTGATCCTAGAAGTGATGAGGGAATCTTTCTTGGATACTCTTCTCACAGCAAAGCATATATAGTGTTCAATAAAAGGACTCTTTGTGTTGAGGAGAGTGTCCATGTCATTTTTGATGAATTTAACATGTCTTCTGAGATTGCGCAGGTACTACCTGATGAAGTGATTGGATTGATGGATTTCACGGGGAACCAGTATACTGGTCCCACAGATGAAGTGCAAGCAGATCTAGGCCTACCAAATACTCCACCAGATGATAATGATGAAGTGCCTAGAGAAGAAAATGAAGATAATGAGGACTCTGAAGGGGAACCAAGTCCTGATGGTTCCTCAAATAATAGACAGGTAATGAGTTCAGGGGGAACAGAAGAAGGTACCACCCCTGAACCTGAGGTAAGTAATGATAGAGGAAACAGCATGAATGTGAATCCTCCTGGCTCCTCAGAAGAAGAAGAGATTCATGAACATGCTGGTTCCCAACTTAATGAGAAAGCACAAAACAATCTTAATTTCAAAAGTTTTAGATATAAATCTTCTCATCCCACTGATCAAATAATTAGTGATATAAATAAGGGGATTCAAACGAGAAGAAGTGTTTTTCAAAACTTTTGTGCCTTCTATTCTTTCCTGTCTAATGTAGAGCCTACTGACTATAAAATGGCATTGACTGATCCTGATTGGGTACTAGCTATGCAAGATGAGCTAAATCAGTTTCAGAGGAACCAGGTTTGGCACCTGGTTCCCCGTCCAAAGGAAAGATCAGTCATTGGTACTAGATGGGTCTTTAGAAACAAGTTAGATGACCTTGGTACTATAGTCAGAAACAAAGCAAGGCTAGTGGTGCAAGGGTACAATCAACAAGAAGGAATTGACTATGATGAGACGTTTGCACCAGTAGCTAGGCTAGAGGCTATTAGGATTTTAATTGCTTATGCTGCTCACATGAATTTTAAGCTGTTTCAGATGGATGTGAAGACTGCCTTCCTTAATGGCTATTTGAAGGAAGAAGTATATGTGGAGCAGCCACCTAGTTTTGAAGATGCACTGTTTCCCCAGCATGTATACAAGTTGGATAAAGCATTATATGGCTTAAAACAAGCTCCAAGGGCTTGGTATGAAAGACTGTCCAATTTCTTGATGGCAAATGATTACAAGAGGGGAACAGTAGACAAGACCTTGTTCATAAAAACCAGGGGGAAACACTTGATTGTAGTACAAATTTATGTTGATGATATTTTATTTGGTGCTACTAATCAAACTTTGTGTGATGAATTTGCAAATCTTATGCAGAGTGAATTCGAAATGAGTATGATGGGAGAACTAGGGTTCTTCCTAGGGCTGCAGATTAAGCAAACAAATGATGGTATAATGATTCATCAACAAAAGTACTTAAAAGAGCTGCTGAAAAAGTTTGGCATGGAGAACAGCAAAGCTTATGATACACCTGTTCCCACATCCACAAAGTTGGATGCTGATCTTAAGGGAAAAAATGTTGAAGCTACGCTTTATAGAGGAATGATTGGTTCTCTACTTTACCTAACAGCTAGTAGACCTGACATTGTGTTTTCTGTTGGTTTGTGTGCTAGGTTTCAAAGCAATCCAAAGGAATCTCACTTGAAGGCTGTTAGAAGGATACTTAGGTATCTTGTGGGAACAGCAGATCTGTTTTTGTGGTACCCCAAAGGCAGTACCATTGATCTCATTGGATATACAGATGCAGATTATGCTGGTTTCCTAGTTGATAGAAAGAGCACATCAGGTATGGCACACTTCCTTGGCTCTTGTCTTATATCATGGGGTTCTAAAAAGCAAAATTCAGTGGCCCTATCCACAGCAGAGTCAGAATATATAGCTGCAGCTTCATGCTGTTCCCAGCTACTGTGGATAAGGAACCAGCTGAAAGATTTTGGTGTTATTTATAAAAGTGTTCCTATTTTTTGTGATAACACTAGTGCAATCAATATTTCAAAGAACCCTGTGCAACACTCCAAGACCAAACACATTGAGATAAGACACCATTTTCTAAGAGACAATGTGGAAAAAGGATTGGTGGAGATGTTGTTTTGTAAAAGTGAAGATCAAATAGCTGATATCTTCACAAAGCCTTTATGTAGAGAGTCCTTTTGTAGGTTAAGATTCCTTTTAGGTCTAGTTAGATTTTAGGAGTTGGCTTCAATTATTTCCTTCAATGATTGGCTAGAATAGGTATGCTTTTGTACTGATTGTGTATATAACTATGTTGCTTACTTACAAATATTGTGTAAATAACCTAAGTGGATTATTGTTGTATAAGAACAGGAGAAGTTATTTTGAAACATGCTGAGAATAGAATGACTGGTTCAGTACAGGTACCAGCAAGAGGAAACAGCAGTTCAGCTCTGATATGTCATCCGAAAATACTTTATTTTTGGAAGATTACTATAAGATAATTTCTTTTTGCAAAGAATTATCTTATTTCAGTTATTCTTATCCTACAAAGAGGCAAATATATTTAATTGCCTAATTTATAGTTGGTTGATTTTTTTTTGGTAAAAAGATAATTACCATATTTTAAATTTTCAATTTTTGAAATTATCTTTTCCGTTTATTTTGATTCTCAACCGGCTAGTTTTTGGAATTCATATGTTGTGCAATTAATATAAATACACACTAACACATTGATACAGTTTCACATCACATCATCATTGAATTCATCCTCTCTCTCGTTCAACAGTGGTACCCTAATCACTGTTCACTCCGTTTTCATCTCTCTCAAATTCCTACTAAATTTTGAAGCTTGTTTGCTACAATGGTAAGGAAATCAGCCAAGGCTTCAGCTAAGAAAGGAAAGGAGAAGACTCAAGCAAGTGAGTCCACTCAATTGAAGGAGACCACCATCACTGAAACTAACCCTGCTCCGACTTTATCGAGCAATTCACTTCCTACTACCACAAAGAACCCATCACCAACTCCGTCTCCATCTTCTAAATCTCCCTCACCTTCACCTCCCAAAAATGCACCTTTACCCAAAACCCCTGAGGCTGATGATTCCATCATCAAAGAACCTGCCTCATCTCAGGGGGACCAGCCCAAAAGCGCTGAAGAATTCTTCAATACTGTTGGAGAAAGGGAAGAGGAGGAAGTTAGAAGTGAAGAAGCGGATCTACAGATTATTGGGCAGAAAAAGGGGACTTCAAAACACTTGGTTCACAGCAGAGTGACTAGGTCTTCCCTGAAAAACATTGGCGAAGTAGTAGTGGAGGAACAATCGATGGATTCTGCTGGTACCAAACGAAAGAGAACAGCACGGAAGTCTACAAGAGGTATGTCAGTAGAATCTCCATCTGTTGGTATGACTGATTTAGGTTCTAGGGTTGTGCTATCTGGTTGTAAAACAGAAGTTGGTTATTTTGATGAAAGTGCCTTAAGTGATGTGAAAGAGTTGTTAGAATATCAAGGTTGGATGGCTTTGTTTGATGTCTGTGATGCTAATATTGATGGTGTTAGAAAGTTTTATATAAATTTGAAACAAATGGTGGATAGGTCGTTAGGATCAGCTGTGAATGATGTTGAAGTAAATGTGTCTGTTGCAAGTTTGGCTGGGTTGTTGAATATACCCAGAGATGGTTTTGATGAGTATTCTGGAGATGGATGGCCCACACTTATTGGGGTCAGTCCAGATGAAGTGCATGACTTTGTGTTTGGAGGGAAAGTTCCAAAGAAAGCTGGAACTTTTAAAACTGGTAGCTTGAAGGAACCAGTGATGCTGGTTCTTCATTCTCTGTGTAACAAGATGATTATTCCTCGAGCACAAGGTAGGGGTTTTGTGCGCATCATGGAAATGGTGCTTATATATTTGCTGATGAATAAGATTAAGATAAATCTCCCTTCCCTAATGATAAACCATATGATGAATTGCTATAATTCCTCCCACCATTCTCTTCCTTATGGTTCTTACATAACTAAGCTTCTTAAAGAGAATAATGTTTCTCTTAGTGGATCAACTACTCCTGTAATAGTGTTTACCAAAGGTATTTTGAAACAAAAGGGGTTGATCATAAGTGCTGGGGTGTTGAAGTTTAGGGAGGAGGAACCAGTAGAGACTCCTAAGCCTGCCAAGAAGAAACAGAAGGCAGAGGAACCAGCAGGTCAGAAGGTTATTCTTAAGAGGCTGGAGAGTCAGGAAGAGAAGATGAGTGTTGTAGGGGATCAGCTTAGCAAGTTAGTGACCTTAGTGGAAAGTTTATCTACTTCGTTTATTATGAGGATGAGCAAGTTAGAGAAACAAGTTGCTGGTAGTTCTGGAATTGAGAAGGAACAAGTTGAGGAGGACCAGCAAACAGACCAGCAGGAAGATGACAATGAAGAGGAGGAGAATCAGGATGAAGCAGTTGAGGAGGCTGACACTAAAGAAGAGGAAGAAGATGATGAAAATGATGATGATGATTGAATCTGTTTTCTTTTTCATTTAGCCTACCTTTATTATATTATATTCTGAATAACTGATTCTGTTGGACTGTTTTTATTCCTCCCAATCCATGAATTTGTTTTGATATGGATTTGGGCTCTATCGTTTACTTTTGATGGTTTGTATTAAACTATGATCTTTATTGTTGGCATGGCTTTACTTTGACTAATCTGACCTTCTTTTGCAGCACTTTATTTGTATAATGGTTGATGCCATTGGATGGTTTAGCACGTTACTTTATGCATAAGAGGCTACTTTTGCATATCTTTTTAATGATGCCAAAAGGGGGAAAATAGTTGAAGTTGAAGCCTATAGTCTTTACTAGTTTAGATTGAGTCGTTTTTGAGTCTTTTTACTTTTACTTTGACTTTATTTTATTTTCTGTTTCTGTTTAGGGAACCAGTTGGCTTAACTGACTTGTTCCATTGAGTCTTGAGTCCTTGAAGTTTTTGACTACTTTCTTTTGAGTATGTTCACAGGTGCAGAAACTTCAAATGTTTGTCATCATCAAAAAGGGGGAATTTGTTGAGTCCCTTAGGTTTTGATTGATAGTTTTGAATGATGACAAACAACTAAGGGAAACAGGTCTTTGAAAGTGTTCAATACAGTTGGGGAAACCAGCTAAAATAGAACACTGTTTCCCTAGATAAGTTATTACTTATATGAGATATTTGTTGAACTAACTTATCTTTATACAGGGAACAGTTAGATGATGAATGAGCTATGCACTGGTAGGAAACCAGTATAAACTGTTTTCTCAAACTGCTTTTATGAAAGGCAGTTACTTATTTAGGATTGTACATTAACTTTGTTGAATGTGCAGTATCTAAGTTGATTTCTAAGACTGGAAGCTTGAAAGGATTTTCGATCAACTTAAAGGAAGGTCCTTTGGTCAATAATTGAGTTCATTCATGGAAGCTTTCAAGACTTAACGAATGCATGAAGGAAGACTACACTCAAAGAGTTATTTAGGAACTTCATGTAAATGCTCCGTAGTATAACTTATATAATTGAGTATATAAAGTGCTTTTAGTATATTAAATATCGTTATGAAATTTGGTACAAGGTTTGGAACAAATTTCATAACATATTCAGTTCAGGGAACCAGGCCAGGGAACCAGGTTAACTGAACAGATTATTCAAGCTGCCGTTTTTACAAAGATTTTATAAAAAGATATTTTCCGAAAAATATTGATTTAAAATATATCCAAGCAGCTAAGAATAAGATGATATTTTTGGTTAGCTAAAAACTAGGAAGTATTTTATCTTAAATTGATTTTATCTTGTGATCAAATCAATTAAGATAAATACTTACCATAAATCGTATATATCTTATATGCATGATTTAAGGTAACTAGGGTTTAGCTAACTAACCTATAAAAACACATCTTATTCTGAATAATCAGACACGGCTCTCACGCATTTTAATAGAGTTTTATTTTTGAGAGTTAAAAGCACTAATTCAATTATTAAGTGATACACAAGAGCATAATAGTGTTTTAACGTTTTTCTCTATTTGACTTTTGAGAGTTAGATCATTAGAGAGTTCTTGATCTTGTATTAAGTCTTTGACAGAGGGGTTGAAGACTTGGTGAGTGTTTGTGAGTTCAAACACACTAGGAACTTACGAGGGTAAGTTTAGAGCACATTCGGAGTAGAGTGTGGGGTTTACTGGTTCCCGGAGTAGGGAAACAGTAGAGTGTTCTTTGTCTTTATTTTTCGGAGTAGATTAATAAAGGACTTAGGATAGGAGGACGTAGGCCAGAGTTGGCTGAACCTCGTTAAATCTGTGGTGTTCTTTATTGCTTTGTTTTATTCCGCTGCATAAGGGAACCAACACAACTGGTTCCTTACACATAATCCGAAAAGAAGCAAAAATCGCTAACGATTACTTAACACTCAATTCACCCCCCCCCTCTTGAGTGCCCATTGAACCTTCAGGGCGATTAATCAAAGAAAACACCTTCATTCAAGTACAAATTTTTGATAAACCGGTTGGTCAAAAAAGAAAAGCTAAGAAGATAATGGCAAGTCAAGAAGAAGTCAATGAGCTTAAGAAGCAAATTCTTGACGTGACTGAGGTGTTGAAGGCTTTAACCCTTCAAATCAATGACCCTGTGAAGCAACAACAAATGGATCTCATGCAAGAGAGCTTGAGCAAGATATCCAATGACTATAAATTCCAGGGCATTAGCTCGCAAGGGGTCTTGTGGACAAGGATCGTCTTTCGCAGAAGTTCAATGCCACTGACATCCCTAAGTTTAAGGCAACAGATAATCCTTATTTCCACTTAAGAGCCTTTGAAACTATAATGAACATTAAGGGGATTGATAGGAAAGTATTTCATTCCTTTTTTTCTCTATTTCTTGAAACTTTTTGTCAACAATGGTTCTTTTCTCTTGATAAAGAGAAAACTTCTAATTGGGATGCTATTGTAAACGCTTTCATTCATTGATAGATATAAATGTAATATTCAAGTCGAAACCGATTATAGACAACTTGAGATGCTAAGACAAAAAGAGAATGATGGCTTTACTTCTTTCTTTAATAAGTGGAGGGAAACTTCCGCTAAGATGATTGAGGTGCCCTCCAAAAAAGAATCTATGAGGATGTTTATCAAGAATCTCCAAGAAAAGTATTCAAAGCACTTAAAATATCAACATAATTTGAATACTTTCAAGGCCGTCTATGATATCGGTATTGAAGTCGGAGATGACCTCACAAAGCAAAAAGCTACAAACAATAGTAACCACAGTGGCTGGAAAGGAAAGAAGAACGATAATCCTTCTTCTTCCGAAAACGCCAACTCTAGTAACAGTGTTAGTACCTTTGACAATAACGTCGTCTTAGCTATGGATAATCAAGGATATAAAAAGAAACCCTGGAGAGAGTTCACACTCATTGGAATGACCTACGATGTTGCTTTCGATCGTCTCTATGATCGAGGATTAATCAAACCTACCGAGGATCCAACGCCAGAAAAACGATCTTCAAGATGGGATCCCAATTCCTATTGAAAGTACCATCAAGGAAATGGTCATACCACCGATGAATGCTACAGGTTTCAAAATCTCATTCAAGATCTCATAGAAGCAAACAAGATCCCATTGCCTATAGCTAGCGATAAGACTGGGTGATGATGAAGCAAACGACACAAGACAAGAGGCGAGCTTCAACGACAAGATGTCATGACCTCTTTTTCTATTTCTTTTCCATTTTTTCCTTTCCCCAATAAGTCTAGCATAGGCACCTTTCTTTTCCCTTAGATTTATTTTGTAGCTTTTTTTCTTTTTCCCTTTAATAAAATTTAGCATTTATTTCCTTACATATGATTATCGCATTGAAAAAAAAAATCAATGTCGAACTAAGCACAAGGTATACCAATGATTTGAGGCACCCCTTGTAGCCACATCATATCACCTTTCAAATATGCAATCCTTTTTTGATAAACCACTTTGAGCCTAGTCTAACGATAGACCTTTCTTTCTTCAACCTACATCCACCTAACCTTGGGATGGGATGGTGTGTAACTTGTGCAATTTAAAAAGCTTGAGTGACTTTCAAAAAATAAAAAAGCAATAAGCAAAAAAATAAATAAAAGTGTACAAAAAGGCAAGTGTTCCAATGTCGTTGACATGAACATGTCTTTGATATGAACACGTCTCAGATTGCGTTTCTTATCGAGTGCTCGGTATCGTGCCTGAGAAACATGAATGCCAAGTGAGTGATAAACCACATGATCAGGATTGCCCACACTTATAAAAATAAAATAAATGCTAAAGCAAAGGAGAGAGCAAAATATAAACAAAAAAGAAAAAGAAAAAAAGAGAGCTAAAAAAAAAGAGTTAAAAGCCTCAAGCATAAAAATATAGAGATTCAAATGCAAGGTTACACACCTTGGGGGCTTATCGACGGTCTTAAGCCTTTATCCCCTTCTTCTCCAAATTTTTAGCCTACCACATTACAACCCTTAAAAGACCTCTTTAAGGTATGCACACACTTGTGCGAGGTTCAGCTAGAGCTACGTTCGGCCTGATTCCTAACGGATACGTAGGCAACCTCACACCGAGGTGCGGCCGTAATAAAAATTCATTCATTCATATCTACTTTCATAAATGATCATATCAAGGGATCCCCTATGCTCATCCCTATCTACTTAGAGCTAGACTTGGGGGCTTGATTCCTACATTATTAGCCTACCCAGCCTAAGAGTCACCACCATTTGACTCTTTTCAATATATTTTTCCACACACTTAACCTTTGCGGCCTAACTTTAGTGTCACTATCACACACATCACAGATACATGACTAAATATACTTCCCTTAGGAACCCTTTGTCATGAAATCTTAACATAACGTTGAAGCATGCCTTGTCATATCAAGATCAATCATCATTACATCACAAAGTATGAAGTACTTAGCCTCCGCACCTAAGTTACCTAAATACTTTCATTATTGAGTCAACTAGGATAGTTTAAGATGTTACAATCCTTGTACTGTGAGAGACAACGTTAACGAATTAAGTTCATTCAACATGCACCTTCAAAAACTTCACTTCTTTCTTTTTTTCGCGTCTTTCTTTTTCGGAAGAAAGTTGGTACCCTCCACAAAAATGAAATTTTTTTTTGCTTTTTGGCATTTTTGAGTCGCACGATCACATTACAATGCATACACGAGTCATGTACACAATGAGTCATGTCGTGTTATCACATTGAGTCAACACTATGAACACACGAGTCACACAAAGTGAGTCATCATTAAGTCAAGTTTATACCTTGAGTCATGTCAAGTCAATGAGTCAAGCAACACTAGTCTTAGGTCAACCCTAATTACATGAGCAAAGTCCTATAGTTCAAAATGTAAATGCAGGTACACTAAGTCCTAGGCGGACGGGTAAGCTTTACAAAAGGTTTGAAGCAAAAGGACGCAACAACTTAGCAAATCAACTAGAGTCATATTGATTGCAATCATATTTGATTGTCGATCGGCCTGACGGCGGTCGTATTAATTGATCGGGTTGGTACGCCAGTTAACCCCTAGAAGCAAATTGACAAGATTAGTAGTCAGCTCGATTGCAACCGCAATAAGTGATTGACCTGACGACGATTGTCTCACTTAGCTTAAGCGCCTAAACATTGGCTCATTACAAGCACTAACGCATCGGTTCAAAAGCAAGCACTTATACGATAATTTTTCCAAGATTGGATTGTCATCCCCAACTGACAATATTTCCAAATATGGATTTTTGCGCATCTTCTTTAACGACAATTTTTCCAAGATTGGATTGTCATCTCTAGTAAAGTTTCCAAGCGTGGATTGTCGTGCTCCTTCTTTGTTTGCCAAATTTTTTTCAAATTCGGATTGTCAAAATCTCTGGCAAGTTTTTCGACATTGGATTGTCATACACATGGTTCCCTATGGCAAAATTTTCTAAAGGATTGTCGTAGGTCTCTATTCATCATAAATTTTGGCAAAGGTTCCTCAACGTGGATTGTCATTCATTTCAGTAAGTGGCAAATTTTCCCGAAGTGGATTGTCGATCGACTCCTTTTTGAAAATGTTCCAAGACTCGGATTGTCAGTTGTGGCAATATTTTCCTAAAAGGATTGTCTCATAGTATTGGAAAATTTCCGACGTGGATTGCTTTCAAGAGTTATATTCCAAGATGTGGATTGTCGATCGTAACAAAGTTCTTATGACAGATTGTTACGAAGCATTGACAACTTTTCCCAAAATTGGATTTTGGCAAATTTTCCGAGATACGGATTGTCGCTTCATCGTGGCAACATTTCCAAGGATGGATTGTTACGAAGCATTGACAACTTTCCATAAATCGGATTGTCATACATCATACAAGAGTTGTGTTGGCAACTATTCCCTAATAAAAGAGGATTGTCATCACCTAAAGTATCGCAACAACTGAGGATGGCTTCAGGCGGAGCAATCTTCGATCATATTCCCTAGTTTGCGAAAGATGGTCACGAGGCGGTAGAAGGTCGTTTCAGGCGAAGCAATCTTCGATAGTATTCTCTGGCTTGCAGAAAACTATCACAGTAGAATTGGAGGCAGTTACATGCGTATCAGTCTTTAGGCGGTATTCCCTAGCTTGAGGAAGATCGTCAAAAGCTCTTTGTTCAGAGACACGTGGACATATCATCAAAGCTCTTTTGCTCAGAGACGCGTGGGCATATCATTCAAAGCTCTTTGTTTAGAGACGCGTGGACATATCAAAAAATCTCTTTGTTCAGAGACGCGTGGACATATTAACATCAAAACAACAGGATGACGTTCCCTAGCTTGTGGAAGGTTGTCAATACAGCAAAAACAACAACAAAACGGTTACCTCCAGAGACGTGTGCTCGACAGTGCAAGATACACATTTTTTTTAACTCTCTTATCTGTTTTAACTAACGCTAGTTTTGCAGGTATCGCCGTTACAAGAATGATTTAGGGTCGCAGAACGTTCTGAATCATTCTCCGTCCCTATCGCTACTTTGACTTTTGTTTTCGAAACTTACGTTTCTCCAAACTTAGTCAAAGTGGGGGCTTCTATAGACACCCATTTGTGTATCCCCAAAACTAAACCCGGTGATGACTACCTTTCACGTCATTTGATTATCAAATAAAGTGAAAGTGTGAAAAGTCTAGCGATGAGGATGTTTTTATTAAAATATCTGTTCTTTGTGTTTTTGAAAATATTTCTTTTCTTACCCTATTTATGAAAAACGTGCATTCAAGTTTAGTTTGGTCCATGATATAGGTCCAATAATTGTGTAGTTGGATGGTGATTGAAAAGACATTTCCAACGATATATTATAAGCCCAATTCTGATGAATAATGAGGAAGTTATGGCCAAAATACTAAACTGGACTCGAATTGGATCTTACCTACGACCCAATGATCATGTGGAGGATCCAAAGGTCTAGTCCTATTTCTAAACTAATTAAGATTAATTATAAGTTTCTATAAGTTTCTAAAAGATCTTAATTATCCTTTTTGAAAAGATAAGATTAAAGAATTTGAGTTAAATAAAAACTTTCCTTTATTAAAACTTTCCTTTTTTTTAATCCTAATTCTATTCGAATTTAAAGATGTTCAAAGAAAGTCATATATTATTTTTTTACCTCATAATATTTATCCAAATATTATATAGTTGGATAGAACTTGAAATTATCTTTCCAATGATATATTATAATATTAATTCCGAGCTATAACGAAAAAGATATGAATGAGATATGAAACTCTATCCAAAACTGACACCCTTCCACTATTTTGGTCATATCTTTTCATCTAAAAAATATTTTAATATGATATTGGGTTGGAAAGTAGACTTAAAGATCTTTCCAAAAACTTATTTTATGCCTTATTTGAACTTCTTGATCAAAAGATATGATAAAAACAAAATCCGCAAAAACTGCTGTCCATCGAGTTTTATTTCGATTCGAATTCGGATTCTTTTCTTATTCTTCGACCCTCTTTTTTCCCTATAAATAGAGGTCATATCTCCCCTTTTTCAATCACCAAATTCTCATTAAGAATTTCTTGATACTCTCTCTCTCTCTTTCTAAACCAACTTTTTCACAAACAAAATTCCGCGTTCACAAGATCTAGACACACCTAGCCCCATTTGAAGTTGCCTTCGCTCTAGACGTGAAAGGTTTGATATTTCTGAGGGTTTGGTCCCAAATCTAGTCTAAATTTTCTTTCAATTATTTAATTTAATTTTTTTAATTTATTCTTTGAAGTTACTATTGTGTGTATTTTGTTATTAGAAAGAGATACGAGACATCCAAGTAAGTGCTTTAATTGTTTTATTGATATTATGATATATAAATCATGTCTAGATTCCTATTTTGATTCCTAGTATCATGTTAGGATGTTTGATGTTTTGAATGACAACAATGATTCCTAGTATCATGTTTAGGGTAAATGTTATAATATCAAATATGCTTATCATGATTCCTGTGATGCTTCCTTTTCTCTTTCCTAATGGCATGTTAGTATCATGTGAGGGCTATATATTTGATCTTTGATGTTTAGTGACATGCTAGGGTTTGTTATTAATCTTGTTAGTATCATGCCTAGAATCTTGCTATAATTATTATGTTTTAACATGATTATGATTATTATTGTTATTGTTATGATTATGATTGTTATTATTATGTTGCTTGATGCTTATTTATTGTTATTACTTGATCACGCCTTTTATGCATGTTTAAAGGGAATTTGTACATGTAATCACGCTTAATAAGATAATTAATCATCTTTTTTAGGGTTAATTTGATTATAATTCAAGTGATCGCCAATAATAGTTTTGTTTGTGCATTAAATATTCAACCAACATAGATAAAGCAGTTTAGGGTTAACCTATTGATTGCATGTTAGTCAGAAAGCGCACATGAATACGAGAAGAATAAATTAGAGGCGTATTATTAGGGCAGGTTCTTTCTCTTTTAGATTGAATTTGTACCTTCATCCCTGAACTTCCAGTCATGGTTCCAGATCTATTGGAGTTAACGATCTCTTGGATCGTTAGGGGTGTAACTTTCACCCTGTGAACGGTTTACAAGTTCCTAAAACTTGTTGGCGACTCTTTTGGTCTAGCTTCCTTCCCTTTGGACGCCACCATGCTTAAGTGTATGATCACAGTGGGGTACAAGTTTTGGGTAATGCTTGAAATATTCCCTACAAAATGAAAGTATAATGATATAGTATTCCTAATTTTTAATTTGTTAAAAAGAAAACAACTAAATTTGTGGTGCTGTACTAGTTTATAAAATTGTTGGAGACGAATAATTTAATACAGAGTTGAATTGTTGTAATTTTCTGGATAATTTAATCTTATTCATATGAATATCGATTTGTAAATTTAGTGGAAAGTTCTATTTTATGAATGTTCGTTTTCAAATTGATAAATGTTCATTTATATATTAGCACGATGTTGTTCACATGTTATTAGCTTATTCATAAAAATGTTCATTTATATATTAGTATATGATCATTCACACATTATTGTTTGTTTATTTTCATATTTTGAACTGGAAAATTCTTTTGATAACTGTTCAATTTTACATTGGTAGATGTTCAATTACATAATAGTATATTGTCATATACATATTAACATACATTAATTACAATTTTGATATGATAAACATATTTTTAAATCTTCTTCAAATATTTTTGTACAGATATAATAAGGAATTTCAATAAGAGTTTGTGATTTCTTATAGTTTTCATGCATGGAAATGATTCTTATAATTATAGTTGGGTTATATGAATTTGTGGTGTGCTCTTATATTATTAAAATGTTCTAGGTTTTGTTATGTTAATTGTAAGTTAGATAAATATTCATTCTCATTTAGATTTATTTTAATATTGATATATGTTCCGATTGAATTTCACTTTCACATTAAAAATAAATTTTGATTTCAATTTTGAATTTTAATATTTGTCTTTTCTCATATGGATATATGATAAATCACATACAAATAGCTTCAAAAGTGTTTATTTTACATATAAATCATACTCATCCGTGTTCATTTTACATATGAAAATTTGTTTATTTCAACACTAATTCTTATTTAAATATAATTATTTTGTATGTTTTTGTCTATTAGGTAAAAAAAAAAAAGAGTCGTGGATATAGTGAGTTAGACCACACACTAAGTAAGAAAAATAAAGAAGATGACCAAAAGATGGAAACCAATGCAAGAAGGCATGCAAGCTACATGAACCAATAATAAGAGCTTGAAGTTTTTGAATTTGGATCGAGAAGTTTATTTATTGTGTTTGATTTAATGTGTGAAATTGTGTTGTATATTTTCCTATCTAATATTTCAATATTTGTCATATATAATTTTACTTTGATTTTGTTAAGAAGGAAATGAACTTTTTCTTTTTCCTTGAATACTACTATAACTCACATCCTTAGAAAAAGACATCCAGCTAGTATATATAAAATTTTTATATTAGGAAAGTACAATGCTCATAAACAAATAACTAAATGTTTATAACAACTTGATTTGGTGATAGAGCATTAACAGTTGTCAGTTTTGAATCTTCAACGACTATATTAATTATAATATTTGATAATTAAAAAACTGAATGTCATAATTTATACAATAGTAGACATTGTTTTCTAGATATCATTATTGTAAAATTGTTATTAAAAAAAAGGGTTTATTAAAAAAAAAAAAGGTTTTTTTGTGCATATCATATTAAAATGAACATGTTCATTATCACATTATTACTAGTTCATCAAAGTTTTACACTTAAATCATTTCTTTTACTATCTCTTTTACTATATGTTCATTAACGTATAATTAAATAATCAGCAATAACATAAAACGAACACCTTTTTGAAACGTTCCCCAACCATGATTTTTTTTTATTAATAAAGTATATGAATTATTGTAAATCATAAACCTTCAGTTGTATCAAATCTTAGGGAAAAGATGTCTAACACTCAATTCGTTAATAAAAAAAATGTTCTTTTTTGTATTAATAGCATTTTTACTTAAATACATAAATAAATATCAAATGATAGTTACATCGAAAAAGGAGGATTGAAAAAAACAAAAGAAACAAAAATTTATTCTTCTAGCTAGCAAGGAAGAGATTATAATTAGACAAAGTAATTGTGTGATAAATTGAAAAGCAAAATGCTATATATATTTTTTATTTAATTTTCTTTGAGATTAATATATACTACGTATTTGTTTTAATTTATCTATTTTTTCAAAATAAACAAAATCCATATTTTTTTCCCATGATCATCTATCACTACCCTCACTTTTTTCAATATTAAGCACAAAGATATAAATTCTACGCATTTTCATCTACAATAATCATCATAAATAAACTATTTTAAATAATAAATTAAATGTTCATTTGCAAATCGTTCATATTATACGCATATGAGATGTGTATTACAACACTCCCCCTTGAACGGATTTCTATAAGATGACTCCTACCTAAAAAAAATTATGTTCGGTATTAATATTACCATTATAACTCTATTGCAGTATTTCACCTATGTGTCTATCCGTCTCATTAAAATCTTGCCAATAAAAACTCAGTGGGATAAAAACTTGGACAAAGAAAAAAAAGAGTACAACAGATGTAGAGCTCCCCCTTAATTTAACAATGATCACAAAGGCGGCACATGCGGGTAATATGCACAAGTTTTTGAAATTTGCTAGGTGGTAATGTCTATGTGAACAGATCACCTAAGTTGTACATGATTGAATCTGCTTGACATTGATCTTTCCTTCTTTCTAAGAATCATAAGTAGAAAAGAACTTAGGGTCAATGTGTTTTATCCTTTAAGATAGCCTCCTTTGATTTGTGTAATGCAAGCGGTGTTGCCTTTAAAAATTGTAGTTGGGATTTCTTCGATTATTTTGATGCCGCTCTCTGATAGCATGCTATTTTGTATGATTATGGAGTGGTTTTTAACATTGAATATGTGAGGAATTGATGCCTTAGTTCATTATTCACTCTATTTTTATGCAATTTTTGTGTATCCTATGCTTCACGGGTTGTTAGAGTTTTTTCTGAGTTTTTAGGCCTAAAAACGACCAATTGAATCCTATGGATGACAAACCAAGGTTGAAAGCAAGAAGATGATGGAAGTAAGGCAAGGCAATGGATCCAAGTTAAGAAAAAGGAGAGAGATGCAGTGGAGAGGCCTCTCCACAGAGTGGCGCGACCTCTCTTAAGGTGCGACCTCTCCAGGTCAGTGGAGAGGCGGAGAGGCCTCTCCAACTCGCTGCTGTAGCTACTGCCTCCTTGGAAGAATGTAGGAATTTCGTGGGGAGAGGCCTCTCCAACTAGAGCGGACTATCCACCTTTGGAAATCCCTTTCCACCTCAATGTTGAATTTCCTGCCTCCCTTGGTAGATTTGAAAGAAGAAATGCGGAGAGGCCTCTCCAACATAAGTGCACGACCTCTCCACCTTTTTGGAGAGCCCTCTCCACCCTGATACTAAACATTTTGCCCCAATTCTTCCAGTTTGGAGCGGCCTCTCCAAGACATGGAGCGACCTCTCCAGTCCTTAAGAATGGCCTTTCCAGGCCTTGGAGAGGCTGTGCTCGATAAGACCTGGGAGCTTTCTATTGCGGAGTTTACTATGTAATTGGGGGTTATAAATAGTTTTTGGGGGGCTCATTTGTACGGATCTTCTTCCCTCTTCTTAGACCCTTAATCTCTTAGAACTCTCATTAATTAGCTTAGATCTTCTCAAACTCAATCATTGTGGTTGATTAATTGAAGATTATTCTCTTGAATTCAACACTTTGTCAACTTTGAAGCTTAATTAGTAATCTCTTTCCTCTATCTCTTGTTCTTTATTTTCTGTTTTTATTTACTTTGAATTGCTAATTTCTCCTTTAATCTTGTTTAATTGTTGTTTCATGTTCAATCTACCTTGTTATTATTATTTTTCTCAACTTGTTAATTTTATGCTAGAATTAGAATTTATTGTTATGAGGTTCTTCACCATGTTTAGTGAGTAGTTAATTAGCTAGAGGTTGGGTGAAGACCCAACCAAGCCATGGGTTGATTGAAATTTGTGTTTGCATATTCATTTTGGTTTGATGATTTATTGTTAAAGGATTGGTTAATTGCATGTGTAATTGGCTGGCCACTTATTGCTCATGTATTCACTTCTATGCTTGCATTGAGAGATGAAGTCTAGTTGTGAGCCTTTTCTTGTATGATTATGCTAAATTCCTCTTGATTACGGTTCCTTGTTTGGATGAAGTAGTAGTTTTAGTTGCAATAATTAGGTGAGAAATCCCAATTACTTGTGCCTTAATGCTTTCTTGGACCGTTCGAAAGACAAATCCGAGTTAGTAGTCTACTTCTCATCGTTAAGACTTGGTTGGCCTATCTTATTAGTTGAGTTTGGTTTAGGAATGCTTAGTGTCGTGGCTTCGAAAGAAGGCAATGTTGAGTGCCCTTTCTATCACCTAATTTGTGTTCATGCTTGCCTATTGTTTTGATCTGTTGGTTTGGTTGGTGTTAATTCCCATTTCACCCTATTGTTTGTCTCCATAGTAGTTGTTTAATCAAAACCCCCAAATTTGTGACCGAGCTAGCTTACAACTGTTTCATACTCTTGGTGTTCTTGACCCATTCCCTATGGATACGATCCTTTATTTACCCTAGACTTGTCTTAGGTTGGTTTAGGTAGAAATATTGTTTGGTTTTAGGGTGATTGTCCAACGACCGATTATTCCTCTACCACTTTCTTTAAGTATATGTTGGGTTAACAATTGTAACTATATGCATTCCCTACTAGTTTCATACAAGGCAATCAATTCAGCTTAATTAGTTTGATAAAGTCGATGTTAGTGTCTGCTTGGTTGAATTCCAAGAGTTCGATGTATTTTCCATAACTAAAAAGATAACCTGCATGTTTGTGATTTTTATTTTACTAAATCTGATAGTAACATGCATTAGCACACTACTAGAAAATAGCTCATTATTTACGGAAAAATTCCATTGAAAACACTTTGAAATCCGTTGTAAAACCCATTTTCGACGGAAATTCCGTCTAAACTGGTTGTCAAAAAAGGTTTGGTAGGAAAAAATTATTCCTTCCGACGGAATTCATTTGTTGGAAGAGGTTTTCCGTCACCACCAAAATCCGTCGGAATTTTTCGAGGAAATTCCGTCGGCCACCAAAATAAATAAAAAATACGCCGCACCACCATCGGCACGGTGTATCACCATTTCCAACCCCTAACTAACTTTAACCCCACATTAAACCACCACTAGCCCCTAAGTAACCCTAACCCTAATCCCCCACCACCTCCAGCCTCCACCGGCAGACCACCACCAAACCCGATTTAAACCCAACAAATTTAACCTCCCTCCCTTCAACCCCTATTTAAACCTCACCCACCCAGAACCACCACTAACCTCCTTCCCTTCAGCCCCTATTTAAACCCTGCAATTTTAAACCTTACCCAACCTAAACTTAACCGACATCAGTTCTTTACCACCACGACACCACAACCCAAAAATAAACATCATAAAATCTGACCACAACCCAGATCTACCACCACAACCTTGCCAACCCACCCCCAAAATCCGAACTCCAAGAGCCACCACGACCACCATAAATTTTCCAAAAAAAAAAAAAATTCCCAAAAAACAAAAAAATAAACTCAGTATTAAGAAAAAAAAATATTTACCTTAATTTGACCAAACAAAACCTCAAAATTGGGTTCATAAGGCCAAATTCGACCATGAAAACTCTAGATCGTCGTATTTGATAGGAATGGTGTCCTTCGAACAAGTGTATTATTCTGATAGAGGGTTTGGAATTATTCAAAAGCTAATTATTCAGTGAGGTCAAGTGATCGGAATGCCTAGGTGGAGGCCTCTTCCGATCAGTAATATTAATGTATAATTAATATTACAGCTTAATCTTGACTGAACCCTTTGAGTCACACCCAAGCAACTTACGAACCGACGCAACGAATCAATTCGAAAGGAATTTATTAGTCACCCGAGTAATTAATATTTAGACGTCGAAAATTCGAGCTTGGAGCGTCAAATCCAATCGTCGGAAGTCGAGTCGAAATAATAAAAGGCAGACGAGAAAATTACTAATTAATCAATAAAATTACCAAAATACCCCTAGCATCAGAATGCCCCGACCAAACCGAGTACTAGGGACATATGGCCTAGCCAGGTGGCTGACAAGCGCACCAAGCCGAGCCTAGGCTGGTTGGTGCGTGCTAGCGCACCATAGCTAGCAAGGCTGGGCGTACTATGCTAGCACCAAGCGAGCATGGGCGTGCTTTCTAGCAGCAAGGGCCAGCAAGCATGGCACGCTAGCTCGCAATAGCTAGTAGTTGCATGGCGTGCGTGCTAGCAGGCCTCAGCCAGCAGCTCGCATATATGTGCGTGGCTTGCTGGGCCGAGTGAGCGGCAGGAGCTACAGCCCACTGGGGTGCCTTGGTGCACAAGTGGGGCTGCCATGTGGCACGCATGGATTAGAGGGTTGAGGGAGTAAGTGGCCAATTGTGAGGAGTCCTTATGGATCAAGTTTGGTCCCCTCTTGTAACACCCTTGTAGGCGTCGTTCGAAGTACGCCTACGTTAAAAGCATGTGTGAATATGCTTGGCACTCATAGGAAGTGGGAATTGACATAATACGATTATGGACAAATAAAGTAGGGAGCCGCCAACAAGTTTTTTAAGGAACTTGTAAACCGTTCACGGATCATAAAAAGGCAACCACGACAAGGGACAACGATAGGCAACAACGATTGACCCGTGAAGGTTACACCCCATTCATAATCCATGAGATTACTAACTCCATATGGTTCGGAACCACGAAAGGAGAATCGGGGATGATGGTACGAAGTGAGTCATGGAGTCACATTCGCCCACATTGGCCGGTACTCGATTCTTATATTGAAAAGTGATTCCTGCGATCTCAAAGGCATACAAACAAAATATTCAATTTTCTCCAAACTATTATTATGCTAAATTGGTTAAATATTAATGCAACACATAATTCTAAAATATCGTGACCACTTGATTTAATAACAAGATTAAAAAGGAACCTAAACCGGTTGTCCAAATTATCTTATTAGGCATGATTTTCAATTACATATTCCCTTTAACATGTAATATAGTAATCAATAATAACAATAGAATAAACATTAATATTGGAAGCAATTCAACAATAATTCCAACAATATAAAATCGTTAGAAAAATAATAGAAATAAAAGGAACATAATTCTTACTTTGATTCTGTTTGCTTGCAACTACAAAATAATAAATGAGTTAGTAACTTCAAGGAAATAATAATAAAACAATAATTAAATTAAATTAAATAAAGTAGAGTTGATTTGGGGCCAAACCCTAAAACAGTTCTACCTTTCACGCCTTGGCTTAAGGACAGAACCACGAGTAAAGTATGGACTCCTGGGAGCGCTTGAAGAAGGAAATTTGAAAGAAGAAGGGTAGGCCAGTGTTTAGGCTATAGCATAGAAGAGAGAAAAATGGAGAATTAATTGATGCTTCGTACATCAGAAACGAGGGGGTATTTATAGAAAAAATGTGCTGAGGGAACACTCAGAACCCTAAAATGATAAAAACCCTAAAAAATTATACCGCAACACGGCAATGTGTGTCGTGACACGGGAAATCCCACCGTCAAATGGGAAACATTCCCGTGTCACGGTGTACTTTTGTGTGACGCAGGAAATATATGTTGAACGGGGAAGAAAACGCGGTTAAGGGTTTACGCGGAAAGGACACGGAAACCCCCGTGTCACGGCAGGTGTCCCGTGTCATGGGGAACCCCACCGTCAGACGGGAAAGTTTCCCGTGACACGGTGGACTGTTGTCGTGACGCGGGAGTTTTCAGTCCGCTTTTACGTCTAAATTCATTTTTAATCCTAATTTCGTTCAGCATTTTAAGTGCCGATTGATAATTTCGGGCCATTTTCTGATTTTATTATTATTTGGGCCAAAATAAGAAAATAAGTAAATAAAAATAAATAAAAATTTTGGGCCAAAAATAAATAATAAAACAATAAAATAAAAAAAGGTTTGGGCCAAAATTAAATAATAAAACAGTAAAATAAGTTTGGGCTGAAATTAAAACTATGCTTTAACCAAACATCAAGACTGATCCATGGACTATTCAAAAATTGAATTTAATTAAATACGATTTTTTAAGCACTCTCGGGATTAAATACTGAACCCGACCAATAGTGGCGGTGAAAGTTTGTTCATCATCGGGTTTGGTTTTGGGGAGACATTTTTAGGTGTCTACAACCCTAGAAATTCCTTTCCTTTAAAATGCATGTTTTGCCCTGTTTAAATCTTTAAATAGGAATATCTAAGATATTACCACCATCATGAAAACGGCTAATGCAACTATCAAAGACACACAACGGAAGACTAATTTCAAAACCATCCAAAACAAGTCAACTTGAAAAGTCAACCAACGAAAGTAAAGTCAATCCCAATCAGTCAAACAAAGTAAAATAAAATCGACCTATAACTTGGAACCATTATAGGCCCTTATTAAAACCAAACCAACTTTAATACTTTTGTGTTAGTCATGCATAATAATATCATAAATAATTAAAGCATTAAACACTTCATATATTTATGGAAACTAGCATGATTCGCTCTTCACTCATTCCCATTCATGAATATGCTTCATCACCTGAAAAGCTTCTATCTACTTGTTTCCACTACTCTCCATTAAAAATGGGTCATTATAGGGCCAAGATAAAGACAAGGAAAACAAACACACAATCATCAAAGCTAAGTACATAGGCATAATTAACACACTAACATGCATTTACTAATCAACACACAACTTACCTTGATGCATCTGTTTTTCAAGCATACAACATTTAACAAAACTTCTCAACTAGACAACTACATAATTTATTTAGCGTTGATTACGCATCGAACGGGTTTCCCTACTAACCTCCCCCAATGTATTGAGGCTACTGATACGGGAGCTAACCATGCCAGCATCAAAAACCACTCGTAATTGGCGAAATTCCTGCGCATAATAAAATGGAAAGTACAGCGTCCTGTACCCCAGTAGAAGTTATGGTTAAATATAAAACCCCATAACTCCCTCCATACGTTCATACTCAAGGTATATACGTTCTAAGAGTTTTGGTGTGTAATCTCTATCACTTTACGTTATTTAGATATTAATAGACCTGGTGATGACTCTCAACAAATAACACAATCAATCATTATAATTATTCAAACAATCAAACATACCAATTTAATTCTTGAATAATTAGTGACCACAAAATATTTAATGTTAAACCCTTTTTAAATCTACCTCAGTGACAAAGACACCTTAAACGCATAATGTGCCACAAATCCTATCCCTCGGTGTTGAAAACACCTTAAGTGTACTAAGGCACCAAAAATATAATTTATTCCTCGTGTACAAAGACACTTAAACAGCTCCTTTCTCATGCTTATAGCATCAATAAAAGTTATATGAACCATAATAAAATTCCTTTTCAACATTACAAACCAAATTAAACATTTAGTTTAATTACACAAGCTCATTATCCTGCCAATAATAAAAGTGAGGTTCATATAAAATATGCCAAATGTACTATTTCCAATCACAAATCCAATAAATAATTTATTTCAACCTATCATACTTCACAAATAATTCACCAAAGCCATTCTCAATTCAATCAATCCAATTCATATCACCAAATCTCATTTCAATTCAACCCTTCCAACCAATTCCTAGCATAACACAAACTTGGAATCGCTTAAATAAATTCTAGCATGTTTCTACACTCTTAATAAACTTCCGAGTACGCGTACGTACCTCGAATTATCTCTTAAAATAGCCGAGTACACTACAACAATTCTCGAACCAAGTCTCCTACATAAAAGTACAATAACACTATATTACTTCCCCTTGTATACACAATTTCCAGCAACTTAAATTCACTTTAGACTTCTTTAAATAAATCTGAAAATTATTTGAAAATCCCTAATTAAAATCTTCTTTAATGGGTAATTAAACCCTTTTATTAAAATCACAATTCTACTACTTAAAATAAAATTCCAGCAATATAGTTTAATTAAAAACTCATCAAAACTCCATAAAGATTTAATCTTTAACCTATATTAACACTTCCAATAAATGGGTGCATAAAACCCCCAAATTAATTGTAAGTTAGAACCCTAAAAATCAAAACTTTAATAATAAAAACCTAACTTTTAATACTTTATAAAATCTAAATTTAAAACACTTTATTGTTTAAAATTTACAATCTTTAATCATCAAAACATAATTATAAAACATACTAATCGTATTTCACAAAATTAAAACCAAAACCCAAAGTAAAAATTATAGGAACAATAATTAAAACTAGAGGAGAGGGAGAGGTGGCTCAAGACCAAGACGGTTGGTCGCCGGCTGGGCGACGGCAGGTATGCGGTGGTCGCCGGCGAGGTGAGGTGGACGTGGAAGCAACTTGGGGCATGCATGAAGCCATGCGTGAATAAAAAAACTCACGCATGAAACTCCCCAAAATACCAGGGAAGAAAAGAAGAATAAGAAAAAGAAAGAAAAGAAGTTTATAAAAGAAATTGAAAGAAAAGAAAAAAATACGGATTATTACAATCTACCCCCCTTAAAAGAACTTTCGTCCTCAAAACTTAGGTACGAAACTTTAAAAATTCGTTTAAAGGAAAATAAATACTTAAAATCCCAAAAACTTTTCTTAATACTTTTAGTTGTTGTACTTTTGTGATACTTACTTTCTACCTCATCTATCCATTCACACACAAACTAGTGTGTAAAATAACCAACTTACCAACAAATTACACAAACTAGTGTGTAAGATAACAACTTTACTAACAAACTTACACAAAATAATGTGTAAACTATTAGACTATCTAACAAACTCACACTACAACTAGTGTAAGATTCAACTTTGGTAATAAACTTACACATCCTAGCGCGTAAGATAATCAAACTTGATAACAAAAATCAGTATTAAACAGATCGAAAAAGCACTTAAAATGCCAAAATTAAGGGAAAAGCGTGTAATTCTATCGCACTCTACCCCCCTTAAAGAAAACGAGTTACGCCCCCGTAACTCCACTTAACTCAATTTTAAAGTTATGTTGTTCTCCTTCTCATTCCATCATTGGTAAAATCATGATACTTTTCTATATTCATTCCTTGTTGCAAGTACCAAAATAAACAATTTCCATCTATACCATCTTTTACCAATCCTCTAGTAAAAGTATAAAGAACTTTGTTATTCAAAACCTTGATTTTGTCTAGCTTTCTCTTGATCAAATTGGTTTCACCCAATAATTTCCTTTGCAACTCATACCTTTAGTCAATGTTCTTTCACAATGACTTATGAAAAATGTCACATACCTTACCGAGGTCCGATGATAAGGCTTTATTCATCACTTTACCAATGTTACGCAAACTCATATACATTGGCTTATCTTTTTATTCTTACCAATACTTATCCTTTGTTTTATAGGTTACACTTTCAATAACACTTGTCCCTTCTCCCTAGTTTAACTTGCACCACTCAAACCATTCATGGATACTTTTCTTGGTTCTCTATATCCCGTTTAGGGTTCTAAAACAATCTTCTCACTAATGTTCCACGACATAGTGAACTTTTATGGTTCTTTCTATACCAACCTCAAATGTTGCCATGCCAATGTTGGCTTGTATGGTGACTTTGTGTTTGTTTTCACTTCAATTTTATCTTTACATCCTTTTTAAAATCGAATACACATGCTCTCTACATGACCTTCAAAGTCAAATATTCCTTATATTTGTCCATTTATTACTTGGTGGATGTTGTAATCGTCCTCAATGTATTACCAAAGTTTCCCCTGTATACTTTCCAGGATCTTGAAAGAAACTAGGAATCTCTATGTAAAACGATACCCTTAGCAACTCCATGTAGTTTCACAACAAATTTAATGTAAGCTTTCGCAAGTTGCTATCCTTAACCATCAATATACCTTTATTAAATCCTTTTACAACTTGTCCTTTCCTATGTGCATTTCAGTTTCCCTTCATCATATTTCTTTTCAACTTCTTACTCTTACAAAGAATATTCAAGCTTTTATCTTCGTGGATATTAAAATAACCCATCCTCTTACAATTTCGACCCAAATTCACATTCTCTTCTTGATTCTCCTTCATTTCCTCGAATATTGTTGGTCTCATACTCTAGTTGCCCCAACATATTATTCTTTACTTGTCTTTTTTGAACAATCTCGAGGATTTTAAACTCCTTATTTCTCATTCACTTTGTCGAACGTCACTAATGTATCTTTTTATTACATTACCTCCCTTTCAACAATATTGAATGTCTTTTAGTCCTTTATCAACCCCAATAATTTCTTTGTTACTTATTTAAATCCTTATGTGTGAGAGTCTATCTCAAACTTTAAACTTCATTCCAATAATCATGGTTCTATACAAAATTATTTCACACTTATTACTCCCCATGAACTTTCAATTATTCTTCGCCAAGAAATTAAATTGTCAAAATCCTTGAAAATCCATCAAAAACTCTCTACGCCATTATCCAACTTAAAAACCTCAAACAACAATTTATTTATATCATAGTCCATGATTCATCGCTTCTATCGTCGCTGTACCAACAATTACATCTACACTTTATCACAAGGTCTCCTAAAATGGTCCTTTTCTTCTATCACAACTCACTCTTAGGAAAACTTGCTTGCATTCGCTTCTCCCTCAACGTCAGCACAATTTATTACATATGTTCACATCGTCATTTCCTTCTCGTTCTTAGAATTCACTAAAATACCTTCAATGAAAACACTGAATTCTATAAGTCCATAGAAAGTATAGGTGATTCATTATCCTAAAAGGCAAAAATAAACACTCGAATCGTCCAAACCTTGTCATAAGAGCCAAATTCGAAATATCCTCTTTCGAATATTTTTACTTAGTAGTTCCTATCCTCAAGTCTAACCTCAAAATTATATTTTCTCCTTTCATTTGATCAAATAAATCGTTGCTTTAAATCAAAAGGTAATTATCCTTCATTATCACTTTGATCAATCCCTTATAGGCACTTTATAGACACTTTCATCGTTCCTCTTTAACAGTTATATGCGCTCCCCAAGGCGATGTAACCTTCTTTCAATAGTATCTTCCAACTCCCTTTAAGCAACACAACATTGATCCTTTCTCCACATTCAAAGATGTTCTTATTATACCTCCAAGTTTACTTAACCTTTATATCCTTTGCTTATATTTCCCTTGCTTACATTTCTCTTCTAATTAATCCATAATCTTTCTTCTAGAATCCCTTGAATAAATCTTGTGACCCCTAAATAATCTCAACTTCAATCACCTCATATACATTCCTTACTCAAATTATATCAACACATCTCAATCAAATTCATAAATCTTGTCATAACCTTGTCATATCCATAGTTCAATATTCTCGATACTTTCAAGTATACTGTGTCTTCATAGTTTAAATTTTCTAAATTTTTATGAGTTACTCAAGCCACCTTCCTGCTTCTTCTCATTTCCAAAATATTCCTTTAAAGCTTCTTTAGCCATATCGTTAACCTTTTGCCTACCTTCTTTCTTTCTTTGATCCCTCATCTTCATCGTTGGTCGTCTCACCTTCCTTTCAGCGAATACATGAACTAATCACTCTTTATACAAATTGATCTAACTCCCAAAAACTTTATGTCTTGACAATTACCATTAAAACTCATCGTTCACCATCCTGTAACTCGTTCAGCAACACCAATTCCTTGAAAACTTTAAGATCTTAACGACTTGGAGTACTACTCGAAAACAAGAAATCTTTTCATTTCCACTTAATTAAACCTCACTATCTTTTCTTTTTATCTGCATGAAAAACCGGTAAAACTTATTTCGGGTTTGTTATCTCAAACGTCTCCAAATAAGATCTGATGTACTCACAACTTGTTCGTTCTCATTGACATGGTTAAATCAAATCCCTCCTGTACTTACCATATGTAAGGAGGGTGTTCCCATCATAGGGGATCTTCTCCTTAGATGCCCATTGGCCCTTTAGAAGCCTAGAGCTTTACACTTGTTAGGGTGTATTAGAATTTTAATTCCTGACTGTTTGGAGGCCTTGAATTAAAATTGATCTTGTCATCACGTTTTTTTATAAGAACCAAGTATGGAGTCGCCAATAGGTTTTAGGAAAACTCATAAACCTCGTTCATGCCTTTCTTCCATGTGGAGTTCATGGAATAATTAGCACGAATCGTAAGTTTACCCATGCCCAGATTGGTCTACATAAACTAGAAATGAGTTTGGGAGCGAGGGTACTAAAATAACATTCCTTTTAGGGAGGAATCGCTATTCTAGCCCTAGTGCGGCCTCTACTAGCTCGTCCTTTTTCACAATTTCATCACCAAACAATATATGCAACGCGATACCAAAAACTAAGTTAGTTGATTTTATTTACACGCATTAATCATGTAGGAATTACATTGCAAAAGTCTTTATTCTTATTTAATCAATATTCGTGAAAGAACAATAAATAAACAATATTCGCCTTGTCTTAAGTGATAAAACAACAATTAATTATTCAAATTATACCCTTGATTAAGGAAAGAGTACTACGTGAATTAATAAGTTAAAATTTTGTTTAAAGTGATAAAAAACACTAATTAATCAATTAAAGTTATTTAAAAAATAAAAGAAAAGTGATTTACCTAAGTGCTCAAAAAACTAACCGTTCTTCTTTTATGTTAAATCTCCGTTTAATTTGTTTATGGAATTTCTTTCTTCTTCGTACCTCCAAGGATTTCAATGGATTCAATTAGGGTTGGAAAGTATTTGGGAAGAGTGAAAAAAAAGTAGTATGATAGTAAGAGAAGTACAGAGATTAGGGTTTTGAAAATACTAGGGTTTTAATTCTGATTTTTCTGTCCTCGTAATGTTGAACGAAGACCCCTATTTATAGGCGTAGGGATCTAGGTTTAGGGTTTTATAGTCGCGCCTTCAAGTGGCGCGCGCAACTCTCTGAGTCGCGCTGGGTGCCGCGCACATCTCAATGAGTCGTGCGTGCCAGGCGCGCGCAACTAATTAAGTTGCGCTGGTTTGCGGTTTGCCTTATACAAAAATGCGTTTTTAAAACTTCAATAACTTTTGATTGCGGAGTCGGATTAAGGCGTGTGAGATTTCATTGGAAATATCTGAATGTATAATTTCCAATGTCGTTGGAGTTAGGTTAAAATATGGTATGGATCAAAAGTTATGGACGTTGGAGTGCAAGGGTGTTGGTTTTAAGGCCCGGTTTAGTGTTTTGATCATAACTTCTTCGTTTTGGCTTGGAATTGGGCTTATAATATGCCGTTGGAAAGCTATTTTAAAGGGCTATCCATCCTTATAGGCCTTGCATGGGAATTTGATGTTTTTTTTTATCTATTTGGCTCGGTTTTCAACAATGTAGGTTCCATTGGATCCAATCATTGCATTTGCCGCATTTGGGTCCGTTATTAATCAAGTTTAAACATGTATAAAATGTTTTAGGACTAATTAGTAATCGGAAAAGGATCTAAGATAAATTGGTCTCAAATATGGGTTTCAACACTTCATAATTCTTTTCATAGTCAATAAACACTTCAACTTTCATCTAGCAAGAAGAACGGATTTTGTAACATCATCGCACTTCCTTTCGGGACAAGAGGCCAAAAGTAGATGTCTATAGTTAGCCCCCACTTTGATCAAGTCTAGAATAGACGATGATCAAAGTAGTCAAGGAAATAAACCCGAGACTCATTTTGTGAAGTTCCCTAAGAATACAGAATCTTTTAGAAATGTTAAGGATGTCGAAACAATCCTTGGTTCGCTAAGTGTTTGGAACAAGTAGCTATTAAGGATAGAAAAACTTATCTCTAGTCTCAATGCGCTAAAGAATCTAGATTGGTCCTTTGCATTTGTAGAACACTTTTATAAGTAAAGGTGTTCTGGGTGATGTCAAGTCATGAGAAGAGATCGGTTTTAAAAGGATTAAAAGGGGATGATGTCCTCCCAATCATGTCATCGTTGGTCTTAAGTCCCTCGATATGTCATTAAAACTTTAGCCTGACTTTAACAAAGTAAAAAGATGAAAAAGATGTTTTCGGCATTCAAGCCTAAACGTTTCGGCATTCGAGCCTAAACATTAATGCCGAAACTTTTCGACATTCAAGCCTAAATGTTTCGGCATTCGAGCCTAAATGTTTCGTCATTCAAGCCTAAATGTTTTGGCATTCGAGCCTAAATATTTTGGCATTCAAGCCTAAATGTTTTGGCATTCGAGCCTAAATGTTTCGGCATTCGAGTCGGATGTCCACAAGATAGAAATACATGTCTCAGGACTGGAGGCACATATCCAAATCTAGTGAGCGAGAGAGAATAAATTCAACAACTCTCTTATCAATTTTGTCCACAAGATGAGTACACGTGTCTCAGGACTAGGGGCACGTGACTACATAAGTGTGACATCGTCTCTTCGCTCTTTATACAGGGGGTGGACGGACACCCTAACTGTCTAGTAAGCTAGTACGCTCACTAGCTACGGTATTTGCTTCCAATCAAGAAGTGTCTGTTCCTGATGGTTCGGCGCGCCTGTCAACTCGTGAGCTGACGCCTAAAGTAATCCTTTACCTTTTAGTTCCGAGAGGTATATCTCGCAAAGCTTGGGCTGAAGTGAAATTTTACGCAACACCTACGCCATACAATTTTACGTTGTACGATACGCCTTACATTTTTACGATGCATGATAACACCTTTCTTTTTGCTTTGGACGTGAAAAAAGAAGAAAAGCCGGACATTTATAACGTTAGTATAGTAAAATGACAAATATGTCTATGTGAGCTTTTACGTAAAGCACCACCACAGAACGTCTTAAGACACTTTTACGAAAAATGTTCAAATCGCATGCTTAGGGAAGGCACAAAGCACGATGTGCATGTAAAATGATGCAAAAAAAACAATCAAAGAAGAAAAGAAACTACTGGATGCAAAGCAATTTTAAAAGTTTTTGATAATTCGCGCGTTATTACGTCTAACAACGTACAAAACCGTTGAGAAAAATTCAAAACGGATCGAAATCTAAGTACTGGTATTTTAAGTGACCAGTGTTCGCACGCAACTCAGTAGGTCACGCTGGCCAAGCGCGCGTAAGAAACTGGGTTGCGCTGGGATTCCACGTGCAACTTAATGAGTTGCGCGTAACATTTGAATTAGTAAAAGATTCGGAGAAGCGCGATCTGCAGCTCACTTTCTTCTTCTCTTCTTTCTCCAATTTTGATCTCTTTCCATTTTTTGGTTATCGTTTGAAGCTAAGGAAAGTAAATCTTTCTCCTTTTATTCTATCAGACTTTGATCTTGGTCAATAAAATGGAGAAATCGAATTGGGGTTTTCGATTGATTCGATTTGTTGTCATGAATTTGTTTGTTTGTTGTTGTGACATGAGTAAGTAATATATTGCAACAAATTTCATGTGAAGTGATAAAGTATTGATCCTATATGAGCATGTCAAGCATATATGTGTTTTTGTTCATTCTAATTTTGACTTTGTGCTTGATCTTTATTTCTCTTTCTTTTTTGCTCACATAGACTATATTTGTTAATTTTAATGTAAATTGAAGTGTTTAGAACAAAAATTATGCATTAAAATTATAAATGAAATTTTGAACTTTTATAATAGCATGAATTTGTTCTTGCGAATCATTTTTTTCATGCGTAAGTTGCAAAATTGGTTTTATCAATGATAAAAATAACCAATGGTTATTATTATCCACTTATAAAACTGTGATTTCAAGATTTGCACAAAACTAATTAGTTTAGGAAATTCTTGAAGAGAGCATCGAACTGGTGTAGTTTGGTTATATTTCAGTTTCGTAAGCCCCTATTTTACATTTTCGAATGTTGTAGCCCCCAGTATTGGGTGACTTCGATGATTTGCTTGTTGTCAATAATTAGACCATTTCATGTTGCTTGAAATGGGTCTAAAAATCCTGTGTTTCTTCTTATTATGATAACAACTAGGATCCTGGAAACAATTAAACTAGTGTGTTTAAATCGTTTTTTTTAACATTCATAGTTTTAACAAAGGAAATTTGCTATGTCTAGTAGTATTGTTCATTCATTAGAACAAGTGAGAGGAAAAAATGAAATGTTGTTCAAATTTTTCGTCTATTCTTGCTACTTTTGAATTCTTCTTTTTTGAGTTCAAATTTTGTCACTGTCTTGAAGCTCAAGAAAGTAGATGTTATCCTCCTTGCCAAATTCCAATGTGTGCAACAATGGAGAATAATGAAGACTCCTTAATTTAGAATTTAGGAGTCTTTTGTTTACATTCTAACTCATGAAATTGTTTGTCTTATGTTAATAAAGTGTCTTGATACAATTTTCATGATGAATGATTGAGTACTAAACTTTCATATGAGCAAGTATGTATCATGATTTTATTTCTTTTGCTCTATACTAGTCATACTCTCTAATCTCTAGAGTAAATTGAAGTATTGAAACAATAATTATGCACTAAGATTAGTTTTTGAAGTTGAACTTGAAAATGGCTCGAGTATGTAACCTGTTTAATGGCCAAGTTCAGTTGCAAACTTAGTTTTCAAAGGAACAAAATGATCATTAAATCATTGTGATGCATTTGAAAATTGTAAGGCTCGAGATCTACATAAATCATTTGTAGCTTAGGCGATTCCCGAAAGTAGCTCGAATGGCATGAATATCTCATTTATTTTTTTCTTGTGGATATTGGAGCCCCCATGTGTAGGGTTATGTGCATTATTGCTATTTCACAAGTCTTGGAGCCCCCAATTTGGGGTAGTTCTAATGACTTGCTATTGTTTAGGCCATTCATATGATATTGAGATGGACCTATGTATATGTCCTATTTTTGTTTTGAGATATTTAGGACAATGACATGGCTTTCACATTTTAGTTAAAGTCATGTTCAAGAAAGCAAGTTAGTTCTTTGCTTGTTTATAAACCAAAACAATTGTGTTTAAGGTTTAGTAATCTTACCTAATGCCTAAACGTTTGTAAAGATCATTGCGGTGATTTTATTCTCAAAGTTGATTTATAACATCAAATATTTTCTTTGTTCTTATCAATCTTTGATTTTGGTCTAGTAGGTGGTTTGTTTACCATCCCTTAGCCAGTATTCATAGGAGAACTAAGCAAGAACAAGTTTGAGTCAAGAAGAAGTCAAATCTTAATTCATTCCTTTTGGAAATATTTATGTATATTCATGTATTATCCAAACGGTTATAGAGAATCTGATAATTTATTTATTTGAGAAAACAAAAATTTAGAAAGAAAATTTTGAATACTATTTTTTTGCTAGAAACATATTATTTTGAACTAGATTCAAAATTTGAAAAGGGGTCCAATAATTATATTATTTTCAAAACTAGACCCAAAATGGAAAGAAAAGTCTAGCTCTTAATTGAGTGTGAATTTTTTGTCCGAGATTGATGAAGATAAATTTTAATTTGCAACTTATTTCAACAAAGATATGAAAATGTGAGCAAACTTTTGTATATCTGATTTTGTTTATGTTTTTCTGTTTCTCATCGTTGTCATATTTTGCTAATTGAAAGTGAATTTCTTTCAATTAAATAAGCACCGTAGTTTGAAAATGAATGTTTATCAAACCTAGGTTTGGTGAAGTGTTAGAATAATTTATAAAATCATTCGAATCACTTTCCAAAATATGGTATCATTTTAAAATAAAAGTTAAGGTGAGACCTATATTTTTAATTTGAAGCCCCCAAGTGTAGACTTAGGTGGCTTTTGGAATTTATGTACACATATGCTAGGGGATGTTTCTCATGTTTATTTAAAGCCCTAAGACTTGTTTTTTGTGGAATACTGCATATGTTTATCTCAAATTGTTTGATCAAGTAAGATAATTAACTATCTTGGTCAAATAATAGGAATTGGTATTCTTCCCTTTGTCATTTAAAGTTATTAAGATGGTTCGTAATAAGCTTTGCGTGACATTGATTTTGCAGCATAAATAGCGTGTTCAAATATGTAAATAGAGAGAAGTGGGGATATCCTGGCTTTTTTAAGCCCCCAATTTGAGGCAAAGAGCGAAAAAATTATACTATTTTTGAGTATTTTAGTTGCCAAATGGGAGGGATTATCCAAATGGGAGGGATCATCCCGACTTACCCCCTAAAAAAGAAATGAACAAAAAAGACGGATTTGTATAAAAATAAAAGGGAATCCAACTTTCCCATAGAATAATAAAGAAATAAAATTATACATGTTTTCGAAAAGCAAGGATTATTGACTTAATTTTTGAACCATCGTGATGACTTGGCATTGAGATATACGTGTGATAGCGATAACGATCATTTTTTTCATGTAGTGATCATGTTCAATCAATGTTCCTCGCTTAGAGAAGATGGAGATATCCCAGGAAGGCGGACATATTAGGTGCTCATGATAAGTGAGAAGACCAATGCTCAAGAGTTGTAAAAGACATCTAAAGTTGACGTCAAGGCTGTCGATATATCAAATCAATTTATTGTGTTAACTCTTTTTCTTTATAGGAAATGTATATAGAACCTGAATTACCTTGGTAATAAATAGCCCTATTATTAAAAGAAATAATATGATTGTTTTTTTTTACAAAAAAGTGATAATCATCTCATTTTTCTTTGGCAAAAGATATGGAAAACATCGAATTTAGTTTGATTCGATTGCTTTACTAACATGATGTAATCAAGCCAATGGCTATCAAATCATCCAAATCATTTGAATTTTTTTTATATGATCTTGTAATCATAACTCAACACTTCATGCATTTCATATATGGGCATGACTACTTAATAGTAGGACCATATGTGCAAAGGCCTAAGATTGGCCATATTTTCATGGAATGACGATTTTGGTATATGGTTATGGTCTACCTCAAGGAGGGCCTTTCCAAAGTCGTAACGTGGCTAGGCCTGGGGTTATGAACAATGGACAGGCTCAAGTATAATCCCAAAATCCCTTACTTTTGGTGCTTCTCAAATTTAAACCTTTCTGCTTTGTGTGGCAACTTCCTACATTAGGTGCCTTTTCCTTATCATCTCTCTTTTTTTTTTCTTTTGACATGTTTTGTTTTGGGTTTGGAACGATTTTTTTATCTTTCCTTTTGGGTTTAGACTAACTTTGTGTCCCCCTCTTATGCTTCGTTCCCCAATTTCCTATTTGTATCTTTGCACCATTCCCATCCCAAGGTATGGAATAATGTAGGTTGAATAACTAAAGCTCAATTGACAAGGCTCAAAAGGGCTGCCAAAAACATGGATTTTCTCTAAGGTTAAAAACATGGGATTATATTTGTGGAGTTTCAAGTTGCCTCATGTGTTGGTGAAATCATCATATTCCTTTCTTTATGGGCCTAAGATGGGCCTCTTTTCATTCAATACATCTTGTAAGCCAAAGCTCATCAAGTTTCTTAAAGTGTTGAGTTTGTATGTCTTTTGATATTTTCTGTTTGTATGTATACATTTTATTTAATTCAAGTCGAAAACAATAAAGAGATTGAAAAGAGAACAAGATAGACATACATGAAAATATATTTTTTATTCATTAATTAATGAAAGTACAAAATAAGTAGATTCGACAGCATGAATCTCTTAGTCTATCTGTAGACACCCAAATGTGTCTCCCCAAAACCAAACCCAGTGATGAATACCTTTCATGTCATTTGATTATCGAACAAAGCGAAAGTGTGAAAGGTCTAGTGATGAGGATGTTTTTATTAAAATATCTCTTCTTTCTGTTTTGGAAAATATTTCTTTTCTTACCTTATTTATGAAAAATGTGAATTCCAGTTTAGTTTGGTCCATGATAAGGGTCCAATAATGGTTTAGTTGGATGGGGCGTGAAAATCTTGAAAATACCTTTCCAACGATATATTATAAGCCCAATTCCGATGAATGATGAGGAAGTTATGGCCAAAATACTAAACTGGGCCCGGTTTGGTTTTTACCTACGGCCCAATGATCTAGAGGAGGGCCTATTATTAATTATCATTCCTAAATCTAATAGGATTTATTATAGTCTTCTAGAATACTCTAGAAGGTTCTTTTAAATCCTAATGGAGTTATGATTGATAATTATGTTTCAAAGAGTTTGAAATTGAATAAAACTACTCTTTTTTAGAATCCTTGTTTTGTACGAAGTGGAATATATTCAGATTTTATTTTCGTGCCTCACAATCTTTATCCAAATTTTATATGTTTGGATATATCTTGAAATTATATTTCCAATGATATATTATAATATTAAATCCGAGTTATAACAAAAATGATATGAATGGAATATGAAACTCTATCCAAAACTGACACCCTTCCACTATTTCGGCCACATATTTTATATACAAAATATTTTAATCTTATTCTAATTGGGTTGAAAATTATACTTCAAGAGCTTTCCAACGACATATTATATGACTTATTTGGACTTCCGGATCAAAAGATATGATAAAAACAAAAACACGTGAAACTGATTATTAGCGCCTGACGACAAGCATTAGCGCCTGGCGCTAATGACCTGGAGCTAATCGTGTTTTATTCTCGTTGAAACTCTTATTCATTTTTATATCCATCCGACTGATTTTCTCTCTAAATAGCCTCTTAAAATTCTGTTTTCAATCATCAATTTTCATCAATTATCATCAATTCTTCTCATCAACTCTCATCAAGAATTTCTTGATTCTCTCTCTCTTTCTAGCCAACCCTTTTACAAAAACAATTCATCATACATTAGCACTATACACACCTAGCATTGTTTGAAGTTGCCTTCACCCTAGATGTGAAAGGTTTTAATTTTTGAGGGTTTTGTCCCAAATCTCTCTTTCAACTATTTAATTTAATTGTTTGTTTTTTATTTTCCTTGAAGTTACTAAAGTGTGTATTTTGTTATTAGAAAGAGGTATGAGGCATCCAAGTAAGTGCTTTTAATTGATTTATTGATATTATGATATAGAAATCATGTCTAGGTTATTATTATGATTCCTAGTGTCATGTTAGGGAGTTTTGATCTTCCTAGTATCATGTTTAGGGTAATAACTATAATTTCTAATATCAAATATGAAAATTGTGATTCCTGTGATGCTTCCTATTTTCTTCCTTATATCATGTTAGTATCATGTTAGGGTTAAAGCTTTAATTTTTATTGTTTTGTGACATGATAGGGTTTGTTATTAATCTTGTTAGTATCATGCCTAGGGTCTTGCTGTTATTATGCTTTAACATGATTATTTTTATAATTGTTATAATTATTGTGATAATGATTATAATTATGATTGTTATTATAATTATTGTTATGATGATTATTATGTTGCTTAAAGGGAATTTGTACTTATAATCACGCTTAATAAGATAATTAATAATCTTGTTTAGGGTAAATATGATTATAATTCAAGTGATCGCCAATAATAGATTTATTTGTTCATTAAATTCAACCAACATATATAAACAGGTTTAGGGTTAAACCTATTGATTGCATGTTAGTCAGAAAGCGCGAATACGATCAGAATAAAGTAGAGGCCTATTATTAGGGCAGGTTCAATCTCTTTTAGGTTGGATTTGTACCTTCATCCCCGAACTACCAGTCATGGTTCCAGATCTATTGGAATTAACGATCTCTTGTATCGTTAAGGGGTGTAACCTTCACCTCGTGAACGGTTTACAAGTTCCTAAAACTTGTTGGAGACTCTTTTTCTCTATCTTCTTTTCTTTTAGACGCCACCGTACTTTAGTGTATGATCACAGTGGGGTTCAAGTTTGGGGTAATGCTTGAAATATTCCCTACACTATCATAAAAAAAAAAAAGGAAAGAAACAAAACAAGACCCAGGGTGCTACATCTTGAATTGTTGACAACTTCTTGAGATTGCGTCTTCGAGCTTTGTCCGTTTCCGACGTAGGAAATCCTCTCTAAAAATCAAGTCCATCTATATGATTCATGGTTTCATTTATAAAGTCCCTTTCAATTAATATTCCCACAATATAGATTTTTTTAAATGTGTCTAAACCTAGTAATTGTAAATGGCACTTGTATGGTGGAGACATATTGTCTATGAACTTTGGGACAAGTTTATGATCCGGAGGTCTTTGTGGAATAAGAGAAACCTTTGATCGCCACCTGGAGAAGAAGTCAATGAAGCCTTCTTCTTCTCCTTGCTTAAGCAATTCGAGATCGCGCAAGGTAGTTGTGAGCTCGATGTTATCTCCGTATTGGGTTAAAAACGCTTTTACAACGTCACTCCAAGTGGAAGTTTGTTTTGCATCGAGGTTATAAAACCATGATCTAGCAGTTGGGTCCAATGAAAGAGGAAAAGTGCATGCATATAGGCTTGGCTCAACCCCTTTCAATGCCATAATTCCAATAAAGCTCATTAAGTGAGTCCTAGGATTGTCTGTAACCTTAAAGGTTGGCAAATCCGTAGTCAAGAACTTTTCTGGGAGAGTCTTGCCACTAGGTTGTGGCGCAAGCTCATAATTGAAGTACTTATTCCCTGAGTTAGTTCGAAGGACAAGTTTCTCCAAGGCCTCTACTCTTTCGGCTCTTGCTTTTTCTTGTAGATGTTTTCTTTTTCTTTTTCTGCTTTTATTTTAGCCTTTTCTGCTTTTAAATGAGCCTTCATTTGGGCTTCTTCTTCTCGTAGGGCCTTTAGGTTTTGGATTTCCTCTCTAAGTTTCTCCAATGTTGCTTTGTCACCCATGATTGGACTAGTATTTGAATGTGCAAGATGATCTAGAAATGTGTATCATGAGAAATTGAGCGCGTTCACTTAAACCTTTTCTGCCAAGCATTCAAACAATGAACCAAAGTCAAAATGATTGTTTTTTTTAATCCTTGTAAAACGAATTCACTTTAAGCAAGTTGGTTGATGAAGAATGTCAAAAAATCACAAACAATCATTAATGGAATGTCATGATTTGTGTTGACTTCAACAAGGTAATCATCTAAGGATTTTACTTTAAATGAATTGTTTTCGAAAAAGGTAGAAGAGAAAGACAAGAAAGTTGGATTGAAAATGCTCATCAAATTTTAGGAATATTAATCAACCCGCACATACTCCTTAAAATGATCAAATATACTATGGTATTTGTTGATCACTTAGATTGCAATAGAGATCTATATCATTTTTTTTTCAATTATGATTCTCTTATTGCTCATCTTTAAAGGATAATATATTACTATTTTCTTAAAAAGAATGATGGCCTCCGTATGCAAAATCCAAGATATAATTAAATCATTTTCTACGTTTTATCATTCATTATCTTCTCTCTCTTTTTTTTTTTTTTTTGAGAATTATAATTTTTTTTGTATCATACTCTTTTTTTTTTGTATAAGAACAATTTTTTTCGTTCTATTTCTCTCTCTCTCTCTCTCTCTCTCTCTTTTTTTTTTTTTTTTTTTTTTGTGTGTGAGGCAAACATCCCAAGTAAGGTTCTCGGAATTTTCTTTTTAAACCATAGAAGATGTCAATAAATTATACTCTTAAACTAAGGTTGATCAATTACAACTTAAACATGATGAACACGAAATAGGCACATTTAAGAATAAACATATTGATGACGTCCTATTAAGGGATGCAAACTTCTAAAGACGAACCTCATAAGAAGTAATGTCATTAGTTCGATTATAAAGTACGTAAACGAATCATTATAATAAAAAATAGTATCGCGTGCAATTTTCCGTCTTGCGCTAAGAAGGAAAGTACATCTTCAAGAGTAGCATCTACCACATGCGTTTTTATTTTTTGCGAAAACGCAAAAAGAATGATAAAACAAAACATTTTTTCGGTTTCTTTTTATTGCGAAAATGCAAAAGGAATAATAATAAAAAAAATTCAATTTTTTTTTTTTAAAAAAACAAAAACGACGATCAAAGTAAAGGTAACTAAGTTAGACAACGTTGTTAGCCAAAGAGATACTTTTAGCCACCACTTAACGATTAAGCTTGAAGCGGTAATATCGTTTTCTTCGTAAGATATCGCTCGTAACGAGTCAAAGTCAACGTTGAAAAGTGGGCGCGCGCATGACACAGAGTTGCGCGGAGGTGCCGCGCGCAACTTCTGAACTTGCGCTTGGAGGTCGCGCGCAACTTTGACAGTTGCGCGTGACACCTGGTAGGTTCGACAATTTTTTTTTTTTGCGAAAACGCAAAAAGAACAATAAAAAACATTCCTTTTTTTTTGTCGAACCATAATTTTTGCGAAATTTTTTATTATATCTCTAGGTAACAAGTTGGAATTAGTTAGATTAGACACGCGGCACATATTCATGTAGTCACATAAGCACATAAAAGGAACCGTCAAAGCATACAGTGCCATTCTAAGGTCAAGGTTTGGGTGTCCAAGGGTACCATATCTTAAGAAACGATGCACAAATCAATCACTCAATGTGTTGACTCATGACATCGCTCTCTCAACATTTTGTTGTCGATATGGGTGGGATGATTGTTATTGATTTCAGGATAGAAGCCTGGTGTTGGCAGCCCCTAGTCAATGAGCCAATCCCCAAAGGTTAAAGTGTACTACAATTATGCATGATGCAATGTTGATTGTTTGGTTTTTACTTTTGTGCAAAAGGAAGATATTATGCGTTCAAGTCTCGCTCTCTAACTAGAGATTATCCAGGTTAATTCCTGTTACAACCCATAGGTAACCTAGTGTTGGAAACCTTGGACCATAACTAAGAACTAATCTTGTAACCTCTAAGTCCCCAGTGGAGTTGCCACTGTAAGGAGGGTGTTCCCATCGTAGGGGATCTTCTCCTTAGATGCCCATTGGCCCTTTATAAGCCTAGGACTTTACACTTGTTATGGTGTATTAGGATTTGAATTCCTGACTGTTTGGCCCTTTATAATTTGAATTAATCTTGTCATTACGCTTTTTTTATAAGAAACAAGTAGGGAGTCGCCAATGAGTTTTAGGAAAACTCATAAACCTCGTTCATGCCTTTCTTCCATGTGGAGTTCATGGAATAATTAGCACGAATCGTAAGTTTACCCATGCCCAAATTGGTCTACATAAACCTGAAATGAGTTCGGGAGCGAAGGTACTAAAATAACATTCCTTTTAGGGAAGAATCGTTATTCTAGTCTAAGTGCGACCTCTACTAGCTCTTCCTTTTTAACAATTTCATCACCAAACAATATATGCAACGCGATACCTAAAACTAAATTAGTTGATTTTATTTACACGCATTAATCATGTAGGAATTACATTGAAAAAGTCGTTATTCTTATTTAATCAGTATTCGTGAAAGAACAATAATAAACAATATTCGCCTTGTCTTAATTGATAAAACAACAATTAATTATTCAAATTATAGTCTTGATTAACTAAAGAGTACTATGTGAATTAATTATTTAAAAGTTTGTTTAAAGTGATCAAACAGCACTGGTTAATCAATTAAAGTTATTTAAACAATAAAAGAAAAGTGATTTATCTAAGTGCTCTAGAAACTAACCGTTCTTCTTTTATGTTAAATCTCCGTTTAATGTGTTTACGAACTTTTTTTTCTTCTTCGTACCTCCAAGGACTTCAATGGATTTAATAAGGGTTGGAAAGTATTTGGGAAGAGAGAAGAAAAAGTAGTATGATAGTAAGAGAAGTTGAGAGATTAGGGTTTTGAAAATACTAGGGTTTTAATTCTGATTTTTCTGTCCTCGTAATGCTGAACGAAAACCCCTATTTATAGGCGTAGGGATCTAGGTTTAGGATTTTAGAGCCGCTCCATCAGGTGGCGAGCGCAACTCTCTTAGTCGCACTAGGTGCCGCGCACATCTCAATGAGTCGCGCGCAACTAATTGAGTTGCGCTGGTTTGCGGTTTGCCTTATACGAAAACGCGTTTGTAGACACCTAAAAATGTCTCCCCAAAACCAAACCTGATGATGAACACCTTTCACCGCCATTATTGGTCGAGTTGAGTATTTAATCTTTGGAGTGCTTAAATCCATGTTCTACCCTATATATTTCATGAATCAATCCAATTTCTAGCTCATTTCCCTAAACCATAACCTATTTTCCACTTTTCGTGTCCACATCGAAAAACTGAGAGAAACTGATTTTATGGATATAAAATTTTGATCCAATTATTATTTTGTTGGATAGGCCTTTAAATAAGCTTTCCAACCATATATCATAAGCCCAATTCCGAGCTATAACGAAAAAGATATGAGCAAAACACTAAACTCGGCCTAAAACAGACACCCTTCCACTAAAATGGCCATATCTTAAAATCTACATATTATTTTGACTTGATTTTAAATAGGTTGAAAATCAGACTTGATAATATTTCCAATGATATATTATATTCCTTATTCCGAGTTACGGATCAAAAGTTATGATTATTTTAAAAACGGGTAAAAAACTGAAATTACCGCGTAGCAGCAAAAATGCCGCGACGCGGCAAAAGCTGACGTGTCACGGGGCTTATTCCCCTGACACGGTGCCCATTTTGTAATTCTGCACAATTTTCTCCCGTGACACAGGATTTTTCACCGTGTCATGGTGCAATTTCCCGTGTCACGGTGCCCATTTCGTGACACGGGGATATTCCGTGTAATTTCCGTGTACTTTTTACACCGTGACATGGCATACTGCACTGTGACATGGTGGACAATGCCATGTCACGGCATTTCTTCCCGTGTCACGGTGCACATCCCGTGCCACGGGAATGCTCCGTGTTTTCTCCACGTAATCCCTAAACGCTTTTTCACTTCCCGTAACCTAATTATTTCCCACGTCACTCAGTTTTTCCCCGTGTCATGGGATCTTCCCCCGTCTGACGGTTCCTATCACCGTGTCACGGTGTTCTTTTCCATGACACGGTATTATTTTTTAGGGTTTTTATCTTTTTAGGGTTCCGCGTGTTCCCTCTGCCCATTTTCCCTATAAATAGGACCCCCCTTTTTGCAGTTCGGGGCACCAATAATCATTCTCTCTCACCTTACACCAAAAATCATTCTCTTCTCCCTCTTTAACCTAATTTCTAGCCTCATTATTTTTCCATAATAATTCCCCTAAGCACTCCAAGGAGTCTATACTAAACCCGTGGTTCCGTCCTTAAACCAAGGCGTGAAAGGTATAAATAACTGAGAGTTTGGACCAAATCAACTCTACTTTTTATTTAATTTAATTTCCATTTGATTTATATTTTTATTGAAGTTACTAACAATTTATTCATGATGTAGCAATTTAAAGGAACGAGTGGAATGTAAGTAATTAATTAAATTAATTACTCTTATTTTATTTTATTTTGCTAGTATCGTGATTAGGTTATTTTATATTTGATTTGACTAACGCTATTATTATTAAATTGCTTCCAATATTAATGTTTGTTCTGTTATTGATTTTTATTGATCACCATATTGCATGTTTAAAGGAAATATGTAATTGAAAATCACGCCTAATAAGATAATTTGGAAAACCGGTTTAGGTTCCTTTTAATCTTGTTGCTTAATTCAAGTGACCACAAATATTTTAGAATTATGTGGTGCATTAATATTAAACCAATTTAGCATAATAATAGTTTGGAGCAAATTGAATATTTTGTTTATATGCCTTTGAGATCGCAAGAATCACTTTTCACTATAAGAATCGAGTAGAGGCCAATACGGGCGAATGTGACTCCATGACTCATTTCGTACCATCATCCCCGATCCTCCTTTCGTGGTTCCGAACCATATGGAGTTAGTAATCTCATGGATTATGAATGGGTTGTAACCTTCACGGGTCAATCGTTGTTGCCTATCGTTGTCCCTTTATTTGTGGTTGCCTTTTATGATCCGTGAACGGTTTACAAGTTCTTTAAAAACTTGTTGGCGGCTCCCTACTTTCCTTGTCCCTAATCGTATTATGTCAATTCCCACATCCTATGAGTGCCAAGCATATTCACACATGCTTTAATGTAGGCGTACTTCAAACGACGCCTACAATTTGGCGATTCCACTGGGGAGGATTCTTGCTTATTTATCGATTTGAGTGATCGGTATTTAATTAAGATGAGTGGATGAGACTTGAAAGATTCTTGAAAAAATATTCTTGTGATTAATTTGGCATTTTTGCATCTACATAGACATTTTAACGTCGCATTCAGGTCTGTCCCGTAGGAAAAATTGAATAACTTGGTTGCGCATGAAGGAAAACAGGGCACCAGTCAGATCTTCTGACTGCCGTGCCAAGGAAAAATCTGTCGTGTCACGGTACAATGCACCGTCTGACGGTGCACAGTACCATGGCACGGGAATTTTTGTCGTGTCACGGCAGTCCTAAAATCAGTCCGGTGGCTTATTTTCTCTTCTCACAGTCAACTTCCTTTGATTTTTCTGAAAAAACGTATGTGTTCTACATACGTCTTAGCCCCGGGGGATTTAAGCTCTATCAACCCAAAAACGCTCATGGCAATAAGGGTTCATCCGAGTTATTAAATCCACCCAAACCATGGAGTCGAGTTCGATTTCATCACAAACTCGCGGAGCCGCTCGTTGGCATACACCCTCAAGGGAGGCTGCCTTGCTAACGCGTCCAAACTCTTAACCATGGTACCCTATTTACACCAAATAAAATTGACCATAGTCGAACATAGAACTTGACCTTAGGTTGTGAACTATTCTTTGCATCATTGTGCCTACATGTTTTATGTTTGGTCGTTTTGATCCTAACCTTAACGATCTTTCTTTGTCTATGGTGGATTATTTTATGACTAACGATTGCCAATGGACTGCACTCACTTAGTAATTAGGAAAAAAAAGGGGGAAGGGTTGCCGCGACACGGGACTGTCCACCATGTCACGGCACAGTCCACCGTGGCGCGGTGGACCTGCAGCAAAAAAAAAAAAAAAGTCTGCCGCGCCACGGGAAATTCTACCGTGTCACGGAAAATTTCCACTGTGACACGGTGGTTTTCCAAAAAAATAAAAAATAAAAAAAAAAATAAGTCTGCCGCGCCACGGGAAATTCTACCGTGTCACGACAAATTTCCACCGTGGCACGGGAATGTTTACCGTGGCACGGGAAAGTTCACCGTGTCACGGCAATTTCCTCCGTGACACGGCGTATTTCCTAAAAAAAAAAAAAACACCGCGTCACGGCAGTTTGTACCGTGACACGGTACAGTTTTGTGTCACGATGCCCTTGAAATAAGTCCAGTCAAGTCTTCCGTGTTAATTTCGTCCTCGCGTCAGTCATTTTGGTTATTGTTCACATGTCTAGCCATACGATCATACCACGAGTCTTATAACATCACTTAGTCACTCACGAGTCAAGTATAGTCCACACACTTTCTTTATGTTCCGACTCGAGTCGTGCACCAGGTCATTTATGATCATATACTAGGTTCATGCATCCTTTTTTCGTCATAATAAAAAATGAGTGGAGTTTTCTCACCTGTTTTCAAATGTCTATTTTTTTTTTCCTTCCTTTCCTATCTTGAGCAATGAGTCAAACAATTAAGTGAATTATTTTATTTCACAGTACTTGGTCAAGGAACAGGGATAGATTAATACGGTTCGAGTCGTTATCGCAACAAACTATCAGATCTAATAGGCGTTCAAAGAGAACTTTGCCATCTCCACATTACTTATCACCTTTCAATGGCCACTAAAGAAGACATTGAGAACATCAACAAATCCATTTATGGTCACTACCATGGAACAAAACAAGGTCATTGTTTCCACCCTTGACAAACTGAAGGAATAAATGAGTAAGATCTCTGAGGATTTCACTTATGTGGAACGGCCTCCCACTCCTTTGGATGTGAAGGAAGGACTCCCTGAAAAGTTCTCCACTGCTGATATTCCAAAGTTCAAGCCTACTGACAATCCAATATTCCATTTGAAGGCGTTCTTTGCAACCATGGCTCTTAAGGGATTGGACGTAACACTCTTCCCTACGGTGTTCCCTCTCTCCTTAGAACATGCTTGCCAACAATGGTTTTATTCCTTAGATGCCAAGCATATTGCGACTTGGCAAGATGTCACCAACAGTTTCATGAATCTTTACAAGTGTACATTCAAACCAAAACTTCTGAACGTGAACTCTCCATTCTCAAACAGAAAGAGAATGAAGGCTTCACCGCTTACCTGAACAGGTGGAGGGAAACAACTTCACTCTTGGTAGATCCTCCCAAAGAAAGAGGGTTGGTTCGCCTCTTTATTCAAAATCTGACTCATAAATATAGGGAACATCTCAAATTTCTTCCACTGAACACTTTCGAAGCTGTATACGACATCGGCATCAATATCGAGGATGAGCTAATAAAGATTGCTGGTAGTAACAATAATAACACTTGGAAAAACAAGAAGAACGACCATCCTTCTTCTTCGTCTTCTAAGCACGAAAATACTACCAACAATATAAGCCAAGTTGATATCAATGAAGTGTTAGCTCTTGATGCTCCATTTCCCAAGAAGAAAAGAACTTACACTCCTTTAGGAATGAATTATGATGCGACCTTTGATCGCCTTTACGGTCAAGGCTTGATCACACCTATTGGACCATTTCCAGAGCCAAAACCTGAAGAAAGGAGCGCCAAATGGAATCCCAATGCCTATTGCAAGTACCATCAAGGAAGGGGCCACACTACGGAGCAATGTTGGAATTTGAAGAACGTCATTCAAGACTTGATGGATGCAAACAAACTTCCTGTCCCTCCAGGCGGCAAGAAGTAATGAATACAAGGCACACAGATCCTTCGTGCAAGATTTCATGATTTATTTATTTATCATTCATCTCCATTCCCCTATTCATGTCTGGCATAGGTTTTCCACTTTGAATTTTTTATATGTTTCATGTGTTTCGTTCACCTTTTCCATTAATAAAATGAGCAATTTTCCTTTACATCTCGATCATAGTATTTTTCATTCATTCATTCATTCATTCTCAAAAAAATAAAATAAAATAAAATAAAAATAAAAAATCAATTACTGAACTAAACCCAAGGTACACCAATGACTTGAGGCACCTTTGCAACCCTGTCATTCCCTGTTAACCGTTCAATCACATTCCATTTCTTCATCAACCATTTTGAGCCTCGTATAACGTTTGGCCTTCATTTCTTCAACCCACATTCACTTAACCCTGGGATTGGAAGATGTGTAATTGTATAACATTCAAAAAGCAAGTAAAACAAAAACAAAAAAAAAACAGCAAAGCAACAATAAAACAATGTCTAAAGGCAAATGTTCCAATGTTTTTGATATGAACATGTCTCAAATTGCGTCTCTCATCGAGTGCTTGGTACCGTGCCTGAGAAACATGAATGCTAAGTGAGTGATGGACCGCATGATTTGAGATTGCCTACATTGATTCAAAAGAATGAAAAAAAAGAAAAAAATATATATTGAAAATAAACTTGCAAAATTCAAAATTTTCAAATTCATAATTACACATGTTTGGGATTCTCTCGGGTCTTGAGCCTTGTACCCCTTTCTTCCTTAAACCATCAGCTTAACCATATTACAACCCTTGAAAGGCCTCTTTGAGGTGTACATACACTTGTGCAAAGTTCAGTTAGAGCTACGTTCGGCCTGATTCCTAACGGATACGTAGGCAACCTCACATTGAGGTGCGGCCACATTCACATTCATATTCATATCCATGCATGATCGAGTCAAAGAATATCCAATACTTACCCCTACCCATTTAGAGCTAGACTAGGGGGCTTGAGCCCACATCATTTAGCCTACCCAGCCTAAAGAGTCATCATTTTTTACTCTTCTCACATCTATTTCCATCACCATAACCCTTGCATCCATCCTTAGTATCACATTCACACACTTCACTCACACATACATATCCATATCACCTTTCCTTCTAGGAACCTTCTATCATGAAATCTTACTTCAACGATGCGCATGTTTCGTCATCTTTCAAAACAACATCAAAAGAGACATTGTATACTTGCCTAGCTTCTAGACCTAAGCAATGTTCATTGTTTCATACATCACATATTGTGCTTAGCTCCTTGACCTATGTGACATTCATTATGCGATACTCATCGATCACTTCATCTATATACGTGCTTAGCTTCCAAACCTAAGTAACGTTCAAGATCGTTTCTTTACACCATATGTGATGCTTAGCTCCATGACCTAAGTTCATTCATCTATCGTGTTACATGTTGTAATTGTCCTTAGCCTCCTGGCCCAAGAACATGCATCATGCATACATTATTTTCAGGACAAGCAATTCAATCCATACGATTCATTTCGTCTTGCTCAAGGAGGAAGTTCAAAACTTCTTTCCTTTTTCATTATTTTATTTTGGGGAAGTTTAAAAACTTTTTCCAAGTTTTTATCGAGGGAAGTTTGAAAATAAAATTTCATTTTTCACGTCTTTCTTTCTCGGGAGAAAGTCGGTACCCTCCACTCATGACAAAAATGACGGAAAATTTTTGCTTTTGCATTTTTAATTGCTTGTGTTAGTGCACACAGTCACCCAAGACACACACAATCACAAGATATACACATGTCATGTCAAGTCAAACTTGGTCAAGTCAGTTGGTCAAGTCAATCACAGTATATACGAGTCCCTTGGCAAATTTTATTTTGCAGGTCTTATCTACAGCCCACGTCCGGGGACAAGCAGACCATACAGCCCACGTCCGGGGATAAGCGGACCATCTACAGCCCACGTCCGGGGATAAGCGGACTATTTACAGCCCACGTTCGGGGACAAGCAGACCATCTACAGCACACGTCCGGGGACAAGCGGACCATCTACAGCCCACGTCCGGGGACAAGCGGACCATCTACATCCCACGTCCGGGGATAAGCGGACTATCTACAGCCCACGTCCGGGGACAAGCGGACCATCCACAACACACGTCCGGGGACAAGCGGACTGTCGACTTTCCTCAAGCATGGAAAGTATTATCCGGTGGATTTCTTCAAGCATAGAAAACCGCCAAATTCATATGTCGGCTTTCCTCAAGCATGGAAAGTATCATGTGGTAGATTTCTTCAGGCTTAGAAAGTTAACAAATTCATCAGTCGGCTTTCCTCAGGCATGGAAAGCGTTTCAACAAACGTCATCCGGTGGATTCCTTCAAGAATAGGAAGCTACCAAGCTCATTTGCCACCGATACACTGGTGTTAGATAAGCATTCTATCCCTTTACTCTTTTTTCTGTAGAACTAACATTTTTCTGCAGGTATCGGCGTATACAGAATGATTTAGGATCGCAGAATGTCTTTAATCATTCTCTGTCTGTATCGGCTACTTTGACTATCATTTTCGAAACTGACGTTTCTACAAACTCAGTCAAAGTGGGGGCTTCTGTAGACACCTAAAAATGTCTCCCCAAAACCAAACCCGTTGATGAACACCTTTCACCGCCATTATTGGTCGAGTTGAGTATTTAATCTTTGGAGTGCTTAAATCCATGTTCTATCCTATATATTTCATGAACCAATCTAATTTCTAGCTCATTTCCCTAAACCATAACCTATTTTCCACTTTTCGTGTCCACATCGCAAAACTGAGAGAAACTGATTTTATGGATATAAAATTTTGATACAATTGTTATTTTGTTGGATAGGCCTTTAAATAATATTTCCAACCATATATCATAAGCCCAATTCCGAGCTATAACGAAAAAGATATGAGCAAAACACTAAACTCGGCCTAAAACCGACACCCTTCCACTAAAACGGCCATATCACAAAATCTTCCTATTATTTTTACTTGATTTTCATAGGGTTAGAAATTAGACTTGATAAGCTTTCCAATGATATATTATATGCCTTATTCCGAGTTACAGATCAAAAGTTATGGATATTTTAAAAAACGGGTAAAAAACTGAAATAACCGCGCAGCAGCAAAAATGTCGCGACGCGGCAAAAGCTGACGTGTCACGGGGCTTATTCCGTAATTCTGCACAATTTTCTCCCGTGTCACGGGATTTTGCACCGTGTCATGGTGCAATTTCCCGCGTCACGGTGCCCGTTCCGTGACACGGGGATATTCCGTGTAATTTCCGCGTACTTTTTACACCGTGACACGGCATACTGCACTGTGCCACGGTGGACAATGCCGTGTCACGGCATTTCTTCCCGTGTCACGGTGCACATCCCGTGCCACGGGAATGCTCCGTGTTTTCTCCGCGTAATCCCTAACCGCGTTTTCACTTCCCGTAACCTAATTATTTCCCGCGTCAATCAGTTTTTCCCCGTGTCACGGGATCTTCCCCCGTCTGACGGTTCCTGTCACCGTGTCATGGTGCTCTTAGCCATGACACAGTATTATTTTTTAGGGTTTTTATCTTTTTAGGCTTCCGCGTGTTCCCTCTGCCCATTTTCCCTATAAATAGGACCCCCCCTTTCTGCAGTTCGGGGCACCAACAATCATTCTCTCTCACCTTACACCAAAAATCATTCTCTTCTCCCTCTTTAACCTAATTTCTAGCCTCATTATTCTTCCATAATAATTCCCCTAAGCACTCCAAGGAGTCTATAATAAACTCGTGGTTCCGTCCTTAAACCATGGCGTGAAAGGTATAAATAACCGAAGGTTTGGACCAAATCAACTCTACTTTTTATTTAATTTAATTTCCATTTGATTTATATTTTTATTTAAGTTACTAACAATTTATTCATGATGTAGCAATTTAAAGGAACGTGCGGAATGTAAGTAATTAATTAAATTAATTACTCTTATTTTATTTTATATTGCTAGTATCATGATTAGGTTATTTTATATTCGATTTTACTAACGCTATTATTATTAAATTGCTTCTAATATTAATGTTTGTTCTGTTATTTATTTTTATTGATCACCATATTGCATGTTTAAAGGGAATATGTAATTGAAAATCACGCCTAATAAGATAATTTGGACAACCGGTTTAGGTTCCTTTTAATCTTGTTGCTTAATTCAAGTGATCACAAATATTTTAGAATTATGTGGTGCATTAATATTAAACCAATTTAGCATAATAATAGTTTGGAGCAAATTGAATATTTTGTTTGTATGCCTTTGAGATCGCAAGAATCACTTTTCACTATAAGAATCGAGTAGAGGCCAATACGGGCGAATGTGACTCCATGACTCACTTCGCACCATCATCCCCGATCCTCCTTTCGTGGTTTCGAACCATATGGAGTTAGTAATCTCATGGATTATGAATGGGGTGTAACCTTCACGGGTCAATCGTTGTTGCCTATCGTTGTCCCTTTATTCGTGGTTGCCTTTTATGATCCGTGAACGGTTTACAAGTTCCTTAAAAACTTGTTGGCGGCTCCCTACTTTCCTTGTCCCTAATCGTATTATGTCAATTCCCACTTCCTATGAGTGCCAAGCATATTCACACATGCATTAACGTAGGCGCACTTCAAACGACGCCTACAGCGTTTATAATACTTCCATAACTTTTGATTGCGGAGTTGGATTAAGGCGTGTGAGATATCCATTGGAAAGCTCTGAATGTCTAATTTCCAATGCCGTTAGAATTAGGTTAAAATATGGTATGGATAAAAAATTATGCCCGTTGGGTTGCAAGGGTGTCGGTTTTAAGGCCCAGTTTAGTGTTTTGATCATAACTTCTTCGTTTTGGCTTGAAATTGGGCTTATAATATTCCGTTGGAAATATCTTTGAAAGGGCTATCCATATGTATATGCCTTTCATGGGAATTTGATGGTTGGTTTATCTATTTGGCTCGGTTTTCAACAATGTAGGTTCCATTGGATCCAATCATTGCATTTGCCGCATTTCGATCCGTTATTAATCAAGTTTAAACATGTATGAACACTTTTTAGGCCTAATTTTTAATCGGACAAGGCTCTAAGATAAATTGGTCTCAAATATGGGTTTCAACTTACTTCATATTTCTTTTCATAGTCCATAAACACTTCAACTTTGATCTAGCATGAAGAACGGATTTTTGTAACATCATCGCACTTCCTTTCGGGACAAGAGGCCAAAAGTATGTGTCTATCTACACCATACAAACTTTCAAATTCTCAAGACACCTTTTGCCTTTAAACAACTTGCATAGCTCTTTAACTTAACCCTCAAAAGCTTTGGGAATTTATCTCCCTTTGGTATATAGGTCGTTTTCACTTCTTAATACTATTTTTGTTTCACCTTTTTCCCACTATGGGATTTTTTGTGGTTATATCATCCTTGGAAATCTGCCAATCTTGTCTAACTACCTGGTTCAAATACCACATTGTAACACCCTGGAAATTCCTTTCCTTTAAAATGCCTGTTTTGCCCTGTTTAAATCTTTAAATAGGAATATCTAAGATAATACTGCCACCGTGAAAACGACTAAGGAAACTATCAAAGACACATAGCGGAAGACTAGTTTCAAAACCATTCAAAACAAGTCAACTTGAAAAGTCAACCAACGAAAGTAAAGTCAAACCCAATCAGTCAAATGAAGTAAAATAAAATCAACCTACAACTTGGAACCATTATAGGCCCTTATTAAAACCAAACCAACTTTAAAACTTTTGCATTAGTCATGCATAATAATATCACAAATAATTAAAGCATTAAACACTTCATATACTTATTGAAACTAGCATGATTCGCTCTTCACTCATGCCCATTCATGAATACGCTTCATCACCTGAAAAGTTTCTCTCTACTTGTTTCCACTACTCTCCATTAAAAATGGGTCATTATAGGGCCAAGATAAAGACAAGGCCAACAAACACACAAAACACACAGTCATCAAAGCTGAGTACATAAGCATAATTAACACACTAACATTCATTTACCAATCAACACACAACTTACCTTGATGCATCTGTTTTTATAGCAAACAACATTTAACAAAACTTCTCAACTAGACAACTACATAATTTATTTAGCGTTGATTACGCATCGAACAGGTTTCCCCACTAACCGTTCCAGCATCAATAACCACTCGTAAGTGGCGGAATTCCTGCGCATAATAAAATGGAAAGTACAGTGTCCTGTACCCCCAGTAGAAGTTATGGTTAAATATAAAACCCCATAACTCCCCCCATACGTTCATACTCAAGGTATTAACGTTCCAAGAGGTTTGGTGCGTAATCTCTATCACTTTACGTTATTTAGATATTAATAGACCTGGTGATGACTCTCAACAAATAACACAATCAATCATTATAATTATTCAAACAATCAAACATACCAATTTAATTCTTGAATAATTAGTTACCCCAAAATATTTAATGTTAAACCCTTTTTAAATCTACCTCGGTGACAAAGACACCTTAAACGCATAATGCGTCACAAATCCTATCGCTCGGTGTTAAAAACACCTTAAGTGCACTAAGGTACCAAAAATATAATTTATTCCTCTTGTACAAAGACACTTAAATAGCTCCTTCCTCATGCTTATATCATCAATAAAAATTATATGAACCATAATAAAATTCCTTTTCAGCATTCCAAACCAACTTAAACATTTAGTTTAATTAAACAAGCTCATTATCATGCCAATAATAAAAGTGAGGTTCATATACAATATGCCAAATGTACTATTTCTAATCATGAATCCAATAAATAATTTATTTTAACCAATCATACTTCACAAATAATTCACCAAAGTCATTCTCAATTCAATCAATCCATTTCATATCACCAAATCTAATTTCAATTCAACCATTCCAACCAATTCCTAGCATAACACAAACTTAGAATCGCTTAAATAAATTCTAGCATGTTTCTACACGCTTAATAAACTTTCGAGGACGTCTACGTACCTCAAATAAACTCTTGAAATAGCCGAGTACACTACAACAATTCTCGAACCAAGTCTCGATCCTATATAAAGGTACAATAAAACTATATTACTTTCCCTTGTATACACAACTTCCAGCAACTTAAATTCAATTTAGACTTCTTTAAAAAATCTGAAAATTATTTGAAAACCCCTAATGAAAATCTTCTTTAATGGGTAATTAAACCCTTTTATTATCATCACAATTCTACTACGTACTTTAAATAAAATTCCAGCAATATAGTTTAATTAAAAACTCATCAAAACTCCATACAAATTTAATCTTTAAGGTATATTAACACTTCCAATCAATGGGTATATAAAACCCCCAAATTAATTGTAAGTTAGAACCCTAAAAATCAACACTTTAATAATTAAAACCCTAACTTTTAATACTTTATAAAATATGAAATTAAAACACTTTATTGTTTGAAATTTACAATCTTTAATCATCAAAACATAATTATAAAACATACTAATCATATTTAACAAAATTAAAACCATAACCCAAAGTATAAATTATAGGAATAATAATTAAAACTAGAGAAGAGGGAGAGGTGGCTCACGACCAAGGTGGTTGGTCGCCGGTTGGGAGGCAGCAGGTGTGCGGTGGTCGTCGAAAGTGGTCGGAGGCGAGGTGAGATGGACTTGGAAGCAACTTGGGGCATGCATGAAGCCATGCGTGAAGAAGAAACTCACGCATGAAACTCCCCAAAATACCCGGGAAGAAAAGAAGAATAAGAAAAATAAAAGAAAAAAATAAAAGAAAAAGAGAAAAGGAAGAAAAATAAAAGAAAATAAAGGAAAGAGAAAATAATACTTACCCCAATTTGATTTTTAAGCCTCTTTGTGTGGGAAGATTTTGGGGTTTTGAGAGGTATTTATGGAGTAGAAAGTATAGGGTTAAGTTTGGGCTCAATAAATAAATGAGCTTGAATTATAAAACATTTGACTCACAAGGGTTCAAATGAAGGGTTCGACTTATTTAAATGAAATGGATTATTCCAATACGAGTATGTAGAAATAAATTATATACAATATTTTAAACAAGGCCCAATAATTACACTACTAGATAAAGGCTTATCTCCGACGGATTTATTCCGACGGGCCACATTTATCGTCGTTAAATTTAAATTTTACGACGGAATCTTGTGTGTCGTTAAAATCCTTGACAGAGTTCACTTTCCGACGGAATTTTCGTCGCAATTTTTCCAACGGAAATTAATTTTGTCGGAAAATTACCTTTCCGCCGGAATTTTCTATCAGAAATTAATTTCCAACCGAAAATTCCGTCGGAAAGGTAATTTTCCGACATAATTAATTTTCGTTGGAAAAAAGCTTAAGTCAAAATAGGGAAATTTGATCAGCCAATTCACGAAAGAAAGAGACAAAGGGGGAAGAGGGAGAAAGAAAGAAAGGGAGAAAGAGAAAGAGAAAGAAAGAGGAAGGGGTTTGCTCAGCCAATTTGCTCAGATCTGCCGCCGCCGGACTCCGACCGTCGCAAGGCCATTCTTCCCCCGCCACCATAGGTCACCGTCGTACTTCCTGTCATAGTTCTCCGCTGCCGGTGAGGTTAGTTTGGTTTTTTTTAAACAAACCGGTTAACCGGCGCCCCTAACTACAACAAACTATTTGTGAGCAGCCACCACCGGCCCCTCACAGCAGCTGCCGTTCCTCCGTTCCTTTAAGAACCGCCGGCGTTCAGTAGCTATCGCCGGTATGTAATTTTTTTTTTGTGTGTTTTTTTTTTAAAAAAAACTTAACCACCACCACCTCCACCGTATTATACAGGTTACTCCAAACTCCGTCCTTGGTGCGAAAAATACCACCACCACCTTCATCCTCCCGCCGTTCAACTTCCTGTAAGTGTTCCTCTTTTTTTTCTCTTTTTTTTAAAATTAAAATTGACATTTTACACCCTAAATAAGGTATAATTTTTATTATTTGTGGATTTGTACATTTACTTGCTTTGAATCTCAATAAAAAGTGCAGATCTAGAGGTTAGTAACATTATAATTTCTAAAATTCTTAGTTTAGTATATACTTGACATGTTAGTGACTTAGATATATGTTAGTTTATTATTGTTTTTTTTAATGTTAGTGTAGTTTGATATACTTTATTATAGTTAATATGTTCGTTTAGTATGGTTTATTATAATAATGTACGGCATGACATGTTAATTTAGTTTAGTTTAGTTTAGTATAATAATGTATGGCATGATATGTTAGTTTAGGTTGATATGTTATTATAACAATGTATGGCATGATATGTTAGTTTACTTTCGTTTAGTTTATTATAATAATGTATGTTAGTTTAGTTTAATGTATTATAATTTAATAATTTATGTTAGTTTAGTTTAGTTTAATATAATGTATGTTAGTTAATTGAGTTAAATATATTTGTTTTATATAATGTTTAATGTAGTGATTAATAATTGTTTACATCAATTTAATTATTAACAGTAATTAATTATATATGATTGTTTACATCAATTTAATTATTAACACTAATTGTTTATATATGATTGTTTATATCAATTTAATTATGATTATGATATATTTGTTTTAATGAGTGTTATTTACTTTATAATGGTTGTGTTATTTGCATTTGCATAATAATTTGCCTAGATACCCGTTCATGGCATACTCATTAGGAGTATGTCTTGAATAGTCCCCGGTTGGGACTGTCCTTGGACGTTTATTCTCACTTAGGTGGTGAATGTATGCCTTCTTATTGATTCTACGAAATATCTTGGCTTGTCGTTTCTCTACAATGTTCTCTGGGTACATATGACGGGTTATCTAATAGCCTACATCGTATACTTGGAGAACTTAAGGGAAATGCTGCCGGATTTTCCATTAGAATTGAAAACCGGGCATACATTCGCTAGTGGATTAAATGTTCAAGGATGGGTTAGGTTGGAGTGATAAGGACCTTTGGACATCATTTAAAATCTTATTTGCATATTCATAAAATTTTTATGGATAATGAACACTCAATACGTATACGCATTGTGACTAATGTGATTATACATATTCGTGAGTTGTGTAAAAGTTGTAATCATAAAATGAACAGAACGTAGCTGGATGTATTAAAGGAAGGTTGGGAATTCTATTAATATGGAATTTGTGAAAGGGGTGATTATGAGATAGTTTGAGAAAAAATAAGTTCATAAGTTAAGAAATGAAGAAAATAGGCATGTTAGAAGCCATTTTGGCTTTAAATGGCTTTATTTTGATGAAATGGACCCATAAACTTGGAAAATAGCTTTTTTTATGTCATATAATGTCATATTCACTTATAAATATGTAATTATGAGATGGTTTGAGAAAGAATAAGTTCATAAATTAAGAAATGAAGAAAATAGGCATGTTAGAAGCCATTTTGGCTTTAAATGGCTTTATTTTGATGATATGGACCCACAAACTTAGAAATTAGCTTATTTTAGTTATGGCAAGTCATATTCACTTATAAATATGTAATTATTAGATGGTTTGAGAAATAACAAGTTTATAAGTTAAGAAATAAAGAAAATAGGCATGTTAGAAGCCTTTTTGGCTTTAAATGACTTTATTTTGATGATATGAACCCATAAACTTAGAAATTAGCTTCTTTTATGTCATTTCAAGTAATATTCACTTATAAATATGTAATTATGAGATGGTTTGAGAAAAAAAAAAGTTCATAACTTAAGAAATGAAGAAAATAGGCATGTTAGAAGCCATTTTGGCTTTAAATGGCTTATTTTGATGATATGGACCCATAAACTTAGAAATTAGCTTATTTTAGTCATATCAAGTCATATTCACTTATAAATATGTGATTGTGAGATGGTTTAATAAAGAATAAGTTCATAAGTTAAGAAATGAAGAAAATAGGCATGTTAGAAGCCATTTTGGCTTTAAATGGCTTTATTTTGATGATATGGACCCATAAACTTAGAAATTAGCTTCTTTTAGTCATGTCAAGTCATATTCACTTATAACTATGTAATTATGATATGGTTTGAGAAAGAATAAATACATAAGTTCAGAAATGAAGAAAATAGGGATGTTAGAAGCAATTTTGGCTTTAAATGGTTTTTTTATGATGAAATGAACCCATAAACTTATAAAATGACTTCTTTTATGTCATTTCTAGTCATATTCACTCATAACTATGTAATTATGAGATGGTTTGAGAAATAATAAGTTCATAAGTTAAGAAATGAAGAAAATAGGCATGTTAGAAGCCAATTTGCTTTAAATGACTTTATTTTGATGAAATGAACCCATAAACTTAGAAAATGACTTGATTTATGTCATTTCAAGTCATATTCACTTATAAATATGTAATTATGAGATGTTTTGTGAAAGAATAATTTCATAAGTTAATAAATGAAGAAAGTAGGCATGTTAGAAGCCATTTTGGCTTTACTTGGCTTTATTTGGATGAAATGGACCCAAAAACTTAGAAAATGACTTCTTTTATGTGATTTCAAGTCATAATCACTTATATGTTTATTTTCTTTACTTGTAACTTATGTTTTTAGTAAATTGTTTAAACTGTATATTATTATATAATGTATTTGTTGTAGGAGAACTACCAGAAGAAGGTTGAAGAAGCCACCACTCAAGGGATTAAAAAGAGTCCAATTGAGTTGTATTGGGAGAGTGTGGGTGGTCGCAACAAGAAGGGTCGGGTGAGGGGACTTGGCCAAAGTGCATATTTGTACTATGACAACCAGATGGGTCGAGTTTCTAGGTTTTCACAGCAGTATACATCGTCCGTTGTTTCTCATATACAAGATCACATGGAGTATAGGGTGGAGGCTCTTTGTAGGCGTCATTCGAAGTGCGCCTACGTTAAAGCATGTGTGAATATGCTTGGCACTCATAGGAAGTGGGAATTGACATAATACGATTAGGGACAAGGAAAGTAGGGAGCCGCCAACAAGTTTTTAAGGAACTTGTAAACCGTTCACAGATCATAAAAGGCAACCACGAATAAAGGGACAACGATAGGCAACAACGATTGACCGGTGAAGGTTACACCCCATTCATAATCCATGAGATTACTAACTCCATATGGTTCGGAACCACGAAAGGAGGATCGGGGATGATGGTACGAAGTGAGTCATGGACTCACATTTGCCCGTATTGGCCTCTACTCGATTCTTATAGTGAAAAGTGATTCTTGCGATCTCAAAGGCATACAAACAAAATATTCAATTTGCTCCAAACTATTATTAAGTTAAGTTAGTTTAATATTAATGCAACACATAATTCTAAAATATCGTGATCACTTGATTAAAAAAACAAGATTAAAAAGGAACCTAAACCGGTTGTCCAAATTATTTTATTAGGCGTGATTTTCAATTACATATTCCCTTTAGACATGCAATATAGTGATCATAAAAATAATAGAATAAACATTAATATTGGAAACAATTTAACAAATAACGTTAGTCAAATCAAATATAAAATAACCTAATCATGATACTAGCAATGAGAAAATAAAATAAGAGTAATTAAATTAATTAATTACTCACATTCCGCGCGTCCCTTTAAATTGCTACATCATGAATAAATTGTTAGTAACTTCAATAAAAATATAAATCAAATTGAAAATTAAATTAAATAAATATAGATTTGATTTGGTCCAAACCCTGAGTTATTTATACCTTTCACGCCTTGGTTTAAGGACGGAACCTCGGGTTTAGTATAGAATCCTTGGAGTGCTTAAGGGAAGAATGATGTAATTAGAAATATAGTTTTAAAGCTTAGAATATGGGAGAGAGAGAATATAATGATTTTTTGGTGTAAAAGAGAGAAAGAGAGAAGGATTGATGATCAAGCTTGTTGATGATTGAAAAAGGGGTGATATGACCTCTTTTTATAGGGAAAAAAGAGGGTTGAAGAATCAAGAAAAGATCGAGTTCGAATCAGATTAAAACTCTTGCGATAGACAGCAGTTTTTGCGGTTTTTGTTTTTATCATATCTTTTGATCCAGAAATCGGAATAAGATAAATAAGATATCGTTGGAAATATCTTCAAGTATACTTTTTCACCCAATTAGAATAAGATTAAAATATTTTGTAGAATAATATATATTGCCGAAATAGTGAGACGGTGTCAGTTTTGGATAGAGTTTGACATTTTATTCATATCTTTTCCGTTATAGCTCGGAATTGATATTATAATATATCATTGGAAAGATAATTTCAAGGGATATCCAAAAAAATAAAATTTGGATAAAAAATATGAGGCACGAAAATAATATCTGTCTATCTTTGAACGTCTTTCAATTCGGATAAAATTAGGACTTTAAAAAAAGGAGTTTTATTCAATTTCAAACTCTTTAATCTTATCTTTTCAAAAAGGATAATTAAGATCTTTTAGAAACTTGTAGAAACTTCAAATTAATCCTAATTGGTTTAGGAATTGGATTAAATCATTTGGACCCTCCACATGATCATTGGGTCGTAGGTAAGGTGGGCTTAGGTTCGGTTTGGGCTCAGTTTAATATTTTGGCCATAACTTATTCGTTATAACTCGGATTTGGGCTTATAATATATCGTTGGAAAGTTCTTTTCAACCCCATCCAACTATTCAATCATTGGACACATATTATGGACCAAAATAAACTGGATTAAACGTTTTTATAAAAAGGACACGAAATGAATGATTTTAAAGGACACGAAATGAATTATTTTGGGTTTAAAGGCACGAAATGAGAAAAATAATTTATGGTTTGGGGAAATGGGCTAGAAATTGGGTTAGTTTATGAAATGGAAATATGGATTTAAGCATTCCAAAATTAATTACTCAACCGGACCAATAATGGCGGTGAAAGGTTGTTCATCATCGAGTTTGGATTTGGGGAGACATTTTTAGGTGTCTACATAAGCCCCCACTTTGACTGAGTTTGCAGAAACGTCAGTTTCGAAAACGATAGTCAAAGTAGCCGATAGGGACGGAGAATGATTTAAGACGTTCTACGATCCTAAATCACCTATGTAAAGCATGTGGTGAATATGCTTGGCACTCATAGGAAGTGGGAATTGACATATACGATTAGGGACAAGGAAAGTAGGGGGCCGCCAACAAGTTTTTGAGGAACTTGTAAACCGTTCACGGATCATAAAAAGGTAACCACAATAAAGGGACAACAAAGGCAACAACGATTGACCCGTGAAGGTTACACCCCATTCATAATCCATGAGATTACTAACTTCATATGATTCGGAACCACGAAAGAAGGATCGGGGATGATGGTACGAAGTGAGTCATGGAGTCACATTCGCCCGTATTGGCCTCTACTCAATTCTTATAGTGAAAAATGATTCCTGCGATCTCAAAGGCATACAAACGAAATATTCAATTCCCTCCAAATTATTATTATGCTAAATTGGTTTAATATTAATGCAACACATAATTCTAAAATATTTGTGATCACTTGATTTAACAACAAGATTAAAAGGAACCTAAACCGGTCGTCCAAATTATCTTATTAGGCGTGATTTCCAATTACATATTCCCTTTAAACATGCAATGTGGTGATCATAAAAATAATAGAATAACATCAATATTGGAAGCAATTTGACAATAATTCCAACAATATAAAATCGTTAGAAAAATAATAGAAATAAAAGGATCATAATTCTTACTTTGATTCTGTTTGCTTGCAACTAACAACTAATAAACGAATTAGTAACTTCAAGGAAATAATAATTAAATTAAATTAAGTAAAGTAGAGTTGATTTGGGGCCAAACCCTCAAACAGTTCTACCTTTCACGCCTTGGCTTAAGGAAAGAACCATGAGTAAAGTATGGACTCCAAGGAGTGCTTGAAGAATGAATTTTGAAAGAATAAGGGTAGACTAGTGTTTAGGCTAGAGCATAGAAGAGAGAAAAAACTAGAGAATTAATTGATGCCCCGTACATCAGAAATGACGGGGTATTTATAGAAAAAATGTGCTGAGGGAACACACGGAACCCTAAAAATGATAAAAACCCTAAAAAGTGTGTCGTGACACGAGAAATCCCACCGTCAGACGAGAAACATTCCCGTGTCACGGTGTACTTTTGTGTGACGCGGGAAATATATGCTGAATGGGAGAGAAAACGCGTTAAGGGTTTACGCGGAAAGGACACGAAAACCCCCGTGTCACAGCAAGTGTCCCGTGTCACGGGGAACCCCACCGTCAGACGGGAAAGTTTCCCGTGACACGGTGGACTGTTGCCGTGACGCAGGAATTTTCAGTCCGCTTTTCCGTCTAAATTCATTTTTAACCCTAATTTCATTCAGCATTTTAATTGTTGATTGATAAGTTCGGGCCATTTTCTGATTTTATTATTATTTGGGATAAAATAAATAAAAATTTTGGGCCAAAATAAATAATAAAACAATAAAATAAAAAAGGTTTGGGCTAAAATTAAATAATAAGTTTTGGCTGAAATTAAAACTATGCTTTGACCAAACATCAAGACTGATCCATGGACTATTCAAAAATTGAATTTAATTAAATACGATATTTAAAGCACTCTCGGGATTAAATACTGAACCCGACCAATAGTGGCGGTGAAATATCGTTCATCATCGGGTTTGGTTTTGGGGAGACATTTTTAGGTGTCTACAGAAGCCCCCACTTTGACTGATTTTGTAGAAACGTTAGTTTCGAAAACGATAGTCAAATTAGCCGATAGGGACAGAGAGTGATTTAAGACGTTCTACGATCCTAAATCACTCTGTATACGCCGATACCTGCAGAAAAATGAGTAAAAGGATAGAATACGTATCTGGCACTAGTGTATCGGTGACAAATGAGTTTGGCAGCTTCCTATGCTTGAAGGAATCCACCGGATAATGTTCGTTGAAACGTTTTCCATACCTGAGGAAAGCCGACTGAGGAAATTGGTAGCTTTCTAAGCCTGAAGAAACCTACCGGATGATACTTTCCATGCCTGAGGAAATTCGACGTATGAATTTGGTGTCATTCTATGCTTGAAGAAATATACTGATAATGCTTTCCATGTTTGAGGAAAGCCAACTTGGCGGTTTTCTATACTTGAAGAAAAATCCACCGATAAAGCTTTCCATGCTTGAGGAAAGCCGACTTGGCGGTTTTCTATACTTGAAGAAAAATCCATCGATAAAGCTTTCCATGCTTGAGGAAAGCCGACTGGTAGTTTTCTATACTTGAAGAAAAATCCACCGATAACTCTTTCCATGCTTGAGGAAAGCCGACTTGGCGGTTTTCTATACTTGAAGAAAAATCCATCGATAACGCTTTCCATGCTTGAGGAAAGCCGACTTGGCGGTTTTCTATACTTGAAGAAAAATCCACCGATAACGCTTTCCATGCTTGAGGAAAGTCGACTTGGCGGTTTTATATACTTGAAGAAAAATCCACCGATAACGCTTAATTTCCATGCTTGAGGAAAGCCGACAACTACTATAATCGCTGAAATTTGCAAGTGTATGATGGTTTGATTATCCCTGAATGTGGGTCGCAGATGATTCACACCTTCAAGTCGACTATCCGACCATATTAGGTGTTTAAAATATTGACAAAATTGATTTTGACGCTTCCTAGGGGCAAAATAATAATTTTGATACCCTTCAAACGTCAGTTAGAATTTTTCGCATAATTCTACTGAAAAATTAACTGTACAATTTGCGCGGAAAATCGTGCAATTTTGGTCAAAATGCCAGGAATATTCGCTTCCAGCTTCGAAAAGTGTGTAGGACAGAAGCCTGAACTCCGTGCTACGTGGATCAATCTCGCGACACGGTGCTCAATTGCCGTCACACGGGAGGAATTCCCGTGTCGCGGGATTCCTTTTGGCACAAAAATCCCACGCGCCCTGTACTACGCGCCTGAACACCGTTACTCAGTAACGGGAAACGTGGAACGGTAACAGGGTCGTGTAACGGTCATTTTTTGGCTTTAAATATCAGACATTGCTCCCATTTTTTTCATTCATCATTTCTCTTTCTTCTTCTGCTCTCACTTCTCCTCTCGATTTTTTGCTCAGATTCCCGTGCCACGGCAAGGTTGCACCGGCGTACTGTCGTTTACACCGCGTCACGAATCCTCTCACCGTGACACGGCGGCGCTGCTGGGTTTCTCTTTTTTTTCGCTACTGCTCGTTGCTGCTGTTGTCGTTCAGAGTTCGTTGCTGCTGATCGGAGCTCCTTTAACTCCTAGAATCACCGTGACACGGAATTCGATCACCGTGACACGGGACCTGATCACCGTGTCGCGGTTTTTGCTGACCGTGTCGCGGCGGCCTGCTCTACTGTCTTCACGGATTTTTCGAGTTTTGGAGCTCAAATTTTCATCATTTTTGCTCTAAATTTTTGCTACTTTCTTCATTTTTGGTTCTCCACAAGGATCTATGTAAGTTTCCGCAACGGTAACGGAAGCTACAACAACATTATGTAGCAGCAACTAGTGGTAGCAGACAACAATGGCAGCAGCCAGCTATAATAGACAGCAATGGCAGCAAATAAACAGCAGTAGCAGCAAAAAAAAAACAACAGCAAAACAGCAGTAGCAGCATCAATACAGCAGTAGCAGCAACAAAATAGCGATAGCAGCAGCAAAACAATGGTAACAACAAGTTCTTCTTGTAGCATCATCACTTGCTCTCCCAATTCTTCATCTTGATCCATTTGATCCTATGTGTGAAAGCATCATATATCAAATAACTAGAACAAAAATGGAATAATGCATAATAAGTCAGTGCTTTTTAAAAAAGAATATATTAACTATTACCTCATTTTGCTCTTGTTCATTAGACTTTTAGAGTGTACATTGGAAAAATCTGATTGTTATACCCCATATAAGGTTTTGAAATTTTTCCTCTATTTTCTAAGATTCCAACACTTTTATCCCAACAGATTAGGAAGGAAGAGAAAGCCTTTAATCAGAGACACGTCGAGTGAAAGAACATGTAAGGGCCCTATTGTTTTGCAATTAGATTAGAATTTGGCAGCATACATAAAATCTCAAAAGCCATGATACAATACAACTCAAAACAAAACAAAATGAAACACATATATGGACAATCAACTATACATACCTGGCTATCATAAATGTAAAATAAGTTGTGCAATGAAGATTAAATAAGAGTATTGAGCCAGATAAGAAGGATAACAGATCACCAAGACCTTGAGAACGTTGTTCCTATGTTGCTTGTCATTCAAGCCCTTTTTCCACACTAGATGACAAAAAATTAAAGGTTTCACCTGGGACAATTGAAAGGAAATTTTTTTGCTAGCCAGATACAACTAGTCTTCTCCTTGTTGAACAAACATGAAGTAGTGACGAATTTATAAGCACAATGTTCAGGGAGTGATATCACAAGTTCTATTAGCACTTCAGCTTCTAACCTAAGAAGATTGGAAGCAGCTACCTAGCTTTAACAACTTAAGATGTTACCAACTTGACAAGAGCCATAGCAAGTAAACAATTTGATGTTATAAACGAGGACCTTTGGTTGCTAGTGTATGGCATATATAATTTAAATAGAAAGAGACATTAAATCAAAATAAGCTAATAGGTATTTTACGTCATTAGTGCAAATCTTATGTGAAATTACCTGTACAAAATTTTGATTATTCTTTATATTATAATTCACCGGTTCCATATAATTGGTCTAATATTTAGCATTTGGTCTCTCACTAACTCACATTTAGACAATCAATATTAAAAGTCTTTATTGCTTACATGGAATAATACATTATATTGAAATTTTACAAGGTAACCTTGATGTTAAGCGAAGTGGTAAAAGTGACCTTGAGTTTTTACAAATAAGCTTAGGTTATGGATTTCTTTAAATGATGACAGATAAATAACACAGTAAGTAATCCTCTTTCGTATTCTTGGTCTTCTTAAAGCTAAATAAAGAGGTTATATACTTGCATTCATCACTCCCTTCAACTAAACTTTTCAACCACCCTCTCCCCCCCTCCACATTTCCCCTCCCCCAACATTATAAATTCTGCAAAGTGCAAACCTTGTACTAGAGTTTGTGAGGGAATTAAAATGCGTGTGTCGAGACATAAGAGAGAATATAACAAAAGATAGCAGCAATAGCAAGTAGAAACATCACGACTTGCAACAACTTAATAATTGAACTTCCTTAACCTTCTAAATAATCACAGCCAGAAATCCTTGGCTAGTCACCAACTTTGCTGTAGAACTACCATTACAAGCATTCCACATTTCCACCTCTCTTTGTGAAGAAAGATGAACAAGAAAGATACACCAATGTAGTGAGATTTAGATAAATCACATGTATTGCTAGCACTAACTTAATGCATATTTAAATTACTCATTCAAACTTTAGTCATTGCATAACACGTATAAGTTATAAGTACCACTTTACAGAAAAGTAAGACAATAATGCTAAAATGCTAGTCCATGTAGGCATGAGAAAGAGATTTAGAGATACAAATAGTATTAAAACTAAGTTTTCATAATTAAAGCCTGGAAAATGTGGCAACCAATGGTCCGATGCAATATTCACATGTTTCTTACAAAAGTACTCCGTAACTACTAGTAAAAGAGAAGTGTCGGGATAATGAAAACTAAACCCAATTCCATAATTAAAGCTTAAAAAAAAAAGGAAAACCTTGCTAGGAGTGGTCAGTGTTGGTTTTGGCAGTAACAGGAATAGCAACAGTAGTATGAATATTAAACACCATTCCTCCAATTATAACTGGTATTGCCCTGAATTTTTGCACATCTTTCACTTACAATTACTTGGATTCTCGACAAGCTTATGAAGAATCACTTCAAAAAAGAAAATATTTTAAATTAAATTAGATAGATTAGTCAACAAAGATCAATTTACAAGGTTAATCAAATCCGCAATAATGAAAATATTAAAATTAAAGTTAAAGTAGAAAAAACAAAAATCCCAAACTCATCTAAATACTTCCACCAATTCTAATGCATTCAAATTAAAATTTAGTATAAAAATAATGAAATTAAACTTGTTAATAGGCAAATTCAACATCAAAATTAGAAATTATCAAAAAGATCAGAAAGAGGGAATTGAAATCCTAACTTTAGGGAGGCCAGAAGGTAGCAATAGATGCCTTTGGAGGTGGGAATCGCTGGCACGAGGTGTTGTGTACGTCTTCAAGTTGGAGCTGCAACGAAGGGAGGCTACGGTGGACGGGAGCTACAGTGGAGCACCAGGAGCGAGAAGGGGGTAGCGGTGGACTGTGAAAGCAGATTAGATGGATGGAGAAATACGAGTGAGGAAGAAATTTGTGAGTTTACGACTAAGGGACTAAGGGTCGATTTTAAGAATTTATACTTTGTACTTCCTATGTTCTTTTTTACTTGACCTATTTCTTTTGTCACACTTGCCAATGTAAAACTTTAACGGATAATAACTTTAATTCTCCATAATTAAAAAATATAAAAGTTATATATTATGATAGTACTTATTGAGATGAATTTAAAATGATCCAACATATATATGTTTTTCCTTGCATATTATTCACAAAACACGGTCAAAGGAGGGGTGGTGAATAGTGTAAAAGTCAAAGCGGCTCAAGTAAAAAAGAATGGAGGAAGTATATTTTAAGAAATAAAAACAAGAATTTTTTTTTTTTAAATAAAGTGTTTTTCTTCAAAAAAAAAAGTAATAAATTAAATTCATGTTACAATAAAGTGCTACCTAATATCAAAGTGTTACTATAAAGTGTTACATAATATTGAAGTGCTACGAAAATTGTTACCTAATACCAAAATGTTACAAAAGTGTTACCTATAAATTAAACAATCATAAATTTTTTACAGTGTTACCAATGGGTGTTACTTAAGTCCAACTTTGTACTAGTGTAACGAGGAGTTCCTCGCCTCTCTTCGGCTACTTCAATGGCGTCTTCATCGACTTTTTATTTACAAACTCAAGCTCTATTGTCTCATTCAATGTGAAGACATTGAGGCCAATGGATAGATAAGGTTGAGAATATCAATTTTGAGTACTAATACCTTGTTAGTGTTGAACACTATCCTTTAATTATCTTGTTGTTTTTTATAAAATTAATATTGATTGTCTTGTTAGTTTTCAAATCCACAGGAAGATTTGTTATACTTGTGCCGAAATGCAGCAATAAAATGATTATGAATTGCTATAGAAATATATCATCCACATTGTATAAGAGTAAGAAGAAGAACTTGTTTTTTATTTCGGCAGAATTGCAGGAAGAATACTTATTGCAGCAATTCTTATTTTGTATTCTACTATTATTTCGTCTTAAAATTAATCATTTGATTTTCCTTTGTAGTATGCTCTTTGTTCTTGGTTTTAATTTATTGTTGCTGTAGTTTATAAGTTCTTTTTTTTCCTAATATAGCTTATGTCACCTCCTTAATCTGCTTTGTCTTTGTTGATAAATCGAAATATTTAGGCAATATAGTACTAGATTTATTAAATATCACGTTTTAGCTAAGATCTTGAATCATAAATTTCATGAAAATTTGAAGTTCAAAATGAAAATATGAGCTCAATAATTGGATCTTAGCATGAATTTTGGGTTGATGGTCTGGTAGTATATACAACCAGTCACTCATCCTTTTTTGTTTTCCCTGTAAAAGAAGATACACTCAAGTTACCATTATAAGAGGGATTGTGTGTTGATGGTCTGGTAGTACTGGTATGCATTGAGGATTTGTACAGAAATTTTAAAATTTCACATTAGGGTTCTTAATTTGCTAATCTATGTTTTTTCTTCTTTTTTTTTGATGTTTTAGGAGGCAGGAAAATTCTATTGATGCTGCTGTAAACAGAGATACTGGTGATGAAGAAATCAAGAATGGCAGTGTTAATCCTTTTAATGTTGAGAATAGAGATAGAGAAATGTCCGAGACATCATGTACCAGAATATTTACTATGGCTCAAGAAACAGGTGTACAGAGGAAGCAGAAGATTTGAGCATATGTGGATATGAGACTCCGAGAACTGCTATTCATGAAAAGCTTGATGAAGCTCTTGAACAAAAATTTTGCCAACAAAGTAATTGGCAGCATACTTTTTCTTGAACTTTTGACGTTTTTGTCTTCTTTTAAGAAGGCTCTAACTTATTTTCTGAAATTTTCCTTTAATCTATGTAGCTATGTCTCTTAGTTCAATCAAGAAGAATTTTATCAGAAATCCAATTTAGTGTATATGTTATGTTTGATAAATGTTTGTGGCATGAAATTTTGGATTTGTTATAAATTATTATAATAATTTGGGTGGTAAATAGAAAGAAGAATAGGGGTATTTGTAACTAGCACCTGAAATGCTAGTTACAAATGCCCCTAATTTTTTGTCTTATTCGGAGATTATTCGTAACGGGCATTTACAATGTCCATTACAAATAACTACTTATTCGTAACGGCCACTTACAATGTCCATTACGAATAAGTAGCTATTCGTAACGGGCGTTTCAGGTGCCCGTTACGAATAATAGGTTATTTGTAACAGGAACTTATAATGTCCGTTACGAATAACCCATTATTTGTAACGTGCACTTGTGACGCCCGTTACGAATAACTACTTATTCGTAACGGGCACTTACAATGTCTGTTACGAATACGTAGTTATTCGTAACGGACGATGCCCGTTACGAATAATAATGGCCATCCGTAATGGTCGCATACGTAACGGACGCTGCCCGTTACGGATGGGCCCTTTGTGCCCGTTACGGATGAACTTTTTTCCACTAGTGCTTTTATGTTCTTCCTAATATTTATGATTGTTAGTATCATGTTAGGGCTAAAGTTTTGATTTTTATTCTTAGTGACATGCTAGGGTTTGTTATTAATCTTGTTAGTATCATGCCTAGGATCTTACTATTCTTATGCTTTAACATGATTATTATAATTATTGTAATAATTATTACGATTGTTATTATGTTGCTTGATATATATATTTATTGTTATTGCTTGATCACGCCTTTTATGCATGTTTAAAGGGAATTTTGTACTTGTAATCACGCTTAATAAGATAATTAATAATCTTAGGGCTAATTTGATTATAATTCAAGTAATCGCCAATAATAGACTTATTTGTGCATTAATATTCAACCAACATACATAAACAGGTTTAGGGTTAATCCTATTGATTGCATGTTAGTCAGAAAGCGCACATGAATACGATCAGAATAAAGTAGAGGTCTATTATTAGGGAAGGTTCAATCTCTTTTAGGTTGGATTTGTACCTTCATCCCCGAACTACCAGTCATGGTTCAAGACCTATTGGAGTTGACGATCTCCTGGATCGTTAAGGGGTGTAACCTTCACCTCGTGAACGATTTCAAGTTCCTAAAACTTGTTGGCGACTCTTTTTCTCTATCTTCTTTCCCTTTGGACGCCACCGTACTTTAGTGTATGATCATAGTGGATTCAACCTAGGGGTAATTCTTGAAATATTCCCTACAGTCGATCTATTGTTTTCGTGCAATTTTAAAACATATTTTTTGATGTGTATGTACTACATTGTCATGGAGAATATAGTATCATACAAATTAGGAGAACATAGTATTAGTTCGTCATGGAGAAACTAAATACTATAAATGATTCCATTATTTTGCTAATTTTTAACCTTGAGGTAAAAATTTAGCATATAATAGAAAATGCAATAAATAACTAAAAAACTTAGGAAATGATGCTAAACATTTAGGTTTTTTATCAAAACGCAACTCGATATAAATAACTAAATATCTTATGAAATGATGCTAAGCATTTAGATTTTTATTTTTATAATAGCATGCCTAGACGACGAGATCGCGATCTTTCCACTCATGGCCGGCGTCAGGCTTTTCAGGAGGACACTCCCACGATTCCCGAGGGTATGGATGATGACGTCTTAGAGTCTGAGCCTCGACCCTCTACGGGTAGAGGTAGGTGGGCTCCACCTCCGTGGACACCAGACCAGTTGGTTTTCTATCGTGAGAACCACGTTTCTCATCGTCCACTTGCCGGCATAGTTGACGGCACGCTTCGCCATCACGGTTCTGGAGCCGGAGATTTGATTCCTCGACTTCATCAGATTATCACGAGGGATCCTGCTACGAACGTCGTATGGGAATCAGCTGGTCTAGTAGACTTATATGCTGAACGATCGTAGGATTTCGCAGCCCCCGGGGTTGCAGTGCGACAGTCGTTCGCGCATTGTTGGAGTATTTTTGGGATACTACCAACACCTTTCACTTTGCTTGGGGGGAGATGACAGTGACCCCTCTGGACTTTAGCATGATCAGTGGTCTTCGCTTCACTGACCGGGCCGTAGCACAGATGTCTGATCTTTCTTGAGGAGCGGCTGAGGCAGCCGATTTGTTAGGTCCGATCGTTCAGCATATCAGGACTCGTCCAGTGTCTCGAGGTGGTCCTAGGAGCGGGCGATCAGAGTTGGCTTCGGTTCTGGCCCGTGGTTTTGACATGGAGGAGACATCACCTGAGCAGCGAGTGCGGATCTTCATTTTGATTCTCATGTTCATGACTCTTTCTCCTAATAGGAGTTCGCGTGCGCTCATTTGCTATCTTCCTTCTTTAGTCAGGATCAGTGAGATAGGATTCTTTAGCTGGGCCAGCCTCGGATATGCCGATCTTCTCTTGTCGTTACGTCATAGCTGTAGGCAGCTGAACGACGAGTCCCCTTTCACTATCTACGGTTTATGGAGAGTCGTAAAGGTGATAATCCTTTCCTCTTCTTGTTTTATTTTAATTTGTTCGACTCATGTGCTCAAAGATTACTTTTCATTGCAGCTATGGTTCTACGAGTACTTTCCAGGATTGGCCCCTCGACGGCGTCGTGGAGCGGTTCATGACTTCCCTTTCGGGGCCAGCTGGCGTGACCGAGGAGAGTCACGGGTGGAGTCTGTCTCTGCGCTGTGCAGGCTGCTACGCCGAGGCACCTATTATGTTGGTGTAAGAATTACTTTTGTAGCCTATTATTTTCTATTTTGACGTTATTTTCGGTGCTTCATTGCAACTTTTTATGGTTTTCAGGTTGCTATCGACGTCCAGTATCGTCCTTGGGCTGGGATGACTTATCTTCCTGAGGCCTTGCAGCTTTCAGCGTACCGCACTATTTTTGTTGGTACTGGGCGCTTTGTCTGGTATCTGGGGGTGCGTGTCGTTCGTCAGCACTGTGGTGATCGCTTTGTGGTGCCCTTGTCTCCACCGGAGTCGATGCTAGACTTGCGCTTGCTTAGGGAGTTGATAAACACGGGAGAGCGCTACACTTTTCCTTGGCAGGAGCTTGTGCGCATGGAGGGTGATTATGCGCAGGACTTGCTTCCCTCTCTGGCTCCTCCACCCCGTCTTCCTGAGGTACGATTTCTTTTGAGGAGTTTGTCGCTAGTCTCTGTTTAAATAGTCGAATAACTTGATAATTCAATCGTATTTTCTGACGACTTTTCGCCATGTGGGGAGGATTGAGATTCCGCCTCAATCTGTCCACTACCCAGGGCCGATTGGTATTACCGAGGATCATATTGCTGACGCGCCAGAGGGTTTCAGACAGGCACAGGAGTCTCTGCCTGATGTTTTTGAGCCGGTAAGCTTTTGATGCATTATTCATCCCTTTTAGCAACGCTTGTTACTGGTTTTTCTTTGTTTTGTTCTCAGCTACCCGCCCAGAGATGATGGGATTCATGAAGTTGGTTGACGCTCTGAAGTACTGCATCATCAAGCTTCGGCGTGGTGCGAGTTGTCGGAGCAGTTCTGGCGATGCTCTTGAGGTATGTTCACTTTTTCCCATTTCTACCATTTGTTTTATTTTGCATTGTTGACGTCTTTTAATTTTGTATCCTTCAGGAGCAACAGAGGTCCCGCTTGCGCTCGAGGCATAGAGGCTCGGACGAGGGAGAGCCTACTCGTGGTAGACGATCTCCTGAGGTTCATCGGCATTCTCAGACTCAGGGGGAGCCTTAGATTTCTCATCCGTTTCAGGAGGCTCAGTGGCAGCAGCCTTAGTCTTCCTAGCGCCTTCAGGGTCAGGATCAGTGGCAACGACAGTCGTTTTCACGGCCTTCACAGCCTGAGTTCAGGCCAGTTATCACTCCCGTGGATCCTGGCTTATATTCAGCTCCATCATCTGGGGTTCCTCCACCGGTGTCGGGCTTGTTTTCAGTTCCAGTGTATGGGACGATGCCTCCACCGACAATTCCTGTTTCTTTGAGTCGGTCTACACCGTTTTCTAGTTGGACGGGTCCTGCTTTGAGTTTGACTGCTACTGGAGTTATAGGGACTAGTAGGGATACTACTCCTCGTACTCGGATGATGGCGGGACACTTTTGCTCACCGTTCCCATATTCACAGGCAGGAGATGACACTGATCCTAACTCTTCTAGTTCTGCAGATTTTTGACCGAGGGTCTTTATTTGTACATACTGTGATTACACTTGACGCTGCTTATTTATTATGACTCATTTTGTACATTATTCACATTTTATGTATTTATTAGTGTGTGTTAGTGTGTGCTTGAGACTCATTGTGTGTGATTGTGTATTTATTAATGACGCGACAAAAAAAAGTAAGTGGAGTAAGTGGAGGGTACCGACTTTCTCCCGAAAAAGAAAGACGTGAAAACTGAACTTTTATTTTCGAACTTCCCTCGATGAGAAAATTTTGAAAAAGTTTTTTTAAATTTCCCCAAAAGAAAAGACGCGGAAAAAGGAAAGAAGTTTTGAACTTCCTCGTTGAGCAAGACAAAATGAATCGCATGGATTGAATTGCTTTTCTTGAAAGTAATGTATGCATGATGCATGTCCTTAGGCCAGGAGGCTAAGGACGATTACATCATGTGACACGATGAATGAACTTAGGTCATGGAGCTAAGCATCATATATGGTGTAAAGAAACGATCTTGAACGTCACTTAGGTCTAGAAGCTAAGCACGTATACAGATGAAGTGATTATTGCATAATGAACGTTACTTAGGTCAATGAGCTAAGCACGATGTGCTTTGGATGATTAAAAATCATTGATATATAAATGTTTTTCAGCACATTATGCGATGCATGAAACAATGAATATTGCTCAGGTCAGGAAGCTAAGCAAGTATACAATGTTTCTTCTAATGAATGTTGACTTGAAACATGCACAGTGTTGAAACAAGATTTCATGATAAAGGGCTCTTAAAGGGAAGGATGATTGATATGGATATGGATGTGTGAGTGATGTGTGTAAATGTGATACTAAGGCTGGCTGCAAAGGTTATGGTGATGGGAATATATGTGAGAAGAATCAAAGATGATGACTCTTTAGGCTGGGTAGGCTACATGATGTGGGTTCAAACCCCTAAGTCTAGCTCTAAATGGGTAGGGGTAAGCATTGGATATTCTTTGACTCGATCATGCATGGATGTGAATATGAATGTGGCCGCACCTCGATGTGAGGTTACCTACTTATTCGTTAGGAATCAGGCCGGACGTAGCTCTAACCGAACTTTCCACAAGTGTATGTACACCTCAAAGAGGTCTTTCAAGGGTTGTAAAGTGGTTAAGCTGATGGTTTAAGGAAGAAAGGGGTAAAAGGCTCAAGACCCGAGAGAAGCCCCCAAGATGTGTAATTGTGTATTTGAAAATTTGGACTTTGCAAGTTTATTTTTAACTTTTTTTTCTGCTTTGATTATTGTTATTTTCATTCTTTTGAATCAATGTGGACAATCTCAGATCATGCGGTCCATCACTCGCTTAGCATTCATGTTTCTCAGGCACGGTACCAAGCACTCGATGAGAGACGCAATTTGAGACGTGTTCATATCAAAGACATTGGAACACTTGCCCTTAGATATTGTTTTATTGTTGCTTTACTGCTTTTTTTTTTACTTGCTTTTTGAATGTTACACAAATTACACATCTCCCAATTCCAGGGTTGAGTGAATGTGGTTGAAAAAATGAAGGCCAAACGTTAGACGAGGCTCTAAGTGGTTGATGAAGAAATGGATATGTGATTGAGTGGTTAATGGGGAATGACAGGGTTGCAAAGGTGCCTTAAGTCATTGGTGTACCTTGTGTTTAGTTCAGTAATTGATATTTTTTTTTTTTTTGGCAAATGACATGATCGAATGAAAAGAAAAGAAATTCTCATTCATGGAACATGGAATATAGACATAAGGATAAGGAGAACCTATGCTAGACTTATTATAGGAAAAGGGTTGAAACGAAAGAAAAAAAAAAGAATGAAATCTTATATGGGAACTTGTCTTGTGCTTCGTCTTCATGGTTTCTTATGAATTACTTCTTGCCGCCTGGTACTCGGATTGGAAAGGAAGAGTGTATGAAAGAATTTTGAAAACTGATGGGAAAAACTCCACTCATCCCTATTACGACGGAAAACGAAGCATGCATGGTCATAATATACGATCATAAACAATATAGTGCATTACTCGAAGACAACGTGTGTGCAATGACTCAACATGTGTGATTAGGTGATTTTATTAAGACTCGTGGTATGATCGCATGGCTAGACATGAAGACGTTGTGAAAAACAAAGGACCCAATGACTAAATAGCACGGAAGACTAAAAGACAAACTAACCTGATTAATTTTGTCCAATTTTAATGTTTATGATATTTACTAGGTGAAAATGGTCCATTGGCAATCGTTATTCATAAATAAGATCAACAAGAATCAAATCAAAAAACACATGTTAAGGTTAGCACAAAAAATCACAAGAAACTAGGAAGAGGACTAGAATTCTAGAAGAGTTATGACTCATGGGTATAAAAAAAAATCTATGATCCTATGTTATACAAGTTGACATGGATTAAAGGACTTGGCTAAGACTAGCTTGACACGAAAAAAAAATTAAAAAAAAAAGTTGACGCTAAAAAGACACCTAAACTGGACAGGTTGTAGTAAATCAGTTATAACTTTTTATCTGTGACTCTGATTGGGACAAAACTAACGCCAAATGAAAGATAAAACTCGAGGCTACAGATCCATTGGTTACACGACACGTAACTCTTTCTAGAACTCCGGTTATGAACAAAACAAGTTGACTCTTGTGCAGGATACGAGAATAAAAATCCGGGTTGACTCAAATTTAAAAAAAAAATCTATGACTCGACTCTAAAAAAAAGATAAAAAGGGTTTGATAAGAGAAGAAAAAAAATTAATTAAAAAAAAGTCAATAAAAAAATGCACATATAAGCACATCATCAAGCATGATGCAATGAAGTTCGCAACCTAAAGTCAAGTTCTATGTTCGATTATGGTCAAGCTTATTTGGGTGTCAAAGGGTACCATGGTTAAGAGTTTGGACGCGTTAGCAAGGCAGCCTCCCTTGAGGGTGTATGCCAACGGGCGGCTCCGCGAGTTCGTGATGAAATCGAACTCGACTCCATGGTTTGGGTGGATTTAAAAAACTCGGATGAACCCTTATTGTCATGAACATTTTCGGGTTGATAGAGCATAAATCCCCCGGGCTAGCCACATACGTAGAACACGTACTATTGTGGCAAAATAGGTAACCTAAAAAGTATATGCATATGTAACAATGCCAATTAAATCGCAGGAATACAATTCAAGAATCTTTCAAGTCTCATCTACTCATCTCAATTAAATACCGATCACTCAAATCGATAAGTAACCAAGAATCCTCCCCAGTGGAGTCGCCACATTGTAGGCGTCGTTTGAAGTGCGCCTACGTAAAGAATGCGGTGAATATGCTTGGCACTCATAGGAAGTGGGAATTGACATATACGATTAGGGACAAGGAAAGTAGGGGGTCGCCAACAAGTTTTTGAGGAACTTGTAAACCGTTCACGGATCATAAAAAGGCAACCACGATAAAAGGACAACGAAGACAACAACGATTGACCCGTGAAGGTTACACCCCATTCATAATCCATGAGTTTACTAACTCCATATGATTCGGAACCACGAAAGGAGGATCGGGGATGATGGTACGAAGTGAGTCATGGAGTCACATTCGCCCGTATTGGCCTCTACTCGATTCTTATAGTGAAAAATGATTCCTGCGGTCTCAAAGGCATACAAAAGAAATATTCAATTCGCTCCAAACTATTATTATGCTAAATTAGTTTAATATTAATGCAACACATAATTCTAAAATATTTGTGATCACTTGATTTAACAACAAGATTAAAAATGAACCTAAATCAGTCGTCCAAATTATCTTATTAGGCGTGATTTTCAATTACATATTCCCTTTAAACATGCAATGTGGTGATCATAAAAATAATAGAATAACATCAATATTGGAAGAAATTTAACAATAATTCCAACAATGTAAAATCGTTAGAAAAATAATAGAAATAAAAGGAACATAATTCTTACTTTAATTCTGTTTGCTTGCAACTACAAAATAATAAACGAGTTAGTAACTTCAAGGAAATAATAATTAAATAATAATTAAATTAAATTAAGTAAAGTAGAGTTGATTTGGGGCCTAACCCTCAAACAGTTCTACCTTTCACGCCTTAGCTTAAGGACAGAACCACGAGTAAAGTATGGACTCCTGGGAGTGCTTGGAGAAGGAATATTGAAAGAATAAGGGTAGGCTAGTGTTTAGGCTAGAGCATAGAAGAGAGAAAAAACTAGAGAATTAATTGATGCCCCGTAGTGAAATTCAGAGTGAAATGGAAGTTGAGATGCAAACCCGAATTCAAGCTGACGTGGCCGAAATGGAGAGGAGAGCCGAGGAGGGGTGGAATGAGTTCATGAGTCGATTCTCCAACAACGACACTGTTCCATCTTTCATCCTCAGCGTCGAGACCCCAGGGATGACCCGGGTAGTGGAGGAGCAAGCCAGGGTACCCCGGCAATTGTATAGCATAGCTTTGGTTTATGTAGTATTGACATGTACTTAATTTGAATTTATGTAACATTTGATTATGTTCCCTCTTTTGTAGAAGTTACTTTATATTATGTAGATTTTGGATATGTTCTACTTAAGCATAACTTTTGTGAAAATATATATATTAATATTTTCGTAATTCTATTATGATTTTAATTTTCACAGTTATTAGGTGCAGGAATATAGGTTATTAATGATGCTTTTTTTTTAAAAAAAATACCAGAATTTGTTGAAATGGATAGTTTTTTCGCGACGGAAAAAATAAAGATAAAATCCGTCGGAACAAATTAAACTTTTGCGACGGAAAAAAGGGAGAATAATCTGTCGCAAAGCCATTAGGTTGCGACGGAATTAAATTCCATCGGTAGTTAGCGACGAAAATTTCCGTCGTAAACTAGCGACGGAATTAAATTCCGTCGCAACATATCAGCTTTGCGACGGAATAATTTCGGTCGGAAAATGATTTTTACGACGCATTTTTCCGTCGTTGATGTCCCTTCAGCGACGGATTTTTCCGTCATAATGTTGCAACGAATAATACTAGAAAGTCAAAATAATTTAAGACGGAACGGGATCGGTCGGAAAATCCGTCGTAATACATCTTTCTGACGGAATTTTCCTCGTAAAATCAACTTTTTCCTACGAAAGGTTTTCCGACGGAACGTTACGACGGAAATCCGTCGTAAAGGTGATTTGCGACGGAAATTTGACCATCAGCGACAGAACTTTTCGGTCAAAAACGTTTGACCCAAAACATATATTTTACTTTTATTAAACCTTATAATTAAAATACTTTTACTCTTTAATATATTTAATTTAAATACTTGAGCCCTTAAAATATAATTTATAAATACCTAAATACTTTATAAAAACACGGAGTATTACACCTCCCCTCCTTGCGGTCCCCACCTAACTCTTCTCCTAAATGTGCTACTTGTTGATTTATTAGTATCTTGATAATTAATTTTATTTTTGATTTAAAAATAAAAGAAGTAATCAATTCTCCCACATTGATGGAAGAGCAAATCTCACTCATGCTTTTCCCTATAAATACCCAAGTTTGGGTATTGGGAAAATCACTTGAGTAAGGTGTTGAGAAAGGCATCTCCATTGAGAAAACCTTTGAACACATATAATTACTCAGGTTTAGGTCGGGCTTAGCTAACCTCTAAGCATTGGACCATTGTCGGGGTCGAGTTGCGGGTGAACTTCTGTTGGAGGTATTTGTGCGAGCGAGACTTAGAGCTTTCGAAGTAAGATCTCTTTTAGTGAGCGAAGCACGCGTCAAAGGTATTAATCTTTTTCTTAATTAATTTTGTTTAAGTTAATTATGCTTTGTGGTTATATTAATTGCAAGTGTGGTCTTGGCTCAGGTTTTCTTCCGCGGTGAGTCGGACTCATCGAAACCCAACATAATTTGATCTGAAAACCTTCAATTTAATTGTGTCGTTGATGACATGTTGATGTCTATGTTGTTATTCATACGGTGCTATGTTGGTGTTGTCGTATATGATGGTGGGTGTTGGCGGTGGTAGATAGAAAGAGGGGGAAAGAAGAAGAGAGAAAAAAAATAGGCCAGAAAGAGAAGAGGAAAAGGAAAGAGAACGAGAAGAAGATGAGGAAAGAGAAGGAGAACATTGAGGAGTGACAAGGAGAACGAAGAGCAGAATGAAGAGGAGAGAGAAGAAGGGGAAAGAAAAGGATAAGAGGGAAAGAGAAAAAAAGAGGCGGACAATATAGAGAGGTAACTTAGCATCTTAGGGTTTTCTAAAAGTTTTTTTTTTTTACAAAAAAAATAAAATATTCCATCGGAAAGTTCCGACGGATTCTTATTCCGTCAAAAATGTACTTTCCGAGGGAAAAATCCATTAGAAATTACATAATTTCCGACGGATTTTTATTCCGTAGGAAATTTTCGACGGATTTTTATTCCATCAGAAATTTTCGACGGAATTAATGATTCTGTCGGAAATATTCGATAGAATAAAACACAGTTGGAATTTTTGATTTTTTTGGAGGATTTACGTGTCCGTCGGAACCATTCCGCCGGTAATGGACTGTTGTCTAGTAGTGGCATATCCCACGAGAGTAGGATTTCTATTTCTTGGATAGAATATCCCTAAATCAATTGTTATGCGTATATATATAGCGGAGTAGTTGTTTCACTCCATTCTAGTGTCTGCTTATAGGTTCAATTCAAAGTTGTACCTTGTAACAAGTTCATCGAGAATGCAATGCCTACTTAGTGTTAATGGCCAAGTACATCAAAGAACCTATTGCACTTAGGTATGACACCGGTTACCAAGTACATCTTCACCTTCTTCTTAGCGTCAAAATGAATCAGCTTTGATGTTTAGAGAATGAACAATCATTGGATGAGTGTGCTTTGTCCATGAAGAACCTTTTTAATACTTTTTTATATAGCGTTATTAGATTGATGAATTTAAAAACTATAACACCCCCCATATCCCCTTCTACGGAAATATACATATAAAATACCATAGAAATAGACTTAGACGTATTACCGCCACGTGAAAACGTAAGTCTTACTTAACTACTAAAAATGGTAACGAAAAATAACTGAGTTTTATTTATAGCTATAATAACCATATATAAGATATTGTTTGAAAATACTCCAAATAAAAACTTGTCTGACTCATGAATAAATAAAATTCTAGCTAGGTGATCCCAATCCCAACTCAAGTATGTGCACGATCAACCTCCACACCTGAAATCAAAACTGCTTACCAATAATGGAAAATAAGGAGAACAAAAACAAAAACAAAATGGATTAGCAAAAACGGTAAGCACATATAAGTGCAAGACATGTAAATACTTTTATTAGAAAAACATGCTTTCGAAATAACTACTTCAATTTAGTCCTGCCAAATATCACTTTCCAAAATTAGACTTTCCGAATTTAGAATTACCAAAATTAAACCTTCCAAACACAGTAATGTCCATCAATAATAGAAACTTTCTACGTTAATATGTTTCCAAATTTATTAACTTTCAAATTTTAGACAAATTTCCAAAATCAATTTTCCTCACCTAACTGTGCACACCCCCCCCCCCCAAGCAAGTCAAACTATACTCGAGGAAAGACCCGATCATACAAAGTTCATGGTCCTACTTAACCAGTCCTTGGTAGAAGAAGGATGATAAAATTAAATACTAAGGCCCACAAAGAGCTACAAATTTTAAATTAATTCCTCTAATTCAATAACTTGTAATCAAGTGATTTATAAACAACTTTTATAAAATTAATTAACATTTTTAAAGATCAAGCCTTTAAATCGTAAAATTATATTCTAACTTTTCATGAAAATCATTATTTCAAATTTCTCACACGCAACATTTATTCAAACAATCATTAAAATGAAACATTCGCCAAAACATGCATTCAAAACTTGATTCAAAGACCTATAGCCACCTATACATACCATGATCACGGAAAACAAAGGTACGACTACACTTGATCACGACAGAGAGAATCCTCTTTGCTGACATCAAGTCATGACAACAATGAGGTGGCGGAAGACAACGGTGAGGTGGCTGACGTTAGGGCAGTAGTAGGGTGGCAATTAGCGGCAAAAATGGTGGTGCGGTCTTTTACTTGAAATTAATGACGGCGGAAAAAACGAAAAAGTTATTATAAAAAAGACAAAGGGTTATGATGAAACCAAATGGTGGAGAGGTCTATGGAGCAAGTTACCAAAGTAATAAAGAATGCAAGAGAGAAGAAGACTCGGAAGTTACCAAAAAATGTTAGTTGATTTATTTACTTTTTTTAAAAAAAAAAAAATTATGGTAAGTAATTTCTATTTTGAATCAAATAGTTGTAATATATTTTGGAATAATTATAATATTCACTCTTATTATTAGTTATGTGCTACGAAGTATATTATAAGAGGAAATCCAAGTTACTCAAAGGACACAATCATCATTTCACCTGCCTAAGTAAAGGGCAAAATAGAGGTCATGATTTAATTACTATCTTCATCTTCCCCATCCCAGATTTCCTCCATTTTTGCCTCCTTCATCCTCTATACATAGTCTGTCAACCTCTATCAATGCCTCCTCCATTTCCACCACCTAAGGTGGTTAAAATTGCTGCTCCAAACAAGACACTTCCCCTAAAGGATTTATATGACCTAATTGACACTTTTTATTACTAGGGTTTTGTTTTGTTCCGCCGCAAAGTGTCATTGTGGGCTTGAGAAAGGACGAAGAAGAAGAGGTCAACGGGGGAAGAAGAAGATCGGAGGTCGACGGACTTGAGAAAGGACGAAGGTTGATGGACTTAAGAAAGGACAAAGAAAAGGAGGTGGACAGGCTTGAGAAAGATCAAAGGTCGATGGACTTGACAAAGATCGGAGAAGAGGAGGTCGACGGTGGTTGTTGTGATGTGTTTAGCGAGAGAGATTGTGGATGTGATGATGGTGGTGGCTGTGGTGGTGGTGTATGCCGACAGAGATAGATGAAGAAGAAATGACTGTTAGCTATGGAGTAACCTGGGTGGAGAGAGATGAAGAAGAAATGACTGGCAACTATTTCAAGACCAATATTTACAAGATAGCCATTTGAGTAATAATATTTGTTATTTAAATTGGGTAACCTAGGTACCCTCCTATATTATATTGATCTAGTTGGGCTTTTTTTTTTTTTTTTAAATACCTTTCATTATATTATAAGGTAGGAAATAATAAAAGAAGAAAAAAATGGTGGCACCAGTAATGACATCTAGTTGTCATCATTATATCACAATAGCATGGGGTCAAATTGTTTGACTGAAAATATAGGGATTTTTTTTTTTAAAAAAAAAACGAGGTAATCATGTTTCTTTGAGTATAGAGTTTGTCATAATTCCTATGCTAGTTAGTTAATACTCGAGCTATGCTCAGGTTTTTCAATTAATACATGGTTGGATTATATTTATGCATAACATGAAATGATTTACTTTTAGCCGTCAAAATCTGAAATTATCACTACGTAACAGACCTTTTTTTTTATTCAATCAAATTGAAAACAGGATTATGTATGTTATATCTTCTATCTTATCTTTAATCTTGATAAAATTATTATTTATTTTCTTATGAAAAAAATTACCAAAAAAAAAAAGTTTTTGGAGGGAAAATTTTTAATATGGTGTTGACACGTGTAATCAAATAATTATTTTGATAATTACTTTAGTATAGATATTGAAGGGGAAAATTCATTTCTTTCATATAAATGTTATCCTTTTAAACTAGTGCAACATGATTAAACTGCAACAACTTGATTCATATAGCTTGAACTAACAATAATTCTATTGAAATCACCATAATCCATAGTTATGGAATTACTTTGAATAATTAAGTACAAACATTAGAAGACTGTAGACACCAATGAAATTCACCAACTTCTGACTTGTTGATACCAATCATTACAAATTAAATCAATATAATTTCACACCTGACACACAAATCCAAAAAAAAAAAAAAAAAAAAAAAAAAAAAAATAAAATAAAATTGTGCCTTCTCAGGGCCATTAGCTCGAGTTCATAATGACTTTTGGAACTTCAACCCTAAATTTATTCCCATTTAGAAACTAAGGGCATGCATGTTCGAGAACCTTACTGTGATTCCGAACGAGCCCTAAATTTCACTTAATAATCAGTTGGGAGTGGCTGGTGAGAGTACTCATCATCACCAATGAAAATGTGGTCATAGATAATAGCAGCAAGGGCTGCCCCAATAAATGGGCCGAGCCAGTAAACCCAATGGTGAGTCCAAGTCCAGCTAACAACGGCGGGTCCGAATGTGACTGCTGGGTTCATTGATGCCCCATCAAAAGGTCCACCAGCCAAGATATTGGCCCCAACAATGAGCCCAATTGCAATTGGGGCGATTATGCCCAAATTGCCTTTCTTTGGGTCAACAGCTGTGGCATAGACTGTGTAGACCAGCCCAAATGTCATTACAATCTCGAACACTAATGCATTCCATGAAGAAACCCCTGATGATAGTGCAAATGCTGATACTGCCTGTAACACAAAAAATTACATGCTTTGATTATTAAAGAGGTCAAGTGTAATAAATAATAAGATGCTAGTCATACTACCTAGACAGCCCAGGTATAGGAGGTTTGAACCGTTGATTAGCTTTCCAACTATCAAAAAGTTAGTGGTCGAATCTTTCCAAACTCATTTTACGAATAATTTATTTAATATCCCCCTCTTATAAATTATAATTATATAATAATTGGTTCTGTCCTTACAAAATTTGGAATGATTTATTTAAATTTTCCCCTCTGCCCCTCGGATCATGTCCTCACCCAAAAAAGTATACAGTACATTGTTTTTATGCTGATGGCATTTTATTCCGACCACATATTATATAAACTGCGGAGTATAAACTTTTATAAAAGACTTAAGAATCTAATTAATGAGATGTTTTCGCACTAACTTATCGTGAGTTAATATGTTAAGACATTAAAAACTCTTTTACGCTATGTTTGGATAGAGAGAAATGGAGGGAAAGGAAAGGAAAATGCAAAGTCTCCTTTTCCCTCCCCTCACCTCCCTTTCCCTTCCCTCTTTTTCCTTCCCCTCCCTTAGTCCCTTTCCCTTCACTATTGTTATCCAAACATAGTGTTAAAAAAACTCTCTTTAAAAGGACTACTTTACTCTCTGAATATGTTATTATAAGACCATTTCACAAGTAAATTCATGGTATAAACACAAATCAAATGGTGATGGTAGGAATTACCATGCCGCCGGTGGCGTATTGGATAAGGAAGCAAGCAACAACGGAGCCAAACAATTGACCAATCCAATACAAAATGGCGCGTAACAAAGTAATGTGACCAGCAATGAAGGCACCAAAGGTAACAGCAGGATTAACATGTCCTCCTGATATGTTTGCACCAACTGCGACTGCTACTATCAGTCCGAATGCATGTGCTAATGATGCTGCTATTACCCCTGTCGACGGCATCGTCCCGTTGTCGTTCAGTTTGCCTGAAATCCCAATTCATTATTGTTGTTACAAACCATAGAGAATATATGATTTTTTAATTTTTTTTTTTTCAATCAATAAGAAAAGGAAAGGTTGATTATATTGGCCAAAGAGTAAATAGAAAGTCACATGAATGTAATGTTTATAAGCTTTAGTGATCAAAATTACTTCCTTCGTTTTCTGTGGTTTTTTTGTTTTTTTTTTTTTTTTTTTTTTTGGAAAACATATGACACGGCTAATATTAATAAATAGTCTAATGATAATTAATATTGTTGATTTTTAATGGGTAATAATTATATTTTTTTTACGTGTAATAACTATATTCGATATGGTGCATGTACTCTAATGGATTTAAATGAGATAAGAGTGAGTTGCTTAGGTGGATAGAGCTTCCTTCTGATTTCAGAGGATCCTGATATTGATTTTCATCACTTGCATTCATTTTGACAAAACGAGTGTAATATGGTGCATGTACAACCCATTTGTCACCAGGTCACAAATGAAATGCGTGTTTCATCAATAAAGACTAGCTGAAGACCATCTACAGGTACAAATAATTAATAGTACATGCATGGTCGAATTCTACATATTCTACATTATTACTTACTGAAGGCCATGCCGGAACCTTGTCCGGCGAAGACGAAAATAATCATAGAGAAGAATTCAGCAAGGGCTGCTCTAATTGCATCTGGATTGCTAGCCTCTCCTGGATTTCCTATTGCTATTCTGTATATCGGCATCTTTTTCCCTTTCTTCTTTCAATTAATTGCTAATATTGTAGTATGTTTTTGTTTCTCTTCTTGTGTTATAACATCACAATAAAACACAAGTCTTTTTAACTAGTAACATTACATGAAGAATGCTAAAAATATGGCTTAAGACTAGGGCCTTATTTAATTGTCGTTCTACCATTTGTATGGATGTGATTAATTAGTTAAATCATGAGAATGGTAATTAATCCAAAAGATTAGGGATAACCACTGCTATTTGTGGCAATTTTCATATGGCTTAAAAAATTGATAAAATGTTCAATAATAATCAACAAGCCCTGAAAGAAAGCTTTTAGAATGCTATTAAGGGAAATTTCTTCTACTTTTATTAAGCTGGTAGATAAAACTGAATAATCAGATAATTTATTTGTTTTATGCTGATAACTTTCACACATACTAAAGATTTAGCTCATTTTTTGTAACCATTATATATGTGGTTTTTTTTTTACAAAGGGGACAACAAAAGACTAAAACACAAAAGAAAGCAAATCTCTACGTTTGATTATTGAGAATGTTGATTGACCCTCTGTAATAATTATGTTCGATTACTGAGAATGTTAATTGACCCCCTATTTCTCAAATATTTAGGGAAAGTTCCTCTAATCCCATTTGTATTTATCATTGCAAATGTTTGATCACAAAAAATATACGTAGTATTTAAATTACACATTATCAAAAATTACTAAAATTAAAGTAGATAATGAACTCACCGAAATAAATCATACTAGACCTTTTAGGACTGACTTTTCTTATACAAAGTACTTTTTACCTTTAAACATTAGTAGCTAGATCTTCCACGGCAAGTAGCATTTTTTGTAAAAAAAAAAAAGTCACGGGCAAGTAGCCTGATCTTCCAAAATCTTATACTTCCTTTTTTACTTGACTTATTCTTTTATCACGCTTATCAATGCAAAATTTTAACGATCAATAACTTTAATTTTCTATAATTAAACAATATAAAAGTTATATATTATGATAGTATTTATTAAAACAAATTCAAAAATATCCAACATGAATATGTTTTTCCTTACCTATTTTTCACAAAAGACGGTCAAAGAAGATGTGATATATAGTGTAAAAGTCAAAGCGAGCTGAGTCAAGTAAAAAAGAACGGGGGAAGTAATTATTATTTTATTCACCTTCCACAAACGTTTACAAAAGGTAAATAAGAAATTTATCATCTAGCTAGTTAGGAACAACTTGAGGAAATATTACCTTCTATAAATATACTAGTCCCTAGCGAGTCTTGTACGTGGCTAGTCACAAGTTGTGGTCATATTGAGTTATTAGAGTAATCTTCATTTATATGTATGAGTAACCCCATTTATTCCTAAAAGTAACCATGTCCAAAAAAAAGTACCAAAATTCATTACACGACTAATATGAAGTAATTTATAAAAAAAATTAAACATGTTTGTTCATTCGAGTAACCCTTAATGTTTTGTTTTTAAAAATCCTGTTTTAATTGACTGAACTGAACTTATTGGAGATGAATTGAACTGAACATTTTATGAGACGAGGAAATTAAGAAATGAACTGAACTGAACTGAATTGAACTGAACATATTAGAGTTGAACTGAACTGAACTAAAAATAATTTGAAGAGAACCGACCCTAAGAGGGTAACCCCCTTTTCTCATTTAAGTAACTCACATGCGGCAAGGTAAATTCATTTTTTCCATCACTATAACCCCTATTACTTAATTAATTGTCTTATATATGAAGTGGCCACACCATGTAGCTAGTCACGTATAAAAATTTGAATCCCATATTACCTTTCTCACAACACTTCCATTGATCCAACCCTTGCAACCACGTGAACCACCTTTCCTCATTTTTTTTCTTTTATATGACTTTTATTACCCCCATTGTATTAACCGAATACCATTACTCCCCATAATACTTTAAAATCACTTTAACCTAATTGGGTTTTCAATATGTCGATTTATGCCAAGCCAACTTTGATGATTTGGCCTATGGTCCACATGCCTTGGTGAAAACGTGTCTACCTAATTAAAATTATCTTATAATTGAAAGTAAAATCCACATGTTCTCATTTGAATCTGAAAATAAAATGTCTGCTAACCTCTCAAATCAAGCTCAAATAAACTGTAATGCAGTTCAAAACCTTGTCTTAACAAATACAATCATCTTTTGAGTTATTAGTCCAATTACAAGCTCTACTACACATAAAATATAATAAATGATCAATATTATATGATTAATAACTTGATTTGCCTCTCAATACATATAAAATGTCGCATTTATCAAAATTCAAAGCAAATAATCAATCTTCAATTAAGTTGTTTATCGTCATCAATAAATAAGGAAATTCTTATACACCTAGGTGCAAGGGTGTAATATTGGGATATATTTTAGGAAACAAGATAATTGTGAATATTGTGAGAATATATCCTAGAGAATATTGTGAGCTATTTTAGCTATTTTAGCTATTTTAGGTTATTTGGTCTTGCCCTCTAAGTATACCTAATTGATAAATATATTGTATGTGGCCATTGTGATTAATGAGAATTACACAGAGAATTATACGATCATAGTTTGTCATGATATCAGAGCCTGAGTGAGATCCAAAATTAATTTTTTTTATTTTGTTCGTAACATTCATTGTTCACGTACAATTAAAGTGTGAGTGAGAGTTCACTGCTTTGAGATTTATACATACACAAATTCGTGAGTTACGTGAGTTTGTGGGGGTTTACAAATTTTGTGAGGAATTGTGAGATTGATTCCTTTATTTGTGAGGAATTGGGAGATTAATTCTTTTAGTTGTGAGGACTTGTGAAATTAATTAATTGTGCCAATTACGTGACATTACATTGTGAGTGTGATGGCTGGATGTGGTGAGCAACGTTTTGTGGGCCTTTCTTCCGATCAATATCAGCAGCTTCTTAGTAATCTAAATGGTCTTAAATTCAAGACTAATGGTAACCATGACCCGGGTTGGATCATTGACACCGGGGCATCAAATCAAGTCACTTGCGAGTTATCTTTGTTGACGAATAATTCTAATGTTCAAAATTGTCCGGTGGGATTGCCGGATGGAAAATATGTCAATGCTAACAAAATTGGCTCAGTGACTTTGCAAGGGGACTTGACTATTGAGAATGTCCTTTACATACCGCAATTGAATTGCAATTTAATTTCGGCAACTCAATTATGTGATGACTCAAATTGTGTCATGCAATTTACTAACAACCTTTGTGTTATACAGGACCTAATGACGAGGAAGGTGATTGGAGCAGGTGAACGAGTAGATGGACTTTATTATTTCCAGGGTGCTCCTACGGTAACTTTGAAGATAGATGGGGATCATTTGACAGAGTTGTGGCATAAACGTTTGGGGCATCCTTCGGCAAAGGTACTACAACAACTTCCATTTGTGAGTCGTAGTAGAAATAAATTTAAATCATGTGATGTATGTCCTCGGGCAAAACAACATAGGAGTAGTTTTCCTTTGAGTCAAAATAAAGCTAGTCAGATTTTTGAACTAGTGCATTTAGATTTGTGGAGTCCGTATAAGACTCCATCGTCTTGTGGTGCCCATTATTTTTTAACCATTGTCGATGATTATTCTAGGGGTGTGTGGACTTATTTAATAAGGAATAAAATGGAAGTTGAGTACATGTTTTATAATTTTGTGGCTATTGTGAAACGTCAATTTTCTCAAGAGATTAAAGTGGTTCGTAGTGATAATGGTACGGAATTTAATTCCTTGAAGAACTACTTCTTTGAAAATGGGATATATTTTGAGACTTCGTGTGTAGGCACGCCTCAACAAAATGGGCGTGTTGAGAGAAAACATCAACATATCTTGAATGTGGCTAGAGCTTTAAGGTTCCAAGCAAATTTACCTCTGAAATTTTGGGGGGAGTGTGTGCAAGCGGCATGTCATTTGTTAAATAGAACACCTTCTCGATTGCTTGACTATAAAACCCCAATTGACATGTTATTTGGAAAATCACCTTCATATGAGTATATTCGGGTGTTTGGGTGTTTATGTTACGCTTATAATCAAAGGAGTAAAGGTGACAAGTTTGCAAGTAGGAGTAGAAAATGTGTGTTCATCGGCTATCCTTTCGGGAAAAAGGGGTGGAAGATGTATGATTTGGAGACCCAAGATATATTTGTTTCGAGGGATGTGATTTTTCATGAGGATGCATTTCTATTTATTACACCTAATGTGGATGAGAAGCGTGTGACATACTCCATTCCTTCCGTGGATGAGGGTGTAAGTGATGACGAGTGGACCTTGGAGGATGAAGAGGGGAGTGGTAGAGACGTGAGAAGGGATGAAAATGAGGCAGGGGCAGCAGACCACACCGCAGGCAACTTGCGGCAGGAGGCCACAAGCCGCGACCAGGCTGCGGGAGAGTCTGTCAGGGACTCTGATCAGCCCGCTGGCTCTCCAGCGCCCACTGGTGCAGCTGGGCAGTGCGACAGCTCAGTGCACGAGCCTCAGCAGCAAACTTCCATCCCTCATTCAGAGCAACAAGCTGGGCAGATAGTTCATAGCAGCGACATAGTTGATGTTGGGCAGCCAGTAAGTACTGAGGCCTTGGGTAAAGGCATGAGACCAAAAATTCCTTCCATGAAACTCCGTGACTATGTGACACACACTATCCGAAATAATAGTCCATCTACACCAACTCAGAGTTCACTTGTGACACCATCTCCCTCAGGTACTGTTTACCCTATAACACATTATGTTGATTCTCACCGATAGTCTGTGAAACATAGAAAATATATTGCTGCTATTACAAGAGGAAATGAACCCAAAAGTTTCAGGGACGCCATGAAACATGAGGGTTGGAGAAAGGAAATGGCAGATGAGATACAGGCGCTTGAAGAACAGGGCACTTGGGTGCTAGAAAAATTACCACCTGGTAAAAAGGCTCTCGGGAGCAAGTGGGTGTACAAAGAGAAATACGATGAGCATGGGAATTTGCAGAGATTAAAGGCGAGGCTAGTTATCTTTGGCAATCATCAGGTTGAAGGTCTAGACTACAATGAGACGTTTGCTCCAGTGGCAAAAATGGTGACAGTTCGAACCTTTCTTGCAGTAGCGGCGGTGAAAAATTGGGAAGTCCATCAAATGGACGTTCATAATGCATTTCTTCATGGTGATTTGGAAGAAGAGGTATATATGAAAATTCCTCCTGGTTTTGCGAAAGATAATTCTGACAAAGTTTGCAGGATGAAGAAATCGTTGTACGGGCTTAAACAAGCTCCAAGATGATGGTTTGCAAAGCTTGCTACAGCTTTGAAAAAGTATGGCTTTAAACAGTCATATTATGATTATTCTTTATTTACTCTGACAAAGGGTAAAATGCAGCTCAATGTGTTAGTATATGTCGATGATTTAATTGTTGCAGGCAACGATCAAAATGCTATGCTCAGTTTTAAATCATATCTTGGAAATTGTTTCAAGATGAAAGATCTCGGAGTGTTGAAATATTTTTTGGGGCTAGAGGTAGCCCGGAATAAACAGGGAATTTTTATTTGCCAGAGGAAGTATGCGTTGGATATCAATACTGAGGCAGGTTTACTAGATGCTAAACCTGCAGAGTTCCCTATGGAGCAAAATCACATGTTGGCTTTGGCTCAGGGAGAGTTTTTTCATGATGTAGAGAAAGATCATCGTCTCATAGGCCGACTGATTTAATTGTCTGTTACGAGACCGGATTTAGCATATTCTGTTCATATTTTATCGCAGTTTATGCAAAATCCCAGGATTGATCATTGGGAAGAAACTCTGCAAGTTGTTAGATATTTGAAAAGAGTCCGGGACAGGGAATTTTATTGAGATCTGATAGTGCTTTACAGTTGGAAGGTTGGTGTGATTCAGATTGGGCAGGTTGTCCTCTCTCCAGACGTTCCTTGAGTGGTTGGTTTATGCTTCTTGGTTTGTCCCCAGTGTCATGGAAAACCAAGAAGGACAAACCAAGAAGCAACCTATTGTTGCTCTTTCTTCATCGGAAGCAGAATATCGTTGTATGAATGCAACGACTTGTGAATTAAAGTGGTTGAAACGACTTCTTGGTCACTTAGGTGTTAAACATGAGAATGGGATGCACCTTTACTGTGATAGTCAATCAGTCTTGCCCTCCAAGTATACCTAATTGATAAATATATTGTATGTGGCCATTGTGATTAATGAGAATTACACTGAGAATTATACAATCATAGTTTGTCATGTAATAACCAAGACTAATAGGCTAAATTTGAAATCTAAAAATGAGGAAAACAAAAATCAAATGAGCAAAAAATCTACTTATAGGTGCACCGTGCACCTCACCTGTATCTGCACCCGAATATATATTAAAAGTGATGACCAACAAATACAGCAAGCATTTCTACACTAATGGAATAAGCTGTTACCAAGCAAAAAGTTAAAAAATAAATAAATTCAATAAAAAAAATTAAAATAAAAAATTGAGCTTTTAATCAACAAAAACCTTGGGCACGTGAGTCTCACATGTTACAGACTCTTGTTTATCCACCTTATCTTTTGTTGTTGGACAGTCTTCAGTCTTAAATCAGGACATATTATCCAAATTTTAACACAAAACAAAAGAAATATATGAGAAGGAAAAATGCCCCTCACAAGAAAATTTGTAATTATTGCAAAAATATGAACACTCTTACATGAGAAAAAATACTGCTTCTAATACCTTAAAGATTAGGCAAAGCTATGGCAGCATCATCAATCTCAATGAGCTTGGCTCCTTCTATTCGCCCTAAGCAGGTATCCGATATATTACTCGTCTTATTATGATTAGTAGTTACCTTCGTACCATTTAACTTTAACAGGCAATAATGTGACAACTAAATGCAGACTAAAAAACATTAATCTTTTTGTAAATAATGTTTCTTATGTTCAGTTGCTTTTTGATGTGCCTCAGATTATGAGCATTTCTACAAATTCCGCTACTTCATTACCATCATACAGCAACATAAGATCAAGTTTACAGGATTTCTCCTCTTTAGACAAAAGTAAGTGCCCCAATTCAAATTTCTTACACAATTTTATCTGGTGAAGAATTGCTTTGGATGTTCATTTATCTACATAATTGTGAGCCTGTCCAGAATTATTTGTCATGTTTCTAGTCCCTATTACACTATCAATATGATTTATCATTCTTGACGAAAATAATATAATAGTGTATAATTTTTTCTGTGAATATCTCTACTCATTACCCAACTCATTACAAGCCTAGAATTTAGCCATTACATTACTAAATAACTGAAGTAATGTAACCAACTTAATGATGAATAACTTAATTATGAATTGCTGAAGTAATGTAAACAACTTATTATGAATAACTGAAGTCAAGCATACAAGTAAGCTGCTTCTTGCCATAAGAAAGATTTATATATAAAAAAAAATTTACGGAGTTAGATTGATTTTTCTAACCTACCCAACAAACACTAAGACTCCATTTGTTTTAACGGAAAACATTTTCTAGGAAAAGGAATTTTTTTTTTTATTGTTTTTGGCTTGTAACGAGTGGAAAATAGTTCTCCTTTTTAATGGAATGTGAGCAACATTATATTATCAAGAACAACATTATATTATCAAGAACAAGTCATAACCTTTGGTTCTGAACATATCAGGCTGCTATGAGAGAAGATCGCTACTGATGGCAACTGGCATGCTAGCTCTAAGTTTTATCCCTCCAAGTTCTGCTCTTAGTAAAGGTATCACTATGAATTATATTTTCCGCTGAAAAGTTGTTTGCTTCACCATTAATCGATAAGGAGTCCATAAACTACTCTTCTGATTTAAACTTTTTAGTCTCACAGAAACCTCAGAAGATTACACACCATTTGTTGACAAAGAAGACGGCTATTCTTATGTTTACCCATCTGACTGGAGGGTATCTACCACTTATTGACACGCTTTGCTAAATTCCTTCAACAGAATCACCATATTTCTAACTGAAGTAAACAAGGATCTTTTGATGAACTTTGTTTTTGTTCTTCAGGAATTTGACTTCAGGGCGCATGATTCAGCATTCAAGGACCGGTACTTACAGCTTCAGAATGTGAGGTTGAGCTTCATACCTACTGACAAGAATGATGTCCATGATTTGGGTCCTATGCAAGATGTAAACTCTATCATTAATTCATATACGCCTTCTATTATAAGTTAAATCAATATTTCTGGAGTTTAAAATTCTTTCTTCTTGCTCCTTTGGCTAACAGGTTGTTCAAAATTTGGTGACAAATATACTTGCAGCTCCAAACCAATTGACTTTCATAAAAGAAATTCAGGAGGTAAAGTAACACCAGCATATGAACGTCAAATATCAGTAAAACTTTTGATTGCTGAATGGTTTTGATTGCTGAATGCAGCGTTCAGTGGATGGAAAGAACTACTGGACTTTCGAGTACCAGCTAACATCTCCAAATTTCTCCGTGACCCATTTCACAACTATTGCCATTGCAAACGGTAAGCTATGTTAATAACCAGCAATTCAACTTTTACTTGAACTAATTATGCCAACAATTAGTTTACCAGTAGCAGCTAACAACTTCTAACTTTTGGCAAAAGGACTGCAAATCTTATTTATTCAGACAATAATAGAACGGCATGCAATGCATGTTTCTAGTCACATCATGATTTTAAAAGCCTAATATACCTTCACTGTAATTTACTTAAATTTTGCTTTGTACTCAGGGAGGTACTACACATTAACAGTTAGTGCTAACGAGCGAAGATGGAGAAGAGTCCGAAACAAGCTTAAAGTCGTGGCTGACTCCTTTAAGGTGTTTGAAATCTAGTAGTATATTCATATCATACTACTGTAGAGACTATAATTCAGAAACTCTTGTTCTCTCGTCAAGAACAGATTATAGACTTTAAATCAGTTGTACATGCATAACCGGCAGCAAAAGCAGTTGCCTATACAGCCATACTATGCCATTTGCTGTTACGGTACTTCTGTACCACTGGTATATATAGTATTGAAAATGAACATGAAATTTTGATTCAAAAACAATGCTGCATCAAACAATCAGAAATGATATGATCAACGCAAAAATACACAAGGATGATAGAATGAAAGGTTACGCAGATAAAAGTAGAATTGAGACAAATGACACTCCAAAGCTCAACCTTCAAAAATGATTCAAAACGCAGTATCCTGTATATACTTCATATATTTACAGAAAATTACAACTAATTCTTCACTCCTCAGTCCTCACTACTCAAGGGTTCTATGTTAAAAATTTTACACCAGTAAATAAATTCTTTAAATCAATACAATAGGTGAAAAGAAACCTAGCACAGCAACAAAAAATTAAGAAAAAAATTGATAAGAAAAAAACCACCCAAAAATAATACACTTTCCCCCAATAGAATTGATAAATATTAATAAATGATTCATCCGGACGAAGCAACCCAAGGGCTACTTACAAGCTGCCTCCCAAAAAATGCACTGACCTCCGACAGCCCGTTCCAGAGGCTAATAGAACTCCACACAGCCTAATTAGATCCTATATTCACCAAGTGTAAAGACCTATTACCGTTACCATAGGCAAACCATGAAGCCTCCAACTCTTTCCACTCCCAATCTTGTGAGATTGTGACTAAATTAATAATGAACATTTCCTTAAAGAGTCAACAATATATACTATGGCTGACTGAGATCACCTCGACTGATCCAAAAACAAAGATCAATACCGCAGTCCAATCTAAACTAGTCGATTGTGGCGACGTCCTTTTACAAAATGAGGCTGCATTAAACGAACATACAACCCATTCTTTGCCACCAAAGCATCATGTGCCCCTTCCTCAACTATCCGACCACCATTAAGTACAACAATATTGTCTACATGTCTCATCATTGCAGCTCTATGGGCGATGAGAATGGTTGTTTTATTTCCCATAATTAGCGTATCCAGGGCTTCCTGCACTACTCTACTAGATTCTGACTCAATAGCAGAACTTGCCTCGTCTAACAGCAAGATGGGTGCATTTTTCAATACCACCCTAGCAATAGCTATTCGCTGTTTCTGCCCAGGAGTCAAATCTACACCCCTCATACCGACATGGGTGTCATAGCCATGAGGCAAACTACTAATGAAATGATGAGCATTTGCAATCCTAGCTGCTTCTTTAACTTCAGCTTCACTAGCATTATGCCTTGCATAGATTATATTTTCCCTTACTGTAGTCGAGAAAATTACTGGTTCCTGCTGAACTACACCTAGATGGCTCCTCAACCATCTCAAGTTGAACTGCTTCAGATCTCTCCCATCTAGGAAAACCTGACCAGCAACAGGATCATAAAATCTCTCTATCAGAGAGATTATAGTGCTCTTCCCAGAACCTGATACTCCAACTACAGCAACAGTTTGACCACCCCCAACTTTAAGATTGAAATTGCTGAGCACTAGGACTTCTGGACGTGTTGGATAACAAAAATCAACATTCTTAAATTCTATGCTTCCATAAACATTAGGCGGTTTGAGGGCAGAGGCATCATCTGGTTCAATCTTGGGCACACGATCAATGATTTCAAATACAGAGATGAGAGATTTCCGACGTTTAAGAATGTAGGGAGCTAAACCAAATGGCTCTACCAGAGCAAAGGTGGCAAAGGAGAACACCATGTATTCTTTGAGAGCTGTAGAAAGATCCATGTACTTGTTCTTGACAGATATCCCCGTGTACCACAGAAGAAGAGCATTACAGGCAAATAGAAGAAACTGAGAAAAGCCAAAACCAAAACCAATTGCCATCCCATGAAGAAAGCTCTTCCTGAGTATTTTCTTCAATTGCATTCTGTAGAGCTCCATCACCTTGTTTCCCGCACAAAAAGACACAACAGTATAGATATTTCTGACTGCATCTTCAAGGACTAAAGATGCTTTTCTGTGCATTTCTTGAATTCCCCTAGAAAATCCAGCAAGCCATAATTTCTGCAGAACAAATTTAGGTACTGATCAGACTCTGAAACACCAAACACATCAATAAAAAAACTGATGTCTGCTAAATTAATACTGCAGGATAAGTAAAATCTGTAAAATCTTCAAACTTTGATGTGGAAATCAAGTGGAAACAACCTTTCTGTTATCACATGTAGGGTTCTTCAAATTTTAGAGGCACTGGGATATATGTTGCTATTGTTGTAATTTTAAACTTACCAGAATTGAGAACAAAAATGTTATTGTGCAACATAAACCCGCAAATAAAGAATTTCCTTGATATACAGTCACACTCTTCGCACAAAACTGTGTTCATGGAACAGGCAAACAACTACACACAATTCTTCTCAATCAATCCCTTTGTCCCAAAATACTTGAGCTTGACACATATTAACCACTACATAGTTTTAGGTGGTGATTCAATTATATTATTTGACATGGTATTTAATTGTGTACAAGTTGTTAGTATGTTGGTAGTTCTTTTTAATTTTATTTTATTTTTAATTTATTGAAGTTAATGACCTTACTGTGTTTGTGGGATTTTTTTTCTTTTATTATAATTAGTAGGTAGCAAGGAAAAACAAAAGGCAGTAAGGGACCTCCCTTTCTCTTTAGTATAGTTTGAAACAAACTCCTACGGCAGTGATTATATGACTAAGACAGCAAGTATCCTTAATTAAAAAAATATTTAAAAAAAAAAGGGATAATTTAGGAATTCCATATGAATAAAAGTTATTAACAATGCAAAAATTGTGGGAACTGGGAAATGACCAGATATATAAATGATCTGCTGATTGCCATTATGAACTATCAGCCTCTTTAAGATGAAAACTGTTTTATGAGACTAAATGACCTTAATAATAACCAACACAATAAAGGAAAACAACATTCTTGACGTGTTATCAAGGGCCTGTTAAAAGAGAAAGCCATTCAGTGCACTTATAGTAGGCTTTAGTAGTTCTACAAACTTCCAATAGTCGGATATCCGCTGTAAGCTATTAGCACTGTGTAAACTTATTAATAAGAAAATTGCAGTAAAACCAAAGGTTCACGTGGCTACAGCGCCACACATAGAAATTTGAGAAACAAGAACGTGAATAATTTGCTTATGACAAAATATTGGAAATTAGGATGAGTAATAATACTATGGAACTCTAAATCTAACCACCAAAAAGCCAAACTTGTCTTTCTAAATTCTAACAAAACCACTCCAAAACCTAGATACGAACATGTACTATTTAATTAGATACCAACTCAAAGGGAGCAAGTCAAACCTGCGCAACAGCAGAGATGGTGAGGACTGGAAGTGTTGCTAGAGCCACCAGGGCTAATCGCCATTGTAACAACATTCCAATGAGAACAGCCACTATTACCGCAGCACTATCTTGTATAAAGATAGAAAGACGATTACTAAAGGCAGCACGAACAAATGTTGCATCATTTGCCAATCGCATGGATAAAGTGTCGGCACTATTTTCCTCATCATCAAACCATCCAACTTCATTTCGTAGCATAGCTGTAAAGCCAGTGGACCAAAAGTATTACATAAACAAGATACATGTGGTTTGCTTAATAAGTACCATTTAAAATTAAGATATTGGAAACATAGCTCAAATGTAGAATCAGGTACCTGAAAACATCATCCTCCTGACTCTTTCAGTCATTTTCTCTCCCATAATACCAAAGTAAAAATGCTGCAAGAAGTTGGCAACCACTGTCACAATACCCATGCATGCAATGATCAAGCACCATTTGTCAACCTCGTGCCGTAGATGGTGACCTTCACTAAATCTGTAGTAAGTGGTTACTATCAACGCAATAACATAAGCAAGAAGAGGATTAAAGGAACCAAATATAGCTGCACCGATGCTTCCTAAAACTGCATACAGCCATTCCGCAAGGCTAAGCTCAACTAGCCTCCAAAATGAAGGTGGCTTACGATTTTGTGAATCCTTCTTTTCTTTTACTGTTATTGGCATGTCATCAATTTCACTATTAGGGCGACTAAAGGTTTGTGAATGGGAACGTTCATTTTTGGGATCAGATGTTAAAAGTGGTGAAACAGGGGATTCGGGATCTGATGCATTAGAGGTTTGTCGTCGTGCAGCTTGAACATCAATTTTTGGTAACTCAGGCAGTCTCATTTCAAAACTGTCCTGCCTGGTCATAGATGGTTCCTTCTCTGCTTCATCTAATAAATTGCCATTACCATTTTCCCTTAACTGCTCAGAAGGCGGACTTCGAACATTTGGCGACTCTAGAGAGCTAAAAGCAGCATCTGACATCCGAAAAACATGGCCACCAGAAACTCTCTGGAGAGATGGTGATTTTGCCATTTTAGGAGATGATGATTCTTGAAAGTTGTGGCTTGCAGACAAGTCACCGTCAATCTGGAAAGTTGCTCCCTCCTTGTATTTCCTTACTGGCATCCTGTAAAAGGAAATTTTGGAAGTAAATAATGAAGAATTTTACAATATCCTTAAGTTCCTAGAAGCAAGCAACATAACTTTAATAGTGGTCTATGAACAAGACTTAGGAATGCACATAGCTTAAAATTACTAACAAGACCACCATTAGCAAAAGATTCACCACGTGAAAGAATGTGGAAACAGTTCAAGGGCATGCCATACCTCCTAGGAAGTTTGGCTGCCTCTTCACATTTAAGAAGTTCAGCATAAAGACCATCCAAGTTCAGTAATTCATCATGTGTGCCCATTTCAACAAGTTGGCCCTCTTCCATGACAGCTATGTAATCAGCATTTTTAATTAAACTAAGCCGCCTGGCAATTATTATTGTGGAACGCCCTAGCATAAGAAGATCCAATGCTTCTTGAACAGCTTTTTCAGCTTCAAAATCAAGTCCTCCAGTGACCTCATCAAGGAGAAGAATAGACGGATTAGAGAGCACTGCCCTTGCGATTGAGAGCTTGATCTTCTGCTCTTCTGTCAATGCCAAACCAGCTCGGCCCACCTGGAATAAACAATTAATTGTGAATTGTGATGGAAATGCGCGTGGAGCATGGTTAACACCAAACACAAGGGATCCAAAAATTAACATGTATTACAGAGGCAAACCACATGCTCCAAATCAATACAAATATGTATATCAGAAGTTCTACCTGTGTATCATATCCTTTCTCAAGTGAGCTAATAAATGTATGAGCATGTGCTATTTTAGCAGCTTCTTCAATTTGGTCTGAAGAAACAGATCGCCCATAAGCAATATTGTCTTTGATACTTAAGCTTAGTAAAGCCGGTTCCTGCGTAACTAGACCGATTTGACTTCTTAGCCATTCCAGTTGGAGATTTTTTATATTCTCTCCATCAAGGAGGACTTCCCCTGCATCAATAGAAGGAAAAATATCGTAAATATTGTACTGCATAAAATCACAGCTGGCTACAGTCAGATAGCAAGAACAATATTTTTGACACACTGAAGAAAGAAGTCATGTTACCTAATGTAGGATCATAAAAACACTCCATGAGAGGAATGATACTGCTCTTTCCAGAGCCATTTCTCCCAACAAGCGCAACAGCCTTTTTAGCAGGAACAGTGAGGTAAAACCCACTTAGGATAGGTATCTCAGGACGAGACAGATAGCTGAAATACACATTTCGAAACTCAATATTACCCTGAACAGAAGCTAAAGTGTTGCCATCATGATTTGTAGTAGAGGATGAACGGCTTATCATTTCAAATAGTCTATAAGCAGCAATCCGTCCTTGCTCAAAAGAATAGAAGTTTGTTGCTGCTTGATTCAACCCGCTGAAACAAGGAAAAAAGGTAAATAACTCAATAATAACAAGTTTATGATCAGCTAGATAAAGGATATCAATAAAACAAAGATTCTTACAGGCCACTCAGAATCACAGCAAAGAGTGCTGCAATTATTTCCCCGCCATGAGCTTTTCCATGAGTCACCAAAAATCTTCCTACCCAAAGCTGCAGTGCACAAGAACAAATGGCCAGTCCATATGTAAAGCCAAGCCCCAGCCCTTGCACAAGACTAATTAATATACCATATCTGAGGGTTGCTTGAAGCGATGTTGCATAAGAATACTTAGCCAACGTCTCATTTGTGAATGCATATAGTGTTCTAATGTAAGACACAGCCTGCAAAAGCATTGAGATCATCACAAACACATTTTAAAAAAAAAAAAATTAGCATCAAAAGAAAACTTGGCCAACATCTCATTTGCGAAAGCATCTCATATAGTGTTCTAATGTAAGACAGCATAAAAAGAGTATAGTGTTCTAATGTAAGACAGCATAAAAAAATTAGCATCAAAAGAAAACTTGGCCAACATCTCATATAGTGTTCTAATGTAAGACAGCATGCAAAGTTATCACCACTACATTTAAGAAAAACAAACATCTTAAGAAAATGTCGCATAAAAAGAGCCAAGCTGAGCTGTTTTCAACAGACCACAATAATATACCAGACTTAAAGAGCACTGCTCAACTTTATATCACACGTGCATGCATCAGCCTTAGCATTCAAAGTCTTATGATAAGTGTATTTATTACATTGAAAAGCAGATCATAATGTAAGCAGATTTCCATCAGAGTTGTGGCGTGTAAATATCAAGATAAATCCACACAGATTTGTAGTGCAATTTAAGTATATTTGATCAGACATGTCTATTTCATGAGTAAATGTATGCCAAGTAATAATGGCATATTTTGCCTGAGTAAGTTCATAATTCGGCCCATACTAGAAAAAGGATCATCTTTGGAAATAAAAATTACAGAGTACACACAAGATTCAAATATAGCTATATTTTTACGAAAAAAAAAAAAAAAAAAAAAAAAACAGAAAAGAACTTTCTATAGTGCAAATAGAATCTCGTCCATGTAATATCTTCTTTATACCAAAATCATTCCTGTCAGCCCAAAGTAGAGGCAAAGTTCATTGGTTGGTCATTTCAAAGACCACCAGTCACTGGAAAGCAATAGTTACCCTACTCTCCAAGCCTTTTCTAATGACAAAAATAGCCCTTTGGAACTTAATTCCAATTGCAAACGATTAGACTGGATCTAGGGTGTTGTAATGCCTTTGACAACATTGGAACTCTAGTGGCAACTCCAATTGAACAATAAGATAGTGATGCCAAAGAATGGGGTCAAGCATATACACCAAAAAACAAAAGCTAATTTGCATCTAGTATCTACACTAACTTCAGCAATCTCCTATTTTTAAGTGATAAATTTCTTTACAGTTGGTTACTTGTGTCCAGAGGTGGTTGTAATTTCACAAGTTTTATCTATGATATATCCGTTTCTTGAACTGGTTGCACTCACTTTTTCAAAACCTACAATGCATACCTTTGACCATTTTTATCACTAATTACGTATAAGTAAAAATTATAAATATTAAACAAGACCGACATGGTAATATTTTGATAATTGTATGAATGGCAATATTTGGTCAAAAATTTCAAACTGACGCCAAAAAGTAAAGTGTAAAAATTTTATGACAATACAAATCCTAGCATAATCATGGGTAGTTATGCAGAGCTCAAGGGGGGAACTTGTGCTTCTCTCATTTGAAGTAATCTCTCAAATGAAGTAAACGATTTTCTTATTCAAATTTATTTTCAATTGGAAATTTATTAAGGTATAAGTGGGTTTGTTATAGGTTTGAAAGAATACAGTAATAACCTCTACAAGCAAGATTCATTCAATTTAGTTATTCACATGCATAGTTTTTACTACCAAGGTGTTATCTTTTGTCTAGGTTAGTACTAGTCGTCACGAGGAAAAAGCAAAAAGTATACTGGATCTAGCTATATCCATCAACTCAAATTCAACAGCAAATTTTCTCAAGAAAGGGAACTTCTTAAACGACGATAAGTTAAGGCATTTTTTTAGATGAGCAATGGAAGCATTGAGACTCAAACAAGGAATTAGCCTTTGTCAACCTTACCTAAGCTCTTCAACTGTTAGAGAATTCCAGCAATCAATTAATCAATTGAAGCCTTAATCCCATAAGTGGGGTCAGCTACATGAACCAAAAGTGAATATTCAGCATAGTCATCCACAAAAATCAACCCCCTCAATCCCTTACGATCAAATAACTCATTCTCAAGATAAAATTCCTGCAACTAAAGTAAAACTGAGTCTAGAATGGACTTAAGGAATTTGTTGTTGCCACTATTGAGGTAATAGAAAAAGAAGAGGAACTTGTGAACTACTTGCAATTAACTGAATTTTAGGAGAAAATAGGAGGTTCAATGAAAGAAAGGAAAAGATGGCTCCTGACGTTGAAATCTTATGAAGGTTATGAGGAATTTGAAGAAAAAAAAGGATCAGCAAATGGCAAGAAGAGGCTCCCAAAGTCATAAATAATAAATTTGGTGCAAGAACAACACACCACACCACACCAACAAAAGTTAAGGAGAAAGTTGTAGGAAACCCTTTTATTCAGATCAAAGACAAAGCTTTATGGACATTATTGTGGTTTTAAGTCAGAATCATCCAGGAGTGGAATCCAAACATAATTAGAATGCGATTGTTAGGTCCACTAAAAGATTGTAGTGAAGGTAAGCATAACCATACTCATGGCCAGGATGCAGTTTGTAGCCATGAGTATGGCTTATTCTTGTGATAATTATTTTGCAACTCCTTCAAGGCTTCAAGTGATCTTTCCAATCCTCCAGTTCACCCCAACCATTATTCAATCAACAGAGGTTCGGCCTACAACTTCCTTTCCATGATAACAATTTCTTCTCCAAGATAAGGATAAAGTCGGTGCTTTAGAGATTCCTATATTACTAACAGCTATTTGTTTTGCAGGAATACCATTGGCTCCAATTAAAGATCAACATGCAATGCTAGAGACAGTTGGTACCCTTGCCACAAGAGATTAGATGCCCCTACCCCCATGTTTCATTATTTGGCAATATGGATGAAAAATAGTTTGTAGCTCTCCTACCTCTATTAATTTTCTTTTATTCATTTACCAACATTATGTTACCAGAACACGGGTACAAGTATTCGACATATTCGAATATCTGGTACATCATTTATTCATTTACCAACATTCTATCACTTAAACCTTAGATCTCAAAATTTTCGACTAAATCTCCTTCCCTTTATGTTGGGTTACTTCAATGACTTCTGGTTAGAGTAAGTAGCCATAAACTCGCGTATCCAGACTGTACTTCAAACCTGAACAGTGTACGGTAGCATTTTTGCATGACCGCAGTATAGCTTCTAGTTTATAATTATGTTGTTTTACCAGGTATCTCAGAAAATGAAAAATCCCAACACAGAAGTGAAGGTAATAGGTGAGTGAGTATCCATACAGCTTTGTATACTTATGGTTTTCATTTTGAGTACCACTTACTACCTCTACCTCCATTTCTAAAAGTTATTAATACTTTCCACTCACTCTCTCTTACTATATTCACATATTTCTTACACTCACCCACCTCATTGTACTCTTTCTTCCTTATCTAGTGCATTGTAAGGCCACGCAAAATTTTCCACTCACAATCTTGTATTTTAACTTTTTTCATTACCCTCTTTGGTGTAGATACTTATGACCATGCAAAAAGCAATTCTTACCTTTGATTCGCACTCACAAGGTGTACACCTCCTTTTTCTTCAACAGAACCACCTTCTAAAGATGAATGACTTCCAAATAAACACATGTTGTAGCATACAAGGAGATCAATCAAATTGCGGGGAGAAAAGAAATAACATATTCATGTTGTCTACAGCAAAAGTACAAACCACAACATGAAGAAAAGTTTATTCACATAACTATTTAACTAAAGAATTTCTAGTTTTGCTATTTAAGAGTTGGCTCTAAAAGATGACAAATGTAAACCTGTTCAGCAATGCTCGCTGCTTCAGCATACGCATCCTGGATATTCTCTGCAAGCCTGTGAAGAAATATATTCGAGATTCCTCCCGCAGCAACAATGAATGGCCCAGTTGCTAAAGTTATCAGGGCAATCTGCCAACAGTTGATAAATCCAACAACAAGACCGCTGAAAAATGTTGCCATATTGTGGATATAATTACCAACCTGATGCACAAAAACACATTATTTAGAAAATAAATGAAGATAAATCAAACCACTTAAATCCATTATGATCACGTAAGCAATGAACGGTACCTTTTCACTTAACGCTGATTGAATAAGCAGCACATCGCTCAAGACTTGGCTAACTATGTCTCCATTGTTTCCATATGTATCAAAGAAACTCATATCTTGATTCAATAACACTTGTACATACTTGGACCTGATTACAGCTGTTTGTCGCTCGCCGGTAAGAATCCAACAGGTGACCTCTATAAATGGAATATGTTAGCTTTGATGACTTGAGCACATTAGAATGATCTGGCCTGATGTATAAGATTCACAATAAAATGATCCAGGCTTTAACTTACCAATCCACCCAGCAGCAAACACACCAGCAGCTATATAGACAATTCTTAGAGTGAGCTGCAGCATGAAACAGAAGGATTAATTAGTATGTTCTCTAATTAATATAATTGAACTATCTTCTATAATCAATCTGAACCCAAATTTATCTATGAATTGGCTTACATTGAGAACTTGCTTAAAACCAATCACTTACTTTAATACTTTGTTCATCCTTCTTGTAGGTCATAAGCAAGGTAGGGAAAACTAACACATACCAACTTGCTGGCCAATTAATTGTCCAGCATCACAAGTAAACTGTCACCATACATAATATTAGGTCATGCTCATTTTGTTTCTTATAAAGCTAAAATTCAAATTATGAAACCACAATAAGTAGGTTTCCGGTTGTTTGCTGACAGCTTTCAAAATTAACATGATTATTATAGATAGGACTAACTTTAAGTTCATTGTTTAATCTATATCATGACTTTCAAAATCATAAAACCAAAAACTGAAAACTGGCAGTGATATCAAGCGGTCCATTACATACTAATATTGTTTTACTAAGAAAATGGAAGGAAAAGAAAGAACAAACTCTGCCAAAAAACACACTACAAAATAAATCTAAGGGCAAAATACCTTAGAGACCATGCTTGGAATAAGGAAAGTTTGGAAGAGGTAATAGAACATTGAAGGTTGTGGTGAATTGGTGATTAAAGGAAAAGGCTATATTGGGAGCTGTTATCCTTCATGTTAAGCCCTACAGGAGTAGATAACTATTATCTGGATTAAGAGGTAATCCATTCGTCGTCTCCTTTCCACCATATACCAACAACCACAAATCATTCACCATCTCTTTGTTTTTATCCTGATACCCCCTTAATTGTATACCTCATTCCAAATTGCCAATCTAACCAAACGGAAATATACTCACTGAATGCCATTCACCTATATTTAATCACTTACGTATGGTTTGGCATAAATTTCAAAATTCAACCCAAAACATCAAGTTAAAAACCTAAAACCATCCTTTTTTCCTTTTTTTTTTTTTTTTTTTTGGGGGGGGGGGGGGGGGGGGGGGGGGGGCGCTTAAAAACATCCTTAACCATAAGAGTATATAACACCCTACAGATTTAAGTGCTTTTTAATGTGATGATTGTATACTCCATTCACATGGGCAGTTAGCTGGTTCTAATATAAATAGAACTGGCCCGACAAGAATAAACCTGAATTTACATGTAGACATAGTTCTAATATGGCATATATTCCAAGTAAACACAAAAATATGCGCATAGAATTGGAAGGCTTTAGCAAAAATTGTAATAAAGGATTTTTTTGATATAGTATTCTAATTTTAGGCTGACTATTTTGTATTTTATTTATCTGTTTAATAAGCTGCAATTTTGTTATCCTTCCAACAAGGGGTGCATTTTTATTTGAGGTGGTTGAGATTAGGAGCAGTTTTTTTATACACTGAGGCACTGAGGCGCTAGCGCCTTTTTTTGCTCTAGGCAAGGAGCATTCAAAAAGGCGCACTTGAGGGGCATGAGGCACATCATAGGCACACTTGAGGTAAATATGAGGAGCATAAGTAAAAAAATTTCAATTGTTTTATATTGTGTGCCTCACTTCAAAGAAGTGCACGCCTCACTTCAAACGGTTCAAAGAGGCACACTGAAGCATGCCCAAGGTGTGCCTAGGCGCAATAGGACCTTTATCACCTCATTGTGCCTTTTTTATACATTGATTAAGAGTAAGTGTTTTAACAGTGTTAGAGTCCATGCTTGTGTGTTTTGGACTAAAATAATGCTACACCTATACATTAGACCCCTCGTATATGAATCATTTAGATTTGTGAATTAATGAAACATTTAAAATTTCTTTGCGCATTGTTACACTCTTTGAATTCATGAGTTGAAATGAATTTCTTTGTTGTGTTAGAGTGGGAAACCATGCAAGTACTTGTATTCAGTGAGTGAAACCTGATCAAACAAACTATATCCCAAAATCCTTAACTACAAAACCTATCAGAAACTTAGACTTTCATGTTCATATCCTAACTTTACTGGTAACTTCATAGCCTGGTTTGGCACCATCACTGTACTGCATTTACCAATCACAGTGAATCAGTGCTACTATCCTTTCCTAACTTTAAGACCTAACCAACCCCCTCCCCTGGATCCTTCCTTCCTCAAGAATCAATGAGGCTTAGTCTACTATACTAAAAAAAAGTATCATGACAATGGCCTTCAGTGGTTTCTCCTATAGATTGTCACTGAATGTGACCATGAACTGGTTTTTCTAGTACAAGAATGGCATCATGTAGAGTAGAGAGGTCAAGAGAAGGGAGTAAGAGAACAAAGAGCAAGTTGTGGATCAAATAAAGGGAAGGCAAGGGAAGAGAGGAAATACACAATGGGGACAGCATTAGGAAAGAATCATAACCATTATCCACACATAAATGGCCCTCCCAAGCTGTTGACAGATAACACCACAAAAGGATTCTTCACTAACTCAGCAGCATGAAAAGAAGCCCACAAAACACTTTAGAAAGTTGCAATGTAAAAGTGCATGGAGGAGGAATTTAATTAAAATTTGAAGCAAAATAGAGAGCATTAATTAACTCATAAAATTCCCAGATAAGATAAGCACTTCTTTTTGAGAGCTACTCTGTTGCTCTGTGAACAAAAATTCTACCAATTGAAAATTATGCTAACACAAGTCACCTACTCTTTTATATATAGGAACAAGCAGAGTATCCATTTTATATATCTTTCCAGAAATATGTCAAGATAACATGGTCTTCAAGGAACAAATTGTTAAAAGCATCCAAGACGCTTAGTAATCAATAAAATCAGATTTTCATGATATATGAAACCCCCATCCTCCCTTATCTTCTCCCACCTAACAAGTCACAAGCCACCAACCCTCTCTTCCCTCCTCCATCATAATTGCAGTGTCAATAACCATGGATAGGCTGGTTTCTACACATAATTGACCTAGTGATGCTAAATTGAACTTTTTCTTGGTCAATAGGGTTCATATATTGTGAATTTTGGACAATCTCTATCCTCTCCTGATTATTCGTGAAAAAAGTGGAGAGGAAAGAAAAAAGATTAGAGGAAGATGAGAAATGGTGCAATGTTAAGCCGGATTATTATAATTAGTGATCATGCTGATGCCATGGTGGTACAGATGCCTCTAATCGGGAGGTGGTTGAACTGGTGAAGATACTGGCTTGGACTTGCATCAATTGTACGTAATGGAACTTGATACCTTGGGGGGGGGGGGGGTATTCTTATATTGTCTTGGTTATGCATTACATGGAATTTGACATATTAAGGGGAGGTAGGGATAAAAATTATTCCTTGAGGAAGGGAAAGTATGCACAGAGATGGAAACCCACAAAAAAAAAATGCACCACACACTTGGTAAGAGAGTGAGCAATTTCATTTCTGCACTTCACAAAATGGTGGAACCAATAGGCTTAGTTTTGTTATTATAGCTTTCTGTAAATGTACAAACAGATTATTCAAAGCTACGGCCACACTTCTCTTCTTCACAAAACTGTACAATTTTGATTTCTTGTAAAGGGTGATCATTCTCCTATGGCTATTTTATATCCAAAAATCCATCTTTAGTATCTAATAGAAGAAAAAGGTGAGCAGCATAGGCAAATCATAACCCGAGCCACAATTCCACTAAGGAAAAGTATATAATGGGCAACTAAATAATAACCAATGTGAGGTAACGAAACAGTATAGAAGAACATAAAATGATGAATCAGATCATCATGTAGGCTCGTATAAATCGAGGACAGCTTGTCCTTGTGCTTAACAAAAACAAAAAAAAAACTATGCTTGCACATTCATCTTTGTGAATCGAGAGACAAATCCATCGTCTCTCCCCATGTAACTCCAGCCCAAATAACAGACTAACAAACCAATGTCATCTACCTCACGTCAGACGTTTAAGGCTCATTCCGTCAATTGGCAATTGATACTTTCCTCAATAAACATCATCATAACCTAAAATTAAGGAAAGTAAGCTCTCTACCCACACTCTAGCTAAAAAAATAATTCGAATTCAGAACACAAATGTGATTTTTTTCACACCTCCAAAACAACTCTACAGTTACAATCTCATACATCAATTGTACACCCCAAAACATACCTAAACAAATTTTCATAAAATATAATCAGAAAAAGTAAATAAAAAAATAAAAATAAAAAAAACTTAGGGTTTGAGCAAAAGAAGAAGCAAAGCAAACACACCTCAATAAACCTACTATGCAAATCCTCCTCACTAACAGACTTCAACGAAAGAAGCTGAATAATCTGAGCAAAATAATGCAAATAAACAACCAACGCCGTCCCATGAGCAGCAGCAGCAAGCGAACCAACCGCCATAAGAAACCAATCAAGTCTGTCAGCACAAGCAAACAGCCTCGAAAACGGAACCGCAGCCGGTGGCGGCTCGATCTCATCCTCATTTTCATCCTCCATTTCATCCTCCATCTCCGCCGCCGTCCCCGTACCTTCCGGATTCATATCCATGTACGGAGACGGCGACTCCGGTGGCTCCGATACTTCCGATACCGGCGTTAACGGTTGTATGTGTGGTGGGGACCACCCAAACAACCCCCGTGATATATTCATTATTTTATCTGTCTTCAAAATTCACCTAGATTCTCGCGCTTTTCAAGATATGCTTTGATCGGAAATCACTCCTACTCAACTTTTTTTTCTTCAAATTATTTCCGATTTCAGCTTGATTTTTTGAAAATGGTTCAGAAGTTGAAACTGAGAAAATTAGTGAGGAAATTGAGCAGATCTTTGTTGTTGAAGTTGGATGTTTGAAGTTTGAAGTTTTTCTCTCTCCTGCTGTTACAGACTTACAGTAGTAAAACTCGGGCGAGTTGAGGTGAGTTGAGTAGGTGAGTGAGTGAGTCAAAGTAGGCGGGAGTGGGTTTGACTCGTCGTCGTTGAACCTTCTTTCTCTCTCTAAAAACAAATAAAAAAGAAAAAAGAAAAGAGAAAAAAAAGAAGGAAATGTTTTTAGAGAGAGAATAAAAGAAGAGAGAGGAGAGAGGAGAGAGGAGAGAGGAGAGAGAAAAGGGGGAAGAAAGGAAGAGGTAGGTTAACGGCGACGACGACGTTTTTCAAAATTTGTTTGGAGATTTGTGAAAAAGAAGGCGCTTTCTTCAACGGATTACCAAGGGTATTTTTGGAATTTTCACTAATGGGTCTAATATTTTTAAAAATTTAAAATTTTATTTTATTTGTTTAATTTTTAAAATTTTAAGATTTTATTTTATTACTTTATTTATTATTTGACTGGCTAAATTTTATTTTGATTTACTTTATGGTTTTGGAGATGAAAAAGGGAATGGGAGAGAGGGGTGACATGATTATAAATGGTGGTGGGTACTTTTTGTAGTGATGCCAATTAATTTAGGCTATTTTTATTTATTTTTTGCTCCTTATTTATTTTCTAGTATTTTAAATGATCTTCAGATTGGCTCAAGAAATTATCTTTCTCTTTGATGAGCACACGAATTGTAATGAGGTTGTTTTTGGAGTTATATAAAGTAGAGTGTCTTTAAGGGTAAATACAAGCTAATTTCTAAGATATACAAAATTTGTTAATCACATGTCATTTTTGTAAATAAATCAACAACTTTTTCAATAAAAGCGGGTCTCACAGAGATTAATTAGGGCTTTCTCGTGCATTTAATACGTGGGAATAAAAAAAATTTAACTATTTTATAACTGGTAGTAGCAGGGTTTTCTAATTTTTTGAAAACAAAAAACAAAATAAGAAATAGGTGTTTTCACTTTCGTGTTATCAATTTTCAAAATTATCAAGATTTTAATAAGATTGACCAATTTTCAATTTATTATATTACTGTAGACACCCAAATATGTCTTCCCAAAAACCAAACTCATTGTTGAATACTTTTCACGTCAAAGATTATCGAACGAAGTGAAAGTGTGAAAAATCTAGTGATGCGGTTGTTTTTATTAAATATCTCTCTTTCTTTTTTTCAAAAATTTGCTCTTTATGAAAATAGTCCATGATAAGGGTTCAATAATAATGTAGTTGGATTGGGCTCAAAAAGAGTTTTCCGACAATATATTATAAGCCCAGTTTCAATGAATAATGAGGAAGTTATGGCCAAAATACTAAATTGGGCTCGAAATGAATTTTATATGCGGCCCAATGATCTAGAGGAGGGCCTATTAATTATTGTTCCTAAAGTTATTAGGATTGACTTTAATCTTCTAGAATAATCTAGAAGGTTCTTTTAAATCCTATTAATCTTAATGGAAATAGGATTGATAATTATATATTAAAGAGTTTGATTTGGAATAAAATAAGTGTTTTATTATGATAAACGGATTTTAAAAATTGATTAACGCGGAGTTTAATTACTTAATTATATTAGGAAAAGGATTATGTACAAAAGCGTGTTGTATTTTTTAATCGGCGCCAAACGACAGAGTCTGTTGCCGGACGTGAACCTTGTCGTTTAGCGCTGGATCCTGTCGTTCGCGACAAAAGCTGTTTTATTTCGAGTCGAACTCGATCTCTTTTCAGTCGATTTCAGGACTATTTTTCTATAAATAGGGTCCTCAACCCCCGTTTTCAATCATCGAATCTCTCTTTCTCTCTTTTAAGCATTAGTTTTTTCTTTCTTCCTCTTGCTTTCTAGCTAGCCTTTTTAAAATATACCATACCGCATTCATTATTAGTTCTAGACACACCTAGCCAAGGTCGAAGTTGCATTCGCCCTAGACGTGAAAGGTTGCTAATTTCTGAGGGTTTGGTCCCGAATCCCTATCTCATTTATTTAATTTAATTGTTTGATTTAATATTTTATTGACGGTTTACTAACGCGTGTATTTTGTTAATAGAAAGAGGTACGAGGCATCAAAGTAAGTAATTAGCTTACTCTCTATTCTTTTAGAGAACATGCTTAAATTATATTAATTCCTAATATCATGTTAGGATGTTATTATTGCTTTCTAGTATCATGTTTAGGGTGATTCTTATTATTTCTATCTTGTTAGTATCATGTTAGGGTTAAAGCTTTGATTTTTATTGTTTTGTGACATGCTAGGGTTTGTTATTAATCTTGTTAGTATCATGCCTAGGATCTTGCTATTAATATTGTTAAGCTTTATTATGATGATGATTGTTGGATTTATTAATATATGTTGCTTGATGTATGTATTATTGTTATTGCTTGATAACGCCTTTTCTGCAGGTTTAAAGGGAATTTGTACTTGATATCACGCTTAATAAGATAATTAATAATTTGGTTTAGGCTAATATAATTTTAATTCAAGTGATCGCCTATAATAGATTTATTTTTGCATTAATATTCAACCAACATAGATTAAACAGGTTTAGGGTTAACCTAATGATTGCATGTTATTAGTTAGAAAGCGCACATGAATATGAGAAAAATAAAGTAGAGGCACATTTTTAGGGCGGGTTCAATCTTTAATTTTTTAGGTTGGATTCGTACTTTATCCCCGAATATCCAGTCATGATTCCAGACCATTATGGAGTTAGCGATCTCTAGGATCGTGAAAGCGTGTAACCTTCCCCATGTGAACGGTTTACAAGTTCCTAAAACTTGTTGGCGACTCTTTTTCTCTTGTTTCCTTCCCTTTGGACGCCACCATGTTTAAGTGTATGATCATAGTGGGGTTCAAGTTTTGGATGCTTGAAATATTCCATACAATTACATATATCATATTATTTTGAAAAACAGAAAACCACAATGATATCAAACAAGAGAAGGTATTGCGTCAGTCCGGACTGACGAAATGGAGATATTTGTATCCTCAATTGAGGAGATGATATCCTCTATTGGCTATCCTCTATTGGCTGGATGATATCCTTTACTGGATAAATGATATCCTTTATTGGCTATATGATATCCTTTAATTTATTGGCTAGATGATATTGTAAATCATAAAAATTCAAACCTGCAATATACAAATAAAGAGGCAGAAAAATATACGGGAACAATTATTTTTATTGATAGTTTGTGGATTACAACTCTCGTAGATCTCTTGATTCCTCTCTCCAAAGGGCTAGGGTTTGATATTTGTTTATAGTATGGGGCTTTGTCGGCTTATTCCATACTATGTACCTACAATGTTTGGTAGTAGGGAGGAGATGGGGTCTTTGTGACTTATTCCATCTGAGCCTCCTTAAACCTAGAAACAACGATCTCTTTATATAGAGAGTCGTAGAGTAGCAAACAAGATAGCTATCTAAATATTCTATGAGATCTTGAAGATAAATATCTTTATTTTTTAATATTATCTCTTAATTTACATATATCTGACACCTAATATTTAACAAAATTTCGGTGTCAACAAATGCCCCCTCGAGACCTGTTGTGGAGATTTGACATCGGATGCAACTTGATCTTGAAAATTTCTTGTAGAATTTGAAACCAATAGATGATATCATCCAGCCAATAAAATATTTCATAGACACAATCATAAATGATATCAAATAGCCAATAGAGGATATCATGCAGTTAATAAATGATATCATAGACACAATCATAAACGATATTATATAGCCAATAGAGGATATCATCCAGTCATGATATCATATATTCAATATAAGATACCATCTCGCTAATAGATGATATCATCTAACTTATAAATGATATCAGCCAAGAAATAAATGACATCATCTATTCAATTAACCATGTCATATATTCAATTAATCATACCCCATTTGCATTTTTACCTCCACATATGAAAAGATATCACTTGGCTGCAAATTGAACCTCATCTCCGCCATTAAATCAAACCTCATCTCACCTCAGCCGCAGCTACCACGTGGACAGGAGGAGAACAAGAGGAAGGTGACGAAAGAGAATGAATGCAACAGAGGATGTCCTAGCAATTGAAGCAACCAGCAATTGAAGCAACAAACTCATTTATTTGAAGCAGCGAAGGACGTCGACGGAGAAGTTCGCCATTAACAAAACGAAGGACGTCGACGGCGATCGCATCAACCAGCGAACTCTAACAATTGAAGCAGCGAACTCCAGCAATTAATGCAACAAACTCCAGCAATTGAAGTAGCTATTAAACCATCGAACTCCCCTGCGACCTCAATTAAGGTTAACGTTGGTGGATTCAAATGGAAATTTTTCGAATCTCGTAAATTGCAAACTCCACACCTGCAATCGCACCACCAAATCGCAGGAGGGAGACAGAAAAGGGAAAAGAAGGATAGAGAAAGAGAAAGGGAAGAGAAGTAGGAAAGTCGCGCACCACCAAAACGCTGCCGCACTAAACTATGGGTGGACTGACGAAACTATTGGTCAGGCTTGATTGGCCCAATAGTTTGTGATCAAACAAACCCTTAGAGCACTATCAACAATGAGAAAAAATTGGTTCCTCATTCTCTCTCTACCCACCTTTTCTCTCTTCCAACTCATGAGCATTTTTGTGATCATTTTTTTATCCCACCAATGATAAAAAAAACTCTCTCTACGACATCTTCTGTCTTACTTGTACTAATACCCTCTTATATTTCTCTATACTATATTATTTTTAATTCTTTTTTTTTACTTGCCTTATGGACCCCACATATATATGGTTACTATTCATCTTTAAAAATGCTCATCCGGTGAGCAATTTTCATTTTGCTCATTGATGTAAGTCATTTTTGTTTTAACTTCACCAAAGTTTTGCTCATGAGCATTTTTTTGCTCATTGTTGAGAATGCTGCATTGTTGTGGCTTTCTTTTTTTGGTTTCCAAAATCATATGATAGATGTATTCTAATGAATAAAAATTAAGTCAAATTTATTAAAATCATGATAATTTTGGAAACCTACAACAGAAAAGTGAAAACACCTTTTTTTGTTTCTTGTCAAATAAAAAAAAATATTGTGAAGGGGTGTAACCTTCACCATGTGAACGGTTTACAAGTTCCTTAAACTTTAAACTTGTTGGCAACTCTTTTTGTTGGATTTAATGATTTTGATGATGACACAACCTCACTTACTTACAAACTAATAAGTGCTTGATTGTTTAAGTGTGTACTCAGTTACAAAGACTAGGAGAATGAGGTGTCTTGTAAAAATACCATGAGGAACAAGAAGGCCAGAAGCAGAGCTATCCATATTGAAGAGTTCCCTCACAGGAACTGGCGCTTCAGAAATGAAGACTGGAGAAGAGAAGGTTCCCCTAGGGAACAGAAGCTTCAGAAAAGAAGCCTCATTAGAGAAGAGAAGTTCCTCCCAAGGAACAGAAGCCTCGGAGTAGAAGCTTCATCAGAGAACATGAAGACTAAATATATTTTTATATTTTAGGATTTATGTAAGTATAAGATATTAAATGGCACTCGAAAAATCTGTGTGGAATTGGTCTAAAAAGATAATTGTGCATGCTAGTTTTTAGGGAAACGGTTGCTTTCTAAAACGTTTATCTTTTGAAAGGGATTTTATTTTATTCTGAATTTCGAAAATATCTTGTGCAAAAAGATTTTATTTTATTTTCTTATTTTCAAAAATATCTTATGAAAAAAATAAAATCACCATGTTTTCCAAAACTTACGGCCTACTCTCCCATGTTCTTCTTCAGTCATGGGTTTGCACATTAAGGAGTTGATGGTTCCTTAATTATAGGGACATGATCTTCTTAGTGGGTATGAGTAGTGGCGTAATGGTCTTGCTGCACAAAGAGGATTTTCCAAAGCATTTGTTGATCTATAAATAGCCATTGATTTCTGTTGGAAAAACTCACCCTTGCTCACATAAGTTTTCAAGCTTCAAATCGAGTCAAGTGTCAATTCCACACAAGTTCATTAGAGTGTTCTTAATGTTCTTATACTAGAGTTTGTTTTTCTTTCGAGTTGTAATTTGGGAAATGAAGAAGTTCGAGTGAACTTTTGTGTATGAGAAAGAGAAGTGAGAAAGAGAAGAGAAAGAGAAGAGAAAGAAAAGAGAGAAGAGAGAACAGAGAAGTGAGAAGAGAGAAAGAGAAGAGAAGAGTAACAAGTTGGGTAACTTGTTCCTCAGGGTCTTAAGTTCATAGAGGAACTTGAGTTTGAGTCGTTAGCTTGTAATAGGTTCATTTGCCCTATTATAGTGAAGATTCTTTTCCCAAAATCCCAAGTGGTCATGGTTTTTCTCCTTGTTAGGGCCAAGGAGTTTTCCACGTAAAATCTCTCTTGCATTCTTTAGTTCCTTTAGTTAATCTTTCAGTTCCTTTAGCTAACTTAATTTTAATTCCGCAAAAAGTTTGGCTAATCTCTCATACTACAATTCAACCCCCCTTTCTTGTAGTATTCTTTAAAACAACAATTGGTATCAGAGCCTAACTTCTAGGAAAATCAGGAAACCCTGAAGAAGAAAGGTCTTGGAGAAAATGAATACTCATGAAAAGCTCGAGGAAGGATACTCAACTCAGAGGCCTCCTATGTTCAACGGAAAGTTCTATACCTACTGGAAGAATCGCATGGAGATCTTCATCAAGGCAGAGAACTATCAAGTCTGGAGGGTCATCGAGGTTGGTGATTTCGAAGTCACCAAAACTAATGCACAGAATGAGGTAATCCCTAAGCCTATGTATGAATATGAAAAAGAGGACTTTGATAAAATGGAAATAAATGCTATGGTGAAATTGCTCCACTGTGGACTTGGACCTCATGAACACAATCGTGTTATGGGGTGCAAGAACGCCAAGGAAATCTGGGATTTGCTGCAGATTACTCATGAAGGAACTAATGAGGTTAAACGCTCAAAAATCGATCTACTTATGTCTAAGTATGAACGATTTGAAATGCAGCCTAAGGAAACCATTCAAGAGATGCTAACCCGTTTTACTAACATCATAAATGAGTTGGTTTCCCTTGGTAGACAGATTCCTATAGATGAGCAGGTTAGGAAGGTTCTTAGAAGTCTTCCACAAGATGAGAGATGGAAAGCTAAGGTGACAGCCCTTCAAGAAACGAAGGACTTTACAAAGTTCAATATTGAACAACTAGCAGGTTCTCTCATGACTCATGAGCTACACCTTGGAGTCAACAATGAACCCATGAGGAACAAGGGATTGGCTCTTAAGGCTGATGAGGAGGAAGACTCAGAAGTGGACGAGGATGAGGCTGCCCTAATTGTGCGAAGATTTAAAAAGATGTTCAAGAAAGGCCGAACCTCAAGGAACTTTGGGAAAAAGACCTCAAATACAAAGCCCGACTACAGCTGCCACAAGTGTGGATCCCCATATCACTTTATCAGAGACTGTCCCCTTTAGGAAAATGATAAAGGAAAAGAAAAGGCTAAGGAACAGGGAAGAGAAAAATTCAGCAAAGCCAACTATCAAAAGTCAGACACGAGGAAGGCCATGATAGCAGCCTAGGGAGACTCAGAAAGTGAAGAAGAAGATGATGACCAACCAGAAGAGGAGACGGCCAATCTTTGCTTGATGGCCAAATCAGATGATGAAAAGGCTTACCTTGAGGAACTCCATAAAGAGGTATTTCTTGATCCTAAACAGCTTAAAACTCTCTCTAAAGATGTCTTAATAGATATATGTCTAGAAGAAGAAGAATTCTTTAGAGATACATGTGTAAAGTTGAACAAATGTTAAAAAGCTCTTAAGGTTTGCAAAGAACATGGTACTTGGTTGGAAACAGCCTATGCCAAGTCTCAAAGCAAATTAAGAGAGCTTGATTTTAAATACAAACACATAACTGAGATAGCTGATAGAATTAAGAATGAAAGTATTCTTCTGAATGTTGAATTAACTCAGTATAAGCTCATAAATACTAATATCAGTTCTAGCAGTTCCTCAAGTGATCAGTTACTTAAATTCAATATTGATTTTGAAAATTTGAAAAATGAGCTTTCTATCTTAAAAACTCAAAAAGATCAACTTGATTCGGAACTGAATGCTAGAAAGGATAAAAGTATTGACCCAAAAGTCATACCTAAGTGGATAGCTGAAGCTCAAGGTAAAAGAACTGAAGGCCTTGGATATATGACCAAGAGGAAAGGTAAGCAAAAGAAATATGTTGAGCTTCCTAGCATGAAGGTATGTACTTTTTGTGGTAAGACTGGACATCTCTATGGACAGTGTAGGATAAGAGAAGAAGCTGATAAAAGAAATGTAATACAAGTGTGGGTCAAGAAAACTGATATTGCATCCACGTCTAAGGAACCCAAGGAAACCTAGGTTCCTGATCCTAATGCTTAGTTTTCTTGCAAGTCCTAGTGAGGGGGAACAACTCGTGGTATCTCGACAGCGGTTGCTCAAAACATATGACAGGTGATAAATCAAAATTCCTCTCACTAGAAGACTACCCTAGAGGAACAATAACCTTTGGGGATAATAAGAAGGGCGAGATCATTGGAAAAGGCAAAATTGGTAGATCAAAATCTCATTCCATTGATAATGTGTTCCTGGTCGAGGGCTTAATGCACAATTTGCTCAGTATATCACAATTCTGTGATAAAGGAAATTCTGTAAGTTTTACTTCTGACTCTTGCAACATCATCAACAACAAGTTAGGAAAGGTTGTTCTAGAAGGAACTAGAAGAGGGAACACTTATACAGTTGACCTCAACTTAATCCCAAGGAACAACCTTACATGTCTGAGTGTTGTTGAAGATGATCCCCTGCTATGGCATAAACGTTTTGGACATGCTAGATTTTCATTACTGGACAAGCTAAGGTCAAGGAACTTGGTTGTGGGACTTCCTATTATCAAGTTCCTACAGAACAAAGTTTGTGATGCATGTGTGACAGGCAAGCATGTTCGCTCATCTTTTAAATTGAAGAAAATGGTGAGCACTACAAAGCCTTTGGAATTAATCCATATGGATCAGTGTGGTCCCATGAGAATTCAAAGCAGGAGTGGCAAGAAATATGTTTTGGTTATTGTTGATGATTATTCTAGATTCACTTGGGTTATTTTTCTTGCTAGTAAAGATGAAACTTTTAACGAGTTTGTTGCCTTTGCCAAGAAAATACAGAAAATCAGTGGTCACTCCATAGTCCATCTCAGATCAGATCACGGAACTGAATTTGAGAACTCAAGATTCAATGAGTTTTGCAGGGAAAATGGCATGAGTCATAACTTCTCGGCTCCAAGGACTCCCCAACAGAATGGAGTTGTAGAAAGGAAGAATCGAACCCTTGAGGAAATGGCTAGAACGATGCTGATTGCAAGTGGATTGCCAAGGAACTTCTGGGCTGAAGCCGTGAATACAGCATGTTACAACCTTAACCGGGTAACAAACAGAAGTATCATCAACAAGACTCCCTATGAACTATTCAGGGGTAGAAAGCCAAACATATCTCATCTTAAAGCCTTTGGTTGTAAGTTCTTTGTCATAACAATGGTAAGAAAAACCTAGGGAAATTTGATGAAAGAAGTGAAGAGGCCGTATTTCTAGGATATGCCTCTGATAGCAAAGCTTATAGAGTTTACAATAAAAGCTCAATGTGTGTTGAGTAAAGCATTCATATAATCTTTGATGAAGTTAACCAGTTTGTGAGTGTACAGGAACAAGAAGATGACAATGATTTTGAAATTGGATTGATAAGAGACAGGGATGAAGAAGAGACTCAAAAGCAAACCAAGGAAAAGTAGCCTGCTCCAGAAGAGGAACATCAAGAAAATGGAAAGGTTCCTCAACCAGATGAACAGGTGAATGAGGAACAAGCAGAAGAAGCAGAAGGAACAGAACTAGAAGCTCCTCAAATTGGAGTTCCAGCAAGGGAATTTCAACCTAGGCCATTCAAGTATCAAGGTTCCCATCCAACTGATCTAATTATCAGTGATATAGGAAAAGGAACTCAAACAAGATCACAAATGAGGAACTACTGTGCATTCCATGCATTTCTGTCCATTCTAGAGCCAAGAAATCATCAAGAAGCCTTGGGAGATGCTGATTGGATAGTGGCCATGCAAGAAGAACTCAATGAGTTCGAAAGGAACAAAGTCTGGCACCTTGAGCCAAAGCCTAAGGGAAAGAAAGTAATTGGGCTCAAATGGTTGTTCAGGAACAAGCTTGATGAACATGGCACCATAGTAAGGAACAAGGCTAGATTGGTTGTGAAGGGCTACAACCAACAGGAAGGTATTGATTTCGATGAAACCTTTGCTCCTGTAGCTAGATTAGAAGCTATTAGAATCCTAGTAGCTTTTGCTTCTTTTATGGGTTTCAAACTCTATCAAATGGATGTGAAATGTGCTTTTCTAAATGGTTTCTTAAATGAGGAGGTGTTTGTTGAACAACCTCCAGGTTTCGAAAATCCAAAATTTCCAAATCATGTTTTTAAGCTTGATAAAGCTCTCTATGGGCTCAAACAAGCTCCAAGAGCCTGGTATGAAAGGCTTTCAAAGTTCCTACTGAAATATTATTTCAAAAGAGGAAAAGTATACAAAACTCTTTTTCTTAAATCTCGAGGAACTGATTTGTTAGTTGTGCAGATCTATGTAGATGATATTATATTTGGTGCTACTAACAATGGTTTATGCGAGTATTTTGCTGAGCTAATGGGTGGTGAATTTGAGATGAGCATGATGGGTGAATTAAATTTCTTCCTTGGACTTCAAATAAAGCAAACAGCTGAAGGAATAATGATTCACCAGCAGAAGTATGTAAAGGAACTTCTGAAGAAGTACAACATGGAGAATGCCAAGACAAATCATACACCTATGGGAACAGCAACAAGACTTGATGAGGATTCACAAGGAACAAGTGTGGATCAAACCATTTACAGAGGTATGATTGGTTCATTGCTATATCTAACAGCCAGTAGGCCTGACATTTCTTTTAGTGTTGGATTGTGTGCCAGATTTCAGTCTAATCCTAAAGAATCACATCTAACGGCTGTTAAGAGAATTTTGAGATACCTCAAAGGAACAGATGACCTGTGTCTGTTCTATCCTAGAAGTGATGACTTTATTCTTAGAGGATTCACAGATGCTGACTATGTAGGTGACCTAGTCAATAGGAAAAGCACCTCAGGTATGGTTCAGTTCCTTGGCTCTTGTCTAGTTTCTTGGGGTTCCAAGAAACAAAATATTGTTGCATCATCTACTGCAGAGGCTGAGTATGTAGCAGCAGCTGCTTGTTGCTCTCAAGTCCTCTGGATAAAACAACATTTACGTGACTTTGGTATTAAACTTAATTGCATTACTATCTAATGTGATAACACTAGTGCAATTTGCATATCTAAAGATCCAGTCCATCATTCAAGAGTTAAGCATATTCATATAAGGCATCATTTCCTTAAGGGTAATGTTGAAAAGGGTTTGATTAAATTAGATTTCTGCCAAAATGATAATCAAATGGCAGATATATTAACAAAACCCTTTAATAGAGAAAGGCATGAGAAGATGAGAATGTAACTTGGGATGATTAAGTTATACTGAGAAAAATGCATCAAGTTCCCTCAGGTATGAAACTCAAACTGACATGCTTAATCTGTTGTATACTGTGCACAAGTGTTATATGTTTAATTACATAGTTAAGACAGGTTGTGAGCAGGAGTAATATTTACTAAAGGCATGTAAATTTGAAAGACATAGAATATGGAAAGTCCAAAATTGGTTGCATGAGCCTTGTTGATTTGTTCTGTGTATCAAGTTGTATTTGCAAGTGTTCTTTACTGATAAACTTCAAGAGATAAAATTGTCGTGTTTATCTATTTTTCAAAATTCCAAATTCTTTTTATCTAAACACAAAAATCGGATGAATGCATCTAAATTCATCATTATCTTTTGTTCAAAAAGTAGCCCACTTACACTACTCTCTTGAAACACGGTTTGCATTTCCCTAAGCAATAAATATGAGTGTCAAATCAACTAAATTCACTTCACCTCCCAAGCGACACCTCACTTCACCAATTTACCTCCACCATAAAAGATGTCAGCCTCACACAAATTTACACCACACAAAAATTACCTTCTCTCTCATCACTCCAATCAAAACTACTCTCCAATGTCTACCTCTCCAAAAACCCAAATTGAAGCTGACCTTAACACAAACCCAACTCCAGAAATTACCATGGAAATCCCACCGAAAATTAACCCCATTGATGACCAAGAGCCTCCAAAAGTGGATTCAACTACTGAATCCCAGTCTTCTCAAAAAAGGAAGTCCGATGACATGCAAGAAGAAGAAGAAAGCACTCCGGAACTAGGGGTCAATTACCGAGACAAGCCAGCAGCCATGAAACGGCAAGAGAAGATCAGTGATCACTCTGTGACAGGTTTGGCTATTAATCTTCCTTGGTGTAAGTCTGTTAAATTGTATGACTGCTTGATTTGATTGAAGCTCAAAATTGGGTGAATTTGTTGAGTGAATGCTTTAATCGGAGTATGTATGTTAATGCTATGAGGGATTTTTGCAAAAGTTTCAAATACTCTAAAGGTGTTATTCGCTGCTGTGTGTATGAAAAAGAAATTGAGTTTGATGCGATGTATTTGGCTGAGTTGTTTGATGTTCCTAATACTGGATATGACTTGTATTTTAAGAGTAATGTGATAAGGAACCCTCTTCCTGATGCAAATATTGATGAGATAGTAGAGTTTCTAGGTGGAGACCCGGAGGGAACCTACATAAATCACAATGACCTAACCCCTCTTGATAAAATTCTGCTAAAATTCGTTTTCAATGATATTATCCCTCGAACCCAAAAGAGAGACAGTGCCAACAAGCTTGACTCTGTTCTCATCTACTGCCTAGCCAAAAAGATCCAAATTAACTTTCCCTCTATCATGATTCAACACCTTTCCCACTGTGTTCCAAAAGGATGGAAGGTGGGATATGGTAACCTTCTCACCTATGTCTTTGAAAGCTTTGGCATTTCCTTTGTTGATAAAGAACCCCTGCCCCTCAAAAACACCGAGTACATGCAGCCCATTTTCCTTGAAAACCATAAGATGAAGGTTGTAGATGGATGTTTTGAGGTTGTGCTGGAAGAAAAAGATAAGAGGCCAAAGGAAGTAGGTGCTATAGCTGAGGGGGAAGAAGAGAGAGCTTCTGGGATCATAGAGGGAGTGGTGCAGGACATTCAGGAGGAGGAAGAGGAAAAGGTGGTTGAGGAAGTGACTGAGATAGGGGGAAGGAAGAAAAGGAAGAGATTGAGGTTGATGAAGAAAAAGGAGACCTCTGCCCCCATTTGCATTGATATCTCAGGGGTGCAAGAGGATTTGCAGAAAGTCACAAGCTCTCCTATTTCGGGCAAGTATGCATCTGCAGGTACAAGTTTTGCAGCTTTCAGTTCCCCACCTAAGGTGAAGATGGAGGAACTGAAGAAGAGTGTGCTCACTTTAGATGCTGCTGTGAAGGAACTGGTCAAGAGCTCAGAACAGGGGAGACAGTCCACTGTCAAGAACATAGTGTCTCAAATCAGCAAGAAGCTGGAGGGTCTTGCTGTTGATGATGACCAGAGCACTGCTTCATAACCTACCTTTCTCTGCAACCTTTTTATGTTGATGAAAACTTTTATTTTATCTGCTTTTGGGAACAATTTTTAATTTGGTCTGTAATATTTTGGGCACTTTTTAATTTCTTTTGGCAAACTTGCAAATTTGGCACATTGGTCGATGTTTTAAATCGGTTTTGGATGATTATAATCTATGTTTCTTTTGCCTATATGCTTTCTGAATGTTTTCTCTCTATGCATGCTTCTTGTCTTAACACTAAACCACTAGATGGTGCTGTGTTATGGTATACTATATGCTTGTATGTTAGATATGATAAAAACTATATCCGGAAAAACTGTTTTGCAGCGCCGGACGCCAAACCTAGCGTCTGGCGCCAGACTTGGCGTTTGGCGCTGCACTCAACGTTTGGCGCCACGCGCGTGTTTGACGTTGCGGTCGTGTTTTATTCTTTTTGAAACTCTGATTCATTTTTTATCACATCTGGTTGATTTTCTCTATAAATAACCTCCTTAAACCTCCGTTTTCAATCATCAAATATCATCAATTCTTCTCATCAACTCTCATCAAGAATCTCTTGATTACTATCTCTCTCTCTCTTTTCTAAACTAACCTTTTGCATACAAAATTCCGCATTCACAAGATCTAGACACACCTAACCAAGTTCAAAGTTGCCTTCGCCATAGACGTGAAAGGTTTTAATTTCTGAGGGTTTGGTCCCAAATATCTATTTCAATTATTTAATTAAATTGTTTAATTTTATTATTTTCCTTGAAGTTACTGACGTGTGTATTTTGTTATTAGAAAGAGATAAGAGGCATCCAAGTAAGTACTTTAATGGTTTAATTTATATTATGATATAGAAATCATGCTTAGATTGTTATTTTGATTCCTAGTATCATGTTAGGATGTTTTATTGCTTCCTATTATCATGTTTAGGATAAATAATAAGTTCCTTAAATCAAGTATGATTGTAATACCCCGTATTTTTAATGTATTTTATAAATTATTTATTTCATTACAAAATATATTTTGGGTCAAACTATTTTAATTATTGAATTATAGATAAAGCAAGTATTTATATTTGGGTCAATAAGTATTTAATCCAAACGTAGCCCATCTTTATTTACAAATTTTTCCCTAGAGTCTAGTCTAGGCTGCTTTCCCTACACCCCCTAACTAACTACGTCGTTTTATCCCCTTTCCCCCACCAGTTTTTTTTTTTTTGTTTTTGTTTTGTTTTCTTCTTTACTTTCCATTCAAGCAAGTATATAATGTTCTTGAAGAGATAATATTTCTTTCCTTTTCTCTCTCCTCATTTTACCAATTATAATTTCTCTCTCCTCTTTTAACTGATTTCACTTTCTCTCTCCTACATTTTTTGATTTTTTTTCTTCAAATTTTTCTCTTCTTCCATGGAGATTTTTTATCTCAATTGCATTTGATTATGATTGTGACTCTATTTTCCTCCTTGGTTTACTCGACTCATTTAACAATCAATGTGAATAATTTGTCACTCAATCAATGTGAGAAATTTTGATTATAATGCTTTGATGTCATAGTTTTTGTTGTATTGATTTTAATTTTGATAATGCTCTGGTTTTAGTATTGTTATTGTTGTTATTAGTTGATTCATATATAGTTTTGGTTGTATTATTCTTCTAATTTGATTCTTATTTGTGTTATTGTTTTTATTTTGTAATTTTGATTGTTGTCTTTCCAGTTTAGTGTGTCGTACATGAACATCTATAGTAATTGTAATAATATTACTAACCAATTATTTTTATTAGCTTGTTGTGTCATATAAAATAATCTTAGTTAAAAAAATGATCACTTGTGCAATAGTAAATGTTCATTTATGTTTAATGTATTTTTTTTAGTAAACTATAGATTTATTTTAGTTGTATTTATATATATATATATATATATATATATGTTGTCCATATGAATTTCAATAATTTTCATTCTTTTAAAGATGCTCATATCTATTTTAACTAGTTGATGAACGTATTTTAATATATTTGTTCCCTAAAAAAAATCTTAACATTTGTTATTTTGTTTTGTTGTAATAATGTTCAATTATGCAATCATAAATGTTCATTTATATATATACTTGTGTTTATGGAATTATAAGTTGTACATGTGACGTTTAATGATTATATATCAATATTTATTGTTTTATAAATGATGTTTAGTTATGTAACTATATAGATTATCATTTATATCTTCACATATAGTAATTTAATTGTAAGTGATCAAATGCATTATTATAATTGACCATTACTGCTACTATATATGTTCATTTGCTACATGTTTATTTATTGCAGTGGGAAAAGAGGATGCTATTAATTTTGAAGAAGCAAATCAGTTTGATTTTTGGGGGAAACAATTTCCTTCTGAAGATGACTCTTATGAAATGTTTAACGAGTATGCTTTTATGAAAGGTTTTGGAATTAGAGTTTGGAAGAGTAAGAGGCGAAGGGATGACTCATTTTCTATGAAAGGATTTATTTGTTCTAATGAGGGTTATAAAGATAAAAAGTGTAGCTTAGAAATATTAGGTCCTAAGAGAGACTTAATACAAGAATTGAGTGTTTAGCTTTAACATTCAGGTGTTTTATGAACATATAGTGTCAAATATTCTAATATATATATAGTTAGTGAATTATTGTTCAAAGTCGAATATTGTAAATGTTCAACCACAAATTCAAGTTGTTATGAATATTTAGTTTTTTGTTTATGAACATATATTTTTTTTCCTAATATGAACATTATATATATATATATATATATATATATATATATATATATAAGGATGTGAATCTGTAATAATATATATTTTTGAAAAAAAGAGTTTATTTCCTTATTAAATTCAAATAGAAATTGTATATCACCAAAAATTCAAATACTGGATATTAAAATATACATCACATTAATTCCACACATATTATTATACATAATGAATTCTCGATCCAAAATTGAAAAAATTCAAGCTCGTGTTATTGGTTCGTGTTGCGCGAATCCATGCCTTCTTGATTTATTTATTTTGTCTTCCCTTTTTTTCCTTGCTATTGTGTGGTGCAACTCACTATATCCACAATTCTTTGTTTAACTAATATACAAAAACAAATGAATTATTAGTTAGATTTGAGAAAGAAGAAGTGTTGAATGAATTGAACCAATTTTCATATGAATAACAGTATAACAATTGAAATAAACATATATTAATATAAAATGAACATATATTAGTGTAGAAATGATCATCTATTAATATGGAAATCAACAACTATTAATACATAAATGAACATATTTACATGATTGAATATGAAAATGAACATATATTAATATATAAATGAACATGAATTAGTTTAAAAATGTCTATGGAAGATATCAATCAATGAACATGAAATATATACATAAATAACTTTTGAAGCAATTAATACGTGATTTATCATATATCCATAATAAAAAAGACATATATTGAAACTCAAAACTGATCCGAGCATGATATATTTTAAGAAGATCACCAAAATATAAATACTTATCAAAATTCTAATGATCGTATATTAATATGTGAAAACCATATACATTTATGTGATTGAACATCTACCAAAATACAAATGAACATTCATCAAAATAATATTCCACTATAAACTATGAAAAAGAATGAACATATATTATGACTATGTAGTAATATATAATTGAACATTTATATTAAAGATTTATTTTGTGAATGACTGTTTACTAATATATAAATGAACATTTATCAAAATGGAAATGAACATTAAAAATTAAAAACCCATTACGAACTAATTTATATAATGCTTACTTTTCTCCAAATTCTTTGATGTTCTTCTCTGAAACTATTTCCTTCGTACTGCAAAAAAAAAAAAAGTAATAAAATAAAATACTTCATGTACTCAAAAATCAAAATGCACTTGTTCAGATCACTAGTTTTAAACGAAAATTATTAAAAATTACTTAAATGCAATAGTTCATACTTTTTTTCCATGTTATATGCTTTGATGATATTCCTGGAACACAATTGCAACAAAAATATTATTAAAACTAGAGTTTATATACTCTTTTTCGAACTAAATATGTATACAATCACTTCTTTGAATTTCGACCTTGATTTGTTGAATTCTATAGTAATTGAACAATTCTTTTGATAATTTGTCATAATTTTGTAGAAATTATCGTATTTTTAAGTGCAAAAAATTGGTTTAGAGAGATAAAATGCAGAAAATGGTTAGGAGAGAGAAAGTAAAATGCTGAAAATAGGTTAGGAGAGAGAAAAAAGATATGAGAAAGGTGGTTTGATTTTTTTGTTTTTATGTATATGGGGGGGGGGGGGTAAAATTAATACAGATACTAATTTTAGGGAAGGGGAGTTAAATGATACTCTGCATTTAGGGAGGGGTGTAGGGGAATATGCCTAGACTAGTGTCTAGCCATATATAATTAATCTTTATTATGAACCCAATCATCCTATTTTTACTTTTGGGCCACCTACTTCATCATTTAAGTCTATTATTTTTATGAAGCCCAAACCTACCCTAACCTACTCTACACTATAAATACTCTACTTATCCCCAAAATTTTACCACCCAAAAAGGTCAAATGGTCAAGGTAAGCTATTTTCTTTTTATTCTTTCTTTCTTCTTTTCCTTTTTCCTTTTCTTATTCTTTCTTTTTCTTCTTGCATTTACGTGGGTTTTGGATGACATAAACCCACCCAAATTTTAGCCTTGTTGCTGCCACATCATCACACCGACCACCACCTGCCAGGCTTCGTCGACCACCGCCGGCGACGTGGCTGCCACGCGCCCAGCCGGAGTTCCATCCTCCACTTCTTGCTTTCTCTCTCCTTTTCTATTTTAATGGTGAGTTATAATTATATATGTGGGTTTTTTATTTTAATAGTTCTAAATGTGTTTATTTAGTATAAAAAAACATGTTATAATGATTTAAAACTATAATTTCAGATTTTTATTATTGACATTATTTTCAGATTTAATAAATTATAAAGTTAGGGTTTTTAATTCATTCAAGACTTGATTTTTAGGGTTTTTATGAACAATTGATTTAGGGCTTTTATAGTAATGATGTTTTGAAATATTGGTGATTATAACTACTTATTAGTTTAAATTAATTCCAGATTATTTTGAACACGTAAATTCATGTTTTAATTATTAGATTTCCGTTCGTTAATATTAATCCCGTTTTAATCCCGATGAGGTTCTAAACTCCTCTGATTTTGATAAAGAAGTAGTGTTTTTCGAGTGTGATTAGTTTAAAATGTTGGAATTTTATTTAAAGTACTATAATTGTGATTTTTAATAAAAGGGTGTGATTATCCATTAAAAAGGAGTTTAATTAGGGGTTTTTAAATAATTTTAAGATTATTATAAGTTATTTAAAGTGAGTTTAAGTTGATGGAAATTGTGTATACAAGGGTAATTAATATAGTATTATTGTCCCTTTATGTAGGAGACTTGGTTCGGGAATTGTTGTAGTGTAATCGGCTACTTTAAGGGCTTATTTGAGGTACGTGCGCGTACTTAGCATATTTTGATGATGTAGAATCATGTTAGGTTTGATTTCAATCAATTACAAGTAGTATCATGCTAAGGTTTATGTATGGAATTGAGAATTTATGGTGTTTGTGATTGAATTGTGAAGCATGAATTATTTGTGATGGTTATGGATTTGGAAAATTATATTTTGGAAATGTTGTGTTTGAACCACATTTTTATTTATGGCATGTTAGAAGGCATGATTAATTAAACTACATGTTTAATTATGTTTGGAATATTGAAAAGGAATTTTATTATGGTTCAAATAATTTTTTATTGATGCTTTAAGCATGAGGAAGGAGCTATATAAGTGTTTATGTACACAAGGAATAAATAGTATGTTGGTGCCTTTGTGCACTTAAGGTGTTTTTAACACCGAGAGATAGGATTTTTGGCGCATTATGCGTTTAAGGTGTCTTTGACACTGAGGTAGAATTAAAAAGGGTTCAACAATAAATAATATGTGGTCACTAATTATTCAAGAATTAAATTGGTATGTTTGTTTGATTGTATAATTATTGTTGATTGACTTATTACGCTTTGAGAGTCATCACCAAGTCTAATAATCTGTAAATAACGTAAAGGGAAAGAGATTACGCACCAAAACTCTTGGAACGTATATACCTTGAGTATGAACAATGGGGGGATTTATGGGGTTTTATATTTAACCATAACTTCCAATGGAGTACAGGACGCTGTATATTCCTTTTTTTTATTATTTATTATTATGCGCAGGAATTCTGCCACCTTTGTGTGGTTTTGTCGCTGGTACGGTTAGCTCCCGTGCCAGTTAACCTCAAATTTATTTGGGGGAGGTTAATAGGTGGAAACCTGTTCGATGCGTAATCAATGCAAAATGAATTAATTAGTGTCTAGTCATTGTGTCTTGTTGATTGGTGTGTGTGCTTGTGAACAGGTGCAATGAGGTAAGTGTGTGTTGATAGGTGAAAGCATGTTAGTGTGTTTAAATTACGCTTATGTACTCAACTTTGCTGATTGTGTGTATTTGTGTGTTTTGTCCATGTCTTTATCTTGGCCCTATGATGACCCATTTTTAATGGAGAGTAGTGGAGACAAGTAGAGATAAGCTTTTCAGGTATTGAGGCATATTCATGATGGGGCACGAGTGAAGAGCGAATCATGCTAGTTTATATTAGTTACAATGTGTTTCTACTTTAATTATTTATGCTAATATTTATATGTGAAGCTAACATCAAGTTTGGATTTGGTTTGGTTTTTAATAAGGGCCTTTAATGGTTCCAAGTTGTAGGTTGATTTTCATTTTACTTCGCTCATTTTGGATTTAACTTTACTTTCGTTTGGTTAGCTTTTCAAGTTGGTTTGTTTTGGAAAGGTTTTTAAAACTAGTCTTTCGCTGTGTATCTTTGATATTTGCCTTAACCGTTTTCACGGTAGCGGTAATGTCTTAGATATTCCTATTAAAAGTTTTATACAGGGCAAAACAGGTATTTTAAAATAAAGGAATTTCTAGGGTGTTACAATGATTGTTATGATGCTTCCTATTTTCTTTCCTAATATCATGTTAGTATCATGTTAGGGCTAAAGGTTTGATTTTTAATGTTTAGTGACATGCTAGGGTTTGTTATTAATCTTGTTAGTATCATGCCTAGGATCTTGCTATTATTATGCTTTAACATGATTATTTTAATTATTATCATTATGATTATTATACTTGTTATGATGATTATTTTGTTGATTATTATTATTTTTATTGCTTGATCACACCTTTTATGTATGCTTAAAGGGAATTTGTACTTGTAATCACGATTAATAAGATAATTAATAATCTTGTTAAGGATTAATATGATTATAATTCAAGTGATCGCCAATAATAGTTTTATTTGTGCATTAATATTCAACCAACATAGATTAACAGGTTTAGGGTAAACCTATTGATTGCATGTTAGTAAAAAAAAACGCACATGAATACGATCAGAATAAAGTAGAGGCCTATTATTAGGGCAGGTTCAATCTCTTTTAGGTTGGATTTGTACCTTCATCCCCGAACTACCAGTCATGGTTCAAGACCTATTGGAGTTGACGATCTCCTGGATCGTTAAGGGGTGTAACCTTCACCCTGTGAACGGTTTACAAGTTCTAAAACTTGTTGGCGACTCTTGTGCTCTAGCTTCCTTCCCTTTGGACGCCACCATGCTTAAGTATATGATTACAGTGGGGTTCAAGTTTGGGATAATGCTTGAAATATACCCTACAGTTTTTGGCGACTCCACTGGGGAGGATTTCTATTTTAATTCCTAAAATTTATTTTGGGAATGATTTAGAATGAATGGATGAGACTCGAAAAGTTCTAAGTATTTCATGTGCGTAATTTTGATTAACATTATTTTCATATGCATAAAAAATATCTCATTGGAAATTTAATAACATAGGATTTTTACACGTAGGAAATTTAAGGAATATCTTTCACAACTATGGCCGAAATAATGCCGCGCAAAACTGGAAAATTTTATCGAGCACAAAAAGCTGCTGAGGCATGTAGGAACTAGCGTCAGAAAACATAGTCTAGCGTCGACTGTCGCAAGGCGCCAGAGCCAAATCGCGGAGCCGACCTCTGTTCGCTGGCGCCAAGTTCTTCCAATACCGAGCCAGAAATATGCGTTCTAATTTTGACCAGTATTTAGCACTATTTGCTCGATCCTACTTCCTGATTGAGTTTTTCTCACTTTTCTGAAACCCATATGTGTTCTACATATGGACATAACCCTTTGGGAATTCATGCTCCATCTACCTGATTGAACGCTCTGTGCAACAAAAGGGTACATCTGAGAATGTTGAATTCACCAAACCATGGAAGCGAGTTTTTAACTCGCGGTGTCCCATCCACTCGCGCCAACCCTTCAAAAGGTAAGGCTTCCGCGCGGTGCATCCGGACAATTAACCATGGACCCTCTTTGACTAATCCATATCGCGAACTCTAGAGAAATAGAGCCATGGTTAATTTGCAAACTCATTGCATCATGTCGTGACTACATGACTACTTGTGCATCTCTTACTTGTGCATACTTATTATGTGACTAAACTAACCGTTTGGTTTGACTTGTGTTTGTAAATAAGTCTTAATAAACTAATTAATGACTAAAGGACTTTGCTTAATTAATTAATTAATTAATTAATTTGAGCTAATAAATATGTCTAAAATCGAGTCATAGTCCCTTTAAGTCAACCCGGATTTTTTTATTTCCGTATACTGCACAAACGTCAAATTGTTTTGGTCATAGTTGGAGTTCTAAGAAGAACTACGAGTCTTACAGCCTATGGATCTGTAGCCCCGATTTTTATCTTTAATTTGGCGTTGGTTTCATCCTAATCAGAGTCAAAAATCAAAAGTTATGACTAAAATACCACAGCCTGTCCAGTTTAATGCATATACGTGAGGTCTTAACTTAGTCTTTGTTCGAGTCTAGTCACATAGTGTAGCCCCATGGTCATGACACGAGTCTTAACATGTCACTTGCACTCACAATAAAGAATCCACTAATATGTATATACACCATGACCATGTTTTAGGTTCATGCATGAGTCGGTTTTTTCCGTATTTGAGTTGGGGGTACATTCTATTCCTAATTTTTCATATCTCTCCATCTACATCATCTTTCTCCATGTCACAATATTCATTCTTCTTAACTTCTTCCATCTATGCATGTTGAATAGATTTTGAGTCAAATAATTAACAGTGAATATCCTTAATTTCCCTTTCCACAGTATTTGGTCAAGGAGAGAAGGGCGATTAATCAAGGACAACACCTTTGTTCAAGTCTTACTTTTTGACAAGCCGATTCGCCAAAAAAGGAAAGCTAAAAAGATATTGGCAACTCAAGAAGAAGTCAACGAACTTAGGAATCAATTAACTAATGTAACCGAGGTGTTGAAGACTTTAACCCTTCAAATCAATGATCCTGTGAAGCAATAACAAATGGAGCTCATGCAAGAAAGCTTGAGCAAGCTATCTAGTTACTACAAGTTCCAGGGCATTAGTTCACAAGGGATCTCGGTGGACAAGGAGCTTCTTCCGCAGAAGTTCAATGCCACTGACATCCCTAAATTCAAGGCAACTGATAATCCTTATCTTCACTTAAGAGCCTTTGAAACTATAATGAATATTAAGGGGATTGATAGGAAACTCTTTCATTCCTTGTTTTCTTTATCTCTTGAAACCGTTTGTCAACAATGGTTATTTTCTCTTGATAAAGAAAAAACCTCTACTTGGGATGCTATTGTAAACGCTTTCATTAATAAATATAAGTGTAATATTCAAGTCGAAACCGATTATAGACAACTCGGGATGCTAAGACAAAAAGAGAATGAAGGCTTTACTTCTTTCTTCAATAAGTGGAGGGAAACTTCTGCTAAGATGATTGAGGTTCCCACCGAAAAAGAATCTGTGAGGATGTTTATCAAGAATCTCCAAGAGAAGTATTCGAAGCATTTAAAATATTAACACAATCTGAATACTTTCAAGGCCGTTTATGACATTGGAATTGAAATAAAAGATGACATCGCAAAACAAAAAGCTACTAACAATAGTAACCCCAGTGGCTGGAAAGGAAAGAAGAACAACAATCTTTCTTCTTCCGAAAACACCCACTCTAGTAATAATGTTAGTACCTTTAACCCTAATGGTGTCTTAGCCATGGACAATCAAGGATCTAAAAGGAAACCCAGGACAGAGTTCACACCCATTGGAATGACCTACAATGCTGCTTTTGATCGTCTATATGATCGAGGATTAATCAAACCTATTGTCCCTACCGAGGATCCAACGCCAGAAAATCGATCTTCGAGATGGAATCCCAACTCTTATTGCAAGTACTATCGAGGACGCGGTCATACTACTGATGAATGCTACAGGTTTCAAAATCTCATTCAAGATCTCATAGAAGCAAATAAGATCCCATTGCCTCTAGCTAACGAGAAGACTAGGTGATGATGAAGCAAACAACACAAGACAAGAGGCGAGCTGCAACGACAAGATTTCATGACCTTTTTTTCTATTTCTTTTTCATTTTTTCCTTTCCCCAATAAGTCTAGCATAGACACCTTTCTTTTCCCTTAGATTAATTTTGTAGATTCTTTCTTTTTCTCCTTTTAATAAAATGAGCATTTATTTCCTTGCATATGATCATTGCATTAAAAAAAAATCCATGTCAAACTAAGCACAAGGTATACCAATGATTTGAGGCACCCTTTGTAGCCACATCATATCACCTTTCACCCTTCAAATATGCAATCCTTTTTTGGTAAACCACTTTGAGCCTCGTCTAACGATAGACCCTTCATTTTTCAACCTACATCTACCTAACCTTGGGATGGAATGGTGTGTAACTTATGTAACTTCAAAAAGCTTGAGTGACTTCAAAAGATTAAAATAGCAAAACAGAAAAAATAATAATAATAAATAAAAGTTTACAAAAGGGTAAGTGCTCCAATGTCTTTGATATAAAAATATCTTCGATATGAACATGTCTCAGATTGCGTCTCTTATCGAGTGCTCGACACCGTGCCTGAGAAACATGAATGCCAAGTGAGTGATAGGCCGCATGATCGAGATTGCCCAATGCAAAAAAAAAAAAAAGAAAAAAGAAGAGAGAAAAAATAAATAAAGCAAAAAAAAAAAAAGATAGCTAAACCTCAAGCATAAAAATACAAAGATTCAAATGCAAGGTTGCACACCTTGGGGGCTTATCTAGGGTCTTGAGCCTTTTATTCCCTTCTTCTTCAAACTTTAGCCTAACCACATTACAACCCTTCAAAAGACCTTTTTGAGGTATACACACACTTGTGCGAGGTTCGGCTAGAGCTACGTTCGGCCTGATTCCTAACGGATAGTAGGCAACCTCACACCGAGGTGCAGCTGTAATAAAAATACATTCACATTCACACACTCACACCATGATCATATCTAGGGATCCTCTGTGCTCATCCCTATTCATTTAGAGCTAGACTTGGGGGCTTGATCCCTACATCATTAACTTACCTAGCCTAAGAGTCACCATTATTTGACTCTTCTAAAAATAATATCTTTCCACACACTTAGCCCTTGCAGCCTAACCTTAGTGTCACTTTCACACACTGCACAGATACATGACCAAATAGTCTTCCCCTTAGGAACCCTTTGTCATGAGATCTTAACACGACATTGAAGCACACCTTGTCATATCAAAATATCTCATCACTTGTAATCGTTATCACATCACGAAGTATGAAGTGCTTAGCCTCCGTGCCTAAGTTACCTACATACTTTCATTATTGAGTCAACTAGGATAGTCTAAGATGTTACAATCCTTGTACTATGAGAGATTAACAGATTAAGCTCATTCAACATGCACCTTCAAAAACTTCGCTTCTTTCTTTTTTTTTGTGTCTTTCTTTTTCGGGAGAAAGTCGGTACCCTCCACAAAACTGACGAAAATTTTTGTTTTTCTTTTTCGAGTCATGTACATATAGATTTTCATGAGTCAACACTACGCACACACGAGTCACATCGAGTCGAGTCAACCTCGATTCAGTCAATCATAGTGAGTCAAATTTATACGTTGAGTCATGTCAAGTCAATGAGTCAAGCAACACAAAGTCTTAGGTCAACCCTAATGAAAGATAAGAAAAGTCCTATAGTTAAAGATATAAATGCAGGTGCATCCCAGCAAGCGAGGACATTCCCGGATTTTTTTCGAAAAAAAAAACCGCGAATATGAAACAGGAGATTCCTCCAAGATAAGAGGAGTTACATAGATCAGTATATTAGAGATGAAGAGCTTTAATTTACAAAAGATTTGAGCAGATTTTGTTGAAAGGAAACGACCAAGCTCAAAGTACGGAGCAAAACCAAGCAACAGCGGTAGGAAGAGCAGAATAGAGAAGACCCGACTCCAGCCCCAGACGACAAGGCTGTTGTCTGGCGACAAAGTTCAGCGCCAGGCGCTAGATCCCAACGTCTGGCGATAGAGCCAATTCTTGGCGCCAGCGATATTTCAGCAGCGACAAAGCTCGAAGCCTCTCAGAATGGTTATTTCGACCTCATACAGCAAGTTCGGGGTTCCTTGGTACGCTAGTTAGCCCCTATAAGCAAATTGACATGGTTAGTAGTCGGCTCGGTTACAATCGTAGTAAGTGATTGACCTGACAAAAAAGCGTCTCACTTAGCTTAAGCGCCTAAGCATTGACTCATTACAAACACCAAGGCGTCAGTTCAAAAGCAAGCGCATCACTTATATGACAATTTTTCCAAGATTGGATTGTCATCTCCAACTGAAAAAATTTCCAAAATATGGATTATCGTGCATCTTCTTCATACGACAATTTTTCCAAGATTGGATTGTCATCCCTGACAAAGTTTCCAAGCGTGGATTGTCGTGCTCCTTCTTTGTTTGGCAAGTTTTTCCAAGTTTGGATTGTCATACATTCATGGATCTTTGGCAAGTTTTCCGAGATTGGATTGTCATACACCCAGTTTCCTATGGCAAAATTTCCCAAAGGATTGTCGTAGGTCTCTACTCATCATAAATTTCGGCAAAAGTTCCTCAACGTGGATTGTCATTCATTTCACCAAGTGCTAAATTTTCCCGAAGTGGATTGTCGATCGACTCTTTTTTGGCAAATGTTCCAAGACACGGATTGTCTATTGTGGCAATATTTTCCTAAAAGGATTGTCGCATAGCATTGGCAAATTTCCAAGGTGTATTTCTTTCGAGAGTTATATTCCAAGATGTGGATTGTCGATTGTAGCAAAGTTCTTATGACAGATTGTTACGAAGCATTGGCAACTTTTCCCAAAATTGGATTTTGGCAAATTTTTCGAGATACGGATTGTCGCTTCATCGTAGCAACATTTCCAATGACGGATTGTTACGTAGCATTGACAAAATTGGATTGTCATACATCATATTAGAGTTGTGTTGGCAACTATTCCCAAAGAAAAGAGGATTGTCATCACCCAAAGCATCAACAACAAAATTCAACCAGCACTAAGGATCAACAACCAGTGGTCTTTTTATAGACTATTGTTTAGGGTAAAAATACCCCATATACGTGGACCAGTCCCGTAGCGACACGTGGCCTAGTAAGAGGGTGACACGTGTCACTATGGTAAGATGCCACGCATTCAGGTTAAAAGCACTCAAGAGCACGGGCCAATCCTGTAGCGACACGTGGCCCAATGGGAGGGTGACACGTGTCACTATAGGAAGACGCCACGTGTTTAGGGCAAATAAAACCCCTAAAATCAGCACAAAAGGGGGCCTCATCACATCATGGCCCAAGTCCCGAGATATATCCCTAAAAGCCGCAAAACGGCGCCCTCATGTTACACGTGGCATCACGTGATTGCGCAGCCAATCACGTCACGTAATTTTAGGGTACAAACCCTAAAAAGGGCACAAGTTCCCACCCCTATAAATACCCCAATCATTTATGATGGGAGGGGTGGATTCCGACATTACAAAGAAAAAGAACATTAAATAGCTTCAACTTCTCTCTACTTTCTCTCTCTAGCCTTTTCCGTTTCCGATCACTAACTTGATCGTCGGAGGCGAATATTCCGTGAAAAGGAATATTCGTTTTTTTGCAGGTGTCTCAGTCTCGTTGCCAGGAGAACGCGACCAGTATCCGAGGAACTCCAAAAAGTACCCGAAACATTTGGCGCCGTATGTGGGGATACTCGTCCGTTATGGCAATAGACGGTCAGACACCTAATCCCGGCCCAGGCGAGGACGACCATGTAGAGGATATAATCCCTACAATCCTTACCAGCAATTCGCTAACCGCCTTATTTCAAGAGGCCAATGACCCTCCTATTACTGCAGCCTCTTTGAAGGTCGCGCTCAACAAACTCCGGAAGGAGTTTGAGAGCAACAGAGCCTCTACCTCTAGGCAGCCGCCCAGGAGGGAGGGGGAAAGGGCTCCAAAGAAAGCTCAAAACAAAGCGACAAATGCAACAGACGCTGGGAACACCTCATTTCGTAGGCTGACTGGAAGGTCCCCAAGGGTACCACAGACTAACTTCTCTGATCTGTTGGCGAAAACCCAGTCGGCTAGGGGGCGGAGTAGGCAGCCTCGAAGAGAAGAGCCTGAGCCGTCTAGACCGTGGAAGGATGTAAGGGATTACCTTCGGCATAAGCAGCGGGAACATGCCACTTACTCGGATACGGCCTCAACCCCAACAATGCCGGATGATTTCTAAAATCATTCTTTTTCCCAGCATACCAACACGGCCATCTCCAGCAGAAATCAAGCTATCCGCACTCCAACTCCTATTCTAGTTCAATCAGTTCAATATCAACCACCTTAGGGTTTCAATAGCTTGATGCAGCCGAGTCCCCAAGTCTTTGGACAATATCGGCCATACGGACAGACGTACGGTCAGGCTCCCTACCTGGCTGGACCGTCTGCGCAGTCACAGCCAATTGAATGGCAGATGCGCCTGCTGACCCTAGGAGATAAGCCGCCTCCGTTTTCGCAAGATATTATAACTGCCCCTCAGCCGCCGAAGGTGAAAAAGGTACTCGTGGGAGCTTATGATGGCAATGGGAACCCAGAGGAACACATCAGCTCGTACAGGAACCTGATGTACTTGCAAAGTGTAGATGATGCTACCTGGTGCAAATGTTTCCCGGCCACTTTGAAAGGTGTGGCACAGGATTGGTTCAACAGCCTCCCGGCCGGATGTATCAATTGCTTTACAACTCTTAGTTTGCTGTTTGTGGGAAATTTTTCTTATAACATACCGCCTCGAAAGACAAGCCTTAATTTGGCAATAATTGTTCAAGGGAAAAATGAGGGCGTATGGTTGTACGTCTAGCAATTTAACCAAGAAAAAGCCCAAATTCATAATCTGTCGGATGAAATGGCTTACTCTGAATTTCTCCGGGGATTAAGGCATAATGGTTTTAAATTTGATCTGGTAAGGAAAAAGATTCGGACATACGCAGGTGTTTTGTGGGAAGCCGAAGCTTATATTGAGGCGGGGGACTTTTGTTCGGTAACAAAATCAGAAGTGCCGACCAAGGGGGCTGAGAAGAAACAATCTTCTCAGCAAGACTCAGCCGGCCAAAAGAAAGAAGGAAAAAAGAGAAAAGAAGTCTGGGTGGCCGACGGCCAACCACAGAAATCCAAGAAGGTCAAGACGTACGAGCCCCAGTATAAGTTTAACAAGGACTGTTATTCCATCCTGATGGAAATCAAATATAAGTTTGAGTTTGAAAAGCCCCAGCCGCTGAGAGGCCCAGCTCAGTACAGGAACAAGAACAAGTACTGTCATTACCACAAGGACGTGGGTGATAAGTGACTTTTATGTCACTTTTAGGGTGTTTATTGAGTCGTTTTCCGGCTTATTTTCCAATAATTTAGCCCATTATGTCATTTATTTCTATTTTTTTGCTTATTCTCGTCTTTTATCTTTATTTTGAGTATTTTAGTAGTTTTTAATAGTTTTTAGTTTATTTTCGTACTTTTAGTTAATAATTCCTAGTTTCTCTCATTTTATTTATTTTCTTTTAGTTTTTAGTTTGTTTTATTTTATGTTATTTCATTTTATTTTATTATTTATTTAGTTTTAGCTTTTTATTTTACTTTATTTGTCTTATCTTATTTTATTTAATTTATCTTATTTTTTATTTTATTTTATTTTATTTTATTTTATTTTATTTTATTTCGTGGTAATACCCGCGTGTTTTTGGTTGTAGGTGTTCCGGGTTTCAAGTTCAAATCGGGTTCAAGGTCCGAGGTCCACCGCCAAAACCACCACACCAAACTGCATCCACCTACAACCTCCAACATCACCAAACAACACCAACAACCAACACCTTCAGCCACCCAAACCACCAATCCATACCCAATTCAACCCCGTTACCAACCCACAAACCGCAACAACAGCAGCCCCTGCTCCACCTCAACTCCAATCCACAGCCACGCAAAACCACCAAAATCACCACCAACAGCCTCCAAAACCATGCAATTCTCCCCTGTTCCACCATTTTCACCACACAAAACCGCAACCTCCAACCACCGGCCCTGCTTCCATAAACCGTCACAATCAACCACTTTCAGCCACAACCAAACCAATAACAACAACATCACCACCAATTACCAACCCAGCCGCAACTCATACCATCACCAACCCTCTTCTCCCTCAAAACAACCCAACCAACACCACCAAACCGCCAGCAATTACCACCTTTAACCCGCTCCCACAACAACCAATTAAACCACCAACACCACCTATCAGCCCACCACAACCGCAACGGCACTCCACTCCAACTAAGACCACCATCAGCCACCTCCAATCAACAACAACCACCCAAATCACCACCAAATTACTTACCTCATAGCCGCGCAACTCATACCATCTCAAGCCTCCGCCGCGGCCGCGCAACCCTGTCAGAAAGCGCATAAAATGGAGTCCAAAATCAGAGTCGAGGCAGAAGCTTTGCACGACCTGTGCGCGACCTCTGTGCGGGCGTGCAAATGTGGGTCAATCACGAGCTTTTCACGTGATTTTTAATGAAAATCGGACGGCTGCGATGTGGTGATGCTTGATGATGATTTTCGATGAACGGTGATGATTGTTTGCTGTGATGGTGATGAAATTTCAGAGCAGCCACGAGAAAGGGGGAAAGGGGTAGTCTGATTGTCTCGTGTTTTTGGAGGGGTTTAGTGGGTTTTGGGTTTCTTTTCCCATTTTCATTTTCCTTTTATTTTATTTTATTTTTAGTTTTGTTTTTTTTGGTTTTTAGTTTAGTATTTTAATTGTTTTTAGTTTAGTTTTATTTCTTTTTTAATTTCTTATATATTATTTTAGCTTGTATTATAAATACCCTCTTTGGGTTATTTTCAAGGAATCTATCAATGAATCAACATTTTATTTTAGATAGATTAGATTAGTTTAGCCTTTACTTTTTCTCTGTTAGGGTTAGTTTAGGAGTAGTGTAGAGAGAGAAAGCTTGGATTTCCATGGAGTTTTTGAGAGGTTGAAGAAGCAACTTTGTGGAACTTCTTCTCATCTATTCAATGAGCATTTTCTAACTTTCTCTCATCTTTATTTATTGCTTAATTCTTAGTTTTTGCTTTTTGTTTATTGATTTGAGTAGATTAATTAGTTTATTTGTTTAATCTTGTTTTTATTCTTATTTTACCTTGTTTTCCATGTCTTTCTTCATTATGTTAGCTTAGATTTTGTTCTAGGGAAATGGATGAAGGTTATGTTAATAAATTGAATGATTGATTGTGATTAGTATGGAATTATTTCTTGATTATTGTGTATGGATGATGCTTTTATGGATTAGAATCTTTCTAGCTAATTGATTCTATGTTCTTAATTGTGCCTTCAATCGATTGTGCGAGAGTGAGTTGGTTGAGAGCCCTAATTTCTTCCATACCTTTTCTAGGCTAGTTGCACGAGAGTGAATTAGTTTAGTAGGATAATTAAAATGCTTAATTGTGCGAGAGTGAGTTAAATGTGTTGATTTTTCCTAATCAAGGTCATTTTCATCTAATTGTATGATGTAATTGAATGTATTAATGTAATTGGATTCCGCTTTCCCTAGTTTTAGTTATTTGTTCTTAGTTGTGTTTAGTTGAACCTCTCTCTATCTCACAAGCTTTCCTAGTAGTCTAATTAGCACAAATTGATACACTTAGTCCTTTTGGGTTCGACCCTTTACTTGCCACTAACTAGTTTAGTATAAGTTTAGGTATTATAAATTTCTAATTTGGTTAGGGTTAGTAGTCCCAACGACCTATCTAATCTCGATCACTGGGACATGACACGAACGATTGTATCAATTTGAAGAGATTGTTAGACAAGCTAGCCGAGAAGGGCATGCTGACCTCCTATGTGTTGAAGTCCAAGTTCACCTACACACGGACAGATAACACGTCCGAGAAAAAGAAGAAAAATGATAAACATGATGGGAATAGTACCGATTCGGGCGTTGTGGCCGTGATATCGGGGGGTTTTGCCTTGGGTGGCCCAACCGTGAAGGGAATTAAGCAGAATGCCTGGAATTTGGGGAAAGTAATGCAGGCTGACGCTGTAAAAGCAGAGCCCTTTCCCGAGATAACCGTGTCTGAGGCTGACTAGGGGGAAGTCAAAGCCCTGCACAATGACCAAATGGTGTTCAACATGAAGATAGCCAATTTAAAGGTGGGCCAAATATTGATAGATACCGGCAGCTCATCCAATATCATCAGTTTGACCGCTCTAAAAAATTTAAAGTTCCCAGAAGACGCTCTAAAGGACATCACGCACCCCTTGGTGGGATTTGGGGGAAATATCATTCACCCAGTCGGACAAATAGATCTGCCAGTCCGATTTGGGCAGAAAGGAGAAGGAAGCGGTAGAGGAGGCATTCGTATAGTTAAAAAGTCATCTACATACATTACCTCGACTTGTTAGTCCACTCAAGGATGAGAATTTGTACATCTACCTTGCTATCTCTAAGCATTCTTTAAGTGTCGTCCTGCTTGTTGAAATGGACGACCACCAGATCCCAGTCTACTTTATTAGCTATTTGTTACATAATGCCGAGCTAAGGTACCCCCCTATTGAAAAATTTGGCCTGGCGTTGTACATGGAATCTAAAAAGCTGAGGCCGTATTTCCTAACACACTCAATAGTGGTTTACACTGATCAACCACTTAAAAAAGCCGTTTGCAACCTTAGAAGCTAGTGGCCGCATGCTTAAGTGGCATTAGAGCTAAGGAGTTTGGACATTGTGTTCAAACCCATGAAAGCCATAAAAGGACAGGCCTTTGTTGATTTTTTGGCTGAAATGACTCGGCCGGATTTACAACCGGCCGGAGACTATATTTGGAAGGTGTTTGTAGATGGTAGTGCAACGGCGACCGGTTGTGGTGCTGGAGTCATTTTTCAATCACCCGAGGGGGATAAGTTTGAATATGCTTTGAGATTTCAATTCCAAGCCTCTAATATCGAGGCCGAGTATGAAGCTCTCCTGGCCGGCCTTAGAATGTGTAAGGCGGCAAGAGCAACAAAAGTGGATGTAAGCTCGTACTCTCTGATTGTAGTCGGCCAGGTGAATGGAGATTTTGAGGCAAGGGTGCCGGCTATGATGTAATACTTGAAGCGGCACTGAGGCTGTTCTCCCGATTGAGATGTATGAGCCTACTCTTAGAGTGATGTTATATGATGAAGCGGCCAATTGGGAGGCCATGAAGACCGCCTTAGACTTCCTTCCAGAAGCTAGGGGCAATGCGGCGCTTAGGCACGAAATTTATCGCCTAAGGATGGCAAGGGCATATAATCGCCGAGTGTCATAGCGTCCGCTAAAAATGGGAGATCTGGTCCTAAGGAAAATGGAGGCTGTAGGCCGGGAAAATGAAGATGGAAAGCTGACTCCAAACTGGGAGGGACCGTATAGAGTTAGTGAAGAAGTCCGAGATGGTACTTACCATCTCGAAGCCATGAACGGCCGCCCGATCCCGCGTACATGGAACACTGACAATTTGATAAAATATTATGTTTAAGTCTTTTCTTAGTACTTAGCCAAAAAGATGTGTATATAGCTTGGTCTATTGACCGAGCAATGTAATTAAAGCCGTACGGCCACAACAATGTAATTTTGACAAATTAATGAAAAGTCAAACATTGTTATATTATTTTTCCATTCTACTTATGCTTATTTTCACTCTCATAGTCTAAGCTGAAACGCCGCATGAATACTGTAACTAGGTTGCTTGCAACCCAGCAACCTGGTCACTAGGGAAAAAAAAAAGTAATATGAGTCGACTTTAAGTCGCGAATATACGTCCCTCGTTTAGACGGTCTGGAAAGGTAAGGTATCCAAAGTTACCCCAATTGGGGCAAGGGAATACCTAGGCACTCTATCCCAGCCAAACTTAGAAATTTTAAGTTGAGATAATACTTGAAATTTCTTGAGTATGTCCGAGCGATAATTTCAACGGACAACTCGCATAAAGCCAATCAAACGGCCGAATAATCTGTTGATTTGGCGTATCACCTAGTCCAAGGGCAATCATTACTATGATTGATTAACTTGCTAGTAGTCATACCCTTTAAGGTATAAACCCTATCAAAACAATCAAACCATTCAAAATATGGACTAGGCGAAGGCCGAATAAAGGGGCATACCCCCTCATCGTACGAAGCGATAACGCGTACGAAAATGCAAAAACATGCAAAAAGTATGTAAAATTTGCTAAGTATGAAATAAATGAAAAGAAGGCTTGAATTAATTAAAAACCGCTCAAAGGGCGGAAAAATATCTTACAAAAACCGCTCAAAAAAGGCGGCACTTAAAATATTAAAAAAAATTTTTCAATAAAGGCAGAAAAACAAAAAGCTGATATCATGGGGCGGCTGGGGCTCTAAGAAGTTGGGTCCTGGCCTTGGACGGGCTCTTTAGAGGCAGGAATGGATGCGTCATCAGCAGGCGTTTCCTTGCTCTCCTCCTCGCCTTCATCGCCGTCCGCCACCTCTTCATTGTCCTCATCCTTTGAGGTAGTTGGCGTGACGTCCAGCTCAGGAGAAGGCTGCCCGACCTTCTTAGCCTCTTCCCTAAGGCATACGAAGTTGAGACGTTTGGTGAAGCGCTCTTCGTAAAAGGCTGCCTCGCCCTCGTCCACCATGAGCTCGAACGCCTCTAAGAAGTGGCTCTTCAACCTATCCTCAGCATTCTGCTCAATGCGGACGACCTCGTCTGCGCTAGGGGCCCGAGGTGTTTTTAGCTGTTGGGTTGAGTCCTCAACGGACTTCTTTAGAGTTCCCACCTCTGCCCGGAGAGCGTTTGCCTCATCCAAGGCCTCTTGCAAGTTCTTTTGGGCTAGGGCCACATCGCCCTTAAGCTTTTCTGAGGCCTTGAACCCTTCCTTCCTGCGCTGGTCGTCTAGGACAGCTTGATCCTTCTCTTACCTCATGGTGTCCCTGGCCAAGGTCTCTTGTTCGAGGGCCTGACCCAGCTTCACCAGATATTGCGCTTGTCGCGCTGCCTTATCGGACAACGCGTTGATCTGAGTCTCAAAATATCGGCGCTGGACGACCTTCTCCCCAGTAACAACATCCTGGGCCATCTGAACCTTGTCCCAGGCTCGCTTTAGCTTTTCATTTTCCTTGTCCTCCCATTCGAGGAAGGCGGTCAGCCACAGGAAAAGCTGTGTAAGAAAGAAAATGAGTTAGCAGAGCAAAGAATGAAAAATTGACTAAGTATGAAGGTCGAAAAAGCTACCTCAGCACTGCAGTTGATCATCGGGCCGAGGAAGCCCTCAAGAATTCCCCGCAGCTTGTCTCACTGCTCAGCGGGGATGGCCCTGGCTGTGGCTTCTCTCATGGCCTTCCTGTCACTAAGGGATTGGCCAGGCAGCTTCATCGTCAGCTCCTCAGTAATATCTACACACGGGCGCAAAGAGTTTTAGTTTAAGCCAAGTTAAAAATAAAGAGTGCAAGGTTGTTTAAACTGACCGTTTGAGAAGCTCGGAGCAGAAAAAAGGTTGGAGGTGAATGGAGGAGGCGGTGCAGGCTCGTCACCCTTGTCACCCGTCCGTCCAGGCTAGTCACCAGCCGACTGATTGGCCTCAAGCCAATCAGATTTTGGACTCTTTGGACGGGCGGAGTCACTTCAGGCCTGGTCGATTTTGCCGAGGTCGACTCATCCTTATCGTCCAATTTCTCGGACTTATCATGGATCGGCATGGCGGCCGGATCCACGGACTTGGAGACCCCGCTATCACCCAGCCGGGGTTGTTCTCCTTTAGACTGCTTGGAAACAGTCCGCGACGTAGTCTTTGTTGCAGTTGTGGAAGTGGTCTTAGATGCGACCGTCTTCCTTTGTTTGGACGCCTTCCCGTCCTTGTCGTTTTTTGCAGTCGAGGTCGACTGCTTTCGTTTGGCCCTTGGAGTCGGGGTTGATAGCTGAAGAGAGTATAAAAAGTTAGTAAAATATAAGCAGAGCAATGCATCAGAGTCCGTGTGGAGCCTGGAAGGAGCTCTCTTCTGTTATGCCAACACGGACGAAAGCTTATGTCCGTGATAACTCAGAGAGGAGGGCTTTCTCAACATACCAACACAGACGAAAAAGGAGGCATGAAGGAAGAAAGAAATGTTTTTACCTCCTTAGTTTGCTCGTACAATTTTTGGCGAGCTTTGTAACGAGCCAAGTCGATGTCCGACATATCAACCTCCCCCTTTTGCTCAACGTCCAACATGGCGTACGCTTCCGCTGCAAGATAGAAAAGGAAAAAGAGTTAGAAAAATTTTCATTCAAAATAACAAACGTACAAAGGAAACCTAGACATCCCACCTTGGGGCAAGTTCTTGTATAGGCCGCAGGCCGACATAAATGTTGGATCCCTGAGCCAACTGGCCAAAGGGACCCAGTTCTTAGGGACGACCACCATCTTGCCATCCTTGTTCACCTTCTTGACCCCAAAGTACTCAAGCTGATATGCTTGGCTAGGGTGGACGGGCGGCTTGTATGGCTTGTGAACCCCACGGCCAAGCTGGATTGACTTGGCATTGAATCGGTTCATCCTAAGATTAAACTCCACATCCTTAGTCTTGATGCGGTAGAACCGATTCTTCCAATCTCACCACTTGGAGACACGGTCGACCACCACCATGTAGTCTTTGATGGTACTAAGAATGAACCAACCGTCCGTGTGCTTCTCCAGCTTAGTCATGGAGTGCATCTCACAAAAACCGGAATGTCCGGCTTGAAGCCCTTGCGGATGCACGTCACAAGGTACCCGAACACATTCTGCCAGCTGTTCGGAATCACTTGGAAAAGGGCTATGTTGTACTTGTCTAGAACAGTACGGATGAAGGGGTGAAGAGGGAAGCGAAGCCCAACATCGAAGGCGGCCCTGTAGACGCAGATGGCTTTGCGTCGAGGCCGCTCGTCCTCCATGCGGCCACAGAGTGAGACTTCCATGGCGCAACCAGTTCGAAGCCCTCTCCTAGATGGAGGAACTCCTTGTACTCCTCGAATCCGTCGTTGTGGTAGCCCAAGGCTGTGCTATCCAATGTACATGCGAACGGATCCTTGAAGGTGTCAATGTTGGCGACCGCAGCCTCGGCCGTTTCTTCTCCCTCGGCCGCTTCGCCTTCGGCCTCGACCTCTCCTTCAGCCTCCTCATTTTCTTGGCGAGGGGCGGTGCCAAATTCAGAGGACAACACTCTGTCCAAGTCTGCAGCCTCGGCCGAGCTTTGGCTCCTTGAGAGGTGGCCGCCCCCAGATGAGGGAGCTTCTTCATAAACAAAGGGACTCTTACCCTTGTCTTTAGCAGCGACCGCCCTGGCTTCCGAAGAAGGGTCACTACGAGGGGGTAGGTCGGACGGTTCGTTGATAGAAATTCCAACTCTTGGCCTGTCCGACCTGCTACGTTGGAACTGGGGTGGAAAGGGAGTTGAAGAGGACGACCTAGAAACAACCTCCCTAGAAGAAGTAGGAGGTCTCTCACAAGATCGCAACCCTACCGGTTGTCTGCCTGAGTTGGTTGGTTGTGAAGATCTTTGTTCAGGGGTTGGCCCGGACACCCTAACAACATAGTAGACGCCCTGTGGACGTTGGCGCTCCTCAAAAGAAGAAGTCACTTCCACGGCCGAGCAGTGAGTGCCCGTGGAAGCAGTCGTAGGAGTGGTGGAAGGAGTTTTTAAGTCATTATTGTTAGGGTCGTAAGGAGTCCTAGGGTTCACCAGACTGCCGTCTAGATTTCTCACCGCATGACAATCATGCGTCTGCATTGTTCTTGCCATGTTCGACTGTAGGGACAGAGAAGAATAGGTGGAAGTGAGTCAGTACGCACTAGAAATGGACCCACTCCATGAAGGAAATGACTCGTCTCCGTCCACTCTAGACTCCTCAGTCCCAGGTGAATGGCCGACCTCATGAGGAGAAACGGACGAAGCCGAGTGTTGAGCCAGATTTTAAAAATGAAAGTAAAAAATAAGAACGATACAAGTATAAGGAAAGAAAGTTGGCAGCTTAGCTCAGTACGTGTAGAAAACTTGAAAAATCTTGAGGGCTGACCGGAAAACTCAAAAATGTACCCGGAAAACTCAAAGGCACGACAGAGCTCTTTAAGATTCAAAGAAAATATCACTTTCTCTCTCTAAAAACTCTGACTTCTCTCTAGAAAATGCAAAGTTCCAAAGTGTGAGAATGAGGTCAAACCCTTTGTATATATAGGCAAAATTTATGGGGGTGAGATGGTAAATTCATCTTTCCCGCCTAAAAAGTTGAACGGTTATAATTTGAAAATTTAACCTAGAATTTGAAGGGTCAAAGGACAACGCCGTTAGAATGAACGGAAAAGAAGACGGCCTAATAACGGCACGTCCAAAAATAAATAGATAAGAAGACGGAACTAAAGCTCCCTCCTCAATATATAGACGTCCACTCTTCTCCGGAAAATGAGGCGGCCTACTATTATCCGTTCCTTCCGTAGAGATAGGCGTTCGCTTGAAATTTTTAGGCGGACAAAAGCCGTCTGTATAAATCCTAATGCAATCGTACGCACCAAAGCTAGTAAAAGTCAGAGGAGGCGGCCGATATCGTTTGAGCCACCGCCTCTGAGGGGCAAATGTTTAGGGTAAAAATACCCCATATACGTGGACCAGTCCCGTAGCGACACGTGGCCAGTGAGAGGGTGACACGTGTCACTATGGGAAGATGACACGCATTCAGGTTAAAAGCACTCAAGAGCACGGGGCAATCCTGTAGCGACACGTGGCCCAATGAGAGGGTGACACGTGTCACTACAGGTAGACGCCACGTGTTTAGGGCATATAAAACCCCTAAAATCAGCACAAAAAGATGGCCTCATCACATCATGGCCCAAGTCCCGAGCGATATCCCTAAAAGCCGCAAAACGGCGCCCTCATGTTACACGTGGCATCGCGTGATTGCGCAGCCAATCACGTCACGTAATTTTAGGGTACAAACCCTAAAAAGGGCACAAGTTCCCACCCCTATAAATACCCCAATCATTTATGATGGGAGGGGTGGATTACGACAGTACGAAGAAAAAGAGCATTAAATAGCTCCAACTTCTCTCTACTTTCTCTCTCTAGCCTTTTCCATTTTTGATCACTAACTTGACCATCGGAGGAGAATATTCTATCAAAAGGAATATTCGTTGTTTTGCAGGTATCTCAGTCTCGTTGCTAGGAGAACGCGACCAGTATCCGAGGAAATCTAAAAAACACCCGAAACAACTATCACGGCGGAGTTGGAGGCAGTTATAGCCGTAACAGTCTTAAGGCGCTATTCTCTAGCTTGCAGAAGATCGTCAAAATAAACAGCAGGTTGGCGTTCCCTAGCTTGCAGAAGTTTATCACAACAACAACAATGCAACAGCAACAAATCGGTTACCCTCAAAGACGTGTGCTCGACGGTGCAAGATACGCGTTTCTTAACTCTCTTATCTGTTTTAACTAAAGCTAGTTTTGCAGGTATCGGCGTTACAAGAATGATTTAGGATCGCAGAACGTTCTGAATCATTCTCCGTCCCTATCGATACTTTGACTTTTGTTTTCAAAACTTGCGTTTCTCCAAACTTAGTCAAAGTAGGGGCTTCTATAGACATCCATTTGTGTCTCCCCAAAACCAAATCCAGTGATGAATACCTTTCATGTCATTTGATTATCGAATGAAGCAAAAGCGTGAAAATTCTGGTGATGAGGATGTTTTTATTAAAATATCTCTTCTTTCTGTTTTTGAAAATATTTCTTTTCTTACCTTATTTATGAAAAATGTGCATTCCAGTTTAGTTTGGTCCATGACAAGGATCCAATAATAGTGTAGATGGATAGGGTTTGAAAAGACCTTTCCAACGATATATTATAAGCCCAATTCAGATAAATAATGAGGAAGTTATGGCCAAAATACTAAACTGAGCCCGGTTTGGTTTTTAACTACGGCCCAATGATCTAGAGAAAGGCCTATTATTAATTATCATTCATAAACCTATTAGGATTGATTATAGTTTTCTAGAATATTCTAGAAGGTTCTCTTAAATCCTAATGGAGTTAGGATTAATAATTATGTTTCAAAGAGTTTAAAATTGAATGAAACTACTCCTTTTTAGAATCCTTGTTTTGTACGAAGTGGACTATATTCAGATTTTATTTTTGTGCCTCATAATATTTATCCAACTTTTATATGGTTGGATAGATATTGAAATTACCTTTCCAATGATATATTATAATATTAAATCTGAGTTATAACGAAAAAGATATGAATGAGATATGAAACTCTATCCAAAACTGACACCCTTCCATAATTTCGGCCATATATTTTTATATTCAAAATATTTTAATCTGATTCTAATTGGGTTGGAAATTAGAATTAAAGAGCTTTCCAACGACATATTATATGACTTATTTGAACTTTTGGATCAAAAGATATGATAAAAACAAAATCCGCAAAAATCATTTTGCAGCGCCGGACACCAAGCCTAGCGTCTGGCGCTAGACTCAGCGTTTGGCGCTACACTCAACGTTTGGCGCCACGCGCGTGTTTGACGTTGCAGTTGTGTTTTATTCTTTATGAAACTCTTATTCGTTTTTTTATCACATCTGGCTGATTTTCTCTATAAATAGCCTCCTAAAACCTCCGTTTTCAATCATCAAATATCATCAATTCTTCTCATCAACTCTCATCAAGAATCTCTTGATTACTCTCTCTCTCTCTCTCTTTCTCTCGATCTTTTCTAAACTAGCCTTTTGCATAAAAAATTCCACATTCACAAGATCTACACACACCTAGCTAAGTTCGAAGTTGCCTTCGCCCAAGACGTGAAAGGTTTTAATTTCTAAGGGTTTGGTCCCAAATCACTATTTCAATTATTTAATTTAATTGTTTGATTTTATTATTTTCCTTGAAGTTACTAACGTGTGTATTTTGTTATTAGAAAGAGATACGAAGCATCCAAGTAAGTACTTTAATGGTTTAATTGATATTATGACATAGAAATCATGCTTAGATTGTTATTTTGACTCCTAGTATCATGTTAGGATGTTTTATTGCTTCCTTGTATCATGTTTAGGATAAAGAATAAGTTCCTTAAATCAAGTATGATTGTTATGATGCTTCCTATTTTCTTTCCTAATATCATATTAGTATCATGTTAGAGCTAAAGCTTTGATTTGTAATGTTTAGTGACATGTTAGGGTTTGTTATTAATCTTGTTAGTATCATGCCTAGGATCTTGCTATTATTATGCTTTAACATGATTATTTTAATTATTATTATTATGATTATAATAATTGTTATGATGATTATTATGTTGATTATTATTATTGTTATTGCTTGATCACGCCTTTTATGCATGCTTAAAGGGAATTTGTACTTGTAATCACGCTTAATAAGATAATTAATAATCTTGTTTAGGATTAATATGATTATAATTCAAGTGATCGCCAATAATAGATTTATTTGTGCATTAATATTCAAACAACATAGATTAAACAGGTTCTTTAATTACAAGTAATTGTTTTGTGATTAAGAATGAATCTGTAATTTAGTACTAATTGCTAATGCCTATGAAATATGATGCCTAAGGCTTGTATCTTGTCTTTTTACAATGGTCTTTCATCCTATTTATCATAGGGGAGTCTTTTATAGTCTTGTAACATCTTCTATGACGATTCCTTGAAAGTTGGAGTTAGCTGCCAGGTTCAGCTCCGAGATTCATGCCATGTTCTCTTTGTGCTTATCCATTACCTTTTGACTTTTTCTTTGCTACTGGTTAGTTGGAGAATAGTGAGAGTGTCCTCCATGAAAATAGGAGAAGTAGTTTGACTCCTTAATTTGGTCTTCAACGAATGTGAACTTACTTATGGTGCAGATACATTTAACATTTCCAATTGACTGATTCTTGGTGGGAAATATCTCCTCCTTGATTGTAGGAAATCTTATAACAACTTTGACTTCGTTCTAACTTGGATTCTCTTAGAATATTCCTTTGAAATATCTTTGTTTGATTTTGTTTAATACATGGAACCAGGTAGCTGATCACGTAGCAATTTGTAACCTGTAACCTAGCAACCTGTAACCTGCAACCTAGCAACCTGCAAAAATCTGAACCTGTATTAAAATTTAGGCACAAAACAGACAACCCATATTTCCATTTAAGAGCCTTTGAGACAATAATGAATATTAAGGGGATTGACAGGAAAGTCTTTCATTCTTTGTTTTCTTTATCTCTTAAAACCGTTTGTCAACAATGGTTCTTTTCCCTTGACAAAGAGAAAACAGCTACTTGGGAATCTATTGTAAATTCTTTCATTGATAGGTGTAAATTTCGTATTCAAGTTGAAACTGATCATAGAGAACTTGAAATACTTAAGCAAAAAGAGAATAAAGGTTTCACTTCTTTCTTTAAGAAATGGAGAGAAACTTCTGCTCGGATGATTGAAGTACCATGTGAAAAGGAATTTGTAAGGATGTTCATTAAGTACCTCCAAGAAAAGTACTCCAAACATCTTAAGTATCAAAACAATTTGCATACCTTCAAGGCCGTCTATGACATTGGAATTAACATTGAAGACAACCTTGCTAAACAAAAAGATGCTAATAATAATAACTCCAGCAATGGTTGGAAAGGTAAGAAGAACGACAATCATTATTCTTCCAAAACCACTCACTCAAATAATGTTAGCACCTTTAACTTGAGTAAGTCCTTTCCATGAACAATCAAGGACAAAAGAAACTATTTAGGAAGAACTTTACTCCTATTGGTATGAGTTATGACACCGCTGACCGACTACATGCAAAAGTTCTTATAACTCCCATTGGACCATTTGTGGATCCACCTATCGAAAAAAGGATGGCTAATTATAATCCCAACGCACATTGAAAGTATCACCAAGGCAGGGGTCATCTCACTGATAACTGTTGGAAGCTTAAAGAAGTTATCCAAGATTTAATTGACAGCAATAAACTTCCATTGCCCCTGCAAGCAAGAAGCCAAGCATCACCACTTTCTGATTCTTTGGCTATCTCTGATGAAGAAGACCATGTTGATCTCTCATCCCTCATCAAACCAGTTGAAGAAATTCATGCTATCGAAGAAGAGGAGGAAATAATTTTCGATGCCATAAGTGATTTCCCTCCCGGACAAGAACCTGCAACTAGAGAAGAAGTGTGGATTCTCATACGATCAATGTGGGAGGGAATAGACTTGTTACGTGAAGCTATTGAATTCACGAAGAAACAAGAAAAGGTGGTCCAAAGCAAACATGTCAAAGTTCTACCCATGAAGAAGAAGCCATTTTCATTAATAACAAGAACCTAGTCCAAATTCCACAAGAATAAGATGCTAACATTAATGGGGTTTGGGAAAACGATGACGAGGACGTCTATCTCAAGGATATGGAAGAACCTCCACTTTTAGTTATATATCCAGTAAGTGATTTTTGGGATGAAGAGGATTCACCCATAGACGTTCTCATAAGATCTGGGAGAATGCAACCTCCCATCACCACACAACCTATTCCTACAATGCAACAAGTTCCCATGCCGATTATAGAGGACAATGATGTTGTCAAGCAATTCAACAAGACTAAGGTCGATATGAATGTATGGAAACTTCTAGCCACATCCTGAGAACATAGGTTGGCGGTAATGAACGCCTTGGACAAAATAGGGATAGACTCCGAAACCACTCCTGAGGGGTTGGCTAACTTTCTCACGAGTGATCTCCCTTGTCCCATCAACTTGACCACCTTTTCTGACAAGGATCTAACTCCAAAAGGTGACAAGCATTACAAGGCTCTAAACCTCACAGTAGTCTGCAAGAGAATGAATGTCCCAATGACTCTTGTAGATAATGGATCGGCAATCAATGTTTGTCCCCTTAGAAGTGCAAGGATGCTGGGAATAAGGGATGAAGATTTAACCCTATAAACGCAAGGAATAAGAGCCTAAGACAATATCGTCGCTAAGATCTTGGAAAAATCACCATGAACGTAACGCCGGGAGCAATAGAACATGCCATTACCTTCCAAGTAGTGGATATTAAAGCTTCCTTTAACCTATTGTTGGGACGCCCTAGGCTTCATGACCTTAAGGCCATCTCTTTATCCCTTCATCAACAAGTGAAGGCTATATTTGGAGGGATCCCTATTACAATCGATGCTTCACCTATGAGGATTAAAGCTGTTGAAAATCCGATTATTAATGTGGAGCACGATGAGAATGATGAAGATTTGTGGGGCTATAATGAAGAGGTCTCCTTAATCAAGGAAGATGAAAGGACCCCTCTTTGCCATGATCCCACTCTAATATGATGGTAAATGCTATTCTAAAAAACAGGGACACTTTCCTAGAGTGACTCTTGGAAAGAAAAAGAAGATAGCAAAGCAAATGGAATTACCTGGCCTCCCTAAATTAGATACTTTCGGACTTGGTTTCGAACCGACTCTAGAAGATCTAAAGCGAGCCTAGGAAAAGTCTAAGGCACGTAGGAACGCTCGCACCCAAAAGAAAGAAATCCCAATGGACCAATATCCTCTTACTCTCAATGGAAAATTTATAAGAGAAGGAGAGGACTATCCATGCCACGAATTTCCCGAGCCCTTTGTTGTAAATGGCATAAGGCAACCTGGGTTCGAAATCTTTCTGGATTGCTACTTTTTAGACGAGATCCCAACTCCTATCCACAAGGAGAAAGCACCCCCATGATTTGACTTTAATTTCATGGGACTTGTAGACACCTAAAAATGTCTCCCCAAAACCAAACCTGATGATGAACAACCTTTCACTACCATTATTGGTCGGGTTGAGTAGTTAATCTTAGAGTGCTTAAATCCATATTTCCATTTCATAAAAACAAACCAACTTCTAGCCCATTTCCCCAAACCATAACTTATTTTCCTCTTTTCGTGCCTTTAAACCCAAAATAATTCATTTCGTGTCCTTTAAAACCATTCATTTCGTGTCCTTTTTATAAAAACATTTATCCCACTTTATTTTGGTCCATAATCTCGGTCCAATGATTGAATAGTTGGATGAGGCTTGCAAAAAGATTTCCAACAATTTATTATAATCCCAAATTCGAGTTATAACGAATAAGTTATGGCCAAAATATTAAACTGAGCCCAAACCGAACCTAAGCCCACCTTACCTACGACCCAATGATCATGTGGAGGGTCCAAATGATTTAATCCCATTCCTAAACCAATTAGGATTAATTGGAAACTTATATAAGTTTATAAAATATCTTAATTATCTTTTTTGAAAAGATAAGATTAAAAGTTTTGAAATTAAATAAAACTTTTCCTTTTGAAAGTCCTAATTTTATTCGAATTGAAAGACATTCAAAGATAGATAGATATTATTTTCGTGCCTCATAGTTTTTATCAAAAATTTATATGGTTAGATATCCCTTGAAATTATCTTTTCAATGATATATTGTAATATCAATTCCGAGCTATAAGGGAAAAGATATGAATAAAATGTCAAACTCTATCCAAAACTGACACCGTCTCACTATTTCGGCCATATATTTTATTCTATAATATATTTTAATTTGATTCTAATTGGGTTAGAAAGTAGACTTCAACAGCTTTCCAACGATATATTATTCATCTTATTCCGACTTCTGGATCAAAAGATATGATAAAACCAAAAACTTCAAAAACTGCAGTTTATCGAGTTTTATTCCGATTTAATACGGATCTTATCTTAATTCTTCGACCCTTCTTTTTTTCTCTATAAATAGAGGTCATATCACCCATTTTCCAATGATCAACAAGCTTGATCACAAAATAATTCTCTTCTCCCTATTTAACCTAAACACTAGCCTCCCCATTCTTTTACTATTCCTTCCTTTAAGCACTCCAAGGAGTCCATACAATACCGAGGTGTTGTCCTTAAACCAAGGCATGAAAGGTATAATTAACTGAGGGTTTGGACCAAATCAACTCTACTTTTTATTTAATTTAATTTTTTCAATTTGATTTATATATTTATTGAAGTTAATAATAGTTTATTCATGATGTAGCAATTCAAGAAAACGCGGAAAGTGAGTAATTAATCACTTAATTACTCTTATTTTTATTCTTGTTGCTAGTATCATGATTAGGTTTATTATTTGATTTGACTAACACTATTATTGTTGAATTTCTTCCAATATTAATGTTAATTCTATTATTGTTATTATGATCACCATATTGCATGTTAAAGGGAATATGTAATTGAAAATCACGCCTAATAAGATAATTTGGACAACCGGTTTAGGTTCCTTTTTAATCTTGTTATTAATCAAAGTGATCACAATATTTTAGAATTATGTGTTGCATTAAGATTCAACCAATTTTTCTTAATGATAGTTTGGAGCAAATTGAATTTTTGTTTGTATGCCTTTAAGATGGCAGGAATCACTTTTCACTATCAGAATCGAGTAGAGGCTAATACGGGCGAATGTGACTCCATGACTCACTTCGTACCATCATCCTCGATCCTCCTTTCGTGGTTCCGAACCATATGTAGTTAGTAATCTCATGGATTATGAATGGGGTGTAACCTTCACGAGTCAATCGTTGTTGCCTATCGTTGTCCCTTATCGTGGTTGCCTTTTTATGATCCGTGAACAGTTTACAATTTCCTTAAAAAACTTGTTGGAGGCTCCCTACTTTCCTTATCCCTAATCGTATATGTCAATTCCCACTTCATAAGAGTGTCAAGCATATTCACACATGCTTTTAACGTAGGCGCACTTCGTGCGATGCATACAATTTAGCGACTCCACAGGGGAGGATTCTTGGTTATTTATCGATTTGAGTGATTGGTATTTAATTAAGATGAGTAGATGAGACTTGAAAGATTCTTTAATTGTATTTCTGCGATTTAATTTTCATTGTCACATATGCATATGCCTTTTAGGTTACCTTTTTTTGCCACAATAGTACGTCTTCTACGTATGTGGCTAGCCCGGGGGATTGAAGCTCTATCAACCCAAAAGCTTTCATGGCAATAAGGGTTCATCCGAGTTTTTAAATCCACCCAAACCATGGAGTCGAGTTCGATTTCATCACAAACTCGCGGAGCCGCCCGTTGGCATACACCCTCAAGGGAGGCTGCCTTGCTAACGCGTCCAAACTCTTAACTATGGTACCCTTTGACATCCTTTAAAGCTTGACCATAGTCGAACATAGAACTTGATTTGAGGTTGCGAACTTCATTGCATCATTCGTGACAATGTGCTTATATGTGCATTTTTTTAATTTTTATTTATTTATTTATTTATTTTGTTATCAATTTTTTTTATTATTAGAGTCGAGCCATAGATTTTTTATAATTTTTTGAGTCACCCGGATTTTTATTCCCGTATACTGCAAAAGAGTCAACTTTTTTTGGTCATAGCCAGAGTTATAGAAAGAGTTACATGTCGTGAAACCTATGGATCTGTAGCCCCGAGTTTTATCTTTCTTGGAATTGGTTTCGTCCCAATCAGAGTCACAGATCAAAAGTTATAACCGATATACTACAACTTGTCAAGTTTAGGTGTCTTTTTAGCGTTACCTTTTTTATTTTATTTTAAAATAAAAAATTGTGTCAAGCTAGTCTTAGCCAAGTCCTTTAATCTGTGTCAACTCGTATAAAATAGGATTGTAGTTTTTTTATTTTTATTATTTTTTTATACCCATGAGTCATAACTCTTCTAGAATTCTACTCCTCTTCCTAGTTTCTTGTGATGGATTGTTGTGCTAACCTTAACATGTGTTCTTTGTCTTTGATTGTGGTTAATCTTATTTATGAATAACGATTTCCAAGGGACCGTTTTCACCTAGTAAATAGCATAAACATTAAAATTGGACAAAATTAATAAAGTTAGCTTGTCTTTAGTCTTCCGTACTATTTGGTCATTGGGTCCTTTGTTTTTCACATTGTCCTCATGTCTAGCCATGTGATCATACCACGAGTCTTAATAAACTCACCTAATCACACATGTTGAGTCATTGCACACACTTTGTCTTCGAGTAATGCACTATATTGTCTATGATCGTATATTAGGACCATGCATGCGTCGTTTTCCGTCGTAATAGGAATGAGTGGAGTATTTTCCATCATATTTCAAAATTGTTTCATACACTCTTCCTTTCCAATTCGAGTATTGAGTGAATGAATTAAGTGAGTTCATCCTTACACAGTACTCGAGTTCAAGAATCACTAGTTAAGAGTTGGAAGAATAAGGGGAATGCCATTCCTTCCTTCTTTTCTTCCAATCAAAGCATCAGCAATAACAAAATTCTTGTTCCTCTGGCAGTAACAAATAATTCATAAGCAACCATGAAAACGAAGCACAAGACAAGTCTCTATACAAGATTTCATTTTTTTCTTCTTTCGTTTCATCCCTTTTTCCCTTATAAGTCTAGCATAGGTTCTCCTTATCCTTATGTCTATATGCCATGTTCCATCAATGAGCATTTCTTTCCTTTGCATTCAATCATGTCATGCGCAAAAAAAAAAAAAAAAAAAAAAAAAACCAATTGCTGAACTGAACGCAAGGTATACCAATGATTTGAGGAACCTTTACAACCCATTCATTCTCCATTAACCATTCAATCACATATTCATTTCTTCATCAATCATTTTGAGCCTCGTCTAACGTTTGGCCTTCATTTCTTCAACCCACATTCACTTAAACATGGGATGGGAAGGTGTGTAATTTGTAAGCAAGTTAAAAAAAAACAATATATGTCTAAAGGCAAGTGTTCCAATGTCTTCTATATGAACACGTCTCAAATTGCGTCTCTCATCGAGTGCTTGGTACCGTGCCTTAGAAACATGAATGCTAAGTGAGTGATGGACCGCATGATCTGAGATTGCCTACATTGATTCAAAAGAATGGAAAAAAAGAAAAGAAATTCAAAACAAAAAAATATATATGAAAAATAAAACTTGCAAAGTCCAATACATAATTGCATATCTTGGGGGGCTTCTCTTGGGTCTTGAGCCTTTTACCCCTTTCTTCCTTAAAACATCAACTTAACCATATTAAAACCCTTGAAATAGCTCTTAGAGGTGTACATACACTTGTGCATAGTTCGGTTAGAGCTACGTTCGGCCTGATTCCTAACGGATACGTAGGCAACCTCACATTGAGGTGCGGCCACATTCATATGCATGATCGAGTCAAAGAATATCCAATGCTTATCCCTATGACCTTATTCATCTAGAGCTAGACTTGGGGGGCTTGAACCCACATCATTTAGCCTACCTAGCCTAAAGAGTCATCATCTTTGACTCTTCTCACATCTCTTTCCACCGCCATAACCCTTGCAGCCAGCCTTAGTATCATATTCACACACTTCACTCACACATCCATATCCTTATCAATCATCCTTCCCTTTAAGAGAACTTTATCATGAAATCTTGTTTCAACACTGTGCATGTTTCATCATATTTAAAGACAACATTCATTAGAAGAAACATTGTATACTTGCTTAGCTTCCTGACCTGAGCAATATTCATAGTTTCATGCATCGCATAATGTGCTAAGAAACATTTATATATCAATGATTTTTAATCATACAAAGCATATCGTGCTTAGCTCCTTGTCCTCAGCAACGTTCATTATGCAATAATCACTTCATCTATATACGTGCTTAGCTTCCAGACCTAAGTGACGTTCAAGATCGTTTCTTTACACCATATATTATGCTTAGCTCCATGACCTAAGTTCATTCATCGTGTCACATGATGTAATTCTCCTTAGCCTCCTGATCTAAGGACATGCATCATGCATACATTACTTTCAAGACAAGCAATTCAATCCATACGATTCATTTTGTCTTGTTCAAGGAGGAAGTTCAAAACTTCTTCCCCTTTTTTGGGGAAGTTCAAAAACTTTTTCAAAATTTTATCAAGGGAAGTTCGAAAACAAAACTTCATTTTTCACGTCTTTCTTTTTCGGGAGAAAGTCGATACCTTCCACTCGTTTTATGACAAAAATGACGGAAAATTTCTGCTTTTGCATTTTCTGTTGCTTATGTTTGTACACATATACACAATCACAAGCTATACACATGTCATGTCGTGTCAAGTCAAAGATTGGTCAAGTCAATCATAGTCTATACGAGTCCCTTGTCAAATTTTATTTTGCAGGTCTCAATTATTGCCCACGTCCGAAGACAAGCAGACCATCTACAGCCCATGTCCGGGGACAAGCGGACCATCTACAACCCACGTTCAGGGACAAGCGGACCATCTATAACACACGTTCGGGGACAATCGGACCATCTACAACCCACGTCCGGGGACAAGCGGACCATCTACAGCCCACGTTCGGGGACAAGCGAACCATGTACAACCCACGTTCGGGGACAAGCGAACCAACTACATCCCACGTCCGGGGACAAGCGGACCATCTACAGCCCACGTTCGGGGACAATCGAACCACCATCATTTCATGACGCAAGGTTCTCGATACACAGAGACTTGCAATCTCATCATCTGTCGACTTTCCTCAAGCATGGAAAGTATAATCTGGTGGATTTCTTCAAGCATTAAAAAACGCCAAAATCATATGTCAACTTTCCTCAAGCATGGAAAGTGTCATCCGGTAGGTTTCTTCAGGCTTAGAAAGCTACCAAACTCATATATCGGCTTTCCTCAAGCATGGAAAGCATTTCAACGGACGTCATCCGGAGGATTCCTTCAGGCTTAGAAATCTACCAAACTCATTTGTCACCGATACACTGGTGTTAGATAAGCGTTCTATCCCTTTACTCTTTTATCTGTGGAATTAACATTATTTGCAAGTATCGGCGTATACAGAGTGATTTAGGATCGCAGAACGTCATTCTCCGTCCCTATAGACTATTTTGACTATCATTTTCGAAACTAACGTTTCTACAAACTCATTCAAAGTGGGGGCTTCTGTAGACACCTAAAAATGTCTCCCCAAAACCAAACCCCATGATGAACAACCTTTCACTGCCATTATTGGTCGGGTTGAGTATTTAATCTTAGAGTGCTTAAATCCATATTTCCATTTCATAAAACCAACCCAACTTCTAGCCCATTTCCCCAAACCATAACTTATTTTCCTCTTTTCGTGCCCTTAAACCCAAAATAATTCATTTCGTGTCCTTTAAAACCATTCATTTCGTGTCCTTTTTATAACAACGTTTATCCCAGTTTATTTTGGTCAATAATCTAGGTCCAATGGTTAAATAGTTGTATGGGGCATGAAAATAGATTTCCAACAATATATTATAAGCCCAAATTCGAGTTATAACGAATAAGTTATGGCCAAAATATTAAACTGAGCCCAAACCAAACCTAAGCCCACCTTACCTACGACCCAATGATCATGTGGAGGGTCCAAATGATTTAATCCCATTCCTAAACAAATTAGGATTAATTGGAAACTTCTATAAGTTTCTTAAATATCTTAATTATATTTTTTGAAAAGATAAGATTAAAAAGTTTGAAATTGAATAAAACTTTTCTTTTTGAAAGTCCTAATTTTATTCGAATTGAAAGACATTCAAAGATAGACATATATTATTTTCTTGACTCATACTTTTTACCAAAAATTAATATGATTGGATAGCCCTTGAAGTTATATTTCCAATGATATATTATAATATCAATTCTGAGCTATAACGGAAAAGATATGAATAAAATGTCAAACTCTATCCAAAACTGACACCGTCTAACTATTTTGGCCATATCTTTATGTCTATAAAATATTTTAATCTGATTCTAATTGGGTTAGAAAGTATACTTCAACAGATTTCCAACAATATCTTATTCATCTTATTCCGACTTATGGGTCAAAAGATATGATAAAAACAAAAACTGCAAAAACTGCAGTTTATCGAGTTTTATTCCGATTTAATTCGGATCTTATCTTAATTCTTCGACCCTTCTATTTTTCTCTATAAATAGAAGTCATATCACCCTTTTTCCAATGATCAACAAGCTTGATCACAAAATAATTCCCGTCTCCCTATTTAGCCTAAACACTAGCCTCCCCATTCTTTTATTATTCCTTCCTTTAAGCACTCCAAGGAGTCCATATAATACCCGAGGTTTTGTCCTGAATCAAAGGCGTGAAAGGCATAATTAACTGAGGGTTTGGTCCAAATCAACTCTACTTTTTATTTAATTTAATTGTTTCAATTTGATTTATATTTTTTTGAAGTTAATAACAGTTTATTCATGATGTAGCAATTCAAGGAAACACGGAAAGTGAGTAATTAATCACTTAATTACTCTTATTTTTATTCTTTTTGTTAGTATCATGATTAGGTTTATTATTTGATTTGACTAACACTATTATTGTTCAATTGCTTCCAATATTAATGTTAATTCTATTATTGTTATTATGATCACCATATTGCATGTTAAAGGGAATATGTAATTGAAAATCACGCCTAATAAGATAATTTGGACAACCGGTTTAGGTTCCTTTTTAATATTGTTATTAATCAAAGTGATCACAATATTTTAGAATTATGTGTTGCATTAATATTCAACCAAATTATCTTAATAATAGTTTGGAGTAAATTAAATTTTTGTTTGTATGCCTTTGAGATCGCAGGAATCACTTTTCACTATAAGAATCGAGTAGAGGGCAATACAGGCGAATGTGACTCCATGACTCACTTCGTACCATCATCCTCGATTCTCCTTTCGTGGTTGCGAACCATATGGAGTTAGTAATATCATGGATTATGAATGGAATGTAACCTTCACGGGTCAATCGTTTTTGCCTATCGTTGTCCCTTATCGTGGTTGCCTTTTTATGATCCGTGAACGGTTTACAAGTTCCTTAAAAAACTTGTTGGCGGCTCCCTACTTTCCTTGTCCCTAATCGTATATGTCAATTCCCACTTTCTAAGAGTGCCAAGCATATTCACACATGCTTTTAACGTAGGCGCACTTTGAGCGACTCCTACAGGACTCCTTTTTGGGCGCGAGAAGAATGAGCAAACGTATATAGAGGACAACTCCTTGCTCATTCAAACGGTCTTACAAAGAGAAAACTTCGATCCTTCGAAGCTCATCACTCCAGCGGAGGGTTTAGTATAAGGATGGTGCAAAACAGTCAAGGTGACTACTCCGAGTGGAAGGAAGATCTCCATAACAACAGGTTAAGGACCAATGTTTGAAGAGTCACTTGAGTCAGAGTAAGAGTCATCTCCTATAGAGTCTTCCAAGTCCTTAGCTGTAGCACCCTATCCCTTTTCTTCTTCTATTTTAGCATCTACTCCTAGGATAGTTAGTAATCAAGTCCCAGAGGACATCTCCTTACTTGATGTAATGATTTCCGAGTTCAATAATATGTGTTCTTCCTCTTACCCCTCATGTTATTCTCTAATCCAAGATGACGAGCATTACTTAACTAACAATGAAAATGACAAAGAAATTATTAAACCAATGGAAACACATGAAAATAAAACACCGGTAATTGAGGATACTGAAACGATTGATATCTCAAACGATCTAACCATTAAAAGAGAAGTTAAAATCGGGCTACCACTTAATGAAGCTGAAAGAACCGATTTAATTAATCTACTTAAAGAATTTATCGATGTATTTGCTTGGTCATATGAAGATATGCCAGGTATTAACAGAGAAATAGCTCAACACACTATACCACTAATTCTAGGAATAAAACCTGTAAAACAAAAGTTGCGTCGAATGAAACCCGACGTAGCTCTTAAAATAAAAGAAGAAGTTCAAAAGCAAATAACTGTAGGTTTTATCAGGGTATCCAAATACCCCAAATGGGTTACAAACGTGGTCCCAGTTCCAAAGAAGGATGGAAGGGTAAGAATGTGTGTCGACTATCGAGATCTAAATAAGGCAAGTCCAAAGGATGACTTCCCTTTACCACACATCGACATCTTAGTAGATAATACAACAAATCACGCAATTCTCGTTTATGGATGGATACGCAGGGTACAACAAGATTCTCATGGTAGAGGAAGACATGGAGAAAACAACATTCATAACACCTTGGGTTACTTACTGTTACACGGTAATGACATTCGGGTTGAAAAACGCGGGTGCCACTTACCAACGAGCAGCAACTGCCCCACTCCATGACATGATTTACAAAGAAGTTGAGGTTTACGTAGATGATATGATTATAAAATCAAAAGATCGCCTAGGACATCAAGTAGCCTTAAGAAAGTTCTTCGAAAGACTAAGGAAATACAACATGAGGTTGAATCCATCTAAGTGTGCTTTTGGAGTCACCTCAAGAAAACTCTTAGGATATGTTATAAGTTCTAGAGGAATAAAAATAGACCCAACCAAGATCAAAACAATTATGTCAATGCCACCGCCCTAAACCGAGAAACAAATTCGAGGATTTATTGGCCGGTTGCAATACATAAGTAGGTTCATATCAAAACTAACAACAATATGTGAACCAATATTTAAGAAACTCAAAAAGAATGTGCCAGTAATATGGGACAAGGAGTGTCAAAAAGCCTTTGAAAAGATCAAAACCTATCTTGCAAATCCTCCCGTATTAGCACCAGCGTTTCTAGGGATTCCTCTTAGGTTGTATTTAACAGTCACCAAAGAGACAATGGGGGCTATGCTCGCACAACAAGTAGAAGGAAAAGAAAACGCAATCTACTACCTAAGCAAGAAAATGCTCGAGTATGAAGTACGCTACACACCACTTGAGAAATTGTGCCTCGCATTAGTGTTGGCCACAACCAAGTTAAGACATTACATGCTCAAGCATACAGTCTTTGTAGTATCTCGAATGGATCCACTCAAGTATTTATTTGAAAAATCTACACTAAATGGGAGCATATCAAGGTGGATAGTCAACCTAGCCTAATTTGATGTAAGGTTCATGCCTCAAAAGGCAATTAAAGGATCCGTGATCTCGGACTTCTTAGCGGATTTTCCAATAGAAGATTCGACGCCAATACATGACAACGAATTTCCAGATGAAGACTTGATGGTCACAGAAGATGATACTTGGACTTTATACTTCGACGGAGCCTCAAACCAAAAGGGATATGGCGCTGGAGTACTATTAGTATCACCTAAAGAGGAGCATGCTCCAATCACCATAAAATTAGATTTTGATGTTACCAACAACGCTGCAGAATACAAAGCATGCATGGTAGGCCTCGAAACAGCTTTGGCATTGGGAGTAAAGAAACTTCGGATATTCGAAGACTCTTCTTTGAACATCAACCAAATCTCTAACGGATGCAAAGTAAGGAGTGAAAGTTTAGCCCCTTACCAAACTTATCTGGAAACTCTCACCAACCAATTGGAAAAGATAGAATACACATATCTACCTAGAGAGGAAAACCAATTTGCTGATGCCTTGGCAAGACTGACCTTAATGGTTAGAATTCCTACAGAAATCGAGCAAATGCCTTTAACCATAGAGAAAAGGCATAAGCCAGGTTACATTCAAGCTATAGAAGACGATGAAGTGGTCCAAGATGAAGAAGAAGAAGAAGAAGAAGAAGAACCGTGGTATACGGATATACTCAATTACGTCACCAAAGGGGAATATCCTCCGCATGCCGACAAAAGAGAAAAACGAGCATTAAGACTCTTGGTTTCCTAATACGTACTCATAGACAAGAGTTACACAAAAGGGTAACTAAGGGTCGAGCTCTCTTATGTGTAGGGAAAAAGGAAGCTCAAAGAGCTATGAGGATAGTCCATGAATGTGTTTGTGGAACTCATGTTAATGGCAAAATGCTAGTCCAAAAGATAATGCGAAAAGGATATTATTGGACTACCATGAATAGGGACTGTCATCAATACGTAAAAAGATGCCCTAATTCCTAATATACGCTAACTTGAAACATGTTCCTCCATCTCTACTCTACACCTACACTTCACTATGGCCATTCTCTACATGGGGAATCGATATCATCGGAAAAATTACCCCTCCAGGGACAGGAGGTCATGAATATATTCTAGTAGCAATTGATTACTTCACGAAGTGGGTTGAACCACAGTCATATGCTAAACTTACTACAAAAAAATGTAGCACTCTTTATCGAAAGGAACATTATTTGTCGATATGGAGTCCCACATAAAATGATAAGTGACAATGGAACTCACTTTCAAGCAGAATGTGAAGAACTACTACAAAAGTATGGTATTCAACACCATCATTCCTCTCCTTATAGACCTCAAGCAAATGAAGTAGTTGAGGCGGCTAACAAAAACTTAAAGACTATTATCGAGAAAATGACATAAATTACAAGGATTGGCCTGACAAACTCCATTTCGCACTTTGGGGTTATCGCACGTCACTTCGTACATCAACAGGAAATATGCCATTCTCCTTAGTCTATGGAATGGATAACGTAAAACCTATAGAGCTACAGATACGTTCTCTACACATTGCATTGGAAAGTAAACTCGATGAAGTTGAATGAACTAAGGCCAGATATGAAGAGCTAGTTCTACTCGATGAAAAGTGACTGGAAGTTCTACATCATACTCAATGCTATCAAACCCGTATAGCTAGACACTTTAATAAGAAGGTCAATACAAGAAACATCAAAGTAGGTGACTTGGTGTTAAAAGCGCTAAGGAAAAATGTTTAGGATCCAAGAGGTAAATTTAGCCCTAATTGGTCCGGACCGTATATCGTAAAAACCATATGTCAGGAGGTGCAGCAAAACTAAATGATATGGATGACAATGAATTTTCAAACATGACAAACCTTGACCAACTTAAAAAATACTTCCCATAATTACTTGAATAGGATACTCAAGAGAGCTACATTTTTCCTGATTCCTTAGGAAAGGATACGTAGGCAACCCTTTACAGCGTGCGTCCACTTTAATTCCCGCAAATCTCGCATCCCAGCATCAATAAAAATTTGACGCAGCATCAGCGCAAAAATAAAAAGTCTATTGCCAGACGACAGACTGCAGCGCAAGGCGATGAAACCTGTCGCCTGGCGACAAAAGCAACGTCTAGCGATAGGCTTAAAATCGCAGCGCCAGTTTTCTGCGAATATCTGGGCATATTTTGGTGTATTTCGTAAAATTTTTGACTTCTGTACTCGAGAAATTTTCTGGAAAATAATTTAAGTTGTTTTCATTGCTTTAATAAATTAAATGTAAAAGTTAATTTAATTAAAAAGCTGAAATTGCATTAATAAAATAAAATAAAATTACATTATTGATGGAATTTAAATAAATGCTTAATAAAATAAATTGACTTAAAAATTAAACTAGTCTAATAAATTGGAAGTTAAGCAATGCTTCAATCTTTCTTCTCTTTCTTTGCTCTTTTCCAATTTTTATCAGCGTCTTCTTCATCATTTATGACTTTAGCTAGTAGGCATCCTTTAGAGGACCTACATTCAATCTTGGAGTAAATAGTTTCTCCCTCAACTAGGACACCGTGTTTCTTTTCCACCCAAACTTTCTTTTCTGAAGTGTCACCTTTTATTCTCTCTTTGCCCTTAGTACTGTCTTTCTTCTTAGGCATCATATGTGTTTTGAATTCAACTTTTTCACCCAAGCGTTCCTTAACAGGAATTACCTTGTCACCTAGACAGTTCTTCACATTGATTCTATTCTGATCTTTCTTTTTGTCCTTTTTAGGCTTATTAAGAAGCCAATTCTTCACATTATTGGGCAAGGAAGGAGGAACCTTTTGAGTAATCACTTCCCATAAAGGCCTAGCACTCCAATATGTGTCAAACTTCTCTACTTCTTGTGAAACAGGGAATTCATAGGGACGACGCAGATCCCTAGAAGGAATAGTTTGAAGAAGACCGTACTGCCTTTTTACCTTGCAAGGATAATAAAAAGTCATCTTGGTTAAGCTTGGAAGACGGCAGAATGGTTGCTTGTTGACACCAACCAACTTCTCAATTTTCCACCATGGGACAACCCACTTGATAGCAAAGTTATAAGAGGCAAATTGGAGTGTATTTTCAATATTGTCAGGAGGACTAATTAATTCTAGTCTCTCCATTAGCCACATCTGCAAAAATATTCAATGCAAATAATTAGTATTACTATACAAAAATATGTTTTTGATTTCTGTAATTAAAAATATTATTTTTCTACCTGTAATAAAATTGGAGAGCCAAGAAAAGGTGCTTTTGGATTTTTCTTTAATTCATCTAGCCTAAGCATAGTCTCTCAAATAATTAATGGCATTAGATTCCTTCTAGATTCAATTTGTTCTAAGACATATATTATAATTGCTTGACCCTCATTATTTTTACCACTAGTGAGAAGATATTGGTTAAGAATGCCAAAGAGAAAAGCCCTTCTTCTATAAACATGAAAAGACTCAGAATACGGTCTATCAAAGTAGTGGCGTGCAAATTCTTTTAGATTAACTACGCTACCGTCTACAATATATGTTAGATCTCTGTCTTTTAAATTAAAGAAGCGCTCAAAATCTTTACAATAATACTCATTCACTCTAGGAATTACCGCAAGATCTAAAGAAGGGAAGCCTAGAATGGCACCAAATTCTTCCGGTAAAGGGCTAATTTCATCACAGCCTAGTCTAAAGTAATGTATGTCTGTATCCTAATATTCTAAGGCAATATGAATAAAATCTATGTCAAGATCTACCCCCTTAATACCATAAATACCTCCCATGTGAAAAAAGTCAAGTTCTTTTCTCTCTTTAGCAGTTAAAGACCGACACCACTCACGAGTAAAATCGCTAAAACTCTTAGTGACTAAAGACATGATTACTTGTTGAGAGGCTAAGAATATAATTAATAATTAAATTGTTCAAATTAAACAGAAATCGGTAGATTAGGGGGCTATTTATGCACAAAACTGGTGCATTTTGACTCCTAAAAGGATTCGGAGGCAACGCACTGCAACGCCAGACGACAATTTTGTCGCCTGGCGACAAAGTCTGTCACCTGGCGACGAAAGCAGCGCCTAGCGACAAAATGTAGTGCGTCGCGACAAATTACGCGACAATGCCAGCTCAACGCGCTATGCAAACCGCGTTTTTCTAACTATGATTCGAATTCGTACAATGAATTTACAATTATGCCCTTTGTTCAAACACTCTATACAAAATTCAATATATTTTTCCTATTTTTCGGATTTATTCGAGCTTAATTAAATTTAGGCTTATTTTAGTCCGATTTATTTTTCATTTTTTCTTTTTGGGGGAGAAAGTCGGATACCCTCCATTAATAATAAAAATGACGGAATTTTTTGCGCAAAATTAATCACAAATTTTTTGCACACACACGTATGCAAATAAAATGAAAAAAAAGGCAAAGATGATACAGACATAATAGATAATAGTTTGTATATACAAATATGTCTAAAATGCAAGTCATATAATACAATCGGCAAAGTCCTACAAAAGTCAAAATAAATAAAAACACAGGTACAACTATGATGCCGGAGGACGCAAATGAGGAGGAATGTTCATCATATCGAAGAACATCGCAGACCGAGGAGTATGCTCCTCACCAGCTCCAAACTCGCGAGGAGGCGGGAACCTCAACTCAGGGCCAGTCCACCCAGCCTCACCTTGGTACTGAATCGACAAAGCCTGAGGCTACTATGGTTGCTGCGACGACGAGCCAAACTCGTATGTCCCACCACCCACTGGAGGAGCCAATGTCGCGCCTCCTTGGCCCATCGGCCCAGCCTGCGCACCCTCAGATGAAGAACCCGAGCCCTCCAATGTCTTGGTCTAAGCAGCATCGAACCAGCCACCTCGGCCACCAGAAGTAGTGCAGCGACGCCTCGAGCCGGACCTAGACGGCTTCCTCCTAGCCTCGGGTCTCGTCCGAGTACGTGAAGGAATAGGTTGTCCCTGCAAAATTAAATCAAGTCAGATGCAAAGAAAACAGGAGGATAAACAATATAACAAGAAGGAAAAAAGATACCTCCTAAGCAACGTCGTCACGACGACAGGAAGCTACATTCCTTATCCTCACCAGCTGACTCCGAAAGGCGTCTATGCACCTCGCCATCGCTGTCACCACCTCGCCCGAGAACTGTCAAAAACAAAGTCAGTAGCAATACAAGACAAGTATAAATAAATAGCAGGCAAGTAACTTACCCGAGTCTGGTGATGAGGAATAGATCACTCGACGAAGCGTTGATCCTCAGGAACCGTGGGAATCATCTCCTCAACAGGGTCGTACGTCCCCTGGTAGCTGATGTACATCCGAGGAGGAACGAACTCAGCAGGAAGGCCTGGTAAAAAAGCAAATCTAAGTGATTAAAGTCCACTTGGGGGCTATCTAGCAAAAAACAAAACATAAAAAGCATACCTCTGCCTCCTCGGATAAAACAGGGGTCGGAGCTAGCAGTGGCAGCAAGTCCTCCTCGTAGCACCGCCCCGAACGGGGATGAGATCGCCATGGGATACCAGTAGGCGACCTCTCTGCCAGGTTTATCAGCATCGCCTCATGGAACATGTGTCTATGCGGAGGAGTAGGGACGTCAAAAATCTCCGAAGAGTGCTGAACATCCACTCTCTCACCGAGGTACACCACCGCCTCGTACATCCCCTGAAAGTAGTGACGCTCAGTGGTGTACTGCGCAGCCAACACGGGAATAGGCAGGTCGTCCCATGGCCGATACACTACATCAGGCTCCTGCAAAACATGTCTGTGAGATAAAAGTCTATTTAAAAGCGATACAAGAAACAAGCGTCCAGAAAAAAACATGCTGAGAGGATCAACTCTCGGACATGGGCAGTAGTGGCCTGATCATTGATGCGAACTCCCTTACAGCCGCCAACAGGGAGCTCGCGAGGAGATGGTCTCGCCGGCGCTAGCGACGAAAAATACTCGTAGAACCAAATCTACCAAGACATAAGAAGAACAGCGAATGCTAGTAAGAATCTACAGCTAACTTTTAAAAGGGATAAAGTATACCTCTACGATTTTCCAAAAACTAGAGGGTGCGATATCTTTTGTGAAAGATCTGTGACGACAAGAGCGTCGCAAGCCCAGCAAGAAATCAACATAGGCCAAGCTAGCCCAATCATATCTCCCAACCAGCTGAAGGTTGCGGAAAGCAGGGAGGTAGCAGAGAAGTACTCAGCTACCTTTGTCAGGAGAAAAAGTCCTTGACAACAAGATAAGAACGAAGATGCGCAACTGCAGCTCACTGGTAGTCGCATCATCCTCAAAAGCCATCGCTAGAGTAGACCAGCAGATACACCGAGCACAAAGTCGTGCCGGCTCAACCTCGGTACGGGCCCGAATGGTGATCGGACCCAATAGCTTCTCAACTATCGGAGAAAAGACAGTAATCGTACTGTCAAACGGTAGCACAGTAGAGAAGAACACCAGTCCCAAGATAAGACTAAAGTCAACAGGGGTGACATTCATCTTGCCCCAGGGGAAGTGAAAAGTGTTGGTGGTGTCTCAAAAGAACTCCACCAAAGATCGAACCATGTGGTGGCTCGCATCGAAGGAGTACATGGCATGAGTAGCCCGAAACAAGGCAGTCAGCCCACAAGACTCCCAGAACCGTAGCAATCCCTCATTGTTGCGAAAATATTTGTCGTACAAATAGCTAATGGACTCGTTGCCAGAGCCGTGGCTACGGGTCCTCCCGCTAACGATCTCGCGACGCACCCGCTTAGAAATGTGGTGCTCAAGAGAGAGGACCAAGAGAGGTGGATGGCTCCTCGCCCTCACCCACGAGCTCGTGCTCCCGTCAAGTATCCCGAGATCGAGAGCCAAAACTGCGTTGTCTAGCCATGCTACATTATGAAAAATAAAAAAAATTAAGGCTCTATAGTATTTAAGGTTCTCTTAGCTGCATGATACTATGTTCGCAAAAAAAAAAAAACAAAAAAAAAAAAAAAACAGAGTACGTAGTACTAAAACAGAGCACAAATTGAATTTGATCATATATTATATTTTCAAGCAATCAAACAATTTCTTGCAATACTATGACAATTATTGTGACAAATTGAATAAGAATATCTAGTAGAAACGCGAAGAACAAGCCGCATTGTGCTCACGACCTCAAGAGGTTCAACAATGGTGAATTGCTCGTTTCTCCACCAAATTGAGTCGAACAAGTATCAAAATACTCCCAAGGAAATATATAAACATAATCGAGCAATTTCATGGCATATAATTCAACAAACAAAGCAAATTAAGCAAAGTAAGTTTCAAATTTTCAGAAAATTCGTGAAATAACATGATAAAATTCAGCAAACTTCGAGTGAGTTTGAAGAAAACTTACATAGATCAACAAATAGATGAACTAAGCTTTGATTTGAAAAACGTTTGAGCAAATTTGGTTGAGAAATGAGCAAAACATGTAAGTTGATGTTTGGAGCGATTTGCGAACAAAAGCAGGAGCAGACACATAAATGAAGAAGAAAGGGGATTTATTCAAAATCCCGAGTGCAGCACCAGACGACGAATTTTTCGCCTGGGGACAAAGTTTGTCGTCTCGCGACAAGCTAAAAGTGCGGCAATAGAGTGTGTGGCCCCGTAATATGGTTATGTGGACCTCATGCAGCAGTTCAGGTTCCTTGGTACATCATTTAGCCCCTCTAAGAAACTCGACATGATTAAGTAATCGACTCAATTACAATTACACTAAGTGATCGACCTGATAAATTATCGTCTCACTTAGCTTAAAGCGCCTAATAATTGGCTCATTGCAAAGGCAGTGACATAATGGTTCACAAGAAGCAAAAAGCGACGACGTACTAGCATAGCGGAGGCAAAGTTCAAGCGAGCTTTAAAGGTCAACAAGCGTTGGTCTTCGGTAATCTTCTTCGGAATATTATCGCAACAAATGAGGATGACTTCAAGCGAAGATGTCTTTGACAGCGTTCCCTAGCTTGCGAAGGGTTGTCACAAACAACTGGAGGTGATTTCAAGCGAAGTTATCTTCGATCATGTTCCTTGGCCTGCGGAAGATGACCACAAGGCAGTAGAAGATTGTTTCAGGCGAAGCAATCTTCGATAGTATTCTCTGGCTTGCAGAAGACTATCACTTAGAGGAAGTTACAGGCGTAGCAGTCTTTAGGCGGTATCCCCTAGATTAAGGAAGATCGTCAAAAAAAAAAAAAAAAAGCTCTTTGCTCAGAGACGCGTGGGCATATCATTCAAAGCTCTTTGTTCAGAGACGTGTGGTCATATCATTCAAAGCTATTTGTTCAGATACTCGTGGACATATCAAAGAAAGCTCTTTGTTTAGAGACGGGTGAACATCAAAATAGCAAGGTGGCATTCCCTATCTTGTGGAAGGTTGTCACAACGACAAACGCAACAATAAATCGGTTACCTACAGAGACGTGTGCTCGACAGTGCAAGATACACGTTTTATAACTCTCTAATCTATTTTTAACTAATGCTAGTTTGTAGGTATTGGAATTACAAGAATGATTTAGGATCACAGAACGTTCTGAATCATTCTCCGTCCCTATCGCTACTTTGACTTTTGTTTTCGAAACTTGCGTTTCTCCAAACTTAGTCAAAGTGGGGGCTTTTGTAGACACCCATTTGTGTCTCCCCAAAACCAAACTCGGTGATAAATACCTTTCATGTCGAATCATAATAGAATGAAGTGAAAGTGTGGAAAGTCTAATGTTGTGATTAGTTTTTTATTAAAATTCTTTCTTTCTGTTTTCAAAAACTTGCTCTATTTTATGAAAATATCCAATCTAATTTATTTTGGTCCATGACAAGGGTACAATAATGGTGTAGTTGAATTGGGCTCGAAAAGCTCTTTCCAACGATATATTATAAGCCCAATTCCGATGAATAATGAGGAAGTTATGGCCAAAATATTAAACTGGACCCGGTTTGGTTTTTATATGCGGCCCAATGACCTAGAGGAGGGCCTATTGTGAATTATCATTCCTAATGCAATTAGGATTGATTATAGTCTTCTAGAATCTTCTAGAAGGTTCTTTTAAATCCTAATGGGATTAGGATTGATAATTATCTTTTAAGAGTTTTATTTGGAATAAAAGAAGTGTTTTAAATGAAATTACGATTTTACCCTTCCTACAGACTTTACGACTTGATTTTATCAAAAAGTAGATTCTGCGATGAAAACGCATGGAAAACCTTTCTGCATCGCCAAACGACAGGTTTGTCGCCTGGCGACAAAGCCTGTCGCTTGGCGACAGAGACGTGTTTTATTCCTTTTCGAACTCTGGTTCGTTTCTACCAATACCAAACTATTTTCTTATAAATAAGTCCCTGGACCTTCGTTTTTCGATAACCAGAATTCTCTAATTCTTCTCTCTCTCTAAGCTAAATCTTATTCTTCTCTCTCTCTTTCTAGCCTAGCCTTTTACAAACAAAATTCCTCATACACTAGCACTAGACACACCTAGCCAAGTTAGAAGTTGCCTTCGCCCTAGACGTGAAAGGTTTGGTATTTCTGAGGGCTTGGTCCCGAATCTCTATTTCAATTATTTAATTTAATTGTTTATTTTATTATTTTCCTTGAAGTTACTAACGTGTGTATTTTGTTATTAGAAAGAGATACGAGGCATCCAAGTAAGTTTTTTAATGGTTTAATTGATATTATGATATAGAAATTATGTTTAGGTTGTTATTTTGATTCCTAGTATCATGTTAGGATGCTTTTCCTAGTCTCATGTTAGGATGCTTTTCTTAGTATCATCTTTAGGGATGAATAAGTTTCTTATATCAATTATGATTTCTATGATCCTTCCTATTTTCTTTCTTAAAAGCATGTTAGTATCATGTTAAGGCTAAAGCTTTTATCTTTAATGTTTAGTGACATGCTAGGGTTTGTTATTAATCTTGTTAGTATCATGCCTAGGATCTTGCTATTATTATGCTGTAACATGATTACGATTATTTTTATGATTTACGATTATAATTGTTATAATTATTGTTATGATGATTATTATTTTTATGATTACTATTATGTTGCTTGATTTATTATTATTGTTATTGCTTGATCCCCGAACTATCAGTCTTGGTTCCATACCTATTGGAGTTAACGATCTCTTGGATCGTTAAGGGGTGTAACCTTCACCCTGTGAACAGTTTACAAGTTCCTAAAACTTGTTAGCGACTCTTTTGCTCTAGCTTCCTTCCCTTTGGACGCCACCGTACTTTAGTGTATGATCACAGTGGGGTTCCAGTTTGGGGTAATGCTTGAAATATTTCCTACAGTTTTTGGCGACTCCACTGGGGAGGTTTCTATTTTCATTCCTAAAATTTATTTTTGCAATTATTTAGAATGAGTGGATGAGACTCAAAAAGTTCTAAGTATTTCATGTGCGTAATTTCAATTAACATTATTGTCATACGCATAAAAAAAAAGGTTCTCATTAGAAAAACCATCCGTAATGAGTCAAAAACATAGGATTTTTACACGTAGGAAATTTAAGAAATATCTTTCACAACTAGGATCCAAATAATACTGCGAAAACTGGAAAATTCTAAAAACAAAGAAAGCTGTTGAGGCATGTAGGAACTAGCGTCTAGAAAACGGCGCTCGTCGCTTGAAAAATGGCTTTGTCGCCTGGCGATAGAGCTATTTCTCTAGCGACAGACTCTTCTGTCTGGCGCCGTGTTCTTCCAATACCGAGCCAGAAATCTTTCAAGCATTATCCCAAAATTGAACCCCATTGTGATCATACACTTAAGTATGGTGGTGTCCAAAGGGAAGGAAGCTAGAGTAAAAGAGTCGCCAACAAGTTTTAGGAACTTGTAAACCGTTCACAGGGTGAAGGTTACACCCCTTAACGATCCAGGAGATCGTTAACTCCAATAGGTCTGGAACCATGACTGGAAGTTCGGGGATGAATGTACAAATTCTACCTAAAAGAGATTAAACCTTCCTTAATAATAGGCCTCTACTTTATTCTACTCGTATTCATGTGCGCTTTCTGACTAACATACAATCAATAGGTTTACCCTAACTTGTTTATCTATGTTAGTTGAATATTAATGCACAAATAAATCTATTATTGGCGATCACTTGAATTATAATCATATTAACCTAAACAAGATTATTAATTATCTTATTAACCGTGATTACAAGTACAAATTCCCTTTAAACATGCATAAAAGGCGTGATCAAGCAATAACAATAAATATATATCAAGCAACATAATCATAATAATAATAATAATCGCAATAATAATTATCATCAAAATAATAATAATCATAACAATTATAAAAATAATCATGTTAAAGCATAATATTATTAGCAAGATCCTAGCCGTGATACTAACAAGATTAATAACAAACCCTAGCATGTCACTAAACATTAAAAATCAAAGCTTTAATCCTAACATGGTACTAACATGATATTGCTATGATATTAGAAAGCATAGGAAGCATCCTAAATATGATACTAGAAAGCAATAATAACATCCTAAGATGATGCTAGAAATTAAACAAATCTAAACATGCTTTCTACAAGAATAGAGCAATAAGTTACATACTTTGATGCCCCGTTCCTCTTTCTAATAACAAAATACACGTGTTAGTAACTTCAAGGAAAATATCAAAACCAACCAATTAAATTAAATAATTAAAATAGAGATTTGGGACCAAACCCTCAGAAATATCAAACCTTTCACGTCTAGGGCGAAGGCAAATTTTAACTTGCAGGTGTGTCTGGTGCTAATTAATGAGGAATCGTGTTTGTAAAAGGGCTAGGCTTAGAAAGAGGGAAAGAGAGAATTAGCTTTAGCTTAGAGAGAGAGAAGAATTAGAGATTTCTGGTTATTGAATAACGGAAGTCCTGGACCCTATTTATAAGAAAATAGTCCGAAATCGATAGAAACGAATCACAGTTCAAAAAGAAATAAAACATCTCCCTGTCACTAATCGCCAGGCGCTGTAGTGCAGCGCCAGGCGACGAACCTGTCGTTTGGCGATGTAGAAGGTTTTCAACGCACTTTCAACGCTGAATCTATATCTCGATAAAATTGAGTCGTGAAATCTGTGTGAAGGGTAAAATCGTATTTTCATATAAAACACTTCTTTTATTCAAAATAAAACTCAAAAAACATAATTATCAATCCTAATCCCATTAGATTTAAAAGAACCTTATAGAAGATTCTAGAAGACTATAATCAATCCTTATAGCTTTAGGAATGATAATTCATAATAGACCCTCCTCTAGATCATTGGGCCGCATATAAGAACCAAACCAGACCCAGTTTAGTATTTTGGCCATAACTTCCTCATTATTCATCAGAATTGGGCTTATAATATATCGTTAGAAAGCTCTTTTTGAGCCCAATCCAACTACACCATTATTAGACCCTTTCCATGGACCAAACTGAATTGGACTGGCTATTTTCATAAAATAGAGCAGTTTTCGAAAATAGAAAGAAAGTTTTTAACAAAAACTAACCGCATCATTAGACTTTCCACACTTTCACTTCATTCAATTATGATTCGACGCGAAAGGTATTCATCACCGGGTTTGGTTTTGGGGAGACACAAATGGGTGTCTACAATAGGCCGTCCACATATACTACATGTTGATCTAGTTTTAATGCCTTTGTAACAGAGTCGATGTTAGAGAAGTCCACATGTGCATATCCTTTGAATTCTCCAATCTCTTTATCCTCCCCAAATTGGATGGAATTTATATTACAATCAGATAAGAACTTTTGTAAGTCTGCTTCTGTAATATGTTGGAAATGGTAATGCAATCGGATAATTGCAAATGTCGTTGTGTAAAACTTGGGAGGCGTGTGTAGACACCTAAAAATGTCTCCCCAAAACCAAACCCGATGATGAACAACCTTTCATTGCCATTATTGGTCAATTTGAGTATTTAATCTTTGGAGTGCTTAAATCCATGTTCTATTCATAACATTTCATAAACCAATCCATTTCCTAGCTCATTTCCCTAAATTATAACTTGTTTTCCTCTTTTCGTGTCCACATCGCAAAACCGAGAGAAATTAATTTTGTGGCATAATAAATTTGATCCAATTATTATTTGGTTGGATAGGCCTTGAAATAAGATTTCCAATCATATATCATAAGCCCAATTCCGATTTAAAACGAAGAAGATATGAGTAAAACATTAAACTCGGCCTAAAACCGACACCCTTCTACTAAAACGGCCATATCTTAATATATACAAATGATTTTGTCCTGCTTTTAATTGGGTTGGAAATAAGACTTTATAAGCTTTCCAATGATATGTTATATGCCTTATTCCAAGTTATGGATCAAAAGTTATGATGATTTTAAAAACGTGTAAAAATCAGATATTACCGCGCACAGTGTAAAAGCACCGTGACACGGCGCCTGATGACATAGCACGGTGCCAAGTGCCGTGACACGGTACTTTACAATGTGTCACGGTTGCTACTTTCACTTTTTTTTTGCGCGAAACTGTACCATAGCACGGCACCTTTTTGCCGTGACACGGTATGTTACACCGTGTCACGATGCTTTTTCTGTGTAATTTCCGCATTTTCTCACGCACTTTTTTACCGTGACACAGTGTATAGTACCGAGCCACGGTGGACACTGCCGTGTCACTGTACGTGTGCCGTGTCACACAATTTTCTCGTGCCTTTTCCGCGTAAACCCTTCACGTGTTTTTACTCCCGTAGGTCAAATATTTCTCACGTCACTCTAGAGTATGTCGCGTCACACAAGAGTTTCCCGTGTCACGGCACATTTTGCCGTGTTCCGGCAATTTGTTGCGTGTCGTGGCAACCTTTTTTTAAGGTTTTTATCTTTTTAGGGTTCCTGTAGACACCCAAATGTATCTCCCAAAAACCAAACCCGGTGATGAGTACCTTTCGCGTCGAATCATAATCGAATGAAGTGAAAGTGTGGAAAGTTTAGTGTTGCGGATAATTTTAATTTCTTTTCTCTTCTCTTTGTTTTTGAAAACTTATTTTAATAAAACAGAAAATCCAGTTTGGTTGGTCCATGATATGGATCCAATAGTAGTGTAGTTAGATAGGGCTTGACAAGAGCTTTCTAACGATATATTATAAGCCCAATTCCGATGAATATTGAGGAAGTTATGGCCAATTTACCAAACTGGGCCCGGTTTGAGCCTTATGTGCGGCCCAATGATCTAGAGGAGGGCCTAATATAGATTTATCATTCCTACTGCAATTAGGAATGGTTTTAGTCTTCTAGATTCTTCTAGAAGGTTATTTCCATTCCTAGTTTAATTAGCATTGATAAATTGACTTTTGTTGACTTTTCAAAGTTTTAATTAAAATCAAAGAACATTTTTGAGGAAAAGATACGATTTTATCCTCCTGTAAGGCAAAATTTATCTGATTTTAGAAAACGCGTCAAAAAACAGGGTTAGCGCCTAAGGCCAGGCATTGGCGCCTAGCGCCAATAAGCCAGGGTTGCCGCCAGCTCTGTTTTAGGTGCGCAAATGCTCTGTTTTGATATTTTATCTTTTTGGCTGATTTTCTCTATAAATAACATATTAAAAACTCTGTTTTCATTCACCTACAATCAGTTTTCAATTCTCTAATTTATGAGGGTTTGGTCCCAAATCTCTCTTTCAATTATTTAATTTAGTTGTTTGTTTATATTTTCCTTGAAGTTACTTACGTGTGTATTTTGTTATTAGAAAAAGGTACAAGACATCAAAGTAAGTACTTTGATGGTTTTTATTGATGTTATGATGTAGAAATCATGTTTATATTGTTATTTTAATTCCTAGTATCATGTCTAGGGTAATTTTAATATTAAGTATGATTAAAAGTATGATGCCTTCTATGTTCTTCCTAATATTTATGATTGTTAGTATCATGTTACGGTTAAATATTTGATTTTTATTGCTTAGTGACATGCTAGGGTTTGTTATTAATCTTGTTAGTATCATGCCTAGGATCTTGCTATTATTATGCTTTAACATGATTGTTATGATTATTATTATTATTTTGATTATTATTATTATAATTATTATAATTGTTATTTTGATGATTATAATATCATGATTATAATTATTATTGATTATTATTATGTTGCTTAATGATATTTATTTATTGTTATTGCTTGATCACACCTTTTATGCATGTTTGAAGGGAATTGGTACTTGTAATCACGCTTAATAAGATGATTAATAATCTTGTTAGGGTTAACTTGATTATAATTCAAGTGATCGCCAATAATAGATTTATTTGTGCATTAATATTCAACCAACATAGATAAACAGGTTTAGGGTTTAATCCTATTGATTGCATGTTAGTCAAAAAGCGCAAATAAATACGATCAGAATAAAGTAGAGGCCTATTATTAGGGTAGGTTCAATCTCTTTTAGGTTGGATTTGTACCTTCATCCCCGAACCCTTATTTGGTTCAAGACCTTATGGAGTTGACGATCTCTTGGATCGTTAAGGGGTGTAACCTTCGCCCTGTGAACGGTTTACAAGTTCCTAAAAACTTGTTGGCGACTCTTTTGCTCTATCTTCTTCCCTTTTGGACGCCACCGTACTTTAGTGTATGATCACAGCGGGGTTCAAGCTAAGGGGGTTAACGCTTGAAATTTATTCCTTATAGTTTTTGGCGACTCCACTGGGGAGGATTTCTATTTTAATTCCTGAAATTTATTTCGGCATGATTTAGAATGAGTGGATGAGACTCAAAAAGTTCTAAGTATTTCATGTGCGTAATTTCAATTAACATTATTGTCATACGCATAAAAAAAAGGTTCTCATTAGAAAAACCATCCGTAATGAGTCAAAAACATAGGATTTTTACACGTATGAAATTTGAGAAATATCTTTCACAACTAGGACCGAAATAACACCGCGCGAAACTGGAAAATTTTATCGAGCACGGAAAGCTGCTGAGGCATGTGGGAAGTAGGGCCAGGGGCCAGAGCATTGGCGCCATGATTTTAACTGTAGCACCAGACGCCAGCATTGGCGCCAGGCGCTACAGCTAAAATCTGGCGCCAGTCTCTGTTTGCTGGCGCCAACTTCCCCCAATACCGAGCCATAAATATGCGTTCTAATTTCGACCGGTTTTTCGTATTGTTTGCTCGATCCTACTTCCTGATTGAATTTTTTCTCACTTTTCTGAAACCCATATGTGTTCTACATATGGACATAACCCTCAGGGAATTCATGCTCCATCTACCTGATTGAACGCTCTGTGCAACAAAGGGTACATCCGAGAACGTTAAATTCACCAAACCATGGAAGCGAGTTTTTTCTAAAGCTCACGGTGTCCCATCCACTCGCGCCAACCCTTCACGGTTAGGCTTCCGCGCGGTAAATCCGGACAATTAATCATGGACCCTCTATTGACTAAACCATATCCCGAACTTTAGAGAACTAGAGCCATGGTTAGGTTGCAAACTCATTGCATCATATTGTGCCTACTTGACTAATTGTGCATGATTTGTTGTGCATATTTTCTATGTTTCTCTTAACCGTTTGTTTGACTTGTGTTGAGATTAAATAAATTAATGACTTAAAGAACTTTGCCTAATTAAGTAATTAATTTGAGTTAATAAAGTCTAATATTTTAATCAAAATTAACCTAGTACGACTTTAGGCATACCCCAGTTGATTAATAACACCGAAAACAGTCTCAGATTGAAGCTCCACCATTGGCGCCAAAATCTGAGCTGTAGCGCCACCCTGTGGAGTGTGGCGCTTGGCGACAGCTCTGTCGTCTGGCGCCAAGCTACACAGTGCGGTGTGAGTTCTGTCGTTTGGCCGACAGTTCGGATTATTGGTCGAGTTATCACCTAGGGTCTAATTAACCAGTTTGCTATTTAATTCGGTTAATTTTCGCTGTCAATAATACTTTGTCAAGTCGTTAATTAAGTCTAGTCACATAGTCTAGCCACATGGTCATGACACGAGTCTTAACATGTCACCTACACTCACTAGTCTTAGCACACACTTTGAATACACATCACCATGACCATGTCTTAGGTTCATGCATGAGTCGGTTTTTTCCGTCATTTGAGTTGGGGGGCACATTCTACTCCTAATTCTTCATATCCTTCCATCTACATCATTCTTCTTCACATTCTATTCCAATCTTTCTTCACCTCCTCCATCCATCGCGTGTTGAATAAGGTTTGAGTCAAATAATTAACACTAAGTATCACCAAATTCCTTTTCCATAGTACTTGGTCGAGGAGAGAAGGGCGATTAATCAAGGACAACCTCTTTATTCAAGTCTCACTTTTTGATAAACCGATTTGTCAAAAGAGGAAGGCTAAAAAGATAATGGCAAGCCAAGAAGAAGTCAATGAGCTTAGGAACCAATTGGTTACCGTGACTGAGACACTGAAGCTACTAACACTCAATATCGATGATCTCGTGAAGCAACAACAAATGAAACTCATGCAAGAAAGTTTGAGTAAGCTATCTAGTGACTATATATTTCAGGGCATGAGTTCACAAGGGGTCTCGCTGGACAAGGAACTTCTTCCGCATAAGTTCAACGCCACTGACATCCCTAAATTCAAGGCAACTGATAACCTTTATTTTCATCTAAGAGCTTTTGAAACTATAATGAACTTTAAGGGTATCGATAAGAAGGTTTTCCCCTCTCTGTTCCCACTATCTCTTAAAACCGTTTTCCAACAATGGTTCTTCTCCCTTGATAAGGAGAAAACCTCTACCTGGGAATCGATAGTAAACACTTTCGTTGATAGGTCAAGTGCAATATCCAAGTTGAAACTGACCATAGACAACTTGAGATGCTAAGACAAAAAGAGAATGAAGGCTTTACTTCTTTCTTTAATAAATGGAGGGAAACTTCCGCCAAGATGATTGAGGTCCCCACCGAAAAGGAGTCTGTGAGGATGTTTATCAAGAGTCTCCAAGAGAAGTATTCGAAGAACTTAAAATATCAACACAACTTGAATACTTTCAGTGCCGTCTATGACATAGGTATCGAGATCGAAGACGACCTCGCAAAGCAAAAAGCTACTAACAATAGTAACCACAGTGGATGGAAAGGAAAGAAGAACGAAAATTCTTCTTCTTCCGAAAACGCCCACTCTAGTAATAATGTTAGTACCTTTGACCATAATGGTGTCTTAGCCATGGAAAATCAAGGATCTAAAAGGAAACCCAGGCGAGAGTTCACACCCATTGGAATGACCTACGATGCTGCTTTCGACCGTCTTTACGATCGAGGATTAATCAAACCTATTGGCCCTACCGAGGATCCAACACCAGAAAATCGATCTTCGAGATGGAATCCGAACTCCTATTGCAAGTACCATCGAGGAAACGGTCATACCACTGATGAATGCTACAGGTTTTAAAATCTCATTCAAGATCTCATAGAAGCAAACAAGATCCCATTGCCTCTAGCTAGTGAGAAGACTGGGTGATGATGAAGCGAATGACACAAGACAAGAGGTGAGCTTCAACGACAAGATTTCATGACCTCTTTTTCTATTTCTTTTTCATTTTTTCCTTTCCCTAATAAGTCTAGCATAGGCACCTTTCTTTTCCTTTAGATTAATTTTGTAGATTCATTCTTTTCCCCTTTTTTAATAAAATGAGCATTTATTTCCTTATATATGATCATTTCATTATATTGCATTAAATATAAAAATAAATAAAAAAAACAAAACAAAAAATAAATAAATAAAAAAATAAATAAAAAATAAATAAAAATCCATGTCGAATTAAGCAGAAGGTATACCAATGATTTGAGGCACCCCTTGTAGCCACATCATATCTCCTTTCACCTTTCAAATATGCAATCCTTTCTTCATAAACCACTTTGAGCCTCGTATAACGATAGACCCTTATTTTTTCAACCTACATCTACCTAACCTTGGGATGGGATGGTGTGTAACTTATGCAATTATAAAAAAGGCTTGAGTGATTCAAAAAATTAAAATAGCAAAAATAAGCAAAAGCAAAAAAAAAAATAAATAAAAGTGTACAAAAGGGCAAGTGTTCCAATGTCTTTGATATGAAAATATTTTCGATAAGAACACGTCTCAGATTGCGTCTCTTATCGAGTGCTCGGTACCGTGCCTGAGAAACATGAATGCCAAGTGAGTGATAGACCGCATGATCGGGATTGCCCATACTTATAAAAATGAAATAAATGCTAAAGCAAAAAAAAAAAAAAAAAAAGAGAGCTAAAAAAGAGTAGAAACTCAAGCATAAAAATACAAATATTCAAAAGCAAGGTTGCACACCTTGGGGGCTTATCTAGGGTCTTGAGCCTTTATCCCCTTCTTCTATAACCTTTACCTTAACCACGTTACAACCCTTAAAAGACTTTTTTGAGGTATACACACTTGTGCGAGGTTCGGCTAGAGCTACGTTCGGCCTGATTCCTAACGGATACGTAGGCAACCTCACATCAAGGTGCGGCTATAATAAACATGCATTCATATTCACATTCACACACTTACACCATGATCATATCAAGGGATCTCCAATGCTCATCCCTATTCACTTAGAGCTAGACTTGGGGGCTTGATCCCTACATCATTAGCTTACCTAGCCTAAGAGTCACCACCATTTGACTCTTTTAACAAATAATATCTTTCCACACACTTAGCTCTTGCGGCCTAACTTTAGTGTCACTATCACACACATCACAGATACATGACCAAATATACTTCCCTTAGGAACCCTTTGTCATGGAATCTTAACACAGCGCTGAATCATGCTTCGTCAACATCACTCATCAATTATAATTGTCATTGCATCACAAAGTATGAAGTGCTTAGCCTCCGTGCCTAAGTTACCCAAATGCTTTCATCATTGAGTCAACCATTAAGATAGCATAGGATGGATTAATCCTTGAACCTTGAGAGATAATGCTGAGCTCATTCAATATGCATCTTCAAAACTTCACTTCGATTCCTTTTCGCGTCTTTCTTTTTCGGGAGAAAGTCGGTACCCTCCACAAAAATGACTGAAACAAAAAAGACTGAAAATTTTTGCTTTTTTGCATTTTCGAGTCGCACAATCATAATACAATACACACACGGGTCACGAGTCACACGTGTCATTTCACTTTGAGTCAAGTCAACCTCGAGTCAATCACAGAGAGTCAAGTTTATACCTTAAGTCGTGTCAAGTCGATGAGTCAATCGACATTAAACCTTAGGTCAACCCTAAGATAATTAAAGAGATTAGCAAAGTTCTATAGTAAAAAATAAATACAGGAGCAGCAGAATAGGGAAGACCCTACTCCAATTCCTGGCGCTAGAGATATCTCAGCAACGAAAGAGCTCGAAGCCTCTCAGAAAGGTGATTTCGACCTCATACAGCAATTTCGGGTCATCGACCTGACGAAAGATCGTCTCACTTAGCTTAAGCGCCTAAAACACTGGCTCATTTCAATTGGTTTAAAAGCAAGCACTTAAACGACAATATTTCCAAATATGGATTGTCACGCGTTCTTCTTAAACGACAATTTTTCCAAAAATTGGATTGTCATCCCCAATTGACAATATTTCCAAAAATGGATTGTCGTGCATCTTCTTCAACGACAATTTTTTCCAAGATTGGATTGCCATCTCTGGCAAAGTTTCCAAGCGTGGATTGTCGTGCTCCTTCTTTGTTTGGCATGATTTCCAAGTTTGGATTGTCATACATTCATCGACTCATTGGCAGGTTTCCCAAGATTGGATTGCCATCTCTGGCAAAGTTTCCAAGCGTGGATTGTCGTGCTCCTTCTCTATTTGGCAAGTTTTTTCCATGTTTGCATTGTCATACATTCATCGACTCATTGGCAAGTTTTCCGAGATTGGATTGTCATACACCTAGTTCCCTATGGCAAAATTTCCCAAAGGATTATTGTAGGTCTCTATTCATCATAAATTTCGGCAAAGTTCCTCAACGTGGATTGTCATTCATTTTAGTAAGTGACAAATTTTCCCGAAGTGGATTGTCGGTCGACTCTTTTTTTGCAAATGTTCCAAGACGCGGATTTTCAATAGTGGCAATATTTTCCTAAAAGGATTGTCGCATAGCGTTCGCAAATTTTCAAGGTGGATTGCTTTCAAGAGTTATATTCCAAGATGTGGATTGTCGATCGTAGCAAAGTTCTTATGAAAGATTGTTACGAAGCATTGGCAACTTTTTCCCAAAATTGGATTTTGGCAAATTTTCCGAGATACGGATTGTCGCTTCATCGTGGCAACATTTCTAAGGATGGATTGTTACGTGACATTGACAAATTTCCCTAAATCGGATTGTCATACATCATACAAGAGTTGTGTTGGCAACTATTCCCAAATAAAAGAGGATTGTCGACACACTAGTTCACAAGCAGCAAAGCGCCGATGTACTGACATAGCAGCATTAAGGATCAACAAGTAGTGATCTTTTCGAAGACTATCACAGCGGAAATTGGTCAATCAAAAGCTCTATTGTTCAGAGACGCGTGAACATATCAAAAGGAAGTATTTGTTCAGAGACGAGTGAACATCGAAACAGCAAGGTGGCGTTCCCTAGATTGTAAAGAGTTGTCACAAACAACTGAGGATTGTTTCAAGAGAAGCAATCTTCGATAGTATTCCCTTGGACGTGGAGTATTATCAATGCGAATGAGGATTGTTTCAAGAGAAGCAATCTTCGATGGTATTCCCTTGGACGTGGAATATTATCAAAGTGGAGGAGGATCGTTTCAGGCGAAGCAATCTTCTATATTGGAAGCAGTTACGGGCGTAGCGGTTTTCAAGCAGGATGGCATTCTCTAGCTTGCAGGAGGTCATCAAAACAATCAGTTACTTTCAGAGACGTGTGCTCGACGGTGCAAGTTACGCATTTCTTAACTCTCTTATCTGTTTAACTAACGATAGTTTGCAGGTATCAGCGTTACAAGAGTGGTTTAGGATCGCAAAACGTTCTGAATCATTCTCCGTCCCTATCGATACTTTGACTTTCATTTTCGAAACTTGCGTTTCTCCAAACTCAGTCAAAGTGGGGGCTTCTGTAGACACCCAAATGTGTCTCCCTAAAACCAAACCCGGTGATGAGTACCTTTCGCGTCGAATCATAATCAAATGAAGTGAAAGTGTGGAAAGTTTAGTGTTGCGGATAGTTTTAATTTCTTTTCTCTTCTCTCTGTTTTTAAAAACTTATTTTAAGAAAACAGTCAATCCAATTTGGTTGGTCCATGATATGGGTCCAATAGTAGTGTAGTTGGATAGGGTTTGATAAGAGCTTTCCAACGATATATTATAAGCCCAATTCCGATAAATATTGAGGAAGTTATGGCCAATTTACCAAACTGGGCCCGGTTTGAGCCTTATGTGCGGCCCAATGATCTAGAGGAGGGCCTAATATAGATTTATCATTCCTAATGCAATTAGGAATGGTATTAGTCTTCTAGATTCTTCTAGAAAGTTCTTTCCATTCCTAATTCAATTAGCATTGATAAATTGACTTTTGTTGACTTTTCAGAGTTTTAATTAAAATCAAAGAACATTTTTGAGGAAAAGATACGATTTTATCCTCCTGTACGGCAAAATTTATCTGATTTTAGAAAAAGCGTCAAAAAACAGGGTTAGCGCCTAATGCCAAGCATTGGCGCCTGGCGCTAGCATTGGCGCCTGGCGCTAGTATTGGCGCCTGGCACCAATAAGCCAGCGTTGGCGCCAGCTCTGTTTTAGGTGCGCCAATGCTCTGTTTTGATATTTAATCTTTTTGGCTGATTTTCTGTATAAATAACATATTAAAAACTCCGTTTACATTCACCTACAATCAGTTTTCAATTTTCTTTCATTCTGTTTAATCATTCACCATCTCTCTCTCTCTCTCTTTTCTAAACTAGCTTTTCTCAAATACAAAATTCTGCATTCATTAGATCTAGAAACACCTAGTCATATTCGAAGTTGCCATCGCCCTAGACGTGAAAGGTTTAAATTTGAGGGTTTGGTCCCAAATCTCTCTTTCAATTATTTAATTTAATTGTTTGTTTATATTTTCTTTGAAGTTACTAACGTGTGTACTTTGTTATTAGAAAGAGGTACGAGGCATCAAAGTAAGTACTTTAATGGTTTTTATTGATGTTATGATGTAGAAATTATGTTTATATTGTTATTTTAATTCCTAGTATCATGTCTAGGGTAATTTTAATATTAAGTATGATTAAAAGTATGATGCCTTCTATGTTCTTCCTAATATTTATGATTGTTAGTATCATTTTAGGGTTAAAGATTTGATTTTTATTGCTTAGTGAAAAGCTAGGGTTTGTTATTAATCTTGTTAGTATCATGCCTAGGATGTTGCTATTATTATGCATTAACATGATTGTTATGATTATAATTATTATTTATGATTATAATTATTATTTTGATTATTATTATTATGATTATTATAATTGTTATTTTGATGATTATAATATCATGATTATAATTATTATTGATTATTATTATGTTGCTTGATGATATTTATTTATTGTTATTACTTGATCACACCTTTTATGCATGTTTGAAGGGAATTGGTACTTGTAATCACGCTTAATAAGATGATTAATAATCTTGTTAGGGTTTACTTGATTAAAATTCAAGTGATCTCCAATAATAGATTTATTTGTGCATTAATATTCAACCAACATAGATAGACAGGTTTAGGGTTTAATCCTATTGATTGCATATTAGTCAAGAAGCGCACATGAATACGATCAGAATAAAGTAGAGGCCTATTATTAGGGCAGGTTCAATCTCTTTTAGGTTGGATTTGTACCTTCATCCCTGAACCCTTATTTGGTTCAAGACCTTATGGAGTTGACGATCTCTTGGATCGTTAAGGGGTGTAACCTTCGCCCTGTGAACGGTTTACAAGTTCCTAAAAACTTGTTAGCGACTCTTTTGCTCTATCTTCTTCCCTTTTGGACACCACCGTACTTTAGTGTATGATCACAGTGGGGTTCAAGCTAAGGGGGTTAACCTTGAAATTTATTCCCTACAGTTCTGTGTATTCCCTCTACTCATTTTCCCTATAAATACCCCCTCCTTTCTACACTTCGGGGAATCAAGTCCTTCTCTCTTTCTCTCTTTTACACCAACTTCTCTCTCTCTCATATTATAAGCCTAAAACCTATATTCTTAATTACACCATTCTTCCCATAATCACTCCAAGGAGTCCATACTTAACCAGAGGTTCTGTCCTTAAACCGAGGCGTGAAAGGTATAAATAACTGAGGGTTTGGACCAAATCAAATCTACATTTATTTAATTTAGTTTTCATTTGATTTATATTTTTTTATTGAAGTTACTAACAATTTATTCATGATGTAGCAATTTTAAGGAACGCTCGGAATGTGAATAATTAATTAATTTAATTACTCTTATTTTATTTTAAAATTGCTAGTATCATGATTAGGTTTATTTATATTTGATTTGACTGACGCTATTATTGTTATATTTCTTCCAATATTAATGTTTATTCTATTATTATATATGATCACCATATTGCATGTTTAAAGGGAATATGTAATTGAAAATCATGCCTAATAAGATAATTTGGACGACCGGTTTAGGTTCCTTTTTAATCTTTCAATTAAATCAAGTGATCACTAATATTTTAGAATTATATGTTGTATTAATATTCAACCAATTTATCCTAATAATAGTTTAGAGCAAATTGAATCTTTGTTTGCATGCCTTTGAGATCGCAAGAATCACTTTTCACTATAAGAATCAAGTAGAGGCCAATACGGGCGAATGTGACTCCATGACTTACTTCGTACCATCATCCTCGATCCTCCTTTCGTTGTTCCGAACCATATGGAGTTAGTAATCTCATGTATTATGAATGGGGTGTAACCTTCACAGGTCAGCCGTTGTTGCCTATCGTTGTCCCTTATTTGTGGTTGCCTTTATGATCCGTGAACGGTTTACAAGTACCTTAAAAACTTGTTGGCGACTCTCTACTTTCCTTGTCCTTAATCGTATATGTCAATTCTCGCTTCCTATGAGTGCCAAGCAAGCCTATTCACACATGCTTTAACGTAGGCGCACTTCAAACGACACCTACAGCGTGCGTCACTTTAAAACCTATATCAGTGGTGGCGTATTTCGCTTCTAAGGTAATGGTTTCTGTTAAACACTAGTAATGCATTCGAATGGATTAATTCGATCATGATCTTTTGTGCTTAGCCTTGTCTTACCTTGTTCATACCTTCTTTAAGTACATAAATATCGAGCCCCGAGTGTCAAAACCCAAATATCGTTATGTTAGAGGAGTTTAACTCCGGATGTGGGTGTTTGTGTAGGCTGCGGGCGCAAGTATGGGCTGCGGGCAGGCAGTAGCAAACACCCGCTTTGGAGGACGTAGGTCTGACCCGCGGGCGCGTGTTTGGGGCTGTAATCGCGGGGTTTTTCGAGTGTGAGGCGGTTTGTGAGATGTTAGTTCTTTTACTTTTTCTTTCCTTTCTCTAATACCCACGATTCCTTTTATTTTCTTTTGATTCCTTTGGGCCCACATGAACATAAGAACATTTATATGCTACATGTTTGTGTAAATCAGACTACTTTTATTTTTCATCACTTATTATTATTATACGATTGATTCATACATTAATCATTTCATTCTTCATCAATTATTTTTGGAGACGGAAAATAAGAAAAAACCTAAACACAAATCTACCCTTTGAGATCTAAACAATTCTTGAGCAATCCCAACCTTCGACTTCAGGTACAAGAATTACGGAGGTCGTTGTGTAAATTTTAGGGGGCGTGCGTCACTAGAATATATGTACCGATGGTGGCGTATTTCGCTTCTAAGACAGTGGGTCCCAAACCACGGCACAACTGAAGGAGGACAAGTCTTTTATAAAAAAAGTTCTGTAATTTATTATAGTTTTTTATTTCAAAAGGTAATTTTTTCCATCAATTTAGAAGCGAAATAATATTTAGATCTGTTGATATCATGGCTAGCAACTCTCAATCTCGTTTATACCTAGATCTGTCCAAAATTGAGTCTCTTGATGGAGCTAATTACAAGAGATGGTCACAAAGAATGTTGATTGCTTTTGAACAAGTTGAAGTTGATTATGTTTTGTTTAATGATGCCCCAAAACCTATTAAACAAACCAATGTTGTTATGGATGTACCTAGTGCCCCCATTATTGGTGAAAAACAAATTACTTCTTCTAGTCAGGATACAACCACGACTATTATTGTTAACGAATCTGAAATCAAGAAATATGATCGAAATAAGTTTGTTAGGGGTCATCTTCTAAATCTGATGAAGAATAATATTTTTGATCTGTATGTAAAAATCAAGTCTGCTAAGGCTATGTGGAAAGCCCTAGAAAAGAAATATGAGGCTAATGATGCTGGGAAAAAGATATATGTGACAGGTAATTGGTTGAATTTTAAGATGGTTGATTTAAAGCCTATCGTGGATCAAGTCCATGTCTATGAAAATCTTGTAACTGAAATTCTTGCTGAAGGCATGAAGATGTATGAAATCCTGCAGGCAAATGTTTTGATTGAAAAGTTACCCAATTCATAGTCTAATTATCGTAATCATCTTAAGCATAAGAAAAGGGATTTGACCCTCGAAGAACTTGTGAGCCACATGAAGGTCGAGGAGGCAAATCGCCTTAAGGACTCCGCCTCTAAGCCGAAAAATGAATTATCTGTGAAAGCTAATCTCGTTGAATCTAACCCTGAATCTGACAGGAAAACAAGTGAGAATCATGCCGGGAAAGGGAAATTTGAAACAAAGAAGGGTAGCCTTAAGCCAAAGGGCAAGATTGAAAAGAAAAGGACTACGGTTAAATGTTAGAACTGTGACAAAGTTGGGCACTTTGCTTCAAACTGCAGACTTAAGGGAAAAGATGGAAAAAAGGCAAGCAAAGGGAACAAAGGAAAATCTAAAAATCAGGCTCATTTGGCTGAGGATGATGATGTGATTGTTGTGGTTGTTTTTTAGGTAAACTTGGTTGAGAATAATACTGAGTAGATTGTTGATACATGAGCATCCAAACACTTTTGTTCCATCAAGGATTTGTTTGCAAATATGGAAGAGGCCAAAGAAGATGAACAAATTTACATGGGAAATTCTAGTAGCTCAGCTGTGCTTGGAAGAGGAAAGGTGGTCTTAAAACTAACTTCAGGAAAGACTTTGGCTCTGCATAATGTAATTTATGTTCCTTCTCTTCGTAGGAACTTAATTTCTGGTGCTTTGTTAAACAAATTAGGTGTTAAGATAGTTTTTTATGCTAATAATCTTGTGGTAACCCACAATGGGGAGTATGTAGGAAAAGGTTACCTTAGTGGGGGTTTATTTGTCCTTAACATTGTAACCGAATCTTTTATGAATAAGAATTCTTCATCTGCTTATATTATTGTGTCTTTTAAATTATGGCATGCTAGATTGGGTCATGTTGGTGCTACAAAATTAAAACGAATGAAAAGTTTAAACTTGCTCCCAACCTTGTCATTAGATAGACTAGATAAATGTCAAGTTTGTGCAGAATCTAAATTTGTGAAGAAACCATAAAAATCTTTCACTAATAGGGAGACTGAACCACTTGAGCTAATTCACTCTGATTTAGCTGACTTTCAGAACTTGAAAAGTAGGGGAGAAAAACGATATTATGTTACTTTTGTTGATGATTACTCCAGATACAACAGGTTTTATCTTTTAAGGTTAAAGAATGAAGTTGAGTCCAAGTTTCTTGTTTATAAGGCAGAAGTTGATCGAAAATCAGTTGGATCAGAAAATTTTGTGTTCGATCAGACAGGGGAGGAGAGTATTGCTCTAGTTTCCTAAAGGGTCTATGTGAGACTGAAGGAATTATTCATGAAGTCTCAGCTCCATACAAAATGGGATTGCAGAACGGAAAAATAAAACTCTTAAGGAGATGATGAATGCAATGCTCTTGAATTCCAGGTTGCTAGACAACATGTGGGGGAAGCTGTACTGTCAGCAAATTTTTTTTAGAACAGAGTTACTCACAAGAAGTTAGACAAGACTTCATACGAGCTATGGAAAGGTTATGCTCCGAATCTGAGTTACTTGAAAGTGTGGGGGTGTCCAGCAAAGGTGGGATATACTTCCTTCAAACGGCAAACAGTTGGTTTGAGAACGTTTGATACGATATTTATTGGATATGCTGAGAATAGTGCTGCTTACAAATTTATGAGTCTGGGTGACAATGTCATTAGCGAGTCCCGTGATGCAGAGTTCTTCAAACAAGTGTTTCCTTTGAAGAAAATTGATGTCACTAACAATTTTTATTCAATTCCCTTGTCTACAGAGTAGGTTGAAACTTATCCCAGGACTGAGGAATTAACTCAGCCTAGGAGAAGTAAACGACAGAGCACATAAGCAACTTTTGGCCCTTATTTCATTACAGCGTTCCTAACTGAGATGGAAGGTGAAGATGATCTGGATGAGGTCATGGTTTGTCTTCAGGTTGTAGATGAAGATCCCAAAACATTCGAAGAAGCAATGACCTCGGTTGATGCAAGTCTTTGGAAGGAAGCAGTTGACAGTGAACTTGAGTCCATCATGCAAAATGGTACTTGGGAACTTATTGACTTACCAAAGGGAAGAAGACCTATAGGGTGCAAGTGGATTTTCAAGAAGAAAATGAGGACAGACGGCACCGTGGAAAGATTCAAGGCCAGATTGGTGATAAGAGGCTTCACTCAGAAATATGGCATTGATTATTTTTATACTTATTCTCCGGTGACCAAGATAGTAACTATTTGTACGTTGTTTGCCTTGGCATCATCATTTAAATTGTTTGTGCATCAAATAGATGTTAAGAAAGCTTTCTTGAATGGCGATCTGGAAGAGGAGATTTATATGGAGCAACCTCCAGGGTTCGCAGTACCTGGGATGGAGAATAAGGTTTGTAGACTCAAGAAGTCCCTGTATGGAATGAAGTAGGCACCAAAGCAGTGGTATGAAAAACTTCATAGTACCATTCTTAGTTTCGGTTTTATTGTCAATGGTAGTGATGCATGTGTTTACTCTAAAATGTTTGGTAAGCATTGTGTGATCATATGACTGTATGTGGATGACATGTTGTTGTTTAGTGCTGATTTGAGTGCTATAACTGAAACTAAAAAATTACTTTCTTCTAAGTTTGAGATGAAAGATTTGGGAGAAGTAGATGTAATTCTTGGTGTTAAGGTGTTAAAAACCAAGAAAGGCTTTTTTCTTACTCAATCTCATTATGTGGAGAAAGTGTTGTAAAAGTTTGATTGCTTTAATCTTGTGCCTTTGAAGACTCCGTATGATCATAACACTATTCTAGTGAAGAATGTGGGTGCGGCAGTCTCTCAGGGAGAATATGCTAAGGTAATCAATAGTTTGATATTTTTCATGAATTGTACTCGCCTAGATATTGCATTTGCTGTAAGCAGGCTTAGCAGGTACACTCATTCTCCTAGTGCTGAACATTGGAGTGCATTAAAGCGTGTGCTTAGGTACCTTCGAGGGACCATGACTTGGGGTTTGGACTTTATTGGCCATCCTTTGGTTCTTGAAGGGTTTTGTGATGCAAATTGAATAACTTCTAGTTATGAAGTGAGCTCCACTAGCGGGTTTGTGTTTACTCTATGTGGGAGTGCAATATCATAGAAATCTTCAAAGCAATCATGTATATCTAGATCTACTATGGAAGCAAAGTTCATAGCCTTAGATCTTGCTACCCAAGAAGCTGATTGGTTAAGAAACATGTTAGCGGATATCCCATTATGGGGGAAACCAACACCACCGGTCTCTATGCATTGTGATTCACAAGCGGCGATTTGTGTTGCAAAGAATAGTGTCTACAACGGCAGAAAAGCGGCACATACATGTTAGACAGAAGTCGATAAGCCAATATATTGTGAACGGGGTTGTTTCTGTGGACTATGTTCGGACAGAGAAAAACCTAGCTGACCCTTTTACAAAGGGCTTATGCAAGAGAATGGCAGCTGAGTCATCATACGAATGGGTTTAAGACCTTGTGATGGACGAATTTAAAATTGTAAGTAATAATTAATGTTTGATTTGAATAAATCCTTATCTATTAATGATTGTCTAATTGTTAAAGTAGTTGGATTTATTGTCTATTAATTATGCTTATAATGCTTGAATCTAATGTCTCCTTTGAGTGGTTGTTAATCAGGTAGATTCAAGGCAGGTTGAGTGTGACTCTTAATGTCATTTGTCCAGTTATTCTTTAGTACGGAGAAAATAGTGATTCTTAAATGTACTTAGAATCTCTAACCCAAATACTCCAAGAATGGATAGATTTTGAAACTGAATGTAGAGATTGAGCATACGCTTAATATCTCTAGCCCAGTGGCTCAAGAGTTGGGAACGATATTGATTCTTAAATGCACTTAGAATCACTAGCCTGGATACTACTTGAGTAGGGAATGATAAAGGTACCATAGAGATGAGGTTGGGTTTAGCCCTTAATGCCCTAAGAGCTGATATGAATTTTGATGGATATAACCTTCAATCGCAGTTGAAAGGTTTGGAATCTTGAGTCTCGGTCAAGAAACGCTAAGCAACACGAGCTTAAAACCTAAACTAGGCCAAGAATACACAAGCACAAGCTTACGTAAAACTTTATAAATTTCAAATCAATCAATCATACTTTTCGTTAAACACCATCACGTATTTATAAGCTAAATAATTAGCCTAAAAATCGGTAATACAAATTCTAATCTAACTAGGAAACTAACTCTAACTTGTAAAGATAATATTTTGCAAATATGATCTTTAAAGTTAATCTTATCTTATACTAACCGAATTAAACTAACAAAAATATCCTAATAAATTCGGTCATCTAATAATAAACTAAAAATAACAATAAAAATAATTATAATAACAATATTGATGCCTTGGAACCGCATCAAGAGCTTGTTGATCAGTGGTAAGATAGATGTACCGTTGAGTTGATGGAGGTTTAACTTAAGTGTTCTTAATGTTCCAGTTCCTTTGCATGAATAGTCCTGGATTTGCAAAGTGCATGTGAGGTACACATGTCTGCAAGAATAGTCTTTGGATTTGCTTGGAATGTAAGGAACACCTGCGTGATTACGAAGAGTGGCAATCTTCTAGGGAGGTCAAGTGTGGTTCTTCTGAAGTACTCATTAGTACCCAAGTGTAGCAAAGAATTGCGGGGTTGCTCGAGCTCTAAAGTCAAGGTATGTGTTCCCAAGGTCCCTTACTCGCTCCTAGGAGTGCAAACCTTTGGATACTCACTAGGAAAGTGTTGAAAACCTTGTGCACTAATGTGTTAGTTCAAACCTTTGGATACTAGCATTTAAGTACTAAGACTTTCTTTTACTATTTAGATCTCATGTTATAACATTCGTATGCATTAGTGGGGGATTGTTGAGCACTAGTAATGCATACGAATGGATTAATTTATGATCTTTTGTACTTAACCTTGTCTTACCTTGTTCATACCTTCTTTAAGTACATAGATATTGAGTCGCAAGTGTCAAAACCCGAACATCGTTATGTTAGAGGAGTTAAACTCCGGATGTGGGTGTTTGTGTAGGCTGCGGGCGCAGGTATGGGCTGTGGGCATGCAGTAGCAAACACCCGCTGTGGAGGACGCAGGTCTGACCCGCGGATTCGATGTTGCGGGCGCGGGTTCGAGGCTGCGATCGCGGGGTGTGTCGAGTGTGAGGCGGTTTTTTGAGATGTTGGTTCTTTGAATTTTTCTTTCCTTTCTTTAATACCCACGATTCCTTTTATTTTCTTTTTATTCCTTTGGGCCCACATGAACATAAGAACATTAATATACTACATGTTTGTGTAAATCAGAGTACTTTTATTTTTCATCACTCGTTATTATTATACGATTGATTCGTACATTAATTATTTCGTTCTTCATCAATTATTTTAGGAGACAGAAAATAAGAAAAACCCTAAACACAAACCTACCTTTTGAGATCTGAACAGTTCTTGAGCAATTCCAACCTTTGAGTTTGGGTACAAGAATTATGGAGGTCGTTATGTAAATCTTGGGGGGCGTGCGTCACTAAAATATCTATACTGGTGGTGGCGTATTTTGCTTCTAAGACAGTGGGTCCCAAACCACGGCACAACTAAAGGAGGACAGGTCTTTGATCAGGAAAGTTCTTTAATTTATTTTAGTTTTTTATTTCAACAGGTAATTTTTTCCAACAGTTTCCAAAACAGAAGACAGCAGAAGGAGGACAAGTCGTTGATTTGAGTATGGCGATTAAATTTGTTCTAGGGAATTTCTTGATTATCTAATATTATTCATGAAACCAACAAATATTTTTTCGACAAATTCAAAAGCGAAATAGTATTAATTTATAAACTGTTGATTTTAAATTTATGGAGTTCGTTTTGTTTTGGATTAAGAATTTCATACATAATATATTATGGACGAATTGTTATCTTGGACGGTGAAGAACTTATTCATTCAGTCGAATTATCGATGTCAAGGAATTAGATGTTAGTATGTTACTCCATGATAGTAGCGAATCTCTATCATTAACGTAGTGTTTCTCACATGACATTTTTGTAAATAAACCAACAACTTTATTCAACTTTATTCAACTCTTGAGCCCACAATAATGAAAAGATTGTTGATTTCTTTATGAAAATGTCCCCATGAAAAACAAAATATGAGAAACAAGGAATTCTCCGTTGTTTACTATACAAATTCTCTTGATCAAGAAAGCCGGTCGTGTTTTATTTTGGGTAAATTTCGGAGAGCGAAAATCTATGCAATTGTTGATCATCATCAAATTTGTGTAATACCTTTGGCATTATTATCTTGATTTGATTTATGTTGCTTGAAGCACGAGTACATAGGGCCATAGTGGGGAATTTTTCTTTATTCTCTTATTGAAAGTTGCGGCGGCCTTGACAATGGATTTGGGCTTCAAGATTTAACATCATGGTTATACAATCAAGATCTAATTTGGTGAAGTTTCATCCAAGTCATATTCTTGAGTATGAAATTGAGTATCCTTGAGCTTTGGTGGATATATGGAAATATACTTTCCAAGAATTACATTAATTGGTATTATATAATGATCTTGCGACTGAAGCATGTGCTAGCTCAGTGTCTTGGTGGGCATTGCCACATTAAAGGATATACTTCCTCCGTTTCTTTTTAGTTGACACGTTTCTTTAGTCACGTTTGCCAATCCACTTATTCAATCATTAATATTTTTAATTAGGAAAATTTGTCCAAAATAACACCACCTTTCACCGGTTTTCCAAGAATAGAACGACCTTTAGATTATTCCAAAATAAAACGACCTTTGATACACATCTGCCAAAAATGAAACGCAACCTGTTATGAGAAAGGTTACTATGTCACGTGTCACAATGTCATTAGTCAATTTTTTAATTTTTTTTAAAAAACTTTAAAATAAAAAAAAATTCTTTACAAAAAAAAAAAAAAAAAATCCTCCCTCCCTGGCAGCCAACCCCACCGCTAGGCCTCCTTGTAACCACCGGCGACTAAAGCCCCAACTCCGGCGTCGATGGCACCCCTCCTAAACCAGACCCATACCCAGACCCCGACCACCAGCTCCAACCACTGAACCACCTTCCTCCCGCCCTAAAACCCTCCTCATTCATCTCGAAAACGATCCTCCCTCCCCTCGAAAACGTTCCTCTCACCACCGGCCGGCGCCGAACCACCTCCACTATGCCGGCGAACTAATTTCGCCCTTCAAGACGACCGTCTCCACCCCTTCCCCCCTCGAATCACCACCCGAAACATTAAACCTTAAATTCTTGTGGTGGTTTTTGGATGGCTCAGGAAGAGGGGAAAGGGCCGAAAATGGGTCGGTAAACGGGAGGGGTGCTGGAAATGGGGTCAGGAAGTGGAGGGGCCGGAGAAAGGGTGGTTTCAGGTGAATGGTCTTGGTGGGGGTGGTGGATGCCGGTGAAAGGGGTGGGCAGAGGGCTGGGAAGGGGGGTTTGGTTGTTTTTTTTTTTTTTTTAGTTTTTTGTTTTTTTAAGTTTTTTTAAAATCAAAAATAAAAATAAATAAATTGACCAATCAAATTAGAACATGTGTCCCAAGGTTACCTATAAAACAAGTTTCCGGTTTTTTGTTTCATTTTTGGCAAATGCATGTGAAAGGTGGTGTTATTATGGAATAATCAAAAGGTGGTGCTATTATAGGAAGACCTCCCAAAGGTGGTGTTCTTTTTGACAAATTTTCCCTTTAATTATCGATAAGAAAAAATTATGAAAATTTGATATTTTGAAAGTATATAATGTGAAGAATCTAACAAGATCCCACATGAATATATTTTTCATTACTTATAAAGAACAAAACAAGGTCAAAAGGAGGTGTGTGAATATTACTAAAGTCAAAACGTGTAAACTACAAAAAACGGAGGTAGTATATTTCCTAATTTTCATTACTGGTGGCTCATTGAGAAGTAAAATTGCGAAGATCAAGGAAGTTTCTCCTCAATTTATTTTTAGTTAAATTCTAACTTTATATAATATATGTGTATATTACATGTGCCCAAGTACACATAATTTTATTATTATGGAGTTTTGTGATGCAATTTGGGGGTTGAGTTAGATTTTGTGACTAACTAGTAAGTTGGTTTTACTCATGTTAGTTAGTGGTATTGAGGAGGAAGATTTCCATGAGTGATTCTTTTATCTGTGGCTATTTGTTAGTTTTATGAGTTGCAACTACCTTTCCTCTACTATTTGTTTTAGCTCTGTCTAATCATGTATGATTATTGGTGTTATTATTTTTCCTAGTAAATTAGGGATGTTATTTGTTCTATCTTTTGATAGTCGTCATGTTGACATGTTTCCCTAAGCTTGGAAAATTATATTTTGTTGAGTATGGAGTATGTGATGAGCTTATGATTTTCCCTTTCAGATTGAAAAGAAAATTTAGAATTATTGTTGTTAATTCCTGTGTTTGTTTAGCTTATCTTTGAACTAGAATTGTGTATAATTGCCTGAGGACTAGTGTTTTATTTTTTCTTGTTGAAGGTCTAGGAGTGATCGGTTTTTTCTCCATGCTTGAGAACAGAAGTAAAAGGTATGGTTTAACAAGGACTAATAAGGTTGTACAAATCTATATATTGTGGACTCCACATGCGGTAAGAATAAAAATTAAGTTTCTACGTCTACTATGTTGATTTTATATCATGTGAATTTTTTCTATGTGAAGGTAGCCTTATAGTTCAGTTTGTTATGCTGCTAAAGTGTTATTAACCCAAGTTGTTAGTTGTCTTTCCTTAAAACTTTGACAAGAATCAGGTTTTATTATCACAAAGTGTGTGATGCCGGGGGGGTTCTAACTTTGAAGTTTATCTGTAAAGTACGTTTCATATCGTATTTGTAACCAGTATGTAAATGTTTAGGTGATGCATATGTTGGACTATGAGCTATGTGTGTAAGTCTATGTGACTTAGATACGACGAATCATGTATGTGAAGTTTCTCAAATACAGTTTTTATCATGTGTTAACCTATTAACCTTGGTTGATCATGTGGTTGCTTTTGTCTCTTAAGCTTTGGTCTGACCAGTGTAATTGATGAGTGAATCAACTAAGGTAAGTGTAATGGTTAAAGCTTAAACTAGCTGAGTTTCGTCTTGTGTTCACTTTCTTGTTTGATTTCTTGGTATTCTAGTAATGGTTGACAGAAATCCGGAACCATATGAATAGACCATGATAAATGTTACTTGAACTAGTGAAGAGAAGAAGGATGTCAACTTGAAAGTAAGCCCTTGTTGAGTTTTATGTGCTTGAGGTTTATGTCTTGCCTTGCCATGATATGTCCTTCCGTTGTAAGTGTCTTTCAAGGACATTGAAGGGTGTTTGTTTACATTGAAAGGAGATTAAGGGTAAGATATTGTATTTTCACTGTATACATGTAAGTTTGGTAATGACCAATTTTGTTACTCGCTTGTATTATGAGTTTGTTTGGTTTGCAGTAAGGTTGTGTAAGCTTCCGAGCATGATTGACTAATAATCATGGGGTTTAATAGTGATACAATCATATGAGACAACACAAGTATAAGGTATAACCTTCATATATTAAATTAACTTTTGCAGTTAATGTGGTGAGTGGACCTAGACAAGTCATGTGGGGGGTCAAGTGTACGTACCTAAACCATATCAAATGTTTTTTTCATTCTTGGCATGCTAGTGTATTGATGTAATGCATGGGTGTGTTTATTATGATAAGCATTGATGTTAGTCAGATGCTTGCTTAATCATATGTTGTCGATCACTCATGTATTGGTTGATTGAGATTGAAGGTCTTAATATTTATCTATGCCAAGATGAAAGTACGAGATAATGAGATGAGTGGTGAGATTCTAGAAGGTAAGACCATTGAATCAACCAGGTATGTATTGAACTCATTCTCACTATGTAGAGAATTTAATATGGTGAATATGTTGATCATATTAAAACCAGAGGTGTTGGGTGTGGATTAGCTATGATGTTTGATCCAATATTCTAATGATTTGAAAGTTAATTGGTTTAAAATATTATTCTTGACATGATGTAGCTTTACAAAAAGAATGTTATTATTTCACTTAATTTGTCTATATAGCATTGTCCAATCGTTGTTGGAGTTGAAACAATGCAGGGGACAAAAGTTAAGTAAACAATAAAGATTATGATTGCCCAGCCAGTGTAAGTTTATACAGGTTGATGTTTGTACTCTGTTTTGAGTTATTTACAAAGCAACAGTGTGACACACTATCCAGTATGAAGCAAAGATTATTTCTAGGGATGATAAGTGTCAAGAATATAAGTTATTGCAAAATAAACTCTAGAATTTTTGTCCATTGTGGGGGTAAGTTGATCCTCATGTTCTCTACATCATTTCCACAAGTGTCTTTGTGTGTTTTGCTAGGAACTATGAAGGTAGTGACAAATTAAGACAAGTCTTGTGAAAATGGTACTCTTGTTAGAGTATGTAAAAGCAGGAAAGAACCAAGCAGTTCCTTACAAAAGGATGGAGCACAAATAAGTCCTTGATTGTCTGAGGGAATGTGTTTAAAATCCCATGTGGTGTTTCATTCTAGTGACGAAGTGTTAGATAATGAGTTTACACTATTGAGGTATCAAATTTTGTAACCCTCTAATTTTTATGGTTATGAGATGCCTTGCAAGACATGCTTCTTGATATTAACAGGTTGAGTCCTAGTGCTCTTAATGTGTCCATGGCCTAGGTTGGGTGGTCATTGGTCAGGTGAGACATCTTACATAGATGCACCGATGTGCTTTTAACTTTGAAATTTAGTTTTTATTGAGTTTTGAGCCTAGTTTTGGTTGACTCATAGTTATTTTACACTGTTGGTGTATGTTGAATCTAACTCTTTTGAGTGGATTTGACCAGGTGATTCAGAGATAGGCTGATTGTGGCTCTTAATGTAATTAGTCCGAATATTCTTTGAGTAGGGAGAAGTGGTGATTCTTAAATTACCTAGAATCACTAGCCCAGTTACTCCTAGAGTAGGAGTGATAATGATGTCGACGTAGAGGATAAGCATACTCTTAATACCTATATACCGTTAATCAAGAGTGAGGAGTGATGGTGGTCTGAAGTGACCTGAGACTTCATAAGTAGGGAATGTGAGAGGTACCGAAGAGATGAGGTTGGATTTAGCCCTTAATGCTACACCTAGTCTATGACTCGATGAGTAGGATAGGTGCACCGAAATGTTGAAAGAGGATGAGCTAAATAGTTCTTAATGTTGAAACTTCGATGCATGAATAGTACTTAAATTTGCAAAGTATTGTGACTTGAACATATTTTCATGAATAGTTCTCGAATTTGCAGGAGTGTGTGATGTAGTTACACAGCGACACCTGCGTGAGTACGAAGAGTGGTGATCTTCTAGGGTGAACAAGTATGGTACTCTTCAAGTACTCGTTAGTTCTAAAAATTAGCCAAATTTGCGGAATTGATTAAACTCTAAAGTCAAGTTATGTGTTTACAAGGTCCCTTCCTCACTCTAGGAGTTCAAATCTTAGGATACTCACTAGGAAAGTGTTGAAAACCTTGTTCCATAATGTGTTAGTTTAAATCTTCGGATACTAGCATTTAAGTATTGAGACTTTCATTTATTGTTCAAATTTCATGTTGTTATTCCGCTTGCATTAGTGGGGGATTGTTGGAAATGGTAATGTAATAGGATAATTGCAAAGCCTAACAATCCGCACTCATGGGGGATTAAACGTTTCAAGGAATACTCGCGGCCGACCGGGTGGGTCGTTGCCCGATCGGGCCCACCTAATTTGCTTGATTGGGTTTGTTTATTTGTCTCTTATTCTTGGGATACATATCAATACGAATATTGCCTTTTTCTTTCTGAAATTAATAACACAGTATTATTGAACCCTAAACACATAAATATAAGTCTACCCTTTGAGATCTAAACAGTTCTTGAGCAATTCCAACCTTTGATTCGGGTACACGAATAGCAAATGTCGTTGTATAAAACTTAGGGGGCAAGCGTCATTGGAAAACCTGTACTGGTGGTGGTGTATTTTGCTTCTAAGGCAATGGGTTCCAAACCATGACACAACAAAAGGAGGACAGGTCTTTTATTTGAGTATAGCGATCGAATTTTTTCTAGGGAAGTTCTTGAATTGCTAATATTATTCATGGAATCAACAAGTATTTTTCCAACATGATATCCCATGACAAGTTTTCAGCATATATCCTGTTGTAGCACTCTATGACTGGTGGGATAAAGGATGATGATTTAGAGGTATGAGTTGCCTTATTGGGATGAATTTTCAAGAAAAAGCCATCCCTGAGATAAGAGCAGATTGACACAAGTACAAGAATGATGTGAAACTTAAGTAAAAAAGATATCAAGAGTCAAGAGAACATTGGAAAACACATACATGTCAGATCCATCTAGTGCTAGGGCTTTTTTAGTAGCCTCTTTTGTATTAAAAAAGAATGATAACATTATAAAATTAGCAAAAGAAAGCAATCTAATATTAAGAAAGAGGGATGGAGGTAGGGGTTCTTTAATTTTATTATTGGGGTCACATTCTGTAGGGTGGTGCTGGTGGCTACTAAACATATGTAAGTTAATAACTGACCCTGCCACTAGCCAACTAGAATCATCTCATCTAAAAAGAGATCATCAATAAATAATATTGCTACAGAAAAATCTTGTTATGATTTGCAGTTGAATGCATTTATGTAATGGGTTTTAAAAGAGCACAATATATTGACTAAGTACAAGAGAAAATTTATCGTTTAAAGGCTCAAACCCAAGGAAATTAAACAAGCATGTTTAATTATTTAAATTATTTAATCATCCAGTAATCTAGCCGATACCACCAAAGCCTTAAAATAACCGAGCTGCTACAACTTCCAAGTCTCTCCAACACCCTATAAGATGGCATTGTCCAAAAGTTTAAGTGATATTGACTTGCCAAATTGAAAAAACTCTACAAGTAATAGATAGTTTGATACAGTAAACATGACAAAGTAAGATCACTGCCATAATGGTAATGTAGTTAAAAATATCAGGAATTCTACGCTTGCATATCTTGAAGCCAGAGGATCACAAAGGTCCGTTGTTTTGATTGATACAAACGAGAAGTAACTTAAAATTTATAGGATAACATAAAATTGATAAAAAAAAATGCAAATCCTCCAAAGGTATTTCAGTCTCAGACACCTAAGAAAAGAAATCACTACCACAATGGAGAAAAGGGATAAAGCTTAGAAATCTTGTGGTACAATATTTAATGAAAAGTAAGTATGACATCACATATGAAATATTTGGATCATACGTATGTACTCATAATTTTGATAAATTAGCTTAAACAAGATTCTGTTTTGCAAAGCACTAGGAGAAAGAAAGTAAGCCCTAGGCCGATGACTACAAGTTGCTACACAATTTCATTCTATTATTTCCTTCTTTTTCAGTTCTAATATGATCTCTTCTCTATACTAGTCTATAGAATCCCCCTCCCAATCTTGTTGTTCTTTTCTTTGTTTCTCACCTGATATTTTCTCGCTCTCTTAATCCCCCTCCCGATCTTTTCTATGTCCCCCCATCCCTCCCCCCCCCCCTTTCTCTCTCTCTCTCTCTTTCTCGATCTCTCTTGTCTTCTTCTTTTCTCTATCTCCACCATCCCCCCTTTTTTCTCTTTCTCTTTCTCTCACCTTTATTCTTTCTCTCTCTCTCTCGCACCTTTTCTCTTCTCTTCTTTATCTCCCCCATTCCTTGCTCCCCCCTTCTTTCTTTCTCTTTCTCTCACCTTTCTTTTTTTTCTTCTTTATCCCCCCATTCATCCCCCTCTCACTCTCTCTCTATATTTGTCTCATATGAGACTCATGTTCACACCTAGGCTTGGCTAATTTGTTTAAATCTTGCTTAATTTGAAACAAAAGCAAGTCTATAAGTCATAAATCCTTAATATTGTCATGTTGGTATGTCAAGTTATTGTTGTTGCATGATCCCTATAAATTGAGGCTCTAATATCATGTTAAGTTTAAGAAACCTGCCTAATCTACCAAATGAAATCAAAATGCTAGTTATTTTAAAGCATTAACCAATCATACATTGACAGCACTATATTGTATCATGATAGAGTGTGTTGATTAGGTCAACCTATTTACTATGTCTAATATTTCACAAAAGATGGATTAATTCTGATTGTTAAACTTCAGAGCCAGCAAAATGAGCAGCTGCTTAATTTTGCATACAAATAGTAAATATTTAGAAATGAAATGCCCTAAATATTTAATTTACCTTTCTAGTTGGAAATGAGCATTTGCTTAATTTTGCATATAAAGTGTAATTAGTCATCAGCATGAAGACTTGAGTCAATTGTTCCCAATGCTCTTGTTGTAGACCAGGATGTCATCAAAGAATGTCAAATCACATTGTCTCAGGAATGGTCTAAATACATCATTCTACAACTTTGAAAATAGGATGGAGAATTAGTAAGCCCAAAGGGCATGACCAAGAATTCATAATGAACTTCATGAGTCTTAAATGTTGTTCATTGTTTTGAAGAGTTCTGAGTTGATGATATTTGCCCTGAGAGCTAGCTTGCTAATTCATTAATTAACTCATCTAGAACTGAATGGGGAATTTATTCTTGATAGTTCTTTTGTTAAGCTTCATGTAATCAACACATAACCTCCACGTTCAATCTTTCTTCTTAACCAAAACTACTGGGAAAGCAAAGGAACTGGAACTGGTTTAATAATTCCTCTTTTTAGCATCTCTTGCACCCATTATTCAACGATGTCATTCTGCTTGAGTGGATACCTATAGGGTCAAATATTCCCTGCCCCCTTCCTTGGCTCCAATCTAATTATATGATCATAAACACCTTTACTTGGGAATAAGTCTTCAAGTTCCTCAAAAACATTAGCAAATTGAGATTTCAATCCTTTTAATTCATCATGTACGTCCACAATCTTCCCCAGATACTTAGATTAGACATGTAGGTTGAACAGATTCTATCATCTAAGATACCTGTAAAAAAAAAGATCCGAGCAGCACAAAACATTAATCTTGTTGATGGTTTATCTTGCAACACCTTTGGTTTCTGACTAGGCATACCCTTCAACACCACCTTATCATTATGCACCTTGAATTTCATGGTCAAGTGCTTGAAATTCCAGAAAATGGACCTCAAGGTACTCAACCATTGAATCCCTAAGACCATATCACAGCTTCCCAATGGAATCAGCATGACATCTGTAGTGTACTCTACCCTCCTAGTGTTAAGTAAACCTTCTACACAATTCTTGACACACTAGGTTATTCCTATCAGCCACCATAACTGATTGTCCTTCAATATCTTCACTCTTGTGGCCTAGTGATTCAACCATCTGTATATCCAAAAAGCTCTAAGTGCTTCCTAAATCAAACAGAGTATGCAGAGGAGTTGCATTCACCATAGCCTTAACTCTCATGGTATGGAAATTCTGACTTCTAGTCAAAGCACTCAAAGAAATACAAGGATCCAAGTCCTGAGTCTGTTTTTATTCTTTCAGCTCAAAACGTATGTATAGCAACATCAACTTCATCCAACCTACGTATTTCTACTGTAAATTATTGGGGTTCCTTAAACTAGCATTTGTGATTCTTGTCATAAAAAGGATCATATTAATAACATAGCCTTCTCATCTCTCACTTCTACAGGGAAATATTTGGTCGATTAATTTTTTTTTAGGGAAGGTGAGATGTATCATTTGTGGGGTAGGTAAGGTTGTTGTTGGTGGCAGGACTAGAAAAGGTTTTCTGGTAAGGGGTGTAGGTTTTGGGAGTTTTTTAAGGGTTAGTAGACATGGACTTATCTTGTAACCATGCAAGTCCTATTGTTGCAGTTAAAGAATGAGGTTTAAAGGCTCTAATGAATGGTCTAATCCCAGGTTTGAAACCACAAACGAAGCTTTCTAGCAAGTATTTTTCATGGAACACATAACTATTCTACAACATTACATCTCTTCAATTCTCAAATTCATCAACATAAGTCTCAATGGTACCAGTTTGACTCAACTTGTTAAATAAATCCTCTAAAACATTGACCCCTATTTCATCCTTAAATCTTCTATTAACATCAATCACAAAATCATTCCAATCAACAGTAGAACAGGTAGATAACTAACTAGTCACCCAGTTTTCAGCCTTATCGTCATGTTAAGTGAAGCGAAGTCTACTTTTTGTTCATTAGGAATTTTGTACATATTAATATACTTAGAGCATTTATTAATCCACATTCTAGGATTACTACCATTAATTTTAGGAAACACAATTTTAGGATTATATGGTTATTACCCCAGCTTTGGTTGCACACCACACTCATCAGCTCGAGTTATAGGAATATTATCCTTCATTGTTTGCATAATGCGCGTCATTTCATCAAATTTCTGGGTAGAAGCCAAAATCTGAGCCTCGAACTTCTTCTCCAGCTTTGCTAATTGCGTTTCCATTTTTTTAACCTAGTTGGTAACTGTTGGTGCCAAAATGATCCAGCAGCAGCATTAACTTGGCTCTGATACCACTGATAAGGTACATAATCCTTATCATATTTCTAATAACAAAATTCGAGCTCAAATTACAGAAAGGAAATACAGAAGATAAGAAGATTGAAGAAGGAGATGAGAATAACATAATAGAAAGAGAAAGAGGGGAAGATAATGAGATAGGGAGAAAAGGTAGTAATTGATTTCTTAATTAGCCAAATACAACACGACAAGCTTAATAAGAAAAATTGCAAAATAGAAAGATTCATTTCTAACAACCAAACTAAGGGAGAAAATGACTAAAGCAAAAGCATTAACAAACTTAAGCCTAACAAACTTTCCCGCCAAAAATATAACAGTATTTCCTTAATTGCATTCATAATGTAACATTTAGTTAGAGAATTTATTATTGGATCCTTTGAAAATATTATCATCTATTTCTCAACCCAATCTCGAAGCAAATATGGATCAAGAAAAAATGTATCTTGCTCAAGCGGACAAATCTATGCATGAATGAAGATTAATTATTTTTTTAGACTTTACTTAACTATCTTTGTAATACATATTACGCAGAGCATATCAAATTATCAATGCAATATAGTTCAACCATAACTTTTAAAATAAAATGATATAGAATTAGGGACATTGTCTTTTCAAAGTTCAAATTAAACACCGTTTGACAGCGATTGGTGTGGGCTATGCAGTTCGTGGCACGACGTGTGTTATACAAATGCAGTTGCTATAGATTGGTTAGTTAATGTGTCCCAGTGGCTGGCGATTGGTATAGATCTAAGCTAGAGTAATAAATAAGAGAAATGAATGTAGAATGGTAGATGGATGATCAAATCAATAAAAAAAAGATAATATTCATTTCCTAACAAATGTAATTTTGAAAAATCAATTTTAAAAAAAACCTCACAAAATGGGTAAGCAGGTCGGGTTTGGTCCACAAATATACGAGTTATATGATTTTAGGCAAATTTGGGTTTCAGGTAAAATAAAATTGTTCAAAACTAAAAAAAATATGTCGAGGTCAAAATTTGATAGCCTTACCTCTTAAGTCTTAATTATGTGCTCGCGATGCGTGCAAGTAAATTAGATTTTCACTATCAATTTGATCCACATCAATAACTAATTAAACTATGATCTTGATATTCAACATAATTGTAAACTTTGAAAATATATGTTAAAAATTTTAAATATCATGCTAACAAATACTTCCTCCATTCAATATTGCAACCTTTCCCTATTCACAAATGTTTTCTCTATTTCTATCCCCTCATCACGTGAGCCCCTATCTTTATTCCTCTTTATCTCTCTCCTCTTCTTAAAACTCGTGTCCCCGGCCACTTGAAAAACCGTACTCTAGAAATTTTCTCCTTTTGAAATACATGTTTGGCCCTTTTTAAAATGTAAAATAGGAAATAACTAAGTGTAGGGAATATTTCAAGCATCCAACATTTGAGCCCCACTGTGATCGTACACTTAAACATGGTGGCATCCAAAGGGAAGGTTACACCCCTTAACGATCCATAAGATCGTTAACTCCAATAGGTTTGGAACATAACCATGACTGGACATTCGGGGATGAAGGTACAACTCCAACCTAAAAGAGATTGAACTTGCCCTTATAATAGGCCTCTACTTTATTCTTTTCGTATTCATGTGCGCTTTCTGACTAACATGTAATCAATAGGTTTACCCTAAACCTATTTAATATATGTTGGTTGAATATTAATGCACAAACAAATCTATTATTGGCGATAACTTGAATTATAATCATATTAGCCTAAACAAGATTATTAATTATCTTATTAAGCATGATTACAAGTACAAATTCCCTTTAAATATGTATAAAAGGCGTCATCAAGCAATAACAATAATACGAAGTAATGTATATCAAGCAACATAAAAATAACAACCATCATCATAATAATAATATTCTCAATCTCATCAAAGCATAATAATTTTAGCAAGATCCTATGCATGATACCAACAAGATTAATAACAAATCCTAGCATGTCACTAAACATTAAATATAAAAGTTTTATCCCTAACATGATACTAACATGATATTAGGAAAATAGGAAGCAACCTAAACATGATACTAGAAACATACATGATATTAGAAATCGTAGTTATTACCCTAAACATGATACTAGGAATTAATATAATCAAAGCATGATTTCTATATCAAAAGAATAATTAGAGCAATTAAATAACTTACTTGTATGCCTCGTATCTCTTTCTAATAATAAAATACACGCGTTAGTAACTTCAAGGAAAATATTAAATTAAACAATTAAACTAAATAATTGAAATAGAGATTTAGGACCAAACCCTCAAAAATTATCAACCTTTCACGTCTAGGGCGAAGGCAACTTCGAACTTGTCTAGGTGTGTCTAGAACTCGTGAATGTGGAATTTTGCAAAAGGGGGAAGGTTTAGAAAGAGGGAGAAAGAATAAGCTTTTATTTCTTGCATGCCATAGTCCCGTTTTTCATTCATAATTTCCTCTATTTGTTTAAGATATCTTGCATGCCATAGAGGATTTTGTCTTCCTTTATTGTTCATTGATATCTTGTGTTTGATATATGATTTCCTCTTTTGTTTTTTAACGATATCCTGTAATGTTTTTCAGATATTTTTCCATATTAATAAGCACAATCATTATGTAAATATTGTTGTCAATACTATTGGAAATAAGAAAAGAAGACCTGTAGTTGAGTTCATTGCGCACTACAAGAAAATAACCTTTTCGTAGCGATTATTTTAACCTTTATTATCGATTTTCATTGCAACAAAAAAGCTTTTCCAATGAATGGTCATTCGATACAATATCCCTCATTGCCTTAGCCTTTAATAGTGGTTTTTTAATATCGATGGGGTTGGCCTCAATAATCGATATGAAAAACTACATCCAATCGTGGTGATTATTGTAGCAATTATAATCGCTATAAATGTTGAACTCATTTTCTTAAAAAAAAAATAAATAAAAAAATAAAAAATCATACATATGATCTTTACAAGATTCGAACATGCAACCTCCAACTCTTATATTAAATGTTTCACCAATAACCTATGACATATTTTATGTATTATTTGTCAAAAAATATTTATATATCAAGTGTAGAAAAGGCTTTTCGTATCGATTTTTGGGATTTAGTGGTGATTGTAAATGATACGATTTCTCATAATTTTATTAATGTACAAAAATAGTGTGGGTATGTATTATTATGTTTTCCGTATTGATTTTATATGGGAAAACCATGGCGATTGTAAAATGATACGATTTCCTTAATTATTTCACAAACATACTTGCATATTGTAGCGAATGTACAATCGCTACAAAATAATCGCTACGAAAAGACAATTTTCTTGTAGTTGACAACCGAAGGGATAAACTTGTAAAATTTAAGAATAGAGATAATCTGTTGGTAAGTTTTTATTTTTTGTTTCATATAGATAATATGTTTTATCTTCCATTTTTAACTTCAATATTTAATTATTCTTGTAGATTGATGTTGTACATTCATATGGTGGAAAAATATTTAAACATCCTATTTTGTTTAATCTTACTACATGGGGTGACAATAAATATCTTAATTTCAAATGGAGGTAAACCAAAGAAGTAGAAGATTGTGGTCTGTACTTAATCAAAGTTATGGAGTTATATAATGGTGACTGCGATGAAACTCTATCAGAATTAAATTCGATAATATATTATTTTGATTATATCTTTTATTGTGTTGATGATGTCCTATATTGTTTTGATTATATCTTTTATATTGTTGATGATGTCTTTTATCGCATAAATCATGCCCTCTATTCTTTTTATTATATCTTTTATGCTGTTGATGATGTCTTATATCGCATTAATGATGTCTTCTATTCTTTTAATTATATATTTTTTTCTTTTTATTATTTCTTTTATTCTATTGATGATGTTCTTTATCTCGTAAAAAATTTCCTATATTATATTGATGATATCTTGTAAATGTTTATATGATTTCCTCTTTTATTGTCCATATTTTATAATTGTTTTGATGATTTCACTAGTGGAAAAAAGTCTATTTGTAACGGCTTAATTGTAACGGGCATGTTGTTGCCCGTTACAATAACATCATTCGTAACGGGCAATATTAAGGTCCGTTACAAAAAAAATTCAATCCGCGTAAAAAATGAGTATTTGTAACGGGCAATTACCGACAGTTACAAATACTAAGTTATTCGTAAGGACATTTGTAACTGACTTAAAATGTCCGTTACGATTAAATGTTCAAAATTAATAACCCTAAAAAATTTTCAAACCCTAAAAACTTTTCAATCCCCTTTTTTCATTTTCCCTCCCTCATACTCGATCTGTTCCCCATTATTGAAGCGCAATCTCATCTTCTTGCAAGCTCCTTCGCCGATCCTCTGTTTCTCCGTCGCCGGGCCTCGTCTCTTCTCCCTTTCTCCTTGCAAGCTCCGGTGGTCGCCTCTTTTTTTTCATCCCTTCTCCATCCCTTTCTCCCTTGCGAGCTCCGGTCGTTTTCTCCTCGCAATTTCCGCCGTTTGCTCCGGTGGTTTTCTCCGGTCGTTTTAATTGATTGGGACGGTCGTTTTCTCCGGTCTCCTTTGCAAGATCTCTTCTCGAAACTCAAGAATCCAGGTATTTTTTTTTCTTTTTTCTTTTTTGAATTTGAATTTGAATTTGAGCTTGAGTTTTTTTATTTTGTTTGTTATGAATTCGAGTGGATTTTTGGATAATTGATGTTGATTTTAGAAGTGGGGAGCCGAGGTGATACTGTGAAGTGGGAAAGTTGGAATTCTTAATTTTATATATTTGTTTGTGAATTATTATATAATAATGAATAAAGAAAGGGTTAATTTGTTTAAGGTTGTTGATTATTGAAATTATCATGTTGATGAAATTTTCTGTTTATTATATAATATAGCTGGTGATGATTGTTGTGAGCTGTATTTGAGGATCACCTGGGTTTTATTGTGATGTTGCAATGATTATATCTGTCTTTGGATTCTCGTATTTGAGGTTCAATTGGGTTTTATTGTGATCTTGCAATGATCGCCATCGAATCCATGCTGTTTATGGCTAGCTAGGCAATGCTTAGGAACAGAATTATTGTTTCTTACGGAGTAAAATCTGTTGGGATTTTAGCATCTGCTATATGACTATATCGTCGTAAAGATTTGAGGATATAATGAGTTTGTAGGTAGCCATAGTTTAATGAAAGGGATTTAGGTTACTTGTCTCCTTTTTTTCATTCTAGTTGAATTATAAAAAATTTGCTTCTTTTGTAGAAAATAATTTTCTCATTGTATGGTAAATGAAAGCCTGCGAACGGCTTGGGATTCTTTTCTTACAAACAATTTTGAGGCTTCAGGCAATTTTTCTCCTTTTTTTTTGCTGATGTATTGATGTACCAAAGATGAGAGCTATAACTGCTTGATATTTATGTACGAATTCCTAAGAATTAGAGGTAGAGGTGAATATTTTTCTCGCATTTTGAAATTTTGAAGTATGTTGTACTTTATATAGATACTTTTAGTGTATAGTTTCATGGTTGGTCTATTTTATTGTATGTGCATAATTTATTTGCATCAAATATCAAATTTTCTTTGTTAGGTAAATAACTCATGTTTATGTGTTTGGTTACTTTTATTTGACATGATTGATCTTGAATGTGTTAATATTTATTATGCATTATATCTTCATATGCCTAGATACCCGTTCAAGATTTACTCATTAGGAATAAATCTTGAATAGTCCCCATTTGGGACTGTTCTTAGAATTGTATTCTCACTTAGGATGTAAATGGTTGCTTGTTTTTCGGAAGTAAAGGTAATTTTGTGTTAGCATTCCCTAATGTGTTCTCGGGGTACATATGTAATTAAGAAATTAATTACATCGTGTACTCTGAAAACCATAGGGAAATGCTGCCGAAATTTCCTTAGGGCCGAAAAATGGTCAACCATTTGCTAGTGAGAATACACTTCCAACGATGGGTTAGGTTGGAGCGATAAGTACCTTTGGAATCATGCATTCGGAATGTGTTGATATGTGATGTTGAATATAATTTGTTTCTTGGGTTTTAATCATACATTTTTAGAAATGGACCGTCGTTGGATGTATAATGGTTCTCGAACCACACCAGAATACTTAGCCGGGGTCAACGAGTTCGGTAGAATCGCAGTGCAACACTAGTGGAGTACACTCGTTGAACAAAGGCTAACCAAAGCAAGACCTATTTTTTGCCCTTGTCGTGATTGTAACAATGTGAAGAGGTAGGAAGACATTAAGAAAATAGAGGACCATTTGATTATTCGTGGGTTTATGCCAGACTATAGTATTTGGTATTGGCATGGTGAAAAATTTCCTCCCGCGGATAATTCTTCTATTAACGACAATGAAGCTAATGAGAGAGAGCCGAATGGTTTTGATGATAATGAAGTGGGTTTTAATGATGACATGGAGGAAGACAGAATAGAAGAGATGATAGACGGGTTAGGCGATCATGTTAATGAAGATTCTCATATATATGAGAATGTGTCGAAAGCAGCTGAGACACCGTTGTATCCTGGTTGTTCTAAGTATTCCAAGCTTTTTGGGATTTTAACTTTATATAACTTGAAAGCGAAGAGCGGGTGGACCAACACTAGTTTCACTTTGTTGTTAGAAACCCTCTCTAATATGTTTCCAGAAGGAAATGACATTCCTAAGTCGACTTACTATGCGAAGAAGTTGATGTGTCCATTGGGTTTAGAGTACACCAAGATCCATGCATGTCCTAATGATTGTGTGCTATATCGAAAGGAGAATGCAAAATTGGATGCTTGCCCAAAGTGTGGTGTGTCACGATACAAGCGAGAGGGCTTAAATAAGGATCCCTTGAAGTGGCCACCAGCTAAGGTAGTATGGTACCTTCTTATAATACCAAGGTTGAAGCGCCTGTTCTCAATTAAGGATGAAGTAAAGAAGTTGGTTTGGCATGAAAATGAGAAGAAGTCTAACATTCAAAAAATAAACAAGTTACATAATATATATGACATAATGAAAAAAAAAACATATGATAATTAATCATTATACTACAAAAATAAGGCTCATAAAATAATGAATCTATCAAAAATAACATAAGTACTCACCAATTTGAATATAACAGAACAAAACATCACTATAAAGATTGAACAAAACATCACCAATTTGAATGGAATCAATTCGAACATAATAACCCAGAGATAACTCAAAATTCCCAATTTGAACATAATAAATTAATAACTCAATTTCACAATTCGAACAAAATAAATTAATTTCCCAGAAATAACTCAAAATTCCTAATTCGAACATAATTCAAATTCCCAATTCAAAAAAACAAATGAAAGAGGAAAAGAGGAGTAAATTATAAAATCCTTACCTTTGAGTGACTGAGAGAGGTGGTGGCGACAGAAGGTGGTGGCGCGTCGCGGATTGAGGGAGTACGAAGTCTACGAACACCAGATCTGAAGAAAGGAACTGATATTCGACCAAGGAGACAATATACGGTGGCCAGAGTGAGATACGGTGGTGAGATACAATGGTCGGAGTGAAGGAAATGAAGGGTTTTGGTGAGGAAGTAGAAGAATTGAGGAGTGAAGGGGGCCGAAAGTCAGAAAAATGAAGGAGAAAATTAGGGTTTGCTATATATATGTAGGGGAATTGGGTTGGAATCTATATGGGCTTTAAACATTTCGGTTTGGATTTTGGTTTTCGGTTTTTTAGGACCCAGAACCGAATCCAAACCGAAATAATTCGGTTTCAATATTTTGGAACCGAATCCAAACCGAAAACCGAAAAAACCGAACCGAATTTCTAGTTCGGTTTGGTTTGGATCGGTTTTCGGTTTTTATCCAAACTACTTTCACCCCTAGATCAGACACACAGCTGATTCGTTGCAATGGAAAGACATTGACAAGACATTTCCAGAATTCGGGAAGGAGCCGAGGAACATAAGCCGGGTAGAAGTCCCTTAGGCAATTTTGAAGCCTTTTTGGCTCTATACGCTCCTAAAAGTGAGTAAATGGTCAATTTTCATTGATTTCAATTCATAGAAACCAAAATATAAGGTAATTAAGGATGTTTAGTATTATATTGTGCTAATTTGAACCAATGCATGGAAGATGGGAAAGGTAGAAGTCCCTTAGGCAATTTTGAAGCCTTTTTGGCTCTATACGCTCCTAAAAGTGAGTAAATGGTCAAGTTTCATTGATTTCAATTCATAGAAACCAAAATATAAGGTAATTAAGGATTTTAAGTATTATATTGTGTTAATTTGAACCAATACATGAAAGATGGGAAAGGTAGAAGTCCCTTAGGAAATTTTGAAGCCTTTTTGGCTCTATACGCTCCTAAAAGTTAGTAAATGGTCAATTTTCATTGATTTCAATTCTTAGAAACCAAAATATAAGGTAATTAAGGATGTTATGTGTTATACTGTGTTAATTTGAACAAATACTTGAAAGATGGGAAAGGTAGAAGTCCCTTAGGCAATTTTGAAGCCTTTTTGGCCTTATACGCTCCTAAAAGTGAGTAAATGGTCACTTTTCATTGATTTCAATTTATAGAAACCAAAATATAAGGTAATTAAGTATTTTATATGTTATATTGTGTTAATTTGAACAAATACTTGAAAGATAGGAAAGGTAGAAGTCCTTTAGACAATTTTGAAGCGTTTTTGGCTCTATACGCTCCCAAGAGTGAGATAATGGTCAATTTTCATTGATTTCAATGCATAAAAATCAAAATATAAGGTAATTAAGGATTTTTAGTATTATATTGTGTTAATTTGAACCAATACATGAAAGATGGGAAAGGTAGAAGTCCCTTAGGCAATTTTGAAGCCTTTTTAGCTCTATACGTTACTAAAAGTGAGTAAATGGTCAATTTTCGTTGATTTCAATTCATAGAAACCAAAATATAAGGTAATTAAGGATGTTATGTGTTATATTGTGTTAATTTGAACAAATACTTGAAAGATGGGAAAGGTAGAAGTCCCTTAGGCAATTTTGAAGCCTTTTTGGCTCTATACGCTCCCAAAAGTGAGTAAATGTTCACTTTTTTTATTGATTTCTACTCATAGAAATCAAAATATAAGTCAATTAAGGATGTCAAGTGTTTTTTTTCTATATTATGAGTTTTATTTCTATAATTTGGTTCATCACATTTATTCTAATGATTGTTTTTATTATGGATTGTTTTTATTTTGTAACCTCTTTCATATGTTTTTTTTTCAATAGGATTTTTGTCCAAGGACAACCCTGTATGATGTTGACGAGTTGAATGTGGTTCGAGAACAGTGGGCGCAATACTTTAGAAGTAAATATTTATTGAATGCATAACTATTAGCTTAGGTAGAACAATGTAATATTTTTAGTGTTGTTGTATATGTTGGATAAATTTATACAAGTTTTTATTTGTAATGTGTTACTACTTCAGTTTTTATATTACGTCGTATTAATTTTTATGAAAGATTGTTCGGTATAATTGCTTATTTACAGAAACAGGTTTATTATAACAGGTTTTAATTAATATATATTAATTATATATAAATACATGCTGTCGAAATTAAATAAAATGAAATTTTAATTTAATAATTATTTGTAACGGGCAGCAGAATTGTCAGTTACAAATAACCAGTTATTCGTAACGGGCATTTTTGTTGCCCGTTACAAATAAGTGTTAAATTATATACAATAAAACTTTATTCGTAACGGACATTTAAGATGTCAGTTGCGAATAATCACTTATTCGTAACGGGCGTTTTAGGTGCCTGTTTCGAATAAGGACTTATTTTAATACAAAAAAGGATTTATTTGTAACAGACATTTCAGATGTCCGTTACGAATAACCCCTTATTCGTAACTAACATTTCAAATGTCCGTTATGAATAACCCCTTATTCGTAACTAATATTTTAAATGTCCGTTACGAATAATGGGTTATTCGTAACGGACATTTGAAATGTCAGTTACGAATAATGGGTTATTCGTAACGGACATTTGAAATGTCCGTTACGAATAAATCATTATTCGTAACGAACAGTGCCCGTTACGAATAACAATGGTCATCCGTAACGGTCGCATACGTAACGGACGTTGTCCGTTACGAATGGGCCCTTTTTGCCCGTTACGGATGACGTTTTTTCCACTAGTGTTTCCTCTATTCTTGAACATTATATCTTTTATTGCTGTAGATGATATCATATTGAGTTAAACTATGTGTGGATTTCATTATCTGATTTGAGGATATAGTTTATATTTTCTTATATTTTTGTTTCTTTTTTTTCTTTTGTAGAAAGTCAATAGGAAGATTTTTAGGTGTAAACTGGCATTGGACTTGGTACTTAGCCCTAAGAACATCTTTTCTAATGATATTCGAATGGATTGTGTAAAATTTTGTCTAAACAAAAAAGAAATTCTTGCGAAGTAGAAAATTAGGAAGAAAGAGGAAGAACTGTTTTACGCTGAACAAGCAAGAATAGAAAGAGAAGCACAACCTTTGGTTGCTAAACTTAGTAAACAACATAAACAAGAATCAAACCAATATGTAAATTTGTTTATATATATATATATATATATGAACATATGTTTTCAATTGAAATTATATTACATTTTTACATATAAATTATATGTTTTAATTGTTTGAGGATATCATTTGTTTAAATATCATATGATTGTTTTGTTACATATGTTGATATTCTTATTACACTTATTTAAACCTTATTATAAAATTTAATAAATGTGTCTTTTACAGAATATTAGTAAACCAATATAGGATATATTTTATTAATTGAGTATACCATAAATCTCTTGAAGTATATCAGTTATACATTTGAGGATATGTAACGTATGTAAGAAGATATGATATATTTCTTGGAGGGTATGTATTTTATGTTAAAGAATGTGTCAGATAATTAGAAGGATATATATTATCTTGCTTTATGATATGATAAATACGATATAGAATATGTATGATATCAATTTTAATATAGAGGATATGTAATTCATTATTTCTTACATATATTGTAGTATACATCATATAAATAATAGTATAAAGGACAAATAGCCACAAATTCAAATATATTAAAATATAATAGAAATATTTTTCCAAAATATTTAAATTAGTTGTGGATTAGAAGTTTTTGTTCCAAATTCATTAACATGTCTAGTAGTTGTCTTTCGCTTCTCAAAGTGACCTCTGATTCTCTTGTTTCTTTCAGGTGGCCTTACTTTTGTTTTTGGTCGTAAAGGATCAGGTACTGTTTTTCTACTTTCTTCTTCTTCGTTGATTTTCTTGATCTTTTCCTCATCAGATTGAAATGCTTTCTTAACTGCCTTATACATCTTGTCAAGAGATTCATCACACACTTTTTTAGCATCATCGTTTGTTTGGAACATGCATACTAAATTGTAGAAATTTCTTGCAATAGTGTGTCTCCATGGAGTATCTAGAATTGTAGCAACTTCTTCAACATTTCCTGAAAATTTTTTAAATAGCATTTTAGTAATGAAATTAATTTTTTTTGTTATTAATACATTATACTTTATTGAACATACCTTCTTTGTCTTCCCAAATTGAAGCTTTTACATTTTTTGTCCTTATTTTCATAATATATTGTGGAGGTATGGTGAATACATTACGCATATGCATTACTCTAAGTATATGATAACAAATTATACCTGTTGCATTGAAACATAAGTGATACAAAATACAAAACATCATCAACAGAATATAAACTAAAAACAAAATAAGAATCTGTAGCATAATAATTGTAAAATTAAATAGGAGTACGGTTTATAAATAATAAAATATAACATATCATAAGAAGAACATAGTACATGTGTTATAAAATAGAGTATATAATGAAGACAATAGAAGACATCAGTAAAAGTATCACAAAATTTCGCAAATTCTATAGAGGACATCATTCATTAAATAAAAGACATCATCATCACAATATAAGAAATCAATTATTAGATACAGAATATTATCTAGACAATAGAGGACATAATGATAATTCTGGAATTAAAATATAACTGTTTCATTAAAACATAAGTAGGAACATGCAAATTCCTTCAGACTATCACTGTAAAACACACTGCTATTGTGTTTGAAATCCTCATTCAAAGAAACTTGAAACATCTTTAGACCAGCTGTCATTTGATTTGACACATTTCTAACATACGATCTCATACTTGTCTCATGTTCGTCTTCAAAGTCATTACAAATGTTGAGAGTGTATATTTCAGCAGCCTATTTTAAGAGTTTGCATTTTGTCTTTGGCTTTTCTGTTTTACATATGAAATTATCTGCCTTTTCATTGCTTCTCCACCTTTCAATTGTAGCTTCAAATATATGAAAGAATTCATATGATGAAGTTATTTTGTTAGCCTTGAAAGATATTTCTCTATTATTAATTTCAGATCTTTGGGAAGACAAAATTCCAGCTGAAAAAATATCTTTGCTAAACACAGGACACCATTTCTCTTTTAAATTATACAGTCTGTCAAACCATTCTTTCTCTTCTAATCCATACTTTTAAATAATATCATTTCAACATTTATGAAATTCTTCCTCATCATCACAACCATATAAGCATTTGTCAAACATGTTTTTAAAATCTTCATTGCTTTTCAGCTGGCCAAATATTGATACAATGTTTTTTTGGAGATGCCACAAACATAACCTATGTCTTGTCTTTGGAAGAACCTGAAATTTTGATAAAATTATAACCATAAATTATATGGTTTTATAATATAACACTTAGTTTATAAGTTAATATAAATCTATAAGAGGATACCATTCAGTCTTTTCATGATATTATTTACTATTAAGAAAATATCACCTAGTATTTGGAGGATATAATCTACTCCTTTTATGATATAATTCATTCAACATAAAATATCACCTAGTATTTGGAGGATTATATATATGATCTTTTGAGAATATCTTACCTTTCCATTGCATTGCTCATTGCTTGATCTTGATCAGTGAGAATTATCTTTGGTTCTGCTCCTGCCATTGACTTTTTGAAAGTTTCAAGTACCCATTCAAAATTTTCTGTAGTTTCATTAGTTATAAAAGCACACCTAAACATTTTTGTTCTCCAATGATTGTTTACTCTAACAAATTGTGCACATATTAAACCATATTTTTTGGTCTATATGTGGTATCAAATATTAATACATCTCCAAATGCTTTAAAATCTTCCAACATCATTGAATCACGCCAAAAATAGCTCACTATATGATCAGTTTCACCAAACTTTAATCTGTAAAAGAAAGAAGAATCTGATTCTACTCTTTGTTGTAGTGTGTCCAATACACTTGCATATCTCCTCCTTCAATTATGCTAGATTTGTACCTAGTTACATAGTTTAATAGATCTCTCTTTGTGTGACCTAAAGCTTCCTCTGATCCTACTTCTCTTTTAAGGTATTCATAACAGTCCATTGGTTTAATTCCACTATCTACCATCTTTTCAATCACCAATCCAATCTCTTCTTTAACACTTCTTTCAGATTTCAAGTGATGTCTTTCTGAAGGATAAACCAATTCATGATTGTGTTTAATATTGTGTTGAACAACACAATATTCTCCATATTCTGTCTTGTTGAATCTAATATTAGCTCTACAACCAGTTCTGGTCTCATTAATACTCCTCTCTTTTCTTTTCTTTGATGACTCTTTTTCCTCAGTTATGAATTCTGAATTTGCTATCTCCTTTTCTTTTTTCTTTCTCTTTCTTCTATGACCTTCTTTTGAGCAGAAAAAATAAAAATCAGATATTATCCCATCTGTTTTATTTCGCCTGAGAGTATTTTTTTTTCTTACACTGAATCCAATAGCTCTTGTATGAGCTTTATACATAGGCAATGCATCTTCACGATTATCAACAAGTCTTCCCGCCAAAGATAACTTGATATTTTCATCATTATCATATTTATAATAATCCAAATCTGCAATTTGAAAATGTTAACACTAATTATATCCTCTATGTAATTAATCATATCTTCTATGCTATTAATGATATCCTCTATCTTACACAACATATCCTCATTTAATGTGAATAATATCCTCTATTTAACGCAGCATATCCTCATTTAATGTGAATAATATCCTCTTTTTAATATATGATATCCTCTATTGTGTATATAAAATCCTTTATTCTATATATTATATCCTCTATTCAGTGTAATATATTTCTAGTGTTGACATTCTTTTTTTTATTTTATTACATAGTCATTCGTATTTATGATATCATTATCATAATTTAGGTTATCATGTATTATTTGTGCTATAATGTTCATCAATAATGATCTATTTTTTACTTAAATTTTTTTCTCAAATTACAATGACCTATTTTTTACCCTGATTTTTTACTTTTATATATTTTGAAATGTATATGAACATTACAATACATTCATTAACAGAATTTTAAGCAATAAATTTATATTACAATACCTATTTTTTTTAGATGTTACAGTAGATTCATTAGGAGAACTTGTTGATGCTTTTCCATTATCATTCTTTGCTTGTTGAACATTTGATTGAATTTCTAGGCCATTCGTTTCATGTTCTTCGATCGAGCTTCTACAATTTTTTGATGTTGATGTAGAAAAATTGGGTGAAATTGGTTGATTTTAATTTGTTGATATTTTTTGCATTTTGTTCACATTTGCTGATTTTTCTTCTATCGATATTGCACTTTTTTGTTGATTTTTTAACAAAAATGAGTATAAGTGTGAAAACCAAGGTTATACATATATATACATATATGTATATATATATATACATATATATATGTATATATATATATATATGTATATATATATATTTATATATATGTATATATATATATATACATATATATACATATATATATATATATATATATATATATATACATATATCTGTATATATATATATGTATAATATGTATATATATACAGATATATGTATATACATATATATACTATATGTATAATATGTATATATATATATATTTTTTTGTTCTTAATTAACTTTTTTTTTTGTTAGTTAGAGGCCAAAATATATAATACTTTGTTTTTTGAGGAAAGAATATATAATACTTTATTTGGTATTATATGTTTAAGAAATAATTTTTTATTAATTTTAAAAATATAATACATAGTATTTGTTTTAATATTTGTTATAAATACATTTAAGTTGAGATTTATTTGTTTGATTTATCAAATAATTTGTTTTACCCTATTGAGGATATAATATATCAGTTCAAGCATATACAATATCCTAAGGTAGATATGATATTTTCATGTAATGACTTATTTTTCTCTATCGAAAATATTCTGCACATATATAAGGCTATGATATAAATCTCTGATTATTTGTTTTACTTTATTGAGGATATAATTTATTTATATATGAATTCATTATTCGAATTGAGGATATGATATGCTATAGCTTAATTTAATTTGAGGATACACTGTTAAAAAGTAGGATATGATTTGTATGTTTGAGGTTGAATTTTTCTTAATTGAGGAAATGCTTAAAACACCATATTTTATCTATCAAACTATTCTACAAAACTTGATAATATCTTCCAATGTTTAATATTTAAAACTAGTGAGTAGCTCGGGCGTTGCCCCGAGTTACTACGTACTGTTGTAGACGTTCAATCGATAATTAAGTCTTTTTGAAAATTGTAGCTGTCATGGTCAAACTAAAATTAAGTTTTTTTTAGTATATTCTATTTTAATTGAACCTTGTGGTTTGCACTTATATATTGTTTTTTACATATTAATAACATATTTGATAATTGGCTAAGATGGTGAAATGGTTATTGTTGGTATACAAGGTGGAGGGTTCGATCCTCCTTATTGTTTTTAAATTCAATATAATTTTGGTCGCTTGGGTGATGTTGTTGTTTGAATGATGATGTGGCATCATAAGATATTGAAAAGATGACGTGGCACAACAAAAAGGACTACGTGGCACATCGACGTTCTTAGGAACGCCTTTTAATATATAAAAATAATATAGTCTTAAAATAAAAACTTTAATATTTAATACATCAAAATAACATTTATTCATTTTTCAGAATATAAAAAATTGAAAATACATAAAAAAAAATTAAGTTTTAATCATATTCTTATTCTTACAAGATTTCAAGAACATACTATGACATTGTTATTACATTTTCCATAATTTTTCTACCCAAAACAAAATATTTTATATATTTGAAACTACAGGACAAACCTCTACAAATAACACCTTCTCTTTTCCTAATTCTCTAACACATCCCACCTTTTAAAGATGGGATGTGTTAGAAATTTTGAAAATTGAGAAGGTATTGTTTATAGGGGTTTGTCCTGTAGGTTCAAAAGTAAAAGATGTTGGGTTTAGGTTGAAGAAATTACAGAAATGCAGTCACCATTTCCTAGTGTGCTCTCAAAATCAGATAAAAAGAAGAGATATAATTATGGATCTACTTTGAGGATTGTGCAACCACCCTCTTCTTCTTCTGCATGTCCTCCGATGAAATATCTCCAAAAGCCTCTGTACCAGCTTCAATATCATCTTTCCATGTTTTCTTCTTTTTATCTTTTACAGGATTTTCAATCTTGTTCACTTCTTTTGTTAATTAAATACAAAGTTTTTCCTCACCATTGCATCGATCAATTGCTCCCTGTAATTTACCTTTTAGAAAACCTAATTGACTTTCCATTGATTTTATATCGATTTCTTCATTATCAATTGAATCGTACTTTTTTTGTGTGATGATTTTTTTGTTTTTCCATGTGTACTTTTTTTTAGAACATTTAGATTAAGGGTTTTCTAAATAGAAGCAAAAAGAAAGAATATTGAAGGAAAGTTTAGATTTGCATAGATGAAAGCAAAGTGTACTATATATAGGAGGACGTCAAGTTTTAGGTTTAGGTTTTTTATTTTTATTTTTTTTAAATATTGTGTCGCTTGGTTGATGATAAGAATCTTTGAATAATATTAATATTTTATTGAAGATATTTTTTTAAGTAATTATATTTTATTTAAGATATTTTTAATAATTTGTACCTTGAATAAAAAGATAAGAATGATATCTTCTGTATACTTAAATATTTCATTTATGTAATTATATCCTCCGTCCTCATAGTTATGTCCTTAGTTCATATATTTTTATTTGTAGACACCTAAAAAGTCTCCCCAAAACAAAACCTGATGATGAATAACCTTTCACCGCCACTATTGGTCGCGTTCAGTATTTAATCCCGAGAGTGCTTAAAAAATCGTATTTAATTAAATTTAACTTTTCAATAATCCATGGATCAGTCTTGATGTTTAGTCAAAGCATAGTTTTTTTAATTTCAACCCAAACCTTTTTTTTATTTTATTGTTTTATTATTTAATTTGGCCCAAACCTTTTATTTATTTTATTTACTTATTTTCTTATTTTAGCCCAAATAATAATAAATTAGAAATGGTCGGAAATTATCAATCGGCACTTAAAATGCTGAACGAAATTAGGGTTAAAAATGAAATTATACGGAAAAACGGGCTAAAATCTCCTGCGTCACGACATTATTCTAGCGTGTCACGGGAAACTCTCTCGTCTGACGGTGGGATTCCCCGTGACACGGGACACCCGATGTGACACGGGAGTTTCCGTGTCCTTTCCGCGTAAACCCTTAACGCGTTTTCTCCCCCGTTCACTAAATATTTCCTGCGTCACACAACAGTACACCGTGCCACGGAAATGTTCCCCGTCTGACGGTGGGATTTCCCGTGTCACGGTACACTTTGCTGTGTCGTGGTATTTTTTTAGGGTTTTTTTCTTTTTAGGGTTCTGTGTGTTCCCTCAACACATTTTTTATATAAATACCCCCTCATTTCTGATGTACGGGGCATGAATTAATTCTCTATTATTTTATCTCTTCTATGCTCTTGTCTAAACACTAGCCTACCCTATTCTTTCAAAATTCTTCTTCAAGCACTCCAAGGAGCCCATACTTTACTCGTGGTTCTGTCCTTAAGCCAAGGCGTGAAAGGTAGAACTGTTTGAGGGTTTGGCCCGAAATCAATTCTATTTAATTTAATTTAATTCAATTATTGTTTTATTATTATTTCCTTGAAGTTACTAACTCGTTAATTATTTTATCGTTGCAAGCAAACAGAATCAAAGTAAGAATTATGTTCCTTTTATTTCTATTATTTTTCTAACGATTTTATATTGTTGAAATTATTATTAAATTGCTTCCAATATTAATGTTTGTTCTATTATTATTTTTTATCACTATATTGCATGTTTAAAGGGAATATGTAATTGAAAATCACGACTAATAAGATAATTTGGATGACCGGTTTAGGTTCTTTTTAATCTTGTTGTTTAATCAAGTGATCACAATAGTTTAGAATTATGTGTTGCATTAATATTCAACCAATTTAGCTAAATAACAGTTTGGAGCAAATTGAATTTTTGTTTGCATGCCTTTGAGATCGCAAGAATCATTTTTCACTATAAGAATCGAGTAGAGGCCAATACGGGCGAATGTGACTCCATGACTCACTTCGTACCATCATCCCCGATCCTCCTTTCGTGGTTCCGAACCATATGGAGTTAGTAATCTCATGGATTATGAATGGGGTGTAACCTTCACGGGTTAATCGTTGTTGCCTATCGTTGTCCCTTATCGTGGTTGCCTTTTTATGATCCGTGAACGGTTTACAAGTTCCTTATTAACTTGTTGGCAGCTCCCCACTTTCCTTGTCCCTAATCGTATTATGTCAATTCCCACTTCCTATGAGTGCCAAGCATATTCACGCATGCTTTAACGTAGGCGCACTTCAAACTACGCCTACAATTTGGCGACTCCACTAGGGAGGATTCTTGGTTATTTATCAATTTGCGTGATCGATATTGAATTAAGATGAGTTGATGAGACTTGAAAGATTCTTGAAAAATATTCCTGTGATTAATTTGGCATTTTTTCATAAGCATAGACGTTTTAACGTCGCATTTAGGTCTGTCCCGTAGGAAAAATTGAATAACTTGATTGCGTACGAAGGAAAACAGGGCACCAGTCAGATTTTCTGACTGTCGTGCTACGGCAGAATCTGCCGTGTCACGGTGCATTACACCGTCTGACGGTGTGCAGCACCGTGGCACGGGAATCTCTGCCATGTCACGGCAGTCTAAAATCAGTCTGGTGGCTTGTTTTCTCTTTTCACAGTCAACTTCCTTCGATTTTTCTAAAAAAACATATGTGCTCTACATGCGTCTTAGCCCCGGGGATTTAAGCTCTATCAACCCAAAAACGCTCATGGCAATAAGGGTTCATCCGAGTTATTAAATCCACCCAAACCATGGAGTCGAGTTCGATTTCATCACGAACTCGCGAAGCCGCCCGTTGGCATACACCCTCAAGGGAGGCTGCCTTGCTAACACGTCCAAACTCTTAAACATGGTACCCTTTTGACACCCAAAGCTTGACCAATAGTTGAACATAGATCTTGACCTTAGGTTGCGAACTCTTTTACATCATCGTGACTAAATGCTACATGGTTTGTTTGGTGCTAATCCTTATGTGTTTGCTCTTTTTGTTTAACCCATGACCGAGGGTTTTTATTTCTACATAGTAATTAAAATCTGGAAAATAAGAAAATTTAGGCCTGGAATTGAGTACCGTGTCACTGTAGGTTTGCCGTCCCACGGTGTACAATGCCGTGCCACGGTACATTGCCCTGTCTGACGGTGCTTTGTACCGTGTCACGAAAGTCAGCACCTTGACATGGTGCCCAGAAGGTATGTCCAGTCAGCTTTTTTTTTGGTCTTCGTGCATGCTTATGTGGTTCGTATGTCTGGTTTGGTGTCCTGTCTAGCTGTACGGTCATAACACGTGTCCATAACTGTAGGGAATAATTTCAAGCGTTAATCCCCTTGCTTGAACCCCACTATGATAATACACTAAAGTACGGTGGCGTCCAAAAGGGAAGAAGATAGAGCAAAAAAGTCGGCAACAAGTTTTAGGAACTTGTAAACCGTTCACAGGGTGAAGGTTACACCCCTTAACGATCCAAGAGATCATCAACTCCATAAGGTCTTGAACCAAATAAGGGTTCAGGGATGAAGGTACAAATCCAACCTAAAAGAGATTGAACCTGCCCTAATAATAGGCCTCTACTTTATTCTGATCGTATTCATGTGCGCTTTCTGACTAACATACAATCAATAGGATTAACCATAAACCTGTTTATCTATGTTGGTTGAATTTAATGGACAAACAAATCTATTATTGGCGATCACTTGAAATTATAATCACATTAACCCTAACAAAATTATTAATTATCTTATTGAGCGTGATTACAAGTACAAAATTCCCTTTAAACATGCATAAAAGGCGTGATCAAGCAATAACAATAAAATATATATCAAGCAACATAAATAAAATAAATAAATATAATCATGATCATAAAATTATAACAATGAAATAATCATCATAATAACAATCATATTAATCATAATAATAATCATGTTCATAATAATAATAATTATAGCAATAATAAAAATAGCAAGATCCTAGGCATGATACTAACAAGATTAATAACAAACCCTAGCATGTCACTAAGCAATAAAAATCAAATCTTTAGCCCTAACATGATAATAACAATCATAGATATTAGGAAGAACATAGGAAGCATCGCAGGAATCATAACAAGCATATTTGATATTATAACCTTTTCCCTAAACATGATACTAGAAATATCATAATAACAATTTAAACATGATTTCTACATCATATCAATTAATAAATTAAAGTACTTACTTTGATGCCTCGTACCCCTTTCTAATAACAAAATACACACGTTAGTAACTTCAAGGAAAATAATCAAAGAAACAATTAAATTAAATAATTGAAAGAGAGATTTGGGACCAAATCCTCAGAAAGTAAACCTTTCACGTCTAGGGCGAAGGCAACTTCGAATATGGCTAGGTGTTTCTAGATCTAAGGAATGCGGAATTTTGTATGTAAAAGCAAGGTTAGAAAAGAGAAAGAGAAGGATGAATGATTAAGGAAATCTTGATGAGAATTAGCGAATGATTAAAGAGAATAAAAGAGAATTGAAAACTGATTGTAGGTGAATATAATTGAAAACTGATTGTTGATGATTGAAAACGGAGTTTTTCTGTCATTATTTATAGAGAAAATCAGCCAAAAAGATAATATTAAAACAGAGCATCTGGCGCACGAAAAACAGAGCTGGCGCCAACCCTGGCTAATTGGCGTCAGGCGCTAACACTAGCGCCAGGCGCCAATGGCTGGCGCCAGGCGCCAGGCCTATTTTTGACGCGTTTTCAAAAATTAGATAAGTTTTCCGTATTGGAGGATAAAATCGTATCTTTTCCTCGAAAATGCTTTTTGATTTTAATTAAAACTCTGAAAAGTCAACAAAAGTCAATTTATCAATGCTAATTGAATTAGGAATGAAAAGAACCTTCTAGAAGAATCTAGAAGACCAAAACCATTCCTAATTGCATTAGGAATGATAAATCATATTAGGCCCTCCCCTAGATCATTGGGTCGTATATAAGGCTCAAACCGGGCCCAGTTTAGTAAATTGGCCATAACTTCCTCAATATTCATCGGAATTGGGCTTATAATATATCGTTGGAAAGGTCTTTGCAAGCCCCATCCAAATACACTACTATTGGACCCATGTCATGGACCAACCAAACTGGATTGTCTGCTTTCTTAAAATAAGTTTTCAAAAACAGGGAGAAGAGAAAAGAAATTAAAACTGTCCGCAACACTGAACTTTCCACACTTTCGCTTCATTCGATTATGATTCGACGTGAAAGGTACAAATCATCAGGTTTGGTTTTGGAGAGACACAAATGGGTGTCTACAGAAGCCCCCACTTTGACTGAGTTTGGAGAAACGCGAGTTTCGAAAACAAAAGTCAAAGTATCGATAGGGATGGAGAATGATTCAGAACGTTCTGCGATCCTTAACCACTCTTGTAACGTCGATACCTGCAAACTAGCGTTAGTTAAACAGATAAAAGAGTTAAGAAACGTGTATCTTGCACCGTCGAGCACATGTCTCTGAAAGTAACCGATTGTTTTGACGACCTCCTGCAAGCTAGAGAATGTCATCCCGCTTGAAAACTGCTACACCTGTAACTGCTTCCAATATAGAAGATTGCTTTGCCCGAAACGATCCTCCTCCGCATTGATAATATTACACGTCCAAGGGAATACTATCGAAACAATCTTCAGTTGTTTGTGACAACTCTCCACAATCTAGGGAACGCCACCTTGCTGTTTCGATGTTCACTCGTCTCTGAACAAAGAGCTTCCTTTTTTGAATATGAAGTTCTAACTGATGTGTCCACGCGTCTCTGAATGAAGATCTTGATAATAGGATGTCCACGCGTCTCTGAGCAAAAGAGCTTGTAGGAAATGTCCACGCGTCTCTGAACAAAAGAGCTTGAAAAGGATTGTCCACGCGTCTCTGGAGCAAAGAGATTTGATGGAGATATTCACGCGTCTCTGAACAAAAGAGCTTGAATAATATGCCCACACGTCTCTGGAGCAAAGAGCTTTGAATGAAATGTCCACGCGTCTCTGAACAAAAGAGCTTTGATGATATGCCCACGTGTCTCTGTACAAAGAGCTTGATGGAAGAAATGTTCACGCGTCTCTGAACAAAAGAGCTTTGATGCTTGAACGTTTGTTGCGATAATATTCCGAAGAAAAATTTCCGAAGACAAACGTTGTCGATCTTTAAAGCTCGCCTGAACTTTGCTTCCGCTAAAACCAATATGTCGGTGTCTCCGTGATTAGGCGCTTTAAGCTAAGTGAGACGATTTTTCATCAGGTCGACCACTTATTGTGATTGAAATCAAACTAACTACTTAATCATGTCAAATTGCTTATAGGGGCTAACTGGCGTACCAAGGAACCCAAAATTGTTGCATGAGGTCGAAATCACCTTTCTCAGAGGCTTCGAGCTCTGTCGTTGCTGAGATAATTCTGGCGCCAGGAATTGGAGTAGGGTCTTCCCTATTCTACTGTACCTGTATTTATTTTTGACTATAGAACTTTGCCAATCTCTTTAATTATCTTAGGATTGACCTAAGGCTTTAAATTATCGTAGGGTTGACCTAAGGTTTAATGTTGCTTGACTTATTGTGATTTGACACGACTCAAGGTATAAACTTGACTCTCTATGATTGACTCGAGGTTGACTCGACTCAAAGTGAATTGACACGTGTGACTCGTGACCCGTGTGTGCATAGTATTATGATCGTGCGACTCGAGAATGCTAAAAAGCAAAAAATTTCCGTCGTTTTTGTGGAGGGTACCGACTTTCTCCTAAAAAAGAAAGACGCGAAAAAGAATCGAAGTTTTGAAGGTGCATGTTAAATGACGTTAATCAAATGTTGTTTGATACTATCTCTCAAGGTGCAAGGATTAATCCATCCTAGGCTATCTCAACTGTTGGCTCAATGAAAGTATTTGGGTAACTTAGGCACGGAGGCTAAGTACTTCATACTTCGATGTACTGACAATTATGAGTGATGAGTGATGTTGATATGACAGGGCATGCTTCAGCGTTGCGTTAAGATTCCATGACAAAGGGTTCCTAAGGGAAGTATATTTGGTCATGTATGTGTGATGTGTGTGATAGTGACACTAAATCTAGGCCGCAAGAGCTAAGTGTGTGGAAAGATATTATTTGTTAAAAGAGTCAAATGGTGGTGACTCTTAGGCTAGGTAAGCTAATGATGTAGGGATCAAGTCCCCAAGTCTAGCTCTAAGTGAATAGGGATGAGCATAGGGGATCCCTTGATATGATCATGGTGTGAGTGTGTGAATGTGAATATGAATGCATGTTTATTACGGCCGCACCTCAATGTGAGGTTGCCTACGTATCCGTTAGGAATCAGGCCGAACGTAGCTCTAGCCGAACCTCGCACAATTGTGTGTATACCTCAAAAAGGTCTTTTTAAGGGTTGTAACGTGGTTAGGCTAAAGGTTGAAGAAGAAGGGGATAAAAGGCTCAAGACCCTAGATAAGCCCCAAAGGTGTGCAACCTTGCTTTTGAATCTTTGTATTTTATGCTTGAGTTCCTACTCTTTTTTAACTCTCTTTTGCTTTAGCATTTATTTTATTTTTTATAAGTGTGGGCAATCTCGATCATGCGGTCTATCACTCACTTGGCATTCATGTTTCTCAGGAACGGTACCGAGCACTCGATAAGAGACGCAATCTGAGACGTGTTTTTATCAAAGACATTTTCATATCAAAGACATTAGAACACTTGCCCTTTTGCATACTTTTATTATTTTTTTATTTATTTTTGCTATTTTAATATTTTGAAACACTCAAGCTTTTTATGATATTGAAAACTGTATAAGTTGCACACTATCCCATCCCAAGGTTAGGTAGATGTAGGTTGAAGAAATGAAAGGTCTATCATTAGACAAGGCTCAAAGTGGTTTATGCAGAAAGGATTGTATAATTAGAAAGGTGAAAGTAGATATGATGTGGCTACAAGGGGTGCCTCAAATCATTGGTATACCTTGTGCTTAATTCGACATGGATTTTTTTTAATGCAGTGTAATGAAATGATCATATGCAAGGAAATAAATGCTCATTTTACTAAAAGAAAATATATAATGATCCTACAAAATAAATCTAAGGAGAATAGAAAGATTCCTATGCTAGACTTATTGGGGAGAGGGTAAATAAAAAAAAAAGAAAAAGAGGTCACGAAATCTTGTCGTTGAAGCTCGCCTCTTGTCTTGTGTTGTTTCCTTTATCATCACTCGCTCTTCTTGTTAACTGGAGGCATGGGAAGCTTGTTGTTATCAATTAAATGTTGGATAGCCTCCTTTAGCTTCCAACAGCTCTCAGTAGCATGACCCCTACCTTGATGGTATTTGCAGTGTTCGTCTGGATTCCAAATAGGTGATCTCTTCTCAAGTGGGGGATCTTGAATAGGTCCAATGGGAGTAATGAGTCCTTTGGCATGGAGTCGATTGAAAGCATTATCGTAGCTAATTCCAATAGGGGTGAAATCTCTTCTCAGTTGCTTTCGATTACCCATGGCTAGGATCTCACTAAGGTCGAAAGTAACAAAACTATTACTAGAGTAGGTGTTTTCGGAAGAAGAAGGATAGTCGTTCTTCTTCCCTTTACAGCCACTGTTACTATCGTTACTAATCTTGGCCTTCTTGTCGCGCGGAGGAACATGAAGGGGATTTGAATCAATGAGATCTTGAACACGATCTTTGAGGGCGAGACATACTTTGGTGGTGTGACCACGACCTCTATGGTATTGACAATAAGAATTTGGATCCCAATTGGGAAACCGTTTTTCAAGTGGAGGGTCTTGACTGGGACCAATGGGGTGGATAAGACCTTGATCTTGAAGATAGTCGAAAGCTTCATTGCAAGTCATTCTTATTGGTGTGTATTCTTCAATGGTCTGTTTTGTCTGTGGGTTAGGAGCATTGAGTTCTTCATTAAACTCTTGGCGAGAATTTTGTTCGATGGCCATTACCCGATTTGCTAATCCTTCTACCACATTCAAGAGCATGGCAACGGCATCTTGCAATTTTCGAACGTCCTCTTTTAGACTTGACGAGTCTTCCTTAGTATTATCTAAGAAAAGACTTTCATCCTCCTCAATTATGGCCACTTCATCGAGAGAGGTTATATAAGCTGTCTCGATCATGGGCTCTCCTACAGGTGTGATAAGAAGTGATGGATCGAAGGATGTTTGATTTTCTTCGATGGCTAGAATCTTAGACGTTTTATTGTCATCGATCAGATCTTGAATAGATTCTTTGAGTTTCCAACACTCCTCAGTGTCGTGACCCTTTCCTTGGTGATATTTGCAGTGTTTATTAGGGTTCCACTTGGGTGGCCTGGCTTCTGGAACTGGATCTTTGATGGGCCCTATGGGCATGACTAGTCCTTTGTGGTGTAGCTTCTCAAAAGCTGTTTCATAGCTCATACCAAGTGGAGTGAACACTCTTTTTGACCTTTGGATTCGCGATTTAGAGGTGTTGGTAGCATGTACCTCATTAATGGGAGAGGAAGAAGAAGGATGGTCGTTCTTATTTCCTCTCGCACTATTGTCTTTCAGAAGGTCATCTTCAATGTCAATGCCTATGTTATACACAGCCTTGAAAGTATTCAAGTTGTGTTGGTATTTTAAGTGCTTTGAATACTTCCCTTGGAGATTCTTGATAAACATCCTCACAGATTCTTTTTCGATAGGAGCCTTGACCATATTAGCAGAAGTTTCCTTCCATTTGTTGAAGAAAGAAGTGAACCCTTCATTTTCTTTTTGTTTTAACATCTTGAGTTGTCTAAGGTCTGTTTCGTCTTGGATGTTGCACTTATATCTATCTATGAAAGCGTTTGCTATCGACTCCTAAGAAGAGGTCTTTTCTTTCTCGAGAGAAAAGAACCATTGTTGACAAACGGTTTCGAGAGATAGTGGGAACAGAGAGGGGAAAACCTTCTTATCGATACCCTTAATACTCATTATAGTTTCGATAGCTCTTAGATGGAAGTAAGGGTTATCTGTCGCCTTGAATTTAGGGATGTCAGTGGCGTTGAACTTATGTGGAAGAAGTTCCTTGTCCAGCGAGACCCCTTGTGAACTGATTTCCTGAAATTTATAGTCACTAGATAGCTTTCTTAGACTCTCATGCATGAGGTCCATCTGTTGTTGCTTCACGGGATCATCGATCTTGAGTGCTAGGAGCTTCAGTGTCTCGGTCACGGTAACCAGTTGGTTCCTAAGCCCGTTGACTTCTTCTTGAGTTGCCATTACCTTTTTAGCCTTCCTCTTTTGACGAATCGGTTTATCAAAAAGCGAGACTTGAATAAAGAGGTTGTCCTTGATTAATCGCCCTTCTCTCCTCGACCAAGTACTGTGGAAAAGGAATTTGGGGATATTTTATTGTTAATTATTTGACTCAAACTTTATTCAGCATGCAATGGATGGAGGAAGTGAAGAAATATTGGAGTAGAATGTGAAGAATATTCAGATGGAGGGATATGGAGAATTGGGAATAGAAGGTACCCCCCATCTCAAATGACGGAAAAGACCGACTCATGCATGAACCTAAGACATGGTCATGGTGACATATACTCAAAGTGTGTGCGAAGACTAGTGAGTGTAGGTGACATGTTAAGACTCGTGTCATGGCCATGTGGCTAGAGTATGTGACTAGACTCAATTAATGACTCGACAAGGTGTTATTGACAGCGAACATTAACCGAATTAATTAGCAAACTGGTTAATTAGACTCTAGGTGATGACTCGACCAATAATCCGAACTGTCGGCCAAACGACTGGACTGGCGTCACACTGTGTAGCTTGGCTCCAAACGACAGAGCTGTCGCTAGGCACCACACTCCACATTGTGGCGCTACAGCTCAGACTTTGGCGCCAATATTGGAGCTTCAGTCTGGGACTGTTTTCGGTGTTATTAATCAACTGGGGTATGCCTAAAGTCGTACTAGGTCAATTCCGATTAAAATATTAGACTTTATTGACTCAAATTAATTAATTAATTAATTAATTAGGCAAAGTTCTTTAAGTCATTAATTTATTTAATCTCAACACAAGTCAAACAAACGATTAAGAGAAACATAGAATATATGCACAACAAATAATGCACAATTAGTCAAGTAGGCACAATATGATGCAATGAGTTCGCAACCTAACCATGGCTCTAGTTCTCTAAAGTTCGGGATATGGTTTAGTCAATAGAGGGTCCATGGTTAATTTCCCGGAAGCACCGCGCAGAAGCCTAACCGTGAAGGGTTGGCCCGAGTGGATGGGACACCGCGAGCTTTAGAAAAAACTCGCTTCCATGGTTTGGTGAATTCAACATCTCATATGTACCCTTTGTTGCACAGAGCGTTCAATCGGGTAGATGGAGCATGAATTCCTAGAGGGTTATGTCCATATGTAGAACACATATGGGTTTTAGAAAAGTGAGAAAAAAATGCAATCAGGAAGTAGGATCGAGCAAACAATACGAAAAATCGGTCGAAATTAGAACGCATATATCTGGCTCGGTATTGGGGGAGGTTGGCGCCAGCAATCAGAGACTGGCGCCAGTTTTTGACTGTAGCGCCTGGCGCCAATGCTGGCGTCTGGCGCTACAGTCAAAAGTCTGGCGCCAATGCTCTGGCCCCTGGCGCTACTTCCCACATGCCTCAGCAGCTTTCTATGCTCGATAAAATTTTCCAGTTTCGTGCGGTGTTATTTCGGTCCTAGTTGTGAAAGATATTTCTCAAATTTCCTACGTGTAAAATCCTATGTTTTTAACTCATTAAGGATGGTCTTTCCAATGAGATCTTTTTTATGCATATAACTAGAATGTTAATCAAAATTACGCACATGAAATACTTAGAACGTTTCGAGTCTCATCCACTCATTCTAAATCATTTCCGAAACAAATTCAGGAATTAAAATAGAAATCCTCCCCAGCGGAGTCGCCAAAAACTATAGGGAATAATTTCAATCGTTAATCCCCTTGCTTGAACCCCACTGTGATCATACACTAAAGTACGGTGGCGTCCAAAAGGGAAGAAGATAGAGCAAAAGAGTCGCCAACAAGTTTTAGGAACTTGTAAACCGTTCACAGGGTGAAGGTTACACCCCTTAACGATCCAAGAGATCGTCAACTCCATAAGGTCTTGAACCAAATAAGGGTTTGGGGATGAAGGTACAAATCCAACCTAAAAGAGATTGAACCTGCCCTAATAATAGGCCTCTACTTTATTCTGATCGTATTCACGTGCGCTTTCTGACTAACATACAATCAATAGGATTAACCCCAAACCTGTTTATCTATGTTGGTTGAATTTAATGCACAAACAAATCTATTATTGGCGATCACTTGAAATTATAATCACATTAACCCTAACAAAATTATTAATTATCTTATTGAGCGTGATTACAAGTAAAAATATTCCTTTAAACATGCATAAAAGGCGTGATCAAGCAATAACAATAAAATATATATCAAGCAACATAAATAAAATAAATAAATATAATAATGATCATAAAATTATAACAATGAAATAATCATCATAATAACAATCATATTAATCATAATAATAATCATGTTCATAATAATAATAATTATAGTAATAATAAAAATAGCAAGATCCTAGGCATGATACTAACAAGATTAATATAAGCAATAAAAATCAAATCTTTAGCCCTAACATGATACTAACAATCATAGATATTAGGAAGAACATATGAAGCATCGCAGGAATCATAATAAGCATATTTGATATTATAACCTTTTCCCTAAACATGATACTAGGAATATCATAATAACAATTTAAACATGATTTCTACATCATAACATCAATTAATCAATTAAAGTACTTACTTACTTTGATGCCTCGTACCTCTTTCTAATAACAAAATACATACGTTAGTAACTTCAAGGAAAATAATCAAAGAAACAATTAAATTAAATAATTGAAAGAGAGATTTGGGACCAAACTCTCAGAACTTAAACCTTTCACGTCTAGGGCGAAGGCAACTTCGAATATGGCTAGGTGTTTCTAGATCTAATGAATGCGAAATTTTGTATGTAAAAGCAAGGTTAGAAAAGAGAAAGAGAAGGATGAATGATTAAGGAAATATTGATGAGAATTAGCGAATGATTAAAGAGAATGAAAGAGAATTGAAAACTGACTGTAGGTGAATATAATTGAAAACTGATTGTTGATGATTAAAAACGGAGTTTTTACGTCATTATTTATAGAGAAAATCAGCCAAAAAAATAATATTAAAACAGAGCATCTGGCGCACGAAAAACATAGCTGGCGCCAACCCTGGCTAATTGGCGCCAGGCGCCAACACTAGCGCCAGGCGCCAATGGATGGCGCCAGGCCTAGCTCCAGGCGCCAATGCCTGGTGTCAGGCGCCGGGTCTGTTTTTGACGCATTTTCGAAAATCAGATAAGTTTGCCGTACTGGAGGATAAAATCGTATCTTTTCCTCCAAAATGCTTTTTTATTTTAATTAAAACTCTGAAAAGTCAACAAAAGTCAATTTATCAATGCTAATTGAATTTGGAATAAAAAGAACCTTCTAGAAGAATCTAGAAGACAAAAATCATTCTTAATTGCATTAGGAATGATAAATCATATTAGGCCCTCCCCTAGATCATTGGGCCGTATATAAGGCTCAAATCGGGCTCAGTTCAGTAAATTGGCCAATAACTTCCTCAATATTCATCGGAAATGGGCTTATAATATATCGTTGGAAAGGTCTTTGCAAGCCCCATCCGACTACACTACTATTGGACCCATGTCATGGACCAACCAAACTGGATTGGATGCTTTCTTAAAATAAGTTTTCAAAAACAGAGAGAAGAGAAAAGAAATTAAAACTGTCCGCAACACTGAACTTTCCACACTTTCGCTTCATTCGATTATGATTCGACGTGAAAGGTACTCATCACCGGGTTTGGTTTTGGGGAGAAACAAATAGGTGTCTACAATAACCTTCACTTAATCACTCACATGTTGTGTTCACACACTTCTTTCGTTAATCGCGCACCATTTCATGACCGTATTTTAGGGTAGTCTTGTGTCGTTTTTTTTGTGTCTTTTTTTTTGGAGTAAGTCGGATGGTATCCTCCCGTATATTTTATTTTTCTTTTTTTAAAAAAAATAAATAAAGAGTATTTCAAATTTCAAATTTTTCCGGATGGGTTAAGGTTAAGTTTGGTCATTAAAGGTGTGTTTGTTTCGGTGTCACAGCACTTGGTCAAGAAGCAGGGGTAGATTGTTACGGTTCGAGTCAATACCTCAAAAACCTCTTATACCAAAGAGGTGTACAAGAAAACCACCACAATTATCTCCACAAGATCCATCTCCAGTCTACTTTCAACCAATGGCTACTAAGGAAGATATCGAGAACATCAACAAGACAATTGAGATATTCTCTAACATGATGCAAACACTCACCACTAGAGTCAACACGGTGGAGCAAGATAATCAGAACAATGTCACAGCCGCTGCAATGGACAAGATTAAGGAATAGATGAGTAAGATCTCTAAAGAGTTCACTTATGTGGAGCAACCTGTCACCTCGTCGTCCATAAGGGACAAGCTTCCTGAGAAGTTTTCCACTGCTGACATTCCTAAGTTCAAGCCTACTGATTATCCGCTTTTCCATTTGAAGGCCTTTTCTGCGACCATGGCTCTTAAGGGAGTAGATGTGACACTCTTCCCTACTGTGTTCCCTCTTTCCTTAGAGCATGCCTGTCAACAATGGTTCTACTCTCTGGAATCCAAACATGTTGCGACCTGGGAGGATGTTGCTGAAAGCTTCATGAATCGTTACAAGTGTAACATTCAGGCCAAGACTTCTTAACTTGAACTCTTTATTCTCAAACAGAAAGAGAATGAAGGCTTCACCACTTACTTAAGCAAGTGGAGGAAAACAGTTGCGCTCTTGGTGGATCCCCCCAAGGAAAAAAGAGATGGTTTGCTTGTTTATTGCCAATTTGACTCATAAGTACAAGCAACACTTGAAAGTTTTTGCCTTTGAGTACCTTCGAAGCTGTATACGATATTGGAATCAATATCGAAGATGAACTAATGAAGACTGCTGGTAGCAACAATAATAACAACAACACTTGGAAAAACAAGAAGAACGACACTCCTTCTTCTTCGTCTTCCAAGCCCAATAATGCTACCAACAATATCAATATCAATGATGTGCTGGCCCTTAATGCTCCTCCTCAAAGATTCCAAAGGAAAAGGAGGGTTTACACGCCTTTGGGAATGACTTATGATGCTGCTTTTGATCGCTTGCATAGTCAAGGGCTGATTATGCCATTTGGATCATTTTTAGAACCTCGACCAGAGAACAGAACCGCTAGCTATGACCCCAATGCTCATTACAAGTTTCATCAAGGAAAGGTTCATAAATCTGAGAAGTTTTGGAGGTTGAAGGATGCGATCCAAGACCTGATTAATGTTAATCAACTTCTTGTCCCTCTAGGGGGCAAGAAGCCTAACATTCAAACAGGTCCTCTTTTTTATGCTTTGGCTATCATGGGAGATGAAGTCTCCTTTGATCCGTCAATACTCATTCAACCTATGAATGAACCTTTACTGGAAGTTGTACTTGTCTCGAGCTATGAAGAAGTGAATGGAATTTGGGATAGTGACGATGAAGACGTCTATCTCATGGATATAGCCTGTTCGTCTCTTGGCACGAGTGAAGATTTTTGGGGAGACCTTGAGGTCAAGGTTATCACCAGAAGTGGACGGTTGCAACAGCCTAGTCCACCTCCACCGCAATCACAACCAATATTTGATCCCATCGACCCTGTGAACAACGATGTGGTCAAACAATTACAAATCACCAAGGTGGAAATGAATGTATGGAAGCTTTTGGCCACCTCTCATGAGCATCGAAAGGCTGTGATGAATGCTCTGGTAAAAATAGGAGTTGATGATGATATGACTCCTCAAGGACTGGTCAACTTTCTCACTACTTAATTGCCAAGTACTAGCAATTTGATTTCCTTTTCTGACAAGGATTTGCCCCTGAAAGGGGACCAACAGAACAAGGCCTTACACCTCACTGTGGTGTGTAGGCAGATGAATGTTCCTATGAGCATGGTTGATAATCGCTCTACAATCAATGTATGCCCACTTCGCACTACAAAGAAGTTGGGCATAAAAAATGAAGAATTGACTCCCTCCACTCAAGGGATTCGCGCTTATGATAATACTCGTCGTCAAGCTGTGGGTACTATCATGCTAAACATAACTACTGGAGCCATTGAACGTTGCACCAAGTTTCAGGTGGTGGACATTAAGGCTTCTTTTAATTTGTTGTTAGGACGTCCTTGGCTTCATGAGCTAAAGGCGATCCCATTATCGTTGCACCAGAAAGTGAAAGCCATATTTGGAGGGGTTACAATTACCATTGATGCCTCCCCCATGCGCATTCAAGTTATCGATACTCCCATCATCCATGTTGAACTTGACGAAGAAGATGAAGATCTCTGGGGGTTTTTGCTCGATGATGTTCTCATGATCGAAGAAGAGGAGGAGAAGTGTCATCTCGACTTCGATCCGTATTCAAATACCAATGTTAATGCCATTATGAAGAAGCAAGGGCATTTCCCTAGAATGACCCTCAGACTTAAAAAGAAAATGACTGAACTTTGGGGCCATCCTGGTGCATCTAAGAAAGATACCTTTGGCTTGGGAATCAAGCTAACAAAAGAAGATATGAAACAAGCCCTCTTGAAAATGAAGGCTCGCAATAATGCTCGAATCATGAAGACGGAAATGGCCATGGATCCATATCCATTCACCCTCAATGGCCAATATATCAAAGAAGGGGAAGACTTCCCATGTTATGAATTCCTTGAGCCCTTCGTCCACGATGGGAGGCGCGAGCCAGGATTTGAGATGTTCCTCGATTGTGATTTCGTCGATGAAGGCGAAGAACTCTTCAAAACAGAGAAACCAGCTAGTCCAAACTCTGATGATCTGAACATAAACCTTCTTTTTGGACTAGAGAAGAATGAATCCAAGCCTATCTGCAATGATGATTCTGAGCTCATTCTAGCTGTTATATCAAGCAAGGATTTTGACCCCTCCGAGTTAATCGTCCAGGCTGATAATATTTCAAAGGGATGGCGCAAGACAGTGAAGATCACTACACCAAGCGGAGAGAAGTTGGAAATAATCGCTGGCGAAGGTCCTATGTTTGATGAGTCTGAGTCATCTGGGTCCGAGTCTGAGTCTAAGTCTGTAGACGAGTCTGAGGCCAACCCTCTTTCTGCTATAGAGTCCAATCCTGAGTCTCTTGTTGAGTCTTCTCTTTCTATCCCAAATAATTCCGGCGAGGTCGCAGCTGACCTTGCCCCTCTTGATGTATTGACCAATGAATTCAATAAAATGAATACCTTTTCTTAAGATGTGTGCCATTCCCCTAACCCTGATCAATATTGCTTTGCTAATGATAAAAATGACAAAGAAATAATAAAAGCAATGGAAGAACACGAAAATAAAACAGCAGTTATTGAAGATACAAAAACAGTTAATATTTCCAATGATACGACTATCGAAGAAGTAAAAATTGGATTAACACTAAGTCAAGACAAACGCAAAGAGCTAATTAACTTACTTAGTGAATTTGTTGATGTATTGGCTTGGTCATACCAAGATATGCCAGGAATTGACAGGGATATAGCTCAGCATACGATACCACTCATCTCAGGAATGAAGCCTGTCAAACAAAACCTACGCCGAATGAAACCGGATGTCGCTCTCAAAATAAAAGAAGAAATCAAAAAGCAATTGGCTGCAGGTTTCATCAAAGTATCCAAGTATCCAGAGTGGATAGCAAATGTGGTTCCAGTTCCGAAGAAGGATGGAAGGGTCAGAATATGTGTTGATTACATGGACCTCAATAAGGCAAGCTCGAAAGATGGGTTCCCTCTACCTCACATTGACATTATGGTCGATAACACAACAAACCATGCACTCCTATCGCATGGACGGCTACGCCGGATATAATCAAGTATTAATGGCCGAATAAGATATGGAGAAAACCACATTCATCACATAGTGGGGTATATATTGCTATACGGTAATGCCATTCAGGATGAAAAACGCGGGTGCCACCTACCAAAGAGCAGCCACGACATTGTTACATGATATGATGCACAAAGAGGTGGAGGTCTATGTTGACGATATGATCGTCAATTCAAAAGATCGCCCAGGCCACATCATTGCACTTCGCAAGTTCTTTGAAAGACTCCGCAAGTACAACATGAGATTAAATCCAGCAAAGTGTGCATTTGGGGTCACGTTAGGAAAACTACTTGGTTATGTGATCATTTCTTGAGGGATTGAAATTGATCCCACAAAAGTCAAAGCGATCATGGCCATGCCACCGCCCAAGGATGAGAAAGAAATTCGAGGCTTCATAGGAAGGCTGCAATATATAAGTAGGTTCATATCAAAACTCACGGCGATATGTGAACCTGTATTCAAGAAGCTTAAGAAAAATGTCCCGGTCACATGGGATGACAATTGCCAAAAAGCTTTCGACAAAATCAAAGAGTACCTGGAAAACCCACCCGTGCTAGCGCCAGCAATACCTGAATTTCCTCTTCGACTCTACCTTACGGTCACAAGAGAAACGATGAGGGGAATGCTAGCACAAGAGATCGAAAGCAAGGAGAATGCAATTTACTATTTGAGCAAGAAGCTTCAAGGATATGAGAAACAATACACACCGCTTGAAAAGTTGTATCTCACACTTGTGTGGGCCGCACAGAAACTAAGACATTACATGCTCACTCATACAGTGCATGTCGTGTCCAAGATGGATCCTCTCAAATACTTGTTCGAAAAAGCAACACTCAATGGCAGATTATCAAGGTAGATAGTCAACCTTGCTCAGTTTGACTTGAAATTTGTACCACAAAAAACCATCAAAGGTTCTGCGGTTTCTGACTTCTTAGCAGATTTTCCGCTATAAGAAGTTGAGAAGGAAGAAGATGAATACGATTTCCCTGACGAAGATCTACTCATGACCGAGGATGATAGCTGGACGCTTTACTTTGACGGAGCTTCAAACCAAAAAGGTTGTGGTGTAGGAGTCTTGCTCATGTCACCCAACGAAGAGCATATCCCAATTTCCATGAAACTCGACTTTGATGTCACCAACAATACCACAGAGTATGAGGCATGCATTTTGGGATTAGAAACAACTATGGCCTTGGGAATTAAGAAACTCATAATCTATGGTGATTCATCACTTATCATTAACCAAATCTCGAAGAGATGGAAGGTGAGAAGTGAAAGTCTCGCTACGTATCAAGCTCATCTGGAAACTCTCACGGAGCAACTAGTTGAAGTGGAATATACGTACTTGCCTAGAGATGAAAACCGGTTTGCCGACGCACTGGCTAAATTAGCATCAATGCTGCGAATTCCAACGAATACAATCAGAATGTCGTTGACCATAGAAAGAAGATATGAGACGGCTGATGTTCACGCACTCGATGATGAACAAGAATCACAAGAAGAAGATGAAGAGCCATGGTATACAGATATCCTTAACTACGTGACAAAAGGAGAATAACCTCCTGATACTGATAAAAGGGCATGCCGTGCTTTGAGGCTCCTGGCCTCACAGTATGTGCTCATCAGGGGAGAACTCCACAAGAGGACTGCACTAGGGAGAAATCTCTTATGTATATCCAAGAAAGAAGCACAGAAAACCATGGAAAATCTTCATGCCGGCATATGTGGAACGCATATGAATGCTAAGATGTTAGTCCAGAAGATTCAACGACAAGGTTATTATTGGACTACCATGGAGAGAGATTATCACGAATACGTCAAGAAATATGTTAAATGTCAAGTCTATGCAAATCTACAACACGTTCCACCTTCACTTCTCTACACATATACCTCTCCATGGCCTTTCTCTACTTGGGGTATCGACATCATTGGAAAGATAACGCCACCAGGACAAGGGAGGCATGAATTCATCCTCGTAGCAATCGACTATTTCACCAAATGGGTCGAAGCTGCCTCATACACTAAATTAACGGCAAAACATGTAGCTCAATTCATTGAGAAAAATATCATATGCCGCTATGGGGTACCTCATGAGATGATCAGTGATAATGGAACGCATTTTCAAGCCGAATGTGCGGAATTATTACAGAAATATCATATCAAGCATCACAGATCATCACCCTATAGGCCACAAACAAATGGTGCCGTCGAATCGGCCAACAAAAACGTTAAAACTATCATCGAAAAGATGACGGAAAATTACAAAGATTGGCTAAGTAAGCTACATTTCGCTCTTTGGGGTTATCGAACCTCTGTTCGTACATCAACGGGAGCTACCCCTTTCTCTTTGGTCTATGGAGTTGAAGCTGTACAACCAATAGAGCTCGAAATTCCTTCTCTCCTGATCGCATTGGAAATCTAACTAGATGAAGTCGACTGGATTAGAGCAAGATATGATGAACTAGTCTTACTTGACGAAAAACACTTGGTAGCTTTGCATCATGTCCAAACCTACCAACAGCGTATGGTGCGACATTTAAATAAAAAAGTCAAGACTAGGAACATCAAAAAAGGTGACTTGGTGCTTAAGGCACTTCGCAAAAATGTGTTGGGTCCAAGAGGAAAATTCAGACCAAATTGGTCAGGTCCGTACATTGTTAAATCCATCTTGTCTGGCGGAGCGGCACACTTGGTAGACATGGACGATAACGGTTTCCACAATTTAACCAACTTGGATCAACTCAAGTAATTCTATGCCTAGTTGCATGGGTTCATGACCCAATAGAGCTACGTTTGGCCTGATTCCTTTTTAAGGATACATAGGCAACCCCTCAAGGGGGCCCGGCCAATTAAAAAAAATAAAATCATTCCTCTGTCGATCAAGTACACGCGCTATTTCAGCATTTCGTCACGACAAAATGGGGCTAAAATAAAAAAAAAAGGCCAAATTAGAAAATAACACCTGTAAAAAGACCCGATTTTGGTTATAACACCTTAACATTTCGAAATTTTATTATAACACCTACAAAAATCCCAAAATTTTGGTTTCACCACCCACTAACGGATTTTTGGATGGAAACCGTTAGTGGGACCCACTAGGGACACGTGTCAGCTGTGTATTGGCTTAAAAAAAAGAAAAAAAAAAAAAAAAACCCTAACCCCCTAACCAAGGCAGCCCCACCATCGGCACCACCTACCCAGCCGCCGGCATCACCTGCCCTCGCATAATCCGGCGATACCAGGCCCAGCCCAGCCCTGAAGTTGAGCAGCGAAAAACCTTCCGGATTAACGCTTGCAATTGACGGTTTCCTGAGCAGTGAAATCGCCGGAACTTCACCGACGAAACTCACCGGATTCTGCAGGATTTCAGCCCGTTTCTTGAGCCACGAAATCTTCCGAACAACCACCTGCGAATTGACGGAGAACCACCTGCGAATCTGCTGAATTTCGCAGCGATTTCAGCCGGTTTTTGCGAAGCAACACCACCGGAATCTGGCTAAGACAACTTCCCGTTTGACGCCTGAAATTGATGGAGAACCACTTGCGAAATTTCGATTGGTGCTTGTAGCGGTTGTTGACGGTGGTTTGGTTGTGGGTCTGAAAGAGGCGAAGGGGCTAAGTGGTTTTCGTGGAGGGTTGTGGTGGGTTGGGGTGATTTTTCGGGGAGAAGGAAGGGGGAAGGGGATTTACGGGGGGGCTGATGTTGGTGGGGGTGACGGCCGGTGGTTTCGCCGGAGAAGGAATGGAATCCAACGACAGTGGGGGGTCTCCGGCGGTGTAGTGACGGTCGGCGGTGGTGGGGCTGGTGGCTGGGTTAGAGTTTAGGGGTTTTTTTTTTTTTAATTTTAATTTTTATTAATTTTTATTTTTAAGCCAATAAACAACTGACACGTGTCCCTAGTGGGTCCCACTAACGGTTTCCATCCAAAAATCCGTTAGTGGGTGGTGAAACCAAAATTTTGGGATTTTTGTAGGTGTTATAATAAAATTTCGAAATGTTAAGGTGTTATAACCAAAATCGGGTCTTTTTGCAGGTGTTATTTTCTAATTTGGCCTAAAAAAAAAAATTACTTGGCAGCATCCAGAGTCCACCGTGGCACGGGAATTTCCACCGTGTCACGGCAGCTACCACCATGGCACGGTGGAATTGCAGCAAAAAAAAAAAATTACCGCGCCATGGGAATCTCCACCGTGTCACGGCAGTTTCCACCGTGGCAAGGTGGAATTGCAGCAAAAAAAAAAGTACCACGCCACGGGAATCTCCACCATGTCACGGCAGTTTTCACCGTGGCACGGTGGAACTCAGACTTTGCGATTTTTTTAAGTTACACATTCTGTTATTTGTTCGACGTTTTTTTATTTTTATTTTTCCATTGCGTCCGACTTCTTGACTCGGATATATATATATATAAAAAAAAAAAGTCATTGTAATTTTTATTTAAGGCAAAAATTATTGAAATAAATGTGACTACAATTATTGGCATCATGCGCCTTATTTTAAAAATAAAAATTATAAATCATATGAGCAAGGCAATATTAATCTAATCCTTCTTCACTTTAGGAACCTCCTTCTCTTTTTCAACTAGGTCGGCCTTCACCGTTAATGTGTCTTGTTTAGGGTAAAAATACCCTAGACACGTGGACCAATGAGAGGAGGCCACGTGTTGAGTTCAAGATGGCCCATGTGGCTTAATATCCCCTTGACACGGCCCCCTTGGATAAATCTCTGAAATGGCGGCCTTCAAGTCCCAAATCCCAAGAAGCGCCGTAAAACGACGCAGCCCACTAAAATCTAGGTCAAGTGACCTAGATGTGAGCACATTCTCCAATGACCCTATAAATAGGGAGATATTTCCCCATTTTGGGGACACATTCAATCATTTATTACACACACATTCTCTCTCATCAGAAAAAGACCTGAGCTTGGAATCCAAGCAGATCCCCACCTAAATTTCCGCATTCTTTTTTCCCTTTCAAGTTACTAACTTGATCGTCAGAGGCGGAGGTCCAACCACTCGGAGTCTCCATTGTTTTGCAGGTACAACTCAGCCGGACCAGACTTCGTGACGTAACTCTCCCGAGGGACAAAAACACCCAAAAAATTTGTCGCAGTCTATGGGGAGAGTACCTCAAAGATGGTTCAAGAGTCTGTACCACCCCTTAAGCATCTGGGCGATGACCCGGAAGTTTTTACAGACCAGGAGGATGAAGATCCTCAGGTTGAAACCTATACAACCGATGATGGCTCTCTAATAACCAAGCGCATTCGGCACAGAGACACTCTGGAGCGGGGTGCCATCCAGGCGGGTACAAATCGACCTCCTGGGCAGCCGGAAGGGGAAACCCACACGGCAGCTGGATCAGCTCCTGTCACCCGAGACGAACTCATGAGGTTCATGAGAAGTTTCAAGGGTGAAATCAAATATCTGATCACTAAGAGCCGGGCTGGCCCAAGTAGGGGTCAGTCGGCCAAAAACTCCTCATCCAAAGGAGAAGGCAGCCGGGACCATTGATTGGTCCAAAATTCTTCTTCCTAAGAGGAATACCAACAACACCCGCCGGACTCAACAACCGGTGGGAAGCAAGAAATCAACTCTTGATGCCCGGGAGATCATCACCCGCAAGAGGAATCAACAGTTGTCTGAGTCGGCTTCTATGTCGAACTTTCCAGACAGCTTCAACAACACCTCTACAGGGAATGCACTTTCCCTGCATGAGAGCCAGACAGGCGGTAATACCGTCCATTCTGGCCCTCAGATGATTGGGACTGGACCTTATGTACCTTCTCAGGTCTACGGTCAGTATCCTCCTTATTTCATGCAGTCGGCCTTCTTCGGAGGTCAGGCGGCATACAACAATGTCCAGCCACTGGACTGGCAGCTCCGTCTACTCCGCCTGGGTGAACAACCTTCTGCGTTCACCTAGGAGATAACTGAGGCGGCACAGCCGACCAAGGTTTAAAATGTGTTGGTAGGTACCTATGACAGTACCACCAACCCAAAAGATCACCTCATGGCATACACCAACCTCATATACTTGCAAGGGTTGGACGATGCCACTTGGTGTCGATGCTTCCCGACTACATTGAAGGGCATTGCCCAACAATGGTTTGGCAACCTGCCAGCCGGGTCCATCGATAGTTTCAGGAAGCTTGCCTTCTGGTTTGCTTCCAACTTCTCAATGAACATCCCTGCTAAGAAAACAAGTCTTGACTTGAGCACCATTAAGCAGGGAGAGAGAGAAGGGCTGCGCTCCTATGTCAGGCGGTTCAATCTGATCAGAATTCAGATTCAAAGACTGTCTGATGAGGTAGCTTTTACAGACTTTTTCAAAGGTCTGAGAGACGGGTCGACTTTTAAGTTCAACCTAGTCAGAAAAGGGGCTTTCATTTTACAGGCGGCCCTAAGGGAGGCGGAAGCTACATTCAAGCAACCGACCTCTGCTCGCCTGGTAATCAGTCGGACTCCAAGGAATCTGGCAAGCTGAAAGACAGCCGGCCTGCTCAGCCAGCCAAAAAGAAAGAAGGGAGCAAGAAAAGAAAAGAAATCTGGGCGATTAGTGACTCTGACCAGCCGTCCCAAAAGAAGAAGAAAGAATTTAAACCGTACGTTCCTAAGTACAAGTTTAACAAGGACTGCAAGTCCATCCTCATGGAAATTAAGGACCGGTTGTCCCTAGAGAATCTGAATCAAATGAAAAGTTCCATTCAATCAAGGAACAAAAACAAATTCTGCCAATACCATGAGGAAGTTGGCCATGACACCAACGACTGCTTCAGCCTTCAACGGGCGTTGGACCGTCTGGCTGACAAGGGGATGTTAAAGTCCTACATTTCTAAGTCCAAAGGGACTAATAAGAAGAATCTGGGGCAGTCGTCCAAGACACCCCAGCCTGCTAGTAGTTTGGATACTGACAAGGAGCCGGTCTACACAATAGCAGGCGGGTTCTCATGCGGTGGCCCTACCATCCGGGGCACCAAGAGCCATCTTCGAAAGATGGACAAAGATGATAATGAGCAGGCGTCTGCAAGCTCCTCCTTCCTAGACGTCCTGATCACTGAGAAGGACAGGGGCAGCGTCCGCCGTCCGCATGACGACCCGATCGTCGTTGAATGTAAGGTTGCCAACCAGCTAGTTGGACGGATCCTTATTGACACCGGCAGCTCATCAGACATCATCACCCTCCGGTTCCTGCAAAAGCTGAAATACAATGTCAACAGCATGCATCCGGTTACCCACCCCTTGGTTGGTTTTGGGGGTGGAATGGTTTACCTAGTCGGAAGGGTTGATTTACCAATTTGGCTGGGTGAGAAAGGAAAAGGGCGACACCTGGTCGTCAAGTTCTTGGTCGTTGAGGAGCTGACCGCCTACAACATTATTCTGGGCCGGCCAACCCTCAACGAAGCCAAGGCTGTAATCATCCCTTCCCTCATGGTCATCAAGTATGAGAGGGATGACGGCTCTGTTGGTTCCTTGAATGGGGATCAGAAGACGGCACGGGAGTGCTATCTCTCAGCCGTCAAAGATATCGTGGCCCCAGACAGCCAGGAACCAATAGACCTTGACAATATCAAGGATGTCGACCCAGCCCTAGCCCCACCAACAGCCAGAAAGAAAAGAAAGGCACCTCTGCTGGTGGAGGTGAAGAAAGAGAAAAAATAGCAATCGCTGGCCGGTGAACGGTCTAATGAGCTCCGTCCCCAACCGGCTAGAGAACATGTTGATATACCTTTGGACGACAACCGTCCGGAGCGTACTGTAAAGGTTGGGACGGTTTCTTATGCTAAGTTGGGTGCAGATTTGCACCTTCTGCTGAAAGAATCCAAAGACATTTTGCCTTTGAAGTGGAAGAGATGCCAGGCGTCAGCCCGGATCTTGCTGTCCACAAACTCGCCGTGGATCCTAAAAAGAAGCCCATCCGGCAAAAGAAAATAAATCACGGCGAGGAAAGAAGTCAGGCAGCAGCTGCCGAAGTAAAAACGTTGTTGGACGCTGGGTTCATTCGGCCATGTAATTTTCCCGACTGGGTGGCGAATGTTGTGCTTGTAAAGAAGCGGAATGGTACCTGGCGTATGTGTGTTAATTACACAGACCTCAACAAGGCATGCCCTAAGGACAGTTATCCGCTTCCTAAGATCGACAGTCTGGTCGATTCAACAACCGGGCATGCCTTGATGAGTTTCATGGATGCCTACTCCGGCTTCCATCAGATACCCCTGTGGAAAAAAGATCAAGAGAAGACGGCCTTCGTAACTGATTAGGGGTTATTCTGTTACACTGTGATGCCATTTGGATTGAAAAATGTGCCGGCTACATTCCAACAGATGATTAATACGGTATTCATTAATCAAATTGGGAGGAATGTAGAGGCGTACCTCGATGACATGATATTCAAATCCAAGTAGCAGGCGGATCACCTTGTTGATCTCCGAGAAACCTTCACCACACTCAGGCGGCATAAGGTTATGCTAAATCCTAAGAAATGCGTCTTTGATGTTGAGTCTGGGAAGTTTCTCGGATTCCTGAATGATCAAAGGGGGATAGAGGCTAACCCTGAGAAGATACAGGCGGTAATTGACATGAAGTCACCCCGCACTGTCAAGGAAGCACAGAGATTTATCGGTTTCCTGGCGGCCTTGGGGAGGTTCCTCAACCGGTCAGGTGACAAATGCCTTTACTTCTTCCAAGCAATCAGGAAGAAGACCAGATTTGAATGGGGGGTGATGCTGAGGCGGCCTTTCAACGGCTGAAAGAACACTTGCACTCTTTGCCAAGGCTTGTTAGTCCACTGCCTAAAGAGGTGTTATACATGTACCTAACCGTCTCTGATCATGCCCTTAGTGTTGTTCTCCTTGCTGAGAGAGACGACGTTCAGCTCCCGGTCTATTTCATTAGCCATGTTCTAAAAAATGCTGAGCTCTGGTACCCCATGGTAGAAAATTTTGGCCTTGCCTTGTATATGGCTTTCAAGAAGTTGAAACCGTATTTTCTGGCTCATCCGGTGGTAATTTACACCGACCAGCCCTTCAAGCGGCCAATGTCTACCTTGGAATCATCCGGCAGAATGTTGAAATGGGCTATTGAAATGCAAAGTCTTGAAATCACTTTTGAACCTAGAAAGGCAGTGAAAGGTCAGGCGTTGCCGACTTCATTGTTAAAATGACACGACCAGTGCAATCGGATAACATTGACCAGGTTTGGAAAGTGTATGTAGACGGGAGCTCGACGAAGAACGGTTGTGGTGCAGGAATTATATATGAGTCCCCTAAGGGGGACAGATTTGAATATGCACTGCGGTTTAAGTTTCAAGCCTCAAATAACGAGGCGAAGTATGAAGCCCTGCTAGCCGGAATTCGCATGTGTAAGGTAGCAGGGGCAACTAAAATTGACGCCTACTTTGATTCACAGTTGGTCGTGAGCCAGTATGAGGGAAAATATGAGGCAACTCATCCGGCTATGATCAAATACCTTCAGGCAGTCAAAGAAGAGGCTGGGGCACTTGAGGAATTCCGTCGGAATCAAGTGCCCAGGTCGGATAACAATCAAGCGGATGCGTTGTCCAAATTGGCTTCATCCGCTTGCTGTGATACGCCTCGGTCGGTCTTTCGGGAAGTTCTTAAAAAGAGAAGCATATATGAAGAGCCCATTGGAATTCTGGACCGAAGCTCTACCTGAATGGATGGCATCCGGGCGTATTTAGCAGACGGCATACTTCCTGATTCACCACAGGAAGCAGCCGTCATGAAGAAACAAGTGGCAAACTTCGAGTTGAGAAACGGAGAGCTCTTCAAGGCGGGTTTCCTTAAACCTCTATTGAAGTGTGTTACCCCAGAAAACGGGAAAGAAGTTCTCGAAGAATTGCATGCCGGGTACTGCGCCTCTCATATAGGCGACAGGTCCCTAGCCGTCAGAGCCAGGCGGCATTACTTTTGGCCTACTCTTGAAGCAGATGCTAAAGAGTTGGTGAAGAGATGTGACAAATGCCAGAGGTTTCGCAGACTTATTCACCGCCCGGCTACTGACCTAACGGCAATCCGCAGCCCAGTCCCGTTTGCTAAATGGGGCATGGATATCTTGGGTCCTTATACGCCTGCTCCAGGCGGAAAGCGCTACATTTTGGTGGTTGTGGATTATTTCACCAAATGGGTAGAAGTTGAGCCGGTTTAGAACTTCAAGACAAAGGATGTCATCTCTTTCATTTGGAAAAACATCATCACCCGATTTGGGGTACCTATGTCTATGGTGTTTGATAATGGCCCTCAGTTTGAAACCCCTCATCTTAAGACTTGGTTGGGAGATCAGGGCATCTCACATTGTTTTGCATCAGTCAGCCGACCCCAAGTAAACGGTCAGGTTGAAGCCTTCAACAAACTCATCTCAGACGGCATAAATAAGAAAATCGAAAGAGTCGGTGGCTTATGGGCAGAAGAGCTAATTCATGTCCTATGGGCCATCCAGACTACTACCAAAGGGGCAACCGGTGAAACCCCATTCCTTATGGTATACGGTGCTGAAGCCGTCTTGCCCATTGAACATTACGAGCCGACTCTACGAGTCATGCTTTATGATGATGAGGCAAATTGAGAGGCCATGCGGCTAGCATTGGACTCCCTCCCGGAACGCAGGGGCAACGCTGCCCTGCGCCATGAGATATACCGTCTGAGAATGACCAGAGCCTACAACAAGAAAGTGCACAGGTGTCCTTTGAAAGTTGACGACTTTGTGTTACGAAAAATGGAGGCAACCGGTAGGGCCAATGAGGCTGGAAAGCTAACGCCTAATTGGGAAGGCCCCTACCGGATTTATGAAGAAGTCGGAGACGGCACCTACCGTCTGGAAACCCCAGACGGCCGGTGCCTACCTAGAACTTGGAATGTAGATAACCTAAAAAGGTACTACTTCTGAGAAATGTAAATTTTTGTAAACAGTAAGTCAATTAATGAAAATTCAGACTTTGTTTGCAGAATTGTTTCGCTATTTTTTGCTTGTCCGACTGGGTGATACTCAGACGGACCCTTTGTTTAACTAACTAAGTTTGATACTTAGTGTAATTCAATAATTGCTTGTCCGCCTAGGTAATACTCAGACGGACTATTTGTTTAACCAACTAAGTTCGACACTTAGTATAAATTCAATGTTGTAATAACGCTCAGCCGATGGTCCGATTAAAAAAACTAAGCACAAAAACGCTTAGTGGCTATACAACCGGTCTCAAACAAGACCAAAGGCCAAAGTGGCCGGATGGTTGCTTATTTTATAAAACCGCCTGTCCCAACATGGACAAAGGCGTCCGGCGACACCCCTCCTGGTGCAATCGTCGCAGAGAACAGAATATTTGTCGGTTCTACGTACCTATGCAGACGACGAAAATTGAACGACCAAATTGGTCAACTCATAGCCGTCTGACCAGAATAATCTATGAAGAACGATTAAGTTACCGAATATCGGATGCCCCGAGGCATCAGTCGGTAACCGACTGATGTTCTCACTTAGGTTATTTATTCCAAAGTTGCACTCTCTCTCCCAATTGGGGCAAAAGATTTTGTGTAATGGTTATGTAATAACCCTAGACGGAATATAACCGCCTGGGTAAGAAGCTCAAAGCACTCGCTCTAATGGCCGGTTGTGCACTTGGTTTGGGGCAATCACCATTGTGATTGATTGGCCTAAGAACACTCCATACTTCTCCTAGTATCAAGTGTTTTCAAGTTAATCAATCAATTTGAAACAAAACCAACCACACAGCCGTCCAGGGGCAAGAGCACCCGGATTGCAAATTGCTGCATGCTTTCTTAAGTTAGGAAAAATATTAAAGAATTGCAAACATACGCAAAATTCAAATTGAAAAATTCGTTCAAACACAAACATATATAAACGCCGACTGAGTCGGAATACTTCATAAATATTTAAAATGGCACAAAGGCCAGAATAAGTGTTAACCGAACACATCCGGTGAAGAAAGAAAGAAATAAAATGTTAACCCAACTCCATAGTTGGTAAAGATACAACAGTTTACGGCATACAAGCCGGTAAAGAAACAGTTTGGCATACTGCCGCAGAAAGTGGGAAGGCTCGCCTAAGGCTGAGGTGGATGATGCTGCTCCGGCTGATCTTGGCTGGGTTGGCCTTCATTTTTCTCATCCGCCGCCGGCTCCTCGTTATCAGAGACTTCATATCCCTGATCTGCAGCCCAATCTTTGAAACGAAGCGGAGGAGCCTCACCCATTACTTGGGCATCATACACCTCAGTGGCGTAATCATACCTGAGCTTATAGACCTCAAATTCTACATCTGGGTAGAGGAGGCTCCAAGTGATCTTCAGCCGGGCCAGATTATCACGCTCATTCTCCTCTATCAGCCGTTTTTTCTCTTGGGCGAGCTCGTCCGACTGCTTGTTTCGTAGAATGACAAGCTCAACCCCCAGGCGGGAAACGTGTGCTCGGAGTTGAGTGTTTTCTTGATCAGCATCCTCTAATGCCTTGATCTCAAATTTGGCATCCTTCAGTTTTTGCTCAAGGTCATCAGCGCGGCTGTTAGCTTTGTCGTTCGCAGCCGTCAAGCTCTGGATTAGCTCCTCCTGTTTCAACTCTACTGCTTTAATCTTTAAATCACACATATAATTAGCATATTCAGCAGAGTTGAGGTTTTCAAGGGCCCTCCGTTTGGCGTCATTTACCTCTTCTTGCTTTTGCCTAAAGGGGCCCCAGAGTCCGTCCACCCTCAGCATCACCTGAGAAAAGAGCAGCCAGATTATGATTTACTTAGTAAAATTAAAAGAAAATATATCAAGGTTGTGGGGTTCCTTACCTCAACCAGCTCGCCCATTATCCGGTCGAAGTCCACTACCTGCAGATCAGGTATGGAGTTCTTCTCTGACCAGGTGAGGGTCCTCACCATCCGTTTTGCGAAGCCTACAAGATCCGGCTCGTTGGATGTCAATTCTACACCAAAAGTAGTACTCCGTGAGTAAGAGGCAGCATAGTTGGCACTCATCCGTTGCCGGCTGCTGACTGAACCCCCAGAGGGGTCTACCTTAGTCTTGACTCTCATGAAGTCAAGTGGCCAAGGTATTTCAATCCTTCCCTTACCTTGGGTTCCGGATGGGGCGCAGGCTTCCGCTTCTCCCCGGTTGTTGCCGCACCGGCTACAACATTAGGTGGCTCGCCACCCTTCGATGCCGTAGAGGCATCCGGCGCTTTCTGCTGTGAGCGTTCTGAGCTTTCGCTCAAGATCTTCATCGCAGCAGAAGATTTGCCACCGGTCGTTGGACGATCGGTTTTGGCAGAAGAGTCTTACCGGGGAGGGTCTTTTCTGGCTACCTTTGCAGCCGGAGTCTTTTCTAAATCCTCTCCTTGCCTTTTGAAAAGCTTGGAGAAGGATCGGGGTACACGCTTTGCAGAGTCCTGCAAAATGAAAGTGGTTGAGTATACCCAGCCGGCAATCTGCCTAAAATATATATATATATATAATAATGATATGTATTCAGGCGGTCTTTTACCCCGCCTTTTTTGGACTCTTTGGCGTCCACGGCTGCTTTCTTAGCCAGAGCCGCTTCCTTGCGCAGCTGCGCCACTGACTTAGCCGGTGTCTTTGTCGGATCGACCATTTTCAAGGCGTCGGCTGCATGAACAGAATTCATGGTTAGAAGAAATTGTGGCAAGTTTACAATAAAAATAAAAATAACAAACACTCCGGATGTAAGTGGATCTACCCTTGGGAAACATGGGACTTAACCCACAGGCGGACAAGAAGCATTCATCCTTGAAATAGTCCGGATGGGGATGCAATTTTTGGGAGCAATAATGTGAGTCCCATCCCCCATGGGCTCAGTTGTGGTCTCAAAGAAGCCCGGCTCTATTATTTGCTCCCGGGCCTTAGTAGATAGCTCCGGGAGAGGGCATTTCCTTCCCAGAAGAGCCGACGCTGTGTTGTACTGGCGGAGAGTCCAGTTGTATCTCAGAGTTGGGGAAGAAATCAAATAGAAATTGTCCTTCCACCCGGACCATTTGGACACCTTGTCCAAACTCATCAGATACTGGGGCAAGGTAGAAAGAGTGTACCATGCCCCATGACCGCCTGGTACCTTGCTCAAATAATGCATGTGAGCGAAGGCGGAGAAGCTGGGATTTATGTTTTGGAACTCGCAGGCGGCGATGTAACTCAGAATATTCACCCACGAATTGGGGGTGCGCTGCCAGACTCCTAAATCATACCCCTTCAGGATTTTCCTAATCCCGGTATGAAGGGGGAACCAGAGGTCGGCTTCTATTCCCGCCTCGTAGCATACAAAATAGGTCTGCATTATCAATGTCATCGTCCCACGCCATTACTGTGTCAGCAAGCGGAACAATGATATCCCACCCCTTCCCAAAGGGGTGCTTCTCTTTAAAGGCCCTAAAGCCGCTTCTTAGTAGGGCGATGTCACCCAGCAGCATTCTAGTCCTTTTTGGGTTAGGGTGGTCAGCGACTTTAGGCGGCTGCTGATAGTCAGCCGCAAAGTTATCCGGGTCAGAGCTAGAAGATTCGGCCTTTGAACCTTCACCGGCCTCGTCGTCACCGGTTCCATTAGAGGAGGCGGCTTCCTCACCGCCTTCCTCTCGTACTCCTGAGCTCCCGAAAGTAGAGGGAGCCTCTTCATCAGAACCACTCTCCTCCAAATCCCTCTATTCCCCGTCTGGAATAACCTCATCGGATGGCACTGACATAGTGCGCCGGCTCTTAGATTTTCTGGTCGTCTGTTTGACTATGGCCATTGTATCCTGCACAGACACAGAGAGGGAGGAATTCGGAGATGAGTACATCGGTTCTGACAGTCCAGAAAAGGCACCCCCTGTTCTAGACTCAGCTGATCCGGGGGACCGGCTGAGTATCCTAGGCAGTGCCGAGTGTGTGGATTGAGAACTCATTTTTATTTTCTAAAACTATGTATACCGGCGGAGAAAGAATGTATACTAGTTGAAAAAGAGAAAAGCTAAAATGGTATAGGCGGTTACCTTACTTTAACTCTGAATAATCTGAAAACCGCTACAACCGGTAAACCGGGTGTTGAACTGCTAGCACACGGAACCTCGAAAATACTCTGACGCAGGCGGAGGCAGAGAATCTCTCTCTAAAAGATCTCTCTTTCTCTCTCTAAAAAAAGTCAAATGAAAATAAGGTGAGAGAAAAAGGGGGGTAAATTTCTATTTATAGAAGGTGAAAACGGGGGAAAATTCTAGTTTGAAATTTAAATTTTACTATCCGTTACTGTTCACCTCTGATAGGTGGACACGTGTCACAGGCCCCACGTGATACGCACGTGAGCCCTGTGAGGGGCAAATTTTTAGGGTAAAGGATGGCCCACGTGTCTTAATATCCCCTTGACACATGGCCCCTTGGATAAATCTCTAAAATGGCGGCTTCAAGGGCCCAAATCCCAATAAGCGCCGTAAAACGGCGCAGCCCACTAAAATCTAGGTCAAGTGACCAAGATGGGGGCACATTCTCCAATGACCCTATAAATAGGGAGATATTTCCCCATTTTGGGGACACATTCAATCACTTATTACACACGCATTCTCTCTCATCAGAAAAAGACCTGAGCTTGGAATCCAAGCAAATCCCCACCTAAATTTCCGCATTCTTTTTTCCCTTCCAAGTTGCTAACTTGATCGTCGGAGGCGGAGATCCAACCACCCGGAGGCTCCGTTGTTTTGCAGGTACAACTCAGCCGGACCAGACTTCGTGACGTAACTCTCCCGAGGGACAAAAACACCCAAAACATGTCTTTTGTAGCCCGAACCGTCACACCCCTAGTCGAACTTTTACCCCTTTCACCTTTATTATAATTCTTTGGTTGCTTTTCTCTATCAACCATCTTCTCCTTACCTTTTCCTTTCACATAATTCTTCCTTTTAGGAATTATAGGAGTCTTAAACTCAATCCCTTGTGTTCTCGGACCTAGACGATCTTTAGGAGGCGCTTTCTTACTTCCAAGACGGCCCTTCACGTCAAAGTTGCGTGATCCGACTCGATCCTTCTACTTCTAGGATTCAACCATGCCTTGTATGCACTAGATAAGGGAGGAGGAGCTTGGTTACTTGCAGAAACGGTCCACAAAGGTCTTCCAATCCAATAAGCCTCGTACTTGTGAACGTTACTTTCATGCAATAATACTTCACGAGGACTATCGTTATAGCATAGAACTACTTGTTCAAGTCCATATTGTCGCATCAATCGAGAAGGACAATAAAAAGTCAGCCTTGAAATATTAGGAACACGACAATACGGAGTATCATTCGTACCAACCATCCTAGTAAGCTTCCACCAAGGAACCACCCAACGAATGGAAAATTCTCTCTTTGCAAAGAAATTCTTCCAATCTTCATACGACATGTTCACAGAGTAATTCTTCTTTCTGCAGACTAGATCGTTGGGACCATATTTTTCAATATCGTCGGGGCTTCAAAAAGTTCTAAATGCTCCATCAACCAAATCTGCAAAATAAAAAAAAAATTAGTCGAAAAAAAAATTGCAGAATCCACCGTGACACGGCAGAATGCACCATGATACGATGCCTGTTTTGTGTCACGAGGGCTACTCAAAAAGCGCGTTTTTACCTGCAGCAGTACTAGAGAGCCCTTCCTGACGGCTTTCCGATCAGCTTTTGCTTCGTCAAGGCCGCGTAAAGTTTCTCCAAGGCACGTAGGCATAGGAGATCTCCTAGATTCGACATGTTCAAGCACAGATGCTAGACAAGCATGTCCTACCCTACCATTTGCAAATAAAATCTTGCTAAACATGCAAAAAATATAAGCCCTGCTACGGTATATATGATAAGACTCAGAGACAGGGCGATTGAAATATAAATTTGCAAGTTTTTCTAGGTCTACCTCATTACCACACACAATTCTATTTAAATCTGGATCTCTCAGTTTCAGATGGCGTTCAAACTCTTGGTAATAATACTCACGTAGGGTAGGCATGGCAATAAGATTTCTGGCAGGAAACCCAAAGATGGCACCGAATTCCTCCGGCAGGGGACATATTTCATCATAATCAAATTTAAAACAATGTGTTTCTGGAATCCAATAGTCTAATGCTGCCCTAAGAAAATCATGTTCAATAGCTACATGTCTCAGGGCTAATAAACCCCTGACATGAAACCATTCCAACTCTCTTTTGTCAGCATTGGTCAAAGAATAAGACCAGTCGCACAATGTATTATCAAAATTCTGAGACATTATTATTGAAATATGAAATTCTAATTATTTTATGTTTTGTAATTATGCATATCGCGAATATACTGGTCCTATTTTATAGCAAAAACGCTTAGAAATACTCAGAATCTATCTTTCTATACGCGTAAACCACACCGTTGCAGAATACGCGCACCGTGACACAGGATTTCCCGCCGTGTCACTGGAATATATGCCGCGACACTACAGCTTTTGTCGTGACACGGTGTACAGTGCCGTGTCGCGTTGCCCACGCGTTTTCATTTTTTGTCCTTTTCCTATATCTATCCAGATTTTAATTGTTTTATCTTCACCGTTTATCTTTTAATTCTGTTTTTCGAGAGTTTCATTCCTAATAAAATTCTCAACTTTTTTTTTATTATTAACATTTTTTTTTATTTGTATCATTTTATTTTATTATTTTTTATTACTTTATTATTATTTCTATTTATCTTTATTATTTACTCTTATTTCTATTATTATTATTATTATTATTATTTTATTTTTTTCTTTCTTTGGGGAAGTTGTAAACCTTGTCCCATTTCCATACTTATTTATTTTGGAGGAGTTGTAAAACTTATCCCTTTTTTCTTTTCTTTTTATTTCTTTTTTCTTTTGGGGAAGGTCGGTACCCTCCACTCACGTTTTTTTTCTCGCGTTATTAATAAATACACAATCACACAGAATGAGTCTCAAGCAGACACTAATACACACTAATAAATACATAAACTGTGAATAATGTACAAAATGAGTCATAATAGATAAGCAGCGTCAAGTGTCATCACAGTATGTACAAATAAAGACCCTCGGTCAAAAATCTGTAGAACTAGAAAAGTGAGGATCAGTGTCATCTCCAGCCTGTGAATATGGGAGCGGTGAGCCAAAGAGTCTCGCCATCATCCGGGTACGAGGAGTAGTATCCCTACTAGTCCCTGTAACTCCAGTAGCAGTCAAACTCAAAGCAGGACTCGTCCAACTGGCAAACAGTGTAAACTGACTCCAAGAAGTAGGAAGCGTCGGTGGAGGCATCGTCCCATACACTGGAACTGAAAACAAGCCTGACACCGGTGGAGTAAGCGCCCCAGACGATGGAGCTGAGTATAAGCCATGATCCACAGGAGTGATAACTGGCCTGAACTCAGGCTGTGAAGACTGTGAAAATGACTGTCGCTGCCACTGACCCTGAAAGTGCTGGGACGACTGGGAAGACTAAGGCTACTGCCACTGAGCCTCCTGAAATGGCAGAGAAAGCTGAGGCTCCCGCTGACACTGAGAATGCCGATGAACCTCCAGAGATCGTCTGCCACGACTAGGCTCTCCCTCGTCCGAGCCTCTATGCCTCGAGCACGAGCGGGACCTCCATCGCTCCTGAAAGACATAAAATCAAAAGATGTTAACAGTGCAAAATAGAAGAAGTGGTAAAAATAAGAAAAAGTGAACATACCTCAAAAACATCGCTAGAACCGCCCCGACAACTCGCACCACGCCGAATCTTGATGATGCAGTACTTCAAAGTGTGAACCAGCTTCATGAATCCCATCATCTCCGAGCGGGTAGGCTGAGAACAAAGCAAAGAAAAACTCAGTAACAAGCGGCATTAAAAAGGATGAATAATGTATCAAAAGCTTACTGGCTCAAAAACATCAGGCAAAGACTCCTGCGCATATCTGAAACCCTCTAGTGCATCAGCAATATGGTCCTCAGTAATACCAATCGGCCCTGGGTAGCGGACAGATTGAGGCGTAATCTCAATCTTCCCTACACGGCGAATAGTCGTCTGAAAATACGATCGGATAATCAGGTTATTCGACGATTTAAACAGAGACTAGAAATAAAATTCCTAAAAAAAATCATACCTCGGGAAGACGGGGTGGAGGAGCCAAGAAGGGAAGCAAGTCTTGCGCATAATCGCCCTCCATACGCACAAGCTCCTGCCAAGGAAAAGTGTAGCGCTCTCCCCGTTTACCAACTCCCCAAGCAAGCGTGAGTCCAGCATCGATTCCAGTGGAGACAAGGGCACCACAAAGCGATCACCACTGTGCTGACGAACGACACGCTCCCCATATACCAGACAAAGCTTCTAGTACCAACAAAAACAGTGCGGTACGCTGAAAGCTGCAAGGCCTCGGGATGAATAGTCATCCCAACCCAAGGACGATGCTGGACATCAATAGCAACCTGAAAACCATAAAAAGTTGCAATGAAACGCCAAAAATAACGTCAAGATAGAAAATAACGGGCTACGAAAGTAATTCTTACACCAACAGAAGAGGTGCCTCGGCGTAGCAGCCTGCATAGCGCAGAGACAGACTTCACTCGTGACTCGCCTCGGTCACGCCAGCTGGCTCCGACAGGGAAGTCATGGACCGCTCCACGACACCGTCGAGGGGCCAATCTCGGAAAGTACTCATAGAACCATAGCTGCAATGAAAAGTAATCTTTGAGCGCACGAGTCGAACAAATTAAACCAAAACAAGAAGAGGAAAGATCATCACCTCTACGACTCTCCATAATCCGTAGACAGTGACAAGGGCCTGGTCGTTCAGCTGCCTACAGCCATGACGTAACGACAAGAGAAGATCGGCATATCCGAGCCTGGCCTAGCTAAAGGATCCTATCTCACTTATCCTGGGCAAAGAAGGAAGATAGCAAACGAGCGCACGCAAACTCCTATCAGGAGAAAGAGTCATGGAAATGAGAATCAAAATGAAGATCCGCACTCACTGTTCAGCTGATGTCTCATCCATATCAAAACCACGAGCCAGAACAGAAGACAACTCTGATCGCCCGCTCCTAGGACCACCTCGAGACACTGGCTGAGTCTTGATATGCTGAACGATCGGACCTAACAAATAGGCTGCCTCAGCCGCCGCCTAAGAAAGATCAGACATCTTCGCTACGGCCCGGTCAGTGAAGCGTAGACCACTGATCATGCTAAAATCCAGAGGGGTCATTGTCATTTTCATCTCATCCAACAACGCGCGAACGACTGTCGCGTCACAACCTCGGGGGCTGCAAAACCCTACGATCGCCGAATAAAAATCTACTAAACCAGCAGATTCCCACAAGGCGTTCGTAACAGGATTCCTCGTGATAATCCCATGAAGTCCAGGAATCAAATCTCCAGCTCCAGAAACGTGATGGCGAAGCGTGCCATCGACTATGCCGGCAAGTGGACGGTGAGAAACGTGGTTCTCACGGCAGAAAACCAACTCATCCGACGACCACGGAGGTGGAACCCACCTGCCCCTACTCAAAGAAGAACGAGGCTCCGTCTCTAGGGCATCGTCGTCCATGCCCTCAAGAACTGTGGGAGTGTCCTCCCGAAAAGCCTGACGCCGGCCACGAGTGGAAAGATCGCGATCCTGTTATCTAGGCATGCTATTACAAAAATAAAAATCTAAATGCTTAGCATCATTTCCTAAGTTATTTAGTCATTTATTCCAAACAGCTTAACGGTTATTTCAAGTTGCATTTTCTATTATACGCTAAATTTATACCTCAAAGCTAAAAATTAGTAAAATATTGGAATTATTTCTAGTATTGTTTAGTTTCTCCATGACAAACTAATACTATGTTCTCCTAATTGCATGATACTATGTTCTCCATGACAATGTAGTACATACACAAAACGAAACATGTTTCAAAATTGCACGAAAACAATAGATCGACACATCATGGCATATTTTACAAGATCTACAACTAATATATCATCATTTCAAGTGCAAAAGAACAACAAGAACACCATTTCACACAAGTAGTACCAAAAAATGGTGATTTGCTCCATTCTTCACCAAATCATGCAATTTTTGTCTCAAATTGCTCACAAACACACATACATGCATATACAAGCTAATTCATGGCAAAAATTTCAATATAAAACCTCAAAATAAAAAATCCCCAAATTGATTTTTCAAGGGTTTTTACATGAAATTACTCACTTGAAGCAAAATTCGAGACAAAAATCAAAGGAAACTTACATGGATCCTTGTGGAGATTCAAAAATGAAGAAAATAGCAAAAAATTAGAGCAAAATTGATGAGGATTTGAGCTCCAAAGCTCAAAAAACCGTGAAGACAGCAGTAACAGCCGCCGCGACACGGCTAGCCAAAGCCGTGACACGGTGTTCAGGGCCCGTGTCACGGTGAATCTGGGAAGCGGCGGAGCTCCGGCCAGCAACGACGAGCACCGGGACAGCATCAGCGACGAGCAGTAACAGAGAAAAAAATAAAAGGAGACACAACAGCAGAAGCGTCGTGTCACGGTGACTGAAAACATGACACGGTGAAGTCGGTCGTGCGCCTGTTCCGAGCTGATGTGGCACGGTAGTTTTTGAGATTAAAAATAAAAAATTTTAAGGAGAAAGGAAGAACAGGGAGATGAATATGGTGAAAGTGTAGTATGAAATGGCAAATGGAAGTAAAATTTTAAAGAAAAGAGGATCCCGTTATACTCCCCGTTTTTCGTGCCACGGTGACCGTTACCGTGTAACGACACAAAACTGACGTGGCGCACGTGATTTTAGCTGGTCAAAAACACTAGTTGACCAGTTCTGCAACCACTAAAATCCCGCGCCACGGGATATTATGTCGCGTGATGGGAGCACCTGCCGTGTCGCGGGAGTTGTTCTTCGTGACACGGTGGTCTCGCGCGTGTCCTGCACACTCCTTGAAGCTGTCAGCGAATATTCCTGGCATTTTGACCAAAATTGCACGATTTTCCGCACAAATTGGACAGTTAGTTTTTCAGTAAAATTACGCAGAAAATTCTAACTGACATTTAAAGGGTATCAAAATTACTATTTTAACCCTAGTGAGCGTCAAAGTCAATTTTGTCGATATTTTAAACACCTAATATGGTCGGATAGTCGACTTGAAGGTATGAATCATTTGCGGCCCACGTTCGGGGATAATCGAACCATCATACACTTGCAATTTTCAGCGATTACATCAGTTTTCGGTTTTCCTCAAGCATGGAAAACATTATCGGTGGGTTTTTCTTCAAGTATAGAAAACCGCCAAGTCGGCTTTCCTCAAGCGTGGAAAGCGTTATCAGTGGATTTTTCTTCAAGTATAGAAAACCGCCAAGTCGGCTTTCCTCAAGCATGGAAAGTATTATCGATGGAATTCTTCAAGCATAGAATGACACCAAATTCATCAATCGGCTTTCCTCAGGCATGGAAAGTATCATCCGGTAGGTTTCTTCAGGCTTAGAAAGCTACCAAATTCAACAATCAGCCTTCCTCAAGCATCGAAAGCGTTTCAACGAACGTCATCCAGTGGATTCCTTCAAGCATAGGAAGCTGCCAAACTCATTTGTCACTGATACACTGGTGCCAGATACGTATTCTATCCTTTTACTCTTTTATCTGTGGAATTAACATTTTTTTGTAGGTATCGGCGTACACAGAGTGGTTTAGGATCGCAGAACGTCTTAAATCATTCTCCGTCCCTATCAGCTACTTTGACTATCGTTTTCGAAACTGACGTTTCTACAAACTCAGTCAAAGTGGGGGTTTCTGTAGACACCTAAAAATGTCTCCCCAAACCCGATGATGAACAACCTTTCACCGCCACTATTGGTCGGGGTCAGTATTTAATCCCGAGAGTGCTTAAAATTCGTATTTAATTAAATTTAATTTTTGATTAATCCATGGATCAGTCTTGAAGTTTAGTCAAAGCATAGTTTTTTTAATTTCAGCCCAAACCTTTTTTTTATTTTATTGTTTTATTATTTATTTTGGCCCAAACCTTTTATTTATTTTATTTTCTTATTTTCTTATTTTAGCCCAAATAATAATAAATTAAAAAAGGCCCGAAATTATCAGTTGGCACTTAAAATGTTGAACGAAATTAGGGTTAAAAATGAATTTAGACGGAAAAACGGGCTAAAAACTCCCGCGTCACGTCATTATTCTACCGTGTCACGGGAAACTCTCCCGTCTAACGGTGGGATTTTCCGTGACACGGGACACCTGATGTGACACGGGGGTTTCCGTGTCCTTTCCGCGTAAACCCTTAACGCGTTTTCTCCCCCGTTCACTTAATATTTCCCACGTCACACAACAATACATCGTGCCACGGGAACGTTCCCCGTCTGACGGTGGGATTTCCTGTGTCACGGTACACTTTGCTGTGTCGCGGTATACTTTTTTAGGGTTTTTATCTTTTTAGGATTCCGTGTGTTCCCTCAGCACATTTTTTCTATAAATACCCCCTCATTTCTGATGTACGGGGCATGAATTAATTCTCTATTTTTTTTCTCTCTTCTATGCTCTTGCCTAAACACTAGCCTACCCTTCTTCTTTCAAAATTCCTTCTTCAAGCACTCCAAGGAGTCCATACTTTACTCGTGGTTTTGTCCTTAAGCCAAGGCGTGAAAGGCAGAACTTTTTGAGGGTTTGGCCCCAAATCAATTCTGTTTAATTTAATTTAATTCAATTATTGTTTTATTATTATTTCCTTGAAGTTACTAACTCGTTTATTATTTTATGGTCGCAAGCAAACAGAATCAAAGTAAGAATTATGTTCCTTTTATTTCTATTATTTTTCTAACGATTTTATATTGTTGGAATTATTGTTAAATTGCTTCCAATATTAATGTTTGTTCTATTATTATTTTTTTATCAGTATATTTCATGTTTAAAGGGAATATGTAATTGAAAATCACGACTAATAAGATAATTTGGACGACCGGTTTAGGTTACTTTTAATCTTGTTGTTTAATCAAGTGATCACAATATTTTAGAATTATGTGTTGCATTAATATTCAACCAATTTAGCTAAATAACAGTTTGGAGCAAATTGAATCTGTTTGTATGTCTTTGAGATCGCATGAATCATTTTTCACTATAAGAATCGAGTAGAGGTCAATACGGGCGAATGTGACTCCATGACTCACTTCGTACCATCATCCCTGATCCTCCTTTCGTGGTTTCGAACCATATGGAGTTAGTAATCTCATGGATTATGAATGGGGTGTAACCTTCACGGGTCAATCGTTGTTGCCTATCGTTGCCCCTCATCGTGGTTGCCTTTTTATGATCCGTGAACGGTTTACAAGTTCCTTAAAAACTTGTTGGCGGCTCCCTGCTTTCCTTGTCCCTAATCGTATTATGTCAATTCCCACTTCCTATGAGTGCCAAGCATATTCACGCATGCTTTAACGTAGGTGCACTTCAAACAATTGTAACTATAAATGATTAATTTAGTGTAAGTTTAGGTATTATAAATGATTAACTATAAATAAGACAAAACACTGCAGAATGATTGTAACTAGTTTAGTGTAAGTTTAGGTATTATAAATGATTAATTTGGTTAGGGTGGTAGCACAACGACCTATCTTATATCGATTAGTAGTTGCATGCTAAAATTTAGTATTTAGAGGATATCAACTTAATTTAGGATGGTATCAACTAGTATTTAGTCTTTACAGGATATCATTCAATTAGTAACTAGTTGATTTATAACAACTATTATTTTATCTTTAAAAGATATCATTCACTCATATGATTTTAGTATGTTATTGTTGGAGATTATCATTCACTCTTTATATTATATTAGTAATAATTTTGTTTTTAAAATCTAGTAATTTTACGAAATGATATTTATTTAGAATGATATCAGCTAATTTTTCTGTTCATAGAATAAAGTCTAGTCATTTGAAGAAATGATATTTCAATAATAGAATATTAGCTAATATTCATTTTTAGAGGATATCATCCAGTCATTGTAGGATATCGTCTAGTGTTTCGATATCTCGTTATTAGTAAATTGCAGTATTTTGTTTTTAGAGGATATCATTCGGTTATTGTAGGATATCTTCCAGTGTTTGAATTTATGTTATTAATAGTTGGAAGATAAATTTTAGCGTTTAGTCTTTAAAGGATATGATCCAGTCATTGTAGACATCCTTCAGTTTAGATGATATCATCAAATGTTTTGAGGATATCTGTAATCCCCCATATTTTCAACTTAATTATAATGTATTTATTTATTATTTATACAAATATTTTTATTTTTGATTTTATAAGTATGAATTATTTTGATGTAAAGTAATAAGATTTTCATTATTATTAAACATTATTATTAAACTAAAACTATTAAGTTTTGGGTTGAAATCAAAATCCCCTTTTAAGTTTAGTGGCCTAACACACTAACTTACTTAAACCCAAACAAGAATCCTAATTCTACTTGGATTAGGAAAGTTAAGCCCATACTTTTACAAAAACATAAACCCTTAAACCCACCTTATTTCCCCTCACTTCTCTCCTCTTCTTTCACGTGAAATAAAAAAAAAACCCTCAACTCTTTCCTCCTTCCTGCTTTACGATTCAGAACAACAACAACAAAAAAATAAATAAAAATTTGTTGATGCCCAACGAAGCCCGACGCCCAGTCATAGCATCGCCGCCCATAACCTGCCTCCGTCCACCCCGACGAACCACCGTACATCATCCCTGCATTTCGCCCCTCTTCCTCCCTTTTTCCTCACTTCTCTTGTGTTGTTATTTTTAATTTAAAGCTTCAATTTTTATTTAATTTCAATTCTAAATTATTGTTATTATGGTTTGATTTTATATATAAGTTATAAAAGATTATGAATTTATGGGTTTTAGCATGTTTAATTTATGATACAAAATTTCAGATTTTATGTTATGTATAATTTAGGGTTTAAATGTTAATTTTTCATGGTTTAGGGTTTAAAAACGTGTTAAGCAAGTTAATTATCAGTATTATGCTTTCATAATGACAAAACCCACAATTTAATACTTAAAATTAATTTTCAGATTATATATTTGGTGAAATTGAAGTTTTATGTTGTTTATTTGAAAGGGTTTTAAGGTTTAATGTGTAATACACTATTCTAATTATTGAATTATGAATGTAGATCTCAAAAGTTTGAAATTTATAATTTAAATTAATTTTCAGATTTTATATAATCTGATTTTTATTATTTAGAGCCAAAAATAAAGTTTTAGAATGCTTCTATACGTTTTAAACAACTATTTATGCAATATGATAAGTATAGATTATTTGGATTGCAAAAACTATTAATAAAACAAATTTTCAGCATATGTTAGTAAGTTAAACTTGCTGTAATTTTATATTATACGTTGTATTTTCATGATTTTAACATATAAACTAATAGTTGGGATGTTATATTACTCCCTCCGTTACATATTACTCACAACAAAGGGGTATTATTTGTGAGACGGTACTCCGTGTGCTCCCTCAGCACATTTTCCCTATAAATACCCCCTTATTTCTGATGTACAGGGCATCAATTAATTCTCTAGTTTTATTTTTCTCTCTTCTATGATTTAGCCTAAACACTAGCCTACCCTTCTCATTTCAAAATTCCTTCTTCAAGTGCTCAAAGGAGTCCATACTTTACTCGTGGTTCTGTCCTTAAGCCAAGGCGTGAAAGGTAGAACTGTTTGAGGGTTTGGCCCCAAATCAACTCTACTTTGTTTAATTTAATTTAATCATTGTTTTTTTTTATTTCCTTGAAGTTACTAACTCGTTTATTATTTTGTAGTTGCAAACAAACAGAATCAAAGTAAGAATCATGTTCCTTTTATTTCTATTATTTTTCTAACGATTTTATATTGTTGGAATTATGGTTAAATTGCTTCCAATATTAATGTGTATTTTATTATTATTTATGATCACCATATTGCATGTTAAAAGGGAATATGTAATTGAAAATCACGCCTAATAAGATAATTTGGACAACTGGTTTAGGTTCCTTTTTAATCTTATTGTTTAATCAAGTGATCACAAATATTTTAGAATTATGTGGTGCATTAATATTCAACCAATTTAGCTTAATAATAGTTTGGAGCAAATTGAATCTTTGTTTGTATGCCTTTGAGATCGCAGGAATCACTTTTCACTATAAGAACCGAGTAGAGGCCAATACGGGCGAATATGACTCCATGACTCACTTCGTACCATCATCCCCGATCCTCCTTTCGTGGTTCCGAACCATATGGAGTTAGTAATCTCATGGATTATGAATAGGGTGTAACCTTCACGGGTCAATCGTTGTTGCCTTCGTTGTCCCTTTATCGTGGTTGCCTTTTATGATCCGTGAACGGTTTACAAGTTCCTTAAAAACTTGTTGGCGGCTCCCTACTTTCCTTGTCCCTAATCGTATTATGTCAATTCCCACTTCCTATGAGTGCCAAGCATATTCACCACATGCTTTTAACGTAGGCGCACTTCGAGCGACGCCTACAACCGTACAGGAGGATAAAATCGTATTTTCCTCAAAAAATTCTTTTATTCTGATTAAAACTCTAAAAAGTCAACAAAAGTCAATTTATCAATGCTAATTGAATTAGGAATGAAAAGAACCTTCTAGAAGAATCTAGAAGACCAAAACCATTCCTAATTGCATTAGGAATGATAAATCTATATTATGCCCTCCTCTAGATCATTAGGCCGCATATAAGGCTCAAACCGGGCTCATTTTAGTAATTTGGCTATAACTTCCTCAATATTCATCGGAATTGGGCTTATAATATATCGTTGGAAAGCTCTTTTCAAGCCCTATCCAACTACACTACTATTGGACCCATATCATGGACCAACCAAACTGGATTGACTGTTTTCTTAAAATAGATTTTCAAAAACAGAGAGAAGAGAAAAGAAATTAAAACTATCCGCAACACTAAACTTTCCGCACTTTCACTACTTCATTCGATTACGATTCGACGTGAAAGGTACTCATCACCGGGTTCGGTTTTGGGGAGACACAAATGGGTGTCTACGGTATCGATTTTTTTTGTTATTTTAATCGATTTAAATTCGATTTTTTTTTATTTTCTGGGTTTTTAACTGTTCGATTTTTTTATTTTAATCGATTTTAATTCGATTTTTTTTTCTGGGTTTTTTTATTTTTTTCGCAGCTAATTCATTTTAATCGATTTATTTTGGATGTTTTAATTGGCGTAGGTATACTATTGCTTTGCAACCCAAAATAGTGCACATAATTAAAGAATCAATAATCAAGAATATGGGGATTTTTAGATTGTGATGTTGTAATTTTGTTTTGATTTATATTGTAGTTTTTTTTTTTATTATTTATATGTTGTAATTGATCAATTTTATAGACCTATATTGTAAATTTTTTTTATTATATACTGTAAATTTTATTGAATGGTATTCGATTTATATTTTTTTGTTCTTATTTATTTTAGTCAATTTAATTTTTAAGTGAAAAAAGACAAAAAAAAAATGATTTTTTTGGGCTTTTTCGGCATCAGTTAACCGGTGCCAGAAACTTATTATTAATTTTTTGTGGGCTTTTATGGCACCGGTTAACCGGTGCTAATTTCGAGTTTTGCCACCGGTTCAAATCGGTGGCTTTTCCATCCCTAATTAGCACCCCCCACATTGGCACTGGTTCAAAACCGATGGCATTGAGGGGTTTTGAACCGGTGTCAATTTTGTTTTTTCACCTAGTGAAACTAATGATGAGTGATGATTGATTATTAGTAGCATGTTAGGGATTTCTTTTATGTTTTACAGCTTGTATGTACTCAGCTTTGCTGATTGCGTGCTTTGTGTGCCTTTCTTCGGTCATGGCCTTCGCCTTTCAATGACCCTGTGACGATCCAATTTTTACACTTGTAATATTTGGGAGCAGATTAACCACATGTTCTTACACATGCAACATCCGTTTCTAGATGGTGGGATCTTGAGTGGAGTGTTGGTTACTTTTCTTATTTTTATTGTTATTTACTTTTAAAGTTATTTAAACTCAACTTTACTTTCATACTATTTCTATGGGGTTGAGTTTTGAATAAGGGCCTTAATGGTTCCAAGTTGTAAGATTTAGTTTTGGTTTTGGTTATTGATTTTGAAACTTATCTATAATTGATTTAGCTTTTGCGCTGCTATTTTCTGAAAAAGCCTTAACGTTTGAACACGTGGCGGTAACACGCCAGTAATTCTCTTGAATATTGTTCAGGGTCCTCACAAGTTTAAAGAAAGAATTATTGGGGTGTTACAATATCAGCCTGTACACAGGTGTTTAAGTCCGCGTCTTTTTTAATCGGGCTGACGAAGCCCGATTGTACCAGGCTTTAAAACCGCGCCTTTTTTTTATTGTTTGTGCTTTGACGTACGAGTTGTTTCGTCAGTCAAGCCGCACATAATACGCTCTCTTAATAAAATACACATTATTACGAATCTAACAAGACTCACTTTGATATACTTTTTCCGTATATATTATTGTATATTTAAGGTCAAAGTTTGGTCAAATTTGATATTCAGATCAAATCAGATAAGAACATAATCAGATTAGATTAGACCAAACCAGATCAGATAAGTTTAGATAAGAAAAATTAAGGCGAACCAAAAAAGGCCTAAATTACGGAGTAATTACTAATATACATTGATTTAAAAACTATTTTTCACAATACCGTCTACATGGACTTGGTTTCAAGGTTCAATATTTGCTAGTATAAAACCGCTAACATTGTTGGTGGTTTTAACTAATATAGAACCTCTAATGATATTAGCGGGGTTTTATATATAAAGAGCTGCTTTAAAATAGAACAACTAATACCATTAGAGGTTCTATATAATTTGATTTTATCATTAAAGATATTATATAATCTAATATAAGTGAAAGCTAAAGTTAGCTTCAACTTATCTTTCAAAACATAAAGCTAGCTTCAACTTAGAACCGCTAATATCATTAGCTTATATAATATCGTTAATGGTATTAGCGGTTCTATACATAGAACCTCTAATGGTATTAATGTTTCTATATAGAACCGCTAACATTATACTGCCAAATTCCAAACCTAGGAACCAAACCTATGATGATATTGTGGCAAATAATTTTTAAACAAATGTATATAAGGAATTAATTTGTATTTTAACATTATTCAAGGAAATCAGCTTATGTAATTCTGAAAGAAATTAATTTGGAGATTAATGTATTAAATGGTTACATGTAGCTCTTGATATTATATGCATGATAACAAGAAATTAGAAATAATGGTAAAATAAACTTAAATAACAAACCTTGAGTCAGCTGGTAAAGGCTATACATACAACCTTACTTTGTCATGTTTTTATTGGCTACAATAATAGCCCATGTTCCATTAAAATTCAATTTATATTTGACTCCTAATTTTTTTTCCTTTTTTTAATGATGTGTCAAATTTCTAGTGATATTGTATGTAGAGATAACATACAAGTATTGTATGTGTATCAGCTCTCGAGTTAGCTACACAATTTGCCTCTCTCCAAATCACCACAAAAAATCCCAAGGATAACAAATTTTATTTAAAGGCAAAATAATTGTAGAAACCGTGTAATATCATTGGGAATTCAAAAACGGCATAAACAAAAACCAGGTGCTTAATAAATCACGTTTATTATTCACTTCATAACAAAAAAAAAAAAAAAAAAAAAAAAAAAAAAAAAAAAAAGGCAGTCAATCGTCCTTAAAACAAGGGGCAGATAATTACGCATCTACGCTACAATTCAAATCAAGTAGTAGCGGTGTGCAACGGATCAGATCACAACAATTATCATTGAGATTTTAGTAGTAGCAAGTTGCATTATGGTGTGGGTTAAATGATTAGGTCTTTCACACGGTACACGTAAGACTAAGTAAGCAAATACCCTACCACCGTTGTCTTATTGAGTTGTATATCCACGTATTTTTTATAATACTTTTTCCAATTTTACCCATTCTATTTTTATCAATTTGCGAGTCAACTTCAGCTTCACCACCATCTATCCTTTTATGTTGTGATTATGAATGAGCTGTTTCTCAACAATACTAGTATTGTGCCTAACAAACCAACAAATCTTTTTTGAAATTATTTTAAAATAAAGGATAGGAATTGTAATTTGTATTGAATTTTCCACGTCAGGATGAGTCAAGTTACAGTAAGTATTTTTTTATTTATTAATTAAAAAATGAAAATAGCCAACTGAAACGATCCCTCTAGGTTTCTGCTGAATTTTCCCCGTTTTTTTACACTATAAATACCTTCCTACAATTTTTATCAATATTATTCAAACCTAAAATACCTCAATATTCATTCTCTCTCTACTTTCTCTCTCCTACAAAACTACTTTCTTTCCTCCGCCCTTAGAAATACAAATACACCACCACAAAGCAGCCGTGAGAAAGAGGCATTAGCCGGCGAATTAATGCGGAAATATGAGTTGTCTATCGCTTTTTAACCCGTATGTGCGAGGTGGTATTGCTCAGAAGAACCATCATGTGCTCGGAGGCCGGAATTGGCACCGTAAACACGTCGAAGACGGGTAGTTTTTCTTTTTTATAGAACAAAATACAAAATATAGAAGATCTTGTGAATTCTTAAACCTCCTCCTCTCTCAGATTAGAAAAAAAAAAGAGTAAAGTATATATATAATCGGGGTTAATTTGGTAGATTTAATTCGTGATTTCTCAAGTCTAAAATGATGGGGGAATTCATGTTAGCGGTTAAAGATAACAACAGCAACAAAAATGCGGCCGAGTCGAGGCCGAATTACTGTAAATTGGTGATGCAGGGGAAGTATGAGCTCGGAAGGGTGCTGGGTCAGGGGACCTTTGCCCGGGTTTACTATGCGCGCAACCTCGAATCGGGGAAGAGCGTTGCGATGAAAGTTGTGGGAAAAGAGAAGGTCGTAAGGGCGAAGATGATGGATCAGATGAAGAGGGAGATCAGCGTCATGAAGAGGCTGAAACACCCTAATATTGTCGAGCTTTACGAGGTTATGGCTACGAAGTCGAAGATCTTCTTAGCGTTGGAGCTCGTCCGAGGGGGCGAGCTCCACGCTAAGGTTTCAAAGGAAGGGAAATTGGAAGAACATACGGCGAGATCGTATTTCCGGCAATTGATCTCTGCTGTTGATTACTGCCATAGTAGAGGGGTTTTCCATCGAGATTTGAAATTGGAGAATTTGTTGTTGGATCAAGATGATAATCTCAAGATCACTGATTTCGGATTGAGTGCTTTCTTTGAAGAAGAAGAGAATAACCAGGTTTTGTTGCGGACTACTTGTGGGACGCCGCACTATGTTGCGCCTGAGGTGGTTAGCAAAAGGGGGCAAGGTTACGACGGTTCGAAGGCGGATATATGGTCTTGTGGTGTGATATTGTTTGTCCTTCTTGCTGGTTATCTCCCTTTTCATGACGAGAATATTATGCAGATGTATCGGAAGGTGTACAAGGGTGATTTCACTTGTCCGACTTGGTTTTCGGCCGAGGCGAGGGAGTTGATCACTCGGATGCTTGATCCTAACCCTGCTACACGCATCACCTTGGCTGAGATTATGGAATCAAAGTGGTTTAAAGCTGATATCTTCGAGGCCGACGACGAAGAAGAAGGGAATAACAACACCACCATCAACAAGTTTCTGAAGAAGGAAGTGGAGGCGTTGAATGCTTTCCATATCATATCGATGTCAGAAGGGTTAGACCTCTCCGCCCTCTTCTCGGAAGAGAAGAAGAAGAGGGAGGAGAGGGAAGAAATTGGATTCACAACAACAATATCTCAAACTGAAGTGATTTCGAGGTTGGAAGAATTGGCTGCCTTGAGTGGTAAGTTCAAGGTCAGCAAGGTTGGGGACTCTGTGGTGAGGCTGCAAGGGCAGGAGAAGGGTAGGAAAGGTAGGCTGGTAATCGTGGTCGAGCTATTCGCGGTGTCTTCCTCTTTCCTAATGGTGGAGGTGAAGAAGGATAGCGGCGACACGCTCGAGTTCAACCGGTTTTGCCAGAACCAACTCCGCCCTGCTCTCTTGGATGTTATATGGACCACCGCCGCCTCCGATAATCACACCATACCACCTGCCTCATACCCCTGTGTTGCAGTGTGCTAAAATTTTGGCAGATGCCTTAAACACTTCCCCTTTCTTTTAGGATTTTGAGAGTTTGACATGATGTTTTATTGTTTGTGTTGTTTTTCTGTTGTGCTATTGATTAATTATTATTATTTTTTTTTTTTCATGTTTCATGTCCATGGTTTTATCAGTCAGTTATAGATTTTTCTTTTTATGTTACTCAGATGTGTACCTGATTTTCGATGTCAATACAAGGTGATTAGAACTAGCTTCTTCTGTCTAAAACTAGCTTCTTCTGTCTAAATTGCTTAGCAATTACCATTGTTTGCCATACTGTGTCGATGTTTGCTGGTATAGTTTTCAAAAATCCGATTTCTGGTTTTGCCTACTCCCAAGGTTTTCAATCAAAAACATTTTTACCACAATTTTGATAAGGGTTTGCTAATATAGTTTTTAAAATTCGATTTTCAGATTTTGTCTAAATTATGGTTTTCAATTAAAGAAATAATTTCACCACAATTTTTAAAAGACTTGCTAAAGTGCTGGTATAGATTTTAAAATTCGATTTTCAGATTTTGTCTACACCATGGTTTTCAATAAAGAAATAATTTCATGTTTTGCTGGTGTAGTTTATAAAATTTGATTTCCAGAATTTGTCTACATCATGGTTTTCAATTAAAGAAACAATTTCACTACAATTTTGTAAAGGTTTGCTTGTATAGGTGTTAAAAATTCGATCTTCCAATTTTTTTACACCATCCTTTTCAATCAAAGGAGCTACTTCACCTTCACCACAATTTTAGTAAGGATGCTCTGGTTTAAAATCTTCTTGTAATTGGGAGGAAGAAAAGGCTATAGATTTTACGCTCTCCAGACAAGAAAAATCATCGTTTAATCATGCTTTAGTTCGATTTTTCATGTCAGTTTTTCCCAAATTATATCTTTCATGAACTGTTTTAAGTTGGAAATTCTTTCCCCTATTTAATAAGAGTCATAGCAATGTGTGTGAAAACAATTTCAAAGCTTTGAAGCAAACGGTGTTCATTGAAATGGGAAGGAAATTGAATCTATTTTATCCCTTCCCCAGTTTACTTTTTCTTTCCCAGCCTAACAATCAATGGAAGCATATGATCCACTAATCTTCGAATTCGTACTCCCTAACTCTCTTAATCCCCTCACTCAATGAAGCCGAAAGTGTTAAATAAAGGAATAGATTTAAACTTGTCACTGTATTCACAACTTCCGTAGCCCATGTTGCAGTTGTTCAATGCATTGACGATGAACGCTAACAGCCTATTAACCTTTTCATTCGATGTAAACATTTGAAAACAGTTGGTAAATTTTCTTAGATTATATGTAATTGATCATCATAACTGCACATATCTGCTTGTTTAGTCTTTAGGAAGAAAAGTAGCCAATCTCATGGTATGAACACTGGAGGAGACATTATGAGGTGAATCATTCAGTAAGTGTTTAGTGTTCAATTGTTATTTGATTCATGTGTAGTACATCTGTTTTTTTGTTTTTCCTGTTTTTGAGGTGGGATGATTTGAATCTGTGCTACATGTTTCTTCCATTTGGTTGATGAGATAACATAACATGTGTGATATGTACCTTTTTTCAATCCGTTTGATAGCTTCTCATATGACCATATGATATGTTCAGTGTTCTATTTCCATCTAGTTGATTGAATAACATCTAACATGTCTTGCATGTTCATGTTCCATGTGGTTGACGAAATGATCTCTGATGTGTTGCATGTTCATTAACTTCAAATGTATGACGTGTTTCATTTACGAGTTTCTTGAATCTTGATAATGTTTGTCAAATCTGTTGCGTACTTTAGTCTCCCTTTCTTCTTGTTCTTGTCTTGTGTGTTTCAGGACTTGATCTTGGTTTTGTTAACCAATTATGGTAAGTCTGTACTGTATTTTGGTTCTGGCTTCGCAATTCATTCTGTGTTTTACTCTGTACCTGTAGTGAATCTGTGGTTCCCCTCATACAGGTTGGTGTTTGGCGTTAAGGTTCATAGCTGATCTGTACTATGATTGTGGTCAAGCATTTCTGATAGTTACAATCAGATTACGAGGACATTGGATATTGCTTTATTGCGTAAATTGACAGGTAAAACTCTGCTTATCGCCATCATTTTTCAAGAACATCTTAAAAGTTTGTTGAGAATAATTTCAGACAAAGTTTCATGTTGTGGGAGTTAAGATCAAGAATGATTTACTTGCAATTGTAATTTACACAAAATTGAGTACTCTTAACGTTCTTCCTATAGTTTAATTTTCTGCTTCTGAATAATGCGTTACCGCATATGATAGTTTAATTTTCTGATAATGCTTTACCCTGCCGTGATAGTTTAATATTTTGCTTCGAATAATGCTTTACTCTGCTGTGATGGTTGCTATGTTTTTTTTTTTTTTTAATTTTTGTTAGCACTTGTTTCCATATTCTTTTGTGATATTATGTCCTTATTCGTGCACCACCTTGATAGTTCATTTTGGATGGTAACATTCTTGCACCACCTATCAGCGTTGATAAATGGTTATGAAATGAACACTCTTTGAATCAACTTGTGACTCTCCTAGAGTCGTATGCCCTGTTTGGAAAAACTAGCAGCTGTAGTTCGTAGATTTTAGCAGTCGAGTAGAGGGAAACTGTACTCGTGACAGAAATCACTTCGACAGTGATAGAAGCCACTTGCTTGAAACTGTACTACATTGTGAACCACTTGCTTGAAAGTGAAACTAGTACATTGTGAACCACTTGCCTGAATAGTTGATATTGAAATCATATTAAACTAATTAATTACAAGAGCGATGATGTACCTTAGAAAACATCCCATTATTATATATAGTACTGTATAAAAAATTCGACACTTTAGGCTCAATGACAATTATATGTATATCTAAGAGAACGACCTCTTTAATTATTTACTCTTTTTGACTTTGATGTAGCCAATAAATACTTTTAGCGTATTAAATTAGGGAGTAGTTAAATTATTGTTTGATTAGATCATTTCGATTTCAAGTTGAAATTATTTATAAGTTGGTTTATCAGTACTCCGTACCTTTTAATTTGGTGTGGATGCCAACTACTTTGAATACTTTAGCTGATAAAGAATTTGTGGGTGAATTTGTTTTTTAAAATTTTGTTTTTAATGTTATAAAAGATGGCCAAAATTCACAAATAGGCTCTTTTTTCTCGAACTCAATTAGTGGTTTTGTTGACATAAAAAAAACATGGTAGTAGCCTTTTTACTGTAGTAAACTGTTAATTCATTTATATATAGCCACTATAGGTTTATTTATTGTAAAACCAATTAAATTAGCAGTTTATTATGAACTTAGTCTACCTATTTTTTGTATTTAGTTTTATGTTTTAGCTTTCAATTTATGGCAGTGTATATTAACATACTATGTATAATTTATGGCAGTGTATTACTGATCCAGGCTCATTCTCGAGACTTCTCTTAGCTACTGTTATGTAAACACACGTATACAACATTCGGTAAACACAAATGAGGATTGTCTTTTAAGTTTGTTATGTAGAGTATTTAAGGTTCACTAGGCAAAGATTTCATTCATTTTTCTTGCTTTCATGTCAGGCTGCTAGACTTAATTCTTGTAATGGTTTTGAGCAAGTGTTTGTTGACTCTGTTCCGTAAGGCTTGATTGCCTTGGCGGAGATCGATATTTCTTGATTATACTAATTAGGCTCGCCAAGCCTTGTCCTTTAAAAAAAAGTTTTACAGGTGAATAAAAAACATAGGGGATGCTAAATGCATGCTTCTTTCTATATTATTGCTAAATGCATGTTTCTATCTTTATGATGGCTAATTTATTAATTAATCTAATTTTTTTTGTGTTATAGGTGTAAAAGTTAATGATCGGGTAGCTTAAAATACGGAGCACAATATGGTTCCCGTGAAGCATTGGAGTCTTGGAGAGAACTCATGCTTCACGTTGATTATGGGTGATATAGCATTCATACAATCACACGCAAACAGATGGAATTGGATGTGAAGATATTTCCTTTTGATTATTGTAGAACGTTGAGGAAGGTTCATTAAGTATTCAATTGGTCATGTAATGTAGAATTTTATGTCCAACTTGCAATATCAATCCTTATCACATTTAAGGGCCTGTTCCGATTGACTGAACTCAGCTGAACTGAATTGAAATGAAATGAACTTATTAATTAGTGATTTTTAACTACGGATTAGTGATCTTTGATTATTTATTGATTATTTATTACTATACATATGTGTATATACAAATGTATATATTATTAATATTATTATTAATATTGCTATTATATTATTATAATTATTATTATTATTATTATTATTATTGATGATGATTATTATTATTTAATTTATTACTTATTTATTATTATTATTATTATTTATTGATTATTATTATTATTATTATTATTATTATTATTTAATTTATTACTTATTTATTATTATTATTATTATTATTATTATTATTATTATTATTATTATTGTTGTTAATATTATTATTAATCTCAAAAAATACAAAGTTATAAAACCTATAGAAAATTAGTGGGAAGCCGAGATACAATCTGGGCCCCCACTCCTCCAGCTATTGAAAAGCCGATCCTAGTAAAGATATGATCTGCAGCACGCGCCCCAATATCCTGAGTCTTCGAAAAATTCTGGATCCGCTTCAGCAATGCAACAGCCTCATTTTCTAACTTCCCAAGAGAAAGAGAAAGCCATATCCTATTGCTCGACAACTAGATTCGTACTTCACCCGCTTCCGATTAGCCGCATCAGTTAATATTATTATTATTATTATTATGAAGGAAGCCATATCCTATTGTTATTATTGTTATAACAAGTTACTTGACACGTGACGGCCTGTGGTTAGTCTTAAAAATAAAATAAAATAAAATAATTTTTTAACAAAAAAATTAATATTTTTTACAGTAAAAATTCAAAAAAAAAAACAAAAAAAAGGGAAATTCTACATGGTGGCCTCCTACTTTTAAGTTTTCCACGTGGGAGACGATGTTTTTTTTAATATCTAAAGTGACATCTAAATTTCTTTAATTTACAATTAGTGGCCTAATTGTCATTAAATGGGCTAACCATCTCCTAAATGGCTCATTTTTTAACTAAATTAGACAAAATTACTAACCTAACCCTGATTTAATGCATCCCCTCCCCTTTTTCATTAATGCCAACCACACTGCACTGTTCCTCGACATTCATCCAACAAAAATCCCAAAACCTTTCTTCTTCATTCAACATACATCAAATCACAACTGAAACTTAGTGTGTTTTAATTAGGGTGAAACAAACACAACCGATTAATGTTTTTTTTTTCGAAATTATTGAGCAATTGGTAGCGATTAAGGGTTTGGTGAAGATCGAAATTTGGCAAATTTGGGGGAGCGAAATTTAGGGTTTTTGGATCGATTTGAAGCAGAATTCTGACAATCGTGGACATCCTAGGAGTTGCTAAGTGCTATACAGACCTTAAGCAAGGTATGTCTTTAAATATTACGGTTTTTTGATGTTCTTTTAGACTTGAAGAAGTTAGGTGCTCTGTTTTTTGTTGTTGTGTGTATATGTTGATTAAAGATGATAACTTTATGCTTGTATGTGGGTGTTTGATGTTTAAATTTATGCGTCTGGTTTTTATGTTGCAGAATGGATCAAGTTATGATTAAATTTGCTCACATGGGTAATGTAATTGATGTTTTTGTTGAAGATGTGGACAAAGTCATGTGGATTGATTTAATCATAGAGTGTGAGGAAGGGTTTAGGAAAAACAACTATGATTTCCCTAAATTCCCTAAGTTTCACTACTCTTATAAAATGAAAGATGTTAACATTACTTCTAATAGTGATCTAATGAGTATGCTGGATAGATTGAAGGATAGGGAAGAGATTACTATTTGGATTGGGTTTGGGGATAAACCTAGTGACTGTGTTATTGCTGCTAGAAAGCTTGCTGAAACACTGAAGAAAAACAACCCTGCTAGCCCACCTAAAAACTTGAATAGTCCAGAAAAGGAACATTTTCAGATAAATGAGGGGTTAAATGATCTTGAACAAGGTTGGATTGTTGCTAGAAAGCTTGCTGAAACACTGAAGAAAAACAACCCTGCTAGCCCACCTAAAAACTTGAATAGTCTAGAAAAGGAACATTCTCAGATAAATGAGGGGTTAAATGATCTTGAACAAGGTTAGATTGTAGGAAATCTTGAAAGTGATGATTACATCAATGATATTAGGATAGAAGCTGAGTTAAATTACAATGCACCAACTGAAGAGGAAGATGAATATGAAGAGCAGAATCAACAAAAGGGGAAAAGAAAGATTGCACCTAAATCTAAGAAAAGTAAGAAACTACCTGTCAAGAGAAAGCTAAAAGTAGGCACTAGTTCAGAAACAATAACCCCACAAGAAACTTTCTCAAATGCCCCTATTGTTCCTCAAACAGAAAGTGCTGTCTTTCCAAAACCCTTTCCTAATGTCTTACACAAAATTCCAAAGACTACAGTAGCTAGGAAGAAGGGTTCTCAGAACAATAATACTGTTGTTGAGGCAATGGTGGTGACTGAGAGTGAGTTCAATGAAGCATTTAGGAATAGGCATGAGAGGGAAGATCAGGTGGTAGATGACAGTGCAAGGGTGGAAGATCAGGTGGTAGATGACAGTAATAGGGTGGAAGATCAGGTGGTAGATGACAGTAATAGGGTAGAAGTTGATGAAGATGCTGAGCTTCAAGTTGATGAAGATGCTGAGCTTCAAGATGACAGGGATGGTGATGGTGAAGATGATGAAGAAATTGGGGACATTCATGACTCATATGACCCATACATATCAGAGGAATGACAAAGGGAACTAGGTGCAGATAAGACATATTTTAGTAGGATGTATAAAAATGGAGAATTTGTGTCTGATGTTGAGTTTGGCAGTATAGTGTTGAAGCCTTGGATGATATTTACTGATAAAGACCACTTCATGTCTGTCTTCAGAGATTACTGTATACAGTGTGGCTTTGCAGTGGTGGTTGATAGGAGCAGTCTAAGGGGGTTCACTGCTTCATGTCTTGATTTGCATTGTAGTTGGAGACTCCATTCAAGCAAGCTACCAGATGGAGTGACTTGGGCAATAAAGAGCATAACTGACTCTGAGCATACATGTAGAGGATTAGATGAAAGAAATACCCTGGTGACTGTGAAATGGGCTGCAGAAAAGCTAATGGAAGACATAAGGGCTAATAATGACATCTTTGGAAAGACATTAAATGAGCTCTTATTTAGTAGATATGGTGTGGTAATGGCAACAAGTACTCTTTATAAGATGAGAGGGGTGGCTTTGAGGCAGATCAATGGTGGGCATGATACTTCTTTTGGGCATTTGCCAAAATACTGTGAAATGGTTAAAGCAACCAACCCAGGATCTGAGGCACACTGTGTTTGGAAGCAACTGAATCCACCTGATCCAGCCCTCACCTTTTCAACAATATTCATTTCATTCAAGGCTGCCATAGATGGTGTAATTGCAGGATGTAGGAGTTTGGTGGGAGTTGATGGAGCCCACTTGAAAGGCCATTTTGGTGGTGTTCTTCTGTCTGCCGTGGCATTAGATGGAAATAATGAACTGTTTCCCTTTGCTTGGGCTGTAGTTCCGAAGGAAAATGCTGACACATGGAAGTTTTTCTTTTGGCACTTGAAAAAGATCGTGTCAAACTCTGGGAGGGGTAATGACTGGTGTATCATTTCAGACAGACAAAAAGTAAGCTTTATCTGATATTTGATCCAACCAAATGTTAATTTAATGCAACTAATAGCTAATCTAATTATTGTGTACTTGTATACAGGGAATAGATCCAGCACTGATTGAGATATGGCCTGAGGTGGACATGAGGTATTGCTGCAAACACTTAGCAGCAAATTGGAAAGGAGCATTTCCTGGCCCTTTGATGCATTCACTCTTCTGGTTAGCATGCAGTGCCACATCACCTTTCACATTTAAAAAGGCCATGGATAGGATTAAGGCAGTAAATCCTAAGGCTTGTGAATGGTTGGCTGATTTGGGGAACCAGTCAAGGTGGACAAGGCACAAATTTGATCCCAAGATATGCAATGAAGAAAATAAAACCAACTTTGTAGACAGTTTCAATTCAACATTGGGTGTGGATAGATGCAGGCCTATTTTAACACTATTAGAAGGTATAACTTTTGGTTTGTAACTTTCTTTAATGTTGATTTACGTTGTCTATAATGTTGCTAACATAGCATACCATGCTTGAATAGGTATAAGAAGAATGTGTATGGTGAGGCTATCAACTAGAAGACAAAAGTGCAACAGTTGGAATGAAGATGAACCTTGCCCAAAAATAGTAAAGAGAATAAGGTTGTTGACCTTTGAATCAAGAACTTGCAAAGCTTATCAATCAAGGGAGGGTGAATATGAATTGAGGGATGGGAAGTCTATGCTTCCTGTATCACTTAACAAAAAAAACTTGTATTTGTGGTTTATGGCAAATTTCAGGTTTGCCTTGAAAACATGCAGTTAGAGCAATATTGGCTGTTGGACTGAACCCTTACAACTTCTGCAGCGCATGGTTCTCAGTCCAAACATATAAGCAAGCTTATGCCAACTCTATTCACTCTGTACCTGATTTTGGGCACTGACCAGAGATTGACATGCCCACAATCCTCCCACCACAAATGACAAGAAGCCATTGGTAGGCCATCTAGACAGAGGAAAAGGGCAGCTGATGAACCAGACAAAGGGAAAAGGTCAACGACAGTGCAATGTTCTAAGTGTCAGTCCTATGGTCACAACAAGCAGACCTTTAAGGGTGGAATCACTGCAGCTGAGCAAAGTGCAAAGGTTGGCAAGAAGATTGCAAAGGCTAGGGATGAAAATGCAGCAAGGAAAGCTACTAAACAAAGTGCAGAACAGAGCACTTCCACATCACAGCCAGTTGGAAAGACAAGATTCACAAGAAGCTCACTTAAGTTTGCTTCTCAACTTGAGCCCTCCATTATTAAAACTCAGCATTCCCAGAAAGCTTATGAGGGTCCCAGCAGCCAACCTGTGACTAGGTCAAAGACAAATGCAAAAGGAAAGAACAAAGTCTAAGTTGTCCTGTGACATGTAGCTTACTGAACTAAGTCTAAGCTTAAGTATTGTGGTTTTTTTTTTTGGAGCCTAAGATACATATATGATCTGTATTTTGACTAAATCCTTTAATGTCCTGTATTTTGACATTGCAACATACTTTTGATATCATATTTATGCAAAATATTATTTCATATTAGTTGCTATCATTTCATATGAGATTATTGCAACAGGCTTTTGATATCATATTTAAGTCATATTGCTTTTCAATCTGATTTGTAACATACTCCATAAAATTGTTGGCTAAATTAACATAACTAAAGAAAATACCATAAATAAACATCCATTAAATGTAATAGACAATAAAACTCCCAATCCCAATTTTTATTTATACTCATAAGAATTACATAAATTCATTCATAAAACCCGTACAATTTAGGATTCACCTACTTGATACCCATACTACCCCTTTCCCTTCATTACCCTTAGTACATCATTTCATGTAAACAAGAAAATTGCAGCAATCTCTGAATTTGGTGAAGCATCATAATAACGCACAATTGCTTCAGATGCGCCCCTCTTCCTTGAAGACAGTCCTCGATAATTCATCCTTACCCAAATGCAATTGCAGAGCTATTTTTTCGCAATTGAAATTGCAGAGGAAACCCTAGAAAATGAATTGGAAAAGGGGAATTGATGTTAGGCGAGAAACTGATAATAAAAAAGGGAGAGGATGGATTAAATCAGGGTTAGGTTAGTAATTTTGTCTAATTTTAGTTAAAAAATGAGTCATTTAGGAGATGGTTAGCCCATTTAATGACAATTAGGCCACTAATTGTAAATTAAAGAAATTTAGATGTCACTTTAGAGATTAAAAAAAAACATCGTCTCCCACGTGGAAAACTTAAAAGTAGGAGGCCACCATGTAGAATTTCCCAAAAAAAAAAAACCCACCCCAGCTGCCCAAGCGGCCAAGCCACCGCTTAAGTCCCCAGCCCCACAGCTCTAGCCACCAGAACCCAACCCCAGCGCCGGCATCGGGGTCTAGCCCCTACCCTACACCCACCGCGAGTCCAGCCCCAACCCTAACCCAACCCCAGCGCGACTCCAGCCTCAACCCTAGCCCTACTGCGACTCCAACCACTACCTCGAAAACCCCATTTTCGTCCTGATCCCAGCTTCCTTCCCCTTACCAGTCCCTTTTTCGGCAACCTCACTTTTCCTACGCTCCGATTACGGCCCCCATCTCCTTCCTAAGCCTCAATTTCGGCCCATCTCCCCATCCCTTTTATGTCCCGATCCCAGCCCCCTTCCTCTTCCCCGATCCCTTTTCCGGTCCCTCCCCTTCCCCATGCTCCGATTTCGACCCTATGCCCTTCCAACATTGAGTGGAGAACAACGCGGCGAGGCTGGCTACTCTAGGCCTCGTCTAGCTGGTGGTAGAAGCGGCGAGGTGGCTGAGGTCGCGGTGGGGCTAGGGTCTGGGGTTAATTTTAGTGGGTTTTTTTTTTTTTTTTTTTTTTTTTTTTGTAAAAAAATTAAAAAAAATTAATTAATGTTAATTATTAATAATCATTTCTTAAAACAAAATTAAAATAAAAAGTTATTTTTTGACCAATCACGTGATGACATGTGTAAATTTAAACTTAATTAAAAATAAATTACCTACTCAACCGGTCATAGGTCGCTTGGGACCATTGGTGGCGGATTGACTATAAAGGTCGGATTATTTAAAAATAATTTAAAGGTGGGATTATTTTGGACGGACGACCCAAAGGTGGGATTATTCCGAGCAATTTTTCCTTATTTTTATATTACAAACTTATAGAAATTTTTTTAAATAAAGAGAGAAAGAGATTAAATAGAAAGGGCACATGTGATTTGAGAGAAACAAATTTATTTTAGGAAATAAAAAGTGATGCACCTATATTGAAACTTTCATTTATAAAAAGTGATGCATCTAAAAGCACGAACGAAGAATATGTTCATTTGAATCAAATAGAGGAATTCATTCATCATAACAATGATCATTAACACGATCTTGCACCATATGATGATCCTATTTGTCAATTGGTGGTTGGAGTGGTTGTTTATATTGGTTGCTCAATTGCATTAGCAGTTTGGCTATTAACTAATTTTACGTATATTTGGTAAAATCTATATCTATATTAATATATTAAAAGACGTTTCTAAAAACGTCCAAGTGTCACATAAACTCTCCTCATTACGCCACGTCATCCATGCAACTACTCATAATTCTATATGACTCTTCCTTCCATTTGTTTTCATTACATGTCATGGACTTATAATAATAAAAAAAAATAATTCACCACAAGATTTTTAACTCACAACCTCTAATTCTGAAACTAATTGTCTTACCAGCAAGGTATGTAATTGTGTATGTAATCTTTTGAATACAAAATATTAATATATAAAATATGACATTATCAACAACGATTAATTATAAAAAAATTAAATCATAAATTACGACATATAATATTGATTAGTTCCATGTAATAATCCAGGGCATTGCCTGGACCAAAAAACTATTTAGCTATTAATAGTTGGTTGTAGCATGTAGGTATACAAACTAACTTCTAAGGACATAACTATATTTATATTTTACTCCTTATATTTTAATTTAACTAATATCAATATTGATAATTTTTTTATTAATTATCAATTACTTAGTAGTAACTATTTATTAGTTATTGTATATAACAATGATTAATTGCTAATTATAAATTAATAATGAATTGTTTATTACTCCCTCCGTCCCCGAAAGAACGACTCTTTAGGATTGATTTTGCAGGTATTAAGAAAGTTAAATAAAAGAAGTAAAAGTATATTGGAAATATAAATTTATCAAGGGTTT